>NC_141559.1:77005807-78434968 GCF_036417535.1 Chlamydotis macqueenii
TATCTTTGATTAAGGGGGCTGTTGGCCTGATGGGTCCCTGATTAAAGGCTGCTCATGTTCACTCTAAAGGCTCATACTGCTCCTTCTCAGCAACTTCCTGATCTTTCAGCTATATACTCAGATACTATGTCCCTTGGAGCCTGTTTCTTGGTCTTCCTTTTTCTTCTCCCCATTTTCTTTAACCTAGAATGCCACAATACAGAACAGCCCCCTCAGTCATTTGCATTAAAGAGGCCTGCCAGTAGTTTAAGGATTGCAGAATGGTGTATAAAACCTCTGTACAAGTACATATGAATCCATCATAAAGAACAGCTGTAACGATTCAGAGCTTTACATCATTCCCCTTCCCCGCCACCATGAATATCAAGTGCTGCAGGTAGGCTGGACTGTGGAATAAAATATCTTGCTGCAAATACTGAAAATCCAAGAATTCTGCAGCAAGTGCTCAGCCTCTTGGTGATCCAAATTGCACCCTCCAAACAAATTGCACCCTCACAGCAAATGTGGTTCCCCCTTTAACTATCATGGCACAACACAGCACGGTGTGAATAAACATTGGCATTTTAACACATTTCATGTCAACCTGCCACTCTCATCATTGCATTCGTCATAGTCCACACAAATACTGTCCCACTCAGCTCATGGGACACTGAAAATCTCGTGACCCATAGAAGAGGATATTTTATTGGAAATATGCACTTAAAAAATTTGTATACTTGATGGCACATAGAACAAGTGTTTTCACTCCTCTGGAGAATGGACTTGTATGTGGGTATAATCCTCTTTACTGTGGTATCTGAGTGCCATTAAGGACTTGTACCCTCATGCCACTTGTCTGCCTAGGGGGACCAGGTGCTGTCCCACGGACAGGGAGCTGAGTCATAGGCCACATGAAGCGACTTGCCCACCGATCATGGAATCATAGAATGGTTTGTGTTGGAAGGGACCTTTAAAGGTCATCTAGTCGAACCTCCCTGAAAGGAGCAGGGACATCTCCAACCAGATCAGGTTGCTCAGAGGTCCAACCTGGCCTTCAGTGATTCCGATGGGGCATCCACCACCTCTCTGGGCAACCTGGGACAGTGTTTCACCACCTACACTGGAAAAAATTTCTTCCTTATATCAAGTCTGGATCTGATTCCTTCTATTTTAAAACCATTTCCCCTTGTTCTATCACAACAGGCCCTGCTAAAGGGTTTCTCCCCATCTTTCCTGTAGGCCCCCTTGAGGTACTGGAAAGCCCCTATAAGGTCTCCCCGGAGCCTCCTCTCTCCAGGCTGAACAGCCCCAACTCTCTCAGCCTGTCCTCATAAGAGAGGTGCTCCAGCCCTCTTATCATCTTCGTGGCCTCCTCTGGACCCACTTCAACAGGTTCATGTCCTTGCCCATGAACTGGGCACAGTACTCCAGGTGGGGTACTCACCAGAGCAGAGAAGAGGGGAAGAATCACCTCCCTTGACCTGCTAGCCACACTTCTTTTGATGCAGCCCAGGATGCGGGTAGCCTTCTATCCTGCAAGCACAAATACATAAAAGCAGAAAGCAAGTCCCTTCTCCATACTCTGCAATCAAACCGATCACCTATCAATCATTATCTCTTATCAAGCCTGCAGCAAGCACTCAGGAAACAAGGAATCTGCACAGAGATATCCAGTGGGCTTCTGGAGGTAAAACAATGCAAGATCTCCAAAAGTTCAGGCTATTTACAGAGGGTATCCAAGGAGCAGATGTTGTAGCTCAAATTGTAGGAATCACCTTGAATTCTGAGTTGAATGTAGCTCAAATTAAAAAAAAAATCTTCCATGCATGAGTTAGAGAGGAAACAACACAAATGTCATTTAATTTACATGACAAAGTGCTGCCATTATTTCAGTATGACAGAATGCCACTAAGGGCAATTTCTGAAAATTATTTAAACAATGTAATGAGTTAAATGTCAACGTTAGCTAATTATGTTTATGCTAATTGTTAATTAGTCCCATAATGGAGACAGTCTTAATTAACAATAGTTATGTGTGTGCATATGTGTGTGCGAAAAGAGTGTGTGTTGAAAGTGAGAGGCTGCAAAAAAAATGTTGTAAGTAATTTAATTTCCTGTAATCATAAGTATTTCATTTCAGACATTAACGAGACTTTTTCAATATACTTTAGAAAAGATGTGATTAACTCACAATGTATCTCTAAGCAATCCTTTCTGTATAACATCTGTTCTGTCACAATAATAGCAGTATCTTTTTTTGTTTGTTTGTTTAACTATGAGTTGTGGAAAGCTGGTTCTGTCTCTGTTGCTACATATTTCTTCTGTGACAGGGAAAAACATACACTTTGGAAATATAGGCAGGGTTATGACAGAGAGGTCAGCCTAACTGAATCTCAGGCTAAAGAAGATCACTAATTTCCAAGATAGGAGAAAATTCTTATTATACTTGTCAGGGGAAAAGTCATTAACAGGTTGATGCTCTTATCTGTGTATAGAGTTGCCACTTTTGTAACAAGAAACATCCTACAATGTGGTCTAATTCTAACAACAATGGTCTAAATTTAAAAAGCAGAAACTTTTTTCTTTTTTGTTTTTTTACTTATCTTATAGTGTGGGAGAAAAAAATAAACACATGATGATGCTGCCTGCACACTTGGACTCCAGGGGCTTAGAGCAACACAATGGTAAAGTATTTAAATGCAACTTTTGCCTTGAAGTGGATACTTCAGCCTATCACTAGCCTGCAAAGCAATTTGGAGCATCTCAAAGGCTTTGTTGAGCTGAGACTTCCATCCCCAAGTTCTCATTCCAGTTTCAGCTGATGAAGATCATGTCAAAGTTTTCAAGACTTATGTGCGTTTAGAGCCCTTAGACTAGCCCCAAAATATCTGAAAGAACTCTTGAAGGAGAAGTGTGTATGGGGAAACCGGAAATATCCCTTCTGGTGTTCCATAATCCCACTTGGAAGCATCTCTCTACCTCCACGGCTGCAGGGACCAGTCATAGAGACATAGAAGTGATTGGGTTGGAAGTGATCTTGAAAGATCATCTCGTCCAAGTCCAACCCTTCATGTGAAAGGGAACCTACATAAAATCCCCAGCTGTCCTTTGCGATTGGTGTGAATTGCAGGCTTTCTAGTGCCAATGGGGAGGTAATCAAAATGACAGCTGGATGCTGCACAGTTTTGTGGTGGGAGGACAAGAGAAAATAGGCACAAGTTGAGACAAGACAGACTGAAAACAAGCAGGAGCTTTTTCATAGGGACAGTCAAGCAGGGGAACAGTTACCCCAGACTCCATCCTTGGAGATTTTCAAAGCAAGACTAGATAAAGCCAAGAGCAACCTGGTCAGACCTCAGACATGACTTTGCTTTGAGCAGGAGGTCCTCCACAGGTCGCTTCTAACCTGAATTATCCTATGATCCTATAAGCCCATATTTTGGATGCACAGTTCTAGTTCACATGCCACAGTACCTACTACTGTCCCCTAACTTAAAGCTGTCAGTGCTTTTTTAAAATCTGAGTTTGCCTGAAGCTGAATGGAAAGTCACCGTTTGGACATTTATTGGGCCAAACTCAGCTCTGAGAACCAGAACACAAACCCATCTACCCTAGCAGAGCTACCCAGGATTAACTGAGAAGAGAGGCTGGCCTGGAATGTGTTTCTTAAATCAAATTAAATGTCCATGCTGCTGTTAATAATGTCAAGGCTTTGATTTAAGTTACACCACAACTAAATATAAATGCAGTCGGTACTTCAGCGGCTCGCCAAAAACTAACAGTGGGCTATTAATGACATTCCAGGTCTTCAGGGATGGGAGAGCCTCTGGGAATAGCACTGGTACCCACAGCTGCCCTCACAGCCTACTGCAAAGCCTGTGTTTTTGACTGGCCTCATGAAGTCAGCAGCTCTTGGCTGCTCTATTGCTCCTCAAAAGGAAAGTTAAATCCCTTTCTGAACTGTTTTCTCACACAGCCATGAAGCATGAGGTAAGAGTCCCTGGAACAAATACTCAAAGTGTCTGTGGAACTGAGGAGAGCTTGTAAAGCCAAGGTCATCTACACAGACAATCTATCACTACAGCCATGGCTCTGCGCCCCTCCAACTTCCCTACGTCCAGCCCCAAGGAAGTCTCATCAAATTTCAAATTTGGCCTTGAGTAGTTCAAGAAGATATATTTACAGTAAACATGGCATAATACTGTGCAAAAAAAAAAAAAATTCCTATCCAACACAACAAATTTTCTACTTTGATGCCTTTATTCTGTGAATGAGAACAAGAGCAAATCCTGTACTTTTAATAGGCTTAATTAGTAACTGAAAAAATTACCGTTGCATTAGAAATACAGTTCTGCACTTCAGTTCTGCCATATTTATGCCGTAATGAGTATAAATGCAAGTGATTAAACATAGAAGCCTGGAAAATTACCTTTGTAGTTAGCTGTATATAACATAAAAGCAGCTTTCAGTCTCTGAGACATCAGTTTATAATTACATTCATAAAAGTAAATTACAAACATCAATTAATTCTACAATGGTTACATAAAAGAAACCAGACTTCCCTTTCACAACTACTTTTTCTACTTTCTAGCCTTTACTTGAACAGTGGAAGTTAAAAGTTTGTACACAAGCTTTTCTAACAGCAAACCCTCAGCCTGACCCATGGCAAGAAAGTCAGTGAGAAAATTCTCTGTTTCTGTGTGAGATCAAGGCTGAAAGGTGGGAAGTGAAGGTGGTGACTGTGTATTATTAACTGATTAACATACTTGGGAGTCCCACCTTCTGCATGGCATTTCTTCATGGCATTTCCAGCTACACGGTACAAAGAAGGAGGCACACATGCTACTGAAATGGGTGTGCTGCTGGGTAACTGGGGAGATGGGTTCAACTCCTGCCTCGCCTGCTGAACTGCTCTACAATTAAAGCTGTTATGGAGTGAGGGGTGGGAGATCAACACTTGTCTTCATTCAGACTGGGAACAAAGGTTGAAGAGTTAAAATTCTCACTGGGAAAACACAACTGTGGAGGGAAGAAGTGCTTTGGTTCAACTTAAAGGTTTCTTTGTAAATCCCCTTTTTTTTGTGTGTAAGACAATATCAGCTTTTCAAAATGAAAAATCATTTTAAAAGTAAACTTATAAATTAAAAAGTTCTCTACAGGGATGCTACATTTCACCATTGCCGAGACATGGTTATCAGGAGATAGCTCATCTTAATACTGTTCTGAAAAGCAGTTCAGTGGCAGTCAGCAGCCTTCATCAACAGAAAATTTGATATTTCCTTTACCTGCACCATGTTTGCCCTTCAACACATCCATGAGCCTATGGATCAGTATACGCCTGACTGGAAATCATGGTACCCAGCTGTTCTTTGAAGCTTCACTTATGGGACCTTTTGCAGTTCTTGAGCAGAAGGAACTCCTTAAGACTAAATCCAAGGGCATCTAATTAATTTGTGGATGGCTAACTCCCTTCAAGGCTCAGGTGTTTAAATATAGTTAAGACTTTGGACCTCGATGGCTTCACTGTAGAAATGTTGCCTGTGTTAGGACAGAAAATCATAGTGTCTGTTCAGATACTCAACCAATTCATTCTGGTAATGAATTGTTCCAGTTCCATTACGGTGCGCAATTCTGATTTCTGACCCTTTGGGACTTGGCCCTTAACTTTCAAAAGAACTTGAGGTGCTCAGGGGAGAGATGCTGTTGCAATTTAAATTATTTTTGTTTAAAATATTTCACAAATACACAGTCTGCAGTTTATAAACTATACCTAATTGTAAACAACGAGGAAATAAGGATACTGCTTAGTCTCTCCATGTCTGCCCTGTGTCATGACACCTAGATGGAGGCATGCAAAAGGACGTGCTACATGTTACGTGCCCGGTTTTTCCTCTCTCTGCAGTGGCTAGTTGGGGAACAGATAGCCAGGATGGACTTGCTCTGCTCCATGAATTCCATCAAGAGCTACTGAGGAAATGCAGAATGCCTGCTCCAATCCTGCCAGGCTGCTGTTGCAAACTCCAGGATGTCATCCCCATGCTGCTACAGAGCAAGGGAGGAGCAATGAAGTTACATCTATGGGAGTCATGTTGACACTAGAGAGTGAAATGTAGGCTTGCAAGCAAGTGTAAGCTGAGTGTCTGGCTCTCACAGCAGAGCAGACATGGGGTCTGGCTTCAAGACTGGATCTCAAGGCTAGCAATCATCCACACCACTCCCTACCACGAACAAAACCTGCCTTTACCACACAGCCCACGTATCGGAGTGCAAGCAGTTCCCATTTGACCCAAAGCATTAGGGCATCACACTGACAAACGAAGAAAAGAAGTCCAAATCAGGAAATAAAATATTATGATAATACAACATGCACTATCCCCACCAAAAGTCAACACACACCACTGGTATCCAATCATTCCTGGCTTTGGCCAGGAGAGTTATCAATTGCTGCTCTCCTCATAGGGTCTGACATAACTTTTTGTTGCTAGGCAGCTTTATTGCTCCTGGCAGGGGAATACCTTGCTTGGTAAGAGCCAAGTGACCCCATTGGACTTTGGGTTTGGAGCTAACACCACACTGGTCCAGATGGCTCTGTGTTGATGAGCCCCCTGCCTTGCCCTGGACATGGGTGGAGGTTCCGAGGAAACCCACCATGCACCGGGTGCAAGTGAGCTGCATGTGGAGCAGTAGTATAATACATGAAGCCATAGATCCTTATGCACTCTGTACCTGTGAGGTCACTCCAAGGACTGAGGAAATTCAGATTTCATGAGGGCACACCCTGGAAGGCAGGGTAGGAGCTGAGCATCCTTCATCCCCTTCTGCGAAGCATCCTGCCAGCAGAAATCCAGGCGCTATGGACAGCCCAAGATGTTGCCTTCAAGGGTAGGAGAAATGCAGCTGAAGTGTCCACACTGAGCCAAGAAAAGGATAAGTCCAGAACACAAGTCCCTGTGATGGGATCCAAGTCCCTGCCATGTGTCACTCAAGCACGACCCACTGGCCACAGTCTTTTCAGATTATGGAAAGGCAGATCCTGGGCCCAGGCTGTGGCACTAAATGAGCTCAAAATTCTCCCTTTCCAACCCAAGGCCATGCCTGAGCATGGATATGTGTGCAACTATGTGGTGGTAGGTGAGGCTGGACAACTGAGTCACATCAGATTGCAAGAGCGCAATCGTGTCCGCTGTGGGTGCTGCTGGGGAAGTTCAGCACACACCGCTCTGGTAGAAGCGTGTGTGCCATCACATTGCTCCCAAAGGAAAACAGATGCTCCCTCACCTGCATCCACACAACCCAAACAGCCTTTTCTATTCCGACATCAAGATTTAGTCACAACTCAAAGTACCTGGGGCAGAGAGGAGAAATTGGTCTTAATTAGCTAAACGTACTGTATGTGCTGTTGCTTCACTTTTATGTGGTTAAGGGAACATATGTCCAAGGAAACAATTTTGTTGTCGCTTCCTTTGTACGTTAGTTTCTAAACAAGTGGGTTATTGTTTTATTAAGGCAGCGAATTCCCTGATTGATGGCTGCATTCGCAGGATGACCTTGTCATTGTTTTCTCAAGTACTTGTAATTGTTACAGTGGAGAACATTGGGCTTTAATTATCTGTGCTAGAAACTCATACACTCTGGTTACACTCTGCTGATTGTATTGGATACACTACAATATTTATTTGCCGAAGAGGGAAAAATGGCAACGGCAAGTCAGTCTAAGGACTCTCACAAGAGAAAGTAATGGTGGATATTACAGGTTCCTAAAATACTGTAATAGCATACAGTAATTCAAGCAAGCCTGGTAATCAGTTGATGCTTGGGCTCAGTACAGATTACCTGCTATTACATCAGGCGGTCTCTCAATCTTGAGAAAATATCTGTTAAGGTATAAACATTTAAGCGAAAGAGATATCGAATGTAAATACCATGGATTGGCAAACGCTGCGTGCTTCACAAACGTGATGACTTCTTCTCCTTATTTGAATAAAATGTATTCATTTCACACACCCGGCCAGTGGTTAACATTACAAGGCTTCAATTGCCATGCATGCTCGTGATAAATAATTTAATTTAATTCAGATAGCCTTCCTACAAAGTTTAGTCCCAACAAGGATGTTGCACCGGCAGCCTGAGCCCAAACTTCTGAACCAAAGTCTGTCAGCCACAACAGTGGGGGTAAGGCAAAGAGCAGGGCTACGAGTCAGGGTCCAAAGACAGTAAAAACTTACAAAAGTCACAAATTGTCACATAAAAACTTGGAAGGAAAAAAAAAAAGTGTGTGTATATATATATATGTGTGTGTGCAAAAATCAGAGATCTATGCCCTGTCGCATCCCCGTTACTATAACAATACTAAAGCTTTGGGATTTCTGTTGCCAACTCACTGCCAACTCTACTGCCAGAGAGTATATAGAAATAATAATGCTATGTGAAATATGTCATTAATGTAGGGCTATGAATTATTTCCCCCACATGAATATAAGAACAGATCGCTTGGAATGCAAAATAGCTTGTGTGTTCGGGAGTCCCTGAATGCAAAGTGCCCAATGACTGTGACAGGACGTACATTTTCCCCATGCTGTATTTCTTCAGATACAGTCAGCAGAGGTGTGAGTAAATGAGAAGAGGATACCAACAGGCCATTTTCTGGGAAAGGCCCTCATTCATGGTGTCCTCTCTCCTGCCCTGGACTGAAATAGGTTTGTTTAGCTCATGTCAAGAAATGACACGAGATTCATCTACTTTCACTGACTATGGAAGAAGGGGAAAAGTGGCAAAGATTACTTCTCTGAAGGACAGCCACGTAGTTGTATGTGTATAAGATGCGGTTAGTAAGTAAAGTTGATGGAAAACTGGCCGACGCCAAAGACCCATTTACTCTAACAAAGAAAAACAAAACCTGCACCCCCTGGCTGGAACTGAGACCAAAAAAAAATCAGGTTAGAAATAAGGCTGACTTTGCCTCCTCATATTCCAATGAAAGGTTGGTAACCCTTGGAAGGAACTGCTACTTCAAGGCAAAACCCAGATGCCACCCTCAGAGACAGGTTTTAATCAAGCCCTAAAATCTGTCATTTGTTCAGGGACTGTTTTTCACAGAAAGTGGCATGCAGCAGACCAAAAAGAAGGCAGTCTAATAACTCTGTCTTGCTTTCATGACTTTGAACTAATAAAGAGGATTAATTTCTTAAGAGTAGTGGGCTGTGGCTGAGAGCTGGTGATCTTTTAGAAAACCTGTATTTGTAACACCAGAACGTAGCTTTTTTTTCCATAATTCCAAAGCAATATAACCTATAAATCTGAAGGAATGTAATAGGCAGAACCAACTGAAAAACCTGGAGCTGGCCTTTATTATAATTGTTATTACGGAACTCATCGCGGAGGGAAATACGGAAATATTTCCGCACAGAAATACGGAATACGGAAAGATACGGACATGTTAAAAAATACACTAGCTCACATGCATGCTCTGAAGAAGCTACAGTAAAATGTGTCTTATGAAGGCAGGTGTGTACGTAAAGAGATAAATGCCACAGGTGCCTGTTCCCTCCCTGATGCCTCATTGAGGGTGTAGTCGCTACCACACTACTACTGATGCTCTCACTTGCCATTTTAATATAAATTTGAAGTCTGTTTTTGTCATATTCTTCTGCTTTTCCTCACAGTCAGTAGTGGTTTGCTCTGTAAGCAGCCCAATTGAGTTCACAGAGAGAAAGAACGGTGGCCTCATCTGGTATTATTTAAAATGCAGCGGGACATTACAGACTGTCGTGGTTTTGTTTAGTAGGGGGGCGAGTGCTACGGAGATGTCGTCTGTGAGCAGGAAACATGCACCGTCCTTGGGAGGAATATACGTCCTGTTTGAATTCATTACTGAGCTCATTTCTATCCTAATACCTGTACATCTTCTACCACTAGAAAATCTTTTTCAGGTTCATCTCCCAAATACATGTATTATATAAAAACTTATTATTGCTTATACTGTTAACATTGTATTTATTTAAAAGAAAAAAAAAATACAAGTCTATTTTAAAATTGCTTCAGTCCTTAATTAATCCAGTTAAACCTGCTTGTATCTACTAGGAATGACTTATGAGCCATCATTTCAGCACTGTAGTATAGAAAGAAATGTTTGACATACAAAAACACTGACGCAAAGTGACTTCATAGTTAATTCATTTCAGTTGACAAAACACACATTCAACAGTGAGAAGTATTTGGGAATAATTTCATTTGTTGTTAAGTTTAACGTAATGTGGCAGTATTAAATAAAGTGCATATATTCAAGCCAGCTCTCTTCATTTTAATTCTTTCAGTTAAACTGAGAATGTATTACAGTGCGAACTGAGCAAAGCCACGGCAAGGGACTTGTGCCAAATTCTGACCTAGAGCCAACGGAAATTCGCTGCTTCATTTTGCACACCTACTTCTACCAGCCTGCCACCTCCAACTCCAGAAAGGAGAGAAGAGCTAAAAGTCATTTAAAATGAAAAACGGGCATAGTCATTGCCAGTGTACACACTTTGGAGTGGTCTGTATTTTTCTACTAATGTGACAGACACTTAAATGAAAGAAGTGAATTCACAGCTACAATAAAACAGTGGCCAAGTCTCCCTTACCCTTATTTTATTTCTAGCAACAGTAATAAAATGGCTGTTTATTGAGCTTTTCTTCACTCTTTCTTCCCTCTTTGTTTCCCAATCAAACAAAAATGTTATTTTTTTAGAAAGTAAATTAATTTACTTTATTATTTTTTTTTCCTGTGGTTCCACAGTAACAGATTGCAAGATTTTCTATGTCAACTGGTGCTGATGACAACATTTTCTGCTTTGAGAAATGCTTGGATTCACCTAAAGGGCTGAGGTTTTACTCAACCATTAAGGAAAGACCAGCTAAGGATGAAAAGCAAAACCATGGAAATGCCATAATTGCTGAGCACGTGGTGATGATGACGAGGCTATACTAGTTAGTTTAAAATACCCAGGAAATCTGAAACACTAACAAAACAAATATAGTGTGTGCCTATGCATAGGGTATGGGTTTACCCTTGTTTCTCCATCCGTGCGAAGCCGTGCAGTTTCAAACGAAGGAGTGCACATGAAGTCTGCGCACATGTAATTCCCTGGGGGCTGCCAGGACTTGTGTCTCACTGAGCACCACGACCCCTCCGTGAAGTCAGTGCTGGAAGCAGAGATCAACACTTTGCCTTAAAAGTCATCCCAGGGCAGCCGACGCTCCCCAGCACTCTCAGCCACTGCAAACGTAGCCCCTCAGTGCCGCGGAGAAGCAGGGCGTTAGAGGAGTCAAGGGAGTCTGATCTCCAGCATTTGCAGGGTCATTCCAGCAGAAACACTCTGGTTCCTCAGACGTCTGTGCATGTTCCTTGGTTGGACTGCACAGCCTTGTTAAGCCCAGCGCACCCCAGCGTTGGACTAAATGTTGCTCCTCTGCTTCTCTCGCTCACGTGTGAATTCCCATTAACCCAACTGGGTTCTTATGTGGATCAGCCATGTAGAATTGCACCCATTTCCACAACAACCCTCTTCATTTAATCCTTCCGTAGAAAGTGTAGCCTCAGATATCTGTTTCAATAAAGTTATTGATTTCATATCTTCACCACTTTCGCTACAGTATTTTAGGTCAGTAGGTCATGTGGCCCTGCCTCATCCAATAGCTGTCTGGTCAATACCTTAAAAAACCTCAGTATTGACTGCTGGAAGAATGATCGTGCAAAGAAATGGACCCGACATCAGTCAAACGGATTGTGTTTGGCAATCCAAGGAGGTACAAAGTGAACCTATAGTGGTAACTGGGTCAGTCTAATAAAGATACATGTGTCATCAGCTTTAAAGCAATTCATTCTCTTAAAAATGAAATGAAGATGCGACTTAAAGAGTCCCAAAGAGTCCTTAAGTCCTTAAAGAGTCTTTGGGATTGAGCCAGTGTCCACTAGCACCGAGATTCCCCTCAATTTCAACGAGGCATAGAATCAGGACACAGGATTTGATTGATGGATAAGCTGAAAGGCACGTGTGTTTGATATGAACCCATCATCTCAGTACTGCAGTCTGGAAATAAAATCAGGTTTAAGGCAAAAAGAAAATGTCAAAACCACCAACTTCAGCAAGGCTCCTGCCCTTCACTCAGTCTCCCAAAACGCTTGGGAAATGGTTATGTGCATTTCTGTGTTTAAACAGTGAAATTATAGCCAGGAACCTGGACAGGTTTCTCTGCCCGAAAAGGCAGAAGGAATAGTGCTTGTTATCACCCGCATGATTTCCCTCTGTGCCTTAGGACCTAAGGCATCCAGGACAGGTGGAGTGAAATGTCCCCTGGAAACATTTTCTTCTATACAGTAATGAAGGTGCCGGCCCAGACAACCAACCTGGAGTAGACAATTAACTTTTGGACAGTAGAATTAAAAGACGAAACCTGTAATTCGTGGAATCTTTCCCACCTCGTCTAGGTTTCATAACCATTCTGATCTGTTTTCCAAGCAAAGCTTATCATCTGAAATAACAGCCAGAATCTGGGAGTTGGGAGTTTTGTTCCCATTCCCGGTTCACCACAGGTACAGATTATTCTCATTGCCTGTGCCTGCAGTTGTTTCAATAGCCAGAAAATGGGAGTCACAACATTTATGACAAAAGAACCATTGTTACAGATGAACTTATATATCTGTTCATGACTTTTCCTCCTTCAACTTGTGATACACTTATCAAAGCAACATTCTGTATACAGCTGCTCTTAAATTCCCAGCATCCAGTGATAAAAACATGTGAGTGAACGCTGCTTTCCATGAACAGATGTTGAGGTTGAGCAAGGGCTCCAGGTTTGACACACAGCTCTGCTTGGTAGAGAATGATATCGTTTACAAAATGATACTATTTTCAAAGCAAAGCCCAGTACACTGCATTTATAAATAGCTGGGGGTGTAGTTTTGTTTGTTATTTCTGTAGCTGCAATTACTATACTGGCTGACACTTGTTTTTAGCGTTCTGGGTATTGATAATTTGCTCAAAGGACAATAAATGTTATACTTTTAGCTACTCTTTTTATACGTAGGGACAAGACAGGATTATTTGCTGCTTTGAACTTCAAGCTCAGTTACTTTTGTGTCTTATCTGCAAATCTTTTCCCCAGTTTTCCCTAATCTTCACAAACTGATATCCCACCAATATGAAAAAGGGTGCTCTTCCAAATGTCACAGCGTTATCGGCCACTGACTTACCACACTTCACGACATTTTCCTTCACGTGTAAGGTTCCCAGCTGGTGGAGTTCACAAGCCTTCCATCCTGTCGTATTGGCCATGTGGCTATCATGAGTCAGGTGCCCCACAGATTTCCCCACAAATAGATGTCAGCCTGCACTGCTTGGATCTTTTGCAGCAATCGATCGATCTGCTTGATGAATAGTTCACTTGTTAATTTAAATAATTCTGAAATTATAAATCAATCTGATTCAGAATCCAAGGTGCCTGACTGAGAGTTCAGATCCAAATCTTCTCCTTGAATTTATAGCTGAAGTGGGAGTCCTAACTTGGATTTGGCTTTCAAATGCCTGAATTAAGAAACATTTCTCTCTAGCGCTGAGGCATTTCTGTTGCTTCTTGCTCAATGCAGTTTTGTTTGGTTTTGTTTTTCTTTTTTTGCATCAAAGTGCACAGAAAATGGTTGCAAAATGCTCCGGTATACTCACTTTGTTTGGCTATAAATAGAAGGACGTGCTTTCCATCTGCATTTAGGCAGCCTGAAAAATTACCTTCTCTTCATCAAAGCCTGGAACCAAATAGTGAATTACCACATCTCAGCTGGGACCATAGTATTAAGGAGAAGAGTAACAGCATGCCACGCATGCCTAAAAGCACTCCAAGCTGGTTACAGAAACACATTGGGCAGTGCATTCAATACACTTGCTTGAATATGCAGGAAGCTTCTCAGCACTGACGAGACTGGGCTTTCAAGTCTCAACAAGGTCTTCCATCAGGCAATTTGGCATTAGGTCCCCTCCTGGTGCAAATCAGCTGACGAGCTACCCTAATTTGTAGCAGTTGGTAGAGCTGCCCTGTTGACTTAACTCTCTAGATTAGACCTAGGAGGATCATCTTTTGATTCCGAGTGTGTCTTATATCTTTATCACCTTCATTTCTAAAGCCTTAAATAACAAAATCACGATAGAGGAGTATTGCTCACCCTGATTCATAACTATATGCGCAACCTGTGTGCCTCCTCTGTCCCCTCCAAATCAAACTCTCATAAGTAGTGTTGTGGAGACTCCAGTGAAGTTCTACAGCAGAGGTCAGAAGTCTGGGATGCAGCGGAAGTTGGTCAGGTTCAAAAAGCCGGGACATGACTATGGAAACACCTTGGCACCATTTTCTGTAGCTCAGAGTATCGGCAACACAAGTAGCCTGGAGCAGCCTGTCAATATGGGCAAATTAGGGATATGGCAGTCTTCATTGAATTCACCGGGTTTATTCTGTTGAACAGTTAAGCTAACAGGGCTGGTGTTTTGGCTTCTTGCTTTGCTCCTGAACTGAAAAACTTCACCTCCTCCCTCCCGTGCACGCTCATGCTTCCCCAGCTCTGCCAGCATTTGAAAACCACACAACCATCAACAAGAGCTGGGGGCATTTTCACAGACCCATCACAACTGCTAAGTCCTGGCAGTATTGTTAACCTCTTGTCTAAATATGAAGAGTAAACCATTTAGATCTTCTTGTTAATTTAGTCCTTTACCTATGAAAACCGTGAAAGAAGCAGAAGAATCTCTTTTTCTTCTTTCTTCCTTGGCTGGTGGGAGAAGGACCTCCGTTTGTTCATGAGGTTCTTCTTGCCTAAGAAGGTGCTGTGCGCAGTGCCTGCAGAAGTTGTATCTCCCATGTCCGTCCAGCAGCTTCTCAGGTTTGCCTTCAACCGGGACCTCATTGCCTTCCTGCTGGCCTCGGTGAGGCACTGGCTCGGGAAGAAGAGGGAAATATCAATGTTGGATGCAAAGGAGACACAGGGCAGGGTAACGTCAGCCTATTGCTGGCATCTTCCACAGCCTCTGCTTGGGGTTTCAATTCACAAGAGAGAAGAGCTGGGGAACAACTGAATCCTGTTGAACTATAACAAACAGTTTCCCAGAGGGATCTCTGCCATTGCAAGCTTTTTTTGAGTACTCCTGTGGTTTCCAGACCTGGACAAGCACTATCTTATAAGTAGAGTGCTGAGAGAAGTACGGCCAAGTGAGGCCTATTTAAAAAGATGGAATTAAGACGTTACTTGGGAAAAGAAAGGATTAATACCCTGGCTAATCTAAGCATAACTAGAAAATGTGGTTTTCATCATTCTGTAGGGAAGGATGTAGTTCAACATACATACCCTCCTGTAACTAACAAGGGTAGAACTAATATGACAAATAATACACCCCTGGAAAAAGGATTATTGGAACAGCAGAAGGAGCGATTTTTATAATCGATGTAAAATAGGTAAAGCCCTCAGTGTCACACCTAGAATATTGGTTAGTAACGCTGAGCAAGAGGAGAGTTAGTAAATCACAAGGCCTGACTTGACGTTCATTTGCAGAGAAGGGAATAAAGCCATTTTATGTGGCTGATACATGCGACACACGTAAGCACTTTAAGATAGATAAATAGATGTATTTACGTACGTGCTTTACAATGCAGTTAGTTTTTATTCTTTAACGTGTGTCTTTGTGTATTTTGTGTACATTCCCTACACGAGTGTGTGTATCTACAGGAAGAAGTATCCATACAGGACATATTCATAGTCAGTGATAGTTACATTCACATGCGTGTGCATGGAGGTAGGTGTACATCTTAAACGACTGCACAACCCGGGGCACCACAAAGGCTGTTTAGATGCCACGGCCAGTGTCAGAAGCCATACCTGCGAGAAGGGGCATTTGGAGGGAGGACTGAGCTTCAGGAGTGCCTGAAGAGTCCCCACATCCAAATTGGAAGAGAAACTTGCTGCTGGGGTGGCGAGGGGGTGGGTTTATTGGCCTTTATTTGTTTCTTTCTCTCTTTTTTTTTTTTTTTTTTTTTTAGTTTTAATTCCTTAATACAAGTCAAATCTTTTTTTTTTTTTTCCCCTTTGCTAGCTTCCCAGGGGTGGTAGCATCTCAGTGAGAGCCAGGCCTCTGCCACAGGCGATGGGTCCCCACATAACGGAGCAACAGAGTGCAGGGAGATGCTATCGCGGGCGGCCCCACTGCCTGGGAGACGAAAAGAACAGAGGTGTGCGCACAGAGTCTGCGACAGCCCCTCTCCTTCCCTCTCGCTCTATCTGAAGTCTGTTGTATATTTGTTCCTTCACGGCTCCTCGTCCTTAGATTAGATTTCTCCTTTCTCATTACCAACCTTAATAGACCCTTCAGACCTCATTCCAGCCCCAGATATTATCTGACCCGTATAATTAATTAATTATAGCCCAAATATTATAGATTATTAAAAATAGCATAACTAATAGTGTAATATCTCAAGCTGTCGACTTTAATAGTCAACATTGTCTTGGTCTCTCTTATCAGGCTGGGACACCCGGTGAGAATATTGATTTCTGGTAATTTTAACCATCATCTGCCATCCTGATGGGTAATTGTCAGATTTTCACCAGAGTCAGAGCTCATTTGAAATCGTTAAACCGTCGGCAAGGCTCACAGTTGATCTTAATGTTTCCTTTTTCTCCCCCTTCAATATGTTTCAGCAACAGAGAGGAAAATAAATAGAAAGAGAAAGGGAGAGCAAGCGAGAGCTGCCTGCGTGCCGGCCACCTGATTTCTCCTTTCTTTTATTTTTACCTTTACAGGTACGACCCCCACGATGCAGAAGGGCTGTGTCCCCCCTTCCACCCCTGCTCCCCGCTCCCTCCTTTTAACCTTTCCTTAAAAATAATAATAAAAATAGTAATAAAATAAACGAGCTGCCGGTCCCTGAAGCACGTCTGTGTCCCCGGTGCCCCGCAGACGGGACGGCGCTGGCGGTGCAGCATCCCCGGCTCGGGAAATTGGGGGCAAAAGTGGGAGGGGGGGCTCTGCTCCCCCAGTCAAGCCAGGACCCCCGCTACGCCCCTTCCCGAGGTTGCTTCCCACGCGTGTCTCGGCCGTGCCAGGGACTGGGAAGCTGGGGGAGTTGGTACTCGGGGAAGGGGGGGAGGTCTCCCCGTTTCCCCCCCCGGATGCCGCTGCACCCCCCCCCTCCCCGGGTGACATTCTGGGGCATCTCTCCCCTCTCCCCATTCCCCCTCCCAGCAGCACCCATGGCCAGCCGTCCCCGGGCTGCGGGGAGCTGGGAGAGAGCGGGCGAGAGGGAAGAGAAGGCTTTAACACAGCCTCTGAGGATTCCCCTAGAGCATTATTTAAACTTCTAATTATGATTCATGTGTGTGATAATATTAATTTAATAATCAAGGAGCTGTGCAGGAAGCATTAACCTCAATTAAGCTCATTACTACCCTAACCTGGAATCCCCAGGGCTTTTAAATCTTCTGCTATGAGGACCTGACACTGCATTGATAGAGGGCGAGATCTGCTTCAGAATCTTTTTTTTTTTTTCCCCTAAATCATTTGCCTTCTTGGGTAGAGTTAATTAATTCCCCGATTTTGACTCGAGAGGAGGTGGAGGGGGGGGGTCCCCACTTCCCCCGGCAGAGCCGGGCATCCCGAGGTGACCCGAGGCTCTGCCCTGCGTGGAAAAACGCTCGTGGGGCACAAAATCAGGACGAGACCAAGAAAATGCTCTGGGGCTGCTGGGGGCCAACAACAACAACAACAACAAAAGTTAAAATAATTTTATTTAAAATCCGAGGGGATCTCACTCAGAGCAAGACGAGATGAGTTTTGCATTTGGAAACAAAACAGGGAAGGCGAGGAGCCCAAGGGACCCCTCCGCTCCCCCCCCCGGCCGCGCAGATGGGGCCGCGGAAGCCCCTGGCTGTGCCGGGGCCTCGGGCAGCGCCGGGCGCGGAGGGACGCGGAGGTTCCGCGGCTGCTGCAGCAGCCGCCGGAGTGACCTTCCCGGCGCAGCCATGGCTGCTAAATTGTTTTACCGCGGCGATAAATGTTCTTAATTACCCGGAGCGCCACAGCCCCCCCAGGGACGGGGAGGGGGGATGAATGGCGAATAGTCAAATTAAAAAAAAAATAATAATAATAATAAAAAGAAAATTACGAAGAAGGAAAAAAAAAATCGTTCGTTGATCCGGAGTTTGCTGAAACGTGAGCTGAAATTCGGTATTAACTAATTAAGTTCGAGAAAACAGCTCGTTGCCGTAGAAGGGAGCGGGGCCTGCCCTCCCACTCCAGCCCCCCCGGACCGGTGCAGGGGGCTGGAGAGCAGGGGGGATCTCCTGCCTGCCCACCCCCCCGGTCCTGGGGCGAAGGGTGACCAGGCACGGATTCGGGGTCGCCCCTGCCCTTGCAAAACCAAAGTATCCGATCCCCTCTTTAAACGCGAGATCCCCAGGGCTGAGCCCCACTCCATCCCGGGAGGATTCCCGGGAGATGCTCAGGCCAGTGGTACCTTCAAGATTTTGGAAATATCACCTCCCCGCGGGTATAATTCAGCCGAATCGCAGATAACCATCGCGGCTGCGGGGAGGCTGGTAAAACCGCCAGTGTGTTCCCCGCCTTTCTCTGTTCTATTTTGGAGAAGGGAAACGTTTCCGTGGGAGTTTTCCCTAGTGGGGTCCCGGGCCCAAAAGGTGGAGACCTGGCTCTGCATGAGGTCAATGCCGCCCCTTTTGGGGGAAGTCCCTCAGTCCTTCAGCTGGTCCCGGGAGAGGCTGTTGCTCTTCCCTACTGCGAGGAAAATGGGAAAGACTCTTTTTTTTTTTTTTCCCGGAGAGCAGAACGGGACCGGCCACCCGGCCCCATCACGGGAGAGTTATTACATGTCACAACTCATCTAGGGCTCCGTAATCAGCGCTAACTTTCTGGTGAACAGATAACCAGAGATGGCAGATGGATGGAGATTGCACAAATGAGGCTCTAATTGACAATCAATTGTGATTAGGAGCCATAGAACATCTTTATAACACCGGCTTTAAAACCTCCGCCAAACAAAAGGGCCGGGGAGCCCGGCGGGATGGGGCCCGGTACGGACTCCCCAGTATCTCTGCCCCCTCCCCATCCCCTGGGGTAGGGGGGTCGGGTCTCTGGGTGCCCATCGGGCTGGGAGTGCCAGGGAGGGCGCCGGGGTGAAGAGGAGATGCCTCAGTCCGGGGATGCTCCCTGGGGATGCGGCTCCTTCTCCTCCCAAAACCCAGCGCAAACCCAGAGGTCTGGGCTGGTTTAGGGGCTCTGCACGCGTGGGGACTGTCCCTGGGCACAGAGATTTAATTATCATTAAGATATTTTTTTTTTCCTAAGATGTACTTACCCGGGAATAATAAATAACCCTACCGCCGTCATCCCCCCCCCCAAAAAAAAAAAAAAAAAAACAAAAAACCACGCTTTCTCTCCGAAAAAGGTACAAACGCAGGCGACTACCACAGCAAATCTGATAAAATCGAGTCACTGGCGTCTACCTCGGCTGCCGTCCGCTTTTCCCAAATAATATCCCAGAGCTGCGGGGAAAAGTAACGGGAAGAAAACGTATCTGAAGGAAAAGATGAGACCAGAGGCAAGGCCGGAGGAGGGAAAGAGATGCTGCTGACAAAAAAAAAAAAAAAAAAACCAAACAAACAAGCCGAGGGGTGTGTGTTTGTCCAAGTGTGTGTACAACCAAATTAAAACTTCGCCCGGGCTGCGTTGGTGGCAGCCCCGTGGGTCAGGTCAGGAAAATTGGGGGGAGAGGTAATTTACCCACCCGCGATCAGCGATTACACACACCATTCCGACCCGAGAGGTGATTTATAATTTAAAGATAAAGCATAATAAAGTCATAAAAGGGAAAGGACACTGTTGTGGTGTCTGATGAAAATCTCAGGGCTGGTGGATAAAATACGAGCGGGGGCTCCTGCGCGGCGGGGTCCCCTGGGCCCGGCCCGCTGATGGGCTCATCATGTCCAAGCCCCACCAAAATTACAAGCTGATTGTTTTACCCATTATTTCTCCCAACTTTTAATTTCTGCTTTCTAAAGGATCATTGCCCGCGGTAATTGCAAAGGACCTGTCCTTGTATGTGTCACCAGCCTCAAAGACAAAAAAAAATCTAATTTTCCTTTTATGCTTTCTCTATTTTCCTACACCCCCCACCTCTTTTTTTTTTTTTTCCTGGCAGCTAATTCAGACTGAGTAGCGACTGGAGCGTCCAAAACAAGAATGAAATTAATATGATCAAATCACACACGGCTATACACGCAAGGGAAGGGAATTAAGCAGGGGAAGAAATTCGCGTTTTATAATTCGCAGATAACTTTTATTCCTATCGCTTAATTTTCCATAATTAAAACCACTTTTAATAAGAAAGGGGTTTGCTTTTTTTTTTTTTCGAAAGTGGAAGTTACGTCTGGTTATTGCTGATATTGGGAGAGAACAGAGCTTTTCTAGCAGTTACTCAGAATTTATTGATCGTCGTGTTTTGTCTTGCGCCGTTTAAAGGTATTAATTTTCTCCCGGCACTTCCCGGGCACTTTTACATTTGATATTTAATTGTCATTAATTAGCTAAGGGAGAGAGAGAGAAGGGGGCGAGGATGTGTGTGCCCCGCTCCAACCGCTAAACCCCCGTCCATATTTTTTTTCCTTTTGTTCTAATTTAATAAAATCAGCAGGGAAGGGAAACAGGTGCTGGGGGCTGACACCTCCGAGCCCACACACACAGGCACACACATAATCCACCACCCCCCCCAACCCCCCACCTCGCTTTGATCATCTACCTCCGCTATTAGGGACGAAAAACCTCGAGTTCCCATTTTCTGTCTCTAATATCTTCTTTATATCGATCCCGCAATTATTTAAAAGACAGCGTCATCTCCTCCCACTTCTCCAAATAAGGCTATTTAGATGCTTTCCAGATGAGCGGAGGTGTGCTGGAACACAGCTGACAGCCGAGTACATCACAGCCAGCACCATCCTTCATCCCCCGCTGCCTCCCCCTCCTCTTCCTTCTCCCCCCCGGAGCGCACTTTCCCCCTGCTTCTCCTCCTGTGATGAAGATCGCGGACGGTTATGGGCACAGGGATTAATTTGTAGCCAATTACAAAGCCAGTGCTAAATATGAATGCATAAATAAGGCGCAGGCTGGCGGAGGGGGTGTACAGGAGCGCCTGGGCAGCCTGGTGAGGATGATGAGGAGGATGCTGATGCTGATGATGAGGATGAGGAGGAAGAAGGAGCGGAGGCTGTGAGCCCAGCATCCCCCCGGAGCCTCCCGGCCGGCCGGACCCCGCGCAGCCCTGCGGAACTGGAGACAGCGGCCGGGGAGGAGTTTGGGGCTCAACTTCACCGGAGGAAGAGGAGGAGGGGGAGTAGGGGGGAGTGAGGCGGGCGGGGGGGGGGGGGGGGGTTGGAAGTTGCAACCAAGAGGGGCTCTGCAAAGAGCCATGAACGCCAGCAGAGACAAGGTCGGCGACATCTCCATCCCGCCGGCGGCGGCCGCGGCGGTGACAGCCCCCGCAAGCGGGGCGGGGATCGGCGGGGAGCCCCGCGGTTTTCCCCGAGGGGAAGGGATGGAGAGCCACGGCGAGCAACGGGGCCCGGCCGGGGGCGAGCTGCCCCTCTGCTCCTGCCCCGGGAGCAGGGACAGGCAAGGGGACGGGCAGAGCGGCGGCCCTGGGCAGGAGGGGGCGGTGGGCGCGCTGCCCGCCATGCACAGGACCACCCCCTTCTCGGTGCTGGACATCCTGGACCCCAACAAATTCAACAGCAAGAGGAGGCAGGGAGCGGGCTGGTACAAATCGGCGGGGCCCGAGCTGAGGCTGGGGGCGGAGGATAAACCCGAGGACTCAGGGACGGAGCCGGCCCAGCAAAAAGCTCTCGCCGAAGATTTCGACGCCTGCAAGAAACCCGCAGAGCTGAGCAGTGAGTAGGGCTGGGGGACCGGGACCACCCCCCCCCCCCACCCACCCACCTCTGGCGGGATGGGGTTGGGGGGGCTGCACACAGCTCGCCGGGGAATGGGCTTTGCGTGCTTTTTTAAAAAAAAAAACAAAACCGCAAACAGCCTCGGGGGCAAGCGGCTCTCAGGGGTGGGGGGGGGGGTGCCAAGGCCTCCGGGTCGCTGCTGGTGCTAAACGTTTTGCCACCCCCACCTCCTCTCCCCGCCCCGATCGCCGCATCCCCGGGAGCGGCACAACCAGCCCCGGGGGTGTCGGACCCTATTGGGTTGGGGGGGTGGGGTGGGGGGGGGAGGAGGTTGATCCTGCCGTCCTCTTCCTCTCCAGCCCCAAACTTGCAAGCGGCTCCTAGAGCCGAGGCTTCAAGACGGCTGAGGGGAGCGGGTTGCGAAACCCCCTCTCCGTGCCCCCACCTCGCCTGGCTCTCCCCAGGCATTTAGGACTTTTATCCACCCCCTCCCCAGCCTCCAGACCCCCTCTCCCCGTCTTTACTCTCCCGCCCGTTGCTCTGGGCGACAGATTCAATTTTCTCTCTCTCCCGTTGGCTTTTTTTTTTTTTTTTTTTTTTAGGACAAATCAGACTAATTGTGACAAAATGCTGGTTATCTCTGGAAAAACAATTAAATTCCTTCGATTACATTTAAGGTAAAATGTGCTTAGCAGCGTAAAGAGGCTGGATAATGGGGGAAATCGCCCCAGAGTGGCATGTAGGACTGCCTGGATCGATATCCTATTATCGAATTGTGCATATCTCTTTCAAGCACCTTGCAAACTCTTCCCTAACATCTAAATTATAGGGTCAAAATTCGGATAATTACTCGATTAAAACCTATTACACTTATTAGGGCTCGCTATTGATCGGGAATTGCATTCGACCCAAGCTCTAGATTGCTTTTTCTTTTCTGGGTCCCAATATCCCAACTTTCTCACCTCTCGACACCGCGATTCTGGGGGTAACGGAGGGTTTTCGGGAAAAGAGGGTAGCGGTGAAAAATATCTAGAGCTGGTCTGTGTCCTGAGAGGAGAGAGAAGGGGCAGCGAGTGGCGGGGGATAAACTTCTCGGAGAGGGAAAAAAATAATTTATTTGCGGCTGGGGCGGGAGAGGAGGACTCGGAGTTTTCTAATTCCTCCACAGCACTTTTTCAATTAAAATAAGGCAGCGAAAGGAGTCTGGAATCCGCTCTAGCCCGAGCTTGTCACGACAAACGCATTTTTTTTTTAATCTCTAAAGGAAAAACGGGATGGGGGCATTAATAGAATTCCAAAGAGATTTTTTAAAAGCAGTGCGTAACTATTCCTCCAAACTCATCTGACTTTTGTCGTGACAGCAGAGCTGGGCGAGGGCAGCCTATGGCTAATCTCGCACTTTTCTCTCCAGACAAGGAGAAAAATGTAACTCTAGCTTTTCTTTAAAAATAAAGGTTTTGGGAGGCACCGCGAAGCCGTGCGCTTCTGCTGAGCGGTGTCCCGGCCGCTTCGCTCCTGCTGCCCTCATATTCCGGGGCAAGAGTTACGGATAGACCCGAGACTGGCGGGAAATGGAGAAATTAAATTCTTCTCTTTCCCCACCCTCATTAATATTAGCTCAAGCGGTGCTGTAATTCAGGAGAAGTGTTCCGAAAAGCAGCTGTGGCCAGAAAAGCACCAGCAGCCGGAAAATGCGAAGGCTTTCGGCAAAAGGAGAGCGAAAGCGGCTCTCGAAAAAAAAACTCGTTTAATGTTAAATATAACGATCAAAACTCCGTGTTAAATTAACATTTCGCATCTTCTAGAAACAAAAGCGCAACTGCAGCGTCAATCTCCGTCGCCAATTGTATTCGCACTGTTTTGTTTTTTTTTTTTTCCTGTTTAAAGAAAATTGTAGTTGAGCTGCTGCTAGGATTTCTTGGAGTTTACTGGAAAAAATAAACTCTAAAATCCGATGTGCCCTCCGTCCTCGGACCTGCCACACGCTTTTTATAAATTCTTGTCGTAAAAACAAACAAACAAACAAACTAAACAAAAAAAAAAATCAAAAAGGTGCTATGATTTTTAAGAGGTTCCCCAGGTTGCTCGCCCGTAGTCAGGATGTCCGGTCGGGGAACATCGAGTTCCCCGAGATACGAGGGGATATTTTTCCGGGTGAAGTGGATTTTAATAAACTTCTCTGCCCCTTTTTCTCCTAGTGAGCCAGCCGGATCCGACTTCAGCCGCAATCAGCTTGTAGAACAAAATACACTTTTTAAATTTTTTTTTAAACACCTCTAATTTTATACACGGGCTTTAGGGTGTCCGGCGTTAGGATAAGGACCAAGTGCGAGGTGCAATCGCGCGTTCAGGTTCGGTTGGGGTTTTTTTAGCATTAAACCCCACTAAAGCACGGTGTGGGTAAGGATTACAGGCAGGGAATTCCCTTTCTATCTGCCTGTCTCGGTTAAACCAAGCTAAAACGGCCCTGGAACAAGAGGGTCTCGCGGCTGCACCCCCCTCGCAGGTGGGAGCAGAGGGAAGTTTAGGAAGGTCTGAAAGCACCAGCTAAAAAATCCCAGTATTTCTGTGCCCCTGTCCCCTGCAATCCCCGTCCCTGCGGTGGGAAGATTCACGAGCCCCCCCCGGTCAGGGGGAACTGGTTCCCCGAAAAACGCGATTTGGTCTCAGGCTTCAGGACAGAACCGTCGGCAGCAGTCCAATAGCCTTAAATATTGGCTAATTATCCTCTTCTCCGATGAAGAGCCGTTAATTGGAGCGTAATATAAACCCAAATAAATTAAATGACCGTTAACTAGTTTGTACATTACACGAAATGAGTTTAATTAAGTTTGTATCTGCTCCGGTAATCAATACAAGTATTTACTCCGCTTTAATACTTCCATCTCGGGAAGTGGGGAGAGGTCAAGCCGGGCGGAGAAAGGGTTAAAAAAAAAAAAAACCCAAACAACACCCCAGAAGAAAAAAAAAAAAAAAAAGCCAGCAACTCTCCCGTGGATGTGGAAATTTTCCCTCGGTAAAACTGTCAAAAGCGAGGTGACACCTTCGCTGTCAAAGGGGCTTCTCACCTCGGCTCCGGGGGACCTCGGCACCCCCGCAAAGGCCTTTCGAGCCGCTGACTGTTTTGTGGGAAGGGGGGACGGGGGGTACCGCCTGCCCTGGCCACGTCCCGGTGCTGGCTCTTGCCGGTGACTCGGAAGGGGCAAAGCCTCCCCGGGGCTGGACGGGACGGGCCTTTCCTCGCCCTGGCCCCGCACCCCCCGGAATGGCGGCTCCCAGCCCCATCCTGGCCTTGTCCTGTCCCCCTCAACCCCATCCCATGTCATCCCATCCTCGGGGCGCGGATGTCGGGGGGACACGGACCCACCACTGCGGGCTGAGGGCGGGAGTGGGGGGGTGGTAACCGGAGGGGAGCGGGGGTCCCGTAGCAGCGAGAGCTCACGGCGGCTGTCGGTTGCCCGCAGAGGACGGCGAGCTCTACAAGGCCGAGGAGAGCGACCTCGAGTACAGCAGCCGGCCGAGCCGCAGCCCCGACAGCGAGCCGGAGGAGGAGGAAGAGGAAGAGGAGGAAGAGGAGGAGGAGCTGTGCGGCCAGGAGAACGGCGGCCCGGCTGCTCCCGCCTCGGCCGACCCGGGCCCGCTCCACCCCGAGGCGGGCAGCGTCCCCCCGCCGCCCCCCGTCGTTCCCCCCGCCCCACCGCCGCCGCCAGCCCCCCAGCAGCCCCCGGCGGCCCCCGGGCAGCAGGGCCAAGCGGCCAAGCCCAAGAGGAAGCGGACGGGCTCGGACTCCAAGTCGGGGAAGCCCCGACGGGCGCGGACGGCCTTCACCTACGAGCAGCTGGTGGCGCTGGAGAACAAGTTCAAGTCCACCCGGTACCTGTCGGTCTGCGAGCGCCTCAACCTGGCGCTGTCCCTCAGCCTCACCGAGACGCAGGTGAAGATCTGGTTCCAGAACCGCCGCACCAAGTGGAAGAAGCAGAACCCGGGGGCCGACACAAGCGCGCCGACCGCGGGAGGGGGAAGCGGCGGGGGAGCGGGCGGAGCAGGGGGCGGCGGGGCCCTGGCCGGCGGGGGGCTCAGCCCCCTCAGCCACTCGCCGCCCATGGGCAACCCGCTGGCCATGCACGGGCCCGGCGGCTACCCCGGCCACCCGGCCGGCGGGCTGGTCTGCGCCGCCCAGCTGCCCTTCCTGCCCAGCCCCGCAGTCCTCTCCCCCTTCGTCCTGGGCTCGCAGACTTACGGCCCCCCGGCCTTCTACACCCCGCACCTATAAGCCCGACCACCCTCCTCCTCCTCGCCCCCGGGCCCCTTCCCGCCGCACCCTCCGCCCCCAGCCCCGCAGGCCCAGCGCCCGCAGCCGTTTCTGGGACCTTTTTTGTACGCGACGCGTCCGGACTGCGCTTCCGAGGGGAGAAGGAGGAGGAGAACCTCCCTCCCCCGTGTACATACAAGTAGATGTAAATCATCGTTGCCTGTATTCTTATTTTCACCGTCCCTCGTTGCTATATGGGGTTTATAATTTTATTATTTTTAAATTTTACATTATTATTATTATTATTATTATTATTATTATTATTATTATTATTATTATTATTATTATTATTATTATTATCGCTGCTTCTTTTCTATTCTCGTCCGGCCACTCCTAAAATACTTAAAAAAAAAAAAAAAACACCACAAGAAAGGTGATGTCCCCATGTGACTCTCAGGGTAACACAGAGAACTCTCGGGCCCGACCGTTGCCACCGCCGAAGCAGGGCCGCACCGCTCCCTCCTGTGACCTCAAGCTGATGACAATTTTAATTTTTTGTTGGGTTTTGTTTTGTTGTCTTTTTTTTTTTTTTTCTCATACCGCGGAGGGGCCGCTGCGGACACGCGGAGAAGGGGCGCTGGGGGCGGCTGGCGGGAGCGGGGTTGGGTTTTGGGTTTTTTTTTTTGTTTGTTTGGTTGTTTTGGTTTTTTGTGGTTTTTTTTTTTTTACATTCATCATTTCTGTATATTTCTGGTTGTTACAAAAAAAAAAAAAGAAGTTTTAACTTTATAACTAATGTCTAAGTTATGGAGGTAAAGAGCAAGAGATGAGACAGAAAGCACTTTCTTTGCTAAACACTTTAAATCAATCAATAAACTTTAAGGAAACGGCGGCTTCCCGTGGTGGTGAGTCCCTGGCTTTCGGCTGAATTTTTGCAAAACGACTTTCCTCTGGGAAACGCCTGTCTCACGAGGCGTTTGCAGGGATGCCTCGCATCACCCGTTTTTCGTTTCGTTTACTCCGGGAGCGTATTTCTCATACGCAAATTCAACTTTATTCTTCTGGTACGAAAGAGGGAATTTCCCTTCTTAGCATTTTCTAAATTGCCTTTGCCGATTGCTGCTGTGCAATATTACGAACAAATTTTTCTTTTTTTTTTTTTCTTTTTTTTCTTGTAGAGAATCCGAAGTCTCTCCTGTGTTTCCGCGAACGGGGAGCTTGACATTTTGGATTTATGTAAATTTAATAAATCGGCTCTTTCATTCAGATTCCGCCGCTTTAAAAAATAAAGCAATCTTTCCATCGCCTTTCCGCTGATTACTTTTAAACTAGAATCGAAGTCGGTCTTTTATAAGCCTTACTTTATTATATTTTTTCTTCTTTTCAAAGGAAAAAAAAAAAAAAGCCTATAACCGCTGTGACCACCCCGAGCTGCCCACAGCTACACCACCAGTTCCTGCCCAAGGGACTTTTCCAGCCCAATTCCGCGCTCCCTGCGTGATCGAAGTCCACGCGGGGAAGAGCGCTCTCTTTCCACTAGTTTCTGGTGGTTTGGGGTTGTTTTTTTGGTTTTGTGGGTTTTTGTGTGTGTGTTTGGTGTTTTTGGTAGTTTTTTTTGGTGGTGGGTTTGTTTTTTTTTGCCAGCCCAGAAATTCACCGACTGCCTTCCCAGGGGCAATTTGAAGACAGCAGCGTTTTCCGCAGCGATTTTGGGGGAACAGAGAGTGGGAATGGGCGCTGCGCATCCTCCCCTGCGGAGGGTACCGGTCCCCGCATCGCTGCCCCCGCAGGCCGGGATACCTGGGCTCCACCCCGCCCCCCGTCCACGGCCTGGGTCAGGACCGGCAGCCGCAGGGCAAAGGGATCGCACGCCAGCCGCATCCCCCGCGCCCCCCCTCGCTTCCACCCCGTACACCCACCCTAGAAATAAATAAAATAAAATACTTCAGCCCAGCTCCCAGCTCCACCCCAGGCGTTCGTCTCCCCTCCTTCCGAAGCCTGCAAGGGTCAGAAGTCTCAGAGCAGACTCTTTTGTCAAAATAAGAACTTTCACGATAAAAGACGTTTTGAAGTAAATTTTCAGGCAAAACATCATTAGCAGTGCTGGGAGTACAGCTCTGCACAGGTTTTACTGGTAGGAGAAAACCAGCTAAACTGGGAAACGGATATTCAGGAGATTCTTCCACACCGTAAACCAACCCATTGCTGACCAGGCTTGAGGTAGTGCTACCTGCAGTTGAACTCAGCTCCAATGGGACACGACCCAGCTTAGTTAAGAGAATTCAAATCCTGCCGACACACCAGGAACTCCAGACAACTCCCCCCAGGTGGAAAATAGCCCAGCTCCAACGGGGAGCTGCTCTCAGAGCCTTGGAGGAGAGGATTTTCCTCCTCCCGGTCCACCAGCATCCTGCCAGTGAAACCTGTCCGTGTGAGTGTTATTACCCACAGCTGCTGGGCGAAGAAGTCAGTTATGCTGAGATTCCCAGCCATTAAGCTCGATTTAACAACGCTTCTCACATTTTATAGCAGCTCTGAAAACAGGTACCTTTCTCAGCATGGTTTAGGATCTTATTGATAATCCTCACTCGAATGCCTCATCCCGGGGTCTGGTGTCACTGAAGTCAAGAGCAAAACTGCAGAGCCCCAGCTCTAGTTGCCTGTCTCTTTGGGCCAGCTCCAAAGAGCTAATGCTCGACCGAGGCTCCCTGGACCACGGCTCTGCGGCCGGTTCATGGCGTTGGGCCGGACTGCACGGTTACACACATGCCGGGGAGAAGCTCCATGATATCAGCACTGGGCAGCTGTTGGGAAATGGCCCTGGTCCGAACGCTCAGCACCCGCTGCGCTAAAGCTTTCACCTCATCCCAGCTCCGCCATCCGTGTTCCTGCCCGTTGACACTCTGAGAGAAGGAAACAGGGCTGGATGCAGTAATTTTGAGGTTATCCTACTGGGGAGTCATGCAAAGCCCCCAAAACTCCCACACTGACCCCCCAGCGAGGCCCAAACACTGATTACCACACATCCTACCCAACGTACCTCCTGCGCTGCACGCAACTGTCTGTGCCCCCGCACGGAGCCTTTTGGAGGGACGCAGCTTGTTTTCAGTGAATCGTCAACGAGAAACAGAGATCCCAGTACAGCACAAGGAGAATCTGAAGGAAAGGTGATTATGACACAAGCAGGAGGTGTTTGCTTTGGTCCATTCTGTGAGGGTTTTTTGTTTTTTGTTTTTTTAAATTACTTTATTATTAATTTACAAAATTTACTGTTAGGGTATTCAGAATGCGAAACACGTTCCAGAAGACATTTAGCAAAGCGTTTGCCAGAGGACAAATTCTCATCTCGGGTACACCGAGCAGCACGTTCGGAGCCATATCCAGTATTTTCAAGCGACGCTTTTGGCATTTACCAAAGAAGATCTGGGGATCAGCGTATTTTTGAACTAATTGCCATGAAGTCAATGTTAAATCCAAGGGTGCCAGCCTGTACCAGTGAGAAACGATTCAGACGCTAAATGCCTCTTAACATTGTTCACTGTATTTATGACTGAATTCGATAAAAATAGAAGGAAAATGCATCTGTTTTACTCTGCTCTGAATATTTCAACTTATACCGAACAGCAAGTTTCAGTTGTTTATGTTCACTGAATAAATGGCAGTAAAGTGTCTTGCAATCAAAAGAACAGAAAAAAAATAAATTAATGTGACAGACATGTTCCAAATGACTGGGAGAGATCTGAAAATATATTGAAATATTTTGTGTCGTTGCTTACGCACACCAGTCAGTGATGTTGTACCAAATAACTGGAAACCAGTGTTCTGTATTATCAGAACACCCCTCAACATTTCTTGGTGTTATTTCCAGCTAAGCAGGGAATGTGGGTTTAGTGAGTTACGGTTGTGGATGAGCTCTTAGAGTTTTTTCACATATTTTGCAGACCTTTGGTTTCAGACTGAACTCATGGCCTCGTTATGTGTTTCTGTTCTTACACTACAAAAGCAAAATACTAAAAATAAAGCTTTGTCTGCATGACCTTAACTCCATTTCCCAAAAATACACTGTGATGTCTGCTTGTAGCCTGCTATCTCGGCAAATATCCATTAACTCCTGTACTACCTGTATAAAACTGTTCTGCTCAAACACAGAAATACTGGAGGTGCGCTATTTTACAATGTCTGGGCAGTTCTGCCCTTCAGGTTCTGTCTCAAAGAGCAAGCAAGCAAATGTGGCTGTCGTAGAGCCTTTCCTAAGAGCAAAAAAAAAAAAAAACTGAGGGTGTTTTTATGATATTGGAAGATTTGCCAGGTGGTGGGAGGTAACCCAAGGCACAGATCAGAGCGGACACTGAAGAGGAAGGGGAAAGGCAAGTAAACAAACGGGATGCTAATCAGTTTGTCTCACCAGTGGGTCACATAAACGGTTTACACAAACCACATTCTTCTCTACCTGGTGCTTTTTCTTCTTTTTCCTCTCTTCTGCCCATCCTGCTCTGCACCACACACTCACGTTGCAGAGACGTCTCGGGTGGACAGAATGACAGCTGTCACGGTGAAAATAACCCTGACAGGAAGAGCTCTTTCTATTTTCCCGACGCTGTCTGGCAGGGATGGGGATTCATCACATAGCATAAGCTTCAAGGCAGCTCGGGAGGTTATCACAGCATCGGAAATATAGAGATGCTAAATCTGGAGTGCCCGTTCCTGCGGGCGCTGGAAATCCTGTGGATGCACCCCGTGTCACCAGGGAAACACCAAGGACACGGAGGGCAACACACGGTCAGGACCAAAAAGTCTGGGCATGCGGGGTCAAGCAATACCTGTACATGATTTACCAATTTAATCTCAGTTCACAACAAACCCTCAGCTAGCTAAAACTGTCACTCCACCCAAAGTGCTAGGCTTTATTTTGAAATATATATTTTTTATTTTCTTCTCTGTGATGCCACAAACCAGAAACATTTTACCATGACAAGAAAGGAGGGATGACACTACAGCAAAGAACTGCAAGTCACAGAAATAGTTATGTGAGATGATGATCGACAGAGTAAAGATTCACCCCTCTTCAGTAAACTGCTGCTTTTTCAAGAGAAGGACAATAAATCTACTAACCTGAGTACAGATATCTCAATTATTGCTCATTTTCTTTCTTTTCCCACAACCACACACATACACTACAAGAACTTGTCCTGCACATAAAGTTTTTACACTGAGGGTGGTGAAACACTGGCCCAGGTTGCCCAGAGAGGTGGTTGATGCCCCATCTCTGGAAACATTCCAGGCCAGGTTGGATGGGGCTCTGAGCAACCTGATCTGGTTGGAGATGTCCCTGCTTCTTGCAGGGGGTTGGACTGGGTGGCCTTTAAAGGTCCCTTCAAACCGAAACTATTCTGTGATCCTATAAACGGACTCATTCCCATCTTTCCACCCTTAACACAGGCAGGGTGGCAAACTTTATTTCCTCTGCCGTGGTCCCCAGAGGCTGTGCGAGAGGAAGCGACGTGCAGGAAGAGAGCGTTTGGATGAGCTGCTGGTGGGGCTTTTTCACCTCCTTGAACTGACCGGGAGTTTGCAGTACCACGGCACACTCTCTGTGACCTGTTAAATACACCGAGGTTTGCGATTAAGTGTTCTTTGGGACTTAGAGCACTCACACCATGCCTTGTAGCGACGATTTTGAGCGAAACAGCGTGTTTGCTTTGAGCACGCTCTGCAGCGTACCTGATCGCACCCTCGGTTGCCGCTTCTGCCTCAGCGTTAGCGAAAATAAAGGCTCACGCGCTCGTGGAAGCACCATATAATTTCAGCCCTAGTGAAAACACGTGGCAGACTCTCCTCCTGGCGCTCTCAGCCTGCAACCGCCAAAAATACTATTACAAAAATTCAAAGATATCCAAAAGCAATTTCCAAAGAAGCAGAATCCCATATTCCATTTCGGTATGCCTGTTACAGCGCGTGCCCGCGCGCGGATGAGAGCGGCTCCGTAATGGCATTATAAATATAGCAAATTAATGGTGGATGCAATGCCAACACCTTGTCATTACGCAAATTGGAATGCCGGCAGAAACGGTTATTCAACAACCCCTTTCAAAGTAACCGGGCGCCTAATGCTGCTCATTACATCTAAACTAATTAGCACCACATTTAAATAATTTTAATAAGCTTTTTCCTTAACCCCTTGACGAAGGGGATTCCTGACGCTAATGCAAAAACGCACAAGCACTTGGCACAGCCGCTCAGGGCACTGAGAGGCAGAAAAACAAGGGAAAGTCCACCCAAAAAGCCAAATGGCAATTTTTATGCTACAGACATTTAAGGTCAGAGAAACAGATCGCACTTGAGTAATGTCTGGCTCACTTTGCCCAGGCTCTGGTGCAGCGCGTACGCCACCATGCCCTCCTCCCAGTACGTCACAGCCTGCTCCCAGATCGCTCTCCTGAGCTGGGACTGTGTTTAGGCTCTGTACTACCCAGACCTAGCTAATAGGAAAGGCTCAACAGGGACAAGAATTCATTTCCTTCTCCACTTGCTCAGCTTTGAAGGAGAGGAAGAGTAGAGCCACACCTCGAATACTGTGTTCAGGTTTGGGCCCCTCACTTCAAGAAGGACACTGAGGTGCTGGAGCACGTCCCAAGAGCGGCAACGAAGCTGGTGAGGGGTCTGGAGCACAAGTCTTATGAGGAGCGCTGAGGGAACTGGGGTGGTTTAGTCTGGAGAAAACAAGGTTGCGGGGAGACCTCAACCCTCTCTACCTGAAAGGAGGTTGTAGGTAGGTGGGTGACCTACCCACCTACCCAAGTGACAAGTGATAGGATGACAGCAAATGGCCTCAAGTTGTGCCAGGGAGGTTTAGATTAGATTTCAGGAAAATTTTTTTCACCTAAAGGGTTGTCAAGCATTGGAACAGGCTGCCCAGGGAGGTGGTTGAGTCACCATCCCTGAAGGGATTTAAAAGCTTAGGGACATGGCTTAGTGGTGGACATGGTTTTAGTGGTGTTCAGTTTATGGTTGGACTCCATTACCTTAAAGGTCTTTTTGAACCCAAATGATTCCCTGATTCTATGAAAACACCAACTCAGGAACATGAGTAATTTATAGCTCTCTTTCTTTTCCTTCAGGGGCAGCATCAGACTCCTGCAGCTGGAAGGGCAATAACTTTGTCCCACAGGTCACAATTTCTGCAGCTGCCAGGCAGACCTAACTCTCATCCGCATGTATTTTCCCGAGGATGTGCTAAGTTTTGGGATCTTTAGCATCTCTCCCAGCTGAAGAGGTCACCAGTGCCGCTGGATGGAGAGGGTCCAGACTGGTCTTGATCTAGGCTGCTGCTCTGAGGCCCTAGCCTCTGCCAGGACTTCCCACCCTCTTTCTTAATTCCTTCAGTTTCTGTAGAGGATTTTGTAGTAGAAAGGACCATCACCACATCCATGTAAGAGGGATGATGTTAGGGCTCTGAAGGTACCAACAGACTCTCATTTCTCTCACCAGCCTTTCACCATCTTTCTCTGTAATCCTCATCTCCCCACCTTACCAGCTGTTCAAGGTCTGCATTCACCTGGCACAGCTGCATCACCTTGGGTCAGAGTGCCATGAAACCAGCTAAGCTGTGAGAGACCTAACTGGGGTCTCCACCCTCCAGCTGGTTGCAGGGGAACTGCATTTAGGTGGAGTCCCTCGCCTGAGCTGTGGTCTAGGTACTGTGCTTGGCTTTGCACCTTACTAAGCTTCACCCTGATCTTGCCTTGCTGACTGGCTCCAGACCTGCCTTTTAGCTCGGTGGATGTTCAGGTAACTGCTGACTGGTGCCTGGCTCTGTTACTGTAACCAAGCTTGGTTTTTCTGTTTGGATGCTGTGGGATGGTGCCCCTTGCCATGCAGGCCACTGACCCTTCTTACCTTCACCTTCTGCTCCTGGCTCACCTCTCCCTGACACCTGGAGTCTCTACCCTGTTTTTTCTTCCTCACCTTGCTAGGGACTTGACTTCACTCTGCACTCCCAACACTGTGGAGTTTTCCTTGGCCATTGCTTGGAGCAGAACTCTCTTTCATGTTTCCAGATGCAAATTCCAGTGTTACTTTCACCCATGAGCACGATGCTGTTAATTGTTTTGGTTTTATTTAAATGTAGCTGTTTCAGTGCATCCCAAAACAAACACGGAGAAATAGCTCTCCAGCAGTTATCAGAGTAACACCCTTCTCTCAGGCTTTGGTGTCCAAGAGGTCCTAAGGGCTGATCTTCTAGTTGGTGACAATGGTTATTTTCACTTTCCTGAATCCATGAAACTCAGTGGTGTTTTTAATGGTAGGTGTCTAGGGAACAAGGATCTAGATCCAGCCCTTCTCTGCCTCAATCTGGGGACTGAAATCTGGAAGGCTATTTTCTACCTTCTGTCTAGTCTCCTCCATCAAACATTTTTAGCTCCACTGTGGTTCAGTTTCAGTTTCCACAGAAGAATGGGTGATGGGAACTGCCTCCTTCCAGCTCCCTTGCATTTAAGTCGCCTGTGGCTTGGGGTATCTCCTGAGACAGAACACGGGACTGTCACCTCTTAGGCTGAGAAGGGACCTGGAACTCCCCCTTCCCTGAATGTGTGCTCCAGCATTACAGCTATTACATGCACTGTGATTGCCACTGCATATTTCAACAGATTTTTGCTGAAGGTATGCATTTGGTGGGTGCTCGGCGAGGAGTGAAATACATGCTGGATCAGTCCTTCCAAAATGCTCCTACAGTTCTTTCCCTGGGTCTCGTTAAGTGTAAGCAAGAACTCTAGTCTAGGTGGGAAGGCCAGCGCAGCTCGCAGCAGATACAGACCCTCAGGGGCCCAGGAAACTTAAGCATTTCTTGGGCTGCCGTTTTGGACTTAGGCACCACATAAACCTCTCTTGGGCCAGTCTGCAGAGTCCCTTTTTGTGCCTGCTTGCTCCTGTCCATGCTCAGACTATCCTGTAAAGGCACGAAATTTTCCTACTACAGGTAGTTTTTCTATGCTATCCACGGTGTCATTTCCAAAGGCATGGTTTTAAATGACCAATGTTCATCACTTAAGTACTGCTGTAACATCCAGGTGTCCTTACCTTTTCCAACGTGTAACCTACAGACACCTTTACACCACTTCCATGACAAAAACGATTAATGTATTTAATAGCACTGGATGAGCTACAAACACTTGCACGAACAGCCAGGTATTTGCATGAGCGTTAGGGACCACCAGATGGCTATCTCTGCTATACTATTTTGATACTTGCTGAATTAGGTGTTTGCTGCCTGGGTCCCTGAGATTCAATACTTCTTGCTTCTGGCTAGTAGCTCCTTATAATTATGAACATCCTTATTGTCCATTTCCACAGCCACTTTAAGGGAAACAGGTTTATTTTAAATTTTTTTTTTCTTCCACAAAAGCAATATCGTTTATTCCATAGTGCCTGCTTTGAACAGACTGATGCCCCAAACCTGCAGACTGTTCTACTTGGCATGATGCCATGCAGAGGGACATGTTCTTTGTCTTGCTTCCAAAAAAAAAAAAAAAAAAAATCAAGGAAATCTTTTAAAGATAATTGCTAAACAGTTTTATGGGTTACAATTTTCTAATAGGAATCTTCAGCTGGACGTGGATTGTTAAAGCCAAGCCTAAAGTAAGCTTAGATAAAATGAAATTGCAAGGTATCACCATGTAAGTGATGAGTATGGACCCATCATCTTCCTTCCAGGTTTTTACTTCCCAGATGCAACTGTGTGCTCAAGCAAGAATAACCATGGAGAAGTCTTTGCTTTCAGCTCTTGTTTTACCACTGAGACAGCACTAGTTATAAAAGGATGACTTAGATGCACCAGCACAGCTCACTCCAGCTCACAGCCATCATGTCCTTTTAGGAATACAGAATAGCCAACTTGCATTGCAGAGAGTCACCTTAACACTCCAGACTGAGGGCCCAATCATCCCAGGTGTTTAGGGACCTGGAAATCATACGCAGTAAGCAGAAGTACATTGTATGTTGTAGTACAACTGCAAAGGCATTTGAGTGAATTATAAAGACAAATTCATAGCAGGGATTATATGAACAATATATGGGTTTTTTTTGTTGTTTTTTTTTTTTTCCAGAAGCCCTGAGGACAGGAACAGAAAAGTTCCAGCAGAAATGTCACACAGACAGTTTAGCAACTAAGATGTCTGAAGAGCTGGTGAGCTCAGAGACATTGAATTTGTAAGCTGCTGTAAGTAAAGTGACGCACAAAGAGGTGTGATGTATCTAAAAAGCAGATCAATTTTGAACTTAAAAGGATTTATATTTAATGAAGGCATGCTGGGTTTTTGGAGATGCCTTTTTAAACATTTTCTTCCAGCTGAGCTACAGATAAACTCAGGAAAAGAAGAAAGCTCTCCACATCTCTCAGATGCCTGACCAGGTCTAATGAGAATGCTCAAGATCTATTCTGTGGATATACGCTGAGTTGCCCTTGTAGAGAAATCACTTGATTAAATGAGGCAACAATTAACATGGGAGGGGAAGCATGGGTTTCTCAAACACTGGGTGAAGGGAAGAGGCATGCTGGTAAGAGGCCAGGCTAGCAAGAAGGCAGCACTACAGAGGATGTGAGAACACATTCTCCTGTGAACAGTCAATGTCTCTCTTGCTTCAAGGCAGACAGAGGAAGAAAAAAAAAAATCATATCCAACTGGGTATATTCCCCACCTGACAAGGAAAGGTCTTGCAACAAAACTAGAAAAAAAAGAAAAGTGGAAGAGCTTTAAAACAGGTCACTAACCTGGCCCAAAGTCCATGCACCTGTGTCTGAGTTAGCCATCTCCAAGTCACTTGCTGGGAAACCTTAATCCTGCAAATTCTCTTTCTGCATGAAAGAGGCCCTCAACAAAGACATCTTTCTGCACGGATGTGTGTTTTGAATAAAGAAAGAGGAGGAGCATATAGATCGCCTGATAGGATCAGGTTAACTAGTAGGTTGGACACTTGGGTCCAGATAGGAAGTTTCTGCTGATAATTCAAGAGCTGATGTGATGGAGTAGCACCACAATGGAGCATTACTTACTAAGCATACTTCTTTCTCACAGATTTCTACCACTTCCCTTTCCAATCTCTGTCACTGGGTTTTTTGTTTGTTTGTTTTTGTTTGTTTGTTTTTTTAAAAAGTGGCTTTCCTTTACAGTACGTCTCTTTTGAAAGTCTTGCTTTCACTTGGGAATTTGTTATTTTATTTCTGGTAGTTTAGAAGTATATCTTCTAAATACCTGTACTGAAGAGGAAAATGTCTTCCACACTGCAGAGCTTTTAATTGTTTTCCAAGCAGTACCTGTGCAAGTCAAAAGGTATTTGGCAGAACTGTAAAAATCTAATTGTGGCATATTCTTTCTGAAGGCATGAAAGTGCAGGCAAATCACAACACATGTTGGCAAAGGAGGTATAAATTACGCGAGTCCTTTAGGAAGGAAAAAAAACCCAAACCTGAACACTTTACCCAGAGTATGTAGAAGTCATAAAACATGCTCTATTTCACATACATTTGAAATAATTATCAACTTGTTAAGTGCATTCCATTCTGTATCACCACATCTTTGCCAAGATTAATGTCCGTGATCAAATAAGTTAAAGTTGAAAACAATTTTAAAAATTACCCCAGTAAAAATGCACCCAGCACAGTATTTTACTGTAAGTATGAAGATCTGTGATAAAGGTTTTGTGCAGTTGCACCCTTGTTAATGTTCTTTGCCCTTCATTTTATTACAATTTAATTCAGTGCATAGTTAAACTGGTTGGCAAACTTCTCGTGCTTTCTTTGGTCCACTCGGTTCATTGCTTTCACCACCCGTTTCATAGCACCTCTGAAAGAGAAACAAACAAAAAAATAATAGAAACAGTTAGGATTCATTCTACCCAATCTCAGAGAATGTTTATGAATGTCAGAGGAAAAAATGAACTATGATTAATCATTACCAGGCTTCTAAACATTGCACTGATGAAGCTGAACAAATTTGTCTTGTTAACTAAATTAGCTGCAGTAATACAAATAGTTTAATTCAGCAATGATTTTATTAACAGGAGTAAACAAATTAAAGTCTTTCAGTTTAATAGCTGTGCATTCTACCCTCCTAGCATTATTTCTGATAGTCACGCACACTGAGTCTGATTTTTTTCAATAGCACCTAACTGCTCTCAGGGAAAAAAAAAAAAAACCAACAATAAGCATCTAACAGGACCTAAAAAACCCTAACACTCAAACCCTTATGAAATCCAACCTGCAGAATCTAGAATGTTTTTTTTTTTTGTGAGGGAAGGGCTTGTTGTTCAGCTCATGTAACTATAACTCATTTAGCAACTTTCCCTTCACAGGTTACTAAACCCCCATTTCATCAATTGTGAGTAGAGCTCTTTTGCTCACACCACCAGCATCCCCATTCCTGAGCAGCATCTACCTAATCCACAAGCACAACAGTAGTTTAGGAAGGCAGCAGAGACTGCCATGTATCTCTATGCAGAGAGATAAATCACTGCTGCAGAACGGTTAAGTGCTTAGAGTTTAGGACAGTATGTCCAATACCTTGTCTAAAGTGGAATGGGATCTCTGCCACCTCATGATGGGCAAGCATTCGAGCCCTCTGCAGTGCCTGCTGTGCCTGAAGAGGGCTCTGGAGCACTCTTCAGATTCAAAAAGGAAATAAAGGAATGACCTCCAGAGCTCTTAAGCTTTCTGGTGCTCCTAAATCTGATGAGGGTATGCCCCCATGTTGCTTCTCTTTATCTGCTGCCCTTGTTTCCTTCCAGTGAAGATGGTGCCCAGAGAATTATCTTATTTTGGAAGTGATTACTATGCTTTTGAACTGGGTGAGTGAAGACACCTGCATTTTTCTTCCCTCCACAAACTTTTGAGTGAAGATCATGCAGCTGAAATTTTGAGGGTGAGGAAAATGATGCCTAGACAGCATGAACAGGGGCAACAGATTGTCATAAAAGGCACTGAGAGAGCAGGCCTACGCATCCTTTAACTGAGGAGGAGAGGAAGGGGTTCACAATTCCAATGGGGTAAGAAAGAAGAAAAGCAGTAGCAGAAATCAAGAGAGTGCTCTGCTGCTTACAATCTGCCTCCACAGAAAGTTACGGTAGGTGTGGTGTACAACTGAGTGCATCATGCCCAGGGAATTTTGTTCGTCACTGGAGTTTCCATTTTTATTGGTTACTTTGGGTGCCTTTGAACCCAAAAACTCAGAGGTGTGAGCAGATACACACAGGCGTGTTAAGATGTCACTTCATCTCTGTTTACGAAGAAGGAAGTTCTCTCCTAACACTTGTCTGTAAAGGCCTGGGTGCTTTGCCAGCGTGGGAGGTATGCCAGCTAAGGGCTTGGTTTGAGGGACTATGTCCCACTTAAGAACATGACACTGTTTGATGTCTCCTTTCATTTCAACATCAAAAATGCAGTCAGCAAGCTCTAACACACAAAGTGGATGGTTTCAAGTCCAGTGCTATCTGTTAGACTCTCCATTGTCAGTCTGCCTTTATAACTTCTAAGGACGCTGCAGCCTTTTTCAGGATCAGGCCCTACACATCATTCCAGCCCTGCTCCTGTGATTATCTCCAAGAGGCAAATTGACTTCTGGTACAGCCAACTGCTCTCTGTAACGGCTTAATTTCAAAAGCCATTTTGAAACACGTGAAAACAGAGGATACTTCCTAATAATGCTTCTAAATGGCGGGATTAAAGATTTTCCTCAGCAGCAACTGTAACGAAAGCCACCATTCTGAAGAAACACCTCAGAATAGGTATATTTTTAACAAAATTCTGCCGATAAAGTTACCAGAGTAAGGAAAATGCGGTCATGGTTTTGCACTTCAAATATTGCCTAATTGGTAGGAGAAAAGTGAGCCTTTAGCAGCACAGAGTGGCCTTGACACTTCCATGTCATGTAGGTTTTACATTAGCACCACTGGATTGTGCGATACTGTAAATGAAATGAGATCCCACTTTGATGATCTGTGTGCAATTTCACTTAACATTATTGGCAGACTAGAGCCCAGGTTTATCACCTATACATTTCAGGTAATTTGGGGTTGTTATAAGGAGCCAAGGTTATCATCTTGTTTAGTGCTGCAAAGCATGAAACCTATTAAAACATGACAGGTTTGAATCCCTACGCCTGGCACTAATACACACTCAAAATCATTAGCACAAACCATAGTAAACCAAAACCAGCTTTAAAAATTTATTTTGTTAAAGCCCATATGAAATTCTGACCATTAGAATGGAATGTCTCTGACTTCTAAGATCAGATAACATGCGAATTGCATAGAAAATGTGATACTTCTGTAACCAAAAGCAACGTGGATTTGGCTTTGTTATTATAACCATTACATCAGAAAAGCGAAAACAGAATTTAAACAAATATTGTGCCTTGGATGCTGTTCAACTCATCCAGTACATTTAGGGAATAACTCAGCATTGATGATTTTATCATAATAATTTTGCTTTTTTGATTTGACAACTTTACACTTTTCATTTTCCTTTGCTTCATTTTTGACACATGAAACTCTTTAAATAGCTGCAGCTGCTCCCCATTTGATAAAGACCAGAGCACACTTAGGCAAATTCATGGTGCAGCCATATCTAACCAAGACGGTATCAGAAATGGAATAACAGAGTGGAAATATGGAACTACCATATGTTCTAAAACCCGTTCAGCTTGGTGAGTTGGTAGGCTCCCATGTCCCTCTGAGCTAGCATATCTGCTTTAAAATTAACTCACATATGTCTACGTAAGTCATGGACATGCCTTTGTTTGAAATGTCTAAATGCCAATGCCATCCAAATAGTTTCTTCTTGAGCTAAATGTAGATTCTTTTAGTAACTGAAGTTCTGCTCATGACAGCCCTTCTTAGGCTTTCAAAAGGAAAAAACTTCCATTTTCACTCCATCTGCACTACTACAGTGTGTCTGATGCTGTAAGTTGTGTCACTCTGAACACATGACCTTCTCTCCAGATTCAGTACTATTTGCTCACAGAAAAAATAGCATCCATCTGATTAATAAGTGATCATCCAGAGAAGCTCCTACAGCCATTAAAAGATTAAAAAAAATTTATAAAGATGAAAAAAAAATTTCTTATGGAAATTTTCTAAATTAGCCGAAAATAATTCCCAAAGAAGTAACCTTGGTCATCAGTACCTGCTACTCTTTACTCTCCAGAAGGCATTCCTGCTCCGAAGGTAGCAAAGAAACTTGTTCAGTAAGTGCATGTTAATGCAGAAACAGAAAGTGCCGTTGAAACAAAGGGAAACAGCATTTTAAGAGGCTTTAGAGAGTGTAAGCATCTTACTTATTGAAAACTTTCTTCTCAAGCCGGGAACGCGAAGTGTTAGCCTGCTGCTTCAGGTCTGTCAGATTCGGATATTTTTTCTTCTTTGCTTTCTTTTTCCCTCCTTTTCCATTATTTTTAGAGGAACCAAGATCCATTCCTGTAGCTGCTTCAACTTCTCTCATGAATTCTGGATCTCGCCACTCTGTTTAAAAGAAAAAACACACACTTTGAAGCTCCAAACCCAGGCAGAATTTGCAGTCTCCTAAGGTTCAGGTCATTGTCACTGTCAGGTGAGGGCAGAGGCACTGTGCTGTAAGTTGCATACACAAAGGAAGGGGAGGATAAAGCAGTTAGCCAAAACGACAGATCTTCATGAAAAAGCCCTGCCAGGCTGAGATTAGTATCCATTATTAGGTGCTGTAGACAAAACTGTTCTGTAGGAAGACTTAAGTTTTCACAGTAGCACAGGAGTAAAATTCCAAGGAAACTATTCCATGTAGGAGAGGTGACATAAACACAGTGATTATTATTTAGAAACTGAACAAAATGCTGACAGTGTAGCTGAGGAACTTACTTCCAGAAATAAATACTGAGTAAGCTAAAAAAAAAACCCCTAAAATAATGGAATATGTCAACTTTTCAGCAGAGTTGGGGTAACAACATTGTAACTTTTCTGCATCAAAGCATCGTATTTGCTTCAAAACATAACTGGTATCTGACACCTAAAGAGCTATCTTGAATAACACAACACGACCCTGTTGCCATGAGCCCAATTTTGCATCTCACAAAGATACTACTTTTTAAGTATCCCACACTTCCTCAGTTTTAATTATCTAAACCGAGTTTCTTCTCTCGACAACAATACAATGCTAATTTATCTCATCGAAAACTTGGTTTACAATTTTATCAACACCTTAATGCTTCAGAATGCAACCATACACTGTAAATGGATCCTGATCATAGATGCCACCACGGGAAAAAGCATGAAAATTCTGACTGTGACCTCTTTGAGGAAGCAGTGCTCTTTCACCTTTGGAACAGAGTCTTGCACATCAGAACAAGGTAATGTACAAAGTAGAAAGTGAAAATGTGGCTAGAGGGTGGCTATCTTCAAGCGAAATTTAGATAAATGGCATTGCATTATAAAGATTTTAAGCATATGGGCTGGAAAAAAAATGTAGCAAGTACCACTTCAAAGAGTAACATGGTCCAGATTCAGCATAAATGTCAGAAGTCTGTATTTTAACACCCAGTAATTACCAGTCATCTGATAAAGTTTCCCGTATGTCAGCCAGCCTTTCTTGCTTGCAGAAATTGTCACACCAAACGTCTACTACTCTTATTTAATATCTATGTAGACACAGAAAAAACAAAACACTCCTAAATGACTACAGAATTTCACATGTATACCAAGATGGTCACCGAGTGTGACAAATACCGGTAACAACATTTCAGGAAGGTCAGAGGCAATGTCCTTGCTTAAGAGCACGGTGTTTAGGAATACCAGAGCAATTTTCCAAGGAAGGGTCTGATCTAACCCACTATGATACATGAAAGCAAGGACTGATTAAAATCCAACACACCAAAAAGCACGGGGAAAATGAAGCTGTGCAAGAACTGAGCAGAGGCGCAGAGGGAGAAAATAGAACACATATACTTGACAGATCGCAAGACCTCACAGACTTTATTTTTTTCTTGAAGTGAAGGAATACAGAACAGCACAATTCAGATACAGGAACGATTAATCCAAGATTAAGGAAAACTGTCTAAACAGTTTATCTCCCAGTAATAAGGAGGCGTCACAGTTTAGGAATCCAGTGAATGGAGCAATTGTTTAAACACAACGAAAAAATGCCAGCATCCAGTAGAGATGAAATGAGCATTTGAGTAAAATGAAGGAGCAATTTAAAAGCCTTTGAGAAAAATCAATAGAATGCCAGAGAAGAGCAGCCTTTTTGAGCACTGATGGGCCCCTAAAGCTCTTCATACATTGTTACTGAGTTTAGCAGCAGGGAAAAGAAAATTACACAGTTTGCAGGGGTAGGCGGGAATCAATACTGTAGTTAGTAAAGAGATGCTATTTCACATCTGACTGGCCAGCGGCCTGCCTTCACCAGCCTGTCCTGATACCTGTTTGTTAACAAGTCACTAAGGGCTGAAAAACCAGATACTCTTCAGGGCTGACACAAAAAATAGGCACTTAATTTGCTCCTGTGTGCGAACTATTGGAAAAGGATGAACACTGCAGATTAGCAGGTCAGTGTAATCCCACCTGATTCACTGTTTCAGCACCAAAGAGCCCAAAGCACCATTTTGTGAGGAGATTAGCTAGAGTTCAAAATTTTACACTAAGTTAAAAATGCTCTGTAATCACAATGGCAGCGTTGTTGTAACATAGTCATTCAAAACACAGTCATTATCACACCAAATGTGTTAATTTTATGTAATTGTTTTACCCTTGAACTGCACAAGGATGAAAATAAACCTACCATCCAATAGGAAAAAGATGTAGGAAGAATTTTGGTGCAATTTAACCACGCAACTGATCCCTAAATTTTAATGTTTGGCATTTTTCAAACTGTCATCCTTAGCAAATGATGCTGCATATCACAAGACCAAAACACTTACTGTACAGAGTGGGTCCCCACTTGTACTTTTTCCATAGTAGCACTGCTCAAAGTCCTTTGTGGAGAAAAAAAAAAAAAACATAACCAACCCTAATGCAATCCAACCAAACACCTGTCCCAAACCACAAGCCCAAAATAAACAAACTAAAAACCATTTCCAAAGGCTGATGAAAATATTATAAAGCAAATATAAAAATACTAAGGCACAGAAAAAAAAAAAGAAAGCAACAAAAAGCAGTGGAGAAAAGTATTTAGTGACATCTGGTATACATATGGCTTTAGAAACCTGTAAAGGTTTTGTCCAATAAATTAAGTGCCACAGCTTGTTCAGTATCTCCCCAGACAGATGGGATGGACCTTTGTATGACATCTCAGCTTAACAACGGCACTCAATAAGGCCACGCAGCAGTGTCAACATTGGTTTGGGACTAACACACACATCCTTGCGGGCCAGAGGTGAGAAGCCTCTAACAACAGCGAGCTGACACTGTAATAAAAATAAATATGTCTAGCCTCAAGCAATGGCAATTTCACAGGGAAAAAAAAAAATTTCAGTGCAAGTGATTTTTATACCAAAGTATTAGTTTCTAGTTTGAAACTAGTCCTTCAAGAACACCCACCAGTTTAATCTGCTAGTTTTAGTTTGTCGTAACTAAGTTGGGAACTTTCCTTGTTAGCACAACATCCGCACTCCTGGCCTGGTTTCGCCGTGGCAGTCCAAGCATACCTATGCTGTTGGCTGGATACCAGTTTAGAGCACTTTGCTCCACCTGGACAAGGGTGGAGACTGCCTGCAAACGCAGCACTTCTCCACACACGCAGACACCAGAAGGCGTTCGGTAACCGCGGTGGTTGCATGGTGCTGGTTACTGCCAAGCACAGCCATTCACAGACGGCCACATACGTATTAAAGGAAACTGGGTGGGTCAGTTGTATGTTTAAATGCACGTGCATTCCACTTAGAACTTTTTGGATAACAGATCAACAATTGTTCTTTATGCTCTGAAGGGGTTTTGTGGAAGGTTCAGTAGCCTCATTAATAACATATATGACTGTGAAACTGGTGAAATACTGAGTCAGAGCTTAAGACAGAACTAAATCCTTAAAGAGAATATACTACAAGATATCAAAATGATAAAGCTTATGGAGAAGCTTAGAATGCCGACTGCTCACCTAGAATAAATAGCTTAAAACAGAGAAAACTAAGGTGTGCTGGAGGAAGGCAGATTAAGTAAAAGCTCTGAAAACAAACCTGTCCCCTCCAATTACACACTACGTCTTCACTGGATAGATCCCTCTATCCCGTCTTGCTTTGCAGTCCATCAACTTCCAGTAGCTTCCTGGCTGCAGTCCCCCCGGAGCTCTGTGAAAATCTCCCTTCTGTCCATCACTAAGAAGGCTTAGTTGTACTATTGCAAAAAAGTCTCTTATTCCCTTGGAAGTTTTCCTGCCTGTGTATTCATTGATTGCTATCTTTCTCATTGCTTGCCTTCCTTACCTAGCAGTCCAGAGCTTTATCCTGCCTAAAAATGCCTAAACAATCGTGGGGAAAGTCTGGCCTTCCCTCCAGAGCATTCCACACCTGAAAGCAGCAGTCTGGATGCAATGAGAAGGCCATTAGTTTTGTTGCCTATCCCTATTGTTTAAAAACAAAATTCAGAGCATTGCACAGTAAACTGTAAACAATTAAACAGCATGGGTCTGCTTGCTCCTTTCCTCAAGCCCATCACAACACCATGCCTATTAGAACATCCAGTTATAATGCCAATAAGGTAAAGCCCCAGGTGAGGGATTCCCTCGTTCAGAGTATTTTCTAGTGATGCTGCACAGCATAACAAGGCCAAGAATTCTCCTTCTAAAACACAAGTAGTAAATCAGTAGATACAGGAAATACAGAATATGATAGATACGAATAGATACAGGAAAAACAAGTTCCCACATTGTGACCAAAAAAAAAAAACCACAACATTCCCCCAATATTCGTGGTAACATAGTGATCCTAATAACATTATCATTACATTACATAAATCACAGCCGTTAGGGACTAGCAAGATTAGACGACTTCTTTTCAGAAGCATGGGAAGAGTTACTATAAGCATTTCCCAGGAAAGACATTTAATCACCCTTAATAAACATTCATTAAGATAAAGGCTGTAATTCGTCTGTCTGAGAAGCATTAGGAACATTATGATAACTATTGGAAATAAAGAACAAATGCAATGTTAACCTTATTCTATGTACATGTGTATCCATATTTACCACATAAGCAAGAATCACAGCAAATGATCTGCAAATTAAAATCAACAGGAATTTAAATGACAGAATGGGGTTAGGAGCAAAACAGAAACACGATCCAGTTCTGTGGATCTCAACCTGTGCCTTTAGCAACAAAAGAATTGGCTCTCTTCCTCCACAGAGCCTGGCATATTCCTTGTCCAATTGTAGACCGAGATTGCGGTCCAACCCGTATCTACACACAGATGCAACATACACAACATATAGATGCAATATATTGTAGATACAATATATACAACACATGCAACACTACATACAATGCAGATACAATAAATACAATTATCATATGGACTGTAAATATATTGTAAATATTGTATACAACATATATACAAACACATATACAATAAAGATATTACACTTATCTCCCACCTCTGTCTAATACTTTTACCTTTTTTTTTTTTTTAAGACACACATGCAGACACAAACCTGGCTGAGCTGCTTGCTTCTCAAATCGCATCTTTTCTTCTCTGGCTCTGTCCTCTGCATTAATGGGAATCCCAGTTTCATCTCGAGGAATTATCTTTCCATGGAAAGGGCACTTCAGAATGAAAGCAGAAAAAATCTCAAAAATTCTGAATGAAAGGAAAATGCTTACTTGTTATGCAACATGTAAGATTAAAGCCAGACACTGGAATCAAGTGCCAAAACTACACTTGATCCCCAGTTCCCCTTACAAAGCATCAGGATCCCATAAATATCATACATTTAACATATTCTGAATCTCAAAGAAATAAGCTCCTTGTCATACAAATATCCAATTTCAAGAGGCCAGGTAGCACATCCTGTCAAGTCTGGAACCCGGGCACCAATGCTGTGTTGTATTTTGTTGTTTATGCTACATCCCTATCCTGTAACAGTCCTATTTACAGTATTTTAGTACATTTACATCAGGTAAGACAGGAAGAACAGAGATATTAGAACAAAGTATTTAAGCAAACTATTTCTGCTCAGTAGGACTCATAATTTGAGGCTGTGCGGGTTCAGCTTTCACAAAACCTAATTTGTGAATAAAATCTCTTTGCCCCTCAAACACCCACATTTCTAAAAATAGTTAATATCAAATACGCCTCTGAATGAGGAAAACTTTTCAGCAAATAACTAACTCTCTCTGCTTCACTGTCAGGTACGCAAACATCACAGTAATAAATATAATATAAATACCCATGATGAATGCCAAAATTATCTGAGAGTTCTTTAAACGTTTACAGCTTCCTTACAGAAAGGATGCAGAAAGCACATGCTAACAGCAAACTTCTCCAGGTACAATTTTCTTTCACTTCCTTGAGTTGTATTTACAAAGTAAAAAGAACTTTTATGGACATGTTTTAACGAGATCATCTCCACACAGCACATATCCTGGAATTACATTCTGTTACTTGGTGCCCACCTTAATCCGATCTTGTCTTTCACACAGACTTCCATCAGGCATTGGTGCTCGACATTTATGTTTCACTGGTTCAAACTCACCAGCAAATGTTATATATCTAGTTTTTAACATTTCTGTTATTTCCTTATTTTCCACCTCTTCCTCTACTTCACTGGGTGCCCAAAATCGATGCTCAGAAGCAAATCTGGGAAAACAATAAATGAAAACTATTCACAGACAAAGCTGTCAGAAAGCACATAAAGATGCCACTATCATCCCATTGTACCTACATGTAAAAGGAAGGGAAGGTTTCCTAATGAATTTGAAAAACCGAGGAATCTATCATTCTTTCTTATGACTCCTGTGTTATGAAGATGTTTTTAAAATATCACCAAAGCCTGTCTAGCATTGATTTCTTGTTTAACCTGCTAACCTATTGCAAATCTTAGCTCTGGTTCATGATCCAACATTCAGAGTCAGTTATCCAATATCCAGTTTCAGTGAATAACTCTGTAATTCTGTAGTTAACGTTCTTCATAACAAAATACTTCTATGACTAGACACAGAAGATAGATCAGAGAGGAAATAGTTTGATTTTGACTTGTCTGATCTTATTCCTGGTAGCTGTACGCCTGTAGCAGTGGAGAAGTAGGAGCTGCAATCAGAGTGCGTTGCGATATACGTGGACCAAGGAAGAGAGCAAACAATCAGCTGAGCCTCACAGAGATTCTTTCTTCCAGCTTCTCCTATAGTGTCCGTAAGGCTGAGAAACTTATGGGGTGTTCCTCTAGGAAATTCAGCTAATCCATTGACAATCTACTTTAAAATTAGAGATCTTACCTACATTTACAGATACATATAGGTAAATATTTGTTAATCTGGTGTAAAGAAGATTAGTACCATGGCAGTGGACATGGGTTGTGGGAGAGAAGGGGGGTAAGGACCCTTTAGTGATGCAGAATTTTCAAGTTTTCTCAACAGAATATTCATATAATTTCATTTTAGCCACCCTGGGCTGCCAATAGTCTATAATAAGAAATGAGCAACCCCAGAGAGTAATTACCTGACTCATTTTAGATGCTAATCTTAGGATGCTGTAACTGTCCATCTGATGGTAAATGTTTGTTTCTTCTAATCATTAAAAGAAATTACGGTGACCAGTTTAAGCTTAGATACCTAACTTTAAAACATCTGATGTTAAACAACAATCCCATCCCAAATTTAAGGAAATAGAAGTTAAAGAGAAACAATACAGCTAAACTAAGCAGAAGAAAAAAAAAGAAAAAAAAAATTAGCCTGTATGTCTGCTGCTTACTACAAGCAAAATGGAGATATCTAGATTACAGATGTCTCAATAAGGGCTTAACATTCATAAAGTACACTTCACCATCCCTCTCTTCCACATAGCTCTTCCACCAAATCAGTCCCAGACTGATCTGAGAGGATTTTCTCTATCCATATCCAACTCCTCTCACTCATTAATATAATTGGGTGTCATTCCTGCTTCTGAAACTTTCCCTTCTGTAGACTGCAGAGCCAAATGTATGTGAACACTGGCTTCACTAATCACAACAATTCCAGCTCAGCAAAGCACATAGTCAATACTTAAAGAATTACTTTAGTGGGCCTGAAGAGTCTTGATGAATTTAATCTAAGCAAATTTTTAGCAGACGACAAGGGGGGAAAAAAAAAAAAGTGGAGGAAGTTATAAAACCTTAGCAACCTACAATATATACAGCTGCTGGTTTTACTGCAATAGTTGACGATTTGAAACTATGTAAAGAAATTACAAGTAGGTTAAAAAAGGGATTAAACAATTTTGAAGCCATTCTATGATTTGCTGAATCATCAGAAAAATGTTCAACAAGTAAAATCCTTGTAAAAGAGATGCATGCTATCCAATAATTTCTTCATCAAATATACCTTGCCAGTGCTAGAAAAATTCTAACCTGACATACAGTACAAATAACTTTCTTCTGGTAAGTTAGGGGATAAAGGCAAAAGAGTTACAGTGGAGGCCAATTCAGCATTAAACATAGTCATATGTTGGCACAATTTTTGTTTTTTTTTAAAAAGTTTTCAATCACATAATTCTGCTATAGCCTAAACAAAAAAGCTCTAAGAATCTTTATAATATACCAATATGACTTTAGTCAAACATTTGAATGGTACAGTATTTCAGCTTCAGAAATTATGTGGCAAGGTGCACAATAGACAGTAAATAAAAGAATGAAAGAAATTTCTTATTTGCTTAGTTTTAATACAAGCCTGAAAACAAGACTGACTGCTAACTCTGTTACTAACCTTACAGATATAAGGAGGAGAAAGCATTCCTAAAAAGACACCATGCAGGATTCCTATATGCAAAGTAATCTTACAAAATCTTTTAGTAAAATCCTCATGTCCTTTGGTGGTCTGAACTCCCCTCCCCCTCTAAATCGTCAAATTACAGTTACATGAGAATAAAGAAGCGTTTAAAGTTATGCAAGCCAACCATTCCAATTAGGATAAAGTTCTATTTAATATTTTGACTTCCACCCCCCAAAAAATCTGCATCAAATAAATCTCAAGGAAATGAAAATTATGTTTTATTCTATATATCATTGATCAGTATTTGGGAACTAGACTTAAAATAGCCCGATTCCTACATAGATATTATTAAATATTACTGTTTACTACAAGTATATAAATTATTATCTCCCAGCATGACTTACAAGTAGGTGAGAAAAAGAACAAAACAGTGCTATATCCCAGTTTTCTGATTTTCTGCTGTTGTAATTATAAAAAAAACACTTTAAAAAAAGCAGAACATGAGATCTTTGTTTGAAAAAAAATGATGAATGTGACAAATAAAACTTTTTTTCTAAGAGGGATCAAAAGGGGAACAGATAAATAACTAGAAGATCAACACCTCACACACTCATGGGAAGTATTACTGACCTAGACAAACAACAGAGGCTTTAATGGAAAATACATAGCTCTACATTAGGAGAAATAAAAGACAGGTAATTGTTAACTGAAATCTAAAAGAAAGTCCAGCTCCTGGAGAAATGTCTCACTCTTTCAACAAATTTATATCAACTTAGTTTCTAAGACGATGGGAAGCCTATCAAAGGCTTGAGTAAATATAAATTCTAAAACCAGTATGATGCATACAGAGATCCTGGAGCAAGTGCTAAACGAGCTAATTCAAATGTCCCAGTCACAGTCACAAGAAGTGCTGCACCAGCTAATTTACTCTGATCCTAAGAGTAAGCTAATTTAATTCAAGGAGGAGGGCGGATGAGTTTGGAAGGCCCATGCTATCCACAATAGTTGGTTAAGCTGGCATAGTAGTCTCTACACAGTACCACACTGCATGGCATACACCACAAACTCATTTTAAGAGTTCTTAAAACCAGCTTAATGAGTTGTGTGAGCGAAGGTAGAAGTGAGGAAAACAGTTCAGACCACAGTTTTTATACAGCCCACAGTTACTGTCACCTTCTAGAGAAGGTGACGGTTCACCATTTACCAGATAAACAAAACTTCTTTGGGAAATCATCTTCCTGGTAGCTCGTTCTCGCTATCAAAATCTTACTTAATTACAACATTTATGATAAATTAAGTGTAGTGTTAAATAGGTGAAGAGGAAAGACTTTTCCACTTCAGATTTTAAAAATTCACATTCCATATGCGTTGTCTGGTTTTTGGGTTTGCTTTATTTCCCTGGGCATCTTATAGAGACAGTATATGTGCATACAGAAAAAGTTAAAGGAGCTGGCCAACGACTACCTGCATTTTTCAATAAATATATTTTATACCCAGGGGTCAATGGTATTGTGTGTGCAGAGTTACTTAAATTATCTTTAGTTAGATTGGCACATCTGTAGTTATAGACTATAAGGTTCAGAAGTGTGCCCTCTATTTTATTGAAAAGCATAAAAATAAAACAGTACAGCACAAGGGAGACAGGCAGTGAAATATGCTTCTGATTTCACTTATGACTTGAATAACTCATTTGCAATGTAAAATAAAGCCTTACTACCTTTTTGGCATCACCACAGACAAATGCTTCTTAAAGTCCTGCTGAAAATCTTAACCATTTTATAGGCTTTGAAAAGCTTACACCACACCACACAGAATCCAAAGCTTGGAGTGACGGTGTTAAAGCACTATTATGCATCAAATTTCACTGGCTTTCAATAATTTAAAACATATTCAGCATTTTATGCAATCAGGTACAGGGGCAACACTTCCCTGTTGTTTCTTGCTGCAAACACTGTCTTCACACTGCAATTATGGGTTGGGGTTTTTTTTTTTTTTTTGGTTGGTTTGTTCTCACAAGAAAACAAACTAAATTAAAGTAATACTGCCGAGAATATATGAGTTTGATTTACAGCCAGTCAGTCAATGGTTTTTGTCTTTTCCAAGCCAGGTATGGTACACACTGATACTGAAGCTCTGGTGGACGTAAATGAAATTTATACACAGAGGGAGGACTTTGCATCCCAACTTTCATACAAAAATACTCGTGCTAAAAAGAGGTTTTAAAAACTGACTGCTAGAATCAAGTTCTGATGCATACCTACCATCTCTTCTCCCCAGCATTGCTGAAGCTCTCCCCAGGCCAGCAATGCTTCATGTTCAAGAAACACCAAATCTCCCGAGACAAGAACGGAACGTGAGATATCCAAATTCAAATCCTGTAACTGCCATCTATTTCTTGTGTGACTCAACAAGCATGTCAATTTCCTTAGTTACCAATCTGTAAAGTCAGGAAAAATACCCCAGATGCCTTCCCCAGCCTTTCTCCTACCTCACCAGCTATTTATTTGGACTGTAAAGTCCCCAGCAGAGTGACTGTATCGTGCACTTGCACAGTACTTTGCATAATGAGGTACCAATTTAAATTGGAGTAAGTGATGCCATGCTGCAAATAATACACAAACATGAAAAGAGCAGGAAAAAAAAAGTGCTTTGAAGCATCAAAGGATATTTAATTAGTATCACATCTTCTCAAAATAAATAACATTTTAAGGTAGAATTTCTGATTTTGTTTATAGGTCCTACCACACAGGGGAAAGAAGAAAAGTAATTATCAAAGGAAATAGCAGTCACCCCGCTGCATGACCTCTGAGTACAAGTAAATCTATGTATTTGTTTAATTTTTCTTAAAAGAAAAAGAGCATTACTTGAGAATCTTCCCAGCACTTGGCTGATCCTGTCCCCAGTAGTGAAGATCTAATCCAAAAGGCATGAGGGGAGCTTTAGCTCTTTCTTCTTCCAGTTTTTTTCTCTTGCTGTCAGGCTCTCCCAAGGCTGCTGGCTCAGTAGTTGCAGAGTCACTGGGGAAAATTGATGAAAAGTCAATACACAACAGCAATGATCACAACAATCTCTTTTTTTTCATTAGATTTTCACACCAATGCTAATATTATCTTAGGTCTAGGACTACAACTACCTTTACAGGATTGTCTTGGCACATAGATTGCCAAGTCTTTGTTTTTGTTGACAAAATTCCATCTTGCAGACTTATAATACTCATCAGGCAACTACAGAATTTCTTAGTCCTCAAAAACCAGAGTACTTCTATGGTAACCTTGCGTATTCACTAAAAGAGCTTCAAATGGTCTTAGTCACCTTACTGAAGCATTAAATTTTTACAGATTAAAAGTTAAAATATACTCCTGAATAGTCCAAACTCCGGAGTTCTAATGAAGTAAACCCCTTTCTGACATTACATTCCAGTTTGCTAGTTTTGGGTGCTTCCTGGCCAATGTAGAAGTGTCTTTTCAGGAATATGCCACTAAGTAGATTCCCCAGTCTTGTCCCCAAATCACAGATAAATGCTAGACAAGGATGGGGTTTCACTAAGCTTTGAATAGGATTGACAATAAATACATCTTTAGAATCAGTAAAACATGCCTCTAGGCAGCACTGACAGCATAAGTCACTAGGAAGAAAGAGATGGTTGAAACTACTTTCTAATTTAGATCAGGATACGTTCTGTTTAGTTGCAAACAAAAATTACTCCAATAAATGGGGATAGGATTTTTTTTTGTTTATATTTTCATAGATGCCATTTACACCAAACAAAACCAAACCAAGTGAGTAGTAAAATATTCCTTAAAAGCCTGGTGCAATCAGTAACAAAATCCCAAATCTTAAACAAGTAAAAGAATTGTAACTTCAAAATGAAACCAAGATAGCCTTAAGAGCTCGCCTAGTTCAGGAGCGCTTTTCCATGTGCTTTCAGGACTAACAAATACAAGTGAGAGCAAGAGCTTTCAACAAGAATAAAACCAAAGATAACCTGGCACATGGAGGTGGTAACTTTGGCAGTTTGTCTCTAATAAGTTTCAGTGTGGCAGCTGCACAGGTTGGATCAAGTTCATCATCATTCTCTTTCAGCTGGGCGCGAGACCTCAGCAGAGCTGGTCCTATTGATGTCTTCTCCGCTGGTGCTTTTGGAGGTGACCGGGGCTCTAGCCCTGCAAAAGAATTCCATGTTTAGGAGGGATTCCCTTCTCCCAGCCTCAGAGCTTCACAGCGGGGCCAAATGGCTCAGGCTGCTGGTCATATGTCTTCCTGCTTTCAGTTCACATTAGACATCCATCCCACTCACAGATACAGCAGTATTTCTGCCTGTGAATTTTTTCTTGTTTTGGGACAGAAACGTACTGAGTAACTAATTAGAGCAAATCTATTTTTACATTTGTGGCACATGGTCTGATGACAAAGAATGATGTTACCTTACCTTGGAAAGAAGGATTTTAACAATACATTTTTGCCTAAACTGCCATATTGCTTTTTGTATGAAAGTTCCTAGTATCATTTCAGCTTGCTGGTGTGTCATTTCTGTACTCAAGGTTCTATTATGGTAAAATAGAAGAAAGGAACTATTGGCACTAGTGTTTGACACATAGAGTCCCAAAAGAAATCCAAAAGCAGTAGAAAGCAAAAGGAAAGGCATACATCCATTGCCTCCTGTGTGCTAAGATTAACTCTTTGTGTTGTCTCAGCAAAAAGCCCTGCTAAAACTCTCACAGCACGGCAAAGAGAAACCACTTCTGGGAGGGGGGTTCAACACAACAGACGACTGACGAGAATGGGAAGCATCGTCACCCAGCACGGCTGGCAGGGAAGCACACGGAGTGAAAAAACAAAGTGTGTGAAGTTCTTTGATGACTCTCAGCTACCATACTGACCCTTCAGAGCTGAGAATATAAAACACAGTATCTCTTTTTTTCCTTCCTGATTTGTTAAAGTGCAGCACCACTGAGAATAGCTGAGTTTCAATTCCTAAACTTCCGCAAATGGAATTATCTAGAGAACGTCCTTCTTTCACAGACACTAAACCACACAATTTGCCAAGAAAAAACACCAAAGCGCTGGCAGAAGCAATGAGCGTACCCACAGAGAACGCTCAAGAGACAGTAAATGCCTGAGCTACACCTGCGGAACAAGCCCACTGCCAGGCAGACACCAGTTCAGCCCCAGCAGCTCGGTGGTGAGGCAACTTAATTACTTTCTACGGCTAGATTAGACACTCAGCCCGGACTGTAACGATGCAATTAGATAGGCTGAGCGGTTCGACAGCGTATCCCTCTACCCGCTGAGCTAGAGAAGCAACTCTATTAGCTGCAGTAGTAACAAGAAACTTTCCAGCCGACGACAGCTAAAAATGAAAAGACGTGCTCTCTCACACTAACGTAACAGACTACATTTTCCCCATCAAAAAGCCTTTTTATAAGTGCTTGAAAAGCAAGGCCCCACCCCTAAATCAACAAAAAAAAAATCATGGTTTCACAAGACTCAAATTTTAAGCAAATTATCTCAGCCTTCTTATGAAAAACTGAGCTTACTTGACATGTTTTAGCCATTATTTAATTGAGACTTTTAGTCTCTTGCCCACTTCTAGTCAGCCCTGAAGCTGTATCCAGAAGTATTCTTGTTTTGCTAATCAGTAACTCATCCTGACCTTGACTCATTCGTACCACACATTCCCGGTAACCTATGGCGTACAACCACAGAGAAGGCATTGCCTGACTCCAGCCACAGGTCATAGAATCACAGAATGGTTTGAGTTGGAAGGAACCTTTAAAGGTCATCTAGTCCAACCTCCCTGCAAGGAGCAGGGACATCTCCAACCAAATCAGGTTGCTCAGAGCCTCATCCAACCTGGCCTGGAATGTTTCCAGGGATGGGGCATCCACCACCTCTCTGAACAACCTCGGCCAGTGTTCTACTACCCTCACAGTAAAAAAATTTCTTCCTTATGTCTGGTCTACATCTAGCCTCTTTTAGTTTAAAACCATTACCCCATGTCCTATCACAACAGGCCCTGCCAAAGAGTCTCTCCCCATCTTTCCTGTAGCCCCCCTGAGGTACTTGAAGGCCGCTATAAGGTCTCCCTGGAGCCTTCTCCAGGCTAAACAGCCCCAACTCTCTCAGCCATGTTCACCTTGTTATCTAACTTCCCTTTCCAAAGTCAATAAGATTTTACAGAACATTGTTAAAAATAATTTAAAGGACTAATCTGTGCATTGGAAAGGGTCTCAACATTAGCAGAAGGACCAGCAATAAAGCAAATGATAATAAAACAATAGGATGGAACTAAGCACAGAAATATCTAGGCTAAATACCAAAATAAATTATCTCATGACACTCTTTAAGCTGTGGATTTGCCATTCAAGAGGGATAACGGTGCCTCCACAAAAACATTTTTTTAAACAGCAATATTTGAGCAATCTTGAATTTATGTAACTGGAAAGGGGCAGGATAGGACATCATCTCAGCTCCTGTCACAGGCTAGAAAGGGAAAAAGCCCTTCTCAGCTGGTTTGTATCAAAGTGGAGCAGAATTACCCCAAAGATTCAGTTACAACCACAGTTTAGAATCATCAGGATTTGGAAGAGTAAACTTCTTTTTATGACAGAAAGCGTTACAAACAAACAGGCCGTTTGGCACAAGCAAGGTTAGCCGAGAAAAATATGTGACCAACTGTATCAGTAACGTAGAATTGCTTAGACTGTACTTGGTAAACCACCCTTTAAAGCAATGTTTTTGAGAGCACTTGCATGCACAGTATTTACAAACTGTCTAAAAGTCAGAAGGTAGCAAGTACATGTCTCTCACAACACCTTTTTTCCTCTTCAGAGAGAAGATGAGCATGTGTACTAAAGGCTGTCAGGAAACCCTAGTTTTATTCCAATTTTTTCCTCCAATGTTTATGGAAAGTATGACTGCTCATTCACCTCGCTGATTTTGTTTGAGGGGGAGAGGACGCGAACAGCAGAGACAAGCAGTCAGTAACACACAGAAAAGGCAAGAGAGATAAACGGACAATGTGACATTTAGATAGATAAAAATCACATCCAAAAGATCAATACAGGAATTCTTAAGAGTTACAAGAACAAAATATTTTCCCATTGATTTCTTATTTTAAACCATTAACAGAAAAATGGCTAAAGGTAAATACACTACAACACTAGCAACACCACCTTGACTATGGATTTTTTCAAACATTTGTTTATAAAATTAGATTTTGCTAACAAGATAAAGACAAGAGTCACCACGCAGACAGCCCTGGCTGAACAGTATCAAACATCAGGGCGGGTTTGGTTTTTTTTTGCCTCGCTTTGTGTTGTTTCAAGACGTAGATGGGATTAAGTGCAGTTTTAAAAGTAAAATTCCTAAGAATTCTGCTGTTCTGTGTGTTTTATTTAACACAAGTACAGCACCTGAGTTCAAACTGTTCCAATAGCAGCTTTTAGAAAGAATCATAAAAATGTTCAAATCCCCTTTTTTGTTTAAATTGACCAAATGGCACCTATTTGCCTGCAGCAATAAAGTAGCCCGTGTTCACAAGATAAATCGATAGAAGGAAAGAGAGAGGCTGGGGTTTCAGCTGAAGTTAGGCTGCTGAATGCTGACATTATTGATTTTAGCTAGTTCAGCTGGCCTTGTAATTAAAATGTAAATTTGAGAAAGAGATTATGTCCTGACAGAAATGGTGGGATTAGGGGAAGATAAAAGCCCCTCAGTGAAAATTCAGAGAAAGAGCAAGCATAGGTTTCCTCAGCTGTGTAGATTTAGACAAAATCTAGCTACTTCAGATTCACTTAAGTTTAATTGAAAAAAAAGGAGATAGAATATAAACAAGTATTATGGGCTTCAACTCTCCTGAAAAAAAATAATAATTTCTGTTTCCAATTTGTTGAATCTTAGTCAAGCCAAATGTATGTGATTTATACTAGTACAGACACTCTCCAAGATTTAGGAAAATCCAGGTCAGTTACAATATTTCCCCACTTACTCTCTACTGTGCTTACAATGAAAAAAACCTGCATGTATTTTCCTCAGGAAGCACAATAAGCTTCACTGCGAAATGAAAGGAACTTTGCAAAGCTTACTTCATAGGGACACGCAGACCAGAGTGTTGAAGGCAATGTCTGGGGCACTGCTTCCAAACAGCTTCGGTGCTTCAGCATCACTTCTGCTACAGCCCTCTAAGTACAAATGCATGTGTGAACAAAATTAACATAGGTGATGACACGGTAGGAAGATTTCATTATCTCTGAAGATTCTGCTACTTATAAGGGATGGAGATTTGAATTACATGTATGTCATCCCTGACAGATATCTGATCTTTATGAAATCATCACAAATTAAAGGAATATTCAGTGTATTTTAAAATTTGGATAAAATTTAATCTCTCTCTATCCAAAAAAAAAAAAAAAAAAAGTTATTTTCTTGTTAGTATCACTTCACCTACACAGAACTCTAAAATTAGGAAAAAATACCTGTTACGAACAAAACCTTGAAAGTATTCCTATAGGGATAACATTGATTAAAACTCTTACCATTTATCGTGGCAGAAGACTTCCTCTTTAATTTCAGATAGACATAGTTTCTTATCTTACCCTTGAACTCCACTAAACAAATCGCTGTCTGCAGCTGCCAGGGGAGGATGCTGAAATGCCAGAGGTGGCTTTAGCAAATATTCTCATAGCACACATAAGCTGTGCATGCACTCAAAGCAACTTATCACATGGACAACTGCACATGCTAATATTTCTGTATAAAGTACACAACTTTTTAAAAGTTGTCAAGGGGTCTTATATAAACAGAGGTTTTAGACAACCAAAAAGGATGACCCCAGCATCTTTGAATACAGCTAGGCTCATTCACATTTATCTAAAATTTTAGAATTCTGCTTTAGAAATTCAAATTAAAGGGAAAAAGATAACTATGTTAGTTAACTAGAAAAGTTTATTAACATTACATAAACACTTTGTTTGGCTTACTGGAATTACACAATATGTTCATTTGTTATAATGTTAATTCTCATTAATTAACCCTATTTATTGTCGTTTTACAATCATAGCTAAGAATGAGAGTAACTCAAAGAAGCAGAGTTTAGATTAAAGCCTTTCTACACCTTACATCTGGATCTTTTAAGCTTCTTATCATTCCGCAGCCCTTGGCCATTGCATAGTTCCTATGAGGTACACCACTGCTGCAAACCACTTGGAATATTATCAGCATCCTGTGCAGTGATTATTAAGTTCTAAGAACTTTAGTAGGAATCAAATACACCCCATGTCCTGTCAGATTTTCTGGGAACCTTATTTACATGGAAGGACCTTGCCTGAGAGTGAGGAAGGTTTGCACGATGGGCTGATTAGGATGCATCAGAAGAAATATCTACAATCAATAGTTCTACCTGGATGTAGAAGTATTTTACTGGAAGTGCTAATCATGCTTTTTTGTAAATGTGCAAAGTTATTATAATACAGTATTTGGAGTGAAGATAAGTGTTACTCATTATTGTCCTAAGTGTAGATATACGGAACACATGTTTGTTCATATACAAATATATTCAAAACATAAGAATATATTGATGCAATCTCACTTGGAAACTTGTAATTAAATACTTCCAATGTTGTATATGCTAAGAGAAATAGAGACCACACAACACATTTGATTACAGCAGCTCAGGACCAAGGTTCTAACTTCAATGCTGAATATCTGTTATCTATACATTAATGTAAATCAACGCATGCTACTTCAATCATGTAACAACTATGAGTTTTTTTTTTAAGGACTTACAGTAATATTAATAGAAACTTTATTCTAAATACTAGACTCTTGTCTAGGGAGATAAATACAACTGTGTGTTAATTGCAAATTTTCCAAATTTGCAACAAAGGAACTCAAATTTCACAGGGCAGTGAAAGGTAAGTGGGTAATTCTGCCTGTCCTTCCCGCTGCAAAACCCGATTTATTTTTTCCCCCCTTAAAGAAGTCAAGTAATACCCACAAGTCCTTATTTAGCCTAGAGAGTGTAATTCTAAGTCTCAAATTCAGTTCCTGAGAACTGTGCCTCACACACTCTGAAGTCTGCAGGTTTGTTTTTGCTGTGGTCTCCACTGAGCAGTTTCACTGTGTAAAACTCTTCTCCGTGTTCTTCACATGCACAGAGAATTCCCTCAGGAAGTTCCTGAGGTATGGAGACCAGATAAATCAAACCAGACTAAAAAGCTATTAGGTTTTTAAAGCAGAACCCAGAGAAACTGAGGAATCATTGTAGTAAGGAAGGAAAAACCTTAAGTATCATTTTTAATTTCCAGCACGTGTGTCTATTTAGTAATTCAACAGAACCTCAGCAACTTCATTCCCAAATAATATTGTCATCATTTGTTTAATCATGGTGATGCACATTTTTATGGCCTGTAGCTGATGAAAGCAATTGGCCAGACTGCTCTTCAGACATACATCTCACCCCCAGATAAACCCACCTTACATGACACATGACATACAGCTACCTGTGAGCAACAGAAGCTGCTGTACTGATCCCACACTCGTGTTGTCTTGTTTGCATGCAGTCATCCTTGAGCCAAGTCTACTGCATGATCATTGCCGTGCTAATCAATCTCTTTCCTGGGAAGCCTAGACTTGATTAACACCCAACCATTTCAAAAGCTATTACAAAATTACTTTTAGCAAGTTTTCAAATGTCCCTACCACTGGATAACCCTAATCAATCCTAGTAACAGAAAGCTAAACAATGTATTTTCCTAGAAGACTAATAAGCACTGAAAACAAGCCTTTCACTGAGTATTTCAGAGATGTTTAAGTGTTGTAGTAAGGGATGTAGACTCAACACTTAAGGTTTGTGCTTTTTCCCTATGATTTGCAGAAGATTTTCGTGTGTACTATTAAAAAAAACTCCCACAGATTAGAGGAAAACCTAACTGTAAAATCAACAGACAATCATTCTGTCTGAACTAAATCTGTTAGATGCTTCTGTGGAGGAAAAAAAGACCAGGATGAAAGCCATAATGTCTTCACAGGTCAAAATAAGTGGTTTCTATTTTGCCTTATCAACACCTACATTCATACTCTTTGCCATGTTTAGCTTTAAATCTGTTATACAAAACAGCAAAACAGAAACTTCATTTAGATGTAGATTAAAAGAGCACATTACTGTTGTATGCAGTAACTAAAAACACTGTTTTCCTACTTCCTACACCAAAAATGAAGGAGATATGCAGAGTTAAGAAAGAGTCAGCACAGTGAAGCTACACAGCAGTACGTGTGGTTAGATAACACGCAAGGCTTCACATTCAGTGCTGCTGTTCTCAGCGTGACACAGATGAAACATTAGTATTTGACCAAACAGAAACATTTAAAAGTATTTAGAAAATCTTGTGTGTAGCCAATAAAAGAATCAGATTCCAATAAATTAGTAATGAATTTTCCTGTTTTTTCAATCTGTAATGATGATTCTATTATTTTCCACATTTCCGAAGCACTTCTGCTTTCAATTACTGCATCCCCTGCGTGTCTTGATGGATGCCAGTCAAGAGAATAAAACTTTTAAAAACAATATGCATGGAAGTCTGCTGCTTAGGTACAGATTAGAGTATATCTAGTCAATATAAACAAGTGCCATTTTCTGAATAAATGCCAAAAAATGCATGACACTTACTGCTTCAAATCTGAAAATTCAATTATGCATTAGTCTTGCAGTATTTTATTGTTATTTCTAATACAGGCCTTTTAACATCCAGAGAAAATGCAAAAGCTATATAACCCCCGCACCTTTAATAAAAGGTTGCAATAGCAAGTTTATTCATATTTCTAAAACACTCAGTAGGAGCTGTACTAGAATAGCTTGAAGCACTCCTAATTCTGTGTAAAAAACAGGTGGCGACTCCTCTACTAGGGAAACGTCTGGTTTTGTAAACCTTATTTGTTCAACTGGGGTATAAGCTTTCTTTCTGATGTTGCTATGACATTTCATAATAAAATTAAAAAAGAAAAAAAGAAGCTACTTTATACACAGAAAAGGCATGACTCAGACACCACCAAATTAAGAAACGCAGTGTAGGGACATCTAACTCACAAACACACCTCACTCTGTGATGGGAAGAAGGAAGAATTTCTGAAATGGATAGAACTGACCCTTGGCATTTTAGAATTGCAGCTTTGATCCTGATATGAAAGAAATCCCAAGCAAGCTTTAAGATGCAATGAGAACCACCGAGGTAACTACCAGTGACCTAAAAACATTTTGGCTTAAGGCTCAAATACAAGAGAAATAATCTGAATAAACCAGATAAAAAACAATGCTTTGTGTTCTCGACTGTACAGTCATCTTCTCATATAATTTGGGATAAGGATGAAATTTGATAACCAGTAGGCTGTTTCCATGCTAATATTCCCAAGTCAGACATCTTCCTCATGTCACCACTTGTAAAACAGCAATAGCAGTTCCCAGTACCTCAAAGCAGTATTGCATAAGTAAGTTCATGGACACCTGCATCGAGACACAGCCAAGAATTATGAATTGAGAAAACCCATTAGCAGACAACAGTTGCTAGAGGTGGGTGCTTTGAACTAGATCTGAAAGTTGTTCCATTTTTACAAGGAAAAGCACATCTCTCAAAAATTCACTTCCACAAGTGGTTTAGAGCTGCAAGCTATGCCATGACCACTAAGGGCAGGAAGGAATCTCTCATCCTGGTGTCAGCACCAAATTCTGTATACGGCACAGGAACGACATCAGAGGCTGCGCAGTTCCATCCCTTACCTTATCCACATTAAGGCCTTAAGCCAATGCAACCCACAGCTGACCAGTAAAAGCTGGAATGTGGGAAATCTCAAGTGGAAACAAGATTTTCTCTCTCCCTAAAGCTTTCCTTGAAATGAATAATGCCTCAATTTTTAAGGGGTTAGCAATACTAGCCATACAAGGGCAATGGATATAAGCAGAGTGCCGAGAACTGGAGTAACCCTATGAAAATTATTTTCCCAGCGCTGTTTCTTTTTCAGCCCATATTCCTCTTTAGCAACTGAAATGGCTCTCTGGTACCACAGAATGGCTAGTGTCCTCTGCCACAGACATCAGGTGCAAGTGTAAATAAGGATTATACAAATGGGAGGTCGTTAAAAGTCTGGTAATGCTAATTTGGCATGACACCCCTAATGGGTTATATCTTCACACTTCAGTTATCTAATCACCTAAATTCTTTTAACAAATTTACATTTCATCTTATACATGGAGATTCAAATTGACTTGTTTAATTCTCCCTCCACCCAAACTGTACCCATGCTCAGTTCATCTTATGTATTAAATATCATCATCAATTTTAAGATCATAATCATCAATTATATATACACACAGATAATACAACTGCACATGTCTTTATACTTATACATACAAAAATTCCTCTGTGTCTAAATATCTTTTTATTTTTCACAAACTTTTCAGATCTTAGGAGAACCACAAATACGCATATGCATCACCAGAAATAGCATCTCAGCTTGAAATTTACCTTGTTGGTAGGATAATTCAATTTTCCTAACATAAGAGAAAGGGAATAAAGTGGCATTTAAATCAATAACTTAAATGTCGTGTTTCAATCCATTTCCACAGTCATGTTTTACAACTTTGTTTTCCTGTTTAGTATAAAAAGTTATCCGAGGAGCTGTTCACCTTCCCTGGATTGCTCAAGAAAACTAACAACACAAGGAAAAAAGCTTTAAATTGTTCGCACTTTCTACATAACACTGAGATTTTATTTTACATTGAAGATTTAATGTTACAGTTAGAACATTCCACTTGCACAGACTTTCAATTTCTTAGCTCGGAGTCCTCATGAACTAAATGTGAACTAAAGAACTGCAGTGAAATGGATTATATTAAGATAAAGCTAAAGTCAGTGCTATGATAACTGCACTTGCACATGGAACAAAGAACCACATTTAATTAGAGAGGTGGCTGCCTAACACAGCCAGCTCTTGATGATAACATGATACTAGAAAATCAATATATTCTTGTGCGTTTTAATATGATAATTCACTTTCCTAAACAAAATGTGCCAAATGGACGATGTGCAGATCTGAAGTACTTACACAGAAGTGAGTTGATTCATGCAATAGTTATATACCGGCTTCTGAAACAGATCTTGAACAAGTAACTGAGCACTTGGTCCAAGAAAGCGCTTAAGTACACAAAGATGGAAGAAAGTACATGCTTAAAAGATTGCCTGAATTCTTCTCAGGAATTCTGAATTCTTTTTAACTTTCCTGAACTGGGACCTTACACAATAACTTTAAATGGCAGCAAGAAAAGCTGAATGACTTCAGGAACATCAAGAATGGTTCATTTCTTTCAAAATGCTATTTTCAACAAACACATCAGATAAAGAACAGCCAAGCGTGACCATTAGCTCCTACATAACTACGTGTATACAAAATGAGAGTGAGGTTTCTGTTTTATGATTGATTGGCTTCTTCTCTATAATATATTTTGCTACCAGCAATAGTTTAAATACAAAATGGGACTTTCTTAATCCATTTTACACAGATTTTTAAAATATCCTTGAATAGAAAGTAGGCTTGTTCATTTATCCTTTTCCATGAGGAGGACTTCAAATAGCAGTGAAGTACTGTGTAAGTGTGATACAAATGGTGGCAAGATGCTTTATTTAAAAAAAAAAAAAAAAAAAATCTGTGTCCATGAGGAAGACAGGGGAGGAAAGGGAGAGAGAAAGAGAGGGAACAGATGAGTACGTTTCACTTCCAGTGGAAGCTGACAAGCATAAACAGAACTCTCGCATGTTAGGATTCATCAGGCTGCTGTTAAAGATACGAAAAACAAGTTCCAGTGCCTGGAAGTATTAAGAAAATATCCGTTTTGGCACAAGAAATACTGCCAAAGGAAGGAAAAAAAAAACCCAAACGAAAAAAGAGCCATGACTATGTTAATAACTAACCTTATTTGCTCATTCATTTACTATCACTACCAATGTTTTCAGACTCTTTCATGAGCCATGTATACATAAGAAGCTTTTCACAACTGTCTAGAAAGCTGCTACCCTTCTCTTCCATTATATTTCTTTTCTGAAAGTCCCACTGTTAGCAATAATTAAAGGTTATTGAGTATTCATTGCAAGACTGAGGTAGTTGGGATAGCCAACACACACTGGTATAATTTTATCAAAATACAACATTTTTTTCCATGAACAGAAAAATAAAAAGCTGCCCAGTTCCTGAGTTTGCATCCTACAGCCCCTCACCACTGTTCTGTGTTCCTGTCTAACAGACACATCCACTTCCCATTTCACTATCTCAATACTCCCAGTTTCAATTCATCTTCCCCAGCTCTCAGTTGGGCAAAGCCTATGGCCTGTTTCAATCAACACATACGCTAAGGAGTCATTTCAAACCACATTGCAGCTACCTGCTCACCAGGGCACAAGGCTAATCTCAGTTCTCTACAGAGTTGCTAATTTACACATTTTTTTAAAGGCATGGAGGAACAGAGAGCTCCACCTCCTTCAAACAAACTGGAACCAGCAAGTTGGACTTGCTGCAAGTCTTTAGGTGGGGAACAGAGATATACAGATAATCAGTGCAGGCCTGACTTCCCAGGGTGTCCTGCAGGCCAAGTCTAGATGGGGTGGATGGACTGAGGCACTAGCAGGGCTTCACACCATGAGACGTCCTTGAGCTGACCCCAGCCACCACAGGTTATCATCTGATCATCTTTCACTGTCTGTAGCCAAACCTGATGGCAGAAGACAGTAAAAAGGCCACTTGAGCTACATCATCTTGGGTTTACAAAGGCACATCGCTTCGTTTCAGCAAAAAGAAATGTTTGGCTTACACAGGTAATAGCTGCAGCCTGACTTTCGAGATGCAAACTGCAGGTAAGTTAAAAATAAGCATAAGCAGGATTGAAAAAGGCACAACACAGCACCAGCCTTACAGAAATACTTATGGAGAAATGGAGGAGGAAGAAACTTATTATAGTGTCCAAGGTTTTATCTCCTATGTGATTGCAGGTATCCTCTCCTTCTCTACAATGTAATAAAATCTTCCAAATCTTAAAGCACACAACACTACACAGAGGCAAAGCTGCAGACAGTTAATAAGCTACAGGTACAAAGGACAAAGAGTAATGCACTGAAATTTAATTATTTGAGATTAACTTTTCTAGTAACTCCCCTCTCAGTTTCACAAAAACACATTACAAGTATATATTTTATTTTTTTTAAAAAATCTTCAGACTGCATTAAAAGAAGACAAGACCAAGATTGTATTTTGTCATCTGGTATGTGCTCAGTGGCTATGATTCTGCACTTGAATGCTGAGCTCCACCTAACATCTTGCGATAGCAACACTCAATGGAAAAAAAAAACCAAAAGCCTTCTTTCTGAGCTGCAAGTTGGAGACTCTATGTGAGGAAGTGGTTGCAGACCTCCAACTGCCATTAATGCAGGCGATAGTACAAAACCTCATCCCATCTCACCAGGCTGTTACCAATACTTCTAACATTCAGGCTCACTTCCAGCTTTACTCCCTTCACTATGTATGTCAGTGTGTGTTTAGTACACTTATAAGCACACAGGGTACTGCTTCTGCCTCTAAACCACAGTGGAACACGGTGGAATGAAATAAGCTTCTCATCTCAGTTGCTCTTGCTCCTAGAAAGTATTTGTTTATCTAGAGCCAATCACCGCTCCCGTATCTATGTAATGACTTCCTCATAACAGTCAGAGATTACCCAGACCGCTGATCACTTTATTACTTCAGAATGGCTGTTTATTTACTCTACTGCAGCAGTAACACGCAGGGATAAAGCTTGTCACAGCTGGGCAAACTCACCATATTCCTTACGCAGGTGGTCTGGAATGTGGGGCTCATAACCTTCCTTCTCAGGGACCTCCACAAATTCATCTTCATCCTCGTCGTCATCATCGTCATCCGAGGCTTTCATCTACAGAGATATTTTTGTTGGGTTTGTTTGTTTGGTTTTTTTTTAAAGTGAAGACTGCTTTTCATTTCCCTTCACATTGAAAATATTTTGCAGACAGCTTGATAGCCCTACTGAGACTGCCCTATGTCAAAAGTATTTCCCTAATTATGTATTTAATCTTTATCTAAGATTAGGCTTTGCTTAACATTTTATCTCTAAAGCCATGCTCTATCCTAAGGGCTTCTTTAAAGCCCCTTTTATCCATTAGAACACTTGCAGTTGGTGAAGTCTAAGAAAGTGTGAAGCTATAAAATAAGACCAAAAAAATCTTAAAATAACATCAAGATTTTGACTTAATGAGCAAATTAAAGCCTTATCTCTTCTCCTTTGGATGACTTTACTTATTCAGCTGCACCCAAATAGTCTGTGGCATCTTAAATAGCATGACAAACTGTTTAAGAGCTCAAAACTAGAGCAGGCAAACAGGAGGGGAAGCTAATACTGACCGAAGTAAGAATATTCAGATCTGTATGCTACAGTGCTTCACTCTGTGTCGTCACAACAGCACTAAAAATCATTTGATACATTCTTTTCTTAACTAAGTTGGTACATCCTAACCATTCATACCATTAGACCGCACACATTACTATGGTCAAGACTAACAAAATGAGATTTTTAAAATGTACACTTGGTCTACATTGCAGTCTGAAACTGAATGCCTATGGCTAGCTGAACAATAAAAACGGAGTTCCTACCAACTAACCAGGGTAATTCATTCATGTTAAGTGGCTTCCTATACATCACTTCAGCTAGCTACTACTGTATACGTGCCAGCAAGTCTCTACTTTCTTTTTTCTAAGCTTGTTCCACACCTGAAAATGAATTTTTCTTCCATACTATATATAATTAGAAGAATCTGTGCCACCTCAGACATGGCCTGTACTATCAGAACCCTGAAACAGCAAATGCCAACTACCCTAAAAAGGCAGCAATGATGGAGGTTTCTTTGCCCACCTCGGGAGTCATCTAAGTCTTAAAACCAATATAATTAGCACATTATTGTATGCTTGCCATTCACTTTTACAAGTATAGGAAATAATAAAGAGTATCCACTAAAACCAGCCTTACCAGATTCTATCACTTTTTTCAACTTCACTGCAGCAAGCCAAAGCAATAGATAAGGAACAGTATCATTTTTACTATTTTCAGCCATGCTCTTTACTCCTCTTACCACACCTGACTTACATTGATATTCATATCAACCACTCCTTGTTACAAGCACTGGAGGGTACTGCAGGTTTTGCCTGCAGCAGAATTTTCCCAATTTAATTCACTACTCTAATCGCGTGTCACAGCTGCACAGCTGAGTTCCGTTAAATCACACATACACTCTGAAACCAAAAAACCTAGAAACACATCTCGGTTTATTGAGTGTAGTTAAAATTTTAAAATAAATAATAATAAAAAAGAATTAGCATTTCTTTTTGGTTAGTATTACTTGTAAGCTGGACTGAATTAATTTCTAATAAAGATCATTAATTGATATTAAAACACATTGATACACTTTAACATATAAGGAATGGATGGTGCAAATTAGAAGTACAAGTCTTCCCTTTGTTTAAAAAATTACTTTAAGAAATCTGCAGTTCCAGTGAGAGAAGGAAAAAAAAAAAAAAAAAAAAAAAGATTTACTATTCTGAAGAACAGAGTAGATTTACTACCGCATTGTTACCAGAGAACACCTAATTAGTCTTCATTTCAGCACAATCATGTTTGAAAGCAGCCTGCTGCCGAAGACAGGTAGCAACCACCACACAGTCTCTCCAGCCCAGTTACCACTACCTGAAGAGCTGCAAACCTTCAGGCTTTGCTGGAGGATCCTGCACCTTGGTTTCCTTTTTGTTTCCCACTGCAATCATTTTTCCTCATCTAAAAGAAAGAAGCAATTCAAGCCCTACCTGGCATGGCCAAGACAGATGCGTGCTGAACTCCACCTCTGCAGCAGAAACCAAAATAGAGTTCTAATGCAAAGAAAGGGTCAAAAATTCTACCACTAACCATGAACTTGCAAAGGCACGAGGTATGAAAGAAGAACATCTTCACTAAACTGCAACTTTTAGAAGAACTTTCCAATGGCCTTCAGAAAGAAAAACATCACCAGGTTTTGTACTCTGCACCACGGAAGAGGGCTAGGGATTGAAGAGAACTAAGTTTGTTTGTATTTTGGTTTCCAAATTCTGCTGGTGTTGTCATCCTCTTTATCTATTAGGGGAACTTTAACTAAGTTCAGAAATAACATCCACTCCTACTTCTGCAGCTAGAAGCAGGGCAATATGACACTTTCTATACTCAGGTTCCATTTCTCATTTTGATATTAAAAAAGATTTCACCAAGCTAAAACTTGCCGTGGATGATCTTCGTCTACAACTTTGTGTCTTAATGTAAAAAGCTGACTAACGTTCACCTCATAAAACAGGGAAAGTAAATTAAGTGGATTTCCATAGTTTTTATTCAGAAGTAGTCTGTAAACAAATAAAGAGCAACAGGTTTAAGGAACTGAGAAATAACGTCAAATTAGTAAGGGAAAGAAAACTCAGTTCAGAATGATCATTTAACTTAGATCCCCAGATTATACCCAAAATATCAGTGAGCACAATACAAGCACTCACGTGCACGGCATATCTGAGAGGACTAGAAAGAATTGAGAAGAGTACCATCTTTAATTGAGATTTCTCCTCATTTGTTCACATGCCGTTGGAGGCACGTAGCTCTCTGTACATTAATATACTAAAATTCAGTCGGCTTCACTAACCCTCAGCTTGAAAACTGCATGAGAAGCAACTTTGCTGCATTACCTGCATGGTCTAGAACTTCAAAGCACGTGAAAAGCCTGACAGGAAAAAAAGGCATAATCAGATGCAAATTCACTTTGTTTAGGTACAATCCATGAGCTGTGCATTCAAGTACTATAGAAAACATTAATCATAGGAAACTGTAATTTTTGTTATCAGTCTAACACTAATCAAAAGGGAAACCTGTCACTACCGCTGACCTGTGAAACGTCCCAATTATACTCCTCGGAAATGACAGGAGCACTTAACTTCCTCACTGAGTAAATGACGACAATCAATCAAGTTTGAATAACAATGAGCCACGGAGCTGAAAATTATTTTTTGTATAGAATCTACCCAGGAATTTATGAAAGGTGAAAAGCAACCCAAGGTTTTAGGGGCATTATGGCTTTCAGCTAGTGCAGCGCATATCAAACACTAAACAGAATTTATGTGTTTTAATTTTCTAAAAGGTAGATGTGGACTTGGTGCTACAATGCATAACATATAATGCCAGATTTTAAATATGGGGGTCATTTTCATAAAATATTATGCTTATTGTTCACACCCTTGAATTTCCCTAGGGTCTTCTATTAAATTTAGAATTCCTGTAAAAAAAAAAAAAAAAATTAACTGCTTAGCTAACTATCAGGAATTAGGCTCCCTTTTCCCTTCAAACAGACATAAAGTCTTTCTTTTTATATAACCTTTAACAAGGTAACTTCTTTATCTTTTTACTTTAAAATATTAAAGTCATCACTGGTGGAAATTCAAAAAGTTGCACAGTAGTAGTGGGTTATATCTCAATTTACTTCATTCCAGTGGTACTTCATCAGAACCATTCCATTCATGCTGGTTTGTTCCATTGCCTTTCTACCGAAAGGAGAGCTCATGGGCAACACTATTAGTCATAAAAGTATCTTTTTTTTTTTTTTTTAATTCCACTTTTCCAACATGAGGAAAGCTCCAAAGCAAGCTCCACAGATGCAGTATGAAAGTTCAGCCACCTATTATCTACTTTTCCACGATAGGCAAACTTTTTCAGTCAAATCAACATTCCACAATTAAATCATAAGAAATAAATATTGAAGACAACATTTTGAGTGGCAGAATTAGTAAATTCTAATCCTTTAAGAATGAGTGGTTAAGGACTTCCAGACAAGAAAAACGAGACTACGATAAAAACAAGCAATATGCCGTTTCTAGTGTGCCATATCTGTAAAGTATAAGCTCAAGTGATGAATACTACAACATAAAGGTTCTCTTGTAGCGTACAGAATTAAATACCTCTGAGGTAAGCAGTCACACAACTGCTTGTTTCTCTATAACCTGTCAAAGAACATGGGAAAAAAGTTCCCGTTCTCAAATCCATTCTAATTATCAGGTAATACGAGGAAAGTCACTAACGCAGTTTGCAGCCTTATCAAAGACAAGGGGTGAACTACTTTCTCTCTGTCACCAGAGGATGGTCCATCTGAAGGGAGACCAAACAGATCCCCAGCCACCGGAGGCTACTTGCACCAACGCTGCTCCTCAAGTTGCATGGAGAAGGGAAGTTTTTCTGTTCAGGGTTCATCTGCTCTATAATGCTGACATTTATTTATTTATTAATTTATCTAAATAAATCATGCTTTTGCAAAACTATGTGATTTTGTTTTGGTTTGTTTTAGGGTTTTTTTGGTTGTTTTTGTTTGTTTGTTTGTTTTTTTAAAAAACATGGTTGTATTCCTGACTAGATATCTCACTGTGAGAAGAAATAGGATTTAGCTAGACCATTTCCAGATTCTTGGGCTGAACATATTTGCATATGAGAATACAGTTTAAAAATAAAAAAAAAAAGACAGAAAAAATACATGCACTATTTTCACTGTAATGAGTTAGAATGTCTGCTCAATTCTCTTAATTTTCAAGAAAAACTTAAAATAGCGTAGCTGGAAAAGTCAGCACAATCAAACTATGTGCTCCCTAACTCATTTAAAAAAACTTGGGGAAACAGATGTGGTCCTTATCAGTCTCCATCTTATTAAAAATACTGAAAACGAATAGTGGATGCCAGTAGAAATGCCATCGTATCTTCTACTCCGGAGCCAACGCTCCAAGAGCCTCCAGCTGTTAGCGTAGCTCAGTACAAGCACAGCTCCAAGTTAAATGCCATGCTCATCCATCCCAACCAGTAATAAACGCAAAAAAAACCCAACCACACAACACTTGGAAAGATGTAAAGAAAAGCCTTTAGTCCTTTTCCCAGTTTTATACAAGTTGATTGCTACATTCTGTTACAAGGATTTAAAAACCTGAGCCTCTGCAATCATAATTAAAGCAAGCAATAAAATGACTGAAATATACAATGCAATCAGTTTATAGGAGTAGATGTATAGTGTTTACTAATTACTGTAGAAAAAGAAGGAAGAGAAGAGATAGCACATGAGGAAGGCATATCTACTTACTAAAACACTGCTCGCAAACTACAGCTGGGACCATTAAATAAATTTTGCATGGTCTAATTAACTTGGTTTGCAATCTCAATTACTTTTCACCCAAGAAATCACTTTTGTTCAGTTTTATGCGTGTCTGTTTCCCTTTTAAAAAAAAAAAAAATGATGTAAGGCATCCTCAGACAAGTGAACTCTAAACTGCATTTGTCTTTCAGCAGGCTTGATGGCTATGCATTTAAAAACCCATTCTATCTTATAAACTAAAAATTAAATGTACTCAGCTGTGATGGTCGTCATTGCATCTGCTATTTATATGCTAATACCCTCACTGGAAGATCTTGCAAATTATTCCACCATGCCAATATCTCATGTGCATCTACTCAAAGCCAACTAAATATTTTTCTAGAGGCAGAAGATTTTGGTTAGGGGACCGGAATATTTATCGCCATGGAACCTAGTTAAAGGGGCAATCTTAAGCAAATACATTTTTTATTCGACCGCAACACAAAACAGGTTTCAGTCATCTTAAGTGAAATGTTAGGATATCACAAGCAAACACTGACTGGGTAAAAATAATTTCTTTAGAGCCACTAATAGAAACTGAATAGTCAAACTGTATCTTACATCTAAGGAATTTTACAAGTTCCTCCTTTTCCATCATTTTATTTATCCAACACAGGATGAAAAGGAATTAAATGCTGGCATTTTGACAGATTTCTGAATTGTGCTTGAGTTTTCCTGTGTCCAACACAAGGAAAACAAACTACTAGAAAAGCTGTAGGGACCTCCCACACACACTCCCTCTCCTTTGCTCCGTGACTGGTGCATCAATTCAAACCCAGATGACTGCAAATTAGATAGGTGGTCCGGGCAAATCACATTTTATGTTTACCATTAAAAGTATCACCGTTCATTCTATTTGCAGTTGCTCAACAGCACATGGGCTACTTGGCCAGTCTGACTTTTATTTAGCAATGCACTTTTCATACTATTTCATCATTTCCAGAAATTATTAAAAATGCTTCAAGGGTTCCAGCCCAACAGTTAGTTTAAGTATGATGCTGGAGAACCAGCATACCTTGCTCCACATTGCTTTAGCAATATAAACTATCCAATGAACCAGTTTTTCCTTAAAGCAATACAGGAGAGCCTTGGTCTATGAGTATTGTCACAGTCCTGGAGCTGCAAGCTTCAGGTTTACTCAAGACTTATGCCAAAGCTCTCTCCATCCCACTCTCTGATAAACAGAGCTTTGACATGTACCCTAGAAGGTCAATAGTGGTGAGGAACATTGCACAAAGCCTCTGTCACTCTGCATCACTAGCTACTGCATCGCTGGTCCCTCGCAGGCTCCAGGTCCCACATAAGCTTAGGAGGAATTTTAATAAAAAGCAGCAAAATTTTACTCAAAAAGACCAGCAGGTCTTACGGTATAAGATAGTTCAAAGAACTTGGATCTTAATGAATCATTCCTCAGATTAAATTAGTATGTCCAGTATACCCAATGGACTAGCAGATGCTTTTACAGTTTCCTAGAGGACAGAAAACAAAGGTAGTCTGGAAAACGGGTGCATTTAACCAAACTACTACCTCAGGAAGATATTGCAAAGCAAGTTTCGTACTTCTTGAGCAGTAACCACTTGAGATGTATCCTCAGATGTATTTTCATACCTCACTACTTGAGCTCCTACCATCCACCAAAATCAACAGTACTCGGTTGCGTGAATATTCTTACGCCTTAAGAAAGTACATTAGAAAAGCAAAATACTCTTGTGTAAGCCCACATTCAGGGGAGGTGTAACAGTTTTACTTAAACTACTGAAGATTTCCAAGTCTAACAACATCTTTCCTTTCCCTGCATCCCAGAGAGCTAAACCAGAAGCCTGCCACCTTTCATTATTAATGCTAATAAAGTTCCCCAACATTAAAAAAATGGCTCCTATGAAATGTATGCTGACCACCTACATTTGATACCTATATTTAATTTGTATCATTAAAAGTGACTGTAGTGTGTGTTAGTCCCTTACATGTTTTCACATAGTATTTACACAAAAATAAAGGTTGCGTCTGGCTTTTAGAAGTACTTCTCTCATGCAGTTACTGTACAAACTTCAGGCACTACATCTTATTACACCATAAAAAAAAAAAAAAGAATATATTTTAACAGTATTTTCTGGTATGTTTTTTTCATCCAGTTTTTCATTCATGCTGGGAAATGAGCTAATCATATATCACTCCATCAACTTGAGTCCTCTAATTAAGTAACGATTGACCTTCATAATTGGATCTGCATCACCTGAGTTTACTCAGTTACCGAAAGGGACAGTCTCACAATCTGGGCTTAATGCTGCTACAGAAATCTTCTTCTCTGGATTACATTTCAGTCAGTTCACTTCTCTGCCACAACGGGAGCTCTATCAGTAGTGCAACAGAGGCACTGGGAATCATCAGGGGATAAAGGAAATAAGAGACAGGACCGGCCCTTTTGACCGCGGCTCACATTCAGTTCATCTTTAAGCCAACATAAAATCACCACCAGAATACATAAGCTGCTTCTCTGTTCAGCTCCCACAAGTAGTAAAATAGTAACCTGTACAAAAATCTGCCTCCTAAGAAGTAGATTTGGTAATTACGTAACACACTAAGAAATACCTGTTAGAATTTAATTTTTAATGTTTTAAGAATTGTAGAATGGATTAAATCATTTTAAAAAGAGAAGAGGCACAGAGAAAACAGTGTTGCACACATTACCTGTGCCTTGGAAACCAAGCTTGGTTTCGTCTTAACTCATGGATAACTGTGAGTAAGGAAACTCTGCCAAGTGCCTACCCCACTTTTCATTCATCTTAACATAAAAGGAAAGGTTTGCAGGTTGAAAGACTGAGGTGTGATGGAGCCAGCAAAGCTACAAGCCAAATGATGTGAAATCATGTTTAGAGTCCACGCTCAGACAGGAATGTACCCAGAGCGCAGTTCCTGAGATGTTTTCCATAGAATCATAGAATAGTTTGGGTTGGAAGGGACCTTTAAAGCCCATCCAGTCCAACCCCCCTGCAAGGAGCAGGGACATCTCCAACCAGATCAGGTTGCTCAGAGCCCCGTCCAACCTGGCCTGGAATGTTTCCAGGGATGGGGCATTCACCACCTCTGTGGGCAACCTGTGCCAGTGTTCTACCACCCATTCCTAAAAGCAGTTGGAAAACCCTAATTTTTGTCTTTAAAGAAGAAAGCAGCTGTCATACAGCCACTGCTGTCAATGCTACAAGTGCTATTCTGAAGAGCCACTATGCTTCAGCCACCCCTCCCTTCCTTCTGGACTAACCCTTCTTCCCTACACACTGTTCGCCGCACGCCAGTCCAGATGAAATTGTTTAAAGCCAGTGTTTAAGGCTGTAGTGAGGTCTAGAACTGGCTATATCAATTTCTAGACCAAAAAGTTGATTTATGGTCTGACAGCTCAAAGGTCAACCAAAAATACCTCTTTCTTCCCCTTCCACAGACAAGTCTTCAGGTGTTCGGTGCTTTTCAGCTAGTCCAAGTTATATATGAGATGACAAATAGTATTTCTATGACCCCTTGAAATATCTTAGCTAATATTTGGAATAATTTAATTTCTTTATGATTCAGAGGCCTATACGTGATAAAAGCTAAATTTTAGAACTGGGAGAGGGAAGGGGAATTCTCATTACTAGTGATTTTCCTTATGGAATTTTAGGAAATGTGATTTTTATCTAAAATGTGATCTAACAAGATTCCCATTAGCACTCATTCATGCAAAAAGGTCCTACTGCACTTGATGGATTACCACCGATTGCTTAGACCTGATCAAACTCATGCTACTAGAACTCTGTATCCACCACCAATGTATACACACCCCTGTCTCATGACATAGTCCGCACACACACACACACTGTAAAATCAGTAACTAAACTGCAGCTCATTTCAGTGATCACATTTATAAATGAATCTGAGCTACCCATTTGTTAAAAAAATCTTTCAGATGCTATATTTTAAATAGATAAATATAAATCTCAATTAAATAAACCAAATTTATTACAGGCAACAAGTCCACAAAATATCCTGTGCAGGACACAAATAACCTTACATCTGCTCCTGACTGTGGATTTTAGGCACAAAGGTATAATTAGATGTGACTATATTTTCTTTAATATTATTGCATTTACTAAATCTCAGTGTGTTAGTGTGCATTCCAAGCCTGAAAATTTTCTTCCTTTTCCATTTTTACAAATACGCATTTAGCAGCGTACCTTTCCTGAACCTCACAAACACATCCACTCACTTCAATATCCGACTTCTCCTTCCAAGGTAGGATGGATAAAAAGCAGGAAGCAAATTTGTATCTGCTACCTACAGGGTACACACTGCTCAGTATTCATAGATGAATCAAGGGAGACGACCCTTCAGCCTGAAAAACTTAAATACTTAACATAAGGGTTAAGGTGATGATGGAGACATCCTACTTTATTCTACACTCTATTAGAAGAGCTCCAAATTGCATTGTGCGACCTGCAAATCAGATAGGGATCAGAGGTCGTCACAGTGACAGCTTTAAGAATTCATGGCTAGATCTGCATAACAAGATATTTTTAATAACTTAGTAATAGCAGCAGGCTTTGTAGCCAGTGCAAAGCATAAAATACACCACAGCAACATTCAGCTCTAGAAAACTAAAAACAAACCCACCCCAAACCATGACGCCAGCTGATTAGACACTTTAACAAGAGAGCGCTGTTTTGAGGATTAATTTTACAATGTTTTGTTTTCTATCAGTCCTACATCCTGATAAGACTTAAAAAACCCGAAAAGCTCTTTTATAGCTGAAAAGTGATTAAGAAAGAGACGTTTCACAGACAGAAATAATTATCATATGACAATTAAAATGGGGAGGAGGGGAGGGGGAAGCATAAGAGTCTGTATGACTTACTTAATATTTTGTGTTTACTTTTACAGTTATGGTCAATTTGGCTTTTTTTTTTAATAAATATTAGCTAGAAAAAGAAAACAATTTAAAATGTTGCCTAGGCTACAACCTTGGCCATACAACTGTTACTAAACTAGTTATTCTGAATGCATTACATGCTAATGATGTACGCAATCTGACAAAGGATATCTTTAGGTGTAATGCTGATTTAATTATCAAATATTCCTATATTTCTCTTAAGTTTTAGAAAACATACTAACAATCAATATCAAGTTACTATTCAAATCTCAACATTAAATGCTTCTGGTTTTCAAAGGGCAACTTTCTTAAGAGTTAGAGTTTTCATTTGTGTGCAATTTAAAAGCATCACCTGGGGAAAAGACTTCTTTTACAAAGGCATCTCTCTTGCTCCTTGGTCTGAGTATGTTTTAGCAGATACGGGTTCAGGGATAGTGAGGGATCACTAGGGACAATTACTTACTCGCCAGAAACAACTTCTCTAAAATGAAGAAAAGAGAAATAAAAGGAGGAAGTCAGTACAAGAAGCTGCTGCAGAAAACAGAAAGCAGTCAGCTGGACTGGATTCTTTATGGCTACAGAAAGAAGCAGAAAGAAAACAATACAGTCTTTGCTTTTGATCTAAAATTCTAGTATGACTTTTTTTTTTTAAAGCAGGCACTAACTTAACTAAAAAGAGCTGATTATAAAGCTACCAAATATTAGGTAGAAATAATTCATTAGCATTGATGAAATGCCAAACTGTTGAAAGTTGAAGATATGTTAAAAAAAAAAAAAAAATCAGCAATAGTCTTGCAGCCAAATAATTGCTAGAGCTCTTGCCTTAATTTATTACATATTAAAATTTTAAGCTTTTTGTGCATTAAAATATTTTAATACTAAATTATGACCAGCAAATATTTAACCTCTAAATACAATTTGTAACAATTTTCTGACATTGTTCTTTCAGGAAAAAGTCAGATTTGTATTGCAGTAAGGTTAGGGGATCAGATCAGGTTCTGGACAACACAAGGACAGCCTCCTTCAAGTCTAATTATTAATGGCATTATTGAATTCAACCAGATGTTTCACATGGATAAAATTAAGTACATGAATAAATCAAGAACCTAGTGCACGTTTAGATTTGACAGAAGATAAGGAAAGGTGAAACAAAAAGTAATGAAAATGGTTAATGAAAAACTATACACCACTGGTTGTTAATATAACTTGAAATTAAAAATTTAAAATGTAATAGGCCCGTTAAACGATCGCTTTGATGACAGACAAACGAATGGGATGTTTCTCACATCACATTGCCTTCTAGCTTCTATCTGGCCAAGTTTTAGCCAGCCTGAGCAGTAAACCTTTTACAGCTTCCCAAAGGTAATTAAAGAAGAGATAAATATACTCTCAGTGTACAAAATACAGCTAATGAACTACATTTCTATTCATAATGTAAGAACCTCAAATATTATCCCAATGGATAATCCTTTATGAAAATGGTGTAAGTGAAAGCTAGCGTGCGTGATTTAAAATACAGCACTCTCAGAACTTTTATAATTGCAAGATCATTTGCATCTAATCAGCTGCAAATCACTAAAGAAGAAAAAAATACATAGTATTTTAAGAAAAGGAGGGAGACCTTAAGAAATTAAAGTATTCTTAATGAGAAAAAAAAATATTTTTAAAGGATTTCAGCCACAAGCAAGTTATTCCTACAAAATAATTTAACTTCTGGAAACAGGAATTTCTATTTAAACACAGCCAATAATCATAACTGTACCTCTCTAATAATTCTTCTAAAAAGAGTCACGATTAACTCGAAGTGTCTCTGGTGTGTTGCGGGGGGTGTAAGTTTACCTGGAAACACAGACTGGGACAGACTGGGATGCTGGCTGCCTTTGGATAACGGTGGCAGGGAGGAAAATGCCGAGCGTGCAGTGTGCACTCCCTCTACCGGGCACCGCGACCATCCCCAGAGAGACGGGAACATCCCAGCATCCAGGGACCATGAAATAAAAACCCTTCCACAGTTTCTGCCCTCCTATTCTGCTAAAACTCAAAAATTTATTTCAAAACTTTTGTTTACACTCTCAAAATACCAGAAAACAAACCCCGATTCATGCCCTGAACAAGCATTTAACTACAGCAAACATAATTTGCGTACGCACACAAAATCTCCTTTGCCTTTGACCAACACAGCAAGACTGTCCCTGGTTGGCCACCTCCCACCCCTTTGGAGCACAGGAGCTCGGGAAAAATGGCGTTGATGACTTCTGATCTGCCGGGGCACAGAAATGGCAAGGAGCAACATGTGGTCTGGGCAGCTGGGATGTATTAACATTGACAAAATCTTCTGGAAGGGAGTTGTTTCTAGACAGTCACAGGATAACCTTTGTTGTTCTCTTCCCTCTCTGCACAGGGCTCTTGAGAGGTGAGAGCAGAATGGTGTCACAGCCTACTTGCACTGGGGCAGGGCTTAAGTGCTGCATAAGAACGACAGCCCTCCTTATAATAAAGGTTTGAGTTCTTCACTGTCACAGAGGGGAAAAGAAAGAGGTGGTTATACCTCATGCCACTATAAACATTTTAAGTCAAAGTGTTTCAGTGAATAAAGTTCTGTGCTCTCCATCAAGTGACTTTGTATGAGAGAAGTTCTGTAAACCCACAGAAAGTTCCCCTGTAGTTTGCAAAGCAGTGGGGCTTTTGCATTTTTCAGTAAAGATAAAGGCAAAAAAACTTCAGAGAAAATAATCTATGCTAATTTTCTAGCATGCTGTGATTGCCTAAGGGTGCTGCCTTGCAGGCTAGTGCTCTGTGATCTGTAAAATGAAGCGAGAAACAATGGAAAGCACGGAAGTAACAACAAGAATTGCCAAAAGCAGACACCTTCCTGCACCCACCAAAAGATTCTTCTGTAAAGGCATGCCAGGTAGCCACCACCTTCTTCCTCCCAATGTAATTAACATCCAGCTACACTGCTGGTATGCTCGTACTGAATTGTAGAATCAAGAATTATTCCAAATATATATGCCTTATTTGCATATCAGCCATGTGCATGTATAACTGCTCAGCTAAACAAAAGTACCAACGGCACGAGGCAACGGTAAGGGACTCCAGGACCTTCCCTCTTTAAAGTGCCAATTTAAATCTCTGCGGGATTGAGAAGTATAGAACAGAGTTCATAGTGACAAACCTCCAGTTTCACTGTCTCTCACTGAACCCTTCCATTTATCAGCTCCCTTGATCTCAATTTGAGGATGGGTGAAGCCTTTACTTCCCCTGTCCCTGGACAGAACAGAAACAATGCAGAGAACAGAACAGATTAAAAGAAGGGAAACTAGAGACCACAGAGGCACGGGGAATGAGCACAAAGCAAAACCAGAAAGTCCGAGGAAACTGGGCAAGCCTAAGTCCCCAGCCAAGTTTCCAAGTCCCTATCGCTCTGTTTTATATTTGCTGATAAAATAAAACCCTTCTGTCTGAAGGTAAGGCTTGCCTGTGGTGCAGGATCATAATTACACTCAAAATGAGCAAGCACACAAACAATTCACCTTTACGTTCTCCAGCTAACAACGTATGTACCTCAGACTGCAGTCACTAGTTGCCAGGAAAACTGCTGTTCACATCCAAACGCAGACACGTCACAGACCAACTACAAGTTAGACAACGTACACGACACCCTTCACACTCTGACACTTTATTTACGCTCCCTCTCTCTCTCTGCTTACTAAATGCTCCCCTTCATTTCTAGCTGTGCTAATCTCTACACACGGGCAGGTTACAGCACTCACTGACTCCATGTGCTAACAAATAACACCCGTAACGCTCCGAGCTCTGTCGGGACAGGATGGCTGTGAGACAGCGTGTCAAAGGACAGACTATCAGCACTTCTTCTCTTGGATCTAAAGATACAGAAGACAGCAAAACTTTGCCATGGCAAGAACTACAGTTCCAATGACATAAGGATGTACAGACAGAAGTAACGATACATAACACAAGCAGCAATGCTGAATTACAGAGGAGCTGTGTGCAGTGTTTCATGCACTGACATGTAAATATTTGACAGATGGGGATTTAATAATCACAGTCTAAGAGATGCTGTTCATTTTGCTCTATCAGACTCTAATTTTACCGTGTTTTTACATTTCAACAAAATCGTTTGACACACGAATAAACGATAATTTATACAGTTTCCTCCTGCAGTACAAAGCTCTCTATGTTCAGGTTTTAAATTTAAAGTAAATCAGCACCAACACTAAATTTGGGTATCCTCCACTGGAGAAAAACCCTAGGAATAATTATATATTGTTTTCAATGCTTAAGTTAATACCTCAGTCTGCATTGCTTCATTTTGAATGTATTCTTTGTGAGCACTACTGTGTATTTCCTTTTTTTTTGTCTTCTAACAATTGAATTTATTAGCTTCCAAACCTTCTATAAAAAGCATTGATCAATCTCCAGACGTGGTAACAATACCACTTTAAACACATACACATGCACGCACACACACAAGAAAATCAAGGCTTGAATGTCCTTTACATCTTGCAAGAAATATAGCAACCAATATTCCATGCAGAGGTGCAGCAAATGAAGTCCTGTCAAGCAAATGGCAGGAATGACAGCAGATGTCTGGATTCCTTCATAGCTGGTTGCATAAAGGTAGCACACATATTTCACCGGAGAAAAAAAAAACAAAAACCTCTGACAAGACAGTCTTTCAGTACTTTTCATTCCGACTTGGCATTTTTGACTGGTGTGGTACATCAGAAGGTATTAAGATGATGAACCAGATTAATCTTGATAAAGCTTCGTTTGCACAATGAAAGCAAAGTCTACAATACCCAGTCACGGCTAAACAAAGCTACCGTAGTTTAGTCCAAGGTACAAGGTTCGGATGAAATTCTCACAAACCAGTCATAAACCAAACTCCACTCTGGACTCTGAACCAAAACACTTATTTTCACATTAAACCATACAGTAATTTTGTTTGATGGCAGCCAACAGAAACGAGTATTATGTAGCTTTGCTTTTTAGCTATATAAACAAGCCATAGACTTATTTTTGGATCTGAATAAAGTACTTGAGCTTTCAGTCCCTGCTTATTCACAAGTTGTACCTATTTCACAAGAACTGTCATAGGTAGCTAATCTGTGTGAAATATTTTGACACTTTGAAGTTTTATAGAACAACTAATTCTTTTAAGATATTCTCTGTCATATTACATGCTCACTAGAGAGAGCAAATGCTCCAAAGCAGAGACACAACTTTCCTGAATTGTGAGACACTAGCACAGTTTAGCAAGCTATAAAAGAACATGAGTAATACAGCATTTACTGAGAAATATGCACAAAAGAAGCTGAGGATATAGTGTTACCCATGAAGAAACTAAAAGTAAATAAAATCTGAACTTCACCACTTCTCTATCGTAAACAACAGCACTGCCTTACCTGGTTTTGTCTAATAACTGTGCCCCTGGCATACTGTACAGGCATTTAGCGCAACTTCCTTGAGTGAAGCTAGCTGAATTAGTGCACTTTTCAATAAAACTTCTGTTGAAAAGTTTCCCAGATTAAAGCTTAAGAGAAAATGCTTTTTTTTTTTTTTTTTTGCATACAAGCTAAGGATTACTAATGGTCCTAAACTAATGGTACTAAATGTTTAGTACTAATGGTACTAAACTAATGGTACTAAATGTTTAGTACTAATGGTACTAAACCAGAATTTTTAAGAAACTCACCACTTTCCTTTTTCTGGCTTTAAAGGAAATGTTCATTTCCTTATATTTCTTCATAGCAGTCTCCAATTTATTCTTCAGATCAATGGCACATCTCAGCCGATCATCATTTATTCCTGCCCTGGTAAACAACTGCAAAGCAAGAAATCAACATTCTTATTCTTTTTTTTTTCTAGACATCTGAGCCAAAAAACATTTTTGGTTTTTCTTCATAATTAATGAAACAACATCTTCAATATTTCCTTTATTGTACAAGTAACAGTGAAGCCACTTTTCCTAACTACAATATAAAAGCTAATAGCAACTACTAAAGATTAAAAATGAACAGCTGGTATAAATGTTTCCGGAGAGCACTTTGATAGGCCAAATTCCATACATGAGGCTCCTAAGCAGTAATATCAACTGACAGAAAGGACATACTGTTTTTCTGGTACAGACACATCCGACAAAAACAAGCTGTGTTTTACTTCAGCCCTTTGCAAAGAAGCCCCATTTTACTGTATCTTCTAAACAAACAAAAAAAAAGTATGACTGTAGGTAGCATGCCTAATGCTGAGAGCCATCAAAAACGTTAAGTAGCTCCTGTAGTGTCGTTTTGTCCACCCCTACTGAACTAGAAACCTCTTCTGTTTGCACCAATGCTTCTTCAACCTTAATTTCCTTTTTAGTGACTCTCCCTTAGGATTCACTTTACTCTAGTCCTTGCTTTTCTGTCTTTTCTTAAAAAAAAAAAAAATGAAAAAAATTTGTATCTTCATCCTACCTGAATCCAGGACTGCACAGAAGGCCAGAACTTATTTCTGAGGAGTTTGTGAGCATCCATGACATTGTTTATTATGTCGGTATTATCTTCATTCTCATGCACTTTTACACCTGCTCAAAAAAGGAAAAAAGAGTTAGTGCACAATGTTTATAGTATCTTCACTATATGAGTGAAGAAGCTAAGTGGAAGCCTTTCTAAAGTATTTGATCACCTCAGGGAAAGTTACAAACATCAGAACGTTTCTCCGTTCAGTGTTATTCTACCATCACCCACACATTAAAAAAAAAAAAAAAAAAAAAAAAAAAAAAAAAAAAAAAAAACCAGAGGAAAAGCTTTCAATCCAGTAATGACAGAAAAAGTCAATAAGCCACCACTACTAAGGAACCACAAAAGAAACCACAGACAACTGCAGTCTTACTCTTTACATCACACCTTGGCCTAAGTTCCAGTCAATGGACTGGGCCTTATTATACCAGTCTCTGTATATCCAATATGAAAAAAAAAAAAAAAAAGAAAAAAAAAAAATCTCTGCCCCAGTGGCAATAGCGACTTGCTTGTCCAAGAAGTCAAGTATGCCACTACTGAAGGAAAAATGGTACTTTTCATAAGCCCCACAGATAAACTTCCAGTTCTGTGGTCTGCAAGCACAGAAGTAGATATCTGCCTTACTGGCTGTTTGCACGTGAAATTCCGTTAGGACAGTGCTTGTAAGTGACTTCACTTAGACTTACAAACATAAACCATCCTAATTTTTCTAAAGGTAGTTCATATTAGCAAAGTTATATTAAAAAAAAGGTATAATCATAATCCTTAAGACTTTCTAGCAAAACTCTACTTACTGCAAGTTGTCAGTAGCAAGAAAAAAAAGTTTACAAAACAGCCAATTGTAAGATTTTTAAATTAGTATCTTATAACCCAGCTATAGAGAGAAGCAAAGAAGTGAATGGTAAAGAATATGGAAAATAAATTTATAGTCTGTAGAAAGATTGGGATTTTTTTAAACACAGGTAACTCATCTTATTCCAGGTACTATGAAGTGCTGCAATATGGTTACAAGAACCAATACAAAAGTTCAGTCTTAGAAGGTAATTAATAAAATCTGTACATCACATACAAGGACACTCAAACCTCAGAGAGGTTAGTAGATGAACCAGAAACAGAAAAGAACATAGGAAAAAAAAAAACAAAACAAACAAAAAAAGATAAAACAATTAGAAAGCACTTCAGACAAAGACTCTCTCCAGCTATATGTGAAAAACTTTTCCAGGTACCTGTGGAGATTTCAAGGTCTAGAGTATACTTATGTGAAATAAGCCCATGGTTCCTAACAAAAGTCTGGTAATCATCATCTTCGAGAGCAGGGACACCAGACTGAACTTCCAAGCATGTGCCTCCATCTAATTCTTTCCACTCAGGCTTCTCCTGTTTCTCATCTAACTCTTCGTTTTCATCAGTTCTAACACACTGAGAAATAGAAAGAACGTCCTTGCTGCAGCATGGCTGCTCATCATCCATGCATCCAAAATGGGACTGGTTAACATCCATCCGGGAGGGCAAGGGCAATGCAGGTCTATCCTCGTTAACAGTCACTTGTTCATTGGGTTCCAGTGCCGTGCCATTCACAGTGAAGTCGAAAGGATCTGGCATCAGAAGCCGGAAACAGTTTTCCATCTCTGTTAACGTGTCAGCAACCTCTTGGGACATTTCTGTCAAAAGACAATCGTTTTAGAATATTGTTAAACACTGTAAAATGCTAACATCTCCAGCGCAGACACAGATTTACAAAACAAGTATCACTGCCAAAGGTGTAATCCATTCATCCGGTAATCAGAGATAATTTATCCATACACCTCTCTCTCTCCATGGCAGAAATTGTCCTCATAAAAGTGACACAACACTTTTCTTAAGCAGCAAGTCTAGAATTTCCTGAGCAAGGAAATCAGAATCAGTGTTCCTCCTTTACCTATCCTCTCTAAAATTCCACTGTGCATCAAAGATGCCACAAATACTCCATAGAATTCGGAGAACAAGGTTCAACGAGGATATTCTTAGTGATGTTGGTGGGTACCCATCCTACAGCCATGAATGTCATAGTTGCTTGTAGGTGTAGTCATGAATCCATGCTATGCTGAAAGAGATGCTACCAATAAAAGTGACTTTAAGAAGGGTAAATCTCTTTAACATTCCACCTTCATGCATGAAAATGTTCCCAGCATGCAGAATAAATGCAGACACATTTGCTATTGCATTGCATATACCAAAGTAATTTAATTAAATAAGCCTTTGTAACTGCAACACAATATAGTTACTATCTCTGTTCTTTCATATTACAGAAATGTTTGCTACGCGCGTATCACTTAGAGATTCAGCCCCCAGTTAGACACATTTTTTAGCAGCAGTATGATACTTTTCATAGATATCCTACACTGCATCCAGGATTCCTGTGCAGACCACGGCATATACTTCTGAAACACGATGACTGTATAAACAATATAATTAAGGTCATCGGCCAACAAGGTAGTGAGAAGTCTGTGCCTAGTCAATGACACAGAAATTAAGCCACAAGCTCCAAAAAGTCTCATGATAAGCTTGTTTGAGGTTGTGCATTCATACTTTAATGATTTACAGACCAGACTCCTAGTTGCTAACATTTTAATGTTTGGTTTTTTTTAAATCCCTTCATACTACCTGAGCTCACAGGACTGTCACCTGTTTCCCCTGATATTCAAGCTCCATCAAATGCAGCATTCCTGCCCTCTGTGGTCAGCTGTTATTCAGACAGCTATTCTCTTAGAATTTGTTTTATATAACCTTAAAAAAAAGGTTGCTTTGAAAACGAACCAAAAAAACCCAAACAAAACACTAGAAGAACCAAAGCAACTCACCTTCCATCTCTTTTTCAGCTCTTTTGGCTTTTTCTTTGTAAATGTTATCCAAACGTTTTTGCTTCTCCTCTTCCCTCCTCCTTTCAGCCACGGTTCTGGCATGCACATCTTGAAAATCCACCTAAGGAGGAAATGAAGAAAAAAGTATAATGTTCCTTGTAAGAAATATATAGAAAATCCATTTCCTAAGATCCTTATCTGTGGTGAAAAATCCTCTAACATCAGCGATCAGCCAGAAGCTCAGTAGTACTTCCTTTTATCTCTTCTCCTCCTAGAATCAATAACTACAGTAATTCTGAACGGAGTTTTTACTTCTACTAATAAGGGACTGCTGAGAATCAATGGCTTTCAGAAAGGAATGAGGTAGAAAACCAAAATGCTTAGATTTCTGCATTTAAATTGCAGGAATAAACTAGGCTTTGGGAGACCTTTGTCACAGCATTGGAGACACAGGGTTAGAGGAACGGGCAGGAAGAGACTATACACAGGGTAAGTATTCAGATTACATGAAAACGTCACACTAGATCCACTATTAGTTAAGGAAACTTAGGAAAATTGCTAAGCACTACTACCACAAGTATACGTATCACTTACTGAAGAACTTTGTAAGCAAGGAAAGTAGAAGAGAAGACATTCAAATTCACTTTAAAAGACCAAATTTTGGATTTTACAATCACATTTGTTGGATTTGTGGATTGAAGGGAAGTTTATCATCCAGTCTTACTTCACTTCCTTATGACTAAAATATAAACATAGATCTGAACGATTCAAAACATTGTTTCTTAAAATATCTTCAGTGGAGTTTGTTTTTTTTTTTAAGAAAAGATGCTAGTTTCACAACCTATAGCAGTACATGGATCACCAAAGCGAGCTTGTTTTTGTTTTTCGGCATTTGATTTTTCTACCAAATTCACAGAGCACTCCACACAGTAGCAGAAGAAACAGATCCTCCCAAAGAGCAACATCACTCACAAAAATGGAACAAAGATACAGAACCCGAGAACTACAGCTAGAGTTTCTAGGCAGTCACATTGGACTTGCACAGAAAACAAGAGACAGCTGGAGTTTCCTAAATCACAACTTCTGCCTCATACCAGAATGCCTACGGAAGAGTCATTTGCCCATTCTTTTCCCTTCTCTGTCCCAAAAGGACCAGACACACGCAGCTCTGCTGTGCAGTTTCATACTTCAGCACTTGCCCAGATGGTCCTCTTACAGCACCTGCCAAATCAACATGGTTTGCCATTGATAACAAGAGCGCACCTCACACACCAGATACCTATCACCAACCAAGTCTACAGCGTGCACAAAGCCTCAAGCTGCCCAAACCAGGGCACCCCGGCCTTTTACAGAAGCCTCACAAGACGAGAATAACTCGGGGCCCGAGTTACAGATGTGTGCACGGACTCACTCACTACCTGGGGTCACTGCTGACTCAGAAACTTGGTCAGAAAACATCTAAACCTCATTTACCTGACAGAGACTGAGACCAGAGTTGTTGTTCTGCCTCCCTTCTGGTACTGGCTACACAAAGCCTTTTACCACTGGTCTGGAATTATGGAACTGTATGTGATGGGTTGCAATTACTCTTGGTTTAAAGGGTGTAAGTAGTAGGCCTAGACAACTACTACAACTTTTCAGAAAACACTGAAGTACAGTAGTAAGATACTTTATATTGAGCTGCCTAAAAATCCTGTTCACTCCATAACTGCAGCTCACTCTGTAATTCCCCCCATGCATTCCTCAAATGCAAAGATACTATAACATGACTCGGTTGCCTAAATATGCAAACATTCGGAAATATTTGAAATCTTCCCCGCCTCTCCCCTTCTTCTGTTTTTAAACTTTGAGACAGGAGTTTGAAAACAATTACTTTCACATATACTGAAATATTGTTCTTGAAGTCAAACATTTACACAGATACCTACTTGGTATCTAGCAATATGGACCTACTAACACTAAAACAGGGGGCAGCTCTCCAGGTTTACACCCTAAAAGGGCAGCAGTGGTCATATTCTGACCAACTGTTTATAAGGTAGTTTTGGTCATTAAAAACAAATAAATAAAAAAAAAATCAACAGCCACAAACCACAGACACAGCTAACATTCCTCTCAAGTTGCCCTGCACTGCTGAGCCAAACCTGTCATACAGAACAGCACATGCACCTTATGTCTAGAAAGTAAAACCACTCCTCAAATATTTTGGTTGCTTCTCACACTTCAAGTATTAAGCTGGCAAAAAGCCAGTTAAGTAAGTACAACAGTTATCAAGCAACATAAGAACGTTTCTATCGGTACTAATGTTTCTAGAAGCACTCAAATTCAGCTGCTCTAGAAAACAGTACAGCCAGCCTTGCTGGGTAGCTTAGTATCACAAATACACAGAGTGATCACCCAGTCGCAACTGGGGAGCGGCCATTGGGCAGAGATGCCCAGAGAGATTCACCAAACTCATCAGACTTGTTGCACACGTGCGTGTTCAATTGGGTAAATCTGTATTACGTCTTAAAGCTCCCCCACCTCAGTCCTGCGTTTCTCCTTGTCACTTTCATTTATTTTTTTTTTCCTTTATTAAACAAGACAATACAGGAGAATTCAAAGACAATCACCTTTTCTGAGCAGATGCCAAAAATTCTACAGAAAAAGAGCACAGTACAATAATACAAGTAGGATATGCTATTAGCTTAGTCTGGAACCAGAAACACATCACGTATCACAAAGGGTTTTGATCTACGGCTACGAGCACTGAACATCCATCCTTCTGAAGAGAAGGACAATCAATATGTTTACTGAAAGTCTGATATTATCATTGTAGATATTGTGGATGCTGGAATAGTGTTCCCAATTTCATTGCTTGCACGTCAGAAGAGATACCAAAGCAGAAGAATTTTCAAAACATAAAAACTTGAAACCTAGAAGGGAGAGCTAAAAGCAAGCGTTTACGTAAAAGGAATTCCTCTTTAACAAAACTTCTTGTATGACACACAGCAACCCTGCAGCTGAGGGGAGCTGGCACCCATTCTTACTGTCCCTGTTGTATAGTGAAAGTATGCTAGAACCAGACAGCTCTGTCCAGAAATCAGGCTAGTTTCAACTTGCACAGAAAGCCTTAGTAGTTTAAACTTTCATAGAAAAGCTTACCAGCTGATTATCCTCAGTTTAAGGTGCAACCATTATTTCCCTTCTAAAAAGGCTAGACATACTTTTTGCACCCTAAGAAAAGGCTAGCTGAGCCAGCTCTGAGTACAAGCCTGGGGTTTTTAAAACTTTACAATACTGCAAGATGAACAAAAAGTTTAGAGTTTGTCCTTCGAAGACCATGCTCAACAGAATGTCTCCTAAAGACACTGTCATTTCCAGCAGCTCTTCTTCTGTATTTATTGGTTTTCTCACTTTAAAGATCTCCTAATGAGCATCACCTAAAATCACACATGGAAGTAAAAATGCAGAGTACCTTCTTATTCTGCTTTAAGAAGTGGTATCCCAGAGCCAGCTTCTTGTAGGCCTCTCCATATTTCTCATGCCAGTCCTGCACCGACTTAATGGCCTCTTTCCTCAGCTTCTGTGCTACCTCTTTGGGTGGGGGAAGAGGCTGCTCGTGGTCTGTCCCCACCGTCAGCTCCAAGAACTTTTGGAAGTCGGAAATGATTAGGGTCCGGAATTGATGGGATCGGGTGAACAACTCCTGCACGATCTGGAAAGCCGAGAAGCGCATCTCGGCGTGCTCCTCCTGGAGCCGCGTCATCAGCAGGTGGTAGATGTGGCTGATATGCTCCTCTGAAGACCTGAGTAAAAATAAAAAAATAAATAAATGAGGGGGAGTTATTAAAAAAATAAGTTCAGCACATAAAAACACAACTTAAAAAAAAAATTATTTAAAATTTTAAAGCAACAGCCTCCATGCTGGCAACCGGCCAGCTCAAACCGCAGGCCCCAGGACGGCCCTGGGGGCAGCCTCCGGCCTGGGGGGAATCGCGGCTTTGGGGGGAGGCAGCGAGGCCTGGCTCGCTCCCACCCCACCCCACCCCACCCCGTCCCGTCCCGTCCCGTCCCGCCCCGCCCCGCCCCAGGCCGGGCGGCTCCGGGCCGTACTTGCAGATTTTCTTCAGCTCCTTCATCCTGCCCGGCTCCAGCCGCGGCTCCCCCGAGGTGGTGAGCTCCTCCACCAGCTCGGCCAGGCGCTGGTCCATCTCTGCCGGCAGAGAGACGCCGAGCGGACCACACGGGACCGGACAACCTCCCCGCCGAGCCCCTCGGGCCCGGGGAACCCCGTCAGGCCGCCGGGACCCCGCCTCAGGCCGGGCCGGGCCGATCGCCCGCCCCTCGGGCGAGGCCACGCCCCCCGGGGAAGCCAAACCCGTCGGGGGGCTACTGCTGCTCCGCCCCGCCCCCCCGCCAGCAGGCAGGTGGTACCTTCCTCACCCCCCCTCCCCCGGCGCCTACCACCGCCCCACCTCCGCCGCAGCTGTCGCTTTAGGCGTGACGTCACACCAACCGGAAGCGCGACTAGAGGGAGGTGGGGAAGGCCTTAAAGGGACCGCGCCTCTCTTTTGGAGGGAGGTGTTAACCCCTTGTTGTCTGCAGGGGCTGAGCATAGGGGCAGGGCAGTATCAGCCTGGGGAGACCAGTGGCTTCCATGAGGCCCCCGAGCCCGGTGGGGAATGCTAGATGCCCAGCACACAATGCCCTGTGCTTATGAACCTACTCAGGAAATTTCCAAAGAATTGCTCAAAAAGGTGTTTTTGGAGGCAAATGAGGCCACGGCCCGGCCTGGAAGGCAGGCACAGGCCTGAGCCAGGGCAGGGTGTGGGGCTATGGGGAGGGCGGAGGCGCTGAGGTGATGGCGGGCGCGCGAGGCCTGGCCGCGGCCCTGCCCCGCCGAGCCCCCGGGGGAAGGTGGTGGCAGGGCAGGCGTGGGAGCAGAGCCCCCCAGCCTTCACGCCTTAAGCGGGGCTGCCTGGGAGCTGTGAGGGGAGTCAAACCTTCGGCCTGCCTTCTCTTTCCCCCGCCCGCAGCCCTCTAAGTCTGAGACGCTAACAAAGAGAGGAAGGCCGTGAACCAGGCCTTCATTCCTGGCACCCTGTAACCAGCCCCTCCTGGTGTCTGCATCGGAATGTGGATTTTCTTGAGTAGCTGCAGCTCTCCAGAGCCTAGGGAGTCATAGAGTCTTTCACAATAGCTTCTCACGTGGGCTCTGTAGGCACCATGTGAAACACAATTTGAGCTTCTTATCGTGGACTTGTAGGTTGCAGATGCAAGGATGTAGCAGATGGCGCAAGGAAGCAAGCACAGTCCAGTTCTCCCTCGCCAAAACTACAGTATTTTTTCCCAGCACTTTGTGACATTTGGTTTCCAGTGGTATAAATGATTTATTTTCTCTTTGGGAAAGGTCCGCCGCTGTGCAGCGCTTGGAAATTATGTTGGCCTCAGAGGAGTGCAGGGATGAGATGATTGTTGCTGTGTAGCCCTAGCAAAATGGTACTTTTATATAGAAAAAACTGGAAGGAAACAATGGTGAAAACAGCCCAGTTGTCAGGACTTTCCAGGGGAGTATTAGAGCGTAGCTGTGTTTATACAATACTTTCCACTTGAGAACCTAGGAGTGCTTGACTGACGTTGTAGGTAACGCATCAGCTTATGGAGACAGACGTTGATGAAGGAACACAGCAGTAAGAGAAGCTGAGGTACTGAGTATAGCGAGGCCGTGTTACCTACCTGGGTCCCATCCCTAAAGTACGGTACATTCTCTGCTGCAGTCGGATAATGTGGTTAACCAAAGTGCTCCTCATCTCCTCCCACGCGAAGGAAAGCATCCAGCACTTTACTCTGCGTGTGGCTGTGCTCTAAGGGCATGTCCCTGGCATGTGTCCCTCTTCCCTTAGGGTCACCTATGGTGAGAAAGAGGTTGAAAGATCTGTCAATATTCTGGTCTCCCTTTGCACCAGCCACGCGAGCGTGGTTCACTTACTGGAGATCATGAGGCTGCCCTGGAGTCGCTCTTGGCAGCACCTGACCTGCTTTTGGTTTTGGGTGCTCAGCTGGAAATGTTCTGCAGGCCCCCAACTCTGAAAGGGCTCATTAATTACTGGGAAAGATCAAGCCCTTGCAGATACCCACTTTGAGCATCCTAAAGAAAGGAGACATTTAAAATATCCATTTGCATCTGAAAGTGTTGTTAGATACTTGAATGGTGTTTCCGTTAATTCAGAGTTAGGGCATGTGTTGGAACTAACGTATGTGAATTGGTGTTGCAGCTGTCTCTACCGGCTCCTGTGATAAGGGAAGACATCATTAAACGCTTTCTACAAGCCATGAACTCATATTTTCAAACAAATTTACTGCAGCTAATGAATATATACATTTTGTGGTGGTTCTGTTATTTCCAATTTGATACATGAAACCAATGACATCTTTTTAATAATGTTTTTCCTTTCCTCATTGCCTTCCATTGAGTTAAATGGACATCTTTAAAGTTTAGATCAGTTTACTCTTTCAATATTTCTTATTTTTATATTTATCTTCATAATTTGATTGAAATTGCCTAACAACTGCTTTCTATTAGGTTATTGCTTGCTGTACTATCTAGAAACAGTATTCCAAAAGAAGCCCCAAGCAATATACTTTATTTAACATCGACAAAGGCACCAATGTCATATCCATGCATAATATTTAAAGAAATCCCTATAAGGAGCCATGTGGTTTTGCAAAGAATCAGTTGGTGAATGAATGTTAAGTTATGTAACTCATTCATGGTAGTCCCTTAGGCAGAGCCCAGTGAGAGCTAAGCTATTTAATTCCTTTAAAAAAAAAAAATCAAAGACAATTACATAAAATTGTGTTTGCTCAAGTTGCTGAGTTTCTTTCCTCTTTTCCTTTTTAATGAAGATGGTAAATATCCACCATTCAATTATTTCTGTACTTCCTTCATCTGGATCAACCTGATAAAAGGCTGAAGAGAGCCAGAACACCAAAGAATTTATTCAGCTGCAGAAGTCACAACAACTCTGCACCTGCACTGGTTTTCCCCTGACACGACTGTTCTGGGCTGTTCAGCATAGCAGAATGCAGAACTGAGCACCCTGTGCTGCCTTCAGAGCCTCAAGGTTGAGTGTTACTCTCAGTTTACACCTGCTTCAGCTGAGTCTGCTGCTTCATGTCACGTGGATCATGACAGATTGTTGATTTGAGAAGTTGCATTTCTTACCTCTGTGCTGAGAGGTCAGCAAAAGCAACGCAGTTACTCTTTGTAGGTTGTTCTCCAAAGTGAGTGATACCTTGCATAAGCAGAGACTCTTCCAGAAGCACTGTCCTGTCCACCAGTTCTTCAGGATACCCAGCGCTGTCATCATTGGCAAGAGGCATTTGCAATGTTCTCCTGCAGGATGTCTCCAGGCGTGACCAGTTGGTCCATCCAGAGATCATCTCCAGTTGGTCCAGTATCTTTGGCCAAAGACATAGGCAAAGAAAACCCCAGAATTGTTTTAATGGACAGCAGTTGTTTGGATCTGGGGGTTCTTACAGTAAAGAAAAGCCGTTTGTTCCATCACAAATTTAAAAGGTCAAACTGATGGCTTTAGGAATGATTGTTTCAGACATTTGTGTAATACTAAATTTTCTGGTGTAGTCTTTTTATAAAAGACAAATCTAGGCAGGAGACAGTTCCACCGTTTTGCTAGATGATTCTTTGCCTGGGATTGTTTTCCAACTTTGCGATAAAAGAGCATGTCAGGCAGAAAGAAACCCCACTGAACTTTTGAGATAGCTGTATTCAGCTTAATGATATGAAATTAAAAAGGAGGGTTTATTTTCCTGCCAAAGTGGAACTTGGGCAAAAAGGCTTCCCTGCAAATAATTTGGAGTTAAGATAACTTCATTTTCAGGCCTGAAGATGCAGAAACGTGATAAACACTGCTATTAAATTGTCACAGAGTTTGTGCCAGTTGGGTTGCAAAGAAAACACTGACCTTCCGTGTGAGATGAATAGGTGCTTAATCACCAGTTTGCTGTGAGCAAAAGGATGACAGTTATCTGAAAGCTCTGAACTACTTCATAAGGGGGAAGGACTGTATTTAAACAGATGTTCGCAGAGGAGAAATAGTCTATTCATTAAACCGTCAATAATACAAGGCCAAAGATACTTGGCGGCCTCCTCTAATTAGGTGAAATATTGACTGTGAAACACTTCAGCCTACTGTAACGTTTTATAATTCTGTCATAGGAGGAGATGAATGAACCTGCTCTGTATGCTCTAGATCGCTAATTAAATAACCATTTATAAGTTGGATGGAGCAGGAATAGCTGTAGGAGAACCATCACAAATCAAGGAGCGCCTTCCTACATGTAGCTTCTGTTCATGTCTGGAATAATTTTTAAAAGTGATCCTACAGCATTTCCTGAAACTGCAGGCCCACATTGACACACTTGACTAGTATCAACAAGGGTAAATTGCTTTTTCCTCCATGGAAAGATCTATGCAGACTCCTAACTGGAACCTAACGAGCATTTTTCTGTGTTAGGTAATATATGTCCACAGCAGAAGTTAATATTTCCACGTGAATGCAGCCAGAGAAGATCAAGGCGCATCCCATTACACTGCAAGCAGGTGCCTTTGAGGATCTGGGGGATACCAGCCTTTAAGGCAGGACTCAGATGAGGTGGTTTGGAAAAGAAGAAGCTTGAAGCTTGCTGACATGTAGAAAAGAAGAGTGTAGAGGAAGAGAAGAACCCCAAGCTTCCAATAAGAGGACATCCAGCCCAAACTCTGCTTGAAGACCTTCTGATGCTGATCATACAGCAACAGAAATGCCATTTTCACATGTATGCAAACAGGACTGCTTCCAAACAGATGATGTTAGCAGAAGTTTCTCAAACAACACAAGGAAACTGGTTTGGGTGTCACATTGACTCAATGATGGTACATTTTTGAAGCTTGCTCTGCCTGACATCTGAGCTGTCTCGTCCTTGGCAATCCACAGCCTGTAATTGAGCTGAGGCTGCTTGAGCTGATTTCTCCAAATGAGAGACTGCATGGAGCTGTGGCTTCAGAGAACCAAAGGAATTGCTTTTTTCTTCTTTTCCCAAGGATGTGGAAAAGGAGAGAACCGGTCTGAAGCTGCCAAAAGCTGCCTCCAATTAAAATGGGGGGAATGAAGTCCATTGCTGATGTGAAGCTGTTTTCATCACTGTTGGCCACAGAGAGGCGATGGGTCTGCATGTGTCACGCAGCCGTTGCACACTGTTGCACAAACGCTGTCCGATCAGTGGTTTTCCATTTCAGATTTCTCTGTCCTGTTTGTGCACCAGGTAGCTTGAACCCACAGTGACATTGTGATCACTCATTCGCAGGAGCGAGTCCTCAGTCATCCATCAAAATCTCCTGGTGCTGTATTCTTTCAGCACCAGGAGAGTACCCGAAATGAGCACGCTCTCAACCTTCAGGCCTTTTTGACATTTCCATCGTCTTTTATGAGCAGCGACCAAGAACGCCACATGGATCAAAACAAGCTTTTCTAGGGAATTTATTTTACTGTTGTGAAAAAAGAACATTTTTTCTTTATGAAGAGATTATTTACACAGGTCAGCTTTTGCAGGCAGAAGGGAAGTCCCTGGCTTGAAGAGATTACGAGGTAGTTGGGAGAAAAATAGAGTGCAAAGACCACAGTGTGAGAGAGGAGATACTGAAGTATAACTATAGGAAGAAAGAAGTGTCTTGAAAAGAAGGTATAAAGTCTTGTGAACTGTCTGGAGCCATTGATTTATTAATGCTTTTAAAGGGGTGCTTCGCACTTCTGTGACTCAGTATATAAATGGGAACAGAATGGGGAACTCTATCTTCATGTTGCGTAGTACTGAGACTCCTTTCTGTGCCCTCAGGTTCTGCAGCAAGCACATCATGACAGTCCCGCTGACCGACATACCGCTGTTCTCCTATACTGCGCACTACTAAGACAAACTTTTAGGCACCTGAACCTCAATGCAGCAAGGAACAAAAATTGTAGATACAGTCTACATGTGTGAAGAATAAGGTGATTTTAAGAAGACCACGCAATAGGCTCCCAGAAAAGCTGAGTGCAGAACTGGGGGCACTGACTCCATCCCCTCAGCTGCAGCACCTCCAGCAACACGTCCCTGCCCCAGTTCGAGCTTGGTGGCTTTACTCATGCAGTCACCCGTATTCTGTGTTTCAGCTGGTTTCATGCAAGCGTTGAAAGGCCTGTTAAATGAACCACTGCTACTTCTCCTCTTTGCACAAGTCGGAACAGTAAAACGGATGTGAAATACTGAAAAAGCAGTGGTGGGGAATATGCCTCCGTAAACGATACACAAAGTTTTCTTGACTTCCTATTAAGAACGGCATAAAGGTCAGCTCCTCCAGGAGGGTCAGCAGATGAAGCATCAACCTTTTTGCTCCCCCAATAATATTCTCCGTAAAAAATGGGTCTGTTATTGATACGTCAGTAAAATGTAAATAGGGTGAGACCTTTTTCTGGCAGTATCTGTGTGAATCTGTGATCTGCAGATATGCACAAATCTGCTCTGGAGCAACCCCTTCAAGAACCTCCATCATGAGCTTGCAGAGCTCCAAATGTCCGGTTCTGCCTCAGGTCACGTAACTTGAGTTCTAGGAAACTGTTGGTTTGGTTTTGTTTTTTTTAATCAATAATTTCAAATGGACAAGATATATTTATAGGGACGGTACGGCAAACTGCGCTGCCAGCAGCTGTCTGAGCTGGGTAACTGTGACAGCCTTCTCTCATCTTAAATCACAGAAAAAACCCGTCATTCCTACATGGCGGCAGAAGAGGCACTGCCACTGAGAGCCACAGCTTCCTGATTGTTTAGGAAAAAAATTCTAAATTATTTAGAATTTATTTTATTTATTTAATTTTTAAAAATAATCTAAAGTTATATCTTTTTAAAGGAAAAAATATATAACTGGTTAATCACAGAGCTGTGGGAAGTATAAAGTACTTTACATTTTTAGATAAGAGTAAAAATGAACTTTATAAAGCTCTGAACTTCTTTGCCCTTCAGCAGAAGCGTACCTCCTTAATTATGTGGATTTAATTAATTATCTCTTCTTTTCCTTGCGCAAGAAGCCCAGAGCATTTCTGCAGATTTGGCCGCACGCGGGAGGACTGCTGGAGGTAGAGCTGGCTGGCGGGGGGCTGCAGGCGGGGGAGTGCGGCTGGCCAACGCGGGAAAACCCGCCCTGTGCCTGCTGCGTGTTCCTGGAAAAAAACACCACCTTAGAAATCCTCCGTGATTATTTTCAACGTGTCCTGCAAAGGAGCAAATCGTTTTCACTATCAGCAAGTTATTTTCTTTTGTTTTCTTTTTAAAGTTCGGCGTCCCAGATCCAAAACCTTAAGGATAACCTGTGAGGGTATCCAAGTGTCCAGTGGTTTTTCAGCAATCGAAGGTGGAAATAACTATATATATATGTATATACTTTCATATACACACACACACACTCACACAAATAATATATATGCGTATCAGAGAATCACAGAATGGTTTAGGTTGGTTTAAAGATCACCTGGTTGTAACCCCCCTGCCCTGGCAGGGACACCTTCCACCAGGCCAGGCCACTCAAAGCCCCATCCAGCCTGACCTTTAATGTCTCCAGGGATGGGGCAGCCACCACCTCTCTGGGCAACCTGTGCCAGTGTTCCACCACCCTCAGTGTAAAAAATTTCTTCCTAATATCCAATCTAAATCTACCTCCCTCTATTTTGAAACCATTACCCCTCGTCCTATCACAACAGGCCCTGCTAAAGGATTTCCCCCCATCTTTCCTGTAGGCCCCCTTGAGGTACTGGAAGGCCGCTATCAGGTCTCCCTGGAGCCTCCTCTTCTCCAGGCTGAACAGCCCCAACTCTCTCAGCCTGTCCTCATAAGAGAGGTGCTCCAGACCTCTGATCGTCTTTGGCAACAGCTGGGTTAAACAGTTTCAGAGCAATAATGAAAAGCTGTAAACAGTAGGCATTTAGGTGACATTAGAGCACGGCCAATACTAGAATAATATAAATTTTCCAAGGTTCTTTAGAAATAAATGAATGATATATAGAAATAGTGCCTATAAGAAAGATTTAAATCAGTTTTGATTATCTGAAACAAAACTGAGAGGTAACTTGTTCATAAAATAAAAGGATCTTCAGGGAAAATGATCATGTAGTAAATGATCTTGAGCATAGCAGTGAAAAACAGGAGCAACAAAAGATGAATTCAAACTGGAAACCAGGCACATATTTCACTAGTGAGGAAATAGATTCTCTGTCTCATGACGATGTTTTTCTGACAGATGTGCTCTAACCAAACAACTCTGGATTGTTAATAGTTTTGAGAGTTGACATCTACGATCAGGGCACTGTAGATATATCACTCCTGGCTCTTTTGGAAGGCATTAGGTTACGGAGAAGACTTTTTACATGAAACAGAGGTGGCAGGACATGAAGAACCTGGTGACTCAGACAGTAAACGTTAAAGCAGGAGCCCTGGCTACTCCTGCTACGGAGCTGTCAGTGGATCCTGGAGAGAGGACGGGACAGAGGGAGAGTATTTTGCAAACAGAGTTTTTTTTTAAAAAAAAGAATATTGTGGCACTTTGAAGAGTACTTGAGTCAAAAGCAACTGCTCTAAGTTTCCAAGAATGTTCCCCATTTCAAGGTTCAACTACCTAAGGACAGATAAGGTGATAGCAAGGTTCCTCTAATGGTGGAAACCGTAAGAGCAGCCCCTCTAACTGCCCACAGCAGGGAGGACTGCTTGGAGGAGATGAAGTGGTGAGGTTGCATTTTTAATCTTTGGGATTTTAACAGAATCGATCCGCACTGGTATATTTAATGGGATTTGCACAAAGTTTTAGAACATTCAAGAACTGTTCCTCTACAAGACTTTATGGTTTAACCTAGACATTTTAGGATCACTTCAACTGAGTGACTGACTTTCCGGAGAAGCCCAGAGCTCTGGTTTGCTGCTTTCGATGTGCAACCAGGCTGTAATCTTTATTCTACCTGCTAGAACAATTTTGATGTTTTGATTTTTCTTATGGGGTGAAATAGTGAAAATAATAAGTCATTTTAAACTTGTCAGATGCTAGATGGAGGTATTATTTTCCTATAATTTTTAAATAGATGCCTGAAGGTTCAGTGCTAGGTTCATCAGCCCAAAGGTTCTTCTTGGCTTCTTCAGCTGAGACAACAAAAACAGTACCAGCACTCTGACTGCTTTTTGTGCTGTTCCTGGAAATATAAGGTGTGGGGGGAAATAATTAAGGCAAATACCTTATTCAGATCAGAACTTAATCCAGCATTTCACATCCTCAAACACAGAGATCACAGGTTATGTTATTTATGGTTTCCTGATGCAAAGAGACCATTCATTATCCTTGCTAATTGATTTGGAATAAGAGAGGTATTTCTGGATGCAGCAACTTCTAATCTTATTTCAGTGAGGAATTCTTAATTTTACCTCCCCAGAGGAGGGCTCCAGACAAAGAGATAGGAAATATGTTTTGGCCAAGAGTAGGATAATTTCACTCTTAACAGGACAGGTGACATTCTTCCCAATTATGATAAAAATTAAGACATGATGGATGTGTCAAAGAAGTTCCATTATTCTCTGAAGGAGCAAAATAGCAATACAGTTGTAGCTACTGTGCTTTTTTGTGTACCTAGGAGTTAAACTGATTAGCTCTCCTGTAAAAACGTCATCCTTTTTATTCACTGTTGTTTGAAGTAGGATAATGCATCACTGACGCTAGAGAGCTGGCAATGGATATGACAGTGAAATTCAAAGCAAACAGATACCACAAAGTCTAGATCATCAGGGTGTATGTGTATCTGAGATCAACACTTACAAAGTGCTCCTGCAAAAAAAAACCACAACAGATTTGCATCAGCAACACCAATTCCCATCTATTCTCCGCTGTCTGACCATCTAACAAGATGAGATCACACACGTGATGGTATTTATCCCGTTCTGGAGCTGTTTCCCCTGGAGCTGGCTGTGTCTTGGTTTCCACGCATGCGGGTTGGCAGCGTAGTTGCTCTAGGCACTCTCTGTACCCAAGGGATGGTCACGTTGCAGACGCTTTGAGGGCAAGATCCATTTGCAGACTCCAGAGACTTCAAGCCTGTTCTGCTCAAGCCTCATGCTGACTCCAGGAAAGAGTCGGGAAGCAGGGTGTGATACTCCCGACATAGGAATATTGCACTGGACTGCGCTGATGGGAGCTGTAGATTACCCTTCCCTACGTAACATACATCCTCATACTACGTGAGTATCTCCCCCCAGCTGGCAGAGAAACAGCACAAGCCAGTGCTGCTTCTTCACTGGCTCCAGCAGCCTCCCACAGAGACGTTCTCCTGGTGCATCACCTCACCACCTGCCCTGCACTCTTCTCAATTTCCTATGGTGCAAGTCAGCCCTATAAACTGATGTTCCTTATGGCCATGAATAGGATCCAAAAATTTCTGGTGGCCATGAAATCCTGTGTACAGATGAGCGGGACAATGAGATGGTGACCTGAGCGTACACAGTTTAAAACAGAAAATCATGTCACGATCCTCATGGAGAAACAGCCTCTTCTCCCACACCACGTAGCTAAACAGCTTATGCTGAGGAACCACCCAGTCTTCCAAAGTGAGGAGGGGCAGCAACAAGCAGTCGGTGGCTCAAAACCTGTCTGTTGGGTTGTCAACCTCCCGCACAGCAATTCTGTCAGCAAGGGACAGAGGTGGGAGAGCGGGCCCAGTTCCAGCTGAGAAGTTAGCTGGGTATTGCAGCACAACGCCAGGATGATGGTCTGCCTGGAAAGGATCAATGAGAGCCCTAAATAATGTTTTCCTTAATGACTGCATCCAGGGCAGCTTGAGCTTCCTAAGACCAATTCCCCTCCCAATCTCCTTCAAATTTTAATAAACTATTTCTATGCTTTGAGTCCCTAAAGCTGCTACTTTAAACAGAGGAGACATCTCTGTAAGGGGTACACACGTGCACCCTGAAGAACTTCCCACAGCTCTGGCCTTGCCTCTTCTGAGAGACTTGTCTTGCTGTGGTTTGCAAAGAAGGAAAAGGAAATTGTCTACTGATTTTATTATCTGTTTATTTCCTTTTGAGGAATTTGTCTATATGATCCTGCTTAATCTCCATGGGTGGGGAGCAAAATATTTAAGTTAGTTAATGATCTTTTTGTCCTGAAGTGAATAGCCTTTATCATCTTTCTCTTCTCATTCTTCCTTCAGGAAAAAGTCCTGGCTGGGAACTCAGAGAAGCTCCCTGGGAAAATCTCCTTCTCAGCTCTGTGGGGCAGATAAAGCTATTTCCTTGAGAAATGCACAACATAAAAGTTAATCTTATGGGATAGGAAATAAGGTCAAAGGAGTAGGTACAGATGTAGGCTTCAGCCCCTCGGGTGTTATCCCCCAATTAACCAGCTTTGTTTTCCACATTAATTTGGTAATGGAGGAAATATCTTATCCTGAGCCAGCTGGGCTGGGAAAGGGATTCCTCAGCCACTCCACTGACCAAGTCAGTGCTCCCTCTGCTCCAGCTTCAGCATAAGAGACACGGACATGAGCAAGCAGGAATGCACTCCAGCTTCCAGCAAAGGAGCAGCAGGTCCCTTTGCAGCCCTCGCTCCTCCATCCCGATGGTGGCACCGTGTCAGGGTTGCATTTCTCTGTTTCAAAGGTGCAACACATTGGAGGTGCAAAGCCCTCCACGGTGTGTAATGAGGACTCTTTGAAGTGAGGTCCTCATCGACAGCTGAATGAACTCGAGTGCTAAAACAATCTCGTTCATTTGTTAGTCTTCTCCTCAAGGTTACCTGTTTTTCTCCCTGATAACATTCCAGCATCTTCGGGGGTGAGGCTATTATTTTTGTCCCATCAGTGCATTCCTGCTTATAATGGAATGTCAGTAATGACAACTGGTATCAGCTCCATGACAGATCCCTGGGGAACCCCATCAGTTACCCTGCCCTTCACGCTGCCTTTTAGCCTATCTCCCTTGGCAGATCCTCATGCAATTTCTAATTCCCATCTCCTCCAGCTGTTAGCCAATGTCATCACACATAATACTGCACTGCAGCTGGAGTTTGTTTGAGAAGACTCATCTCAAAAACAGCAGCCATCAAGGTGTATGGCATCATTGTCCTCAGTAAACATCTCCCCTTCACGCTTACTTACAGTATCCTTCAGGTTGGTTTTTTTATACTCCCCTCCCCTTAAAAACCAGTGATTACAGTAGAGGCTCTCCATTCGTGTGGTACTGTCCCCAGGCTGAATACTAGAACAGCTTCTTTCCATTAGATCTGAACAATTACCAGTTCCAGGAGAACTTTTTTTTTCACTTCCAGGTTGTTAGGCTATTTCAGTTTTTTTCAGTGTTATCTCCCTGTCCCCTTCACCCACCAGCGCTGGCATTGCCGTCTTTACTGGGAGCAAGAAGCGAGGTGTTGGGTGTAGTTTCATAATCAAGTCTGGATCTCTACCACACAGTAGTTTCACGTTAATTTTTTCCTCTTACTTGCACTTTTAAAAACTTCTGCTGTGCTTTTAATCTCTTTGAAAGATAGCTGCCCAGTAGCATTTCTTAACTCTCCCCTGACGTTTGTTCTCATTTTTAACAAGTCAAAACAAACAGCTTTTCTTGTTCTGCAGCCTTTTCTATTTCTTGTTGTTCTGCTGTTTCTTATTGTTCTTCTTGCGGTGCTAATTATCTTACAGCTGATCTCCTCTGGCTTAGGATACAGATCTCTGATAAGTTTAACATGGTCCATTAGCAGGATTTTATGGTGGAGTCTTAAATTTCCTCTTCAAAACTGTGAGCTCCTCAGAGAAATTAACTTGTCAGTAGCTAGCAATGATAAGGACTAATTTCATTTTTGAAATTAAGAACTTCTGTTAACAGTCTTAGAACTTCAGTTCAACTGAAATCAGGACTGGATCTTTTAGGATGAGTTTTTTTCACTGACTAGCTCAGATAAATGTTTAACATCTTACAAAAGCCAACTACAGCGTAGAATGACTTTGTATTGCCTCTGTAGCGATTATACAAAAAAAACCTCTTCAGCCCTCACATCCAACAATATCTCAGCTCTTTGGATTCCTGCTCCCTCTTGCTGGCCACGAGTGCAAATTTTCTTCCCGTGACTGTGCCAGAAAGTCTTTATTCTACTTACAGAGCCTACCTGGCTATAAGAAGAAGATACGTTAGTGAGGAGATGAGAAGAGATTCTGCTCTCCACCTTTGCCCATCCTAGATCTCTTCCTAAAACCAGGAGCAATTAAGTTGCTGAAAACGTCAAGAAAACAATTAACAGGGTTCATTCTTTAAAATAAATAAATAAAATAGCTGCCTTTCAGGGTGACTGGGTATTACACATATTGGAGAACCAACTAGACACTGAATCTTCAGAAAAGCACCGTGGTAAGGAGATCCTGTTGACTATCTAACCTGCAGATGCCCCCATCACCAAATAGAAATGAATAGTTACTATGGCATTCGATGACCAGAAGAAACAACTTGCAGTTTTTCTGTTCAAGGATCAGATAAAGATCAGATTTGATCAACTATCCAGATCAATAAAGTATTTTATTAATGAGTAGGAAAGGACATGCTTGTAATATTAAAAAAACCTCAAAACCACACCAACCCATCAGTCTTCAAAGCTTCCTGCAAAATATTTTGCCTGAACACAGTATCAGCCTTGCTACTTCCTACCTACAAAGCGTTGCGATCTCAGCATTTTGAACTCTTCTCGGCCTGGTAGATAATGGAATGCTTCAAGCTGAAACAAGTATCAGAGAAACCCATGGCATCGTGAACAGTTACCAATACTTCTCTCTCCTTTTGCAATATTGGAGAACCTTCAGCATTTAGAGTAGAGGTTGGGACCACAACCAAGAGAAGGAAAAGTTAAGGCAATCGTCAAACTCTGTGTAACTGTGGAACTCAGCAAAACCTCTCCTGACCACAACCAGGACAAACTGTTGCCTTCAAACATGAGCACCATAACCAAAATCCAGAGCCTCAAGTCTCATGTTGTTAAATTGCTTGGCAAGACTGAAAAAACATCACAGTAAAGGACACTTAATTTACAGCCCAGTCAGCTCCTGAGATGAGGTAGTCTTCACTTTACTAATCAACCTCTTCCATTTCAAAAGGATGTCCTTCAGTGCGCAGGCAGTAACTTGTACCCTTAAGGAAATAAAGGCATTGTCTTCTGTCTTCCACCTCAGTATACTGCCAGGCATTTAGATGATGCAGGTTATCCATAAAAAACACTAGCTGATGGCCACTTTTTGATTTGTATGAAACACAGGCATCACCAGTATCACAAGATGTACCATTTGCAGAAGACTTGGTTTCTATGTAGCAGGTTATAGCCATATTTGTTGAAGTTTCTGGTTACAGTCAGGTTGTACAGCTAATTCCCTATTCTATATTTTACAACCTTACTGCTACGCAAGATATTGCTAGAAGGAGACAGGTTTAACAAGATCTTTACCCAAAATTTCCATTGTTGAGGAAAGCCTCTAACCCTGCCCCACTTCCAAGCTTGAGAACAAGAGGCAGCCCATAGGTGCAGGTACTGGACACAGTCCATATGGTCTGCCAAGAGGCTACAACTCCCTGTATCAAACAGTTCTCGCTGTCGTCAAAATAGGTTGCTTGATTGCAGATTTCTAAAGTGAGCAATCACAGCTACAAACAGCTGAAGCTCCCCTAGGCTCCTTCTGGAGCATCTTCTTTATAACGCACCATCAGGAACTTGGACCTCATGTTGGCACGTGGCCCTCTGACATGACACTTCCCATAAACTGAGGTCCTCCTGGTGTAGGACAGCTGCTCGCCTGCCCTCCCTTCCCAAACTATTTTTTTTTGGAGTGTGGATTTCTCCACCACTCTGCTTAGGCCACAGAAAGCAAAAAGGGCTGAAACCTCAGGAAACCACAGCTGTAACTAGTACTTAGAGAAACAAAAGCCACAATTTCCACGCCCTACTACTGTCATGCAGTTACCATGCATTTCCTCAGGGCTGGTAAGAAATCTACCCCTTCCTCCCTGCTTTGGCCTTTTATGCATTTCCGTAAAGTAGGGAATAGCACGGTTGCCATTCTCAAAATCATGCCTGCCCTTCTGCTGTGATGCTGTGAAGAGCCTGCCAAAGGAAAACAGATGCTGTTCTGCTTGGCTTTCAGCAACGCTGCTCCCCAGGGTGATGTCCTCTCCCCTTTCGAGTTGCTGATGCTTCAACTCTTGCCCCAGGAGGAAAGAAAAGATCAGTTACCACTTAACTGATAGCCAATTATACCTGTTACTGATGGAAGGTCTCTCATTATCTCTCTCCTCTCCACCTCTTCTTGGCACAGTGCTTTTGTTCTAAGGAATCACTAAATCTGCCACTTCAGAAAACGCTGAGGGAAACGGACCCTTCCAGCAGTAAGTGCAGGAACACTGGTCTGGGCCAAGGTGGCAGTGCTGCAGTGTTCCAGATGTACCTGTTCAGAAGCATCAACAATGCATGCTTACTGAAAACGGAACCTTTTAAGACATACCTCACTGGAAATGCACTGTATTTACAGTTTCAGCGTGGCCGATAGAATCAGTTTACATATCTGTGATCTCTAAGTGTTGATCATGAATAGAAGTTGTGGTGCTTCCAGTGTTCTTTAAAGAAAACTAACAAAGCCTCACAGCTAGCAGCGCCTGTAAAAATAATGTTAACAGAAAGTCTCTAGGACACTACGGAGTCTTCTAGGAAGCAACAGAAAAAAAATTGACAGGAATGCAGATTGGAAGGGACTGTTCATAGATGGAAAGTGTAAACCAAAACCAGTTATTTGACTGAGATGCTCTGACTTTGGAGCCCGAGACCGAAGAACAGTGTTTATCAGTGGGGTGGTGGTGGGGTTTTTTGTTTATTTTTGTTTGCTTGTGGTTTTTTTTTTTTTTATTCTTTTTTTTATCTTGCAGAACAATACGTGGAAATTGCACTCCTTTTAGGAAACCCTTATAAAAAAGAGTTAATTTTTTGACATTTAAATACAAAGCAGCTTTCTAATTTTATATAATCAAGAAATGGAAAACAATTTTTATTAACATGTTTTACATTTACAATCTTTTATTAGCTAATCAACATCAACATGCAAAAATAAGCGCTAAATACAAACCTCTACAATATGGTTTTGTTTAAACTACAATGGTTTAATTCTTTTGAAAAGTCATAAGGATGTGTTCTGTAGCCGTTAAAACTGAACTATTAGTTTCAGTAATGAATACTATTTAGACCCTAAAATTATGTAATCATCCTGCAAGGCATCTTCAGAAACTTCGCCCAACACTTAAGAATACCAGCTCATTTTCATGTGAGTACATTCTCAAAGCAAGAAATAAGGCAGTAGCACTAATGATTTCATATTGAACCCTATGCACATAACTAATAACTTTAGAAGGACTTTAACACTATGGTAGACTGGCAAAAGAACATTTAAACAAGCATTGGATTTTGCCTGAAATGTTCTCGGTTCCTCTTGATACTTATGCAACCTCCTTAAAATATTTGGGTTTGGAAAAAGACTTCCTGCTCCTTCAAACCAGTCCCCAGGTGATCCTCCAGAGAAGCCAGTCTTCTGTCAAAGACATCAATATCTTCCCATGGAAATAAGTTACACAATTCATGTTCAGGATTACTTCACGAGAGGATCATAAAGAAGGCAAAGAGGAGCTTAAAGGAGAACATATTGGTAGTACTGAAATCTTTGATAAGAAAAGGGTCTTGGACAATTGTGAAAAAGAGGGAAGAAAAATGAATTTAATTTCAAATCTTTTTTTAACTTTTCCCCCAGTGCAAGTGTCCATCTTTAAAGAAAGTTATACTTTAGAAGATGAAAGTACTTTTGAGAAGAGTCCAATTTTTGACCTTATGTTACAAAACCTTAACAATCAAAATTTGTTTTTGTTTTTATTCAAGTACAAACTTAAGTCATAATTCCTCTCTTTTTTTTTTTTTTTAAACGAGTGTTTATTGTTGCTCATTGATCTTTGGTCGCAAGAAACAATAATGCCACCAACAGGTCTGATCCCCAAGGTGGCAGGTTTTGCTTCTTTGCCACACATTAAGGCCCCCCCCTTTACAGGGTATGCCAATATACACTGTGTCAAAATTCCAGCGGCACTTCATCATGTGTTTTATGGACCTACATGATGTAGACTTTCTCAGCTTGTGAGAAGTTGAAGACTTCTTTGGTTCTTGGGCAAATTACTTTGTCATCTTGACGAATAGAAAGCAGAGACTGAAAAAGAGTGAAATCAAAAGATAATATTCATAATAGCAACTCAAAGCATTATTTAACTGTTTGGTAAATAAGCATTGTGGGTTTTTTTTTTTATTTATTTAAAAAAAATCATGTTATAGTCCAAGCTCAAAATATCTATGCCCACAAGAGCTACTTATTCTACATTATCGCGCTCCAAAGGGAACAATTTCAAATGCCATTTGATTTCATGTTATAAATTCGTATATTCAATCAGATATTAGCTTCTTAAAATGTCCATTTAATCACATATGCAGTCATTTAAAAATTACTGCAACAGTTACTTTTCTTCAATATAGAAAATACTTCTAGCTTTCTGACTGAGTTTTTAGGCTCTTATTTTGATACAGACAGTTATTTTAACCACTGCTATTTTAGACTTCAGTAAGTCATTGATTTCAACACTTACATTGTATCCATAGACATATCCATTTGGTAACATCATAGGAGGATTATTTTCGTTCATTACATCCCCCGAAATCTTGCAGACTAGTCGGGAGTTGGCACAATGTGCCATAGGCAGAGGCTGAGCCAGCTTGTTCAGGGATTTGCTACACACAGGGCAGTCTGGGTTTTTTGAGCTCCCGTCCTCTTTGTAACACTGTCTGTTTAACAGCAAGTTAAGGAACAACCACCACAGAATGCAACAACAACTAGTTAATGACAAACATTAGAAAAAAAAAAATAGTAAACTGTTCAAATACCAGCTAGATTATGGGGTGTACAGGACCATTTAATTAAGTTTAATGTGTACACATTAGAATCAACAATAGAGAATATTATATGAATGCAAGAATCAAGAACATAGAATATTAGAATGCTTTGTTTCAAGGAACAAGAGTGAGCAACAAGTGTCTGGCACCCTCTGCAGGTAACATTTCTGATGTAGAACACTTGAGTAGCACCAGCCCTTCTCTAACACACCATAGTGTGTAGCAAAACCAACCAAGTTTCAAAAGATGCAGGATGTATTTGAATATTCATATTAAAACCCATAGTAAATTTGTGTGTAAGGGCTTAAAAAAAAAATTTCTGATCCAGCTCACTAACTTTTGCAGATGTACCACGAACTTAAGACACATGGAAAGAGAGCATAGTATGCAAATACAATGTAGATTTCACCTTGAAATTTTGGTTTGTGCTTGCTTTTTTTAAAAAACATAATGCTATTTATGATAATGTCCTCTTAATTTAATAGGGAGATCAATCCATACTCCATTTAAACTCATAAGCAAAAATATTAATGTGTCACATCTCCTCTGAGCTCTCTGAAAAGCATCCATAGAATTAAAAAACCCACAAGGCTTTGTTGCTCTCAACAGTAGTATCTGCATTAAAGGATACGGTGTTTTTATAGCTGAAAGGCCTGCCTGGAGTGTTATAGTAAAAACAGAATTGTTTCCCAGCTGATGTAGTCTGTAGTTATCATATCTAAACTGTTGGATCAGCATTCTCCATCGAGCAGGGTCCAAGAGATCCTGTTAAAAAAAACCACAACCACAAGTTGGTTTCAATCTAATTGTCCCGGGGGGGAAAGCCTGGGAGTGGTAAATTGTGCAAAACTCACTAGACTGAATCCATCACAAAATAAAAGTATACATGCTAACGCACAGCATAAGTGTACCTGTTCAGAAAGTACCTTTTAACACTACTTTACTAGAAATATAATTTAAATCAAGTATTAAAATAGCTGGCATACCAATATTCAATCTCCAAACTTACTTTTCGTTATACTTGTGCACATAAACTCAGAAAAACATAATATCCAAGTTAAAAGAAAATGCTTTTAGTTTTTATGGAACGCACAGTGTCTATGCAAAGGTCCAAATGAAATAATTCTGCAGTAAGAGATCCTTACATATGATCTTCCTTGCTCTATCAAAAGCAATCTAAGGGCAGATTCTAGTCCCACACCTTCTGTCATCTACCAAATGTTCTAATTAAGGTACGTAAATCCTGGTAAGGCTATTTCTTGCATTTAGCTTTCCAGAGTGCTGGCATACTTACAAAGCAACATTAGTATTGTTGAAGATTTGCTCTATAGCCTCTGAACCATAATATCAGACTGGGCAAACATCTGTTGGAAAGTCAGAAGCATTTTTTTTACCTGAAGTCAGGCTAATTCTGCTAATAACTCTTCGTAATATGTATTATTTACTTTAATTTGAAGAGCTGGCACAACCCTAGGTTAGAGAAAGCTTAGCTAAGCTACGCATTTAAGGACAAAATTATTGAATATATATTGTAATGCTGTGGGTTATATAAAAACACGTAACTAGTTAAAAGTAGGGATGTTTTTTCAGGGAAGCAAGAACTAAACCCACAGGTTAAGGATATATTGAACACTAAAAGTAGCGTTGTGTGAAAGAGTTATGTAAGAAATGAAGACCCTTTGAAAATACGCTTGTTACGTTATACGTACAGGCAAAGACCTAATCCTTTCTTCTGCTAGCACCTCTTCTCCTTTGTATCCATAACCTGCATTTTGGTCATGAGAGTGACAATGTTTATTTATCTTAGAAGTAAGTTGTATTTATCAACTGTGCATGCCACACTTTAAGGCAACTAGGAGAAACAGTAATACATTGTAGCATATCGTTTGGTTTATAAAACAGGCTTTTAAAGAAAAGACTTAGTGACAGACAATACATTGAGTAGCAGCATCAAATTCAAAACCTTATACTAAAATTACAAGGCAGTGATTCTGCCACGATACAGACACTGGTATTTATGCTTTGCTCCGTACCACCTTGGCCCACTCTGCCTCTCCTCAGTACCCTGTTCATTTGAGACACGGGAGAAGCATGGACTCCAGCATTAACTTGGTTGCAGTCTGTATCCTGGGATATACTCCCTGCCCAACAAGATCAGACTGGCCTGAGAACTTTTATCCAAATGATTAACGGTACCACAGTACTTGTTTGGGGTTTTTTTTTTTGGTTTTGGGTTTTTATTTTTTTTTTTTTTTAGTGTTTTATTAATAAATTTTTCATCATTATCCTAAAATTACATGTTAACAGAACTATATTTCAGGTAAACTCAGCAAACACCTTGTAGAACCATCTTAAGAAAGCACTAAACTGATTTTGGCAGCAATTGCCTGAGTCAGTGCAGAAGTATTTCTCCATCCCTTCTAACTAAAAACTGGCTCCTTGAACACTGGGCGGAAGTGGTTTACGTGCAACTAGTAAATCTTAGCTGAGATTATGAAGCTGCACGTTCCCTGTGAACACAGACAACTGTTGGATTTGAGACAGTAAAAAAAAAAAAATAGCATATGACCACAGAACAAACTCAAAATCTGTAGGAAGAGTAACTAGCTATGAATTTTGCTTAATTCATCATCAAATTTAGATGTAGATATTACCATTAATATCTACATTAATTTGTATAATGTAAATAAATGAACACTTACTTTTAATCATCAAAAATACTGCTTTTCATATAATTCAAATCATCTTTCATCTTCATCCCAATCACCACAAGAAACATAATTTGAAAAGCAGAATTAAGAATTGCTCCTAGTGTATTAAGGCCACAGCCTAGTATGCTGAATAAAACTCATTTTTTCCTTTGTCCTTCCCCATTTCCTGTCTCTTGTATGTTTGCATATCATGCTTCCAGACTGATCTTCAGCGCTGGGTTTGTGCTAAGTCTAGCTCAGTGGGAATGTGTCCGTTATTAAGATACAACTGCAACAACACAAATACTACCTGGATTAATGCACAGGCAAGGACCAGTTGTTAAAATGAAGGAGTATTATAAAAGTGGATTTTAGAAAGTAAAATTAAAATATTTGTTCTTCAGATTATCAATGCATTTTCCTGTAAGGAAAAAAAAACCAGAAATGCGTATTATTCTGCTGTATCGCTGAATTTCAAACATAATCTTACCTTATAAGGGGAGATATGAGTGTCTGAAGGAAAGGCCAACATTCCCATCACTTGTCGAACCTCATCCAGCTGGCTTCCCTCAGCCTGACTGAAATGCTTCCTTGCGTGTCTGAAATACAGAATTTATACTTTTAGTAGATAGCCTTGTTTCTGAATCAAGTACATTTACATTATTATGTAATGTTTCAAAGAAAAACTCAGGATTCTGCTCTCAATACATGAACTCCAAAAGGTGATGCATTTAAGAGGCTTCATGAAAATGCATCCTGCAAATACGAATGCAAGAATGACTTCAAGCATTAGCAATTTTACCCCGTAATTTCTTAGAAACCAGAACTTCTTACTGTAGCATGAAGTCTTATCTCACCTACATCTACAATAACAGATCCATGATTATTAGAAGAAATGTCTCTGCTTATGCAAGCTCAATGTATCACACTTACTCCTCTGGCATACACTCACAAGTGAGACAAATGCAGTCTGATAATCAGCTATTCCAAAACATTAAACATCAAGAGTGTTCAAATATCTATCTTGCTTATACTGACATTTGAGAGAATTAACTTTTGAATAAATGATTTTTTTTTTTTTTGTATTGGTCAGTAGGTAATACCACTTTCTGTGTACTCTACAAGACTCTACAAGAAATTGCAGGGTAGTGTAGTAGAAAACACTTTGTTAAGAACTTTTTTTTTTTGCTAGGGAAACAAAAAAAAATAAGTAAAACTACAGTACAAGTTTTGTACTTTAACACATACTGATTGTAAGAGATACACACACGGCTGAAAACTTGGATATTTGAAAGAAGCAACAGAATTACCAGAAATGCATTTAAAGCAAAAATAAAAACTTTAATATTTTTTCAAGAAATCAATACCATTAAACCAGAGAATTATTATCAGATTGTAAGGATATTCAACTAGTTTAAAACCCTGTGTGAAAGCCTTCTCTATCCAGTCTTCCTAAGATAATCAATTTTCAAGTTGGAGTTTAAGTGTGCAGGAAAACCCTCTAGCCTTTAAACAGGATGATTAGTTCAGCATCTCTGCTAAAAGCTCCTGTTTTCAGTGGTGCACAGACGGTGCATAGTAAACTGCGTACTGAATCAGCACTGTATTTAATTTCTGGAATTGTGTAACTGTAGAAAAGTCTTCCGTATGATGTATTTACTCCACAGTTTGTATTATGGGGAAGATGTCACGTTATCTCTGAAGTACTCTGGTAAGCCTTCACTCTTTTTAATTTAAAGAGTCTTGTTAAAACCTATTTAAAGTTACAAATTACTTTTAGGAATATATAGTTGTGATGGTTTAGCCTGAATTACCACACAGTTTCTCGCTCACTTCATTAACTCCATCCCTGCCAAAACCAGGGCAACAGTATTTTCCAATTGCCCATTTCATGGCTTGAATTTAAAAAAAAAATAAATAAAAAAATCTAGGTAAGTATTCCCCCCTCCCCACCCCAATTCTGTGTTCCACTAACTACGCTTAGGTCATCAGTACCACGAGAACAGTCTCTTTAGCAGTGTTTCAGCACTCCTACTTCCTCTCCCACCCCAACCAGGAAGGAATGGAAGTTATGAGGACAGACTGTTTCCACTCCATTTCCTATTTTGGGTGAGGAATTCAGGAATGTAAATATTGTTCCCCAGGTAATTACTGTTGTAAAAGCAGAAGTACAAAACCCATGGCCTGAGAGAAGAGACTGGGCAGCCTGGACATACTGGAAGAAAGCTCAAATAAGTGCTAGCGCAGAGCTGCAGAGGAAAGCAATAGATATTTAAAAGAGAGCTTAAGCAAAGCAACAAATCCAGACCTGTCAGTTTAGCTAAGTTACTACATGTACATGCATGAGAGAGAAGATAAAAAAGTTACCTTAACAGAACCAATCACTGTGCACTTGTGTTCGGTGATGTTAAAACAGAAATGGTACTGCAGTGTTGCACCAGCCTCATTAGTCGTTAGTATTGCGGTCCTGCTCCCCATCAGGCCTTGACAATTTGCTCTTACACACAGCATTTCATCCCCCGTGCTTATAGGAAGGGCCTGAGCCGCAACAGGCAAATACTGGCCACGCTTACTGTATGTGTTTGAGAAGAGCTAGAATTAACCCTTTGCTTTGTGTATGTAGGCTATATAATTACTGTGTGCGCACTAGCCATTCAAAGGAGAAGTGCTCAGCAATCCAGCACTTCCATCATTTGCAGCGTACTGAACATATTGGGATGTGGTGGCCATTTTGTGTTCAGCCAGAAGGAATTAGGTTTTCTAAAGTGACCTTCTGTTAGTCTTCATCTCCCGACTTTCCCTTCCACCTGTGCCCCTTAAAAAACCAAGGAAATTTTCCTACAAAGCCTGCCACGTGCTAGTGTCTTAACTTCATCCTCTGAGTGCCAATACAGAGATTAAAATAAAACAAGATAGTCTTTAAAAGAGAAGCAAGTTTGTTAACTCACAGCACTCAAACCTCCTTTAGATTGGGAAGCAAGAAACAGTACTATGTGAGTACTCGTGAATGCACAGCATTTAAATAACACCTTATTTGCCTCCATGATGTTATTCACCCCTCTCTTTTCCCTCAGCTATTTCCATCTCTTTCTGCTCTTGGAGGTATATATGATGTATATACACACACAATGTTTTTACCACTATTAGTGCACACAAGTCACTATAGCTAAAGGGTTACATCTTAAATTATTTTTAAAAGTTATTATCAGTGGGCCATCACCGAAGCCACTAAATTCTGTGACAGATCAAAGTAATCGGTAGAAAACTTTGTTTTTCAAATCCCAGAATGAGTCTGTAAACTCTGTGGGGACCAAGTCCACTGTCTTTTGTTTGAAACAGCTGTTCACCTAGCCTGAGCAGGTACGGCAGAGATATTGTACTTGACAAATCCAAGAACAAAGGTATATTTATGAAGACTGGAAGGTTTACAGTTTACTCTCTCCTCAGGTTACATTAAGCTGTTAAAAAGTAAAAGCTGTTCCACGTGTATCTGTATATCTACTTAGGCAGGAATACAAGAATGAATATATTTAACAGGAAGTAGCAATAACTGGACACAAACATAAGGTGTTAACAGGAAAGGACTTGCTCTTTCTGCTCAGTCTTTCTGATCAATGCCTGAATGCTGTGATCTGAGAGATCATTATGACTACTAGCAAAATTTATACTCAAAGTTCTCAAAAGTTCTATTATTTTTTATACAGCTGTTCAGCCTCAACTCTCCAGTAAAAACAAACTGACAATCTGTGTTTATTCACCCTTGCAGGAGAGAAGTTTATGAAAATGAATAGATTGTGGCCACTTTCTCCTAACTGCAAATCATCAGCTATTTTCATTTATTAATTTTGTCTTTTATATCCCAAGAAGTGCACAGCGTGTTTTGTTAAGCTTCTAGCTAAGAACTCTGTGTATCTCTAGCTTCCTATTAAGAACAAAGTAGCAGAATGCTGTCACATTTCCCAGAACAAAATTAGTGAGAGCCCCAATAGTGTGAAATTAGTTTCATCACATATTCATCGTTACTGTAAGAGGTATAAGCTTTACAAAAAATCTAAAGAGACTGTGGGAGTTAAAGGCTGACAATACTAGGCAAAAAACTTCCCGATGTACATAAGCTGAAGAGATTTACTCTGCGTTCAAGAAAAAGTTTTTGTACATTCTTGAAACTTGCACTTCCAAGACTGCTCTGATAAGCTCCCTGAGAGGAAGGTCTATTTGTACTCGCATTCTAAAAAGCTACAGAAATTCAAATGGTTATTTAGCAAGATATATATTTTTAAAGCTCACATCAATTTTAACCTAAAAGCAATATGTCAATTTAGAGGTTCTCAGCAGGCAGTAAGCAAGCTTTCAAACTTATTTAAACACCAGCTGTGTTTCAACAAAATGTCAGTTCTCTGAGTTCCACTCATACAGGAAACTACTTGGTAAACAGCCTTTTTCTCTGCTTTCTAATGGATGCCTGACCTATTTATTGCACCACGGACACAATACTGAAAGAATCCTGCTGCAGGCACTTAACAGAAGCAAGCTACTAAAAACAGAAGTTGTAACAGTTTGCTAGAAGCAATGAGATTCATGCTATACCTTCCCAAAATCTATTCCCTTATTCATTACATTTGCTTTATTTCATAGCAAAGTAGAATGAAATGGTAAGAACTAGCATTTTAAAACCACATTATTTAAGCAAAGCATTAAGATGTCAAACTCCGAATGTACAAAATTATCAAAACTCACCCTGTTAAAGAGGAGTGAATTGAGATATAGAAAGACTTCTGTAGCTCCTTTTCATTTTACAAAAAGTTATGAAGTTAAAGCAGCACTGTTACGACTGGCAAGTTATAATTGCTTACCATAAAATATATGTCAACCCTGAATTTCAATAGGTCTATGGAATAACACGCTTCACCCCTAACAACATTCAACATGGATGCCTATTTGCAATGTAGCTGTAAGTTTTAAACCTCAGAGGCTACGATAATACAAGTTATTTCACACCAAGAGCGCTGGATCCTCTTGAGAGTTGACAACTTGCAAATTTGACCAGTTCTAATGTGGGAAATGGATCAGAGGGAAACAAACATCCAGTAACAACAATAAAATACAGAATTACCTTATCTACTTTGTCCCAGTTCTCAGCCTATCTCCTTATTTCAGCTCTGTGCCTGACCTCTGGTTTCCAAGCTACATAAGGAAGCTGCAGCTCAAAGGAAATAGTTTTTAAGAGCATGGACTACTCATTGTTAAGATGCATGACTGCACATTTGGCAAAGAAGCAAACTTAGCAGAGAATAAAGCTAAAGGCACAAAGGCACAGTATTTGTTGGATATACAGAGCACCCACGGACTTCAGAAGAAAAATAAAAAGTTGAGTGCCTTTCATCCTTTTCATGAGAACCTGACAATTCCTTAGGATTTGAGAACTCTGTCCAAGGGTAAGTGCACATATCTAAATCCTAGCATGTAGGTTTGGATTTTTTTAATGATTAACATTAAAAATAGCTGGAGTTTATCAGATTGCACATTTGCACTGGCCGGGACTAAACTAGCAATGATGCAGGTGCAAGCAGGGCAAAGTAGAAATGATACGAGTTAGCTCAAAGCAAGCAACACATTTGAATGAAATTAGGAATAACACCTAAAACTTAAGGCAATTATTGGAGTGATGTTAGTATTAGACTGGCCTCTCCACATACTTGTACTACCTTTTCTTTTATTCTTCTTTTTAAAAGCTAAGTCTCTCTCATTCTATTCAATAAAAGTTATGTGGTTTGCCCTGCAGAAGAGTTTCTAAATCTAACACTTAGGAATGTGCTAGAATGCTTTCCATCTGTGCTTATGTTATGATACCTTACACGATACTTGATGTTTTCTACAGCACTGCGCTCCTCTGACCAAAAAGCAGCTTTGCCACAAATACAAACCTGCCGGTTGCAATTTCTGGAGTACCTAGTATTGTTTTAAAGGCAACTTCCTTAACATAAAACTTGTCAGAAATGTTAAGTGGCAACAGTGTTATCACCAGAATGTATCAGCAAAGCTTCAAGTCTGGCCATAAAACTCTCATACCTCCCTAGGTTTAAATATTATTACAAAACACAACCTGCTGCGAGTTCCTCTCTCACTTGCTCACATGTAAGCTCTGCCATCCGCATCATACTTTGCGGTGCTGGCAAGATCACTGCTTATCAGAACTATCAACACATTTTATAGCCCTAGTATCAACATTTCACTCATTTCAGCAGAACTGGTTTCCTGTGTTATCCTGGAACATTATTGCAACACCTTAAATCAGGACCAGTAACTTAAAAGTATAAATTGCTTGAGGTACTAATATTGTAAGAATTGCCAGAAAAATTGTCTTGTGGCTGAAGTCAGGCAGTGATTAGGTCTGACTCCAGTTCTGTTACCGATTCACCTCACCTTGGGCAGCGTTACTTTCTTCTCAAAGTAGGCCCCGTTGAACTTGTTCAAAAGATGATGTTGAGTTGGTTTCTTCATTTGGGGCCAATGGAAGGGAGTAGGGGTAACATAACATAGCTCACTATTCTCACATACATGACAATACAGAATTGAAATTACCCATTCAATTTCAATATGCCTAAAGCATAACTTGTAGAACAAAAAGTTTAATTAAGATAGTAAAACACAAAAGAATTCAGTCAAAATTGAAATGTTCAGCTTCAGATGGGTGTTTCATTAAACTTTTAGTATTTTTTGTGATAAAAATTGCAATAAGCTTCTATGAGAAGCTAGCTGTACCTCTTGAAAATTAGTTAACGGTAAATATGTTCATTGCATTGTATACCACTAGAAAATACAATTGTTTTATGAAACGGATTAATTTCCTAAATATTACTTTTGAAGAGTAATATGACGTAGAGTTTCAGCAACAACATTAAGTTTTTTAAAAGGTGCATCTGTGGAACAACACCTTGCCTTTAAAAAACTTCAACCCCAGCTTAAATCTGAAGACTGATCACAACACTAGCAAGATCCTTTACAGCAATGGGTCTTCTGGGTGTTGCAATAGTAGTCACATGTTTTTAATGAAGCATAATACCATCTTGTTAAGAAAATTATTTGGTAAGCATCCTACTTTCATACCTCACAGCATCCAGTCTCTTGTTCTGTCGAATGAGTTCAATGAACTCCTGAATCCTTAGGCTGAACTCCAGACAGCTCTGAGATTAAAGACAAGACAGGGTCTTAGATGGCGACAAAACGGCACTGCGCAGTATGTTAAGTACTACGTATGCACAACAAAAATGTTAATAACATGCAACCTTGCTTGCTTGCTTTTAGGCATTCATGCAAAACAAGTTGAAGTGCTCACTCAGCACAGAATTCCCTAAAAGCAAACAAAAACCTCCTCCTCTTGCCTCCTTCAAAACTTCAGTATTTAGCAGGGATGAGCTTTTCCTAATGACTGAAAGCACCGTTACCTGAGATGCAAGTGAGAATAACAGGTGGTTTCTTTGTACTTTTGGACAATTTAAAATAGTAGATTCAACAGAAGTCTGGGGCTATGTGATAATTTAGACAAGAGATGTCTACCCAGAAGACTGCAAGGAAGAAACAAGTCTTTGAACACTATTTTGAAAGTCCCCAGTGTTAACAAAAAACAATACAGAGTTTAAGTTGCTGCAATCCCCTCCCTCCCTCCCTTTCTTCAAACTTCTATCCCGCTCTTCTTGTCAAACATCTAAAAGCCATGCTGGAAACAAGTCTCAAACAAGAAAACCAAGTGGCATTTACCTGTTTTTGGAAAAAGGTAAAATTTGAAGCCTAATGAAGTTGACAGTGTCCCTTTAAATCAAATTCCATCACCAGTTCACAAAATCTATAAAAAAAACTTTGAATATGTGGAATTAAAAAGAAAAAGATTCTCCCCCCGTAAAAAGAACAAGTCACTATGCTTCTTTATAGGGACACAGTCAACTGGATTATTACCTTAAAAAAAAAAACCAAAAAAACACACCCCAAAAAACAAAAACCCAAAGTCCTCTGAATCTTGAAAAGAACTGTATTCCTTGAGTTTCCTTGAGTTACCCTGTTCCATTTGGCAAATGTTTTTCTTCCCCCATGCTTCTAATGAATAGTTGCCTCTTGTTTATTGTCCATCAGCACAGTAATATCAAAATTCCTCAGTGACTTCAGTAAGAATTTGAGCAACTCTAAATTTGTAGCAGTTAACTGCCTGAGGTGACTAATGCGCACATTACAACAATTACTTATTTTTATATTTGAAATGTAAGCCATTTGAACACAAAAGTGACGCATTCTGTCACGTTAAAATGTACTTGTTTAAGAAACAGAAAATAAATTATTTCCAACTATGCATTTTTTCTGTACTCAAGACCATGTTTAGCAGAGAATAAAAATTTCTTCTCTATTTGAATTTTCAAATAAGACTACTTTAAAATAACCTGTTATTCAAATCTACACAAACCTCTCATTTAGAATTTTAGCTAAGATAGTTTCTACTAAAAAATTGATCAAGCTTTTTAATTGTTAATGATACAAAATCCTAAGGCTTAATATTTCACAAAAATGTTTCAACAGCAAAAAAACCACATCCCAAAACACTCTTCAGAGTTTGTGTTTTGTTTTTATGAATCTTCAAGTAAGCTGTAAGCCAATAACTGTATGGGTTCTGCAGACAAGTGTAACTAAAAGAGTCCTAGGCAATCAGATGATGCATATATTTCAGCTTTGCATACCTTCAAACAATTCCACAGTAGCTGTTGACAAGGGTTTAGATAGCTCATATCTGTAAAGACTATAGGACTGTGTGCTTTCCCAGGCCAATGTACAGTTTAATTTTTAGACTGGTCTTGCATTAAGGCAGTGGCTGGGATTTCAGAATGCTAACATCAGTAAGTAGCTAAGCAACCAGAAACAGAATAAATGTTTATTTGTGTTTACTTGTGTTTCAAGAAGAAGCATAGTGATTTCTCTTCTTCCAACTGATCTCTCACAGCCTTAGAATTGTTTTTTTGTATGTTTTAAGAAAAAAAAAAAAAAAGTGAATAGAGCTTGCAGAAATAGATTTTTTTTTTTTTCCTTGTTATTTTCCAAAAAGAGGGATAGGGAAGATTTTTCCTTATTTATTGTTTGTTGAAGATTGGTGATGAAAAAGTAAGACGTTCAATTTTATTTTTTATATTACTTAACATATTAAGATTACACAAGGGGGACTTTTTTAGAAGTATAATTATGCAATAGTGTTTACATACCAATTCTGGTTTTCCTTTAACGGTTTCCATAACAAGATCATCATTTTCTTTAGAGTAATCACTGGACGATTTACTTTTGCGTCCCATCTTCGGTTCATTCTCATTTTGGCGCCCCTGAGTGACAGAGAACGTCACTCTTTGCTTATCATTAAGTGCACTCAAACAATTTTTGGTTAAAGAAAGCGCTTAGTTTAAAAGTAAGACCAACATCTTTGAGGGAGGTAGGGGTTTTGGTTAATATCAGTTAAAAACAGATTTCTGCAAGCCCTAGAAAAAGATTACAGCATGTTTTGAAATGCAGAATTTAAGAGACAAGGAAATTTAAACCAGCTGCAAAGGAACAAGTATACAGCATGTTCAGGCCATGGTATTCAATGGCTAGAAAGAGACTTACTGTGCTTATTACTGGATTAGACTCGGCTTTTATTTTTGAAAATCCATTTCAACAGTAGGTTCTCACAGAAAGTTAGTTCTTTACTCAGGTTTTATTTTCTTATACACAACACTTAGAAAAATATGAAGACAAAAACCTATGAAATTTCTTTCAGCATTAAGCCCAAGGACATAGGTTTACCAATTACTCTCACTCTTAAGGCAGCTTCGTGTATAAACTGAGTTATATTCTCAGCAGGATGAAAGACTTGTAAGTTCACATGCATCAAGACACTACATACTTCTGCACTTTAAAGTCCGCACATCACACTAAAACAAACAATATTATTATTTTATTTGAGCATCATTTGTTGATACAACACTTGCACCCATAAGATGCTCTATCACTCAGGTTCAGGTCTGGCATTTGCATGAGCTACTTTAGCTCCAACTATCTACGCCTTCTTAAAATAAGGGTTTCATACTTACTGTCCATATTTTATACAAGGCCTCATTCAAGGCCTATAACTTAAACCAAATTGACCACATCTAATATTCAAGTTGTTTAGAAAAACTGCAATTTAAGCAAAACATGAACACCTTACATTTTCATACCTTCATTTTTCTGAGCCTGGATTTGTTATCATGACACCAAGCCAAGCAAGTCATAGTCTCTTGTCTTTCCAATGACTCTTCCACTTCTTTAGCAGTCAAAAACATCTCAATATTTACCAAGTCCTTCAAAAACAAAAAGGAAAGCAGGTCTTGTTAAATTGCACTGATACTTCATGCAGCAATCCACTCTTCAACAGAGATGGAATACAGAGATATAAAAGACTGTTCTACACACTTCTAGTTTTTAGGATAGTACTTGTATTTTAAAGACTGCATTTCCATGCACTGAGATGTTCTGATAGTAAGATAGTGACAACATTTTTCTGAGTCTACTTATATAACAGGACTTTTAAAAAAGAAAGAATAAAGATGAAACCTAGGAGCTTTGCACAGAAAGTGACCAGATGCCATGATCACTTCAGTGCAGCTCACATTTTCAGGAGTGCTTTGTTTTCTCAGAGGTTGGCCTACTACGTCAATCGGACCACGACAATATAATATTGCAAGCGAGCAAGCACCACATGAGAGGAGAATCTAAGTGTACTTTACCTAGCCATCTTTAACTATTGAGTTTTAAGCACAGTCCTGCAATGCTCTGATGTCTCTGGTAAAACAAAGTTGCTATATTAAAAAATAGTTAGGCAACAGGTGAGCCACAAGATTCTTCACATGCTTATCACAAGCAGATGTTTTCGCAGAAAAATCAGCAATCTAGTATCAAATTTGCCCAGAGCAAACTTGTAATATACCAATGCTACTTTGTAATTACCAGTAGCTTTACACATTCATACCAATCAAGGCAAATACAACTGTATACCATTGAAGATCTTGTAGGTATCAAATTCTTTTCCATATATTTCTGCTGAAAAAGACTTGGGTAGATGTTCCAAAATGATATGAACTGGATCCATTCCAAATTGGCATCACCAGAAGGTATTTTGGAGCTGCATAAATATGTCACGCTATGGCAGTTCATACTTTGCTGAAGAAAATACACTGTGGGAAACCATAATTCAATATACAAACACAAATCCACTACTGAAGTATTTGATTAATAAGCACTCTGATTTTTAACAAGTTCATTTTAACATAGACTTCACAGCAAAATGCTGAAAATGCTGAATATCACAAACACTGCAGTAGCTCTAGTGAACAGAGCCACTCTCAGAAATAGAGATGGCATTTTCAGCTGTTGGAACAGCTGAATACACTCAGTCTTAGAATTTATACCTTCCATGAGACAAAGCTAGAAAACAGAAGTAGCATCAGGCATATCACATTTGCATCTCAGGTTTCATTAGCTAATTTTTCCTTATAGATACAAGAAGTCCAATACTATTGGAAAAATGGAGCAGATCATGCAGGTTTGTCAGAATGGTTATTCACAAAAATGGAAACAGGCCACGCGTATTTCTGCAGTGCAGCACAAGTTGCAGCTTTTACTAAAGCTCTCTCCCTTACGACTTGAGTGTGAGTTTAAAAACAAAATATAAATCCAGGTAAGTCAGGCTGAGGTCAGAGCTAAAGCAGTTACAAGTTTATAGAACAAAATGAAGATCAGAGTTTCACCAACCCCTCCTATGCCCTTAAGTATGAAAAATAAAAAAAATCTATTGTATAAATGTATTGGCAAAAGGACTGAAAGAATGCCAATTCTAAAAGTTTGGTTTTTTTGTTTTTTTTTTTTTTTTCCTTAAGTTTTCCTACAATAACATCACAGTAATCTTCCTTTTTGGAAGTGTAAAGTTTTTCTGATGATATTCTCAAGTGGAAAAAAAGAACTACATTATTCCCCTGTGTGTGACAAGGCGACTACATAAAAACTTCTTGCCCATGTAACTCATCTGTATAAGTGATGTCACATATAATGCAACCATACTCATTATCTTGATTGCATATTTTTCCACACAGCTGCTGAATGGAAAGACTATGAGTTAAAAATAATAATATCTCCATACATGTCCTCAAGCTTATTTGAGCTACGAGTCCTCTTAATAAACAGCATTTGCTTTTATATCAAGTTAAAGCAAAAGCATTTTCTTATACATAAAAAAGATTACTGAATATGCTAGGCAAACAGCAAATCACTAGTTTATCTCATTTGATAGTTTTTTATAGTTTAAGCTTCACCACAAAAAGGTGGTTTTTTTTGTTTTTTTTTTGTTTTTTTTTTTTCTTTTCTTTCTTTTTTTTTTAAGGGCAGCATTTGTTTTCAGTCAATGAGCTGGTGAGAGAATCCCAACTATATGCATTTATCATCAGGTGTTAGTACAGCAACGCTCAGCTAGGAGCAGAAAGATTAGTTGCTGCTGAGGCAGACAAAATAAAAAGAAAATTCCTACAATCCTTTTGCAAATTTAAAATAAAAAAGGCTCTATTTGGTACAGAAATGCTAATTAGACTTGTGGTTGCCAAAAGAAGTCAAAGCTTGGCAGCTGTCTCTGTTAAATAGACAGTATGCATCCAGAAAACACAGGAGAACATTTTTAATTAAAAGAGTTTCTTTCAGAAGTAACAATCATATTTAAATTGTACCAATAAATAGGATTTTCTTCTCTATTGACTAGACAGTTAGGGAACCACACACACACACAAAAGGATTAAGAAATGCATTTATAGAAAAAAAAAATAGCTTTTGCATTTGATAAAAATTAATCATACAAATTCATAGAAGTAAAATACTAAGATACAATTAGGTAATAAACCTTTAAAAAACCCACAGGTGCTCATGCTACCCAAGATTTTTAAATCTGATCATGCTTTCCTATCTTCCTTTTTTGGTGGAGCCTACTCTTGATGCTTCTCCATGGTGTATTTCATTAGCGAGGACTAAGGAAACAGAAAAGCGGAATATCAGAGGATTATTTGGTTTTATTAAAAACAGCACAGCTCTTCTACAGAGGCCCGTACTGGAGAACTTCTTGTCTGCCACATCCTGTATGGAGGGGAACCAGTTAACGGTGGTAGCAGTTGGAAGAAGCACCTCGGGTTCAAGTCAGAAAAATCCCCATTACGACCCCAATCCTGAAGAGCTTTCTGAAGGTATTCTGCAATCCACAGTCTCACAGGCTGTAGGCCATTCAGAAACTGTCTTCCCCAGTTCTCAAAACAACATTAAGATTTAATATGATGTTACAAAGAGCCTCTCAATTTGTTTACAAATAAAATTGAGTGAATGTAAATATGCAGCTTTAAAGAAATATTGCCACTGGTTTTGCGGGTGGAGAAAAAGCTGAAGCAAGGAATCTGTTGTGCACACTCCCTCTCCAACTGACACAGCATTCAGCATCACAGCAAACGTTTTCTGACTTGTATATAAATTAAAAAGCAATTCTAAAAGTCTTTAATTACCATCTTTTGCAACACTGTAAAGTCTTCCTTCATTTCACAATTTCAGTTTTCACATTGTAAAAGCGATTGCCATACTTTACACTTCCAGTACTGCAGCAGCATAGGAAAACCCTGTGCCGCACACAGATTATTTCAGCATCGTTAACAAACCATAACTCTTAGCATAGACTTTCCAGCCTCCTGTACATCACCATGATAATTTTGCCTAAATTACCTTGCCCTAACTTGCTTACAAATGCAGAATACCTGGTGTTGTGTAGGACAACTGATTAACATCAAACTTTCATTTAGACTTCTACAGTTGTACTGAAAAATGGTTTCAAGTGAACCAAGGAAGAGAAGAACTCTAAGTATTACTGACAATTATCCAAACGCTAAAAAGGGGAAAACACAGCATAAGTATTCTTCTTCCTTCTAGTACAAGTAAGAAAGTCCCACCTAGATTTTATTATTTCTGCTTAAAAAAAACCCAAAAAACAAACCAACCAAACTATTGGACTAAAGTGAGCTAATCTTTCCTTCTATTCAAGAGTCAGTAACCAGGTACCAGAAGGGTAATTATTTAAGCACTGGATGAGCTTTTATCATAAAAGGACTATTTAATACCATTGTAACAGTTCAAACTTTACAGAGAAACACTAGAGAAAACTGCACATCAAGGCTGAAGACACTTAAGTGAAATCAGAGAGACTTACTTAAACAAGAAATACATCTGTCCATCACCTTGTGCTCCGCCTGATTTACATACATATAGCTTTAAAAAAAAAAAAATCACCTCTTCTTTTCAAGCAGCAAGTGCCTCCAGGGAGGGAGGTTACCAACCCTATGATTCTGCACAGAAATTCAATTATTAAGGTATAAAATACTATGAAGAATGAGGATTCCTTTATGATGACTATTACTACATAGATACTCCTGGCCAACATAAAAGCTATATCCCTGTATGACATTTCCATTTTCTGAGATGGGTTCTTGGTAAGAACATCCCAAGCATGTATGTGCACGTCCCCTCCTTCGAAGGGCTTTTGAACTCTCTGCTCAGCATGAGCAGGAGTTGACAGGGACAGAATTCTTAGGGGATCTCTCTCCTTGCCATGTTTCTCTCCTTAGCAGTATCCTGTTTTCAGGAGACGCCAGCACTGGAGGGAACAGTTGCAGCAAACACTTATGAGTTATTTAGATACCAAAGAGTCAATGCTGGAAAGTTCTGCTGCAGGTAGAGCAGGCAATTCAGAATAAAGCTTACATCAGCTACAGGACAAACCTGCAGCAAGTTCCAGAAGTCATGGAATAACTGCTTTGCAATGAAAAATAATCACTACTTTAAACACTGCTTTCAGGTATCAAAACAAAGAGGAAAATTAAAATGGGTCCAGTATTTCATGAATTCACACGGTTGTGTTACAGAAAGGAAGAAAAAGTAATTCACAAAAACACAGTGAAGGTTACGCAAAGAATAATACCTGTAAAATAATGAGAAGATGCATACAAGTAGAGTAGGGTAATTTGTTTCTAACTGGTGGATATTTTAGCTTCATATGAATTTGAAATTAAGTTGTGAACCAAGTGAGAATTTGGCACCATATACTGAAGTGTGGACTAGCTTAAATTTAAGCCTAAAATTAGTAACTTTAAGGTCCAGCAGAGTTAAGAGAATTCAGTAGTGAACTGGAAAAAAAAGCAGTAGTTCCACATGTTTACAGAAATTAAGTACCTTCTTTGGTGCGAGTTGTGCAGCTACTGATAATACGCTCAAGCATTTGCACAGAAGTCTTCTATTCCAAAAGACCTCAAGCAAACTTTATTCACTTCACTACAAACTAACTGCATCTCAGTGGTCAAAAATAGATAAAGTTCAAAAGGAACTCCATCCAAGAATTCTGTTTCAGTCACATACCAGAAGTGACCGCTTCAAACATGGCAATTTAAGAGTGCCCCATCTTTAGAAAGCGCTGACTTTCTATTTAGACATCAGCACATATGCAGCAGCCTTCATCCAACTTTTTTTTAAAAAAACAACCATGAAACATCTTGACATCGTAACTGCATCTCAAGCAAAATTATATATTTTTTTTTGCTTACATTACAAGTATTCATTGGTTTCACAGTCATAACTAAAAGACAGCAATATGTAGATCAGTATGAGAGGTAGAGTTTCTATTTCACAGCAGGTAAAAATTTGAAATTCAAAACTTCACTACAAATTGTTTTTGAAGAGTCAGCAATGATTTTGTCTCTAACATATAAGACAGTGTTTTGATTAGTCCATTCCCAAATATAAAAAGCAAACTCATCAATATACAGTTTCAGATCTAGATGTGTGGATCTTTAAATTCACCAAAGAAATGGCTCACACATTTCAGCACCAGATACAATAAAATAGCACCTTTGCTTTTGATCTCAAAAATGGCTTAAAAAGAACAAAAGCATGATTTCTTCAGTAGGAATATAGCTTTTGCTCAGAATTCCCGTGGTGTCTATGTGAGGGTTTTAATTTATGTAACATATTTTAAGATTCGGAGCAGTCATGTCAAGTCATTCCCCTCCACCAGCCTTCACTTAGCACACGAGTTGAAGCACTTTTATTTTATGACATCTCCAGGCGCAGGTCTGGAAAGCTGTCAGAAGGAACGCATGATAAAATCCTTTAAGTCACATGAACACTTATGTATTAAAATAAAATCCAGACTATTTCACATATGAAATGCGAACCTTTAACAAGGCTCAAAATCAAACAGAAACAGGTACCAAAACAAGCAATACTTGATATTTTCAAATCCTCCATGAGCTAGCCTCAAAACAAGATGATTCATCCAGAAAGAAAAGTTGAGCTAATGACAAGATTACAAAGATTGATTCAGGTGGAAAAAGCATTTTGTAGAGGAGAAAGCTCCCTTTGTGGAGAAAATCAACAGCAATAAAACAGACTATTTGTTATATAAAATAGGAAATTCATAATATCATGAGGTGCTGTTTATGTATTTTTTAAACAAGTAAAATGTTTATTTTTAATTGCTTACTAACATCAATAGGAAACTGAAAATAGACCAGTATGCATCAAGCTATCGGTGGCTCGCTGCCAAGACTATGTACCAACGGCAGTTTTAATAAGATTGCCTGTCTGTACACATTACATGCGTAAGAGCACTACCTTCCTATTAAAAAAGGCTTTGCTGATGCACTTCAGCATTCAGTAGTACGGTAAGCATTCATTTAAACTACTTGTATATGAAATACAATAAACACTTCACTGCAAAACAGCAAGTTTAAAAAAAAAAGTGTCAAGCTTTCAATGACTACTCACATACTGAACTATGTACTCTCAACCTGCAACCTAACCTTCAACATAAGTTAGTTCTATAGAACTGAAATAAAAATGCAATAAACAGTTACAAACAAAAAGGTCAAATTAGTCTTCTACATTACTGCATGAATTTGTTAATATTTCCTCTGTGATGAATACATAGCAAATCCAGGCATCATCTAGATGCCATGGTTATCATCACACAACTTGTGAAGGAAGGAAGATGGAAGGAACTACAAGGTAGACAACAGACTACATGGGGAAAAAGAAAGAGGTTAGCATATTTCTGCAGTGGGAAAACAGAGAAAACACAAATCGGTCAGCAGGAGGACTAGAACACACCACAGTAACACTACTTGGAAACACAGAGAGAAAGAAAAAGTGAGCTACAGGTGAAAAGTGGGGCAGGGCAACAGGTTTTGACAGTGTAACATGAAAAGACACCTTTCCCCCCTGCAGTCAATTCCTCTAACCTGTACAATGGGAGGAGTAAAAGGCTGCTGGTGGCAAGAACAGATCCTTCAGAGTGATTGCAGAGTATGTATAAACTGCATCGAGATCGAAGGCAAACAAATTAAGAAGAGTGGCACAGGTGGTGACAATACAGCAACATCAGTTACTGAGGATCAGTTAAAATGAGGCACAAACTAACATAAAGAAGCCTCCTTACTCTCTGCTCATAAAACAATGTTGTCTGAAGTTCATTAAGCTACTATTAAGTGTTATAATGCTACACACATTAACAGGATTAGAGAGAAAATAAACAGAGTAATTGACGGAATGCCCTACTCAACAGCCAGCTGCAGAGCTAGTTGTTCAAAAAAAGCAGACAGCCAACCAAACCACAGATTCATCAACAGAAGAGCCAGAAAAGTTATTCTGTAGAAAGTAAACACAGTACCCACGGTGCACCCAGTCAAGCTTTCACATGAGAGTATCTTCCAGGACCTCTGTATAGCACAAACCTTTTAATTCTACCTGGTTTTTTTTTTTGAAAGACTCCAGTAACTTGCTCTGACTGGATTATCTGCCAGAAGAACACTGTCTTTATCTAACAATAAAAGACACTAGTACTTCTTTTGGTAACTGGTTCTAACGATTAAATAATTTTCTAACCTTGTGTCTAATTTCAAACTTGAGTCTTTCTGACTTGTAATTCCATGTACTGTTTCCTCCCTAAGCCTTTCTGCACTAGATTATGAAGTTCCCTGGTATATGATTTTTGCTCTCACCCCTAGCAAAAGCGTCCACCCCCTTACATTTTCCAGTCACCTTCTCCCTCCAGTTTTTCCAACAGCTTTCCTAAGGTACAGTCACCAAACTGTACATATTCTGGTATTTACTGCTCCAGAGCCAAGTAAAGAGAAACGTTTTATCCGCCTACTTTTGTTCATGCACACAAGCCATTTTGTTAGAGCCTCACAGTGGCAGCTAGCACTTAGGCTAGTTATTAGCAAGCTGTTTTCCCAATGCATCCTCTACCCCTGCCTCAGCAATTTTCGTAGCTCAGCAAATGGCTGTACCTTATCCAGCAGTACATTATACCATGCTAAGTACAGTAATAAATGACTACACTAGAGTAGTGTGAAAAAGCCTCCAGAGCCTAAGGTGCATCACTAGGCAGGTAAAAAAAAAAAAAAAAAAAAAAGTCTCCTGCCTCAGCTCTACTGTGGCCATTTTCTGCCACAGCTTCTTCTAGTAGAGGAAAGACAACTAATCCTTGCTAGTTGAGCGTGAGCCCTGTAGCTTCTCTTGAAGCAGGATCAGTCTGTATCAGCAGTTAGACGCATTCACAAAAAGGGAACTCCTGTCATCCAGTACAATGATAAGAGAAAGTCTTAAACCTAAAGTAACATTTACCCTTGAAGGAATGTCTGGCAGGAAGAATGTACAACAGGGAAAGTTTCAGAGGCATAACTGAAACCAAACCCCTTCTACATCTAGGCAGTCTGCAGGTGATAACACATTTCTCCCTTCAGAAGAAATTTCAATTCAAGAACCTTTCTGGAATCACTAGCCTTCCAGACTAAGTATTTTGTAATAAATTAGCTCTGTTATGATACACTCTAGGTAACGCATTTTATCTAAAAGGACTGGAAAAGAAAAAAAAAAAAAAAAAAAAAAAAAAAAAAGAGACATTCAACACTACAGCACACTTCACATTGGCTTTTGAAGTGTCAAATGATTTGTAATGAGAAAGTTTGTTATTCTGCATCGATCTTGACTATTTCACATTTACATGATTCTAATTCCCAAAGATGCTCAAGACAAACTGCGTATGTAAGGCTGTTTGGGAATTACAGCACTTTGAAATTCAGATGAACGCACCCAGACATTCATTATACCAATCTAGTGAAAGTTGCCATGCCTACACTAAGAACAGCGAAAACACATTTACAGGAGTTCCTGAGTTGCTGGTCTATAGCCTCGTACTTTAAGGTAACTCAAAACAGGCACAAGCTAGCATCCTGGCACCTTTAAATAAGTCATGCCAGTTCAGGAGCTCTTTCACACATAGCTTTCCCAAACATCTCTAGTGGGGGAACAGCAAGTCATAGGAGAGGGACACAATAAATAGCTCCAGACAAAAGACACCTTTTGCCATTCGGTCTGCATTTAGAAAGTCAGCTTGTCTATCTTCTGCCTGACAGTGAAGCAAAGAATACATGCAAGCATTACGCTGAATATTGTTCACCTATTTAAAATGGAAGTGTTATACACGTAAACTTGTTTTGATGAATTTAGTACATGTTTGTGTGTTTGCCTACAAGCCATTCTTGGACTATGTGTCTTAACAACAAAGATTTCTAAGGGTACAGTGGTATGATTGTTAAGAGAAGTACTTCTTCAGCTTCCAACTTTAACATCATATGGCTTCCTTCACTCAAATGTAAATTTTTCTAAACATTCATATTAATTAATTACTGAAGCAATCACATATTACCAACACCCATCCTGCTCAAGTATTAAAAGTTTACTGATCCAATGCTCTTGAACTGTGTTACGTAGCTTGTTTGTTACAATTATTTTTAGATTTAAGTTTCACTCTTACATTTTTTAAGTTTCCTAGATTTTTAAGTTTTGTTCTAGATTTAAGTTTTCACTCCTAGTTCATCCAACCATAGAAGTTAAATCTGAATAGCCATCTGAGGCTTCTGGGGAGTAGAGTGGCAGAACACAGCTGTATCAAACAAAGCACATGCTGCTGTGGTGATAGTCTATTCATTCATGAAGTGGAATGCAGTTCTAGCTGTGCTAAAAAACTCAGTGGAGCTCAGGTCACTCTCCAGAAACACAGAAGCAAGATCTTACCTGCACATTCCTCCTGGTGTGCAAATCTGCCTGCAGCTGTGGACATTCACTGCCCACAGAATGCCTTTATCCTGCACATCACTCAGAGCAAGAACACCAGCTACACAGGCATAAGAAGCTTCCAGTTCAGTGGGACAGGCAAAGACAATCCCCTGCTCAACTTCCCTTAAAATCCAGGCAGCTACGGGTTCAATACCATCTGCTCTCCACTGCTATTACATAATTGAGGAAAGAACATATGGACACTTTACATGTTCTTTTTTTCTTCCTAGTCTATTAAAAAGGGGGCCAGAAAAAAGCATGAAATTTAAAATCCAACCATCCCTAGGAACAGGAAAATACTACATACCTAACCTAGTCATAAAACCTATCTACAAACAGCAATGAACTTCCTACTGGAACATGAAATTTCCAAAACTAGGTTTGCCTACAAATTAATGGCACAGACATGAGATAGCATTTAAGGTAGCAGAATATGGAACGGCAAAGTTTAAGTTAACAGATAACCCTACCAGCTCACTGAATATATGAATCTGCCAATGAAAAACACATTTTTATATTGGTTGCACTCTAAGGTCGTAACAGAGTCAAAATAAGATCATCATTAACTGTAACAAGCTGATACTGAGCAGCTTCATTGGTATGCAATAAAAAAACCCTTAACATCTAGTTTATATCTTCCATGCAAACTGTTTTTCACATCATTAGCGAGCCAAAAGACATCAAGAAAAAAGTCTACAATAGAATCTCCTCCACCCTATACTTACTTTGGCACAAACATGACATTTCTGTCCTTGACTGTCAGCTCTTATTTTAATATTACTCACATTTAGTTTACGTTCTCAAGTAGCATTACTTTTCTTCAAAGTCATCTCACACACATTCCATGTTTGTGGTTTATTTGTTACTCTGCCACATAACACTACGCTTTATATACACCACATGCCAGAAGTTATTCCTACCTTCAGCTAGTTCACAACTCTGATATTTCAACTTCCCTATCATTTTTCACATCCAGCATTTATTTCATAGCTGTTTTCTTTCTAGTTTATAACTACAGCTTTTAAGTGCTTACCTTCCAGGACAAGAATTCAAGAATATCATTCCTTTGAAGGCAGTTAATTTAGAAAGCAGACTAGAATTTGCCCCAGCTTATCAATAACTATTAGAATTGGACACTATGGTGCATAGTCTATCTTTGAGCACACTGTGTACTATTGGCAAACATCTGAATACTTTAATGGCTTGCTTTTGGTCACTGAAACACAATGCTTTCTAAACTATTTCCACCCATGAAGCACCTTAGCAGCTCTGCAGTGTCTTAGCATTCAGAAGTCATGCAAGGAACTTAAAACAAGCAGGCTGAGACATGTTCCCAAGACTGGTCTAACAGCTACTAAAAGAAGCTTCCCCTAGGATCCACAAGCTACAACTGAAATGCAAGAAGCTGTTTCCCTTCAGCCTTTTCAAACAGCAGCAAAGGGCACTTTTAGCCATTTGGCCTGCAGTCACAGAAATGGAATCACAGAATGGTTGAGACTGGGAGCTCTGGAGGTTGTGTAGTCCTCTTGCTCAAAGCGGGGTCATCTACAACAGGTTACTTAGGACCTCGCCCAGTTCAATCTGGGTTTTAATATCTCCAAGTACAGGGAAACTCCACACCCTAGTGCGTCTGCTGGGGAGCCCAGAACTAGACAGAGCACTCCAGATGGGTCTAACCAGTGCGGAGCAGAGGGGCTGGATCACTACCCTTTCCCTGATGGTGATGCTCATCCCAGTATAACCCAGTGTGCTGCTGAGTCTTCTTTGCCACAAGCACACATTGCTGGGTCATGCTCAATTTGTTCTCCAGCCTCACCTCTAGCTGATGGACAAGTTTAGCAAAAATCGCATCTTTTTTCAGGTTTCTACTTGGGTATATTGCCGAACCAGAGGTAACAACATTGTCTTGATATATACATATATAAAATAAATAAATCAGGCAATAGAAGTGACCAGGTTCCCTATACAGCAGTATGTCTCTGAAGCCTGCAGTGGTGGAGATAGTTGTCAAAATTACAGTTGAGAGTACAGTAAACAGAAAGATTACCTTGGACAAGAGAAATTATTTTGGACAAGAGAAAAATACCATGATATTTTGTAATCTCTACAGCAAAGTTACATTGTTAAACATTAGAGAACATTCTGATGCTCAGCAACAAAGGAACAAAAAGAAACAGAGAAGTTATCGTATTAAACAAGAAAAAACATGAATTCTGTATAAGGATCAAGTGCAAGTGCCAGTATCTTACTGTTGCAAAAGCTCTTCACAATGAGTATCACCATACAGTAAGAAAGACTGAGTACAATGCTAAGAGACTGAGGGAAGCCTATCTTCAGTTAGCCAAAATGTCAACTTCAATGTTGAGTAAAACACACAATTTTAGCAAACTGGAAGAAATATGGTCTCAGCACATGCAACACGTGCAACTAAGTTCTGTGTTATTCAAATTACTTTGATGGTACAGAAATAAAAATACTTAGACTTGAAGGGAGAAGTTAAACAAGCTTACTTAAAACAACTTTTTTTTTTTTTTTTTAAAAAGGCAACTATAAAACACAAAAGCTTCTATTCAACAGAGTGAAGAGCTTTAAGGCTTCACAAGTGCAAAGCTTCATACCACTGTCTTGCAGCATATCATGACGGATTTTCATGCTCATCTCTAAACCAAAGTTGAGCATTACATCATCAGGCATAACAGAACTTGCTACGGAAGTGAAAAAAATTCCATAGTGCTTTTTCAGCAGACCTAGTAGGTATGGTAATGTGATGATTCAGCAGGAGACAAGCTCCTGCTCAAAACTACCAGAAGCAGAAGAGCTGCTGACCATTCAGCTGCAGTTATCCCAAAATAATTGTCTTGTTTTCTGATTCACATGCATTGGTTATCCTTAACGAGGCATAGCAGCCTCTTCAGTGAATTTCTTCAGGACTATTTCCTATTAATAGTTTATAACCCATTTCTTCCCCTCTCCCTTCCATTCGATCTCTACTTGTTGTTTCCTTCCTAGTGTTTACTGAAATTACTGCTGGTTGAACAGGATCAGACTCACAAGGCTGAGTACCAGAGACATGTTGACAGATATGCTCATTGTACAAGACAAAGAACAGGTACATATGCTGTAGTTTGACACCAGTAACAAAAATCTCTTCCTCTCAGCTAGCTCAGAGATGTGCTAAATTATGTCACTTAAAAAAGGTAAAGTACATTAAGTCACATAATACAACTAAACTCTCAGCACCTTCGTCTTTATAGGAGAAAAATTTTAACCAGAAGAATTGCATATCTTCTGGAATATCAAAAGAACTTAAGATTCAAGAATCACCGAGGATTAAATAGCAAATGCTACCTAAAATTTACAAAACAAGACTTATCTAAATAAACAGCAAATTCTTAAAGAATCCGTTTTAATGTACTCATGGCTGTCAAAGGACCACAGTGTGGATTTCACTGCTCTGCATAAAGAGGATACATCAAGAAGCACAAAGTCCAAACTCTTATTGACAACACATTTCAAAGCTTCACACTTCATAAGCAATTATGAGACTGAATCAGAACCAACTAGATAACCAGTGAAAAGGAAAGTGTCAACCACAGAATCATAGATGGCAAAATAAGCAAAACAGCAAAAAGTTTGTGGACTGTGCAAGATACACTGGTTACTAAAAATGCAAATTGTATCAAGACTTATTTTCCAAAGTATAAGTTGGTGTTCCTCTCTATACATCAAAGAGTAGGATGATACAATAAAACAGTTGTTCCTGCAATCAGCATATGCTATTCTGCTCAGTCTGCTCACCCACAGATATCATCTAAGTACAGATAGACAGATGGGAATCTCCACCAACTGCTTATTCAGTAGCCTAAAGGCCTCTAAGAAAAAGTTCTGTATGGCACCTGAGAATTATTCTGTTTTAATAGGGCAAAGCATTAATCTAAAAGCACTTAATTTGTGACTAAAAGTTACGCTTTCAATTTGGACTTACTTAACACGTTAAAATACAATGCATGCCAAGTAAGGAAAAGAAATTGGCCTAAAAAGATTAGCAGATAAACATTAGCAATAAAGGCACGCTAATAAATAAAATAGCTGCTACAGGGCTAAAGCAGCTTGTTCTTATTTGTCATCTTCCTCTTTACTATTGTTTTGTTAGTAAGTTAGTGCACATTGCTACCAACCTCAATACCACTTTGTCTCGCTAGTTTTACAGCTGTATTGTAGTAGCCACAGCGTAAAAGATGCTCCACCATCATACGATCCATACGTTTCTTCTTCCACATGTTTGCAGCAGCTGGCTGGTCACTACTATGTTCTTTCAGATGTTCAATCCTGCGTTTGCAGAGTTTTGCACTTTCATCTTCAGCCTGGATTGATTCAACTGCCTAAAAAGTAAAAATTAACAGGAGCAAATAAGAGCTATACATTTTCAATTTGCTTTTAAAGCAAAATACAGTAAGAATTGTTTGTAAGCATTCTTTATATATTATACAGTTACTCCCAATAGCGTTTCTTTCATTTAGAAAGGCATTTCCTATGGCAGTGCATAAATTTCAGCATGGCTGGTCCAATTCTCAGATATTCTTGCACGTCGAATAAGTCAAAACTTATTTATATTATGAGCATGTGCATTTTTCTGCTTAATGTGCAGTCAGTCCGAAAATAGCAACATAGCAACTATAGCAGCAACTGCTGTAATAGTCTGTAAACAGCTTTGTGATAAGCTTTGCACTTATCTGGTCCAAGCAGTTGAAAATCATGAATTTCCACCTCTAACCTACGCATGGCTTCCTCCTCAAGCACCTGTCCTATTGAATTAGTTCTACCAAGGAGTGATGCAGAGTAAACCCACATTACTTCCCATACACTGGAGTCATTTTAATCAGTCATGCAATATTGAAAACTGTATAAACATTTGGCCTCTTTGTACTTTTAAATCAAGGATCTTAGAGTAGTTCTCCAGAAGTTATCAGCTTTGTTAAACTGGTATTACTTTACTTATCTCTGCTACTCTGGAAACACGGATCTACTGTCAGGTGCCTTACTCGAGAAAACAGATTAATCCAGAGGAAGCAGAATGACTTTTTCTTTTTAAACCAACATACTGGCATGCCCAGTGCAAAACACACACTCCAAACTATCTCTGTAACTTTTAATTTTTTTTAATTAAAAACCAAACACTCAGGTCACACTTGTTTTCCTTCAACCTTAAAGTTATATGACTGATTAGTTATGCCGCAAATTTTACCAGGCAATTTTATTACAGAGGTATCATAATTCAAAGCTAGCTGATTCAGTGTACAGCACGTGACAATTGTGGGTAATGCCAGGCTGCAAGAAAGCTTGCAGTACCTTGATATGCTTGCTAAGGTAAAAGCAAACCAGAAGACGATGGAGGCTTAGTACCTTTCCCATCTGTGATCTATCGCTAGCGATGCAATTACGGGTTGGGTTGCCTTACTTGTGGTGACTTTAAACTCACTGGCTTGCATTTGAATAACTGCAGAGCTATGGTAACAGGAAAGCCCATGCAGGTCTGCCAACCAAGCACAAAGAAAATAACCTGGATAGCTTTTGGCAGCCCGCTTGCCCTCCACGCTGGCACAGCTACCTTCCCAGAACTCAAGCTATTCAGGCTACAGTATTGTCCTTGGGTAACAGCTCCAGCTCTGGAAGCGCAGGCTGGTTCTACTTGCTTTTATCATACATGGTCATTTACAGACTTCTGGAAGGACCAATATTTTAAAAGCAAAGTGAAATAAATGAAAATCTGTGCAAGAAAACCCTACCAAGCATTTGCCCCAATTAAGCCTGGCTGGTCCTTCACACAAAATTTAAGTATTAAAACCCTACTCACTGTACAAGAGTCTTGTACTAAAGCTCATGTAGATATCTATAGGCAGAGTTATTTTTATTACTGAACTCTGTGTTACTTCTATTACTGAATTTATCTTTATTTTGTAATATATAGCATGGAGAGCAGTATTTTAAGTTACAAAGTGAGTCTTTTCCTATTCAGCAAGCAAACACTAACTCAAGCCAAAACCCACTTTCACTTTTTAGATGTCTGCAGTATTATCAGATATGAAGGCAACCTCGAGAATTATTTTGAATACAACTAGGAGAGTTCAAGGCAGCCAGGCACGAAGGTTAAGCCCCTTCTCATTCCAAACGACTCTCCTTATATGGTTTTGTATTTGGACTTACATAGCTCTTGCTGTTTTTTGGTCCTTCAAATGCATTCAGAAAGGCTACAGATCCTTTTTAAAACCCTCTGAAGCAAGTCTATCTGGACTTGCCCTGCTGGACATTAATAGATCTTGAGGGGACAAGCATATTAAGCAGGATACAACAGGGAAAACACAAAGGCCTAGGTTTCCCCAGGATCATTTTAAGAATCTGATAAATCAGCTGTGTTGAAAAGCTCTTTTTTAAGAGTGAGTAAGGTGTTAAATAAAGCAACCATCTAATTCTATTATGTCCATCTCAGCAGTTCATCAGATCCTTGTCTAAACACAGGAGAAAGCAGATCCCACATGGGTCCAAAGGGCCTAAGGAAAACAATCATTTTGCTCGGGGCAGAGATTACAGAGAAGACAGCTGGAGCTGAAGTTTTGGAGCAGAAACAAGACCTTTGTATTTCAGAAGACTTTTACTGTTAAACAGATTTTTTTTTTTCCTTTTGTTCTTTCTAAGCAGCTATAAGATTCCCTACAGTCTTTCAGGCAGTCAAAACCAAATGAGCAATTACACTAAAATGGAGCCTTGCACCCAAAACATTCAGCAATGCCTTCAGACACACCCCCGCAGTCAGCAAAGATTTAACAAGTAAATAACTTACTCCTCCACATCATTACTACACACCTACAAGCAAAACCTAACACCTCTTTCAGAAATAGCAGTAATTTCTTTCTGCAAGTAACAGAAGCAAAGAAAAGAGGTCCTTCAAGACCTCCAAGTTTCACAAACCAAAGACGAAACCAGCAATTAGATTTATGTACTCTTTTGCAGATCAGCATTTCAACGCCTAGCTAACCTGTTCAAGCAGAAAACCCCAAATCAACACACAAGACAGTGTTATTTTCCAGTTACCAGCCTCCAAGGTATTTTGACGCTTTGCTTAATATAGTCTCAAGATTTATATCTGTTGGTTATTTCATTAAGTTTTAATGAAATTACTCCACTACCATTTGTTTTGTCTAGTTATTTTTGGAGAAGCACTGCTCTAAATCAGGTGACAGAGCCATTTTCATTTTTCTGTAAGATTTGTTTCAGGTAAGTGTTCTGACGAGTGTCAGGATGAGCCATATTCCCATACAAAGTAAGGATGGCTTATACAATATAGTTCATATTTTTAACTCATACTTCTTAGAAAGATGTGGTAAAGGCATGAAAGTTTTGGCTGTATTTCATATGAGCATTCAAGCTTAACAGCTAGAAGCAGGTTATCATGCTAAACTTTAAAACACTTTTAGTAATACTCCCTAGGAACCTTCTGAACTGCAAGTTTAGTGTTTATAAAAAACCCGTTCAAATAACAGTCCAGGAACAATTCACATTTTCTTCTACTAAGAAGCCTCAACTATGTATATAACTACCCCCACTGGGGTTAAAAACATTTTTCAGATTCATCTTCTATCTGTTTTCCTTCATCAAGTGATCAGTTAACGCAACTACGCAAGTCTTTCCTTAGACAAGCAGGAATTGATACAAATCAATTCATTTTGCTGCTATTTCTTTTCTGTGGATAGAGGAATCCCCTTTCAGGACTATAAATACTTACTAATTTTATGTCTCAACAGAGGTTTGTTATACTTAGTCATGGAACACCAAGTCATATTTTGTGAGTGCAGTGAAACAAGATATAGTGAGCTTTGGTGTTTTTCCGGGCATTCTGAGGCCTTTGTTTACGGTGTCAGCCATACTTACGTCTTGAAAAGAAAATTCAAGCCATCAACATTGCAGAAAACTACTTCTATTAACTTTGCAAAGACAAAGCAGTCACAAAGTAGAACAGCACTTACCTTGCGTTTCAGGACACTGAGCTTTTCAACTACTCCATCCAGGAGACTAACAACTGAATCCACTGCAGGACAACTGCTCAGAGTCTTCTCCAGCTCCGCCACAACCATTGTAACGTGGCTAGTCTCTCGATCAATGTTTTTCTGTGCAGCTCGAAACCTTTTGTTCAGTGTTTCATACGGCACCTAAATGAGAAATACCAAGTCATTAGAATTTCTATATTTAGAGAGTCAGGTCTTCTAGAGTTTAGAGAGACTGATGATTTAATCTGACGCAGTCAGAACACCTAGGTTCCAGGACACTAGAGGTCATTAATTGAACTTGAGTTTTCATATCAAAGCCCTTATTTAAGCCCTCTCAGTGAGGAGCTAATACTTCACAGATTATGGAAAAAAAAAAAAAAAAAACAGTGGCAGCAAATAAAAGCTGGTAGATTCTTCTCCGACACCAATTTCACCTATCTTGCTTTGACTGTAGCAAGCACAGATGGAAACAGTTCAACGAGAACAGAAAGCAAAGACAAATGTGTATCTAAAAAAAGGAAAGCTACAAGTTAACTGCAACTGAGAGCCCACCTTTTAGAACATGGCTTTTTAAGTCTACATTTCTCTCCTTCAGGAGTTCATAAAAGAAGAAAAAGTTACCTTTGAGAAAGCACGTATAATGCATATTGGCTACTGAAACATTTATACATAGTACAGCAATGGTTATTCAGGAAATTACCTACTTCTGCCCATGAAGGACTACTTTTTAATATTAACTCCAGTAGGACTATAATGAACAGAATGAGAAACTCCATGTAAATTTTCATTTCGGTGAAAAAGCCTACACTGTATGACTAAGTTTCTTAAATTCCTCGAAGGCTCTATTTCTTGGTTTAGAGACTAACCAGTCTTGGAGGCCTCCTGTCCTACTTGTCCCACATCTTTATGAGACAGCCATAACAAAACTGCTACCGATGGCCATTATGGACGGGACTAGCCTACAGTCTCGTCAAATTTTAGGGTACTGAATGATTTGGGGAAAGCTTACAGTAAACGTTAAGCTGCTCCCATCATGTTGCTTCCATTACAGTGAGAGGATAAGCAATTTGGACAGCAAGTTCTATTACTTCACAGGAACAGGAGTGTCAGAACTAAAATCATTCCAGTGTTATATGCTTAACACGTCCATATCTTATCTTGAAAGAGTCCATGAGAAATTCTTTCAGGTAGTTATGATAGTCTTGATTGCTTTTTCCATTAATCAAAGGCATAATTTAGCTAGCAATCAGATTACGCATATTAAAGGTAAAACAGGAAATGCAAATCAGTGTTCTGTTTAATACATCTCACATATGTTTGATTACATATCTCTCAAGTATATAACTTCTAATCAATTATATCAAGATTGCCTCCATTTTCTTCCTTCTAGTCATTTCCATGCAAGAAAGTATCCCCAGGGTCCACTCTCCTTTTGGGCTCTATTAGGAGAGAGGTTGCTACATAACTGTTGCAATTCACAATTAGAGATGCACTGAGAAATGGTTTAAGTCCAGAGTAAGGAAGACAAGCCAAAACACTTGGTTTCCAAAACTTTGTATGACCTACAATAGGTCATTCTTATTTGTCGTCAAAGTACAACACAAGGACACTCCTGATAAGATATGAGAGGGCTCCTCTTCCTCTCAGCCTTTCAGGAAGACTGAAATGATCTATTTCATGCTTTTTGGCATCCCAAACTAAGACCTAAACAAGTGACAGAACAAGCCTTTACCACAGGAAGTAGCAAGCTAAAACAATTATTTTCCTTATCTATTCTCCTCTAAAATCCCAGCACCACCCCCTGCAAAACTCAAACCACACAGAACATCACAATTAATAGGCTTCAATACCTACTTAATTGTCTATATAACCATCTTTTATTCTATCTTTAGCTCCTATTTCACTTCTCCATTTCCACCAAAACAGGTAAAAGGTTTTAAAGTCCCATAAACAGAATGGGTGTTTTGGGGGCCATTATTTCGACATCTCATGCTTTTGAACATAGAAGCTTGTTTCTAACTCCAGGACTTGATGCCAGACAGCATATAGAAAATTTCTTCCCTTCCCCCCCCCCCCGCATTTCTCTTACTATTCATTGAAAAACATGTTTCCTTTAGTTCCTTGCATCTACTAATTTCATTTCCGCAAGTACTTTGCTAATCAGCTTTCTACACCACACTGATCAAGACTTTCAGAAGCTACTATTTATTTGAGTTATCTGACTGCAGAAGTGTTTTTGTTAAATTCTGAGCAGCCAGTTGAACTGGACACACACATATAGTCAGTTTGAAAGAGTCTTAGCTTTAATCTCCCTTTTCCCTAGTTTCTTATCTGCACACAAGAGCAATAACACTTCCCGTTTCCCGTGCTCTGTCTCTTTAGCATGCAAATTTCTGGCACGGTCTGTGTTCATGACATTTAGAACAATTGGACTTTCAATTTTAGCTGGCATCATTATATATCATTTGTACTGTGTTTAGGTGCAATAGATTTTTTAATCTTGTTTTATGTTTTTTTTTTCTTCCTCCCCCCAAAAAAGATCTGAATATCCTGTGTGGAAGAGGCTAGGAGTTGAACTGTTTTGCTATATACTCTAAAACAAAATACAAATAAACATATTACTAAACATAATTTTAGTGTATCACACGGAAAGAAATTACTTTAAAGGTACAATGAAATTGTTCGCACAACCGAAACCAACAGTAAAGAGTTTTTCATAACTTGCACGGGCACTTATTTCTTACGACAAAGCCAGCAGTTTTTAGAGAACATTTGTAAATCTTACTCTGGTATAGCTTATACACTTACTTTATAGGACTAGATTCTATGAATGACAATTTAGAAATTGCAACCGCTATGCTCCTTACCAAGAAAGCATCTTATCTAGACTCTGCATCTTGATCCACTGGTTCTTTTGTCACCCGTACAGCTCCTATGCTCCAAAAGAGACTCTGTTCCCCAGCACTGGTTGGCTTTACCACAGAACTCTTCAAAAGTTGCAGGCACTGTACCAATAAGTATTTTTTTTTCTCCAGTAATGAAAATAAATGGAAGAAGAACATAACAAACCAGTGCTCTGGAAAACATAATTCTAAAAATTCTTAATTATGGTTCACTTTTATTTTCAGGTACCATAGTTACAAAACAGTAGACACTAAGCTTTTTGGACCAAGACACAGAGGCGAAATTTACATATCATTAGCTGCCACAAGCCTATTAGAGACTTCCAACTTTTACTGCCAGTACCATTCTGTGACGAAGCCTGGATTACACAGTTACTCTTTAAGGACAAAAGTGGCCTACAGAACTCAGCCTAGAGAAGCATTACCTTAAGGAAAAACCAATAACCAGCTACCAAACATTGAAAAAAAAAATAAATAAAGCAACAAGAAGCCACCAGAATATATTCTGCAAAAGCACAATACCAGTTTCTCCTACTCATTAGAGCTTGAAAAACCACACCTCAGGTGGCTCATACCGTGAGTGCACAAGAGACTCTAAAGGAGAGATGCAAAATATTAGCGAGCAGCACATTTAAACCTAGTGTCACTAAATAGATTCTGCTGGTTTTGTTCATCAGCTTCCACAGCTGCAGACACATTATTAACCCTAAGCGTGTACTAAACCAGGTCAAACTTAAACTCAATGAAAAGAAATCTGACTTAAGTTAGAATAGCCTACACAAGTGGTAAAATCATAGTAACACAAGTTGTTCCAAGATCAAAATTTTGCTACTGCGATGTGAAGGTAAGTCTGCCTGGCTAGAGACTTCTGCAAGTGTAGCATATATTTCCAGGTGCTACGTGCTAGCAGAGAGGCAGAGACAACTGAATAATTGTACCCAAGTATTTCCTTCAGTTCAGGAGTTACTTCACTCTGGTTTTAGAAAGCCAGAAAAATCTACTGTGCTGTCCCAAAGCATGCTCCAACAACCTCTAGCTGTGGAGACAAGACTTAGGAGAGGATCCTTCTGGGTCTAAAAGCTTGAACTGGTGAAAGAGGAGGAAGGAGAGAGCTACACCTTGGTAGTTCAGTTGAGTGGAGGGAGAAGAAAATAGCAGGGCTAAGAATATCAGAGGCAGTTTTTAAGCTTAGTCGTAGGAACTCAACTGTGATGCTAACTCTCTGGCCTTCAGCCCAAACACAGTTCTCTTCCAGCCTGTGAATGCAAATAAGGTACCAAGGCAAGACTGACTAGTTCTAAAAATCACAAAGTGGCTAAAACTGTTCAAACTGTGCAACTGTGGATAATATTTCTTTTTATAAGCCACATCAAATTTAACTTGAAATACTTTTAAATATAGCGACACTACCTACTAAATACATTTCCATAAAAATACTAAATTAATAGCTTATTGAAAAATCCAAGTGATATAATTTTCTTGATTTTTCTGAATACATATTAAAACTAGAAAAAAAAACCAGCAAGTATTAAATGCTTGCATATATTATATCCTGACAGTTAAACTCTATAAACTTCTCAAGTGTTTATTATCAATTAAAAAATATTGAAAGAAATATAAATAATGTCAAGTTAATCAAGGCAATCCTCTACACAGCATCCCACAATGCCTATCTACCTTCATTTTTACATTCATTATCAACATTTTAATGAGAGTCTTATTTTTTCTTCTTCAGATTTTCTAAACGTATCTACACCCACACACTCAGTACTCCATCCACAAATTGGATACACAGAAACAGATGTCCGTAACTACCCTCATCTCAGACCATACTTTTCTCTATGGGCTCAGAGAAAATTTGCTTTAAAAAAATACACCATGAGAACATACCATCTATTGCCTTTAACAATATAGAAATGGAGAGCAGAATGCAAATCATTTTCCCCTCACAGAAGTTCACTAATTATAGTGATCAAAGCTTAAAAAACCTCTGCTACCTCAATGGTATTTACGTTGGAATAAGTCAGACAACCAGACTGGACTTCTTAGGCTGATTTTAGCACCTTGAATCCCACTAAGCAGCTTAATGGCATCTCGAGAACATGGCAACGTTTTAGCCTGGACACACGCAGCTTCCATGACACAATCACTCACTCACGGGGCACCTGGGGTTTCCAAACAAAGTGAAGATGCATGCTGTTGAAGGGCTCTCTGCTTGGGAGAAAGTATGAAATAACAAAAGAAATACGAGTTGTGGCAAGATCTTTGCAGAGGTGTTACAGTCCTCCAGCCACGATGGAGGAAAAGCATTCTGAGTTACAGCTAGAAATCCAGCACTCGTTGCCATCACGGCCAACATACATAACCACTTTATTCAACTAAAGTTCAAACTAATAAGCAATTGTAATTACAAGGGCTTTACGGACAGCTGAGCAGCATAAGGAAGACAAAGAAAACGATCTACAGAGTTGAGTTTGTGACCTAGCAACAAAGGCCAACAGAAAGTCTCACTACTAAATACCTTCTTCGTCTTTACAGGCAAGGTCTCTCCTAAGCCTTCCTGACCATGTACGAGCAGCTGAGTCTGGAGGAGAGGTACTATTCACATGGTAAGTCTGAAGGAAGCAGAAGATATACAGGTATGTGGGATTAGCAGGGATGGAGCTCACTGATGACACTGTAAAGCTGCTATCATCTCTGAAGCGTCATGGTGAACAAGGAAAGCCCTCTGTGACTGAAAATGGCAAGTTTCTCACCACCCTTCCAAAAATAGAAGCTAGAAGAATCAGATGCAAGCCATTTCCAAGCTCATAAAGGTGACGGGGAATAGCCAGCCTAGATTCACCATAAGCAAATCAAGGCTGACAACATCACTTTCAGTGATAAAATGACTGCCTCTAAACGAGAGGAACAGGCTGACAGTCTTTCATGCTAAGTTTAGTGAGGTTCTTGACACTGTCTCCCACAGTACCCTTGTAGCCAAACTGCGGAGATGTGAACTGAATGGCCGGAATACAACACAGGTTAGAAACTGACTGGACAGCCAAGCTCAAAGAATAATTGTCAGTGGTTCAAAATCTACCTAATTGGTGGCCAATTACAAGTACTGTTTGAATCCTGAGGAATGTTATCAGCTCCACCATATGTGTCTTCTTCAACCATCTGCACTATGGAACAGAACATACAATCAGAAAGCTCACAGAGGACAACAAACTGGTGGAGTGCTTGATAATGCTGGGTGGCAGAGCTGCCACTCAGAAGAAATGACAAGCTGGAGAAACACACCAAGAACTTTATGAAACACAATTAAGTAAAAAATCCGAGCGAGCCCTGCACCTGGCACAAAACCACCCCATCCATTAGCACAGGCTGTGGTATACCTGGCTAGGACCACTTCTGCAGAAAAAGGCGTAGAGGTTCTGATGGACAGCAGTTTAGACATGAATCGGTAATAGACTCTCGTGGCAATGAAAGTTAAGCACATACCAGGCTGTGTTAGCAAGATTAAAGACAGTGGGCTGAGAGAACTTATACTCCATGCACAGCACTCATGCAGACTCATCTGGAACATTAACTCTGGTTTTCAGGTCACTTCCTCCACCTCCCCCCACCCAAAGAAGAGATGTTGACAAACTAGAATGAGTCCAGAATGCCACCATCATGATGGTTAGTTGGCTGGAGGATACAAAATCCAAAAATAGGTTGAGAGGGGCAGGCTTGTTTCACTTGCAGAAGAGAAGGCTACAGGGAGTTGGGAGCAGCACAATCTGATAGAAGTCTTCCAATACCTAAAGGTGAAGGTCATAGATAACAGCTAGCCAGACTTTTCTCAGAGTTACAGAGCAAAAAGGAAGTTGACAACTGGCAGCAAAGAAAATCGCAGCTGGACATAAAGAGAAAAAACATATTTTAACCAGGAGAGCTAGTAATCCCTGAAACAGCAGCCAAAAGAGGCGGTGGACTCTCCATCCTTGGAAACTTTCAGAAGTAGGCAGGACTCTGAACAACTCAAATCAGCTTTGAAGTTAGCCCAGATTTGAGCAGAAGCCTGAACTGCTCTGTCGGCAGAGGTCCTTTCCTACTTTAATTTTATGAATTCATCTAGAATGAGACTGGATCACAGATGCCCACTGCTAATTTAAACATCAAATTTATCTCCATATGAAGATACGAATGGCCATACCAGGTAAGACCAGAAGTCCCTCCCCTGCCACTGTCCCTTCTCTAACATCCAGAAAGGGGACGGCATTTGAAGGGGGGGGGCGGGGAAGGCAAGAACAGAAACCTACTAATTCCAAATAGTCTCTTGGGGCTCCTTGAGCCAGAAGTGGAAGCTTCATAGCAGAAACTCATCCATGAACTCTGACGGCTGTTGTTGACCTGTAGAATTTTAGTATTGCAACATCCTGTGGTAAGACAATGCATGAGGATGTGAAGTGTCTTAAGAAACACCCCTTGATTTTGACTTATCAACTGCTAACCTTACTTGAAACTCTTCTGTTCTTGTTTCAGGAAAAAAAAAAAAAAAAAAAAAAAAAAAAAAAGGGAACATTCACTCTCTTCTATGCCTCTTACGTCTCTTGAGATTGAAGAGGCTCTTTCTAAACCATTCTTTGTAGAAAGCCCTTCCACGTCTCTAATTCTTCTTGCCCTGGCGTAGACATTTTTCAATTTTTCAGGGAAGAGAGCAAATAAGTAGTATGAGTTACTCTTGAGAGAAGAAACCATGGATTTTCATTGCTACATGATGAGGTTCTCCATTCTTATCTTTCCCAACACTTTTGCTCTAAGTTTGTTAACATTAGCCTGATCATTCCCAGATAACGTTCACTATTACCTCAAGATCCCACTGAGGAATGATGACAATTTCCAAGTTGGTTATTGTGTATATAAGATTACGATTGTTTTTCTTTCCACCATACCTAAAAACTGTACCACACTACACTTGTCTATATTGCATTTAATCTACTATTTTGAGAGCCATTCAGTCTCTCATTATTCTTCTCTAACGCTTCACACACTTGGGTTGTATCTGTAACACCTCGATTGTCTGTAGTATCATCAAGGAAACTGGATCATCTCAGCACTCACTCTCTCTTCCAGGCTGTTTTAACAGTTGAATATCAGCAGTAATGGCAGAGATGCCAGCAGAACCCTAACGTTAACCTTCTTCCATTACAGAAGTTGGCTTCTAAATCTTGCCGTTTGTTCCTTGTCTTGCCCAGTTACCTATCCACACAAGGACTTCCGTCTTCTTTCTTTCAAGAGTTCCTGGTAAAGGATATTTCCAAAAAACATTCAGTAATAAGAATAAACTATCAACCAAATCCACCATCATCTATTTTTTTTTTTTTTTAAACATGGAAGTCCACTATCTTTGCATAGCATGACTTTCCTTTTTAAAAGTCACACCAACTGATGTACATTATTCCATCTTTGATTAGTCAGGATAGTATTTTTGCATCAATTAGCCATTGGTGGGAAAGGAAAAATCAATTACATGTATTAATAATCTCAGTAAAATTTTACTTAAGGTAGAAGGACTGAAACAAAGTCTTCTACTTTGTCTTCCACACCTATCGAAAAAGATCCTCAGATTACTTCAGGACAAAAATGTTTATCAGCATTTATCACAGAATTTCCAGAGAAATCAAGGGAAGGACTGACCACAGGAGAAAGATTTTCTCTAAGCCAAATAAGCTTATTTACAAAAAATGTTACATCCTGAATTTCTGCTCCTTCAGAAATGTAGGATGTCAGGCCGACATGTAACACCTACTGTGTGAAACTTCAAATACCAGCTCGATGCTGCCCACAAGTCTTCCTAACCGTGTGTTTCTTTCACAATTCAAGTTTTGTGAAAAATTTAAGCCTTTATCCTCCCACACATCTTTAGCCTTTAGCACATCAGTTTGATAACTGATCTGGTCACATTCTACAACATAGGTTAGATTCCTTCTTCACTTATGCAGAATCAAGCCTAAAGAATTAAAAAAAAAAAAAAAAAAAAAAAAGAAACTAAAACCCAAACAATCTCTTTCAGACCGCAACATTTAACAGAAATAGTTTCTACCCTACAGTGACTGCATATAGGAAAATAGTTCAGATGTAGCAGAAACAAACTGGTTTTTGGTTTCTATTTCTATAACTATCGTTTGAATGTTGGAAATTATAGAGTAGGATTGATACTTCAAAAAAGTCAACTCAGTTAAAGGAAGAATCATTTGGTGGTCAAAGTAAGACCATTAATCATTCCCCAGCCTGTTAAGAGGAATTTTCAAAGGTTTGTTTTCTAAAAACTGATTTTCACAGAAAACAGTACAGACACCAGGAACGGGCATCTTTTACGTGGCTTTGCAATTCTGTAAGAGAACATCTGATTTCCTGCTGTATTTGGGAGAAAGAAGTTAATCAGGTCTAGCTTGACAGCAGTACCAACTCACATGCAGGGAACTTTTAACTACACATCCTGACTTTTCTGATGTCTGTGTGAATAATCCTTCTGCAACATTACAGTCTCATAGCCGAAAGCACCTGCTTGCCACAAAGTGCAGATTTCCTTAAAAAAAAAAAAACACAAATACCTCCATTGCGTATCTTTTCAAATAAACTGAATCATGGGCAGGAGGGAATTTGAAATGGATTTTAAAAAAAAATCTTTTCAGGTATAGTGGGAAGAAAAAAAAAGTTTCAAGAAAAATAAAATAAGAGTCCTACCAGATTAGGTGGGGGGAATCATTACAGAACTATGCTCTCCTTTCAAGGGTCAGAAAAGTGATGTGCTTCCTCTCCTCAATTCTGTTAGCTTATAACACCTGAAAAGCACCAGAGATTTATATGAATCTACAGGTCTCCAAGATAATTCAGTTGAAGACTTTCTGAGGTATAAATAAGCTTTTTCAAATGCCATATATTGTACCCTTATATGAAATAAAGCCTATTCACAGATAAGTAGGGAAAAGAAAGTGAGAAGTGCAGTGATGAAACTGTGTTTCAAAAAAACAGAAGCAAAGACAACTTAGCACTACTTCATGCAAGAGGAAAGAGGAAGTATGGAAGAAAAATTAAGCATCTCCTAATTAGTTTTAAAAAGCAGTGTCAAGAGAAAAGGTAAACCTAGCAAGAAACACCTTTGAGCATTAAGCTGTTTCCTTGAGATTAAATTAGACCACCATGCTCACCTTCAACAAAACAGAAAAGCAGGACATCTATTACACATGATGATGCCATTTGAAAAATGAGGCAGGGTACAATAAACTATTACAAATTTTCCCTGAAGCCCATAACAATTACGCATTTCCATGCAGAATTACTGAAACTCCGTTTTTATACACTTTATTTCTTCCTCTCACTCTGAACTGAGTCAGCATCATTATTTGTTACTGAACTCATCCAAAATGTAAATTATATCACCACTTATTCACAGAATGAATCTTTCTGATGTGTAGCTCTTATCAGTCTCTTCAAGTAGTAATATTTTTTCCTTGTTCTAAGCAAAATCAGAAAAGGAAAAGAAAGTTAAAAGAAAGGAGAAGTAGTCTATTTCAGGAATGAGAACCTTAGAATAAAAGTCTAGGTTTAAGTTTAATTAGGTACAAGCATTCATATAGACTCTTGAAGAGATACAGACCAAGGTAACTTTCTAAGTCTAAATACAGTTGCAATCATTTGGAATGTTTTTTTTTTTTTAATTTCTTTTTAAAAAGAACAGTTTCAGTGTGTTTAAAGTGTAAAGCCAAGTAGTGTTCCTTAGACAAAAACCTGTCAGTTTTACAACTCAGGAAGACAGTACTGCATATTCTAGAGCAGCTGTGTCTAGAAATATTACAATATTCAAAGCTGATACTTCAACGCAGGAGAGAATTAGTAGCAAAAATTCTTGGACTATCCATCTGCTACATACATACTTACTCAACAGAAGCAACTATAATCCTTCAAAATATTATCCTTTTACACAAACTGCTAGTAACTTATTACTGAATACATTATGAACTTTTCAATAAGGCTTCCAACAACAAAATCAAGTGCTTTAGAAAGACATTTTACAGTTATATAAAACTGTCTTGCATCCTTATGTAAGCAAATTGACAGCCATTTTACAGTCCTGTCTAGAGCCACACTGGGGACACTAGAGACCAGTCATTTTCACTACATTTGTTTATAGCTGCCATCTTAGACTCAAAAGACATTCATTCACTTTTTCTCCTTTTAGTAGAAAAAAAACTGAGTACTAACAAAAAACTAAGGATTCCTCCCTGTCCAAAGAAGTCGTCGAGTTGCTAAGCTAAGGTCACACAGCAGGTTTGTGTCCTGAGCAAGTCCCTTCATGTGTTTTGATCCTTTCTTCTTTTCGAAATATTTGTTCATTTTAATCACATTATCACCTCTTTAAATGAAAGAGGTCATCATCATCACCCTCCTGTGTTTGCACAGCCCAAACACTATGATACTGGTTTGAGTCTTTAGGCTAGAGATCCCATTTCCAGTCAGATCACTCCCAAAATAACCTATTCCAGCTGAAGTGACAGCATTTCTCTTAAGATTAATAATTAAGGATGATAGATTCAGCAGATCTACATCACAAGATACAAATGACTGAACTTCTACTCAATATATTATCTGTTTTACTTAGTTCTCGCTAGTTCACAGCTCAAGGTAATCCACAAAGCACTCAAAAACAGCAGAGGTGAATCAACAGTAGGTTGTGAAGCAGTTAAATTACTGGCTATCATAATAAAGATATCCTAACAAAAACTTGCTTTATTTAAATAAACAATAAAGTAATCAAGTAATATAGCATATTTCACATTCTGGATTAGCAAACGCTCCCTATACAGTGTAGCTTCAGGGTCTAAGCTATGGGAGGCCAAGCGTACAGTGAAGGCAGTTTCTGAAGTTTACAAGGACTGATGGATTTTCCAGCATGCCCGTATAGCAAATACCCATTTGCCAAACAGTATTTCCCTACACCTGCAGGCCCAAGAGGTGCACTATTCCGCTGATTAATATTGGAACTCCTGAACTGAAAGATCATGGGAAGACATTTAGAAAGATAAAAAAAATTTACACCAAGTGGTCCACAACATCCAATGAGAGCTCCACTCCTATCACACCAAGCTGTGAAGCATTTTTCTCCTATTACGATAATGGAACAGTTTGGGTTGGAAGGGACCTTTGAAGGCCACCCAGTCCACCCCCCTGCAAGGAGCAGGGACATCTCCAACCAGGTCAGGTTGCTCAGAGCCCCGTCCAACCTGGCCTTGAATGTTTCCAGGGATGAGGCATCTACCACCTCTCTGGGCAACCTGGTCCAGCATTTCATTGTAAATAATTTCTTATGTCCAATCTGAATCCACCTTCTTTTAGTTTAAAGCCATTACCCTTTGTCCTATCACAACAGGCCCTGCTAAAAAGTCTATCCCCACATTTCTTATAAGCACCCTTTAAGGGCCAGAAGGCCGCTCTAAGGTCTCCCTGGAGCCTTCTCTTCTCCAGGCTGAACAGCCCCAACTCTCTCAGCCTGTCCTCATACGAGAGGTGCTCCAGCCCTCTGATCATCTTTGTGGCCTCCTCTAGACTTGCTCCAACAGGTTCATGTCCATCTTGTGTTGCGGGCTTAAGCTGGATGCAATAGTGCAGGTGGGGTCTCACCAGGGCAGAGTGGAGCAGAGGGGCAGAATCACCTCCCTTGACCTGCTGGCCATGCTTTTGACATGGCCCACGATATATAGCAAATGTTTGAAGGTCATCTTTACTCCTGTTTCACAGCTCCTGAAAAACATTCACCGTGCAAAGAATCAAAGATTTCACAGATATTCTGGCTTTATGTCAACATTTAAAGACCCTAACATGTTAGCTACCATACAGACATACTCTTTCCAGATGAGAAAATTTACACAAATCAAACTCACGAGATTACAGGGCACTGTCCTGTGAAAACACTACAAATCAAGTATGCTGCAACTGTGAATTGCAACATCAGGTAAGTATTCACTTCAAAGATACTATCAGGAGGTCTTCTGTACAATGTTTGAGAGTATTTTTCTTGACATATTTTCCTACAGGCACAATGGAGTACCAATAATCAAGCAACATCTCTAGCTCATGGCCTCACTGTTACTTATTGCATTTTATTGTATTTTCTTCCTTTGTTAATCACTTTAAAATGTGTTTTATAGTGAGTGGGAAGGGGTGGAAGAGAGATCAACTCCCACAGGAGCCAGCTCTTACTTTAGATGCTTTCCAATGTAGAACTTCTTCCAAAGTCCCACAGTATCAGTTTTTCTTAAAACACAGTGGCCCACAGAGCCCAGTGCAGAAGCACAGCAGCAGTACAAAAGGTGTCATGCTTGTTTGCTGACGTGCACGCATGATGTGTCGGAACAGGAAGCTCATTATTCAGCAACACACAAATGCTCGGTATGGACCTTCAATGCACGCTCGGTGAGTCAGGGCACCCAGTTCGAAAACAGATTCAGTGTAAGATACAAGCATTCACACTTAGTACAGAGCTGACTGTTTAGCTTATTGTGTCAACCTACTACTTGAAGAGCACTTCACAAATCAGGTAACGATCTAGAAGTGCCATATATAGATATATTTTTCGTACACTGATGTACTGACAGTACATTTGATGTTATAAGTTCCTTTACTTCTGTCTTTCCTAACTTCTGCCTGAATCACTTTCACCGAACAACTTTTACGTTCAAAGTTTTGACAAAAGTACTCTGTGGCTCATAATGTGAGAGGACAGAGCTATATTCAAAACCAACAACTTATAGTGAAGCTTATAAACAGGGTCAAAAATAAAGCAGTGCAACCAATTATGCAAAGAAAAAATGAATCTTGCACCTTTTCTGCTTCAGTGGGAAAAGAAGTTGACCTGAACTGTTTGACATCTGCATTCGTAACCTAGATCATGGGTCAGAGTGCACCTCCAAAGTTTACAGATCACACAAAACTGGAAGGAGTTGTTAATACGCCAGATGGTTGCGTTGCCATTCACAGGGACCTCAACAGGCTGGAGAAAAGGGCAAACAAGAACCTCATAAAATTCAACAACGGGAAATGCCAAGTCCTACACTTGGGAAGGAACAACCACAAGCACCAGTACATGCTGGTGACCAACAGCTTGGAAAGCAGCTCTGCAGAACAGAACTGGGGGTCCTGGTGGACAAGTTGCCCATGAGACAGCAATGTGCCCTCGCAGCAAGGGTGGTGAACAGCACCCTGGGCTGAGTTAGGAAAAGCATTGCCAGGAGGTCAAGGAACAGGATCCTTCTCCTCTATTCAGCATGAGTTCGACCCACCCGAAGTGCTGTGTCCCATTCTGGGCCTCCAGTACACGAGTGATATAGAATCACAGAATGGTTAGGGTTGGAAGGGACCTTTGAAGGCCATCCAGTCCAAACCCCCTGCAAGGAGCAGGGACGACTCCAACCAGATCAGGTTGCTCAGAGCCCCATCCAACCTACCCTTGAATGTTTCTAGGGATGGGACATCCACCACCTCTCTGGGGAACCCGTTTCAGTGTTTCATCACCCTCAGTGTAAGAAATTTTTTCCTAATATCTAATTTGAATCTACCTGTCTCTATTTTGAAACCATTACCCCTTGCCCTGTCACAACAAGCTCTACTGAAGAGTCTCTTCCCCATCTTTCATACATGGACATACTGCAGTGAGTACCGCAGAAGATCCCAGAAATTACTAACAGTTTGGAGCATCTGACATAAGAGAGAGGCTGAGAGAGCTGGAACTGTTTAACCTTGAGAAGAAAAGGCTTGGGGGAAGTATTATCAATGTGCATAGATATGCGATGGGAGAAGTAACAAAGATGGAGCCAGACTGCTCTCAGTGGTACCCAGTAAAAGAACAGCAGGCAATGAGTACAAATTGAAATACAGAAAATTCCATGTAAACAAAAGATTTTTTTAAAATACCATAACAGCAATCAAACATTGGAGCAGGTTTGCCTAGAGGGGCTGGAATTTCTATCTTGGCGATAATCAAGAACAGTCTGGATATGGCCCTGAGCAACCTGCTCTAGCTGACCCTTCTTGGAGGGGAGGCTACTGGCCTAGACTGCCTCCAAGGGACTCCTTCCCTTTCTAACCTCGGCTATTGTGTTTTCTGTGGACTCAGGACTTCAACAAATCCTGTTCTCCTATTTGTTCCCCTCTTTAGCAATCAGGTAAACATGGTATTTCCATGAGAAATCAGTGCATTATTAAATCTGTTGCCAGTATTTCCCTTGCCTGCCACAGCTGACAATACAAGAAGCCAAACAGCAGCTCTGAGAAGGTGCTCAATTATTGTGTGCTTCAGCAGCTCTCACTTCATCAGCTGTCTTTTAAAGCAGTTGCAGCCCAGCTGACCCTAAATTCTTGCCCAATGCAAGCAGCTCAGATAAGAATATTTTCATAAGAGATCATCCCTGCTTTCAGCTCTTCCATCTTTCTGTTTTGGGATCTTACTCCATATAGTTTGCTAGTTCAGGTTAATAATTATTCACACTTCCAAAGATATGGATGAATTATCTAGCTTCCTGTCATCGCTTGTTTATTAGCGTTTCAGCAAAGAACTCCAATAACAATGTTCGCATTCATTCGTTTTTTAAATTGCCAGCTTTCATGTTACATACCCTCAGATGAGACCAGCATAATTTTCTATCAATAGGCTTTTTTTTTTTTAAGAAAAAAAAAGAAAAAAAAAAAGAAAAGAAAAAGATTCCACAGCACTTTGAAGGAAGAATAGCTGGCAACCTTCTTGTCCTTGAGAAGGGAGAAAGGATTGGAGTGAGGGGGAATACTCAAGTATTATTTCATACAGTTAAATAGCTTCCCTAGATTCAGCTGAAGTCTATTTACCTCCCTGAGCTGAACTGTTGAAGAATGGCTGAAGCATTTCCATTCCTGCAGCAACCACAATGCAGCTATGGAAAAGGGATTTTCCTTTGCAGTTTTAAGCACTCTTTCAGACGAAAGGCACTCTGTGGAACATACTGTAAACGTAGAGCTATTACACAACTATTATCTAGTGATGTTGGCATGAGGAAGCTAGAGAGAGGAAACAGGAAGGATACAAAAGATGGTAGACTTGTATTTATATTTCACTCACATCAGGGAAACTGACCGGTGCCCAAAGCTCCAAGAGAAATATCTGAGCTACTCTGTTGGTGGACAAAATTAAAAGAATGAAAGTGATATACATTCATTTCAGACAGTGTTTGAAATAACTGGAAATAAAAATTTACAGAGGCTCAGTGCCACAGAAACTTGTAGGCATCTGCCTCCAAATGAACAAAATGGCATTTGATATCAACTTACTTTAGTAGACTTCAGCCTTAATGTTCATTTCTCCCTGCTGCTTTTTCACCTCCGCCATTAAAATGTTTTGATATATGACTCACAGCTAAGAACATTTAAGAGGCTATAATAAAAAGATCTGAGCAGACACTGTTCTAGCAGGTTTTATAAACAATGAAAAATGCTATTAAAGATTACAAGAACAACCCAGAAGTTGAATGGGTGCTGGGAAGAATCAATAAACATCACCTTTGCTAGGACACTAAGAGTTTTTGTGCAAGGGTGTCTCATCCTTTTACTATTTAGCTTCCCAACTTTACAAACAACATTCCATTCTCTTATGTATATTTGTGTTAAGATTTTTCAGGGGAAAAAGAATGCTTGTGGAAATAAAAGAATTAGTCCAAAATATTCTCTACCTTTTAAATGGCTGGCATCTTGACAATTCATCTTAAGTCATAAGCAGCAAAACAAGAACTCACTGATCCTCACTGCCAGTAATTTTTCAGGAATGTAACAAGCAAAACTGTGATAACAACTGGAATATATCTAAAATGCAGTCTTAAAATGATCTTCTTAACTTTAAATGCCTTCACATTGTTCTGGCTGTGGAATGTGCTAGAGTGCTCTTTACAGCTATTTTGAAATTTAAGCCTGATGCTGTCAGCTTTAAAGTACTTCATGATGACAGAAAGAAGCCTTCTTATGTAAAATGGAAATGAAAACTTTGTCCTTCTGCTTCTTGCAACTAAGTAGAATGAAGCTAGGAGAGCAGACAAGGAGGACATGCACAAGAAGAACATGGCCAGAAAGCCTGCAAAACAAACACTGCGAAGAGCACACAGCACTCAGTGTGCGAAAGCGCAGCATGATCTCAGCACAACAAAGTTTTATTTGCATAAACACCTTCTATAGATGAAAAATGTTGATACACCGACACGAGAGACGTTTAAATAAGCATTTCGCAATAAAGATCCTTCTCCCAGCTCCCTCCCACCGTTATTGCTATTAATGTGGCAGACCTACTGTACGTATCACACGAGACTTCAAACAAAGGTTTCCATTGATTCCTATGAGCATCATCCTTCCAGTTCAACAATTCTGAGAGGCGATGACCTTAACGCTCAGCACCGAGTCCTTCATTTGCTTTACAATACCTAGTTAAAGCCAAAGACCAGCTATGCAGCCTTGGGAAACCACCATCCTTCCGACAGACTCAGTTCCTTAACCAACACTCCATGCTTTTACCAAACCGTAAGTATTTGGCTTATTCGTCTCCACAGGCCTCCAGCCTTTCCCAGTATGTTTGTCCCTTTTTATATTTTAAGCTCATCTCCATCTTCGGGGAACCAAGAAGCCAGGGATCCATATTCTACTCCCACCTCCACTCCCTCCCTTTAACACGTCTCCTAACAACGCCACGTAGATTCGGCTAATCATCCGGGATGAGCATTTAAAGCAACCCCCGGTCTCCCGAGCCATCATTCACACGCCCCTACACCCTCTCCCCCCATCCTGACCCCGTCCGAGCCCTCTCCCCCCCCCCCCCGCCTCACATCACCCCTACGACCCCAGCTTCGCCTTGCTACAAGGACCCGGCTTCCCCTCTCCCCGCCTCGGCCAGCTCCTCTACCTCTCAACGACCCTTTTTGTGTCCTTAGCGCGGCCCCGGGGCGGGGGGAGGCTCCCCCTCCACCTCAGGGCACGGTGACACCCGGGGAGAGCCGCGTATTCCAGGCACGTCCCTCAGCCTCGGCGGCGGGGGAGGGGAGCAGGAGAAGCCGTGGAGGCAGCAGCCGAGACGTCAAGGGGAGGAAAACGGAGCCGGGCGGGAAACTCCGTGGTGGGAACCCCTCCCCCGCCCCCAACCCCGCAGCCCCCGGGGGCCCCAAGGGCTCCCGAGGCGGGGAGCGGGAAGGGAAAGGGGGGGCCGGGAGCACCCGGCTGGCCGAGCCCTCATCGCCCCCTCCGGCGGGACGCTGGCGGCGTTACCCCTCTCCTCCGCGCCGGAGGAGGAGAGGGGAGGCTCGGCACCCACCTTGAGAGTGGGATACTCCTGCACCTTCAAAGTCATTGAGAGCTGAGCAGCTGATTCCTGCACCGCCATCTTGGATTAGGCACCAACCTCCTCCCTCCTCCTACCCCCGCCCTCCCCAGCCCGGAGCGGAGGGAGCTACCTACGGCGCGCACGGCATGACGGGCGGTAAGGGCCTTCCTCCGCCCCATCCCTAATGGAGGCGGGACGAACCAACGGCGCTCGCTCCTCACCACGGCCCGGCCCGCCCTCTCTCCTCCCCCCATCGCCCCGGCGGCGTGGTACGCTCCGCGGGACTGTGGTGGCGGAAGAGCAACAGCGGGGCGAGAGGCGCCAACCAATCAAGGCCGACCTCTTGCACGTTCCATTCGTCCTCGTTGACACCGCCTTAGAGCTTGAGAAGCCACGCCTGATTGGACAGCGGTGTAGAAGAGGGCGGGGCCTTCTGGATGCGCGGACAAATCAAAAGGAATTACGGCATCGAGATAGGCGGGATTTTTGGGCGTGATGGACATTCACCCATCCAGTCGCGACAGAGAGGGCTTTCCCATTGTCCAATCAGAATCTCCAGTAGAGCTCAGTAGGCGGGACCTAAAAGTAAATTTTGATAGTGACTTAAAACGGCCGTTTTAACACCCCCCTCAGGTGTCCGGGAAGGGGAGGGGCGGGACGAGGGGCGGAGCCCGCAGGAGGCGGTGCTGAGCGCGCTTTGATGGGCAGGCTTCCCAGCCAACGCTGTTGCGCCACCCTACTGACGGGCAGAGTGCTGAGCGAATGGATGACGAGCCTGAGGAAGGCGGGCGGGGCAGCGGCCCGGCGTGTGGCTGTGTGTATGTCGGCCGGGGAGGGGAGGGGGCCGCCCCTAGTAAGTTCTGTGGGGAGGAGAGAGTGAGTGAGAGTCAGTGAGGCGGAGGCGGCGGGAAGAGGTTTAAATAGCGGAGAGAGCGTGAGTCCCCTTCCCCTCAGGTCCCTCTCCCCGGTGTCGGGCTGCCCTCCCGCGACCCCACCCCCGGCGGAGCTGCCGGCCCTCCCCGCTGAGGGAGGCGGCGGGCGGAGGGGAGGCCGCGGCTGCCGGGCCGGCCGGCGCCAAGTTTCCCCGGTGAGCGGGGCGGGAGCAGCTCCCTCAGCAGCCGGGCCGGTCTCGCCTTCCCCGCGGGGGAAAGGGGGTGGGGAGTGGAGTGGGGGGGGGGTGGGTTGGCTGTCGTTCGGCCCCTGAGGAGCCGTGCTCGGAGTGTAGAGTAGCGGCTTTCAACTTTTGGGGGTTTTACCCCTTTTTTGGTGTTTTTTTTTTTTTTGTTGTTGTCTGGGTTTGCGGGCTCCCAGCTGCGTCTGGAGGGAGCTGTGTCTCTCTCCGGCCGGTGTAACGCTGCACTGGGAAGGCTCCTGCTCGCCTTGCTGACCTCTGTTAATCCCTGAGAGCGGTCCCCGGGCCTTGGTGGGCCGTAAGGTGGAAAACACTGGTTGAGGTCTGCAATAATTCCTCCACTGAGCATGTGTGAATGTTTCCGTATATAAAAAAAAAAAGACACCTTATCCTGCAGACTATCCCTACTTGTGTGTCAGAGGGAATAAAACCGTTCTTGGAGTGTTAATCCTCTGATTGTTGATGTAAAAGCTACTTTCTTGATAATATGTAGAGGGCAGTGCCTTGAGATCCAACTGTACCCTACACGAAGCTTGTCCCTGTGATGTGAGCACCTCGGTGAGTGGGGTGGAAGGCGCTTTGTCAGACCTTGAAGCCATTAGGTCTGCAGCAAAAGAGTAAGAAAGTGGAAACGTACTGATCAGGAGCTGTACGGGCAGCGATACGAGCTTTCTTCTGTTGTTGAAGTCGGTGGCGGAAGTTGTTTCTCGATGCAGGTGCTTGCTGTTGTCAGCAGATATGTTTCAGGTAGCGTGCTGTTCTGGTTTGAGGCTTTAAAGATGCCCCCAAACCTGTATCCATTAGTAATCGTGGTGGGTTTTGCCGTCTTTTCTAAACTTTGTGGTTATATTATTTCTGGTCTGCAGAAGACTGTAGAAAAATAAACACAAATATTTCCAGGAAGACAAAATGCATTTAACTTTCATGATTTGAAAGAGCAAATCATATTTAACAAGTGAAAAACATGTTTATCATAAGTGATAATTATGTTTTTCTCCTTTTTGGTAAAGCTATTTCCAATGTGCGTAGACCCCGTTGCATTGAGAATGTTTTCTGTCCACCACAAAGGGCTGATGGTAAATAGAAAATGTGTGAAGTCATGTAGTTGAGTGTTAGATTCTCTTCAGCTTGGGACTGCAAACTATTTACTTGTGTTTACTCTCAGCTGCCCTGGCATTCAGTCTGGTACTAACCGTAATCAGCAAATGTATGCCTAGACATAATTTCCCAAGCCCACACCAGGTGCAAAGCCTTTGTTTAAAAAGTATATTAGTAAAAACAGTTGTGTTAGTTACACCTGGGATTAACATTCATGCCTGGACTTGATCTTGGGGCCGGATTCTGCAAGAGGATTTGTGGAAGGAGGATTTTTGACTCTATGAAAGCTCTGTGCAGGGAATGGTTCACCTGAGCTTGTCAAGTGGAGGACTGAAACCTTAGCTCAATTGTTGTTGTATTTACAAATGTAACTATGTGGCATTGTAAATTCTTGTTGTTAGTCCTGTGATCTTAAATACTCAGTGAACTAATATTTAAAAGGACATTTGTTGTTCAATATCGCACATCATTGATGTTACTGAGCATCTTGAATTTGGCATACTTTAACTCCTTCGGCCTGTGATGCTTATAGGGACTAAAGTGTGACTTTCTGTGTAATTTACCAAATTACAAATGTATTTGTCAAAAAAACCTTTCTTTTTTTTTTTTTTTTTTGCAACAGATTTTCTATATTTAATCCCTTAATGTTCCTTTCAGATAACACAGTAGCTAATTTAATGTCACACAAATATTCCATGGTTACAGGTTATGTGCTCAGACTGTCTCTGTCTTTAAGCTGGAGAATTATTGGTGAAGGTTTGTCAGACATCAGTAGCCGAAGTTAAAGGTTTTGCTTAATGGAACAGATGGCCAAGCAACCATCATGTCAGAGAAAACAGCATGTATTCCGTGTATTCTTGGTTTAACACAAGAGGGAGCATGTCTAATCTTTAACCTTTAAATATTGCAACTTCAGAGAGGAAGCTTTAAGTATTGAGTGTCAGCTAATTTGTGTTCTAGTCTCCATGTGCAAATATTGAAACAACCTGTGCATATTTCTGGCGTGTTTTCAGCTTTAGGTTGCAGCTGTTGATTTATAATATAAATGTTAGTGTGATAAATGTGGAGATAAGAACTAAGCTAATGATCTTTTGACCTTGTTAAAATCTGTACTTTCCTGCTGAATTTAACTAAATATTTATGGTTATTGTTATTCCTGGGTATGGTTATTCATATACAGAGGTTGTACTTTGTTCTTTAATATTAGGTTAATAAATGCCTTCTGCTTAACCTACCATACAAAGTTATAAAGCCAGAGCTTAATTTAATTAAATTTAGTTTGATTACCAATATAATTTTGCTTTTACAGTTCTTATAAATTCTACTGCTTTTTTCTTAAATAAGAAATACAAATCTGGATCTGCTAAGAAGGCTTGTGTACCATATCTCATTTATTTTTCTGTGTCCCCTAGTGGTGTAGAAGGAAGAATAAAAATCAGCTTCCATTTTGTATTTCTTGCCATTGTCCAGTTGAGTCATAATCTATTAATGGTTGTCCTCATGTAGTGTCTTAGTAATGAGAATTAGCAATTAGTTGAAATTAAGCAATGCATACAGAACACTCCAAACCTTTAGAAGAACCTCACCCATTTGACGGTATCTTAAAAGTATTTCCCATAGTTTTCTGCTTTGCTCCAGATTAGTAATTAGAGAAAAATATCTATCTTCCATTAAGCATTGCATGCACATCATGTATCTTTCATAAACATAAATACTCTGTATGTTATTGGGTAGAGCAAAGCAGAAACCTTGGTGCTTTGGTTCCATGTGCTGAAGCAACTGCTGTGGATTGAGATTTTGCTACACTTGCTTCTCTTTCCTCTTTGTGGACATGACAACCTCTGTGTCAGGATGGCAGAAGTGACTGTGTGTCACCATCATTTCTCATTTTAGCAGATGAGACTGGCATCAGCCTGTGGTACAGAGTCGGATGTTGGATCAGGAGGGAGCACAGGTTGCCCCACTGGCCAGAAGAGCTCTCTTCCCCTGAGCAGATGGGTGGTGATTGTGCTGTCCATCTTGCCATGGAGAAGTAAAAACCTTCGCTATATTCTTCTGATGAGTTATGGTGTTTGCGAAATATTTAGGACTTTACCTTTAATATGTGTTAACTTTTTTCCTTGGAATAATGGGAGAAATTTTGGTATTTTTTTAACAACTACTGTGCACAGCATTGACAGAATAAGGTGTTAATATCAAAGCAGGTTGTCCTCAAAATACCCCAGGCAGCTGTGCTTGCAAGACAGAAATGTGAGATGACCTGTACTGATATCAGATACCTTGAGATAGATATTCAGTAAGTGTTATGACTTTTAGATGATAATGAGGATTAAATAATTCCTGCTGGGGAATTTGTTGCTTTACTGAGTTATTCACAGCAACCGAGCTTTTTTAATGGATTGCTCCATTTTAATGGATGCTACTTGATTTTTATATAACACGTATGAAACAATACTGGGGAGTCAGAAATTCATAGAGAGCAGAGACACACCTTCTGATGAGAAGTGTTGATACACTGAGTTTTGTAAAGATCAAATGAGCTAATGAGCTGCCTGTTGTCTTGGCTATTCCATGTGAGTCAAAAGAGGCAAAACTTACTTTCTTGTACATATTTTTACTTTAAAAGGAAGTAATAATATGACTGTATAGTTCTTTTTTTTTGTATTGTAACTTTAAGCTTATAACTGAAAAGTGTATGAGTGTATCTGGTTTATGTAAATAGGCTGGAGAAGTTAGTGTTTTTATTTCTGTATCCGAGAGAAAATTACCATGAGTATAAAAACCCACCAACCAACCAAAAAAAAAAAGCCCCCACAAACAAAACCCAGCCATTAAACAACAGCAGGAGAGATTGCCCTGATGTGCCACAGTGTAAAGCATCGTTGTAAAGCAGTAATTGCAGATCAAATGCTTTGTTTCCTTATTTTAGCATGATTGTAAGGACACTTTCCTTATCAGGGGAAAATGTAGATGCACTCAGCAATTGAGGTTACAAAGTTGCCATAATGGATTAGAGTCGAGACCTCAGTAGAGGCCATTGTCTGTGCTGAATCAGCTGTGTGAGCAGACAATTTAATATCTCGGTTACTAATCTGGTACCTTGCAGGCAATGCAGGCGTGTAAAACTTATTTAGAAATTATTCTATATTTATGCAAGCATGCAAAAGTTTTCAGCTGTCAAAGTATTTGTTAATTTGCTTGTATAAAAAAAAAAAGAGGTGGGGGCAAAATTGACAATATAGGTCAAACTCTTGTGAAATCTCATGTGAAAAAAGAAGAGTTATATTTGCATTAAAAATGGCATGTGGGACTTGGTGAGCTGATAAAGTGCACAGAGTCCTGTAACTTTCTGAATGGATGTTTGAAAATGGAAAGGGGAGGGGGCTTACCTGTGAGTATTTTTTTAGCTATGAACGATTATTTTGTTTTGCTTTCTGGGTTACGACCCCCTGAAAAATGGGGAGGGGGGGTGTAGAAAGAAAGTGCTGACACAGCCTTAACTACAGAGCAGTGCCCTGCGTGCTGCTGCAATAATTGCCCGGGCAGTGTTTTCTCCTTTCCTGCCATTGTGCTCTACGTTCCTTTAATTCATTCCAATTTTAACTTTCCGAAAGTTTGATATTATTTAAAGCCCACGGCGTGTGTGCAGGAGCCAGAGGAGTGAGGAGTCAGAGTAGCATGGACTTGTTAATCTCAGCCTGATCTTGTCAGCAACAGCAGAGCAGAGGGAGAGGGAGAGGAACTCCGGCTGGGGCAGCGCTCCAAAGGTTTGTCTGTTATTTTTCTACCTAAATTACGCCTTAGTAGCAAACTATGCGGTATGCGAGGGGTTGGTTGCGATCTGTAGATTCCGTGGTTGGCGATGCGGGTGCGTTTAGCCGTGTTGTTTGTTTGCAAGAGGGGAGGTTTGCCTCTGTGTGTGCCGGGGAGAGCGAGTGTGTGTTACGATCGGGGAAACGCTGAAGAAGAAGAAACCCTGTTGGTTCTCCATGCAAATGACCGCTTTGGTTGTAACAAAAGCCTTGATGTTGGGCTTGGAAAAATGATCTGACAGTGTAACAACCCCAGGCCACTTTCGCCATGTTTTTGTTTATTCATGTTTCATTCCCTTTTCCGTTGCTATCTCGCAGATGTTTCCAATTTCGCTGCCTTTTTTTTTTTCTTTACACCGTTGAACCTTTTTTTTTTTGAGTTAGCAAGGAAATGCGTGAAAGAATGTTAACAAAACAGAGAGGTGTTGCAGATGTTTATACTTTAGTTCTTGCGTTGTGCCTGACGGCTCTGGCAGAGGGATTCAGTGCCTATGAAGGAACGTAAGCAGCATCTGTTTTAACTACCGGGCTTGTAATTTCGAAATGTGCCCATTGTAACTTGAATATTAACATAAACAGATGAAGTGAGCACGTTCCCGGTACAATGTGGCTGGGCGAGAGCTCATTTGTTTGCTACTGTTTCTGGAAGAAGGAAAAAAAAAAAGGGGGGGAGTGAGAGCAAGGAAAGGAATATCTGTGACACAACATGTATGCTCCTAGATAAACTCCTGCCATCTCGGAGTGCCTTTAAATATTTGAACAGCTTCTGTTAAGTCAAATAAAATCGGTTACCATGAGAAACAAAAAAGTCTAATAGAGTAGTTGAGCACGCTAGTGAAAATCTGAATGTAAAATTGTTTCCGAATCATTCAAAGAATTGAATTAGACAGAAAATCTTTTTAATAACAGTCATAGTAAAACATTTAAACATTTTAGCTTCTGAGATCCTGGAAAACAACACACACAGTACAGAAATAGCAGAGGTGGATGCTATGTTACCTTACAGTTGCATAAATTGAAATGTAATTGTGTACTAATGATATTAAAATCGGTCTGTTTTTAGGATTTTCTGCTTGTTGAATGTATTTGTGTATTGAGGCATACACAAATAAAATGTTAAATCTGAAAGGACAATGATTCAATGTCCAGAGCCCAGTGGTTAAATCAGATGTGGTAACTATGGTGAGAGGTAAAGTTACTTAGCTTCTCTCACACCATGCATATGTGGATTTCTTTTTGTATAATGGAGATTAAGGAGAAAAGGATTAGAAAATCTAAAGAGAAAATTTGAGCAGGAGACCTGTAGCCTTGCTCTGGGAATTAACACGGAGGAGGCTTTTAGAACAGAGGCAGGGTGGAAGTAAACACTCTCTTTTAATATATATTGATGATAATTCTAGAAAGGGTTCTTTCTGCTTGGGAATATCAACAGCAGCTCATGCATACAGGAATCAAATCAATCCTCTCCATATTAAAATAATCCTCCTACTCCAACAAAACAAAACCAGAACCCAGCATAGATTTTTACATTACCAAGTGACAGCATAGAATCAGGTAAAGTCTGATATTCTGGATTAACTCATTTTAGGTTCTTGCAGAATTAAGCGATGTTGATTTATTTGGATTGCATAGCACTCCTATTTTTAAGCATGCATATGATATGTACTTAGGATTTTTTTTTTTTAAACTTCAGAAACGGTGCTCGTAAGAAGTGGAAAATAAAATCAGAGCTTAGTGTTCTCACTGGTAAATATTGGGGGAGTTTGAACTGTGGCCAGAGAGACTTTGACCGTGATTTTCCTTGAGTTGAGAGGGTTCAGCATTACCCTGAGCTTTTCAGGGAAGAACTTCAGATTATGCTGATCAGCTCAGAGGGATATGGGAAGGATTGTCACGCTTGCACATAGAAGTCATATGTTCTGAGACAACCACCAGAGGTACTAATTAGTGATTAGCTGTTTGGAATACTTAGGAAACAGAAAGGGGAGGGGTCAGGTTTAATTCCCAGTATAGAAGGACCATTTCCTTGTAACAGTGAAAAGTACATTCACTGTGTAATCTTCATAGTACATACACTATGTACTCTTTACAGATGTGGAGAGACATCTTGGGGATATGAGTACATTCAGCTTTCTAGTAATAGAGGTTAAAATGTACTGGTATTTTGGCAATGTGATAGAAACATCTTTAATAAAATATTTAAAAGTTTTGAGTTTCCTCTCCTCCCTGCCCAACATAGTGGTTGAAAATCACTTGTCTAACGGGAAGTCCAAGGGGATAGTAGTTCAGCATAGTCTAGACACTTGATGTTAAAACTTTTAAGGTGTTTATGGATTTGCTAGGAAAGACTTTTATCTGCTTCTGGGTCATAATCCCACACTTTCCTTTCTCAAGTGTTTTAAGTGTGTGATGTCAGATACCTGTTTAGGAGACTGCATTCATTACTATGGTGCAACAGCGTGGGTTCAACCTGTGAATGGAATGTACACTTTTGGACTTCAGGCAAAATAATAAATAATAGACACAGCAGCAATGTAAATCACATTCGTCACAAGCTGTTTTAACAGTAGAAATGATCAACTCAAAATTTATTGATTTTTGGTTTTAAATTGTAATTCCTTGAAAAGTATTAAAAATTCACTAATTGTATTCTGCCCTAATAGGGAGGAAGAGAAGGAAAAGGAATTCCATTCCTGCTATTAGCAGACAATATTTTGCTTTTTTTTTCCTGTTGTTGAGGTTGACATTTGAATGGAATGGTACATTGTTATTGCATTAATAATGGATTATTATTTCAGAGGAATTTTTTTATATAAATAAAGATTGCTGGTTTTAGATGGAAGCAGAAAGTTTCCATAAACTAGAGCAAAAATCAGATATAGCTATTGATGTGTGACAACTCATTTTGTTGTTCAATGCATTTTGAAATTGTTTTATCATCCTTCTTTATTAGGATGTACTATATTTAAGAGCGATATACCTAGTATTTCAGGCACAGGACGCTGTACAACCTAATGGATAGTGGAATGAGAGCAAATAGTGTTTTCCCTGCTTTGCTATTGGATTAGGGCAAGTCAACTCACCTTTCTGTTTCTGTTTGCCATCTACAGAAGGGGTATAATGATAATTCCTTTTAAAAGTACTTCAATATCTACTCACGGAATTTCGAGACAAGCAATATTTTGTCTTACAGCAGCACACATGACCGATGCATGGTGGATAGTCATGTAATATTTGCATCAAAAGTCATTAAACATTAAAAAAGAAATCACTAGTGATTTGATAATAAAGTGTTTCCGGAAAAAAAGCTTAGGGATAATACTGATGAGGTATTTCCAGACTGTTATGGCTAGTTTAGAAGTGTTTTACGTAGCTGAATATCAGCTGGCTGGTTAGTACCTTGTTACTGACTGAGTATTGTCAGTTTATCAATCTCTGTTTTAAAATTTCAAACAAAAGATGGGCCTTCATTGACTTGTTCAGCTGTTCTGCTCGGATTCAGCCAGAAGTGTAGGTTCAGCAGCATCTTAGGATGTTGAAAAAAAAAAAATCTCTCCATTTCCCCAGTGAGACTATTTGCATTAGTACTGGGGAACCTCTGGCCTTCTCGATTATATTTGTAGATTGCAAAAATAAGAAATGCAACATTGAGAATTGCCGTGCAAACAGCTATGTTTGTGCTCAGACTCGAACAGCTGAATAGTTTCACTTAAGTCACTGGGTCTACAGAAGTGAATAAGGGTTTTCAGGATTAAAGTTTACGGTATTTATCTTGTTCTTTTTGTGCGTGGTCATGGAAATTCTCCAATGCAATGTGAAGTCTGAAGTGTTCTAAGATCTTTGAGAGATGATTCTCGTTCCATTTACACATCATACAAAGCTAAGTAAATTGGTTTCAGGTACAATGTAGGTTATATGGGATAGCCTAATGCTGAAAAAGAGTGAAATAAAGTTTAGGAAGAATTAGAGTGGACTGTCAGGCAATTCACAATAAGGCTTATCATTTGTGACTTGTCAAGGACTGATCAGTTTAATCAGTTGCCAGACAGGAGCAGTTAAATATTAAATTTGATGGTAAAATTTAAGAAATTGTAGTCTGGAGTACAAATTGCATCTTAAATTTCCACAGTTTCCTTCATGTGTTACCCTGCGTCAATTATCTACTTCTATCTTTATCTTTGTAGATAGCATGGTCAGTATTTTGTTCCTGAAAATGGCCATTTACTGTTTTCCACTCTTGCATATAGCTGACACAGCCACAAACACTTTTTAAAATATACTTTTATTTTGTTTTTCAAAGGAGAAGATTTTATTCTAAAAGGAACTTGAGAATCTTAAAAACAATTTTTTCCAACAGTTTTCCATTTGACAGGAATATTTTTCTTCATCTGGAGAACAAGCCAATATGGCTTGGTTTGGAAAATTTGTTTATACAATGGTATTTTCTGTCTACACAGTGCCTGGAATATGTCTTAGCACATAAATAATAGGATAAATAAAAGTTTTTTTTTTTTTATCCAAACAGCTTCTGTTTATCTTTCTCAGTAAGAAGTGTGTGTGTGGAGGATTCTTGTAGCTTTGAGAAACTGAGTACATGCTCTATCTGGTAAATTATGTCATTTGTTAGCTTGGTAAATCTTAGAGCATTAACTATATGATAGTTTCCCTTCAGAACAGTAAAGATTAGGTGGGATTTCTGTGGAAATCATTATTTCATTACACTGTTTATGTGTTTCTCTACCTTTCTCAGATAACTGTGCTTAGGTTTTGTAGAGGGAAGTTAACTGTAAAAATGGTGTGACCTGGTAATGCATGTGCAAATTGATATATCTTCCCTGCGTTTTGCAAGGAAATAATGACGATTTGAAAGCTTTTGCATGCCCTTCTTTTGTAGCTCTTTCATAATTTGCTTTGCTTTTTGATGTCCCTCCAGAAAGAGTATGGCATGACATTTTCTTATATCTCCTCTTAAATTGTCAAATGTATGTGTATGCCCTCTTCTTTTTTGGTACTTTGTTTATGCTGTGGTGTGACAGACAAGTAGAGATAGAAGTTGATATTTAAAGAATATATTATTCTAAGTACTTGAAAGCATAGTATCTTTTTTTGAACATCCACTCGTTCACACTCTATTTCTGCAGTGAGGGAGTGATACCTGTGTCATAGTCATTCTGATTTCTCTGTGTAAGGGATGTGAATTGAATCTAATGCAGTTAGTATTCCTCTGGTACAAATAGATATGTAAAACAAAGTTCATTATATCCTTCAATGTGAGTTGAGAGAGAAGGTGGCTGTGGGACATAGTCAAAGGGATTTGTTACGTTGTTGTGCACGGGTTGGTGTGTTTCCCCAAATGCTGGCACAGAAATTAAAGAAAAGATCTTGTTTACTTTTAGGATCAAAGTATCTAGGAAAGATCCTCTGGAGAAAAAAATGGCCATTTCCCATTCTACTCAATAACTGTGGGACAGGAAATTGATTTTGCAGATTTTTACCTCCTGGGAAGTCAGCTTGAAGAAAGAAAAGGTTGTGGTAGAGTCATTGCACCATAACAGTTGAGCAGATAAAATCCTTTAATCTGTTTAAGATACACGGTATTACTTTCAGCCCTACATTGTTAGACTGGTGAAGATGTCAAAAGCAAGGTGATATATTCATCGCTATAGGCAGAATTCAAAATTTAACTTTGTGACTATATAAAAATAAACATACTTACATCCTGATTGTGCATCAAGGGTTTTGCACCTTATCGGTACTTATTTTGAATAAGACTTAATTAAATGTGTGTCACATTGCTATTAACTTGATCATCTCTGCCCACCCAGTGAAGGGAGGGCTTAACCTGCGGATGTATGGAAAAGATTGCCTGCCCCTCCTTGTGACTGGAGGGAAGCAGTATAAACCTATAGAGGACAAGAAGTTAGCAGTAGTTGTAAGTTTCTACAAGTTGTAAGAATAGATAGTTTCAAGTTTCTCATTAGCATTGTACGGCAAATTGGAAGATACATAGAGGAGTATGGCAGATATTTTCAGCACTCTTTAATGCCATTTAAGTTTTGAATGCTTGCATTTGATTTTCAACTATTTGTTCTGTATTTGACTATGTTTGCCTCTGCTCCTCATTATTTTTCAGTGTTTATGGTTGGTTGATAGTGTTTTACCTTACAGTAGTGTGGTTTGTTTTGTGGTTTTTTTTTTTTTTTTTTCTGATTTAGAGCCCATTGGTGATAGCTTTGCCTGCCAGTCACAAGTTTCCCAGAAACAGCAGTAAGATTGTCTGTTCCTTTGGATGTGTTTCTAGATGGAGCAATGTCTGAATTAGGTAAGGAAAGTCTAGTCTTGAGGTGATTCATCGATTGTGATTGTCCAGATCTGTCTAGGGATAGTCTGTTAGAAAGCCCGAAGATGTAAGCAGATGTTTTCTGGGTATAGGGGTATATAGGATAAAATGCTAAACTGACCCTTCTCCTAGCATATGGGCAGCAGGTTCTAATGGAAATTGAGTACAGTCTTGAAAGTTCCTCAGTGTGTTTGTTTGTTTCTGTCTTAAGAAGCAACTTTTTGTCAGCTGTTTTCTCTCTCAATTTTGTAGGCATTTTTCCATCTTCATAATAATGATGAATCAGATAAGAGTGTTGTCAGCTGGAGATCCTCAAATTATATTGATGGGAGTAGAGTCCAAAATATTTTCTAGTGTTTTGAGATGTGGCGATGACATATTGTGACACTTGAAAGGTGAAGTTGAAGTGTGCAGAGCACCATGCTATATATTTCTGCTGTATGTTTTGGGAGTAGTATAAACCGTTGGACTGGTGTCATTTTCAGGAAGCCACTTCTCTGAGTGACAGCCATTTCCATAATGTTATTTACTGTGAATTCTGAAAATGTCATAATTTGAAATTAATATTTAAGAATAAATGATCTAGACATGGAACAGTAACTACTTTAATTTCCAGTGTCAATTTTTCAACTCTTCCTTGAAGTTACAGTACCTTTCCTTCATGATACTTTTAATAGCTTTGTGAAGGGTTTTGTGTAGAGTCTTAACTATAATGTTCAGTCTGGGATAACTTTGTTTTCTGAAAGGTGTTGTTTTGATTTCATAATTTTACTTTAATTACTAAAGCATGTTATTATTTACCATCTTTGTTAATGGATTCACAGGGGACTTTTTTTAGAGGTACAAGCACTAATTTCTGAGAGTATACCGGCTGTAGTTTCAGCATGCTTAGAAAATCAGTCTTAGTTGGCAGTAATCGAGTTTGTGCAGTTCTGGAAGAAGTTATTCTGTGTATATGCTGAAGTCCATGAAGCCAATGTATCTCTGAAGTTGCTATGAAGGCTTTTTTTGAGCCAACAGTTACTTACTGTAAGTACAGCAAGTCTTTTATGTTAGTAGGCTGTTACCCAATGCTAATTTAAAATGACAGTCACTATCGTTGCAAATAGTAACCATTGAATATGCAATAAAAACATCCAAAGCAGACTATTAACTGCAAAGTGGCTAAAAATATGCAGTGCAGATATTAATTTGTCCTATCGTCTTGAGAAGTTAGCCTACAGTAAGAAACCTATCTGGTGATGTGTTTTGCTCTTAAATTAGCTTTTTTTTTTGCTATTAGCAGTTTTTGCATGTGCTTTAGAGCCTTGAAATTAAAAGGCATGATGTAAACAAAAGGTATTATAAAGATCAAATAATTTTAATATGATTTTTAAAGAGGTATTTGTAGAGTTCTGGCTTAGACTTGGTGCACTTTCCTAGCAAAAAATGTTATATATTTAATCAGCTTAGGACTGTAGTAAAATTTTAATTTAGAAATAATGTTATGCCCAGCCACTTGTCAAAATAATCCATATATCTTTTATACTAATAACTGCATTATTTAGTTTCACTACCATGAAAGTTTTACACAATTTGCAGCCTGATTCAGTATTTTTTTTTCAAATTGGTGTTCACACTGATGTCAAGACTGACAGTAAAAATACGTCTTATAAAAACAGTAGGATAAAACACTGGATTATAATTCAACATTTCATTTTTGTTAGGTGCTTAACATCTGGATGCATACTGTCCAAAACACAGCAGCTACTGGGAAGAAAATTATCTCCATCCCAGCTGAAACCAGGACACATACCTCTGGATAGCATAGTTAACTCAAGATTAAATTGAAATTAAATACAATTTAAATTTTAAATGAAATAAAATATCGCCACATTAACTATCACTGTATAGTAACAAAGAAACTGTCTTTCATTATGTGTGTGCTAATTCTCTAAGGAAGAACGCAGTTCTTTGATAAAACCATTATGTGTAATGAAACTGGTATATATACAGAATGAGTAATATATGGGGTTCTAACAAATAGTTGATGTATCAAAGAAGATAGTTTCCAGCAATTTTTTATTGTCAAATGCTGATGTATCCCTTAAGCTTTATGGGTGCATCTTGTCAGCAGAATAAACAAACATTCTGTCCGTTTTTAGTCTTACTACCAAAATAAACATTGTTCCATTCAACAAAAAATATTTCACGTTGTCAAATACAAACGTGACATGGCAATTGGCAGTCGCATGTCCCAGAGCAGACTTTGTGATGAAGGCTTCCCTCTTCAGCATTGACTCTTGAGTAATTAGGAACGTTATGCTAAGTAAGCATCAGGGGAAATTTCTGCTACAGTTATGGTGTGGGAAAAGAATTTGTCATATTGCCAGTTGCGAAACCCAGATACAACAAGAATCTGGAATTTGAATTGACAGGCCAAAAGCTTTCATTGTTTGAATTTTCAGAGGCTGTGGTACAATCTAAAAAGGATCTTGAGAGTTTTCTGTTTTCAGAGATGTGTGCTAAATCCTGAGTGAGATTAATCTCTGCAGAATATATATTTGGCCTGATTATAGTGCCTTATTAAACTAGTTATAGACCATTTTCTGTTCTGCTGGACACTGTCAATCTGAAAAAAAAAATATATATATCCCTGAAGAGCCTGTCAGAGTATGAAACAGGAAACAGAAGATGGGTTCACACAAGCAGTAGTTAAGTGACTGTGACTATTAACAGAAAGTTCTCTGCAAGCCTCATGTGTGATGTAGATGAATCACAGTGATGCTTGGAATTACGGCAATGGATATGAGAGGCTGTCTGTCATGGGTAAATGAGAGAGTGCAGGTAAGATGATGATAAGCTGTAGTCTCAAAAATATCTACCTTTCTCTTTGTCATACTAGTAAAAAAGAAGGTTCAGCCTCGTCAATGTCTTATGTACCCTGTAGAGGCTTAGAGAGGAATGTTTCGATGGATCTTTCTTGCTTCTTCAGAGCACAAAGTGTCCTATAGCAAGTTTTGTAGTCACCTTATGATTTATATGGTCCTTTCTTTTCTCTAGAGAAAACATTTGACAGCTTTTCACCAACTTCTCTTAGTGCTGGAGCTCTAAACTTTACAGTCTTCATCTTCTCCCTTCCATGTGGTGTGTGGATGGATTGCTTGCTAAGACCTAATACTTACTGAAGCAGAGCAGAAAATTCATTGTCTGAGGCTGGAAATACTATTATGTGTTCAAATAGTAAGAGTTGGTGCAACATGTCCTCCCCAGTGAGAAGTCTTCACTATTCATTCTTTGCATTACTTTTCTCTTGTTCTTGATGGTTCTTTCATATTTGCAAGTCCCTTGAGAGGATATGATAGAGTTACTTAGATTATAGAGCAGGAGGAAGTGTGAAAGGATCACCTTGTTTTTGTGGCTGCCATTTGTCAAACTAAATATGGTGTTAAAGAAAAAATTGGTGTTGAGCCATTTTTAAAAAATATTCTTAATTTAGCAGTGTTGGAGGGAGGAAAGGGGATAGAAAGAAGACTGAAGTTAGTCAGCTTTACAACTCTGTAATATACTTCACATATAAAAGCAGAATAACCAAAAAAAAGGATGCTGTCAGTTCTCAATTCTCCATGTTTCAGATGTAGACCATCTTCGTTGTGGTTCATTGCATCCATATGGGTTGTGTTAAGAATTATACTATGATATTAATTAATAAGCCACGTAACTTTTTGCTTTAAGTGTCCGAGTGAGCTCTGAAACAGGAGGAGGAGAAAGGGAATTTGTTCCCTCTCCCACCTGGTCTTGGAGGATAAGGTTCGTACTTGATTTTGTAACATTGAAACAGCCATTACATTTAGTTCTAATTCGAGATCAAATTTAGGAAGATGGTTGATTGTGGGCATGCAGTTTAGGTGGATGTATGCTTCTGTGGGGGAAAAATGCTTTTTTGGTGAGGAATTGCTGCTGAAGATCCTTAGATTCTTCTTTGGTCACTGAAAAAAATCAGGTGAGCCCTCAGATGTTCCAAAAGTTTTTGTTAAAACAAGACTCTGATACCCCAGAAGGGACTTACAGCTCCTGGCTGAAGTGGTTGCTGCTTTTATGAGGTTTAGATCTCTGTACTTCAAGATAGCAGTAACAAAATCTGTGATTTAAAGATGACATAAAAGTTCTTTGTTCTGGATTCAATTTGTCATATAAAAATATTGTTGTATCTGATGCTGATCAAGTCATAGGTTAACTTAATAGTCGCATTTATATGGTATTTCTAGCTTTCTGTGTATTTTGTATGGTTTTAATGGATTTGGATTATGGTTGATGAATGACAGAGATGATGTAGACCTGAAAGGTAAGGCAATAACTACCACCTCTGTCTTAGGTCTTAGTCAGCTTTACAGCACAGTAAAACACTGCCAAACAATATAAAACATTGTTAACATCTGTTTGGTATTAAAACGTATCACTGTTACTGTAATGGCTCATTCCTCTTAAACGGCACACTGTTTCTTCCTTGAACTTCCTTTGGAATCAGGAGGGGATAATCTTGGTGATCTGAAAACATTGTGTTGTAAGTTGTGGTAGGGCCAATCAATCACTAGGACAAAATTAAGATCATGCCTGTCGAATTCCTTTGTATCTCTTCTCAGTTTAATTTTACTATTTTTTTTTTTCTTTTTAAACAACCAGAAATTGTGCATTTTGCCGTCTGATGGGTTTTCTGGTATTGCCTGTTAGTGTCCGAAAATATAAGGCTTTAATATTGGTAAGAAATCAACTGAGGTGTTAAAGCAAGTTGTTTTTAGTGGAAGTCTGTCTGACATAAAGTAATTTTCTCAGCTAGAACAGGCAATACTTCAACCTATTATTTAGAGATCAGATTTTAATTTTGATGACCTAAAATTGTTTATTTTATCTACAAAAAAAAGTTTTTGCTTTAAAGAAACTTTGTAGCTTTTTGTATTTCTGTATGATGGATTTCTGGAAGAATTATGTTAAAAATAGCAGCTGCTTTTGGCTTTTATTTGGGTCAAGTGTTTCTGTAATATTGCATTTTTAATATTCAGACAAAATTAAGGAAACTAATCTGTAATTGAAGAAATGTCTTTCTGTGAAGTGACATAGACTAATAGGGCTATTGAGAGGGACGTGTGAGCTCCACACCAGGTGTGAATTGTGGAACGGCAGTGGTACGGGTGGTTGGTCACTTCTGACAGACTGTTCATAGGTACTTGGTTTCCATCAATACGAGTACTTCAGGATGAGGGAAGGTGAGCAATGAAAGTAAGAGCGTGCTTGCCCGTGTCATAGTGGTATGAGAAAAAGCATTTGGCTTGTCACTTTGCTCAAGATTTTATCCGTGACAGTTACTGATAAAATTGTGATGTATTATTTCATCTGTGGTGATGTTGAGGCTGTCTAAAATATTGAGAACAAAGAAACCCCTTAATCTCTCATGTTTGGCTCTTTAAAATGTTTGTTTGGTATAGGGTTGTTCTAGGATTCTTTGAAGATTTTTTTTAATTTTTTTTTTTTTATTTCAAGGTACTCCATTATGCTCTGGATTTAAATGCAAATAGCAAGATATAAAATTGTATGAAATTGTATTAAATTTTAAATTAAATTGTATAAAATTGTCACATAGACCTAAATCTTGGAAAACCTGACTTGGAAGGGGGAAAAAAAGGACTAATTAGAGTTTAATCTGAAGAGAAGGTTACTAAGGGTAGTACAGCTTATTACATAACAGTGTGCAGGTGTGCTAGAAGTTTTTGTAGAGTCATGGTGGAGAGTACAAGAAATAGTAACTTAAGTCCTAGCAAGAGAGAGTCAGGCAGGTTGAACTTCAGTGAAATCAAACCAACAGATTTTTTTTAAAGCATAATGATACAGAAACTCTGGGATCAGCTGCCTGGAAATCCTACACAGTCTGTTATCTGAGACCTTAAGCTCCAGTTTAGACAACTTCTATCAGGAATGAGAGAAGTATAGATGATCCGGGCTTGGGGAAGGAGCAGGCCAGATGACCTTTTGAGCTCTCTCTTCCAGTTTCTTTTTAATATGAACCTAAGAATAGAATAGGACAACCATGAAAAGTTTCAGTACCTCTCACTTTTTTTAAATCGTGATTTTTAATGAAAGGGATATAACTTCAACTCAACATTTTTTGTTTGTATGGCATATGTGTTCTTGAGCGGTTAACTGCCAGCAATAATTAGCGTGTTTAACGTCTTTCCAATATGAAGCTGCAAGTGCTACATGCTGTCGGTTAGTTTGCTAAAATTCAAGTTGTCTGTTCATTTCAAAGTGTTCTTTAATACTTTCTAATGTATGCAAGGACATTAGTATGCAGCTGTTTAGGAGCACCAGTCAATGAGTCGGTGTGATTTGTGTTTCGGTTTTCGTTGCTTTTGAAAAATCTCTCTTTAGAACGTGCCAGCTTTTCCTATTCTGCAATTTGGCTTTAAAGATACGAGACACAGCTCTGGAGCATTTTCATCCTGTGGGTTTTTTAATCTGGTGTGGCCTGCTATTTTATGAACTCTCTAAGTGCATTTGTGTAAATGCTTATTCAGCCCTCATGAGTTTATTCATGACTATATCACTAAAGCATTTGGGAGTTCATTATGTTCATGCTTCCACATGAATGGAGTTGTTTTCTCTGAAAGTGGAGTTTTTAAAGAATTTTCTTCTTAATTTCCAAAGCTGTTGACCTACTGTTATATAATTTTGCACTTACTACTTGTGCAATAAAAGCCCAGCATTTGCATACCTTCTTGTTCAGCCACACGCATGGCTGCATCTCCAGGAGAGGTGGGTGGGAATTCAGGTGCATGGAGCAGGTTCCTCTCTCGCTGTTTGTACCCTTTAGTGGTGTGCACTTCTGGAAGTGTTTGAGGCCCTTGGTTTTCTTTTTTTGGGTTTCTCCCCTCCTATCTCCCCAAAGATGAGATTTAATGAGAAAATCTTAGTGTCCTCCCAGCATAGTCTTAGTCACGTGTAGTAAGCCAAATGAGACTCTTGAAGAAAATGGCTGTATTTACTGTTCCACCTGAAATCTGTGCCTAAAAACTTGCTGATTAGATTTATCTGGTTTTTGTCCATAAGGATAATTCTGCCTACAATTTTAGGGATGATGTATTTATTTTGAGTTATCTCATGGTGTGTCTGGACAGACAACCAAGTGACGCTGGAAAAACAGTAACTTTTCTTTCATTCCTTACAGCCCGAGTGTTTTGTTAGATCTAATTAAGTTGGATCTTGAGAGGCCCACCTGCAGAAATAGTCTGATGAAATTGGTCAAATGAACTTTTAGTTAAAGCAGGCACCCAATAATGACTGTATTTTTTTTTTATTTAAGGTTTTATCTATTGCAAATTTGTACACAAAAGACTTATTTTTTTTTAACAACAGATTTGCTTCAAAAGCGTATTGATGGAAATGCATTTGCTCGCTATTTTAAGAAAAAGAAACTTTTGATGGGGAAATACTTCAATGTTGTTTTGACTGTACAGTTTGAACTGTTTATTAATCCAAAGGTTTAATAAGACTATTTCGCAGATTGTTTTCAATGGCTGATTGGCAGATAAATTCTTAAGCTTTTCCATGGCAATGAAAAATGTTTTGTACTCTCAAATCTGGTTCTTTTTGTCTGCCTCTTTCTCAGGGTCAAATTCTTGAAAACTTCCTTTTGGATGATTTGAAGAACTGTCGGCTTTTTGTTGCCAAAACAGCCCATGGAAACGTGGCAGTACTTCATGTGGTTCTGAAATCGAAAGCAAGGCTATGTGGAATGTGCTACATTAGCATGGCAGAGACTGGGATTCGTTTGGTTGTTCCTAAATTAAAACTGATTTATGCCCAGAGAAGCTACTAAAGCTTCTAAGATCTCTTTCCCCCACCTCCTTTACTTTGAAATTTCCACAGACAAAAACATGTTTCCAGGTATCCAAACAGGTGGAACCACTTACCCAAGACATTTTAAAGATAAATCAGTGGAATATCTAGTATCTTCCCCTAGAATCACGCACGTTTTCTTAGCACTCTATTCAAGTTCAGAAATGGATCTGGGCTTTTTATTTTGTATGCTGTTGAGGGCTAGTGTGTCCTGTTGATCTTGCTCATTATTACAGACTGTTCTCTAGAGTGATCTAAGTGGTACTGTTGCTTGAAAATTTGAGTTCCCATTAAGTCCACTACACTGTATTTTGCATTCCTTTCTGGCTTGTTCCAAACAATGGCTCTGTTGTAGTAGTAAATTTGTGATATTCATTAACATTTACTAGAAAACAATAGGTAAATAATACACAAAGAAATGATATGCAGAAATTCTTGTGCTACTTTTGAAGTAGTTTGACTACTCTGTAGAAAGAATTGATATAAAATAACGTTAACCAAAATACTATGTAGGTAGTATTACTTTGTTGTTCACTTTGCCTTTTTTTTTTGTTACTTTTTATGTCACAGCAGAATCTCTTTAGTGTATTAAAAACGAATCAAGAATATATATATATGTAGTAACTAAATCTTAAATTATAGCTTATATTGTTTCACTCCTATTCTGGAGAAGCTGGAAAAGAGAATTTGCAGACTGTTTTGTAAATGTCCTTGCATGTTGTAATTTAAAATAATGAGTAAGTATCTCATTGTATTACTAGAATTACTCATAAATTTACATTCCTTGTTTTTCATTCTCAGTGTGTACATTGCTACAGGGAAATTGCAGGACCAACTATGCTGAGTCTCAAACATTTATTAAGTTTTTCTTTCTGTGATTAAAATTTGTCTAATTCCCAAGTGCTTTAAATTCAAGTTTGAACATATATTTTAATAAATACCTTTTCATTTTTTGAATAAATGAAGAGTATTTTAAATAGGATAGCTGAACCTTTTGTAGTTGAAGCATTTGTAGTATGTAAGTATTTGATCCTAAGAAGTCTTAAGAATTACTTGTTTTTAAAGAGGAGAGGAAAGGAGGAATCTAAGATAATGCTTTAATTTGTTTTGAACTTTTCTCTCATTCTGAAGTATTTAGGATGGTAACACTTTTATATGAGGATTATAAATTGCTAAAAAGGAATTTAGAAAATAAACCTCAAGTATTCTGAAATGTCTATCAAATATTTTCATGCTTCTTTACTGTTCTGGGAAATAGAATTGCAGGAGCTCTGAAGATGGGAATTGATCTTTCACTGGTGATGAGATGGTTAGAGTCAACTCAGCAAAACTAGGAGTGAAAAGTAGAATAAACCAACTTGTGAAACTTTGTGATACACTTGCTGCTTTCTGGAAGTACCTACAGTATATTTGGATGTTTAGGTCTGTAAAAAGCTGTTGAAGTTTTTAAAAAAAGTTGTGTGTTTCAATATTTACAATACTTAGATTACTATTTGATTGCTCATTATTTTAATTACAGCCAGTAAAGTGATAATAAACTGCCAAAAAATTGTACAGACTTGAATACTCTTTATTGATTGGCAGACATCAGTGTAGGAGCTGATCTGATTTACCATACCAAAGGTTGAACAAAGGGGTGGAAACAGCAGACTAGAATTCTTTCCAGTATTTCAAACAAACATCTTCTGTTTGTAATATAGCTCAGTCAGGGATTTTACTGTTAAAAACCAGGTAAATGAAAAAGCCTTGATTTGATTTTTAGAAAGAAATTTTGCAACTTGGTCATTAATGTCACCTATAGTATTGTTGGAACATGCAGTTTGTGACTAACGAATCCATAGTAAACCTATTAGCCGAGAGTTAATTTTAGACTATTGTGAGATGCTGCAAATAAAAAAGGAAAAATAATTTTAAAAAGCCTCCATAAAAATTAACATTAAAATGAAACCGCATGTGGAATTAGAAATATCCCAATACTATTTTCAAGAATTCCATGGGGAAAGTATTTCTCCATCTCAGAAGGGGAAAAGGAGAATGAAGCGTGTTTGGAACTGAGGAATGATTGAAAAAGGAGAAGAGTTGTTCAGACTTTCCAATGCTTGTCAGAAATTTGGGATGATTGCTTTTGGAATTGTATCTGGTTTTTAGTTTACTGGAATTTGCCCCAAGCAGAAGTATTTTGATCAAAACCTGAAAAAAGCACTGCATGCATATACAAACCTCAAAAAGTCAGTAAAGAGGTTCTGGCTATGAACCTGTAGTCCATTAAAATAACATTGCTGTCAGAATAAGAACAAAGGAGTTGAAAATGACAATAATGTTTGGACTAGTGAATCTTTCAGTTACTTAACCTCTCAGGATCTCTTCACATCTCATCTCCTCTCCACTTCTTGCAGCTGGGCCGGGGCAAGTTGGGCCCAGTTGGCCGCCTGGCAGGAGGCCAGAGGGTGAGGCCTGCAAGGCCTACAGGGCTCGCATCTCCCCCTCACTGCGCCTGCTCAGCGTCTTCACATCTTCCCTTTTTTTTTTTTTTTTTTTTTTTTCTCTTTTTACAAAGGTGTTATCAGGGACCGTTCTGCTACCAGTTGGCTCAGCATTGGCCAGCAGCCTGGCCGAGTCCACTGGACAAAGGGGAGCAACTTCTAGCAGTTTCCTACAGAAGCTACCACCTTAGCCCTCCCTCACTAAATAAAAACAGAACACCTTCCCATTCCCAGTAAGATCATCATGTGTTGAATTGAGGCCAGGGGAAAAGAAATATACGGTGGCAGGACTGATGGAACACTGTTCTGATGTTTCATATATAAAAATACAGGTTGATATTTCTTCCTTCCTTCCCTTCCACTGAAGCCTAATTCCTTTCGGCTGTATAAACTTTCTGAAGTAAAAAAACAAAGAAAAAGAAAACTTTAATGAAGTAAACAGTGCTTAAAAGGTGGTTGGTTTGGGGATTTTTTTTTTTGTTGTTGTTGTTCTTGTTGTTTTTTTACTTTTTTTTTTAAAAAAAAAAACAAACCCATCATTTCAGTGTTGTGTTCCACCATGCATTCCTGCGAACAGTTGCATCAGCATAGTTGGGAGTATTTATGGAGCGAAGCCCCAAGGCCTGGTCTTGTTGCCCAGAGACAATTTATATCTGTTTGTTTTGTAGTCTCAGTCTGAAGTTGTCACTGTCCATGTGGCATAGCTACTATGGCAAATATGAAACTTTTCACTGTCAGTAATGTTCTGAGTGACAGAATTTTCATTCCTTCATTTTAAAAAAAGGGTGCTGGGGGACTGGGGGAATGCAGGGTATATATTACGAGATTTCCAAAGTAAAACCCTCAGAGCATGGTAAATGTTAGAATTCTGCTAAAATAAATTGCATCTGCTGTTCACTGTGATGACATCTTTTATTATTTATCTATATAGTCTGTTGTCAACAGAGTTTCTGCCTCATTCACTGCACAAGAGGTGTCAATTCTTTTTTGTGTTTGATTTCTGCACAGCCTATTTGTGGAAGTCCAGCAGTCAGATATGTAGAAGGGTCAGTGCAAAACTATGTTAAAAGAACTTATTGTTTATGAGCTCTTTTACCTTGTGTTGCAAAAACTGGAGTGTGTACGTGTTTCCAAGAAGTACGTTATTCTCGTGGATAGATCTTTTCCATAGGAATGCAGCAATGGTGGATATTAGAGTTAAAAATCAGAAAATCTGTTTCCTGGGGAAATGAGATGGATTTTTCTTCCTTTTCCTGATGCAATGCTAGAAAGGCTTGTGACTGCTGTTTATATTCCTGGGGTAGTTGCCAGCTTTGGCAGTCTGTTCTTGAGCCATCGCAGTCCAAATTGCGAAGAAGCCAGTCACTCAGCTGGGTGCGATGTGTGACCTGATCCAACAGATGATTGCCTCCAAGAAGGGAAATCCCATTCCCTCTTCTGTAGCTGTATCGTTTTTCTTCCTTCACATCAAATCTTCTACTTGCCAGACTGCTTGACAAACTAGTTTAGCTCCCTATGTAAGCAGAAGCTAATAATTTTTGGTGGTTATCTTAGTTTTAGTTTTGTTCTTTGGGATATAGTGATTTGCAGAATAGTCAAATACTAAGCCATACAAGTGAAGAGTGGAATCTCTTGTCTGGAAGAAGGGAAGGGAGAGGAATGAAGAGATGATTACCTCCTTTTAGCAGCAGCGAGCTCTTAGGTCAACTTATTAGTTGACTGACCATAAGTTTGGAACGGTATGGTGTACTTTAATGCAGGGCTTGAATATTTAACTATCTGCGTTGCTGCTCCATATCATGTCCTTTGAGAAATCAGGTCTAGGAACCCATATTGGCTATTTGAAGTCATTTAATACCTTTGATCTTAACCTTCTTGTGCCTTAGTTTCCTTATTTTGCAGATCGGAGAATCCTCCCCCCCCCACCATACACATTTTATGAAAATAAATTAATGTATGAGTATTGGGTATTACAATGGAAAGTGCCAAAGGAAAGCACATTAGGAATGTCTTCCTTCAGAGAAAAAATTCAATATTGCACAATAAACAAATTCCTGCTGAATAAGGCAGGATCTCTTTCATAATGTTTCTTTGCATTCAGAAAAATGCAGAGCATGTTGCTTTCTAATTTTATAGAATCCTAGAATAGTTAGGATTGAAAGGGACCTTTAAAGGTCATCTAGTCCAACCAGTTTTAGTGTTTCCTAACTTTGATATGCTATCTCTTGATTGTTTGCAATAATTGGTTTAAGAAGTTGTTGCAGGATTTTGTTTCACACTGTGAAACTAAATAGGAGAGAGCGAGCAAACCCATACTGAACTTCTGTGCTCACTCTTGTTCTTTTAGCCCCCGTTTCCTCTTCTCTTAAGATTCTCATGCTCTTAAACCCAGCACTTCTGCCTCTTCTCTGTTCTGGGATTACTTAACTGAGCAAAGCTCACAGCTGTAACAGCTGCCTGGGATGTGTTCATGTCATGGCCGGGCTGGTGTGCAAGCTTCGTGCCTTGGATTTCCAGTAATTCGAAAGGCAGAGATATTCAGCGCTATTGCAGTTTACCAGACATTCTGCCAACTTCTGTATGTTCTCTGGACAAGAAGTTTTCAGGAAATTATCAATCCAGCTGTTTCTTTGAAAAGTAACCCAAAACCACTTTTTTTTTTGGCCATACTGCCCAGAGTATTTTTGACCAATAGTCTAAAAATTGTAACTTCCTACTTTGAATTAATTAAACACATTTCCTATTGCAAACATTAAGTATAAAGAAAAATTCATTTGAGCTCTTGACTTTCTGTAGTGTGTAGCTACTGTTAACTGGAAACTACCAAAAGACTTAGTAATAAAGAGAGGCTTACAGCCAGAGGAAGCAAATGCTGATTCTCAATGCTGATTTTTCCAAAATCTCTGAAGACAAATCTTTCTTTTCAGAGCCCAGATATCTGGACATGGAGAGTATTTTTTATCATGATGAGAGGTTAAATTTAATTTTTACTTTATTCACTGGAGATGTTGTAATTCATGTCTGAGACTTATACAAAGTCAGAAAGGAGGGGTTTTTTTTGGTAGCATAACAGACTGATATAGCAATTCAGACATAACAGATGGCAGAGTTTCAGGAATGGAATGAAAATTAAAGTGCGATTATAAGCTAGGTATAAAGTACATCAGAAGATTTGCTGAGAGATAAAATAGTAAGAAGTGTTTCAGGGGTCACTATTGGGCACATTTAAGAGTTTGCTTTTTCAAGCTCTTGATAATCGTACGACGATTATTCTATAATAGCGTTCTGTGGGATGAAACTGTATTGCTTTGTGCTCTGATCCTTGCTTTGATGACAGACAGGTCATTCGGAGGAGGATGGGACACTGGTGTGGCTTCCCTGCTGAGAGAAACAAGATTCTCTATCTTTAACTCTTCTCTAATGATATCAAGGAGTTACAGTATCAAAATGTACTGTAAATAGAAGTACAATAAAGAATAATAGACCAGAATAAGAAAACCCATGTTTACATGGGGGACACTTTGAAATAGCAGTCCTTGACTAGCAATCCCAATTATTTTCTGCACAGCTGCTCACATTCCAGAAAAAGAATGTCTTGTTTTGAATTAGCTTCATGCACTTCAACAGGGAGTCTTATTTATAGATCAAAAGTATTTGCATGGAACTAATCAGGAATGATATAAATTAATGTCTCATCATAAGCAAGTGCAGACACTTGTAAAGTTTCTCTAGTATTCCCTTTGCCAAGTTAGACAAGTAGTTTACAGCTACTACACACAGCATAAATAGAGATTTGCGCTACGCAGCTACAGTGTGCTGTGAACAGTTGTTTCCCATTTCTGGCAGGTGGCAACATGTATTTGTTTACTGGTTTAGTGGGATACTTTTGTGAGAAATATTTCTGTAGCCTGAGAATAAGGCACTATGAATGCTGGCTTTACAGTAGTTCTCTGTATGCCATGAAGTAGGAAAATGTACACTGCCTCCTTCCCTTTAAGGGTATAATCATCTTGAATAACCTGCTTTGGAAGCTGAACTGACAAATTTCCTTGTTTTTTAATATCCTGAGTGCTTTCTACAAAACGTTGACATTACTTCAAAAGCAGATAACCAAACCTGAGGTCTCTATCGCTGCTGAGTGTCCTTTTTCTTACAGAATAGTGTCTTACACTTTCTCTCCCACCCTTTCAGCTTTGAATTATTACCTCAGATGGGTGGAAGATAACCTATTCTAGACTTGCTTTGCCCAGAACCCTTTGGGTAGGTGAGAGATGTGGGTTTTAAAGCCTCAGCTAAAGTAAAGCATTTTGGGATGTTGTATATAAAATATGGATGGTGCTAAAACTTTCTCTACTTTTTTTCCTTGTGGAGCATCTGGTTTCATAGATGGTCTCTGAGGATGCCTACTAGCCACTCAGGCATTGAGGTACTCTAGATTTTGTTTGGCTTGGTACAAAGTTAGGAACCACCGTAGCTAAGTGAATTTGTTGATGTTTATATGGGAGCTTTTCCCAGGTGTAAGGGAAACACCTCACTGCAGAAAGCTCAGAGGTGCTTGTTTAAAAATGCCACAAGTGTGTTGATGGAGTCTGGCTTTGGGAAAACAAGTTAATTCCTTTTTATTGAGTGGGAGACAGTAGTCGTCATTGCGGTGTGCTACAGAACTCTTCAGAGTGCAGTCTAGCAGTTTGTGTTTAGTGTAACAGAGAAGTGATGGCAGGCGGGAAAAGGGATGAAATATTCAAAAAGTAAGCAGAGTAAACTTTATAGTAGCATGCTGGAGGCTGTAAAAAAGGAAGGTCTGTATTTTCAGGTCAGAGAAAAACCCATGTAATGAAAATAACTGTTAGTAACAGCCTAGAATTTTAGTTGAATATTAATTGCAAACCTTTGAATCAGCAGTATTTAGACCTAGCTTGAATGTGAGCATCTGGAGAGCCTATGTCATAAACATGATGTTGATGATGTCTACTGTGACCAAGACTTAATTTTGTCTTTCCTACCACACAGATACATACTAATGTATAGCTTAAAAAAAAAACAAAACCAAAAAAACCCCAACCCTGCAGCCAAGGTTTATCCTTAAGAGACTGAGATATTTTACTGTGCCACAAGCCAATAAATCAATTAATCTAAGGTCAGCCTTTCAGTTAATGCTGAACATTCCTCACAGACGGAAGCTTTTTGGGGACAATAAGGATGTGGAGGCAAATTTCCAGTTCCTTCTTTTGCTTGGACATAGCAACTATCACAGACATTCCTTCCACCCAATAGCAGTATTGCTTTAGATTTAGCGAGATGTTACTGTACCAGTTAATTAACAGCTGAAATCTGGAGGCTTTTTTCTCAGTAGCAATACTTGAAACAGTTAACAAATCCAGTTTTAGCAGAAGTTGATTGTGCTTGCATGAGAAAATCTCTTACAGTAGATAAACATGATGTGAAAACAGACTTCTCTTGGATAATATAGAGAACCTTGCTGAAGGAAAATATCTTGTTAAGATACGGAAGAATTCCTGCAAATGGTTTGTGCAGATTAGAATCAGAAACCCATGGTGTGTGAGGGCCCTCTGTAGCGTATCTCATGCAACCTCACCATCAAAGCAGAGCTGTTGACAGCACAAGGTCATACCAGCTGTGACTTTCTCTGCCTCATTTTGGAGACCTCCAGGGTACAGCTTTTACCATCTTTCTGGGCAACCTGTTCCACTTCTGCACTGCCTGCCCTGTGGGTAAAAAGTCTGAGGCCAGTTTGAACATCCCAAGCTGCGACTTTTCTTTTTAACCTCTGTTCTTCTGTCTGCTGCTGAGGAGAGTTTGATTCCGTGAAGAGTTGTCTCCCGAGGTGACTCACATTCACGTTGCACCCACAGCTGTAATCCCCAAGACCTTTTTGGCAGGGCTGCAGTATGTTCCCAGTCTACACTGATGTGTGGGGTCATTCTGGCCCAGGTCTGCAATTTTCTACTTCCTATGGGTACCCTTCTGTTGGCCCAGTTCTCTATCAAGGTTTCGTTGAGTTGAAGCTCTACCATATGGCATATCAATCTCCTTTCCAAGCTTGATATTGTCACTGCATTCTTCTTCCTCCAGTTTACTGGTGCAGATACCAAACAGTAACACCTCCTGGGGCTGCTTAGCTTACTACATGCTACCACCCAAGCCACTGATTTCATCTCTTTGAGCTTAGTGGTGCAGCCTGATTACAACCCATCAAACACCTTTACGCAGCTTGTTCTTCCTCCCCTTCCAAATGAGACTGCTGTGAGATGTGGGGTGTTTTCCACACCGCAGTCTTTTGTCACAGGAGGGCACTTGAGTTGGTCAAGCGTGGTTTGTCCTTGGCGAATCCATGTTGACTGTACATAAATATCTTCTCCTTCATGTGTTTTGGGGCTTCTATGTCTTTATACTTTAGTGTGAGATGATTGTTGTATTAGGAAATGCTAAAGTAATCAGTGTGTGTACGTATGATCTCTGGGATATTAAATTCCTTCCTGCACCAGTTCCCCTTCAGTACAAAGAAGCAGATTTTTTACTTGGATTTTTTTTAGAGAAATTTAGAAAAATAACCTAGAACATTTCTTCTTTGTTTTTATAATAAAGCAAAATATTTATGCAAACTAAACCATAACTGAAATAAGCAGAATTCATATAGTAAGTCAAAATCTCGTGCAGAAAACTGCATGTTAGCACTGAGCAGCTTCAGGACCGTGGTGTTGTAGCTTGTGATGGTTTGTAAAAGTTTTTGCAGAAAAAGACCACAACAAAAGAAAGAATTGTCTGAAACGTTGCATCCTCAGGATTTGGAAGAAGATATGGATGTATTAAATATGTGTTACTGTGTGGGGAAGCATTTTTCTAAAACTTAAAATACAGTCCTGTGTGGTTTGGCTGCCTATTGTCTTATTCCTACTGAAGTAACCTTGAAAATTAGAGGAAAACAGGAATTATATGAGAAGAGAAAGAACAGAATTTGCCTCTAGCGAAACATGTTTACAGTAACAGCTGCTCTCAGAGGAACTGCAGGATGTTCATAGAACAGTTTATTTTTAGTTTTTATCTATGTAACTGGTAAAGAATCTTATCAATTGACGTAGATATATAGGAACCAAGTGTTAATGTTCTGATCAAGAGCTACATTTTCCCAGCTGAGGATTTTTGAACAGTTTATGAATGCTTTTGAAGAGTGAAAGGTAGCAATAGCTGACAGAGGTAATCAGGATGGTATTTCCCACATAGTTATTGGGAAGAAGGTTTATTTTGATGCATCATAGGCAGACAGTTACCTTCTGGGGTATTTGTGTGTTACATCTTATTTTGGTGACCTTGTTTTTCTGTCTTACAGGACAGAAGATGAGGTGTCACTGACTTAAAGTCAATTCAAGTTTACTGATTTTGGTAATTTTTTTTTAAAGCCGCTGCTTTTTTTTTTTTTTTTTTTTTTGGTCTGCATGGTTTTCTGTTGTGCTTATCTTGTATAAATGCCATCAGCAAAAAGCTAAATCACAGGCAAAGATCTAAAGTTTTTTATAATTCACTATTTTTTGTAATTCAGCTGAAGCGCTGGCTAGATATGGTTCTGACTGTGCTTCAGAATCCGTGCAGAAAAATAAAATAAAGTGAGTTGTGTAAGTCTGGTTCTTTGAACTGTACAAAATGTGGATATTTAGCTAAAAGCATTGCTAGTATAAAACCCAACCAACCAAATATATGAAGACCTCCTGGACGCTGTAGTAGATGCATGGGTGTCCTTGTGGTTGTGCATGTCCCTTGAATTTCCAGTTCCAGCCTTTGCACTACTGGTGAGTTCATAAAAGCTATTGTATTGCATTAATCTTTGCCTGCTTTTTCAAACTCAGTAAATCTGCACTACTTTGTCATTACACAATCTAATATTTCTGAGAAGACAAGGTAAAAAAAAGCTCTAAAAGACACAACAGCTCAAAAGCAGCTTAAGTTTTGTCTGGTTTTTTTTTCTTTTCAGTTTGTATCACCTGAACTTGTGTGACGATGCAGCATGATAAAATTTACTTGTCTTCATTCTCTTTTTTTGCTGTTAGAGATTAAATTTGTGAATCCTGAGCCTTTTGTCAGCTGTTGAATATAGGAAAAGCCAGTGCTTGAATAGACATTTACAAATTCCTGTTCATTTTACTCGGAGAACTCTGGAGAGGTTTCAGACTAACAAATATCAGGAGGATGAGTGCAGTCTCATCTTGGTGACTTTTCATACTGTTTCCATAGTTGCATTTGTTTCCACAGTTGCGTTTAAAGAAGGCTTCTTTTGTCCATCACTGTGTTTGAGAGTGCTTCACCCATTTTCTGAGCTTTTTCTGGACAAACAGAGTTTATCTGTAGAAGATTGAGGTACATTCTTCAGAAAGAATATGTAGTACTTTGGTTTTTGACTGAATTTTTCCAATGCATGTGAGATTGTTTTAGGCAAAGTCCTATTCACTTTGTCAGCATTGAACGCCGAATTTGGCTTTTTTTTTTTTTTTTTTTTTCAATCTGCCGTGGACAGAATGTTCCGGGGTGTGTTTATGCTATCAGCTTACAAAAAAAGAAACAAATTTGAACATCAGCCTTTGTTCTTCACACTGAAAACTGAATCTCATGCTTTCTACAAATGTTATGTTATTACATGTTGCTATTATATGTTGCAAAGATATGTACTGACTGCTGTCTTTTAAAGCCTGTATATTTTTAGGTACGTATACAGAAAACCAACTTAGATGTTCTAAGTACTGTACTTCTCAAATGCAGTGTCAAAGCATATAATGGGTTGAGGAACAAAAAGTGTGTGGATTAACAGTTATTTAACAGCTATTTAAATTAAGTTGTGATAAACTGCATGTGAAATAAAAATAAGAACATTCTGAAGTGTCGAAATAAGCTGTAGCTTTCATGTATCACTTCCAGCGCCCTGTGCTGAAAGTAAAATAGCTTAATCCACTGTGATTTAAAATATTCGTAAAATATATTATAAAAGCAAGGTATAGAGGTGTTTGTGTTTTATGCTGTATTTAGGGCTGTATTAGGTTTTGGTGCTGCAATACGTTCCATTTTCTCTAATAAATCCAGAATGTACATTTAGTGCTCTATTGCATATTTGTTGCTTCTGCTTATGACCCTTTTACTATCCGAGTCAATGAAATGAATCACTTGCAGAAGACACCCTAGGGACAAGTTCTCTATTAAGATGACTTAACAGGTCTTTCATGTCTCCGGGTTGTACAATACAAACAAGTCTAAAGTCATTTTGGGTGGAATTTCTAGATGCAAAGAGTGTCTGAAATGTCTTTGGTAATCTTTTTCTTTCAAATTTTAACGATTTAGTGTGTTGTAACTATGAGAGAGAGGAAATGTTTGGAATTATTCTAATAAACACTTACAGAATTGATGCCTGTAACAGAAGCATGTGGATTAAAACACGTTGACTGGTTGGTGGATGAGGAATTGGTTGGATGGTTGCATCTGGAGGGTGGTGGTCAACGACTCAATGTCCTGATGGAGGTCAGTGACAGTTGGTGTCCCTCCATGGTCTGTATTCGGACCAGCACTGTTTACTATCTTCGTCAGTGACATATATGGTACACCCTCAGCAAATTTCCTGACGACACCAAGCTGTGTGATAAACGTGTTGGAGGGAAGGGATGCCATCTAGAGGAACCTGGACAAGGTTGAGAAGTAGGTTCATGTGAATCTTATGAGGTTCAACAAAGCCAAGTGCAAGGTTTTGCACCTGCACTGGGGCAACCCTCAGTATGAATAGAGGTTAGGGGCTGAAGGGATGGAGAGTAGCCCTGCTGAGAAGGACTTTGGGGTACTAGTGGATGAAAGGCTGGACATGAGCTGGCAATGTGTGCTTGCAGCCCAGAAAGCCAACTGCATCCTGGGTTTCATCAAATGAAGAGTGGCCAGCAGGTCGAGGAGGAGGGATTCTGCCCCTCTGCTCTGCTCTGGTGAGACCCCACCTGCAGTACTGTGTCCAGCTCTGGAGCCCCCAACATAAGAAGGATGTGGCCCTGTTGGAGGGGGTTCAGAGGAGGCCACGAAGATGATCAGAGGGCTGGAGCACCTTTCCTATGAAGAAAGGCTGAGGGAATTGGGGTGGTTCACCTTGGCCAAGAGAAAGCTCTAGGGAAACCTTATTGTGGCCTTCCGATACCTAAAGGGGGCTGCTAATAAGGATGAGGACAAACTTTTTAGCAGGACCTGTTGCAATAGGACAAGGGGTAATGGTTTTAAACTTAGGAGGAGGGTAGATTTAGACTAGATACAAGGAAGAAATTTTTTTTTACACTGCATGTGGTAGAACACTGGCACAGGTTCCCCAGAGAGGTGGTGGATGCCCCATCCCTGGAAACATTCCAGGCCAGGTTGGACGGGGCTCTGAGCAACCTGATCTGGTTGGAGATGTCCCTGCTTCTTGCAGGGGGGTTGGACTGGATGGACTTTAAATCTCCCTTCCAACCCAAACCGTTCTATGATTCTGAATTAGTTTTAACTTCAAATTGGTGGTAGATTATTAGGTGCATATATACAATGACATATCTCCAGAACTGATTTTTTTTTTTCGCTCATCCTTCAAAAATTGTATTTTTCTGAAACAGACACTATTAATCCAGTAAGTTTTTTATCAATAAAATTGATATAATCAAATAGCTATAATCAGTTTTTTGGAAGTGTCTCCTAATTGCACTGTTATATAAATTTCCTGAATACATTAATATCTCACTTTTCCCCCAAAAAAGCGTAATGACTTTATATCTGCAGTATTCCTTCATAGGAGTAATCCATCCTTACAAAGTAATTTAACAGGAGTCGATTGAATGGATCACGGAAGTTCAACATTGTTTTTAAAGGCCTTAGCCAGTTTCAGACTGGCCTTGCAATGCTTTGTTTTCTTGCAGCACGTACCAAATATAAATTATATTTGGACAAGGAGGACACAATAACTATGTGCTAGAAATGCTTGACTCAGTAACTGTTACAGCTGTTTTGGTTTTTTTTTTTATTATTAAGAAAAAAGCATCTGTCCATGTAGAGATACAGTTTGCTTGGCCAAAAACAAAGTACTACCGGAATTTCTGAAGTGCAGTGCAGTTGTGAACAATATTCAGCATTATTGCACTGTCGTTTATGATGGGAAGTAATGAAGACAGTACCATGTTACAGTGCTTCACACTTCCAACCGATGCTTTCCGTTGTTTGTAGCTGAGAGGAACAGGACAGATGGGAAGGAACATATTACAAAAGGTAAAAATGCAATGTGGTTAACTTTTCTGAATGGGAGGAACAAAAATCACTGAAAGTAATACATTTCTGAGATCTTTTCTGGAAAAAACTGCTCTAGCAGGCACAAGTCAATGACACATTTGCCAGTAGAAGCCAGTTGAGTTAGTGTGGCTGTCAATAGAAGAGAAGACAGTATATCTTTTGTCTTCAAGAAGAAACACTGTCCTTTGGAACAACTGTGAGAGGATCGATATCAATCAAACAGTCAGGGCCTTTTTTACTGCTTTGCTCCCTTTTTTTTTTTTTTTTTTTTTTTTTTTTTTTTGTACACTGAGAGAGTTGATGCTGTGAGAGAGCAAAGTTCTAATCATTGCAGAAACAGCAAACAGATTTTAAACTGGTCGCCTCCAAGTTTTCTCGTGACTTGGAAATTCAGTTTCCCTTGTTGGCCAAGTGAGTATTATCAGACTAATATTTGAACATAAGTGTTTCTTTAAGAGTTTTTTAATGTATCACATATAGGCATCTGGAGTTCAAAGTTTCACCATCTTTAAAAAAATAATTTGAAATATCTCTCTAGGGATAATTATACCTGAGTAAAATATCTCTGCTGCTCTTACGTAACTGCATTTAAAGGAAATAAGTAAAAACTTTATATTTGACTTTACTGTGTTCAAATGAGCTCCAATCAGTCCTAGCATATGGGCATTGACGCAATGTTTATATTTTTTAATATATATATATATTTGATGTCTTAGGCCATTATAAAGGGACTAGTTTTATTTTTATTTGTATCAGTCTCTTTAGGGACTGTAGTATCTGACTTGATTAAGGGCTGGGGCAAAAGGTGTCATCTTCAGCTTGCCACTGTCAAACTGGAGTCAATGCACGAGGAGGAGACATCGCGGTATCCCAGATCAGAGGAATACTGGCTGTCCTCAGCGCTCTTTTTACATCTCTGATGTAAAAGGTGGTACTCGTGTCTTTTTTGATTTATTTTCTTCCTTTTTATTTTTTTTTCTTCAGACTAAAAACTTTAAAACAGTTGGACGGTAAGAGGACTGTAAATTTTTCTAAATCAGAGGCATACAGGCAGAATTGCTTGAACCTCATTTTGTTAGGTATGGTGCTCAATTTTAAGCTTGTGTAATAAATATGTGGTCACTGAAAAATGCACTATACTGGACATACTGGAGTGGAAGTCTGCTATCAGTACTGGTAGAAAAAGGAAGGGAGTTGCTCTTAGAGTCATGATTTTTCATAAATGAGTAAAATTGTTTTTCCTCTAAGATTTTACTTTGTGGAGTTTCATGTAGATTTTAATACTGAAAACTAAAAGTAGTGCAAGTAATTTGAGGTTTGTGGTTTGATATGGTGTTTTTTGGTGGTTTTTTTTGGTTTTTTTTTTTTTTTTTTTCTTTTCCAAAGGTAGGAGTATTTGATCTTTGTCAGTTACAATTTTAGATACCAAGGGAATAAGTCTCCATCATGTTTCTGGGAAATTCTGTGGTTTGCACAGTGACCTGTTCACATTTGCACCTTGAGCTTATGAGGCTGCTGCTCGGCAGGATGTTCTTGGGCAGGCGAAGTGTCACTGGTTTCAGTGGACTGAAGATGATTTGTTTCAGTGTGACCACAGGAAATTTGCTATATGCAGAACAACACCATGACATCCTCTCCTGTGAGGACAGGCTGAGAGAGCTGGGGCTGTTCAGCCTGGAGAAGAGGAGGCTCCGGGGAGACCTGATAGCGGCCTTCCAGTAACTAAAGGGGGCCTACAGAAAAGGTAGGGAGAGATTGTTCAGTAGGGCCTGTTGTGACAGGGGGGGTAATGGTTTTAAAATAGAGGAAGGTAGATTCAGATTAGATATTAGGAATTTTTTCTTTTCCAATGAGAGTGGTGGAACGCAGGTTGCCCAGAGAGGTGGTGGGTGCCAAAACTTATCTTTTTATTAGCCCCTTTGCAAGGAATGTGATGTAGGTGTGTAAGGTGTGCGTGTGGATGAAATGGCAGATGTTGGGAGGAAATCTGTCATAAATACTTAGAAAAACTCTGAACAAGCCAAACCATAACCTTCTCTTTGATTAGCCAGACAGATTGAGCTACTTTTAGGTTCCCTTGGTAATCTGTGTGTTGTGGTTTAGCCCTGGTCACCACACAGTTTCTTGCTTACCTTCCCCTTCCCCAGCGGGATGGGAGAGAGAATTGGTAAGAAAGGAAAATTCATGGGTTGAGATGAAGGCAGGTTACTAGAATAGCAAAGGAAAATGACAATAATAACAAAATATAAAGATACTAAAATATACAACATGAACAATGCACGATTTCTCACCACCCGATGTCCCAATGACCGATACAGCCCATCCGGAGCAGCGATCACAGAAGTGAGACCAAGCAGCAAGCAAAGGAATGAAAGGGAGAGAGCAAGGGATGCCAGAGATGCCCTGCCCTGGGCAACCCGCGCTTACACACTGAACGTGATGTTTACGGCATGGAATACTCTCTTTGGCCAGTTTGGGTCAATTATTCTCTCCCAGCTTCCTGCACCTGCACATTAGCGAGACCTGGGAAGCTGGACAGTGTCCTGAGTCTCATAAACAACAACTCATATCATCAGGGTGTTTATCGACATTCTTTACAAAATCCAAAACACACTGGCTACTGACAGCAAAATTAACTCCGTCCCTGCCGAAACCAGGATAGTATGGAAACAACAAATTATCAGAGTGTGCTCTGAAATAATACTTGCTCCATGACAATAGACTTCGGAATTTTGTGGAGACGTTCACAGAGGATTAGCCTGAAAGACTTCAGTTAGATTGTGGATGGAGCTGCACAAATGTATCCAAGATATGAAGACCATATAAATGTTGTCATAATGTCAAAAATTTAGAATTCTGAAACTGGTCCATACCTCTTTGGAAGACAGAGCAGATCCGAAGTAATAGTTCAGTTTGGGTATACAAAACTCCATAAGTTATTTTATTACATAAAAGCAAATTACTTAGATCACTTCCCAGAGTTTTCACGGTGTTTGCCAAAATGACGAGAGTATAGTCAGCATAACTCTAGACATTGTCTGAGCAAATCGTAGATTGTATGAAGTTACATTGGTCTGACCTGTGCTCTGGGAGTCCTGCAACTTCTGATCAGCAGCAGTCCTTTTGCTTACCTGTAGCAATAAATGGGCAGTTGTTTAATAGCAAATAACTTTTCTGTTCTTTTAGAAAGCACAGTGTGTCACAGAGCAGGGGCTTTGCGCCAGTTTGCCTTCTGCTTATCTGCTAATTAATTCTTGCAACTCCTCCTTGGTTATCTCACGTGCAACCTCAGAGCAATAAAGCTATTTTGCTTCTGAGTCTGTTAGGGGTAATTTTTATTGTAAGGGTTGTAATGAGACTGCCTCAGATACAGTGATTGCCAAGTTATTTTAGCTCTTAAAACAATGACATACTTTCTTGTACACTTGTTATTATATCAGGAGGTTAGAATTGTTTTCCTATATGTCAGGAAAACATTTTTTACACTGAGGGTGGTGGAGCACTGGCACAGGTTGCCCAGAGAGGTGGTGGATGCCCCATCCCTGGAAACATTCAAGGCCAGGCTGGACGGGGCTCTGAGCAACCTGATCTGGTTGGAGATGTCCCTGCTCCTGGCACGGGGGTTGGACTGGATGGCCTTTAAAGGTCCCTTCCAACCCAAACCATTCTATGATTCTATGATTCTATGATATATTTGAGAAATAAAACAAAAAATACTGTGTGTGAAGGAGGAGAGGTTGCTGGTTTCAATGTATTTTCTTTCTTGCTGTTTTTAGAACAAAGAACCTTTGTATGAACTTTGTTTGACTACTTTAGCAAAAAGGTTGGAGCAGATGCATTAAATGAGTGCCAACATTTTCTCATTGTAATTTTGTGACTGGTTGTTCCAGGTTATTTTGGAATCATTAATTGTTCATTCTAATTTAACTTTCAGAGGAAGCAGCAGATATGACAGTTCAAATTCAATAAACAGATCCTTCTTTTAAGCAAATATTTCCAGAGGAGAAAAGCTTTCTATGCTTTGTATTCCAGTATTCAGTAAGAACCAATATTCAGTATCCCCTCTAATTCTTTAAATCATTTTTCCATATTTATTAGTTTCTTCCTGAAGTTTTTTTAAAACAGTTATGTTTATCCTGATTATTTGCTCTTGACATTTTCATCTTCTGAATGTTGTAATTTGACTTTAGATAGAAGTGTTTTTGGTTTTGGTGTGGTGGTTTTTTTTTTGTTTTTTTAAGAAATATAATTTTTGCTGAATCTTTTCAGGTATGTTATATTTTAAAGATCTTGAGTAGTGATTCCAAAACCCAGTAATAAGAACAGCTGTAGTCTTTGAAACTTTAAACAAAAATGTTTTTTTAAGGACCGGAGTTTGATGGAAAGCCAAGCATAATGCACAAACTAATAGTTGATATAATACAGATGTTCGGAATTTCTTGTCTTTATAGGGTGTGGATTTGTCATCCTTGTAGTTAACTTATTGTTGTCCACTTTCAGCTGTAGAAACTTCTGAGAAATTAGTGTTTAACTTCTCTATTTTGTGATCTCATTTCTTTAACCTCGATAATCATAAAGCAGCATTAGTGGGAACAGTCTAGATTAATTGATGCACATTTCTTTTCATTACATAGAATTTTTACAGTTACGGTTATGTTTTATATGGATGCTTTGTTCTTTTCTTTTGTCCATTTAAAGAACTTGAAAGCAATTTCTTATTTCACTATAGGAAAGCCCTTTTCTGAAATTCACTGTACATTTGCCTTTGGTTTAAATTTCAGTTTTGCAATGGAACTGGAGCACTTTCCCAATAATTCTGCATTCATTATTTAAGCCTGTCTGTTAAGTGATGTGGTACCTCAAATGATCGTGTATTTCCATAATGGTTGTCCAGGTGTATTTACAGGTTAATGTGTACTTTGTAACTACACTTCCTGGTACTAAGGAGATTATTGATTGTTATTCACAGAATTTCTGGAAGCTGTATTTCTGACTTGTTTGGAAAATTAAACTTTGATGGGAATTGCTCACAGAAGGGAAACAAGTAGTACAAAATGAATATTGAAGTGAAAAGCAACTATATAAGTTCTTTGCTTTTCTTTTAGATACTTTGGTTTCTGTCTGATCTTTGAGTAGCAGGTATGAATCTTGAAATTATCATGTGTATGAATCAACTGGTCTAATGTCAAAGTCACAATGTCTCTAGATTTAAATAACCAGTAAGATTTTCTTGAAGTGCCTATTGCATAAACCCACTAGGAAATTTATAGAGAAGATATTTGAAGATTTAGACCCTTTATGCACATACATATATGAAAAAAAAAAAATCAGATTATTTTAGATTAAGACATTAACAACTGATAAGTAATAAGTATATTCAGCCTACTTTTAGTTCATGGCAAACATGAGGTAAGGTGAATTAGTCAAGAATCTTATTTCCATTACTTCTGAATTTTTAATTGAATATCCCATCATTCAGGCCATACTTATCAGCTGAACTGCTTTTTAAAGTGATGTTTGATTGACATGTGACAGTTATCCTTATTACTGCCTGGTGTCATCCACAAACAGGATGTGTGCACAAACAGGATGTGATCTGAGCAAAGGCAGTTTGCAGAATTGAAGTAGGAATATTTTATAATGTAATTAAATATTAACCTTTTTTCACTTTGCATATATTACCTTTATTGTATGCATCTTATCCAGCTTTATTGGCAAATAGGGTTTCAAAAATCACAGAACAGTTTGGGTTAGAAGGGACCTTAAAGATCACCTGATTCCAACCCCCCTGTCCTGGGCAGGGACACCTTCCACCAGATCAGGTCCTTAAACACTTCCAGGGATGGGGCATCCACAGCTTCTCTGAGCAACCTGTGCCAGTGCCTCACCACCCTCACAGTGAAGAAAAAAAAGTAATTTATTGTTTAAAAGTGATCAATTTTGGCATGTGGGTGCAATTTTTTACAGTTAAGAGATAATTATCTATTCCTTCCTTCCATTATCTTCAGACAATAACTTCTGTTTCTGCAAAACTTGGATACAAAGGGTATTACTTCTAAAAATGTTACATAAAGATAGAGAACAGCTAAATAGTGTTAGTTTAAAAAGTTTTACTTCATCACAAACCCCTTTGTTTTGCATACAGTATTTGTTACATTTGATGGAAGTCAAGTTTGAAAGGGATTATTTTTTGAAAATACACTTTTAACAATGTAAAATCTTAAGTTCACAGCATTTTCTTTTTCACATGCAGTATTAAATCATTATTGCTATTGATGTTCACTCAGCTATGATAATAATGTGTTGCATATGGAAATAAATACTGCTGCAAAATGCTTTTGTTTTTTAATCGTCCAGGAAGTTGACTATCAAACACTTACAGTTAATTTTTAAAATACAATATTAAAATATCAATAGTTGCTATTGCTTTTGAGGTGCTGAAAAGATGCATTTAGTTTAATATTATCTATTTAATTTTGATGGAATGACAATTGAGAAGGAAATTTCTTTGTAATTGAGACTCCCAACAATAGTTCTTGTAATTGGTTTTAGGCATGGCTTCTAGTGTATAATAGGGGTCAGATATTGATCTCAGTAAAATAAAACTTTCTGTGGGGATCATTAAATCATTTATTCTTTGCTGGCATCGGTATAAGTTATTACTTAACTTGTCATTGTTATAGCCAAAATTTCCTTTGAAATCATTTACTGCTCCATGGGATTTTTAACTATGCTAATTAATATGATTATTGGTTACTTCCTCGTAATTAAATATCTAGGATGACTTTTGAGATCTCGTGCCTTTGTCCATTAATCTGTCATTTACAGTAACAATATCCAAGATGTCAGCATCAATTCAACCTTTATAGACTCACTATTATTAATTGATGCCATAGCTATTTCAGTCTTTAGGATGGGCAGTAAAAAGCATCCTAACTCCTGCGATCAGATATTGCACCCTGGATCTATAGGCACCCATTCGTTTTCAGGATGATAGGATGCTTTACTGAGTCTTAATTTTCTTTGTTTATTTCTACATTGTCTAATACTATATTTGTAATAAGCAATAGAATATTAAGAACTGGAACGGAACGAGTGATTCGCTTTTGGAATGGTGGCAGATGCTTTGCTGCTCTCTGAACCCGTTGCATTTCCACCGTACACCTCTCCAGCTGAACAGGCTGGGACAGAAAGAGCCCGTTACAAATGGCAATCTAACGTCGTGAAAAAAGCGGAGAAACAGCAATTTCATCCATTACCAAGTCTGACCAATATAACTTAGGTTATGAAATTAGATAACTCCTTGTACATAGATAGAAATCAAAAGTAAACATGTCAAGAGGGATTCATTATAAGAGGACCCATTTTTAAAAGTTGATGGTTGTGCTTACTGATAAAAATGTTTTATTTAAACTGCCCGTAAGCGTAACTTCTAAGTGATTTGAAATACTTTTCCAGGCGTAGTTTAAGGCTGAGATTGCTATGTTTGCTTTATACAGAAGTCAGATATCCTTCGTATTTAAAAGCAAAGCAATGTTCTACAATATTAGTGGTGTGTGGGTCTTTAGTTGTTGTTTAGTTTAGTTGTTATAAAAGTTTGTAGATTTCCAAGCTTAATATTTCTGTTTCCTTCAAATGCAACTTCTGGCTATGCTAGTACTTGAAAATCTGGTACTCATTTAAACTTTAATTTGTTTTTATTACAAAAAGTAGTTGTATCTTACATTTAAAGATACATTATCGATGTGATTGCTGTCTGGTTGTACATTTTTCATGGAATGCACATCTAAAGGGAAGTGAAAGTTTGTTTAGTTATTTTTTTTTCCTTTCTAAAATATGTTAATTTTTTTTTTTTTTAGAGTTTCTAAATACCCTACCATATAATTGCCAATTGGTATGTGTTCTTGGAAGTAGATTTCAAAGCATCAGGTAAAACAAACCGGTGCTTCAAGGAGCAAACCTTGGCTTCACGTTGCTTGAGGAATCACTCCCAGTGGTAGCTGATGGTGACGCATTCTCATCACCAGTGCCAACGTCGCCTGGTTTAGAGGAGCGATTTGGGGAATGCATTTCCACCCAGATGATCTGCAATGGACAGAAAATATTGAGGACACAGAGAGGGATTTTTTTTTTTTTTGTTGTGTAGCTACTACTTGCCATTTGATTTTTGTCATTTATAGGATAACTTGTGTATAATTTAGGATGATCTTGGATTTAATGAAGAAACGTACCGAATTTTGTCTCTTGCAGGCATTTCACTGTTCCTTAGTTGACACCAGTGCAATGACCTGTCCGTGTGTAGCCCGTTTAAGTGTTACGTATTTTTGAAGTCTCTTGTATGGCAATCCTGGGGACAGTTCCCAGGTTAGGACATGGCACTATAAGGATGGAACAATGCAATGGGGACCTTTCTCTGGGTGGCCTAGAGCTGCTCTGAACACCTTGGGACAACTCGTGGACTTGGTGAAGTTAGAGAAGACCAGATGTTCTATTTTCTGCTGCAACAGGGAAGAGGAGATGGAGATCCAGTGCTGGCATGCAGGGAGACAGGAGAAAAACAAACAGCTTTGCCATACAAATGATGGGTGAACCCCAACAAGCTCCAGTCTGGGGTGGAGAAAGCTTGACTCTGGGTATCTCCTCTGCAAAGCAGAAGCAGCTGCCTCTTGTCAATCCTCCCCACTCCCCAACTTGCTTCCCAAACCCAGAATGTGCCCTCTCAAAGAAGGTGGTGAGAGATTTAGGTCTGAGCATCTTAAACTGAAAAATATATCTGCATGTGAAGTGAAATAGATGGGCTCAAGCATTTTTGCACGTGCGTACTGCCAATAATTACTGAAGACAAGAGCTGAATCTTATTAAAACAACTGGGAGCAGAGGTTTTTTTCCAACCTGGAATTTTATTAATCAGTGAGAACAGAAATTCTTGCACAAATGGAGAGCAAGATTTATAAAATTTTTAGCCATGAATTTGCTATTTTTTTTTCCAGTGGGCATTTTATAGTGAAATAATAGTTCAAAATTAAGGTCCTTAATTAACAAGTAAAGAACTGACCCAATGCCAGCAGCAACTGAATCACTAATATTTTAGGCCATCTGTTGTAGAATCGTCAGATAATTCAGAAATTGACATTTTACTCCCTTTATACAGATAATTTTCATCTAGATCTTGACACAGAGAAGCTAACAATCCAGATATGCAACACTGTCAGATAAAACAAAAGCACATGTTGTACTTATGGTCTATTTTAAGACTTGATTTTTCAGAGGACAGTTTTTCATTTGTTTTTTAACGGTAATATAATTGCAAAGATACTAGTCTTGGAGTGTTGAACTCCTGATGTTATTTATTCAAGCAAAAGACATTCACATTTTCAAATCTAATTATGTATAGGGAGAGCTGTTCTTCAATTATATTGAAAATATTCAGGAAGAGATTGCAGAGTCTTTATCTTTTGTGGGCAGTCTTTGAATTACTTCTGGAGAAAAAATACCAGCAGCCAAAGCAAGGTTAACGTTTACGTATCCTTGGTGGAAACTGGTGCCCCAGTTCATCTTTTTTTTTTTTTCATAGATGCAGATTTCATAACTATTAAGTTAAATATAGTTTTACCTGGATTAAAATTCCTTTATGTACAGTAAATTAAAATGTAAAAATCATGTTTATCGTGAAACCAGGAGATGTATCCTGCACTGTTGGTGCTTTACATATGAAAATCCAATGGTCACGTTGTAGACCACTGTTTGCTTTTGGTTTAAGTCTGTTCGTTTTAAGAGTGTTTTAAAAACAAAGTCTTACTTTATTGGCTACTTGCTTTGTTGTCTCGGAGAAAAATAGTAATTAATCAAAACAGATAAAATTGTGATCAGGTGAATGAAAAATGCAGAGGCATGTGAACGTTTATACTGAAAATGGACTGGAAACAAGCTTAGTATCAGTGGAGAGATGTGTTATTTTATGAAATTATTGTTTCATAAAATTGCATAGGTGTGCTAAGATAGTGCTCAACAATTTTGCAAACTGAATCCATTAGAAAATAGTAGAACAATATATCATTTATTCCTTACTGTGGGGGAAGAAAAGCTGGATGTGCATCAGGTTTCAGCAGCTCAACTAACTGAAAAACGAAGTTGTAGCCGCCTGTATTTGTAAACCTTTTGTTTGTTGCTTACAGTCAAGGATACTTTGTCACTGACCTCTTAATTGCCACACATAAGATGATGCAGAAGTTAGTGAGGCGATCTGTGTGTTCCTTGGTGAAACACCTGTAAAAATGTACTGGATGTCTCTGATAAAAGATGAAAAGAAAATTCAAATTTTGGTGCTGTTGCTGCTCTTGACATTGCAGGGTTTACTGAGAGTTATTCCACTTCTTGCTTCTAGCAGAATTTTTCAGTGAAAGGCTTTGAAGACTAAGCCTCTATTCTGATGACTTTTTGTCTTATTTAAAGTTCTTTTTTTTTCAGTCAGGAAATTTCTTACTGGATTCTTTGCCATTGCTGTGGTTCTAACTGTACTCCAGATACAGTTTAGTAAAGTTGCCACAACCTCTCCTTAGCCATGGGTTCCTGTTACAGTGCTCTTCACACTTTATCTGGTGGCTGTTGACCTCGTTTGTATTTACGAGTTGCTCAGATTATTTTGACTCAAAATACAGTTCATGAAAGCTGGGGTTAGGCAGCTCGGAGATCTCTGTAAAGGGATGGCAGATATTCCTCCCCACATAGAATGGGTAGAATATATTTTCAGTGTTAGAAAATATTTTTTTCCCTCTTCCTGTATAGCATTACATTTAGTTACTTTACAGACTGGGGATGAAAATATTTTGTTTCTTAGTAGAAGTGTAATATTGGCATCTCCTAGTGTTTGTCCTAGAAGGAGCATTGGGATTGTCTTCTCTGAAATTTGGTTTGAATTTGGTATTTAGAAAATACACTTTTGTTTTTTTTGTCTCCTTTGTTTTCTGAAGACAGGACAATATAATCTGGCTATTTAGGTTCTAATGTTAAGCTTTGAAAAGCTTCCAAGTATTTTAGCGGAGATGCTAATGCTGTGAAAGTGAAGAAGAGGCAATCGGTAACCAGTTCTGAATCACTTCCATACAGGCTCCCGTATTTAAAAGGAGAGCCAGAGTTTCACTCAGTTCTTACGGCTCCTTACAGAGAACTGAGCTGATAATCCATGCAGTCTGCTGGATTTAGGAGCTTTGTGTTCACGGTAGTGTAGCTGAAAACCATGAAGGAGCAAGGAGGAGTAAGCAATAGCCCCCAGAGAGTTTAGGAATCGTCTTGAGGAGAGGATGAGGAAATTGTAATGAGAAGAGAGGACAGTAAGTATTGTGAAGCTTCAAAAACAGGAAAATGGGAAATACTAAGGTTTGCCAGCTATAAAAGCAGATTCCAAGAGCAGTTTTTTGCACAGTGATCCCTGCAGATCTTCTGATGAATGCCCTTTATGAGTAGTGATTTTGGAGTAGTTGGCCTGCAGGAGAGTTGTGAACAACTTGGACTACTGATAATCAGAAGTAGTAATCAGTGAGTCTTTCATGGAATAAAATCTATATTTTTCCTCTTGGATGCTATACTGCAAACCTTTGTTTTTTCTCCAGGTACTCTGACCAACTATCATTCATTTGACTTTCCTGGAGGAGCTCATAATACACCAGAAATCAATGGAAAGTTCATCTACTTTATGTAAATTTTTGCCTAGACCTTTTTAAAAGTCAACATTATGGCAGTGTGTGCCTTGGAGAACAGCACAGGGTACTACTGAGGGACCTGCTGGCGGGTGGTGAGTGCATGTCTCTTGTTCTTGGTGACAGAGTGGCATTCTCATAGGCGAGAAACGTCACGCTTCTCTCTGACAGGAGATCAATACGTTAAATGGTTCAAGAGTTTCTTGAAGAAGCATATTCGGTATATGATGACACAGTATGCCACCACCACATCTCTTCTACATGGAATAATTTTTACTTCAGTTACAGTCATCTCCCTGATAACTGGTTAACTGGTTTGAGGATGTGAACGAGCAGCTTGGGTACTGGCTATAGTGTATAGTGCTACTTCTCTTGTTTCACATCCTCGGCTTTCATCTAGAATTGAGGAACGCATTTCTTGAGAAATGCAAACAATTTTGTTTAGCTTTCAGTAATTTTAAACCTTTTCTACAAGTCTCTATTTAGTTTGTGAGAGAATATTAGATTCGGCTTTATCTTCACGTAAAATGTTGTGAACTCGAGATAGTTTAAAACTTTTAGATAAAAAACTGTTCTCTTCAAGAACAGGAGCATTGTAATTAATCAGGAAGAGCTAATACGGGCTGGAAATTTTATTTCCTAGTGTAGCATAGGATTGAAATGAATTTCCATTAAAGACTGTTATGGTCTTATCACTTTCCAGACCAGCTGCCAACTGCACTTCTTGCTTGATCTTTCTCCTGTAACAAGATACAAACCAGCGTGTATGGTCAAATAAGGAAACTGAAAACAGCAAGCTGCACATGCCGCTCTCTTCTCAGATATGAGAGAGAATAAACTGTGAAAATTTATAGTTACATCAGTTATGTTTCAGAAAGATACTGAGATACTATGATGAATGTAGTTGCACTAAAACGTTTTTAGAGTAAAACAAAATAGTTGTGTTTGGATCTACTTGCTATGCCAGATTTTTTGGTATACATAATGTAGGAATCTTGCATCCTGATGTGAGCATGAAGAAGCTTTTGAAGATTTCTGACGCCTACCTCATGATTACAGTGTGTGAAGACGTAATTGCCTGTTTATCCCCTTCTGCAAATTTCAAAATTCTTTTACAAAGAGATTCAATTACAAAGTAATTTTGCGTTGAAGCGCATCTTGAAAACCAAGCAAGCTGCTGCTCTGTGACATTCGAGAGCTCTTGAATGGGACTTTTGAAATAGAGATAAAGAACATGAATCCCAAATTTTTAAGGTCCTTTCTCTTGAGAGACACTACCTCTCACCATTGTGTGTGAACAGAAGAGAGGAAAATCCAATTTTAAAACTATACCCACCTCTATCTCTCTAAAAAGCAAATTTGCAGAACTCCGTTGTGAGGCACCATTAGTGACTCCAGTTCTCTCCTCTGTCTTCCCACTACTGAATAACAGAAACAGCAGATGAGCTGTGGGCAAAACATAATCAATTTGGAAAATGAGCAGTGTATGCTAGTGTTGGTTCTAATATATTATACAGAATTGTCAGTCAGTCTCAGATGCATGAGACCATCTAATTGTACTTTTAATTCTTTGTTTCCCTACACTTAATTGCGTTAAAGGATACTATATCCTAGCCACTAGCATTAATCTTCTACACAAGCAATTCCTGTAATTGCGGTGGAGATTGCTGACAGAATTTAGCAAGGTGTGAAAATGCTCTATATTACCATGATTGAGATGGGAATGGAGTTGGCTGGAAATTTCTTAATGAAATGTCATGTCAAGAGATGTAAATTGACACCCAAATGTGGGGAGAAGAATTACCAGTTAAACAATTTCTCTAGTCGAGTATGAAAGTTGTGATTGCGGCAAGATGGTCAGTGATGCCTTCGGGGCTAGATAGCTCTTTCCAGGAGCCCTGTGGTGAAGGAGCCGCAGTGGGAAATAATCTGGTAATTATACTTCTAGGTATTTTTGTTGAGTTCAGTAATATTTTCTGTTTTACCAAGTAGATATTCTAATAGCTTCTTTTTTTATAGCTACAATTTACAGCATTTGCAAGCTGGTTTTGGTCTGTAAAATGTACCATTGTGTTGTGGATGTGCATCTGTGGATTCCCCATCACTGGAAATGTTCAAGGTCAGGCTGGATGGCGCTTTGAGTGACCTGACCTAGTGAAAGATGTCCCTTCCAATGGCAGTAGTATTGGAAGTAGATCTTTAAAGGTCCCTTCCAACCCAGACTATTCTATGGTTTATAGGACTGTAGGTAAGGGTGCAAACTTTGACAAAGGTAGCTTATATTAAGTCATAAAGGGTAATAGTTTTTAAGTAAATTGAACTTGTCTCTTGTCTTATCACTGACTCTTATTGCTTAGTAAGGAGGGAAAAAAATTTGGCAATATCTAGTATTCTGGTTTTGTTTAGTGAGGGGGGGCCTAAGATGGCAGCTTCTGTAGGAGACTCCTAGAAGTCGCTCCCCTTTGTTCAGTGGACTCGGCCAGGCCTAGGGCGGACCTGCTGCTGGCGAAGGCCAAGCCAATTGGTAGCAGAATGTTCTGTGATAACACCTCTGTGATAACGTATTTAAGAAGGGGAAAAAAGAGAAAAGAAAAAAAAAAAGGAAGATGTGAAGCAGCTAAGCTGGGACAGAGAGGGGGAGGCGTGAGCCTTGTGGGCCTTTCAGGCCTCACCCTCTGGCCTCCCGCCGGGCAGCCGACTGGGCCCAACTCGGCCCGGCCTCACTGCAAGAAGTGGAGAGGAGATGAGAAGTGAATAAGATGTAAAAAGGATCTTGAGAGGCGTCTGCCAGCCTGTTGTGAGGAACGGCTGCAGACGCCAAGGTCAGTGAAGAAGGAGGGGGAGGAGTAACGCAGCTCCTGGCCAAGATTCCCCTGCAGCCTGTGGTGAAGACCATGGTGGAGCAGGTTGTCCCCCTGCAGCCCATGGAGGCCCACGGAGGAGCAGAGATCCACCTGCAGCCTGTGGAGGACCCTATGCCAGAGCAGGTGGAGGCCTGAAGGCGGCTGTGGCCCATGGAGGGCCCGCTGGGACAGCTGTTCTAGAGGGACTGCACCCTGTGGAAGAGATGACCCACGCTGGAGCAGTTTCATGAAGGACTGTGGCCCGTGGGAGGGACCCCACAAAGGAGCAGGGGAGGAATGCGAGGAGTTCTTCCCCCGACCATGAAGCAGCAGCGTAAAACAACGCGTGATGAACTGACCGCAACCCCCATTCCCTCTTCCCCCCTGTGCCACTCAGCGGGGGGAGAAGGTGGTAGAGAGAATGTTAAGCCTGGGACGAGGGAGGAGTGGAGGGAGGTTATCTTGTTCCCTGTCTCATTCTCCTGCTGGTTTTAGAAATAAATGAGTATTTTTCCCCAAGTCGAGTCTGTTTTGCCCATGAGAGTAACTTTAAGGATTTTCTCCCTGTCCTTATCTCAAACCTTGAGCCGTTTTTCCTTGTATCATCTTCCCCTATTCTCTCGGAGGGTGGGGGGAGCGAGAGAGAGACTGCGTAGTCTGGCCCGATCAGGGCTGAACTACGACATCTAGTATAATACTGGGAAAAAAAAAAAAATTAATATTCTTAATGTAGCTCTAGCTGCTCATTAGATAACTTCAGCTTTTCTCACCGCACAAACTTGTAACAGATTTATGTACCAGACGTATAATTCTACTGATATCAGAACTGTTGAAGAAATGTAGAAAAGCTATTGCTAAATTTTATAAATGTTATTAATGGTCATATGTAACTTGCACATTTCAGTATCTTTTTGAAGTTCATTCCTGGGAAATGTGGAGTAAAGGCACGTGATATTTACCGTTTTGCTGTTTTATAGGTGGTGGCAATTGTCTTCTCTCATTAAACTGGAAGAAGGCAATGGTCCAGCATTTGGAGTGCATTTAAAAAAAACCCCAAAACTCACATGTAATTTATGCATGACTATTTACATTAAAAAAAGAATACATTAGTAATTTATATGCTACTAAAAATGTGGTTTTACCAGGACACCTAAGTAAGCAATAGTTTACCCAGGCCAGGTATTTTTTTTCTGGCTGTGATGAGTTGCCATAGTCTTAACAGTAGGAGTTATAGTAGCAAAGCTTTTTTCTTTGGTATTTTGTTTTTGGTTTTTTTTTTTTTTTTTTTTTTTTCAACCAGACCATAACTGGAAACACACTCTCTGGAAGTCTAATCATGCAAAGTGTTGTCGTCTTTTTTCTTTTTTTCCTAGTAATTGAGGAAAAATGATAATATTTGCCGTAGTTACTTGGTTTAACAGTTAAACTTCCATTCTTTACATCTATAATGTGTATTCTAATGAACACAGCATATGACAAGATGAATTTATACTTACCTGTCTTAAATGCCTTACATGAAGGATGTCAGGTGTATCTGGTGTAGTGCTGTAGTACTGCACATTTTGAAAATACGAGATGTTAGCTTTTTGTATGAAAAAAGGTTTGTAAACACTATGAAAAAAGCCTGTTGTTATGATGCTGATACTGCTGATGGGATGTTGCTGCCACAGGGCAAACTAAAAATGTTGCCAAAAACTGTATTTGTCTAATATGAATACAGTCATTTCACTGAAATACTTACTAGGTATAAAAGTAGTTTTGAAGAAATTAGATGCAATCATAATATTTAAATATTAGCAAAAGAGTTTACTGTTCAAGTGTAAAGTATTCAATCTCAAAAAATGTTTTCCCAGTACTTAACACGCTTTCTTACAGCAGCGTGTGTGTGCATATACAATATGGTAGGCTTTTTGGTCCAGAGAAAAAGCCAACACAGGTCCCACAGTGCTTTTCCTAAATTTAATTAGCCAAACCATCATGACTTGCTTTCTAACCTAAATGTCTTTAGGCACGATTTCTTACCCATTTTCAGAATATAGCTTCATTCTTTTTTCCCCGCTCTTTCTTTTCCAATGAACAAGCATATGTTATTTTAATTGGTATTTTCATCTGTAAAGCACAGGTTTTTGGACGTTCGTGGGCTACTTCTGATACTGGGAGATCTGTGATAGAGGCACCAGTTTCACTTGTGGAGTCCGCATGCAATCCATGTGCCTGGCATTTTGATGTGAGCTTGTGTCTTTCTTGGAGGAAAAAAAAAATTAAGGGGCAATAAATCAATAAAAGGTTAAAAGTAGTCTTTTCTCCCTGCTGGTTCAAATCCTTTCTAGCAATGGAGACTCATGAAATGCACCAGTAATTGTTTCCTTTCCCAGAGAATTCATTAACTGAGGCATTAGCCGCCTTATTGTCATGAGTGATGACTAATTCTTTGCATCCTGTTATGCTTTCTCAGGTGCATTAAAATATTAAATAGATATTATTGAGTTTCTGATTCAAATAATGGAAGTCTTGTGTTCTGAGTTATTTTTCTGTAGACGCAGTTCAGTTTCACTGCTGTTGCTTCTCAAAATCCCAAAGATTTTGTTTTATTCACTTACACAGTTACTGGCTCTGGCATCCAGCTCTCCAAAAAGGAGGGAGGCTTCCAGCTCTTCACCCTGCTCAGAAAAATTGAGTGGAGATCTTCTTTCAGTGTAATTTTCTTTTGTTTCAAACTCCAAAAAATACTGACGTGATTAGTTTTAGCACTGATCTAACAACTCGCTTATTTGATATTTTTAAATGGTTTTCATCTGGGAGTTTTGAAGAACTTTGTGGAACAGCAGGTATTGCGGTATCTCTGCGCTGGAGTGTGTCTGTGTGTGTTCCGTTACAAACCCAACCAGCAGTGGATGGAATGAAGAATGGACTCCCCAGGTTGTTACGTCTCAGGTCTGAGAGTAAGAGGCAAAGCTGGAAATTCAACCTGTAAATGAATCCGATTGATAATCTTAGAAAGACCACACCAGTCTCATCACTTTCATTTCCTTGAAATCTGTTCATGGGGAACATTGAGGCTTGTCACGGTGCCAGTCTTTCCAAAAAAGCTTGTGAGGAACACCTGAAATGAAGTTTTCACAAAAACTGTTTGATGGGACGCGTAGCTGTGATATTGCTCAGGAGTGTGTGTTTTCTGGCACTGAGGATATCTTTTATTTTACTTAAAATGTGTCTCAGGTAGGTAGCTTTTAATAATTTTCTAGTCATAGTTTGAGCTTCTGAATGAAGTTTTATTCATGACCTAGAAATCTGAGTTAGCAGAGATGCTTCCCATCTGTCTGTAGTCATACACATGTGCAGTAATACATTTTCAGTAGTGAGTAATTTTTGGCTTCTGGACAGATCTATAATTGAGAGAGAATGCTACTTAAAAAAAAAGCTGGAAAAAAAAAAACTTATGGTTGAAGACAAATCTCATAAAAAGCTTATAATGACAGAGTTGTTATCACAACCTCTTCTAATATTTTCACCATGTTCCCTGTCAAAAAGACCGTTTTATAATATTGTGCCATAAAAATAAGGGCTTGTGATTATCAAAATATTAGACTATATTTTGGAAGACATTTTATTTGGTACTAAAGTAATTTGACTAAAAACATAGAATAGTACAAAAAAAGTTATTCATGGTATGAAAAAACCCATAAGCTTTGTTTTTAATGGCATGGTGACAACAGGCATTCTTGGCCTTATTTTGAACATTTTTATCATCAGGAAAAAACCTTCACTGATAAATATAGTAAAAACTGCTGATGTGATTAAAAAAAAAAGGAGATGGAAGTGCTGCAGAGCAATCAAGTTTGTTTTTATAAGCTGTGCTCTGTCAAGTTGTGTTAAAATTTTAGGTCATAAATACAGAATGAGAGACTGTTGGCTGTACTCACAGAGTACATAACTCCATCCTAAACAGAAATAGCTTTGTTTGCACTGGTGCAAAGTCTTTTCATCTTAGATGTGGTCCCAGAATGTATCTGAGGACTATGAAGGAAAGCGGTAGAGGTTCTTCTGCACTGGCCATCAGTGTAACTGCTCCTACAAGGTTTTGTCTTGTTCTAGCACTTGCAGACCAGTACTTTAGTGACATGCTGTTGAATTTAAGGATGCAAAGTTTTGACACAATTTAGGAAACATTGAAATTCAGAAACGTTACTTTCTAGGAGAGTGTCAAGGAGCTTAGTCTCTTCTCCAAGTAGGTTGACGGATGGCTTGGTGATACTTGTGCAAAGGTACATCAAGGAGTTCTTCCATCTGCCTGGCAAAGCTGTAAGAAAATCTGAAGACTAGAAGTTTAAGCTACGCTGACAGTGAAGTAAAACCAACCAGTAATAAAAGACACTTGTTACTGGAAGAGCTTACCATGTTCTATGGTGGAGTCAATGGCACTGTCAGTTTTAAAATTATGATGGTTTTCTAGGTGTCTCTTACAGTCTGTATTGGAAGGACTCTCAGTTTGACGATTCCAGCGGTATCTTTTAGGCATAGCAGTACTAACTCGTTTCAGTTTTATTTTGTCTTAGGATGGTTTTTGTGCATCCCTGTGCGCCAGGGACCTGACTTTCTGTATGGCTGGATCACTCCGTTTTGCAGTATATCTCTGCATTTCCTAACCATGTAAGGTGTGCCCGTGTGTCGGAAGGGACTGCAGGTCCACCTGTCCTGTGAGACACGAGTCTCCAGGAGTGGCCACTAGTGGATGCTTAAGGAAAGTATCATGTTCATTCTGCTCTTGCTCTTCATGAAACATCTCACTTCGTGGCAACTGTTGGATGCTGAGCTAAATGGACATTGTTTCAGTGTGACATAGTGCAGTAATTTCTATGTGTGAGGACAAAGTAAGCATGAACTGACATTTTTCTTGCCATCAATATTTACCAGCTTATGGGTTTCTAACCTGGATTTGCATTGTGGCCATTATTATTAGTGACCAGTGATGGGTTTTCCATCAACTTGTCTAATTCCTTTTAAGAACCACATAAAGTTTTGGCATCCGTCATACCTGTGACACCAGATTTTACAGTTTAATTACATACTCCGTGACAAAGCTTCCTGTTGGTTTTAATATGCTGGCTCACTGTTTCACTGTTTGTTCCCTAGACATAGAGTTGAGACATGGTGTGTATCTTCCATGTATTTGTTGTGTTCCTCGCAGTCACGTCGTCTTCAGGCTGGGGTGTACCAGTGCATTTCTTTCTCCTATTTCAGCAAGCTGTTCCATGCCTTGGACCATACTTACTGCCTCTCCTGGCACTTCTTCTAGTTCTCGGTCTTTTTTTTTTTTTTTGAGATAGACGCATTTTGGATTTAGGTAATGCCATTATAATGTTTAGGGTTTTAGTTCTTTTCTGAATAGTATCCAACATTCTTTTTGGCAGCTAATTCAGTAATTGCTTCACTTTTGTGATTAATTTATTGATCCTTAAGTTCCCTGTACCGTTTTGCTTAGACTGTACTGACATCTAATGGTAAGGCAAAGTGGCTTAACCACACTTAATGGCAAGATAAATTGTCTGACAGGCAAATATAATTATATATTTTCTTCTTAATTCAATATTAATTTTTGTAAGACAAGATGGAATAACTCCAATTTTTGCACGGAAAGTCTGACCTAATACTTTTTCCTCTGGCAATTAATCTCTTTTTGTTCTGCTCTTTGGGCCACGCTTATTTTTAAATGTAGTTTAAATCCTTGCAAGAGTAGTTTTGAGTACAGTGGAAGTGATCTGATGGTTTTATACTTCAGAAATTTTTAGTGTAAGTCACAGTATCTCAAGAAAAGGATAGCAGTATGAAATAAAATGTAAGAACAAATGCTGTCCTGCAGAATTAGGAATTGGATGTTCCAGAGTTATAGCAGTCTTACTGTCACTGTGTTTTGAAGAAACATGCGAATGAAAGTCTGTCCTCTTTTTCTCATCCTCCTGTCTGAGGTTCCTCTATATTTTTCATTGGGCATTTCTCAAACTCGTAGTGATAAGTACTGTTGAATAATAATTTTGAACTTCAGAAAGAAAAAAAAAATTGAGTTCAGCTATTAACCTTAAAGTTATATTCTGTTTGGATGTAGTACACTGTGTAACTTCAGCGAGACATAAGTATTCTCTGTCTTCCATTATGAAGCCACGATTCCTCTAATCCAGAATTTTATTTTATCTAGAACCACAAATTGTGGAGCTTTTTCAAGCGACTTGATTTTTCCCTTTCTCAGCATTGGAGCCCGTTTCTTGCCATAGCCTCAGAAAGTTGACTTCTGTGCTATGTAAATGCATCTTTGCATTTATTTGAACATTAAACTAATTTCTCTGACTTACCATTTTTACATATCATTTTACTTCCAGCTGTTTATCAGCTTGATACTATCCTCTTTCGTCAAACACAAGATACATTGTTCTGTTCTAGAGAAAGATTTTGAAATTTAGATAAGTTTCCATTTTTCAGTAGTAGCTTTCTCACACTCTAAGTTGTCTTCAACATATGTCATAGGCTGTCCTTTTCCCAAAAAATAGGGAAACCCTCAAACTTGAAACTTGACTTCTAAGGAACGTCGCTAATTGTTGTAGAGCAAGTAGTTCTTATTTGTGGGTTGTGCATTGAGTTAGGTTTGCAGAAAAGCTTACTACTTCATGCTTTGGTAAGAGTGAAGTCTGTAAAATGGATTTCAGAATTCCGGAGCGTATGGTTTACATTTGTACTCTGGTGCTCTTCTTTTAGCTGCACAAGCTGGGGGATCAGTTGTGGCAAAGAATATCTCAGATGCTAGGAATATCTGACATCCAACCATGAAGGTGGGGTGCATCCTGTGAGTACTTCTGGTCGTTTCTCTGAAGAATCACTGGAATCATCTGCCTTACTGAAAGAAAAAACTCTAATACTGTTTTCAACAGTGTATATTTTATTCTAAAATTTGTACTGCTCAAGAGTTCTGTACATTGATGGTATCTCAGATAGCTTTGTAGTTAATACTTATATGATAAGCAGTATATATTCTTAAATCACTTGGATTCTCACTTTATCTTAAAATATTGCACTACAGAAGCCTGGTCTATTTGGTATTTTGTGTTCTGATTTTTAATTGTTTAGACAGTGTGCTTGTATTTTTAGTGAATTTCTCAAATACAATTATTCATGTTGTGGTTTAGTAATTGCAGTAACTAATGCTCCCATAATTATAAGGCTTTTGTTTTGCTGGGAGATGCTTCCCATATCATCATCTTCTCTTTGTGTTAGAACATGAAGTATAATAAAACTGTATAAGGATTAAATTTAGAACTGTGTTAACATGTTAATTTAAATTTTGCTCAAAAATTTTTTTAGATTTATGACAACTCAGTATGAATAAAAATAATTTAAAAACACTATTTAAAAGAAAAAACTACTTGATTTTTATGGTACACTTTGAAGCTACTGTGGACAGATAGAAAACATCTGGTGACACTTTCAATGGTAGGTCAATAGTTACAGATGGTCTGTTTTTTACAGCTGTCATCCAGCTTTGTATGTAGAATGACTACAGTGGAAAAATCTTTTGCTGAATGAATAAACAAAACAGCACAAGGAGGCCAGCAGGCATATATATTTCTACAAGACAGGAGATGAAATAAGCTATAAAAATTTAAACCAAGACTAGCATTTAAAATGTTCATTACGTTCTGGTCTCTGTTTCTTATAATCGAGATCTTTCTGTGTGACTAGTGAAGGAAGTAGATTATAAATCAGAAGTGATAAGCAAATAAATTAAAGACTAGTTTAGGACTGATCTTCTACACAAGTTTGGGGTGTTGGCTTGAGCAAAGGCAGGTGGCTGTATAGCTCGCTTTAAAGGTCTTAAAATGCATGTTTGATTGGTGTAATACTTGTGTAGTGGCAGATGTTCAGTCCATACTGAAGATGGTTGTGTTTTTTAAGAATAATCAATGTTGGGAAATGTAATAGAAAATTTCTAAAATGACAACAATCTTTTTTGTTTTTCAAAGAGAAAAGACTGGGCTTCTGCATTCTTCAGCAGTTTTTCTTCCCCCATTCCTGATGGGATGCTGTATTCAGCTGGAATCGGACATTATGCAGAACAGCAGAAGAACCTTGCGTTTGAGGATAAAGAAAAAAAGGTGGAGGGAAAGTGAAGAGGAGGAGGAGGCTGAATAAAGTGTTCAAAGCATGATGAATAGTGCACATTAACTCCATTTTTAGGTGAAAATAAATACAAAGAAAGGAACTTTGTTAAAAGCCCAAATGCACCAAGCAGGGTAGTGCTGGTAAAGATACCTATTTCAATGCAAATGTTCAGTTCTGCATATTCAAAATATTTTTGTTATCATTTCACTCAGAGTGCATGAATCTTCATAATATGTTGATGAAATGTGCATGTGTTTGGTTTTAGAGAAGTTTAGCCTCTAGAAAGAAGCAGATTTCTGGGTTCAGTTACTCGTGAGGCCATTTAATGCTCTCCCCTGATGCTGAAAGCTGTTGGGCAGGCATGAAAAGAAACAGGGAAGTGGATTATTTGGCTCGTTTTAACGTGCACGGTTCTTGTAATGCGGCGTTCTGAGTTTGGTTCTCAAATTCTATCAAGATACTTAGAGATGGATCAAAGTTGTGCTCAGATTATGCTTTTTAGATGATCTGTACACCGAGTTTTGCCCCATACACCTGCTCCTGTGTGTTTTATAATCTACCGCTTTGATTAGATTCTTGTGGGATTTTTCATCCATCTCTCCCCATCTCCCCCTTCCTGCCTCTCAGTGCTTTGGCTTAAAATGCAGGCTGTTTGTTGTAATACTCTCATGCTGTCTTGCCCCGGTATCTGAAAAGTGCTTGGTTGTATTTGCTGCCAAGGAGCTTGCCTAGTCATGCGTAAACCTGTTTTAAATGCCATTTGGTTGATACAGATGTTGATGTTCTGTGTTGTCGCAGTGATGCATTTCCTTGGGTCTGTGCCCCTCAAATTGCTTCCTTCAACTTTCAAGTATCGAACTCTGGTTTGCTTTATCATCGGAAGCTTAAAAGTTAAGAATTAAAAGAATATTTTCGCTCGCTGCAAGTGTTACAATGCTGAAGTGTGACTTTCCAGTTTCATTCCAGGTGGATGCATTTCTGTCATTTTATGGGAATCGTGTACCTCTGCCTGTCCTTAGCTGGTGGTGTGTGCAAAGAAAGGGGGAAAAAGTATTTGAGAGTCAAAAGGCAGAAAACAGCAGCTGTCTTGAAGCATTTCCTATACTGCCTTGTTTGAGCTGTGCTGTGGGCTTGCATCTTTACGTGTTTAGAAGGCAGTTTGTTGGGAAATACCAGGTTATCTAGTATGATTTAAGAACTTCATATATTTTCATATTGTTTAAGTTACATATAGATCATATTTCTGGAAGGAGGTGAGAAAAAAAAAACTGTATTTGAAAGTTTAAGAAATTTATCTTTCTATTCACAGGTGAAAATAAGTTTACAAAAGGCAGTGGGCATTTCTAGCTGGTGGCTGGCTTGAGAAGAGCATCACCAAGCTGTGTGGAGACGTTCTTTGAGCTTCCCCTCTTATGTCTCTAATGGACAAACACAAAGTGAAGCGGCAACGTCTGGATCGCATATTTGAAGGTTAGATGTTTCCATTTCGAACGTTGACTGTGTAAATCAATTTCATGGTTTACTGATATTTCTGGAGACTGGAACTCTTTTCTTTTGGTTGTTCATCGTATTTTTAATTGAGTTGCAGTCCTGCTGAGATGATACTAACTATGCACAAATGCTGATTTTGGGTGAAAACAGATCTAGACAAACAAAAGCAACTAGCATGTGAACTCTATACTATTCTACAGTTAAGTTTGCTTCCATCTTTGCATTTTAAAACATTCTACTCAGATGTTGTGAAAATTGCGGTTTTATATAAAGTAGCAATCGCAGAAGGATAAGATGACCACATAATGCTCTCTAGGGTCTTTCTCCAAGGGCATGCTTCATTATAGGTTGATTTGACAGTCTGTGTCTGATCCTGAGAAGAAAGTAGAAAATAACATGAAAACAAAACACACACAAAGAAAAAAAATCCCAGAAGACCCCCAAACTTTAGTGAGTATTAATAAAAATAACCTGGATTCTAATGAAAGGAGTGTAGTCATTTGGGCTGGTTATTTTTCCTTGAGTCACAAATATCTGAGTTGTATGTTCCTGGTATTCTTTGTTCATTTGCTTTGAGAGTTGGTGTGAAAGCGGGTCAAGGGATAAGGCATGCTGTTTTTAGGAATACATAGGAATTGTTTGGACTAAATGAATTTTTATATTAAAATATTAGCTTCTCCTTAAGAGGCATAGTTAATTTCTTTACTAACCTATTTGAATACAATGAGATAAAGTGTACAGATTTGTGGGCACATGGTCTCTGCCTCACGTCTAATCCCGAAGCAGTGAACTGCAGTTGAAACATTTGCTCCTCCACGCGTCGGTCTTGAGGCTTTTTTCCTAGCAGCTGTGTTGGTGTAAGCAGGCCCTGACAGCTGATTTCTGTCCTTGTTTTTTTCCATTTCTTTGTGCCAATATGACTGTAACCATATAATGAGCTAGATTGAGAAGATGACTCATATGAAAAATAGACTTTGGTGTGTTCTCCATTTAGGTGAATTCCTCAATCCAGGTCACTGTTCAGCTGACAATGCAGTGGTGTTGAAGGTGGCAGTTGGAAAGGATCAATAAGAGGCGCTGAGACCGTTTACCCTGTCATAGCCAGAGAAAGAGACATTTCATCAAAATATCCAAGGGTGCAGTTCCACATTTGGTTTAGATGATTGTTCTCCAGGACAAGCCTGCCCCTGATTGCCAGGTTCAAACTGTTCTTGTGTCCCACCTAGACTGGTTGGCCCAGTGATCAGTTGAATCTGCTCACTAGAAACTAATCTATGCTCAAAGAAATGGGGAAATGGCTGCTGAGGATGGAGAATTTGGGAAGGCTGCCCCTCTTTCCAGGCAACTCTGCAGTCGGATCAGCTGGAAATTGCCTAAGAGGGTGCTGGTGTAGTGCATGGTCCTCTTTTGTCTCTTCTCTGTTCCCAGCTTCGAGGTTTTAGGTCTCAGGTCCTCATCCTAGGGACTCTGTATCTAACCCCTCAATAAAAAATACAGAATGTTAACTTGACAGCTCAATTTTTTTTGTTTGTTTTTGTTTTATTTTGGCCTGAGTTAGTGAACCGAATTGGTAAATCATGAGGAGGGTGGAGAAACCTGTTCCTTTTGATGGTAGCCAGCAGCTGGATCAGTTGGATTTGTGGAATTTCAATCTCCTTTTAGGTTTATTATATCGATCGGTGGGACAACTTAAGAGGAAGATATTCTGTGATGGTGTGGGAAGGAATGTTATCAGGGACAGAGGTGACAGACCAGTAGCGGCTGCGACTGTTTAAAATACTAGCTTCCCCCAGGCTGTGTGTTCACATCCAGTGACGCTGTTTAATCAGTGCTTTTGTCTGGCTTGTTTTTCCCAGCCCCGCACAATTCACTGTATGCTACTGGTAAAATCGGTGCGGCCATGCAGTGCAGGTTGTTGATCCAGTTGAAAAATAACGTAGGAAAAAAAGTTTGGGTTTTTTTTTTTTTTTTTAGCCACCTCTGCTTCCTAATGCCATTTACCATGTGCTAGACAAAGCCATGTTGGAAAAATAGAGTGGGAAGAGCAGGCAGATGATGATCAACAGGAGAGAGGGTGAAACAATGGATATGGAAAAATGCTTCAAGTGTTATGGTTACAGGAATCCAATCTGGCTCTTCAGAATGTCTGAGTTGTATTCTGCTCTTGAGTGTCTGTGTGTTCAAGTGTCCAAATGTTCTTTGAGGTTTGTAAACACATCTCTGGCCCATGTTTATGAATCACTGTCCCTGCAACTGTGTGAAGTGGGATGAAAACTAGGGAGCTGGCTGGTTTAAAAAGGTTTTTCCCTACATATGGTCCTGTTCAGGTTTAAAAATTAAATACGCAGACTTGTTCTCTGATATATGTGCCTTCCATAACACAAAATAAATGTTTTATATTTTAGAAATATGCATAACATTTTACAAAGCTCAGAAAATTTAATGAGCTGTATGGCTGTTAAAAATGGTTTATCTTCTTTGTCAGCTTTTTGATTCATCAGTTCCTGTATAACTTTCTTCTCTTAACCTTTTACCTCAGAAGAGAAGTATTTTTAAGATGCACTTTCGTTTTATTGCAAGTTCCACTTAAAACCAGGTTACAGTGATTTACTAACTATTGCTATTGCTGTATTTTCATAAATTGTTTAGCATAAAAGCCTGTGATGGGCAGACATTAATACATTTATTATATCCATAAAGAGATGCCAGTGTCATTCTGGTGATGACATACAGCGTTTCATTACTGTTTGTATGCCTGTTTGAGAAGGGGATGATGATGAGTTGAAATTCAGTTTCTGAAGAGTGAGTGGTGTGGGCTTGATTCTCGAAATGAAATGCTCGCATTAGGAGCATGGGCACAGGGCTGCACACAGCTTTTTCTGGGAAGTTAATGGATTGCCACAAATGCTCCTGTAAGTTAGATAACCGCATGCAAAATGTTATTGGAGTTGAACAGCTTTCCTGTGGCTTTAGGTAATTTGCACACTTGCTTCTAGTAACTCATCATGCAAATTAAGCAACAAATTGAACAGGCATCACTGGATTTACTATTACCTTGTGAGTTAACGATGGTGTGGTAGTACTAATACTTAATTCCAGTTGATACTCGATGCAGAAAAAAACCCTGATTCTATTACTTTGGGAGCAATTAGTTCTCTTTTAATGTAGCTGAGTAAGTAATTTTGTCTATGAGGTACCTATGATTCCCTTCAGTGATTTTTTTAAATATGAAATTGAATATTTGCTTTTAATCCTGAAGCTGTTTGCAATTATATTTTCGTGCACATTTCAGCAGTCTGCCATGTTCTTACATGTATCATCTCGAAAGGGTTGGTATTAAATGTGCTTGGTTTATATAGCTCTGTAAACTAGAGTTTACTTAGATGATGGACATTGAAGACTGTCCCCTGAAAAAGCCAGATATTAAATTCTGGTTTCCAACTTCCACCAGTAGCTGCGAATTATACTTAGGCATAGAGACACGTTTCTGGGCACTCTGAGAAACTAATATTAAACTCACTTCACAATTTGTAAAATAACATCTAGGATTCTTCCCTTGAAGATAAATAGTATCAAGGCATGTGAAAGATTAATTAGTCACTGATTATATTGTTCCTTGTCCCCCTCTCCGGTGATGCTGGTGATTGCAAAGCATAATTATAGTAGTATACATTTGGTAGAACAGTTGGAAGTGTCACAGTGCAAAAATAAAATGTGTTCACTTTGTGGGTAATTAGAAAAATTCTAAATGTTTTTGACATTTTGAAAAGTTGTTATCTCTAATGAAGGTGTTATTGTACTTGATATTGTAACAAAACTGTAAACAGTGCTGTGTATTTGCTTATATTCTAGAAATCTTTAATTAAATGTGAGTATGTTTTGCTGACCGTTGCTTGGAAGTTACCTTGGGGATGTCTGACCTCTGTTGAAGTTGCTGGGAGCTAATAGATGAAGCAGGAAGGCAACAGAAGGTGGCTGCAGAGCGAAGAAAATTTGGCTTGATGAAAACAGGCTTGATGAACATAGTGAATTTTCTCTAAGTTCATTACATTGTGTAATATATAGTGCCACTGTGTTTGGTGGGGTTCCAAGCTTTAGGAAGCTCTTGAAAGGGAAGAGTGTAGGGACGCTGGTGGAACTAGGAGGAGGAAAGGAGTGTCTCCTCTTACATTTCTTCTTGCTTGTTTACACAGGTATTAGGGATTAAACTACAGCACAGTACTGGAAGTGTAGTTGCAGAATTGTGGGAGTGACTTTTCCAGTTTGATTGCTTGAAACTGGAAATTTCTTTCCAGAGCACCTCACGTGTGATATTTCTAGCAAAGCCTGCAGTGTATGCACGTACCAGTCTGTGAAGACCCTATACACCCCCAGACAGATGTTCTTCTAGTTCTCATTTTACGGAAGCAAAAAGCATCTTAGTACTCCTCAGACCTTCTCAACAATCATTTCAAGTCTTTTTTTTTTTCCTTTTCATGCAGTCCTGGTGTACATCTTAAGGTTATTCTTTATACACAGGTTGCCTTGTCCTTTTTAAAAGTGCCCAGAAGAAACATGAAATATATTTTAGCTATTTTAATCGTGCTGCTTTGTTACCTAAGGTAAGAAGAGTTGGTTGGGATTGTAAGTTGGAAAAGAAAGTGCATATTAATGGGATGAATTTCTGAAGTTTCAGATAAAATCTCTCATCTTTTGCTTTTATGAAGGGCAACCTTTTTTTGGGAAGGTCTGATTACTGGCGAATACCCAAGTGTTGCACTCTTAGAAGGACAGTAAAGATAAAGGAATACTTTCTTTTCAAGGATATGGTCTAGGCTTGCTTTCCCTGTAAGAGAAGACCTGTGTTTCTAAAGAGTCTTTTTTTCTGCTTCTGGTGCTATATAGCATGAGATTTGATAAGATGAATCTTCAGTTCATAGTTGATGTGGTATATTGATGGTTCCAGGAGAAATGCAGAGAAAAAAACCAAACGGATATGATTTGCATTTGTTTTTTTTCTTTCCAAATTTGTGAAGAAATCTTGAAATACAGAGTGACTTAGTTTAAAAAGTGCGTTCTCTTTCCTGATTTTTTTTCCTTGTGCATGTAATAGAAAGCTTGGCTTCTTGACAAATGGAAAGTACCAGATTGACAAATACCAAGTGTTATTTCATGACGACTGATGGAGCCTATCTGGCTTGCATAAACTGTGATTTGACCCATTGCAGTTGTGAAGTTAGGCAGTTAAGACAAGTTTTCTGCATGTTAATAAGGGAGATGGCCTACTTTGGCAATGCTTGGGTTTCCCCTGGATTTAAAAAAGGATTTTTACTAAAGTTGGTACGTACTGTGTAAGTTGTTCTGTAAATAAAAGGAAGGAGGAATAAATGTTTCCTGGCAATGCGTCCCCTTAGCTCTTTCTTACCTAAGTGGGAATTGCAGATGTCAAGTTTTTTGGAAAATGAGCTATCAGTTGTCTTAGCTCACATCCAAATTTGAACATATTTGTAGTTGTCGCACTTGCTGCAGATATCAGAGAAAGAAAAGAAATAATAAAATGTGCAGACAGTTGTAAATCACATCGTACTTTATAGGGTTTTCTTTATGCATACTGATCTTAGTACTTCAGAATACTAAATGCCAAATGTGTTTCAAAAAGAGATAAATGGGCTGCCTAGCTGCTGGGTGTCTTATTGACAGACTTTAGAAGAAGGCTTAGTGAAGGATTAGGGCAGCAGAGGGAGCTAAAAGATTCCTAATATTTTATCATTTATTGTTTCCTAAGTGAAAGTTACTCCTTCATAAAGCGCCAATTAACCTTCACGAAAATGCGATTTTCTAACCTTAAGTGCCTTCAGCAAATAAATAAGGATTTTGAACTGGAGAAAAATTTCTTTTCTCCCTAGCAATCCGGTATAAATTAAATTAGAAATCAGGTAGTAAAAGCTACCAAAATCTTTCTGCAGGAGCAGCCATCAAATCCTTCAACTGTAACAAATGAAAGTGTTTAAGCAAGCAGAGTTTTCTATGAATAACCCGAGCAGAATATTCTATGAGTAACCCAAGTTACTTTGATTCAGGTGTCTTAAAATAAAAATGCATATGTTCTTGAGTTGCATACAAGGCTGTTTTAACAATTCAGTACATATTTTTCTGTGTTTTGCCTGGAAGAACTTTGAAAGTATTTTTATGAGCTTGAAATAGAGAGAATTAGGTAAAATATTTTATCTGTTATCTAAGAGTTATCGTCAAAGAATGGGGAGGCTCTTCTAAGGACTAAGATAAGTTGACCTTGAAATAATAAAATGAAAATGATGCTACCATGAATCCTCACGTAACAAGATCATCTGCCACTTACCACACGTTTAGGAAAATCATCTGTATATTTGGGGTGTGTTTACCGAATACAAAACATTCTTTATCTCATTACACTTACAGTTGAAATACTTATGCGCGGGCTTATGTTTGGGTTTTGGTTTGATCCTTAATATTCAGTATTTACAGTGCAATGTGTTTTTGGCTTTCTTTTGGATTGCTGCAGTAACCTGCTTTTGTAATTTGAATCTTCATTCTGTGCTACCTAAACAGCTTTTGAATTTGCATGCACTTAGGCTACTGCGACGTTACAGAGGTATTGAGTAACAATGCAAGCGGTATGAGAAGAAAATTAGCTTAAAAGCCTATTTTGCCCTAAATGATGCTGAACAGTAGCTGCTAATGAAAAGCATTACTTTAAGGGGAAAACTGAGGGGTAAGAAAAAAAAATCTACAGAGAAAAAAAAAAAAATGTCAATGAGGCTTTTTAATTTTACTGAAACATTCAGGTCACTGATTTAAGTTATGAATGTTTTAGAGAAAAACTGTGGGTTTGTGATGTCCAGCATTACATATTTTATCTGTATAGTTATATTTTCTTTGGTATACTGAAATAAAATGTGCTGCTTGCTTGTGACAGACAGCAGCTACATTCAGCTGTATATCCAGAGCAGTACATCTTACTGCTATAATAAAAGAAACATAGTTTTATTTAATGTTAATGTGAAAGTGTTAAATACAGTAAACAATACAGCTTGAAACTAGGTTTACAGGGTTGGAATAATTGAATTTTTAATATCAGAGATATTTGAATCAGAATCCAATACTTAACCACACCTAGTTATCCAATTCCTGAGTAATCCTCAGAGAATTTAAAAAACTTTTTGGACTAGATACTTAGCTTTTATGCAATGCAGATGAGTGCCTGGTAAAACTTTCAAAAGCTTTAGAGGTTTAAGTACTTGGTGGTAACATACACTTATTTCTGCCTGGGGTTAGGGAAGATAAGATGCTCTGGAAGCCCTTGATTTGTCCATCGCTTTACACTCCGCTCTGGAAAACTGAACTGTACAAAGATTAAATGTCTAGGTAAACATGCTGAAAAATTTAAATAGTCATCTAGTTAAAGCAGACATGTTCAGCTTTCATAGAGGCAGTTCCCATCCTTAGGGAAGTGCAGTCTGAGATGCAAAAAAGGGTTTTATTTTGTTTCCTCCCTTAGTGCAGTCGGGCTGGGAGTGTGATTATGCAAGTGGAAACAAGAAAATAAAAGTGGCAACAGTCTTCTGGTGCTGAAGGTGTCTGCTGCTCCGTCCTTGTTCCACGAGGTCAGTGCTGAGTTTGAAAGATGCCTCTCCTTAAGCAGGAGGCTGTGCCAGGAGAAGAGTATCTTGTAGAGATCTCTCTCCTCCTCAGAAAAGTCGTCGTGATCTGATGGACAGGCCATTTGGAGTTAAGGAACCTGCATTTTGTCTTTTAGCTCTTCCTAAGTCAGCAGGTTAGAAACCAAAAATTGCCTCTCCGCCTCTGTGCCTTTTCTTTTTCTTTGACAGAAAACGGTCAGTTAGAGACTGTCAGTTACTGTGATGTCAATAACAGCAGACTGGAACACTTGGAATCCCTTTAAAAACAGAGGCCTTGCTATCTGACAGTGCCTGGCATTTGCAGCAGGTAGCAACGTGTCCGTTGGCAGGTACTGCTGTGGATCTAGCACCGTGCCGTGGTTTTTGACCCTGCTCAGGTGCTTAAATAAGAAGGTTCCTTCTTTCTTCCTTTCCTGTGAGAACTAAGTTTCAATTGCTTGTGACTTTTAGTAGATGTGGCGTTTTTTGGTTTTGTTTTTTTTTTTTTCCTAAAACAGAAATTAGCTGTTCAAAATTACTCATGTTTCCCTTTTCCTGATGCTTATTTTTCAAAGTGACACTCTATGCACTGAGTTTCCAAACCTCTCATTCTGCCAATTAAATGGAGACGCACCAAAAAACTCAATAAAAATTACAGGCAATGGCAATAGGACAGCAAAAGATTAAGAGAAATGACTTTGTTCTTTTGATCATACCTGTATTTTTCAGAAAGTTTCCTCATGTGCTAGATGATGACACTCAAGTACAAATAGACTATGACTCCTCTTAATAGGTAATTAAGAATAATTATAAGTGTTAATTAAATGCATAAATGTATCTTTTTGTACATTTAAAGAAATAGTTTTATGAAATGCTAGTAAAACTTTTTCCCAGGCAATTTTATCACTATTTTTTTTGTTCCCTGCTGCTCCTTCCTTTCTTGACGATTGCACCAGTCATACCCATGTGGTTTTTTCTGGGTATCACACACCACTTAGGCAGGTGTTACTTGCTTTCCACAACATCTGCCAGCCATTTGTTGTTGTTGTTAGTTTATCTAACCTGCAGATGGTCACGTTTGCTTGGTTTTGTAGTGCTCCGCAAACTCCCATGCCTGTTCCCCCAGTGCTGTTCTGCGCTTGCATGCAGGTGCTATCGATTTATTAAACTCAAATAATTTAGTAACAGTTACTTCTTGCAGTCCACAAAAGCAGCTGCACTCTCGCTATCCTTATCTGCATGAATTTACATGGATTGTAAGGGGCTTTTCTGACGAACAAGACAAAAGTTTAGATTTTTCAAACTGGAATTTAGGGCATGTAAGTCAGAATGACTGGATGCTGATGTTTAGAAACAATGTAATAATGCAGAGAATGAATTAGTTGCCATAGTAACTGCTTTGTTTTAATAATTTGGTGGGGCAATGAAAAGAAGGAGCTCAGAAAGAAGTAGTAAGAATCTTAATTACATGTTGTGCAACGTGCGTGGCTTTGTTCATTAGTATTGAAATTAATTTGATTTTATAACAGATTGAAGAATGACTGTATAAGTTTTACTTTGGAAGGGCAATAAGAATGATCTACAGGTTTTTTTTATTCTTATTTTTTTTTCCCCCTGGGAAAAATATGATCACATTTTACATTTGATTATGGCGATGCAGATTATTGATTTTTTTAACAATAAAACATGCTTAATATGTTGCATTGTAAGCGTGACTTCAATCTGCGTGCTGTGATTTGTTGCCTGGCAGTTGTTGGCAGCCTAGCAACACGCTGCAGTCCAGATCTGCAAAAGGATGCAGACACCCAAAGTTAGGAGTTGCGGGGAAGGTAAGTGTTTTGGTACTTCAAAACCCGTTGAAAATCTTCAGCACCTTGAATCTCTTTGTACTTTATGGATAAAATTAAAGTGCCTGGTGAGTTAGTACGTGCTTGGGGACTGGCTGGTGGCATGGAAGGCGTGACTGCTCGTGTCCTACTGCAGCCTTTCACAAAGCTAGGCCTCTAATTTTGTCTTCTCATCTGGATGCTTTTTTTTTTTTTTTCCTCTCCTTAATGAAACTTGCAGGAGCTTAAGACTACTGGCAGCTTTTGGTTGTAATTGGCTAGGGAGTTAAGGATTTAATTAAGGAGGGCCCAGTGGGTAGATGGACAGGCACAATTACATAAGCTTTGTTTCCTTTGAAAATCTGTCTAAAAGATGCTCAGATGTTAAGTACAGAAACAAGAAGTGCCACCTAGTCATTCCTTGGCCAAGGAAGTGCATTCTCTCACCGGGCTCGAGTCATGTTCCCTCCCTAGGCCAGGGAGTCCTCAAGCTGTTTCTGCAAAGCAGCATTTAACAGTGGCTCCTCAGTAGGTGAGAGTGCCTGCCCAGGAACGGAGAAACTTTGGGTTCTAGATTATCATCAATCCAAAGATGATTAGTTTTTTGAAGGGAGGTTCATTACCCTTTCTGTGGTTTACTGTTATCCTTGTTCCAGGTAATGCATTGTGCCGGAAAGAAAACGGGTAACTGAGCTCAGCAATGAGTGCTGTAACTCGGGAAGGGAAATTCAAGCTTCTCTTCCCTGTTTCAAGTACACTTGTGTACATAATTTTGTGGATGGAGACTTAGAGCTATGGACTGTTTCTTTTCTCTGAGGTGAGGTCCCCATCACTGGGCTATTCTTGTCCCTGCCTGTCCCCTCCAGTCTCATAAGAAACTTGCCCGGATAAAGTATTTCTAAAACTAGCGTATCACACCTGTAGACCCACATTTCCTTCATTCCTCCCTTATCTCTTAGCTGTATTTTAGTAAATTTAAAGTGTGATTTTTTTGAAATAGACACCGACTTGTTTTGAACTTTTTTTTGGTCCTAATGCTTAACTGAAATTCTGAAATGCTTGTTAATATAATCTTAAAGTTTACAAAATCCTTTCCAGTTTAATTTTTGAGTATCAGTCTGTGAAACTTCCCAAAATGTTTGAAGATTAGATGAGTTTTGCCCCTTGTCCAAGATGCTGTGCATGAAAGTATGAGGGAGTTCATTGCTGAGCTGAAAACATCCCATGAAGAATTTTTTAGTCAGTTGTTCCCTTTCATCTGTGTTAACCATAAATCAGTAGTTGTTTTAGAGGTTCTCTGTGCTTACAGTAATCAACAATGCGTAGTTGCATCCTGGAATAGTTGGTGAAAGAAACGTTAGGCCTTGGTATACGGAGGTGATAGCACCAGTGCATCTGGTGATAAAGAGGAGTGTGGTGTTGCAGTCCAATGTGGTCTTTAACTGATTTCTTCTGAGTCTCCTTTCCCTTGTTTTTCTGGTTGCCTTTTCTAATAAGGAAATAAAATAATTTCTTTTTTTTTGTTCCTTGTTTTCAATTATTTCTTAAAGTATTCCTTGTGGTACATTCATTTTGCTTGGTGATAATGTAAGTGGATTTCCACTGGAAATCAATTAGCATTAAATGTTAATTATTTAATTTGGTGTTCAACTTGATTTCATTTGCTCTGATTTTTATCGCATTAGTCCTTTACAAATGGAAACACCTGCAAATATGTTCCTAAAAGCATAGTTTTCCACATACTTGAAAAGTACTTAACTGTTTCCTGAGTGGTCAATTTTAGTCCTTTTTGATGAAGAAGACTTGAAGGTTTTTGCAGACAGGGATATTGATGTGATTTAGTTGGAAAGAAGTTAAGCGGCAGTCTGAAATAACTGTCGCTACTGACATTGGCTTATGTTTCCAAAAGCTAGCGAGTCTGGAGACTTGTACGTCCAATATTGTAGAACCTTCCATCTCTCATTCTGTCTGTGGGAGGAAACTCGTGCTACAGACGAAGGTTTTCTAACAGCAGATTTAATTCTCCATTTCTCGTTTCCACATGGAAAGCACTCCTCCCCACAAGTTGTGGATTCCTCCTTTTACAAACAAAATCCCGAGGAGTTTCCATGTCAGCCCCACTGATTGTGCCAAAGGCTTGGCCGGTACAAGCTGTGGTCTTCCCTGAGCCGTGAAGTGCTCCAGAAGTGCGATTGCCTTGTACCTCCTTGACATGGTGTCATCGTTTAATTGGAAAATATATTTGGTGTATGATGATTGTTGGATCGTTCCAGATAAAAGCCTTATATTGTATGCAGTTTTAAAAGCTCTCTTTTAAATGATTTACAGGCAAGTTTATCCTTTTGTGTTGATAAAATTTGACAGAAGATTTTAAGGTGGGAAGGTGGAGCTCAAAGTAAAAAAAATCTGGTTGAAGATGTCCCTGCTTCTTGCGGGGGGGTTGGACTGGGTGGCCTTGAAAGATCCCTTCCAACACAAACCATTCTGTGATTCTAAGTCACTTATGAATGTTTCATTTAACAGGAAAAGTTTGTATTGATAATTGTGATAATTGAGCCCAGTTAGCACAGACAAGAGAACAACATTATATTTTGGAGTACCTATTTTAAATCATGTTATACTTCCTTCAAAACTTCTTTGAAACATATGTGAGTATACATACACAATATTGATCACTTGAAAATGTAACGGAGTATTTTGTATCTAAAAATGAGATACTTTATTAAGAAGGTTTTTTTAAACGTGTAGTTACGGTATTCCTGCTACCTGTCTCTGTAGTCTTGGAGTTACTCTGACCTCTGACTTGCTTCAAGTTTGTTTCTATTTATTTTTTTGATGCTTTGCTTGTGCAGTTTTCTGGTTTTGATGCAGCTTGTACCTGTTCTCTTTTCTGTACCTATTTCCCCTTTCTGGAGCAAAAGTTAGATAATAAATGTTCAAGCTATCATCACATTCTTGACATTAGCAGGATAATCTGTATTGCAGATTGACAGTAGTGCCTGGCTGTTTTGCCTAAGCATCCAAAACCAGCTGACATTATGTGCATGTCAATACAGTGAACAATAGTTTTGGTGTCTTCTGTTAACGACACGTTTCCCTTTTTATCAATTACATTTTAATTACGTTAGGTCCTTCTAGTAGTGTTAAAGGTTTATAGGGCAATACAATGAGAACTTACTTAAAACTTACAAGTTTTAAGAAGGGAGTTAATTTCCCAAAAAAAAGCAACACTCATCAACTGATGACCATTCAAGAAACAAGAGAAATGCTGGCACTATTGTCAATATTTTGTCTTTTCACACCTAAAACCAGGACTTTGAACCAGGTACTTTGAAGCACAGATTTAGTGTTCAGCTGCACCTGCTCCATCACCAGTTGTGACCTGTGATGCTCATTTTGTTTTTAAATCTGTTGTCTGCAAATAATAAAGTATTAACAAATGTTTTCAAATATTTAGCTCAAATCAGAGACCCTGATCTAGTTTTATTTTACTTGCTGAAAGATTTTTTGGTTGATCTCTACAAAAGGTAATGGTAAGCCAGAGCTTTCTCATTCTAGGTTTATTTAAGAATAATATTGATCATATGGTGTTATCGGTAAGCAGAGAATCAGCTGCTACTAAGACAAAAATACATCTAGACTTGAGGTTTCAGCAGTTAGGTTATTTTAAGATACAATCACCAGTTGAAGATATTCTGTTAATGCTTAAGATTAGCATATTTTTTAAAATGACATAAAATTTGATAAAGCATTTAGTGTATGCTAGATGGGATGTTTTCAGAACTCAGTTTCTGTGAAGCTTAGGTATGATTTCTTCATTTTGTTTTTTGCAGACAACATGACAATACATCTTCTCCCAAAGCATTTAATTGGTTCAAAAAAAGGGAAAGAAAATTAAGGATTGCATGATAAACCAGGGTGTCATTTGCTGAAATCAGCATTAGTCAATTTAGAAGTGACAGTAGGAAATGTGTTTATTAGAGTTACGGAAGTTTTAATAAGATACCTGTACCTACACCAAGGTATCTACAAAATACCATAAACATTTTGTGTAGGAATTGAGCATAACCATGGCTAGCTGTCAGCTAAATCAAGTAATTAGGAAACTCTTCATGTCCTTTCAGATATTTTCTCTGGCCATTTTATTTTCTTCTAGTTCTCATTTTCGTATTTTTTTTTTTTTTTTACTGTGTTTCAAAATAAAAGCATTCTAACCTCATGTTTTGGGGGCACAGCAATGTCCTTGATATTTTAATTAAATCACTAATTATAGATTATTGATCTAGCTGGAGCCTAGAGCCTGCAGACTGTTGGCCTGTCTGTATTCTGGCCTCTTCAGCCAGAATGCTGTCAGCCAAATGAGGGAAACAAGAATTTAAGAAGCTAGTGTGGTTTGAAGATGAGAATTCTTAACAGAATTAAGATATGCACTCAGGATTTTTTTGATTTGAACTGAAGATTTCCTATTTCAGGTATCCAAGCTATATGTGGCATCCTGCAAAGACCAGGGAGGCTGGTGAGGGCTGCTGTAGTTGGAAGTAGGTGCCTTTAGGGAGCAGTTCTGGACTTGCTTGGACTTTCTGCTGTTCTCCATGGGCTGTATGTGGAGCCAACTGGCAGGTGGGGGTAGGCAGCAATAGCATTTCTCGTTGGGAAAGTCTTGATGAGCTGTGCTTGAAAAAGTACCTGACTCAGCATTGCAGTCGACGCTATTGATAGTCGGAACGTCAAGTCCCTTTCTGGGAATAAGCAAGAAGATTCTGACCTACTTTAATGAAAGTCTAGCAGTTAAAATATTCTGCTCAGCCCTAGGTTAGAAAGCGGCGCTCCTACTTCCCGCAAATGTGTCCGAAACCCCTCACCTCTTACCTTTGTAAATCTGTTCCTGTTCTCAGTGCGGCAACCAGCAGGCATCAAGTGAAACTGCTGCTGTAGGTGTAGAAAGCGTTTCTTCACAAATTAAGTGAGTTATGAAACTCCTTACTGCAGGATATCATTGGTTGCTGAAGTTTCATGAGGGCTGAAAAAGTGAGCAGGTATGATTGTGGAAGAAAAATCCACTGGTTTTGCTGAAGCACTTCTGATTCACTCACCTCCTGAATTGCAAATTAAAGGGAGAGGTTCTGGAGATGAATTACTGGTCTTGCCCTTTTCTCATCTTCTTCTCACTGTTCTTTTCCTGAATCTAGCCGCAGGCAAAACCCATCACTGAGCAAGATAGACCTTTGGTCTGGACCCCTCTCAAGCTTTTCTTCCACCCTTGATTGTGGAAGGCTTTTGTTTTCCTCAGCCAAACTTAGTAGAACTTTGGAGGGTCCTTCTCTTGTTCTTTGAGGCTTCCAGCCTCATTATTAGGGTAAAAAATTAAAGTAATACTGCTCACTTGCAGAGCATCGGGATACTAACCCACCATATCAATGTCTGGGACCTCAGGTATGCGCTGCAGCGCGTTTCTAATACTTTTCCATTAGGCCTGTCAGTGCAATAAATACTACTGCTTTTCACAACTTCAGTTATGTATTTTATAGATGTTGGAAGAAACACAGTTTTAAAGACCACTTCTAAGTTTGCTTTTTTGTCTAATTCAGAACTACTGAAGTGTTTAAAGAAAGAGAGGCAGGATCCCTAAAAATAAGGAAAAATAAAAGGTGATCTTCTATATCAGCTGCTTATGGTAATGTACAACACGTGCATGATGTGTGTAAGAAATCTGTGAGCAGATCTCTAGAAGTGGTATGGTGTGTGATGACAGATACAGGAGATCAGACCAAGGCTTAACCAGCTGTGCTTGCAGTCCTTGCGGATGCAATTTCCCGCTGTAGGTTGTTTCCTTAGCTGTGAAACGATGATAATACTTTACTGTCTGCGGCTTTACAGCAAGGTGAAAAGTCTATATATAGTTAAAAAAAAACCCCAACAAAATATTATAGAATAATGTACTTAGTGTTTACTAATTTATCTATCTGAATAACTGCCTCTATTAAGCAATAATTGAAACATATTTACAGAAAAAAAGGAAAATAATAGCATTATCAAGCTAAAAAGCTATAACATGTAACTGTTATATACTTCATGATTCAGCAGTTGAGCTGGTTTTGTGCATGTAAATGATTTTTGCTTAATGGATTATTGCAGCACTTCTGAGCCAGCAGCGCAGGGCTCTCCGAAGGGCATACGTTGAGGACACTGCAGCAGCAATATTTTGCTGTGTCACTAGATTTTATCATGCATAAAGGACAGATTCTTTTGCGCTCGGGAGTTTTCAAATGGAAACCACTGTTACATTACTGACTGGTTTTATGTATGTTAGCAGTGTACAGTAATTTTAAAAGTTCTTTAATAACCAATTGGTTCTATTGGTACAGGCTTTTTGTCCTTTTATTTAAATATTGCATCAAGTGTCTAACTATAAGGGCACTTATATAAACTACATTGAGAAAATGAGGAAACGTATGACTACTTCGTACAAGAACTTTACGAGTGATATCTTTTATTTCTTTTTTTTTTTTTGAAGCAGGAGTAATAAAACTTTGAGTGGATTTTGGTTTACTGTTACAGTTCTCTATGGCTGTCAAGTGCTATTATTAATAAAACAGTAAAAAATACTCTGTTGATTTTATTGCTTTAGTAATACGGTTACAAGAAACACTTTACTGGAGTTCTCCAAAATCTCTAGCATGTTTGAGAGTTAGTACATGGGAGTAATTTCTTAGGTCTGGACTGCATCCAGTACTTCATAAAAGATCTTTCTAAACAGAGATTTAGGTACCAGATAAGGGAGGTATGGTTTCATTAAGATGAGATTTATCTCTGGAAAAAAATTAAAATGTAATTACCAGTAAATTGCATTTAACTGAGGATCGTACCCTAAAATAAGGATAGTGATGCAAATATTAATTAACAGGCATCTACAAAAAAAAAAGGTGGGGGGGGTAATGTGTCATTTCTAGAACCGTTTATGTCTCAGAGATCATCTTAATTACAGCTGTGTGTTTGTGCCAAGCATTCTATATGTCCCTAAATGTGTACAGTCTGCATGATGGATCTATACGCTGCACAATACAGTATTGTGTTTTCTTGGAGAACAACATCTTTCTACCGCACTGATAGTCGAGGGAAGAATGGGGAAATATCCGGTAAACTTGCGGCGTTTCTGATTGAGCCTTTCATGTCAGTCCAAGAAGTAATGGAGCTACGGAGAGATGTGAAGATGCATAGGGTGAAGCTGGTATAACTGTTTGCTTTGGCCTTCCCCCAAACATCTACATGATAAAAGGAAATTTTTTGTTGAACTTTAGAGTCAAAGAAGTCAAAACAAACATTCCTACATGAAAGAACCTGATCCCCAGCTAAAAGGGTAACTTTCTGCGTTATTGAAATGTAATCTCTCACATATAATTAATACTAATACAAAATGTTGGGGTTTGACAAGATGCTGTTTAGTGTTTGTATTGCCAAAACTGTTACCATTTTCATTACCACTGGTAGCTGCTGGCAGTTTCAGTCAGGAGACACCAGTTTAGGAAGCATGGAGGTGGAAGTACCTTTTGACTGTGATCCGCAGAAGAAGGTTTGATAAATTCTGCAGAGATTTGCTGTATGAACTTTTTATATTTTTGGTTTGAATTCAGAATATTATACCTGAATTTAACAGTGATGTGATTAGCCCAAGTTAAGCCAACTTGCTAATGCGTGAAGGAAGAAAAATAAAGTCTCTAAGCCTATAAAGTGATTAGGATTTTACTTTAGATTACGTGATCTGGAAGTTTCTATCATTTCTAGTTGAATATAAAGGAATTTCTAGCTTGAGTAAGGTACCTTGTTTAGGTGTTTTAGGTAGTAGGAAGGATCTGAGCCATTCTTAGCCCTTTTGTGCCTAAACCTAGGCTTTGCAATTATGTTGATGTTAGCATCCACACTGCAAACAGTCTTTTCAAAATTTGGCATTACTTTACCATTAAGAGATTGAATTGCTTTGTCTTAATTGAGACCCTTGTAAGTTGCAATGGCACTGCTTATCATTATTCTGTACTTTAATTTTCATTTGGAGCTGCCTTTTGTGTGCTTAACAGTTACATGTTTCAGTTATAGTTTTATATACCCTTGATTTCTGAAATACTGAACTGTTTCTAATTCTGAAATACCTACTTTCTCCATGTAGTCAACATACAGCCATTCTGGGGTACCTTGCCTACTCCTTTTCTCTTCAAAATGAGTCGTGTCAAATATTTTTCGTTCCGTTTGTCTGATATTTTGGTGGCCCTTTTCCCTCCTTGTGTCAGAATCCATTTGCATCATCCCAACTGATTTTACCAACAACCTGATTACTTATGCTCCTTCATACACTAACATAACATTGAATTATGTGTTGCATCAGTTTGACAGATAAAAAGAACGTTTCTTATGTCTCGAATGAAGAAGTACATTGTAAAGGCATGCCATCTGCAAAGAGAACAGTATCTATTTTCCTTGGGAAAATGGAAAAAAAAAATATATGCGGTGTGCATGCCCTATCAGAGCACTTGCATCACTTGTGCAAAGTACAAAAAGGCATCCCAAATATGCTTCAGTTTTTCAGGTAGATACTTCATTTGTAAAATTGGCACAAAATGAAAAACATTCATACAAAAAGTTTACATATTTGAAGGTACATGTGGACAAACATACAGAAAAAAATTCTTTGAAGCTTCAGCCTCAACTTTAGTCTTTACCTCAGGGACCTGCCTGGCCAGATTCCACAGCTGCATGTCTCCTGGTCATTATTTCTTCCGTGTGTGTTATATTTTATACGTATTTCCATCAGGGTCTATCAATGAGGCAGAATGCCTTCTCTGAGTAAGCACTTTGGATTCCATCTCGAAACTCCGCTTTAATCAATATTGTTTGCGGTGATAGAGTGCTGTGTAGAGTCTCCTTTTCTTGTCTAACCTCAGCCAGGAAATACAACAGATGGGTTTCACCGTGCTTTTTTAGCAAGGAGTAGCACGAAAACAGAAATAAACCTTATTACATATGTGCTTCTCAGCACGATGCTTGTAATGTGCAATAAATATCACTCAAAAAGTGCAAACTTACTGCCAGCTAACCATTAATCAGGAAAAATAAAGTTTAATAGAATGAGCTTGAGAGCAAATGCATCTTAACCTTTATATTAAAAACTGGTAATAGTGGTTTTTTCTTGTCTGCAGACATGCACTTGCACAGAGACAGTCTATCTCAATGTACTGCCATGAAATGAAAGAAGATGCCGTTACGTGTTTTTCCAGAAACAGCAAATCCACTGTTGTGTGAGCAATATAACAAATGTCATCTATAACAGACTAAATGAAGTAATGTAATTAGAAGATAAAATTGCACATCTATTATTTTATTGTTTTCAACAAAGCCTACTTTCATGAATTACCAATTGATGTTTTCAATAATCTGAAATCTGACAATACGTGTAAATCATGTGGGCCTGTTAGATACTCTATTCAAGAAAACTGTGACATGTTTCCTGAGCTTCAGATGATAAAACTTTTGGCAAGGCATTTGAGGTAATTAAAGCTGGTAAATCTGTAGAACGCTTGTAGCTGAAATGAAGACAATGCACGTTGTCTTTGGTCGCCTGTATGGGGTGAGAGTCTTGGGCATATCAGTATCTCTGCTCTGTACCCTGTCACCTCGGAGATGCCCAGGGGAAACTTCCAGGGATTCAGCTGCCTGGTAGGGTTTCTGGAGGTCATAGATGGGGACATGTGTTCATCCAGTACTAAGAGCAAGATTTCATTTTAATAACAATTCTTTCAACCTATTTTGCAGCTCAGTTATTAGACTAATTTCTGTATCTTGGTATACTAAGTGATTTTTTTTTTTAATCTTATCAACTAAGATAAATAAAAGCTTAAAAATACCTTTATATTTACAGAATAATGGGTGCTTGACCTCTTTGGATGAGGCTGAATTTCTGGACTCTGTGAGATGCTGTATTCTCTACGATGATGCACTATGGTTCTACTCAGGGCTGGACAATACATCCATTTTCCTAACAGCAATTTTTTCTTCCCCTCTGAAGAGAATTCAAATCTCTGCTTTAAGGAGACACTAATCTTGGTGCCACCTAGAGTATGTAATGGAATTCCAGACCTTCCGTGTTTTCCCTTTGTATGTGGGAGGTTATAGAGATTCTGGTGAGGACCCTGGCTGTTCTTTATTCCCTGATGGCTGATACAGCCTCCTCTGGCTCACCTTAGACTCATCAGCTGTGTCAACTGCTCCCTAAAAAACCAACATGATCTCCATAGGTAACTGGATACCTGTTCTAGTCTGAAGGAAAAACTGATGTGAACAGTTCATCCTTCCTGTTCAATGCTTTCATCCTTTCACTGATGTCAGTTATGTGGTTCTACTTTCATTAGGGAAGAAAACAGTCAAGATTCAAGCACAGCAATTCATATAATCCAAGAGCAAAATGACAGGCTGAGAGAGTTGTGGCTGTTCAGCCTGGAGAAGAGAAGGCTCCGGGGAGACCTTAGAGCGGCCTTCCAGTGCCTAAAGGGGGCCTACAGGAAAGACAGGGAGAAACTTCAGTAGGGCCTGTTGTGATAGGATGAGGGGTAATGGTTTTAAAACAGAGGGAGGTAGATTTAGATTAGATAGAAGAACTGAAATGGGATGCTTCAGAGTATCGTAGAGTTCAGTCTTTGTTACAGTACCACTTGCTGCTATTTGTAGAATTGCGGAGATCTTGCACTCGCAGGGAGAAGCATCAAGTACAGGCAAATCCTCTGGTTTGAAGCCTTAGTATTCCCAGTGCTTCTAAAAATGGTTAAGCCTATTTATTTTTTTGGCAGCACCATTTTTAGAGCTTCTGAAAAAAATTGCACTCTACTAAACAAAAAGGCGTATAGGTATGGACAACCTTAAAAATAAATTTTAAGCTGCTGTTCCTGATTTTACCCATTCAAACCACTCTATTCTTACTCATGTTGCAAAATAGGCTGCACAGAGAAGTCTTACTTTTTCGAAGAGTGTGAGTGCAAAATGGATGTTGATAATTTGCAATAAATTGCATATTGCAAAATGGATGTTGATTATGGCATATTTTACCTATCTTCAGTTAGTTGATTGTTTTCTGTTTTTCAGACAACTTTGAAAACAAACCTATCCCTTTCATTGAAAAATAGGTTTATTTTATCCAGATTGAACAGTGATGTCATTCCAGAGAGGCTAAATAGGTTCTGTGTTATCTGTGATCCGAAGAGCTTATGAAGGACTAGAGGAGTAGAAAAAAGTCCATCTGCTGCTGTTAAAGAAGCACTAACTAATAAATGTGTATAAAAAACCCCAGACCCTGCAGAGCTGCAGTGCGCAGGTAGGCAAGATAAATGGAGCGTCTTGTCCTCCTTGAGAGGAGATGGTGGAGCTCAGGAGCGTTTCCAGTTGAGGTGTTAATGCTTCAGATCATCCAGGTTTTTTAATCAACTGGTAATTCATTTCTGAGCCGAAACGAGCTGAAACCAAAGCAATGTCAGCTCTGCAGTCAGTTTATTATGGGATTATGATAGATCTGAAATGTTATCCTAAGACTATTATTAAGTTAATTGACATTTAATTCTGCTTCGTTTTAATATAAACACTTTTCTGTTAAGAGTTTGTTTTGCAGAACAAAGGGAGAAGCGTATTTGTATACAGACGCGCACAGAGGCAGTTTCGGTGATGGCTGATCTAATACTACATCAAGGGGAAACAGCTGTGAGTTAATGAGCACAAAGCTAACTGAAGTTCGTAATGAGGGCTGTGTTATTAATGTTCTTGGAAGGATTTAACAAAAATCTTCTCGCCCCGCGTATGACTTCAGAATTTAACCGCTGAAGTATGTTGTGCCAGGAAAGAGGGTTGTGTCTGCAAAACTTCAGAGCTGGGTCATTGAGTTGTAACTAAAATACAACATTTTGTTGGACACGCCTCAGCAGAGGTCCTACGGCTACCTGACGTCTCTCTGCAGAGATCCCACCCTGTGGGTGGCAAGGACGTAGGCGTGCTGGCCTGCTCAAGCCGAGGACCTGCCCCTCGGGAGAGGCAGAGGGTTCATCGCGTGTGGCTGCCCGCAGATCTCCTGCTCTTGGCTCCAGCGCTTCCGGGGCGGTCTTGGACTGCTTTAACGATACTGTTTGATTTAGCGATAGTGTTTGATTGTTCTAGGATAGGGAGACAGGTACAGGCAAAGACTCTGGTTTGACGCCTTGGTATTGGCAGTGCTTCTAAAAATGGTTAAACCTACTTAATTTTTTTTTTTTTTTTTTGGCAGAACCACTTTTTTTTAGAGGTTCTGAAGACTCCGACATGCCGAAGGCAGCTGTGCGGTGTGCAGGGCAGCCTCCTGTACCTCCCTGGAGGAGTCTTCACTTTTCATTTCTAAACCACCACAATGTTTTGAAATCCAGACATTATCTATTGTTCCAAAAAAAAGAAGCTTCAGCTCAGCCCTCAGCACTTCCCACTGTTGTGTATTTTGTAGAATACTAAGGAGCTTATTGTGAATTACTTCAAGACGCATAAAAATGAGTATTTACTGCTACTGAGAATTATAGGCTTCTACCTTATGAGCTATCAGAAGTAAAGAAACAAGCTAAGGTTTGGGTTTTGCCTGCCTCTTGAAGGTCACTGAGACCTTGGTGTTGGAGTAAAGCATCCGCAAAGCGTGACTCCAACCACAGAGGCAGATTCCTCAGTACGCACCCAGTGTTGTTAAAGACCTTGAGCTAGAACATGTTACTCATGACCATCTGCTGAATAATGATGTCACGGAGGCCAGTCGTGGTCCTTGTGTAAGCAACCGTAGGCACAATTTCATTCCATACATCTTAACTCTTAGCCTAAAGATGAATAAGAAAGCAAGCAGAGTGGTTGCAGCTGGAAAACTCAGCTAAAGAAGAATTATTTCTTTCTGCATGAATTCTCTGGCAGGTGTTCAAAATTAAATAATATTTTTCTAAAAGGTGTGGTATGCAAGAGATGTTACCAGCAGAGTATTGAGCCTGACTTGCGTAATGTGGATCACCTGGCATCAGTAGAGGGGCTGTGCTAATGACAAAATTGGAAGGCATCCTAAATATAGAAGAGAATCAGGATATTGTACAGAAATAACTGAGATGACATTGAAAACTGGGCTAATAGAAGTGGAATCAAATTCAAAATGCAAAATCGAAGGTCATATCTTCTAAGTGAGTAATAGCACAGTTTTGTAAAATAGGAACTTGTAACAAGGTCCTATAGATAAATAGGTCCTATAGATAAAGGTCCTATAGATAAATAGGACTTGGATGATCACTGAAAGCCAATGGCTACAGAAGAAGAAATGGTACCAACAAATACTGAACGAATTGAGGCTGAATGCTGGCAGAGGATTCTTGATGGGCAGAGCACCCAAAGTTCAGCACAGCTTTCCAAGGAGAAGCAAAAAAATACAGATGTTTCCTTAATAAGGAAGTTCAAGTTCATGAAAGCAATTGTTGCACATAGGTCCTGTAACATCCCAAGGGAAATCCTTCTCAGACCTGTACTTCTGGGTCTGAGCAACCTGATCTGGTTGGAGATGTCCCTGCTCCTTGCAGGGGGGTTGGACTGGATGGACTTTGAAGGGTCCCTTCCAACCCAAACCATTCTATGATTCTTAGAAGTGTGTTATGCCAGTAGCACTTCTAATGCTTTATTCAAACTGTTTTCATTATCTGGGAAAAGTGTGGATTTTCACAACTATTACGTGTTTGAGACAATCTGCTCTTGGAGTAAAAGCCCATTGTGATAAATGTGATACGAGTAGATTGTTGTATAGGCTAAATGTGTAATGTAAAGAGAAGAATATATTTAACTAATGTATTAAATATCTCACCACAGTAGAATGTAGAAGTACCCTTCAGAAGGAGCTCAAAAGCTCCAAAACAAAACTCTAGGGAGGAAAATTTAGGAGGAAGTAGATGAGCTACAGATCCTCATTTCTAGATAATTATCGTATTCGCTACTGATCTGAGAAAGCTACTAAATTCTTAAAAGCCTATTTTAGATTTTAGTACAGTATCAACTGTTTTCTTAAATTCCTTATGGTCTTAAAATTACACCCGTGAAATATCAGCTATGTTTACAAAAATATTTTCGAATTTAGATGAGGGTTGCAACACAGGGAGATAGTTCAAAGAAGGAAGCGTATCTCTGGTGTTGACAGTTTTACAAAATGATGTGAATGTGCATGTACAATATTCAGCATTTTCACTGTAAGTAAAAAAAGAGATCTTTACTCTTCCGAAAAAAAACCCACCCCAAACTCCAACCCTATCATTATAACAGATTTTGGCATTAAAAATAGATTTGTTCTTGTGCTTCAAATCAGAAAGTATTGAAGCTTTTTGTTGTAGCAATGTATTGTGTCACCATTGAAAACCAGCCTGGAAGAAGACAACTGTATTGGGTTGCCATCTTCTCATTAAGTTTCTGTGCAGAACCTAGATCTCCAGAAATGTGGAGTTTTTAAGCCCTAGAAGAGCGCAAAGAGTAATAAGAAGAAATGATTAAATAATAAAAATATCCAAGTTCGTTGCTGTATGACGTTCACTGCATAATGAATGCTGTAAATTTGACATTTCAGTAAGTAAGTCTACCAAGACCCCTGGCAAAGTGGAAGGTGTTTGTGTTGGGTCAGAATAGTAGCGCAGGAGTAGTCAAATTTTAATTTGCTTTTCATCGAGTGACTTAAGATATTCAAGAATTCCAGTTTCCAAGAAAAGAATGAGACAAGTTGGTCTTGAAGTACTTCATAAAACGATTATTGAACTGGATCAGGCCGTAAAGGCCTGATGGCCCAATGTCCCACACCCAACAGCAGCCAAGAACAGGTCAGCTTTGTGCCCTACTTCTAATACTTCCAGTCTTCGGGTGTTTTCAGAGTGTGGACTTCTGAACTGGAGGCAGCTTCTGCACTGCAATCAGTGATCTATACATCTATAGTTGTTTATTTTTCTCTCCCTGGGAGCCTGGCTGGTGCTCCCTTTGACTCCTGTGAGCTTAGGAGGCTTAGGCCTCTGCACTCTTGTCGGGGAAGGAGGAAGGTTTATTAGAAGATGCACTGGTGTGGTGGTACCATAAAGATAAAAAATAGTAGTGGGCATTTTTGGATTACTAGAATGGCTTAAAGATGTTTACGATAGAAATGTTGTCATTCTGGGTGATGAGACAAAGGCATCTTGGTGTATTTGATTGGAATACTTAACATTATGCATGCAGATACATTTTAGAATAGACTAAGTAGGTATACATATATGCATGTACGCAGTCTTAATATCAGGGATAAATTTGCGTAATTATAGCTCATAGTCTGCCTTGCAGCTATTTTTGAAAGTTAAATAATTGCTGATAGGAGGGAGTGGTAATTTATGGCAGAAGAAAACACTCTTGCCTCATCTTGAGGGTGGTGGGTGTAATTTTGAAGCTGGGTCCGATTTGCTGCTTCTCTGAAATATGCATTGCTGCGATCTGTAGTTGTGTTCTCGTGACTGAAAAGATTCATAGCAATGCTGGTATTTTCTTCGTAAATGAAATGATCACGGTGCAGAAAATCTGTAAAATGTTGAAATAAATGGGTGGTTTGTAAGTGGGAATATTTGGATGTATTTTCCAAATAAAGGTATTTCACTTGGAAAGAAAATAACATTTTATAATAAATTTCCAGTTGCTAATAATATGCCAGAGAATAGATTTTTGGGTTGTTTTCTAAACTGATCTAGGTTGCTATAGTTAGGCAAGCGAGCAGCTTATCTGAGTAGTGAGCTGTTTTTAAGGAACCAGGACTGTTTATTAACTCAACAATGTTCTGTAAATGATGAGATTGAAATGTGGATATGGCCTTTGAGAAGATGAATGTCATGAGAAAGAGCTAATGGAATTATAACTTCAAATATGTTCCTGTTTACATGTTTAATCTATTATTAAATGCCATTTGTTTTAAAAAAGGAATTCAATTCATAATGGATCTCATAAACAAATATTGTTTTTATATTACTTAGGCTATATTTGATTTTTGTTTCATGACAGCATTTCAGAATTAAGATTCCATTATTTATTAGCTGGAAAGAAGGACAGGAAAGACCTTGCATCGTGTGTTTGGCTAGGAAATCCATGGATGCTCAGACAGGGGCTAAACATTATGGATGTAAAACACTCACTGCAAGTATGAAAGTACGCTTCCAGGAAATGCTGGGTGTTTTACTATAAAATAAATATTTGGGAGATCTGACAAGACTTCAATCATGTGAAGACTGCCTGAGAGACTGCCACGTATCTGGCATTATAGGGGGTTAAAGTAGCATTAGGGCAGCCTTCTAATGGTGTTGGTATGGCATAGGTAGCGTGCAGAGATGGAGTGCTAAGGAGTTTCAGGAACTAATAATTGTAAACTTCAGTGAACAGGATTTCAGTATTTTAAATACTTTGATGAGGACACGTTTCAAAGCCGTATAGCAATAACCAAACCAGGATAATGGAGCCTGGGGATATGCCTAAGTGCGTTCTTCCTAGAAGTGAAGCCTTTGCTGGATGGAGGTGCTCCATCTTCCTCCCTGGGGAAGGAATGACTTCTCCAACACCTTTACGTGAGGTTGGAAAAGCTGCTTTTGATGCATTTCTCAGCAGTGGAAGACACCCATGCAGGAGAATACTTAATGACATGCGTAGCTTCAGACCTTCAAGTCCACTGGGATTCATTGTATTGCAAAGCTCAAGCCAATACGTAAAGTTACTAAGCAGGCAGAAAGTTTTGATACACAATGTCCATCTGTCAGGTAAGACACTTGCATGTATTTAAGGGAATTTTCTGTCATCTTAAATACACTGGAAATCTATGTGTACTCCAACAATGATGACTGTTGAAGTCTGACTAGTTATGGAATTAATTCTGTGTGAGTGCTCCCCTGTGTGGGGAATCTGGTTTTATGACTTGTAACACCAAAACCAGCAGCATCTTTGGAGGAATAAATTACAAAGCAAGGAGAAGTCTAGAGTGTAATTGTTGTGGATATGGTAGTGAATTCTCTGACTACCACTTCAATGATTTTTTTTTGTTGTTGTTGTTTTTGCTTTTGGTTATGCTTTATAAAACATGTTTATAGCCTATGTCAGCAACGATCTCCCTCAGTTGCTGTTGCAAAGTCTATTTTTGCAGTTTATCACAAAATGCCAGATTTGCTCAGCATGTAATTTAATCTTCTGCTTGGAAGCATCCACATTACTTGGTTATCGTGAAATTATTCTTTAATAAAAATGTATGCTTTGTGATCTGTATTTTATTAATTTGGTGAGTCAGTTTATCGATTGCTGCAGATGCCGTGAATGGAGAATTTGTCATAGTTATTGGTTGCCTGTCAGCAGGTCGTAGCACCACAGAGTTCTCGGCTCTTGGGGCACCTCCGAAATAAGTCTGTCTTGATCTGCAAAAGAAAAGCTTTCTCCTGTAAATTGTCATCAAGACTTGGATTGATATCAGGGTTATCGCTGCGCGGTGTGTATTATCCCGTATTAGCCAAACACTGTGAGCAAAAGAGTAATGTGGCTGGCTCAGGCAAGAGTTATCAGCAAATATGATTTCATGATTTTAAAAGCTGGGGCTGAGGTCAGAAGGAGCACATTAGAAATGGGAGGTGCAGATTTTCTCACTGCTTAAGTTCACTCTAAATTTAGGGATTATTAGGGTCACTAGGCTGGAAAAACAAAAATTTCTGAGCTCCTTTTATTCCTGCTTCTACAGTTGGTAGTTTTCTGCTCTCATACACAGCAGTCATGAGTTTTCAACCAACAAAAGTTTATTTTTATGAACAAATGTTAATGATTTTCAATTTTACTGAAAGTAAGTCTATGCTTTATATATATATAAAGCATAGTATTATATTATTAATATACATTAAATATTATTATTAATATTAATAATATTATTAATATATATATTAAAGTAGATCTTTGTTTCCAAAATTGTGGGACTTACTTAATAAGAAAGTTTAGTTTGATAATAGTTGACCAGTAGTGATACAGCACACAGCTTTGCGTGCTGAAGTTGTGTGGTTGAAACATCGGCTGGTTTCATTTTCATATTTTGAAAGGCTGGGTTCTGCACCCCAGCAGCTTGTTCTGGTCACGCACGGCGTTTGTGTCTCGTGTTATCAAGGAACAGTGGCTGAACAGACCAGAGCTTCAGACTTCCGCTGGAGTACGTGGTGGGGTTTTTCATCCCTATCGTCTTTCTGGATTCTCTAAAATACGACTCCCTGGTGCTAGCAGCACTGGGTGTCGATTCACACCGGGGCATCCTTTCACGTTTAGCAGGACAAGTGCCCCGGGGGGGTCCCACAGTTGTTGGTCTGGATGATGGAGATTGGGGAAGGGGCTGTGCAAAAACATCTGGAAAAAGGCCCTTCCCAAAAAAAAAGGGAAAAGGGAAAAAAAAAAAGGGGGGGGAGGGTGAAAAAAGGGAGAGAAAATAAGGAAAAGGGAAAGGGAGGGGAAGAGAGGAAAAGAGGGGAAGGGGGAAAGGAAGAGGGGGGAAAGGGAGGGAAGAGGAAAAGAGGGGAAGAGGAAGAGGGAAGAGGAAAAGGGGGGAAGAGGAAGAGGGAAGTGGGAAAGGAAAAGGGGAAAATAGAGGGAAGGTGGAAGGTGAAGGGGGAAAGGAAGGGAAAAGGAAGAGGGGGAGAAAGGAGGGAAGAGGAAAAGGGGGGAGGAAAAAGGAGGAAGGGAGGGAAAGGGGAAAAGGAAAAGGGGGAAATGGGAGGGAAGGATAAGCGGGAAAGGAGTGGAAGAGGAAGGGGAAAAAGGAAGGGGGGAGGAAAAGGAGGGAAGGGAGGGAAAGGGAAAAGGAAAAGAGAGAAACAGGGGGCAATAAAAAGGGGGGTAAGAGAGGGGAAAAACAGGGTAAAAAATAGACGGGAAAAAAGGGTAAATCAACATAGAGGGGAAAAAGGAAAAAGAAAACCCAACCGTGGTCTGGGGGAGAAGAGAGCAGGGCCGCGGCCGGGGTCCCGACCCCTCGCGCGCTCCCGCAGCCGGTTGCCCACCGCCGCGCGCCCCCGCCCCGCCGGCCGGGTAATGAGCTGCGCCGGGGTTGGCCCAGGGCGGGCGGCGGGCGGCCGCCATTGGCTGCGGGCGGGAGGCTTCTCCGCCCCGATTGGCGGCGCACGCCTTGCCCCGTATTTTCAGCAGCGCGGCGGCGGCGGCGGGGGCTTATTCCGGTGGGGAGCCGGCGGCCGGGATGCAAGGTGGGTGATGGGGGTTACCGTCCTGAGCCCCGATCGATTGGTTTGTCTTATTTATTTATTTTTTAAATTTAAGAATGATTTTATTTTATTTTTTTTTTTTATTTCCCCGTTGGGCGGGGTGCCTGCGGCGGGGGCCGGGCTGGGGGCAGCCGCTCCGAGCCCCCCGCCCCTGCCTGCCCGCGCACCTTCCGCCCCTGCCTTTTCTTTTTTCTTTCTTTTTTTTTTTTTTTTAAAAAATTTCTATTTTATTTTGAGGGGGGCGAAGGGGTTCATTGCGCGTGGGGGGAAGGGCCGGATCTCTGCGGGGTGGGCCGGTGCTCAGCAGAAGTTTGCCTTGCGCCCGCACCGCCGGGACGGGCTGAAAATACCGCCTGCGCGACTCGAGTCGGTAATTCTGCATAAAACGGGGGGAGTTACCGGCGCGGCCGGGCAGAGCCCCGCTCCGGGTGTCGCGGGTCCCGGGGTGCCCTCAGCCCGGTTCGCTGCTGCTGCTGCGCGGGTTTGGGGGGGGGGGGGGGGGCGGCGGGCTGAAAATTCCCATTCGGAAGGCTCAGTTGGGACACGGGGGGTTTGCGCGTGTCGGGTGGTAGAAAGGAAATGGGAATGGGCTCGGGCTGCCGTCAGATCCCGGCTGGAAAGGCTGGGTCCTTCCCTGGACTGATTTCTGCTGGTTTGCGAAATATGAAATTGCTGGTTCTGCTTCGGTCTGAGAAGACAGCGGGTGGGAAGCGGCCGCGTTTGCGTGATGGTGTTTGGATGGAGTTCGGCTTAAATTCGAGATAAAAAAAATACAAAGTTAAATCCCCTCCGTTTGTATCTTGCCTTGTAAACCTGTCATGTGGCTCAGGGACAAATTCGGCTCTGTGTTATTTTGTATCATATCCAATCTTTCATAAGACATTTTACAGTCGGCTGTATTTATTACATTTCTTCTGTGTATTTCACCTCCTGTTAAAACTGCACCCACCTTTTAAAGTTCCCAGTTCCCGAGTGGTTTTCGTGGCAAAAGTTATTTCCAGCTGCGATACGTGTTTAAGGCAGAAAAAAAGAAATCTTCTGACAGATCTTGCAACTTTCCTCTGTGGCGTTTTCTCTGTGTGGCGTTGCAGTTGTGACTGGGCTGCCTGCTTTCTGTGCCGACTCGCCGTTAGCCAGCAATTGAAACATCCTCTGTCGCGTCCCCAGCTGGAGGCAGCGCTGGAAATCGTAGTGCGATCGTTTCTGTGATGTCAGCCAACGATGGAAATTTTGGATGCAATTACCTGATCTGAGCAGGTTAAAAATCACTGCTGGAATGTTTCTTTGGAATAACCGAACCTTTAAGGTGCCCCATATAGAAATTTGGGTTAAAATCAGGGTACTGTCGGTGCAGTCAGTGTGAGCTACACCTGAGTTTGCTCGCGATGCTCTTCACCCTTGTTGTGGGCAGAAAGATGCTTTTGGGTCCAGGCCTATTGCTAGGCCTAAAAACTTTTTTTTGTTGTTGTTGTTGTTGTTAGCCTGAAGCCGTAGGAAGCAGTGACGGTTTTTCCGGGGAGTCACGGAAGAATTTCAGGAGCAGGAGCAGCCCCTGCGCCGCTGGGGTGTGGGAAGCAGCCGGAAGAGCTGCGCGGCTGCAGCTTCAGGGGTCCTGGCCTCTCGCCCCCGCACCCATGGGTGTGCAGGCAGCCTGGCCACCGAGGGGGACTACACCAGCGCAATCATTTTTGGGAAAAATAATGATGAACGGAAACGGCACCTGTTGTACCACTGGTGATTTGTCAGCTCCTAGAAAAAATGGGGCATACCTGCAGTTTTATGATTGTCTACCCAAATCACTTAGTCTGAAATGACAGATATCTAGGGAGTTTACATTGAATTTAAGTGTTTTATATTCAAATGACTCTGAATACTCAAGTATATGAGAAATGTAAATAGCTACATATAAAGTATTTTTTGTTATGAAGTAAATACTATTCATTTGTACAAGTGATATGTACTTTTAAAATGAAGCTAGCTACAGTTCAGTAACTACTGCTTAAAAGTAGAAATATCCATGCGTACATTTTATTATCTCTTGATTTCATTACATAATGGCATGCGTAATTCTCATCTTTTATATAAACTTTTCCAGAGTATCCTGAGAAAACAGACAGAATCATGTCTATGCCTAGTTGATACCTACGGAGATTTCTTTCGCCTAAATAGCAAATTCTGATTTCTAATAGTGTGTAAGCAAACTGCAGCTGGGCTGGCAGGCGTTGCCTGCTTGCGGTTGGTAACAGAAATCTGGAAGATGACGTGGGTGCTGCAGAACTGAGCTACCCCTCCACGCCTCCTGCTTGCTTTCTCCCCCAGACAGGTGAGAGAGAGCGGATGAAATCTTTAAATCTTTTCTTCCCCCTTTCACACGGGATTGGGTCGCTTCTCTGGTACCATGTACAGATCCGGTGGCCCCACAGAGCTGAAGAAAACCTTGGGTTTTTTTACTCTTGCACTTAAATTAGTAAATGTTGATAAGGGTAAACTGCTACCTAAAGGAGATGCATGTTATTGAAAAAAAAAATTCCAAATGTAAATAGATAATAAACTCTAAATAAGTATTTTTCTAAATAACCTGCCATTAAAAACAAATCAGACTAGAAAAAGTAAAACTCCATTAGTTGGATTTTTCCCTAATTATATGAGTTTGATAACAGTTTAGGCTCCAGTGTATACAAGATGATTCATATGGCTACAATGAATCTGCTAAGCACAGATTACTGAAGGATCAGCATCAGTAAATGCATAAATCGCCAGTTTATTAAAAAAGTCTCTGAATTACCAATCTTTTACCTGCCTGTGAGTCTGAGTGAAAGATCAAAGTTTTAGCAGGTATCATTTAGTTGTTTTGTGGCTGCTTTTTGTTTTTCCCTTGGTTGTGACCTTGTTGGATGGAGAGAGGATATTTCCTTGGTGTCGTGTGAGGGGTTGTTGACTCTTCAAGGCAGTAGTTTCTGTCTGATAGAGATGTGACTTAGGGTAGCACTTTTCCTTGATAGCAGCAATGTTTATTTCAAAAGCATGATTTTCATATTTAAACACATACAGCGTTAGATTGGGAAACTTTTAGCGACAATTGCATGGCGTGTTTGGTTTTAAATGGTTGTGTTGAATGGCAGTAGAAATATTAATTTGCAATTTTTAAAGATCTGTGATTTTTATATCTGTTGTTTACCAGAGCTGTAATGTTATCACCCAGTGCTGCCAGTTCAGTGTAAAGCGCAATGCGTAACATTTTCTGGTGGGAGAGTTGCTCTAAGTGGAGAAATAATTTAAGCGGTACAAGGATTTTTATAGCCCTCTTGTCACAATTAACTGTGTTTATGAAATATGAATTTACGCAACATCTGCCTTTGGGGGCTGGCGTTCCCCTCGGAGCCCGCTCGCTTCGCAGACCAGCAGCGTCATGTCTGAACCATCACGGCAGGGCGGGACGGACTGGAGCCCGCGCAGGGCCCGGGCAACCTGGGGAGCAAAATGATTCGCTTGGTGTGTCAGCCTTGGGGAACTTGTGCCGGAGATGCAGATGTTTTTACGTATAAAACCTTCTTTCAGTTTCGTTTTAGGAGGGTGACTTGCTTGGGCACAGCAAGGTCCCCAACACGCAGCTGGCTCATCCCGTTCTCTCTCCCTGCGGTCTCTCCTTCTCCCCCTAATCCCTCAGCCAGCGTGCAGGGAAAAAGGGTGGCACGTGCGGCACACTGGTGGGGTGGGGTTTGGGGTCTGGCGCATGATAATTTATTTTGGAGAGAACAGGGCTTTATTTCCTGAAGCTGAAGTTGAGGAGTTGCAATGGGATGGGCGAGTCCAGCTGAACCTCGCAAGCTGTGGGGTTCGTCATCGTGGGCTGTCTCCTCGAGACTCTGCTCTTCTGTGTGCCTGTTAGTGGCCACCCCCTTAATAATGGCTAGGGCTTCAGGCAGAAGGGAAGAGCTGGCTTTTTAGATGGACACACCTACCAAATTTGTTTCCTCGTGGGCCACTGTGTCCCTTATTGCTTTATTTTCCTCCAGCACTTGGTGTTCTGCCTCTCGCCCCTCCTGGCGAAGCTCAGTAATTAACGTCTAACTGGTAGAATCTTTGTAAGCATCACAGCAAAGGCAAGTTTACAGGAGGACAAAGTAGCTTGGGAGATGGTGATGCTCCAGTTCCTCCTTGGTAAGTGGAAGGAAAGATCAGGAGGTGCATTATGAAAAATGCAGTTTCTCTTCATGGACCAACGTGGGGCACGAGTAGCTTTATGTGCCGGTGAAAAATGGACACAATGAGGAGAGACTGAGAAAAACCTTAAAAATAATTCCGTACCTCTCCTCCCACTTTTCATGCTTCACCTATCTTGACTAGTAAATGGTGCAGGTCTGGCATCGTCCCTCAGGGCAGAAACGGTGTCATGTGTAGGGTCTCAACTGAACTGGCACATCAGGATGCACAATATTCAGTGCGTGGAAATTGTTCTGAAACGCTCACAGTAAGCGGTGCTGGCACAGCATCCTGCCGATTTTGGGGCACAATATTGAGCAACGAGTACGCAAACTAGAGGTTGGACAACTTGGGAAGTGTGGTGTGACGATTCGGCTGGGCTGTGGGAGCCCAGTCTAAAACGCTCGCTGCTATTTTTGCCATCGTTATTCATGGCAGGATCATTGAGGCTGTTTATAAAGCAAGCCTTGCTGTAGCGAAGAGCAGCAGCAGGCTGTGCCGCGTGTTACCTTTGCTTCAGATTTTTAGAAGATGAAGTCGAAACAAGCCCAAGTGTTTTATCTTGATGAAGCCATCAAGCAAAACCTCCTTGTTCTTTTGCAGAGATTTAGTCCAGCCTTCTGCCGCTGCCTCCTGAGGCTTTACTGCTAATTGTTCTCTTACTGATATTTGCAAATTATTATGATTGCGAAGTCAGAGTGAAAAATTATGCGCAACAGATAGTCGTTATGGTGGAGATCAATCATATTATCGTACAGCTAGCTTAATCTGCTGAAGGAAAGAGTCCAAACTAGTTAATTATCTCTTCTTTGGGTTATTCTTCTATAAAATGGGAATAATCATCATAATAAAAGTGCTTTAGGACTTATTAAATATTTCTGAAGCACTTAGGAATCATAGTTAAAAAAATAATTGCCTAGTAAATTGCCTACTTAATAAAATGCAAAAAATAAAAGATCTCGGCTACGATAGGCTTCATAATCATTGAAATAGATGCATGTAGTTTATTTACCTACTCAGTGAGAACTAACGACCATTGAAAACAAATAGTTCTTTAGGAGAACGATATTTGCAAAATGAAGTTATTTAAATCAAGGTTTCTAGTTCACTGGTTTAAATTACTTTTGCATTTATGATTTGGGCTTTGATTTAAATCATACTTGGTGCTGTTAATGTTCAAAATTTATTATCAACACTGAAGCTGTGAACACAAAAGACGTTCTTGGCAAGACTTGCAGAATGTAATGTCAGTATTTTTCTCTGGAATACCAAAAATTTAGAAAACAAAACCTTCCTCTCAGCACTCGTGATGTTTGATATCTGGGGGGAAAAAAAACCACAGCAAGCTGCCAACAGTTGTATTTTAGTCAACAGATGAATGGGTGCCCCTTCCAGCGGCTCTTAGATGGGGATGAAGGGGCAGCACGTGGCTTTGTGGTCATTGGTCTTTTTAGAATAGGAGGAATATTTATAAAGATTTTCTTGAATAAATAACATCAATCTCTTCATCGAATATAAAAGGACTGATAATGTTTGCAAAGGAATCGAGAGGCCTTCCTACAGCTTTTTATTTATTTATTGTTCTGCCTGGCAATTAGATAAACCAAACCTCTTTAGATTGTCTTTACACTTGACAGATCGGCATTTGTTTTTTTTCTCTGCTTTAAAAAAAACCCAACAACCAACAATCTGAGATTTCATCAGTCAGGAAGGAAGTTTCGACCAAAGTTTCCAGAATTTGTGACTCTTAATCTTGTGTTGAAGCATGTGCTTCAGATGAAAGTTGTGTAGGGCCTTGCAAGCTGTGCAAGGCTCTCAGTCCTCGGACCAGCTCTGCTTTCCAGCGGCGTTACATGGATCCCAGTGCAGCTGCGGAGCCGTGGGAGCCAGGGCTGTGGGAGCTGTAGGTGATGCTGGGGCAGACGCGTTGTGGATGCGGTGTGGACTTCTGCTTGGTCTCGTGAGGATGGTGAAGGGGGATGGCTTTCTCCTGGCTCTTTTGGACTGCTCCCTGTTTTCATGGGACCCATATATACTCGAGGATTTCGTAAAATCAAATGCCTGTGAAGTTAGGAGCAGAGGAATGGCCCTGGGCCGAGACTTGCTAGCCCTTCGCTTGCCTTCAGGAAAGGCTGCAAACAGGAATCTGATTAGCACCCGTGAAGAAATGGTGATTTCAGCTCTGAATAACGATGCTTTAAGTTGTGATTTGCATTAGTACCTTTAAGGAGTAAATACCAGATTGTATACGAAAGCACTGTAACTAGTTACGTAAAAATTAAAAGCCCGCCATTAAATTACTCAGTTTTTAAAAAAATGAGAAAGAGAAAATAGTCTAGTAGACTTACTACCATTTGATATATGGATAACTAAGCTAGATTTAAAAAATTCTTAGTATTTTGAAGTACTGTAATGTTTGTGATCTGTTGAATTGCTGTTTGAATGCTCCATGTTTCAATTGTAGCTTCCTGTTTTCATTCTTACTCAGAGTATCTTTAAATAGAGTAACCTCTGAGTTGTTGCTGTGACGTACTGGTACCGCACTTTGAAAACCAAGATCAATAATCCTATTTCCTATCCTCCCCAAAAATAATTTTTAAAAATCCATTGTTTGTTGAATTGTCCAAAAATGTTGTTTGGCTCATTTTGTGCGTACCCACTTCAGTGACCGGAATATCAGTGGAGGCTTTGTTTAAATATTTTTTTTTCTTTATTTTTTTCCCCCTCCGCTCCCACCCACACATACACCTGTTCATCTAAGTCTTTTGGGCCAGACATTGGTTTATTTGGTTGGGCTTTATGGTTTTTTTTTTCTTCCCCCTTCACTCGCTTAACTGCTTATTGTCAGCAGTTCTGGCACATCCCCTTGTTTGCTGTCGGCTGCCCACGGCGAAGAAGGCTCCGTTTCCAACGGCAAGGAGTTAATCTGGCTGGGAGCTGGATTAACTGTTGCGGTAGCTTGTGATAAACATCTGTTGCAATGCTCCCAGCTGAGAACATTGCTTTCAAAAGTATTTACTGCACATTTTGAACCCGTGCACTTTACTTGTGGTTTTATTTTTTTTTTTTTTCCCCCTTCGGTTACTAAATTCCTTCAAAAGGACATAAATCCAAAGAGTCTATCTCAGAGACTGTGTTTATTTTATGATACAGAGATAAAATGTGATTATTGAGTCATTGTTCATGTGCTGGAGCCCCCGAATGTTTCTGACTGGAGCGCAGAAGCGTGTGTGTTCCTTAATAAAATCCAGCCGGCCCCCGGGAGCGCTGCCATGTGTGTCGGTGCTCTGCGGGGAGCCCTTGGGATGCCGGCCCTCTGGGTATTTTCCTCCTGCTCTGAATTTGGCAAGATAAGACCGATGGGGAGGAGAAGAGTTTTACTTGGACCCAGAACCCGAGGGTGGGTATGTGGTTGGAAGGGTTTGGCCAAATGGGACTTGGACTTTGCCATTGAGGAAACCTTCTGCTATTTCCTTGGAATGTTTTTTTTTTTGTTTTTAAAGTTGTTTTTTTTTTTAAGTTTTTAAATTCTAAATTTAGTGAATCAAATAATGACAATTTCCCCTACAGCTGGTCTTTGAAGTTAGGTCTTCCAGCAGCCAGTTCTTGCTGTAGTTGAGGACCAGGCGCAAGCAAGCAAAGCAAGCTTTGGTAGGTTTTCCCAAAACATCAACAACGTTCCTCCCCACCCCACCCAAACCACAAAATCCTACCCGGGCTCGCATCTCTGGGAAAGTAACATCGGAAAACAACGTGGAATATCTTCAATGGTAGCTGTTTCCCAACAAATTATTTTTCTTTCTTAGCTAATGCTTTTAATAAAATCGTGTTCAAAGCATTTTCACCCATATTTCGCAGCAGGTGGGAAATATTTTATGCTAGATTTCCAACACTTAACGTTTCCTACCACTAGCAAAGAAAATATCTGAGTACTTTACATATGTGCTGATTGTCACCATAATTAACTCTGTTTGCATCGCAGTCTAACGAATGTAGAGGATGAAATGGGGACTTCCACACGACAAAGCTATTTGTAGTAAAATGCAGGAGTCTCTAACTTTACTTCTTGCTGATTTTCTTGGATCTGGTGGAAACACTTGTTTTAGCAATAAATCGGTAAGAACAGCCGTACCAATTCACATCGAGCGTGTCTAATTCAATATCCTGTCTCTGACGGTGATCGGCAGCAGGTATCTAGGGAAGGGTACAAGAACAGTGATAAAGTGATAAAATCTAAGGGGAGATTTCTTTCTTTACTAGTTTTATGGTGGTACCCGGATTTTCAGAATCTGTTTCCTATCTTAATGTTGAAATGACAAATGTGCCATCCTTAACAGCATCGGCTTTCTCTTAATGACCATGGTAGAGGGTAAAAGAGGAAAAAACCCTGAAAAGTAATGCCTAGTACGTAAAAGAGAGAAATAATGGGATAGACTCGGGAAAAAGAAAAAAAGGGGCTACAATTCCTGCAGAGTATAAAGAAATGGCAGGAAAAGTTGGCTCGTTACCCAAGAGGTGAGGGTCTCCTGCAGCGGAGCTTGCTCAGCCCTGCGCTGAGGGGTTCTCAGCCGTCACCTTGGTCACATCGTTTGGGCCTGGGGAAAAGCTGGGCGTAGCCGAGATGGGGAGAAATAGTTACCCTGAGCCTGGTCCAAGGAAATAAAGAGGGTAGAGGGCAGAAGAATGAAAAGATGGGAAAGGGGAATGGGAATGATGGCAGCGTCAAAGAAACCCATAGAAACTCTGGATTATTCTCAATCTGTAAATATGTGTCCTTTCCAAGTAACGAATGGGAAGTATTATATGCATAGGGAATATCTTCTGCAGGTTTGCACTGAATCCCTTGTAGCATTGCCACACTTTTCCCAGGCTTCAAGACACCCAGGTTTTATTTTTAGTGCTACCCTATTCTGTTTTATGGCAAACCTGTTCCAGCTTGTGGCAGTCATTACTACTAAGGCCATCTAAGTAGCAACTCGAAAATACTTAAAGCAATGTAAATAGCAATAAATTTTGTCTTTGTGTGGATTAGAAGCTACGCCTAGGATGGACTTGTTCTTGGGTCAGGTTTTTTAATGGTACAGAGCAGAAAGCCTGATGAGCCTTGCATTACTGGCGTACAGATGTAATGGTACTGCGCTTTAAATAACAGGCACGGAGGTGTTGGGACTGGGATATTGTCACTTTAGCATTCGCGGCTTAAAAGTAGATTTTTAGGGAGCTTTTACAAAGGTGTATGGAGAGCTGTTATTGACTGTCTACAGTGAATTCAAGAATAATACTGATGAGATGGTGTTAGAGTGGATGAGGAGGTGTCACAGCGATCTGTTCACCAAAATAAGTCATATTGCAAGCTGGTATCGAACTTGACAAATTTAGGTTTTATTGTGTGTAGCAGGATGAAGAGATGATGATGCACTTGACTACAAAAGGGCAAAACCATCCTGAATTTAAACACGTAATCCTATGAGACAAGGGGGTTTGGTACAACCAGAGAATGTGTGCTCTATGGTGACCTGACAGACAGGATAGCTTCATCTGTAGGTCAATGCCAGGGAAAGGAAAATTTTCAGCTCCTAGACAAGGTAGGTGCAAGATTAAAAAAATACAGACAGGTCATTAGTAAATTTATATTTTGTTATACACATATATAAATGAGCATATTGTAAATTAATAGTAATGATTGCATTGTGTATATATAATACTAGAACAAAGTTTAGTGTAATTGAAGGAAAACAATTCAGAAACAGCCTCACCATGTAGGAACAGGAGGGACTAAGAAACACCACGCATTTCAGGATTGAGCCTCATGTACCTTTTTAAGAGGATTACAGGAAATTGATCCTTTCTCAGTTCCCCAGAAAGCTTTTCCCAGCCCGGCATTCTCAAATCCGGGGAGTCTGGGCTGGTTTTCTCCCATACGTGCTGTGCAAGGTGCTTTGGTTTACACCCGTGGTACTGTGGCGTCTGCGGACAGGGGGACGGAGTGAATCGGCCTCGCGCTTTCTGCCGAAGCAGTTCACCTTTTTTTGCTGGTTTTCTGTGCTCCTGAAGAACCTGAGCCTTTGTATGCTTCCTATTAGTAAATAAAAAATGCAACTTCCGCGGTTTCTACTCTCAGTAGGAAAGCAGGAGCTCTAATGAGATGTATGTAAAATAAAATTTTTCAAAATACCGTAACCTGGCATATGCTTGTTATTGTTACTATGAAGCGCTTTATTAAAAGTTTATAAAGCTAACATGTCAACATTTTTGCTGTTTTTTCCCCATGGCAACAATGTTTTAAAGATATCATACAACCACCTCAGAATAAACAAACATTCTCCAGCTTCAGTCCGGATGCGTTTTTAAACCACACAGAGGAATTTTTTTTGTGGATGGTTTTGTATTTTCTCTTCTGATACATATCTCCACATTTGCCTGCCAGCTTTCCGAAATCCTTTCTAAACACCCCAGTGATTTCATTGGAATGGACAGATAAAGGATGTGCTGTGTCTCTGTGTTATATATTTAACATAAAAGAGAATTTACCCTTGAATTTCAACTTTGATTTGAAAAAAAATTATTTTTCCTATGTCCTCATAGATTTACTTGACTTTCAAAAGAAAATTCCTCGGAATGGAAGAGGGATCTGATGGCGCATTTGCACATCAGTTTACAGTAACTTTTTACACTCAGACTTTATTACTTTCTGTATTTTTGTTGTGGTTTCTTTAGTAAACAGAAGTAGTCATACACTTATATTTCTGAAATGCCTCTCATGCTCGTGCTGAGCTGTTGGGCCTGTTGGTATTGTTAAAGTATTAACAGGAGAATAATAATTGCTGTGTTGTATTGAGTCTAAAAAAGCATTCTCATAGAATATTAATGAGAGCCTTTTTAGATGTATGAGTTATTGTTCTTAGGACAGAAAACTATAGTAAAAAAAAATACTGTTCTGGGGAAACATAAGAATAAAAATCAATACGCCTTCGATTTGGTCTTTAACTCCATCGCTGCTCCTCTCCTAACCCTGATCTCAGAAACCCGCATCGCCTGCTCTGGGGCTGGGAGCTGGGCAGCAGGTTTTCTTTTTCTGTTTATCTCAGCCTTAAATTATTTTAACCTTCTTTTAGTCTTAAAAGCTGTGAGTACAGAGCTAATATTTTATGCGACATTGAGAGGAACTGGAAGCGCTTTTCATGGCTGTGCAGAAAGCAGCTGGGCTCTGGTGCAGGATTAGCAACACGGAGCTGTGCTGTTTGAAAATGTGAGCGGTAGTTTATTTTCATTTCTGTCATTAAATATCTTATTACCATCTATTTGGTTTTTTTTTCCTCTCTCCTGCAGTGCAAAAAAAAAGGCGATTACTAGAAGGTAGGAATTGTACAACTGCTGGAAACTACCTTAAACCAGTGACCTCCGGTTGACCTCTACAGCTGCTGGTGTGAGGCCTGGTTTTTTTTTAAAAGCTAAATTAATACCTCTGCCATCCTCCTTTGGTCATCAAATCATATTTAACTTTTATACCGAGTTGCCAGCTTGCAAGCAAAATCCAAATATAGGAATAATTAAAAAATAATTATCTCTTGTAAATATAAATACAGAGCATCAGTACGTAATAAAACTATGGAAGTGTTTCCTGGGACTTACTTGAGTATTAAAATTTGGCCGTTTGTGTAGCGTAATATAATTTTCCAAATGTTTTTGGTAGTAGTTATTTCTAAATAGGCAGATGAGCTGCCCTTGCAATACGTGGCTTTTTGGGAACCCGTTGGTCCGAATGAGAAGTACGGAGGAAACTTTACGTTTGTCATTTGTTTTGTGAAATTTCTAAGGGGCTTCAGTTTATGTTCTAAAACATGTAATTTCTTTTCTAGTCTCGTGTACCAGCTCCTTGTCATCCTTTATTCTCCCCCGTCTGACATCAGTTTCTCTCTTGTCCATTTAAAACCGAAACTTGAAAAACTGCAGTTTTATACTTTATATTATTCTTCTACCCCAGAGCTGTTTTTAGTGTCTTTATTGCAAGGAGACAGATGGTGATATTTGGTTTCCTGTCAGTTTTAATGAATATAGATAGGAGTGATAAGAACATTTGCTTCGTTTAGCAAACTTCCTTTTCTGGCTTTTAATTAATGAAGTGCTCACTGGTGTGCCGCTGCTTTTGGATGGAGTGCAGTTAAATCTTATATACGATTCCCCTTGCAGTATTGGATAATGAAAAAGAGGGTGAAAATAACTTTTTCCTCTCAATATCCTCTAAAGTTTACTTAGGCAGACTTTGAATTCTGGAGATAACAGAAACGTAATGTGGTTGTACAAGCCACCATAGCAGCATCCTTTGTTTCTTTGTATTTTCGTTAAAATTTTCATTTTATGAGAAGAAACCGAAGGAAATGGCCTGTATTTGGTGCTGCAGTTAACCTTGGGTGAGGTTCAGCTCAGCTTTGTAGCAATTTGCTTCTCATGCAACTTCTTAAATAGAATAAGATCCACCGGAAAAAATAATAAAATAGAAAAGAAAACATCTTTTCAAGCTTTTTTTCCCCTTATTTTTGGCCTCCTTTGGAGAGAACTGAAACATTAATCCTGGTATTGATTTTATTTTCAAATAGTTTGATTTCTGTGTTACCTTAGCACAGACATTAATTTAGATTCTTGTAAACTCTTTTAGAGTCTGTTGTTCTCGGGATCAATTCTCCAGTGTTTACCCCTAAGTTGTTTTTTTTTTTTGTTTTCCTTTCTTTTTCTGTATATTTTGTTTCTAATGCAGGTTCAGTATCAGCGCTCGTAGCCTAAGTTATTTAAGTAATTTCTGCCTCACCATTGAATTCTTTCATGGTAGTATCTGTGTGTATAAAAATTTCAGTGGGTGAAGCCTGCGTACTGCCTGTAGACATAAAATCTCTGCTTTAGCTTTGTAGCTCTAATAGGTTAAGATCTCACTGGATGGAGAGGAATGATTTGGGGTGGAGGACGAGAGGGTGATCCTTGGGAAGGTGATTTTCTTAACCTTTTGACTATTGCTACTTCTGAAGAAACGGATTTTAAACTTTGTTGTATGTTAGTATCCCTGTTTCTTAAGTTAAAAAACGGACTCAAATTTGTACTTCTTTTCAGAACTTTTGTTTTGTTGTAACCTTATAAGGATTGGATTTGGTTCCCTGATGGCAAATTAGTGCAGGAAAAAAGCTTGGCTTATTTTAGAAAGCTGTTTTAAAATACAACAACCCCGTCAGGAGGCAGGAATAGTAGTTCTTATATTATTTCTCATGTCTTTCTGAAAATGTCACTAAGTACAAACCCTGTTCCTCCTGAAAACTTTAATTTAGTGAAACATATATCTAATTTAAATTAGTTACAAACAAACAGAAAATATTTTCATTGATCCATTGGTTGGTAAAGGCAAATATTCAGGTGCTTGTGCTATTACACGGATGATATTACCTCTGCAAACCAACAGCGACTGAGGCTTTGGATGTGTCCTTCCTTCCTGAAGGTCACAAGAAAACGAAGTCACAAAAGGATGCCCCAGGAACAGCTTCTGTTTAAATAAAATTGGACTAGATGACCTTTGAAGGTCCCTTCCAACCCTAACCATTCTATGATTCTATGAAATAGTCACTTTCTGAATTTGCATTCAGTGTTGGTAGGTTAACAGCTCTCATTCAGGTGTTGTTTTTTGCAAGGATGAGGAGGCAAGGCTTGCTAGCCGTTTTAGAGAAACAAGGATCTCTGTTGGCAGCTCCGGCACGGTGCCTTCTGTCTGGGTACCTGGAAAACGGCTCATGTGCTGCAGGAACAAAACCTGTGTTCTGGGTCCCAGGCGTATTCATGTACCCTGTTTTCATTGTGAAGGTCCTTTCCTCTAAACCAGAAGTGAACCTTGTTCCAGACAACAGTGCTGAATGCCGGGGCCGGTTTTAATCTATATTATTGTCCTTGCAAAAATCAGGGTAAACAAAGAAGTGCATCTGCAGACAACGTTGCTAGTTACACTACTTAAGGTCATGTTTTCACTTCTTTTCTGATTCCTTGCCATCCTTCAGGATGCAGAACTGTGTGTCTTCTCTCTTAAAATAAAAGAATGTTTTCTAATGCATCTAAACTGGTATGCACTGCTTTATTTGACATACCTATTTGTTAATTTTATATGAAATCCACCCTTGCATTAACGTGAAAAATAAACAGGTTTGGTTCAGACTGAATAAAGCCTTTTCCCTCTGGAAAGAGACCATAGTCTGTATTTGTGGAAATTTATTTTTCTTTAGCATTTGCTTCTTATTCTCCAAATAATTGTAGTCGCGTGTTTCTACTTTTTCAATATTTGCCAAGATCTCCAGCAGTTCTTGCTCTCTCATATCTCCTTCAGTCATGAGCCAGAAGGAAAAAGAAAGTCATCTCTGGAAAAGAAAACCCACAGGGTTCCATTCCCTTCCCACGCCCCATCATTTTCTCTCCACATTTTTGAAGATGTGAAGCAGTTTAGATCAGCGTTCTCCATCGTTCCTTTTTCCTAACTTGATTCCTCTTCTTGCAGAGAGAAACAAAAAGAAGATACAGAAGAGAAGTTGAAGAAGAAAGGAAGGAAAGTGGAAAAAATAGTGGAGAAAGTGAGAACAGAGTTGGCTTTTCTAAGAGGAGTTTTCCAGGAAGCAAAACGTGCAGCTTCCCTCCTCTTTTTTTTTTTCTGTTTTAGCCCATCCCACATACTGCTATTTCGAGATAAGTGGGTCAGGCGAAAGGGCATAATTAGTAGTGATTTCACAGTATGGGAGAGTGTATCAAGAAGGATGGATTCAAGGAAATGTTGGCAGTCTCTCAGTGAGAAGCTCCCAGCTGAGCCCCAGGTTGCTGTGCCCAGATATCTTCTGTTGCAGGACTTCGGGCCGTGCCAGCCAGGTGGGAGCTGGATTCGAGTGGGAATAGAGCAGATGGCGAAGTGCAGTACATCCCATGCCGAATTTAGTGTGTATTTGTGGGACAGTGTGTATTTGTGGGAGCAGGTGGGGAAAGGATGGATCAACCCTTTGAACATGGAGATTGTGGGGAAACAACGGATAAAATGCCCTGACCAGGGACATTAGAAAATGGTATTTAATTTTTTTTATGTCAAAGATTCTGAGTTTGTTAGTAAGGAGTATTCCTTCTGCTCCACGTGTGCTTCCAGTTTTTATTATCCAGCAGTGCTTTGTTCCCTGTGGTTGGAGATCACGTAGCATCCATGAGGCTTGTATGGAATATGGTGCACATGTTACAGGGACAGCAATCCACGCATTTCTGCTGAGAGGTTGACTTGATGTTAACATATGAAGAAAAGGAGAAGGAGATAACATGTGCAGCTGGTTACAATTTGAGTATGCTGCTGCTGAGGAACTTTTTTATTAATAGGTAGATCTATGTCAAGAAAAAAAAAGTGAGCTATAAACCATAAGGTGACATTGCTGTAATACAAGATGGAATGACACCCTACCTGCATTCTTCACATCAGCTTTCTGTGGAGTTTATATTTCATTTGCTTTTACTCTTCCTTTCCTGATGGAGCAGGATTACTATGAAACAGCCATTCTGCATCGTGGTCAGGGCTGGTGCTGTGTTTTTGGATGCTCCTGAAGTCCCAGCAGTTCTTTCCAAGACCTGGCATGCTGTTCCCTCTTGAGCAGGTGGAGCTCGTTGGATTAACATTCCCAAGAGCCTCTGTGCTTGCATTTGTGTACGGCCAACATCACCTGCTTGTGTTTGCCACCAGTGCCTTTTTGGTTTTTTGGTTTTTTTTTTTGTTTTTTTTTTTGTTTTTTTTTCCAGCTGGAAAAAATACTGCAAGAAAAGCTGTGAAGTTATTGAAAAGGAAGCACCTGAAGAGGAGCTTTTTACATTGCTATGACACATTCAACTCTGCCACCTTGGAAATTCAGTTGGGAGGAGCATTGTGTCCAGGTTACTGTGGTAGAGGCTCATAGAGATCTGCTTCATCCAGCTGGGATCCCTCAGTGCCGGCTGTTTGGAGACCACCGGACTGCATCCCGTGCTGGAGATGGGTCGTTTGTGGGTGTGGATGTTGCGGTTGTGGAGGACAGCCGGAGCATGGGATGGATTGGCCATTCCCTGACGTGAACCAGCAGTGCGACACCGTGGGAAGACACTGTTTTATTCTGTTTGCCTCCACAAAAACAGTAAATTCATGCTTTTAGAGATGTGAATCTGCTTGTGGGTACTAATGTACCACAAAATAGCTGGCAACGTACATCTCTTGCGTTGAGCTGTTGAAATCAGAGGATCAGGTAGAAGAGTCTGAGGGGCTGGATATTTTTTTTAGATTGTCTGTTTTCCAGATTTTAGGACAAATCAGTAAACTTCGTCTTACCATTTCTCCATATGGGTCTAATTTTATGGTATTGAACCTTTCTCCTTTTCATGGCAAATAAAAATTCTCTCTGTGGCTGTGCACAAGTTATGATACATTTTGGTTAAATAACCTGAGATCATTATTCACATTATTTGAAATATTTTGGAATTACTGTTTAAAAAAGCCAACTTTCTGAAGGATTTTGAAGGAAACAATTAATTTCTCAGAAAGCAGTAGCTCAGTCATCAGCAAGTCTGTTCTGAGAACGAGAGGGCGCGTGCCCGCACAGGGGCACGTTTGGTTGTCTGATAAGCATCAGTAACTGGCATTTTCCTTCACAGAATACTTTCTTGCTTAATACTGAGGACCTACATAGTCCATTCTTTCAAAAACAACATTCTGAAAAAGTGCTTTAGTTACTATCAAAGGCCACTTGAAAACATTTTAATTTTTCTAAATTATGGTATGGGTACAAAAGAGATAATTGGAGCTGAAGGGTGCTTTGCAGTTTCTCTCTGGCTTGTACAAAACATTTGTGCATCTGTATTTTTGTTCCATATGTTGAAAGTGCCATATGGAGAGGTCACTCTGTATTTCAACTTGCAGATGAAATAGGCTGGGGGTAGGAAACCACTCTAAAGCAAATGGTTTTCCGGGAAAAAAGACCAAAACAACAAAACCCAGAAGTGCGTTTGTCACTTTGTGAACATTTATGCTGTTGACTAATAACAATGATTTGTGATATTGTAACAAAGAGACACTGGTGTGGGATTTTTTGTTAAGGGAAAAAAGATTACATACTTAGGAACAATGCTGTCTATAAAACCCAAAAAGCCTGAAGGCAAATATAGCAAGCAGGCAAATGGTATTCTGTGTCCTTAGTAGATAGAAAATGTAGGTGAGCAACTGTAATTACATCAGTTATATTCAATGGGGAAAAAGAAAATCCTGAGTCATGCCTGAGTTGCCAAAAACCAGGTAAATGCAGAAGCATAAAGAGAGAGATGATGAAAAGAACAAGGGAAGAAAATAGCCAGATAGCGATGCTTGGCAAAGGGTTGATGGGGGAACGTGGTTGTTGTCAAGGCCATTGGGAAAACCCATAGTAGATGACTTCGAGGTCATAAGAAAGAATTGTGTTCCTCAGCAGTTTTCTTATTTGCAAAGTAGTGATAGCACAACTTACATCTACCCAAAATGGCCCAGGAAGAGTGGGAGACAAATTGCTGATGATGCTCTGCTGTGAAGCAGTGGCCTGATGGCGTTATCTGCTGAGACGAATAATTGGAGACCGCTGAATCCTCAGGAGAGGATGGAGAGCAAAGGGATAGTTCTGCTGTGATCTTATTGAGTGCATGTTCTGTACCTTGGCAAAATTTAAAATTAGTTTTGTCTTGGAGAAACACAGAGTTTGAGCTGTCAGCGGAAAGATGATGGTGTTTGCTCAGATCAAGGATCGGGATGGGCAGAAGAAAATGCAGGAGGTCAACATCTGAACCTTGGTGGGTGGTGGAGGAGGAGGAGGACTTGTTTCTGGAAAGGGAGGGATGTCAGAAATAAAATACAAATAGGAAGGAATGGCCTTGAGAAGGTCAAGGCGTAAAAAACCAGAAGTGGTTGATGAAAGGTCAGAAGGAGTTTGAGGAGGGTGAGACTGTTACAGGTGCTGTGGATGAGGAGGAGTTTAGCACTGACCACCCTTTGTCAAGCAAAGCTGATGGAAACTGGAATATAGGGCTGGAAATCAAAGTCTGTTCTTCCTTATAAAGGATTTCTGCTTTGTAGTTTTAGACCTGTAATGGATTTTTGGTCTGAGAATGATGGTGGTCCTTTTCTTTTTTTCCTCCTTGTTCAGGCCAAAAATAGAACTTTATGTAACAGTAAAAGAAATGAAGTTTATTTCTTAACGCTTAATGTTAACATGTCAGGACAGTGTTTTGGTTTTGTTTCTGCTTCATTCCTCCAACCAAGAAAGATCACATGAAATTTATTGTTAGATCAGAGGAATGAAAAGGTTTTCTTAGCAGAATGTGTGTTATTACTTTGAATTAGAAAGGAATTCTGCAATTCCACACTGTATTTTTCCTCTTGTAATCTGCTTGCCACAATATGTTGTTCCCATTATGAGCCCATGCTTCTGGAAATCATGTCATTTTTTATTTTCATTTATATTTTTTTACGACAGAGTTTTTGAATTGAACATATCTGCTCCCTATAATTTCAAAGCAAAGAAAGAGACTTCCTGGGGCATGTTCTAGCCTTGCTATTTCGGTAACAAAGATCTGCAACTTGGTGGTAGAAGGCACATGATTCATTTTGTCAGGAAAACGCCACTTTTCTAAGTGGTTGTCAGGGCACGTCTGGTGCAAATACATAAAGATTCGAAGCAATCGTCTTATGTAAACGGTCAACGGGAGTACGGGAAGCAGATACTGAATCAGCAGGCAAGAAGCTCTGGATGGGTTGCAATAAATATCTTGCCGTGTATATTTGCGAAGTGGTGTGGGCTTGTAAATTTTGAGGCTGGTTGCCAGGAAATATCTGAATGTCATTGTTTAAGACGGGAATTCAGGTACCAATAAACATTTTTTTTTTTTTTTTGCCTGGGTTTCCATGGCTTAAAGAAGCGTTGTGTAACTGCAATGTATTTTTTTTTTTTTCCAAGCAAACCACGTTTCAGTAAGAGGGAATATTAGTTAAATCTCTCTGAGTGGTTTGAGAAGTTGTGGAAGTGCAGTGGAAAGTTGCTGCAGTTTATCAGCAATGTGTTTTGGTGAATAAATTGTGGGGATTGCTTTGTACTTTTCTCATGAGTCAGGGGAATAGCAACTGTATTTTCAGTCTTATCTCATTTCCATTTAATTTGGCCCTATGCCTTTCTAATTAAAAATTGAGGTTTTTGTCTGTGTATATATGTGTAAATTTATATCTTAAATTTATAATATATAAATATATTTTTATATATATAAATTAGGTCAAGATAACAAATGCTCTTGGTGTTGTATGTTCCTCTTGCCAAGATGTGTTCACTGATAAGCTGTAGATAATAATTTTTTCAGAGATCTGTTAGAAATATTTTCATAAGTCTTTTCCTCAGAGTTTTGCTGCTTTTCCAGAAATAAGTCATTGCCTCTTTTATTCATAATTTAGTGTGATTACCTGTCATTGTCACAAAGGGTTCTGACAGGAGGTTGTCCTAATATGAAAGGCTTTTTAGCTGGCGGTGAAGGAGTCTCCTGCTGCTGGTCCATCAGGCTGCAGGGAGGGGACCGAGGCACCGAATTCCCACCTACTCACCGTGGAAACAGTCCAACGGGAGCCTTTGAACCAAGGTCGTCAAGTACTTTCTTGGATGTAGATCCACTCATCGGAAATTACTGTTTAAATTTGGAAACTCCAGTGGACTTCCTTCCCACCTGGCCCAGTGCTAACCCTTTACACTCATCCAGCAGCTTCAGCATTGCTGATCCCCCAGTCTCTTAGGCAACACAAGTTTTTATTTTCATTTTAACTCTTTGTAGACCATGTAAGAGAAAAAAAAACCTAATACAGACTCTCCACTTTGCAATTCTGCCTTTTTTAACTCCAGAAATACACAGCTCAAGACAAGTACTGTTAAGTCGATGCACATTTTCTTTGTTAGCTTTGTCACAGCACTGGTTTGTTTTTTGGGGGTGAGGATGTCAAGCCATATAAAGGAATCCAGCATTTTTTTTGCCCAGCTCCTTATTTCATTTATTAGGTCTTTTTGCGAATCTGTTTTTGTCTTACTCCACCTAGATCACTCCATGGTCTATCTACAATTTGACATCTTCATCCTGGCTATCCCCAGCACTTCTCGAGTACCTTGAGGAGGTTTCATTCATTGATCAAACTGTGCTAACGAGGCACTAATCCACACTAATTTGTTTAACCATTATAAGTGGCTTCACATGTCTTTAACTGTTTTGATCACGAGCTGTTTATAAGCCTTGGCCACAACTTGGATTTGGTCTTCTAGTTCCTTGTGTTGCAGCATCTTTCTGTCACTGGTGGTGCTATAGCTTCATGGCATTACCTGGACTTCTTGACCAGTATATATGTTTCCCAAATCAGCAAAAATGAGCAGTGTGCAAATTGCGTTTTGGAGCCCTGTTTTGAGAAGGAGATTGAGTTGGACCAAATGATCTCCTATGGTCCTTTCCAGCCAAAGTTACAAGATTTTATGCGAAGGTTTTATCTTTAGCTTTTGTGGGCTGTTTCTTCTTTCCAGGTTATTGCTGTTCCACTCGTTGTTACTGGTGATGTGGTGATCCAAAGCCATTCTTGAGTTTAGTAGACCAGCATTTATTAATCACTATTAATGCTTACTTTGCCCCATTACCTACACAACCGGAGATCTTCTCTTGTTCATTTGTCGTAGACTGGATTAAAACCAAGGTTCACCACTGAGGTTCCTCTACGCAGGCTCTGTCTATCTGATACTCTATTTCCTTAGCTGCGTACCCTCATCCTTACGGTACCTACTACAGAGGCTGGAGTTAGTTTCCTGGGGGATTACAGGTCTCCTACTTGTCAGGTTTTGTCCTCTCTCAAGCATCCCACCTCTTCATTCCCACAGCTCTAGCAGTTGGAGTTGCTGTTTTTCATGTGTTGCAGCAACCCAGCCCATTTGATTTCCGTGATCTGGCTGCAACATTTTTTTTCAGAGAGATAGAATTTGAAATTTAAATTTATACTTTTTTAGAGTTTGTCTTATTAAATGAGTTTTTAGTTAGGTAAATCACATTTCCGCGGAGAGCTGTAAAGTAGGGAATCTGCGAGCCGTATCTAAGGGCAAGCAAGTTTTTGCGAGGACGATGATGAACACAACACAGAACAGTGAAAAACTTTTAATAAGGGTGGAGGTTCATAGAGTGGATGGGAAGCATTGTGGTGTCTACCTGATATATGAGTGGGGATGGAGGAAGGAACGGCTAGTGAGGGTTTGTTAGAAATTGCAGTGGTTTGTTCCTTGATTTCGCTGGCAGAAGATGTATCCCGTCCTCTGAACAACGGTCTGTGGCCAGATGATTTGCCTCTCAGGTGGGGAAACAGGAAGGGTCTCTCGGTACATAAGGGGCACGTGGGGCAGACGGCTGAGGGGAAGGTAATGCCTCCTTCCCTTGATTTGCTGGGTCTATTTTACTATTAAAAAAAAAAAAGCCAATAAAAGTTGACTTTGACATCTGTTAGGATTTAGAAAGTGGTAAAATGCAAATGAAGAGGCAGTGGCTGATAATTTAAGGTTTCTGTGTCTGTCCCTTTCAGTCCTGTGTGTAGCAAACCAGAGGATCATGTTTATTTGTATATACATGTATTCCTTAAAGTGTGATATCTGGTTTCTCGTAATTTCTCAGAAATTCTGTATGTTTTGCGCAGGGGGTTAGTCTCTAGGGGGACACACAGTTTGAGGGGCTTTACTTGACAGCAGATGTAATTTCAGAGCAGCAATGCCTACCAGGGATCAGAAGAAAGCTGTGGTTTAGTAGTTACCTTATTTTTGTGTACGCTTGTTTCCAGGGAGGTAGAGAAATACCTACCTGTATTTGTCCTTTTCATGAAGGAAATGAAAAATCTTTTAATGGTAAATTTTAAAGAAAGATACTTTAAAAAAAATGTACCCCAAATCCTTTTACTTTTGTTGGGTGTTGTAAGCTTGGCCTAGTTTTGAATATTTTTGCAGCTTAAAGTAAAAAAAACAAAGGAAAGAAAAAGAGAAGAGAAAATCTTGTATTAAGAATTTCTGGAGACATTCCAGCGTGGGCTACTATTTCACATACATATTTAATATTCTTAATTCATATTGGGGGCAAAAAGAGCATTGTTAGAATGTTACATAAGACTTAGATTAAATATGCTGTTTAAATCGAGCACTCTAAAGGACACAAAAGTGTTTATAAGTTTATTTTTGTTCTCACTTGTTACTAAAGCTAGTTAAGAGGGTCGAAAAATGTCACATTTGCAACTGTTTTTCTTCCTATTGCCAAATATTGTCATTCCCCCCTCTCCTCCCCTTGCCTCCAGGTTTTGAAAGGAGCCAAAATTAACATGCCTGTCCTTATTAATTATGTTTTCTATTTACGCAGTGCGATATAATGACAAAATAAGTTTCCTAATGTACCAGTATCTTTATGTCACCGCAGCTCTGTGATTATTACTGTGCCTTTCTCTTCCTCCGCCGAGCCCCAAACCTTTTTTTCTTTTCATTAGTGAGGTGAGATCTGGGAAATAAAGAGGCCAAAAGATATTTTTTGAAGATGAGTTGTCGTCTTCTTATTTGCAACAACTGGTTTGGCCGCAGGACCATGAATGGTGCATCAAGAGAGTGACTGGTAGTGGTAGATGTTCTGAAAATGCTGTTGCAGCTTCAACTTGTACACCTGTTTTCAGTGGTGCCCAGTTTAACTCCCAGGTTTAATTTCAAAATGTTTTGAGAAATCTTTTTCCATGCTGTGTAAATTGCTTTCTCCTGATTACAGCTTCTTTTTGCCTCTGCTACTAGTTTGCCATCCACATATTAAAAAAATATTGATGTGGGTTGAAACTATAGAAATAGAATTAACGGTAGTCTACACAGATTTATAGTATATAAATTATCAAATGACAGCATCTTTTTATAGGATTATTTTTAATGAGCATGATAGTATTGATTTAACAACCTAGGTTTCTCTGTGACATTTGACTTGATACCGTGCAACATTTTAATTAGAAAACTAGAATGATACAAAACGAACACTGCAAAGATTAAGTGGATTAAAAATGGGCAGTTTGTAATGGAGTCCTGTAGGGAATCATTTTTGTCTTAATCCTTGTTGACATTTTTATCCATGATACAGAAAAAAAGCTGTGAAGACATCACTGGTGATGTTTGTATTTGAGAGAAAGATGGAAGTTACTGAGAGAAGAAGTCATAGGCACGGATGGCTCTGGGTCACCTGGTTTAATGACAGTAACTTATTGTATGATTTAATACATTGAAAGATGAAGTCTGGTGTGCAGAAGCAAAAGCTGCATGTCACACTTACGATGATGGGTTCTCTCAATAAGGAGCGACTCCGAATTAGGATGGATTGGCAGATGCGTGTGAGCTTCCAGAGCTTGCTTTGCAGGGCTGTGGCCAAAACAAGATGTCACTTCTGTTCCAGGCACAGGGAATTCCTTCTCCCATGGGACTGAGCGAGCCTGAGGCAGCTGGGTCCTTCCATCAGGTGGGAAAAATTCTGGAGAAGATACACAAGGATGACTGAACACTGGTACAAGTTGCCCAGAGAGGTGGTGGATGCCCCATCCCTGGAAACATTCAAGGCCAGGTTGGCCGGGGCTCTGAGCAACCTGATCTGGTTGGAGATGTCCCTGATCCTTGCAAGAGGGTTGGGCTGGATGGGCTTTAAAGGTCCCTTCCAACCCAAATTGTTCCATGATTCTATGACTTAAAAGTCTGGGAAACATCTTATCTGAGACAGACGAGAGAGCTACTTTGATACTCCAAGAGGAAAATAAAAAAAAAGTCCAAGGTATTGTAAGTTAGACAAATTCAAGCTAGATATAAGGTGCTAAGCTTTAACCTCAAGATTAATCCCGCAGTGCGGGGCGTGCAGAGGATGGCTAATGCGGCTGAGAGAGCAACGGGGTGAGTGTGCGAGAGTTTAGGGATGGAGCTGGATGTTTCTGAGCAGCAGAAAGCAAAGGTCTCGTCATCTGCAGCTCCCTGGCCAGGAGCTCTCGGTGACAGGAGCATTGTCCGGTGGGATCTGCACAGAGTGGGGTGGAAATGCTTTAACGTGAGGTGTGTGTTGTAAAATGGGAAAAAAAAAAAATATGAGGGAGGGTGAGCTGTGCGGTGGCAAGCGGGAGAGGAGGGCTGCAGGGAGATTTTTTGCCATTTTCTGACTTTTGGAAGGAGAACACCTGAAGCGTTAAGGAAAAAGAGCACGTACATTTCAAATAGTGACACTTCCTAGATGTGGGGAAAAGACCCAGTGAGTTTCAGAATGTAACAAGAAAAAAATGAGTGGCTTGAGTGGCTGAGCTGTATGTGTTGTGTTTCTGTTGCCTGCTGTACTTAACTTTGGGAAGCTTTGTGACCATTCTCTGAAAATCTTTAATATTCAGAAATCGTGTGTAGTTTGGCCATTCTTTCCGTAAATTGCAACAGCTGAACGCAACCTACTGTGCCAGTGCTGGGACTGCTTAATTACGGAAAGCGACTGAATTCAGCTGCCCAGGGGTCAGGGTGAGGAGAGCTCTGTTACGGCATCTTCAGATCTGCAGAGAGTTGAGAAAACACGAAGGGAACTGATGAGCCGGATTCCCACAGCCGGTCCCTCCTCGGGGTCCGCAGCAGCATGGGTGGTTTGGCATGCGAGCAAGATTATTATTGTTATTATTGCTTTAAAGCTGATATTAAATCAGAGATTGGACAGGGGCTTCTGCCAACCAAAGCAAAAACATTTACAATCTATGTGGGGCCCTTCAGGGGTGCGTCAGAAATGAAAGTTTCCAAAATTATTCAAGTATACATGAAACAGCTGGAACTGCTTTGGGTTATGTTCCTGGGGTTTTGAGGTAATGCTATAAAAATCAAATATGTTTATTAATTTCTTAAGCTTTCTGCAAGGATTTCACTAGGACTGTTTAATAAGCAGTTTGCATGCAGAGAATTATCCTTTTATAAATAATATTATCGCAGTTTTAATGTCTGTGTGACATATTGCTATAAACAAGTCTGGAAATAGAGATGGAATCTTTTACTGAAAATTAAAATCCAATTAATTTCACTTGGAAGGAAACAAGCACTTCAGAGGACCGTATTTTGGGAATGAAGTGTTTATTATTGTTTAAAAGCTTGGGGATATCCTGCTTAAAAGAAGTTGGAGTTTGCTGGCACCCACCTGCTTTCTGTTCCCTCCCTTGTACTGGGGAGTTTGGTCTTGTTTTCTATGCAGTCTTACTCCCTTTCTGTTTCTAAAACATTTTTGCAGAGCTAAAGGAGTCCTCAGCATTTGTGGTGATTAAATGCCATAGTGATACAAAAAATGACGTCAGCATCGCAGGTAGGTGTAACCTCTGGATAGGTTCAAATCATTTTTGTCAGAGAAGAAATAGGCTGGTTTGCATTGGACTTCACTTCAGATGGCTCTCTTTATCTAATTAGGAAAAAAAAAACCTAACAAAGCAGATACATCAGAAAATCAGCGTAAGGATTTTTAGTGGAAGTGCCATAAAGTTTGCAGTTAACGTTTTAGAAGGATGATCGATAGCTGGCATTCATCACAAGTCTTTCTGGGCCAGGTGAAGATTATTTTTCACTCTGTGGAAGCAAATGCCATCCACCCATTTCCTGAAAGCACCTTTTGTAGGTACGTTTTAAATAATTGGAAAGGAAGGAACACAATTTTTCTCCTTTTTATGGATTTCCTAAAATACCTCTTGTGAGCTATTTCTTGTTGTCTTGAGGGAGGAGGCAGTAAAGGAGTTGCCATGGCGATACGATTTCGGTTCCATCACCAGTCAATGCAGCAGTGCTATGTTACAGGCTTGGCCCATCTGTTCCCCTCGGTGGAGACCCCATTCAGCTGGAGGTTTCTTTTGTGTTCGCAAAGTGGGGTAATAAGTGACCTTTTATTATAGGTGGAATCGCTACATGGGTGGAAAATAACTTCTTTCAGATGTGGATGCTTTCTTTAAAATGAGGAGGGAGAATAGAGTTTTCTAAAAATTCAATTTTTTTTTTTTTTTTTTTTTTTTTTTTTCCAGGAGCAATCTGCAAGTCCAGTTGAAAACTGCAGTGCCCATTGAGCCCAGTGCTTGAATGAGCAAATATATTCTCTACCATAGCACTGGGGGTTTACTGTCTTACTTTTAACTAGAGCTTTCTTAAAGAATGTCAAGTCATGAGATTTTTTTTTTCAGTTGCCAGTGGTATTTGTAACTGAAAACAAACAAACAAAAAAATGGGAATAAGGCTTTCCCACCAATTAAAACCCAAACAGTAGCACCATTCATTGCTAACCCGAAAACCTTTTGCTGTTCCCTGGGGCTTTGGCTTGACAAGGTGAGAAGCGCCCGATGGGGGCCGGAGGCGTGCGCGGGACCGCCGGAGTGCTCAGCCCTGCCCGGCTGGAAGGAAAATCAATCACCGTTTGCCGGGGGTTTGTGACCCTGACCCTGGGTATATCCCTGTTATTGCCTTTTGGGGAAAGACTTATTTTAGCCTGTGCTAAAACGTCCTGTGCTTCTTGCCTAATTTCCTAGAAAGGGAATCAATATGTAGTCTTTTCTCTCCCTGCATTTGATACCATCATATGGTAAATGTTAAGTTCTTTGGTTTTTTTACTTTGGAAAAAGAAGTGCTTTATTTTCTTAAACTTAGAGTAGTAAGAGTGTGCGTGGTAATGGTGCCGCAGCAGACATGATGCAATGTAACATGAGCATCCACAACCCAAACAATTGGCAAATTTTTGATTTAAAAAAAAAAAAAAGAAAATTCTGAATTTAGATGAACCTTAAAGACATTACATGTGAAATACAGAAAAGTACATTTTTTAAAGGCATTCAACTTGATGCAAGTGAAAGAAAAAAAGGGATTTCCATGTCTATTTACTTTATGGCTGAAGAGGAGATGGAACCTGAGTTTTCTGGATCTTGTTGGCTTGCAGCACAGAAGAGGGCAAGTGTTGTGGTTTAACCCCAGCCGGCAGCTGAGCCCCACACAGCCTCTCGCTCACTCCCCCCGGTGGGATGGGGGAAAGAATCGGAATGGTAAAAGTCAGTAAACTCATGGGTTGAGATAAAGACAGTTTAATAAGTAAAGCAAAAGCCACACACACAAGCAAAGCAAAACAAGGAATTAATTCACCACTTCCCATCAGCAGGCAGGTGTTCAGCCATCTCCAAGAAAGCATGGCTCCATTGTGCATAACAGTTACTTGGGAAGACAAGCAGTGTAACTCCAAATGTCCCCCTCTTCCTTCTTCCCCCAGCTTTATACGCTGAGCCTGATGCCATACGGTGTGGGATATCCCTTTGGTCAGCTGGGGTCAGCTGTCCCGGCTGTGTCCCCTTCCAACTTCTTGTGCACCCCCAGCCCACTCGCTGGTGGGGTGGGATGAGGGACAGAGCAGGCCTTGACTCTGTGTAAGCACTGCTCAGGAGGAACTAACGCATCCCTGTGTTATCAACAGTGTTTTCAGCATACATCCAGAGCATAGCCCCATACTAGCTAATGTGAGGAAAATTAGCTCTACCTCAGCCAAAATCAGCACAGAGAGCAGGCCTCATCATCTGCAGGTTTGGGTTTGGATGACGGTAGCAGTGCTTTAGTGGAAGATGAACTGGTTGCTTTTATCAACATCATCTCTAGTGTTCACATGGGCTGTTGTTGAATTTGCTCTTTCACCTGGGTGCGGATGCCTTTTGGGTCAGTGGGGATGGGCACTGGTGTGCTGCTGGATTCGTACTGACCCATGCAGGATTGGAGGCCTGACTGTGAGGGACTTGGTGATGAGCTATGTGGGGATTGAGATTGAAAAGAACCGCTGTTATTTGTTACAAAGTGATAATCAGGAATCATAAGCATTATCTCCGGTTTTTAATTTTCTGATTTATAATAATAGAATCCACATAAATGGAGCGTTATTGTATAGCCTTGATCGTCTAATTGAGCCTCTTGCACGTAAAAGGTAATTAAATACAGACTGTGATAACTGTACTTAATGAATAAGGGTGGAATGTCAGCTGCAGTGGATCCATAACCAGTTGTGTGTGTTGTTTCATGGAGGGTCACCAGTTACTACAGACACTGATGCAGATGTAGAGCTGCCAAGGAGGTGCCAATCACTTCTCACTGTCATACCGCATGTCTGCTCTAGGGGTAGAGGTGTTTCAACTTCGTCATTCCGTGATAGTTTTAATACAAAGCAGATGTGCTCAGTAACTTTGATTTTACCTATCTGGGCTTTAAATTTTCGGGGAGTAAATTTTCCAAGAAAAAATGAGGGTTGCAATAAGCCATTTCATGCTTTTTTTGTTAATTCATTCGGAAGTTAATAAGAAGCCTGATGTTTTAGTTGAATGTGTTGTACTCTTTGTTAATACTTCCTTGATTTTGGCACAGGAGAAGCAAGATTTGGGTAATGAGGTTTGGAGTTGATTCATCTCTCACTTCAATATTTTGTAACTTCTTTTTGTTTAAAACTCATGTTGTCTGCCCGAATCTGAATTGTCTAGAAGTCTTCCAACAAACTGGTTAAGTAATGATTGTGTTAATATTCATGTCAAAGAACTAGAGTCATAGAATAGTTTGGGTTGGAAGGGACCTTTAAGGGCCATCCAGTCCAACCCCTCTGCAAGGAGCAGGGACATCTCCAACCAGATCAGATTGCTCAGAGCCCCATCCAACCTGGCCTTGAATGTTTCCAGGGATGGGGCATCCACCACCTCTCTGGGGGACCTGTGCCAGTGTTCTGCCAGCCACATTGTAAATTTTTTTTTCCTTATATCCAGTCTGAATCTCCCTGCCTCTATTTTAAAACCATTACCCATAGTCCTGTCACAACAGGCCCTGCTAAAAAGTTTCTCCCTGTCTTTCTTATAAGCCCCTTTTAGGTACCTTTTAGGTACTGGAAGACCACTATAAGGTCTCCCTGGAGCCTTCTCTTCTCCAGGCTGAACAGCCCAAACTCTCTCAGCCTGTCCTCATAGGAGAGGTGCTACAGCCCTTTTATCATCTTCGTGGCCCTCCTCTGAACTCGCTCCAACAGGTCCCTGTCCTCCTTATGTTGGGGGCTCCAGAACTGGACACAGTACTCCAGATGGGGGTCTCACCGGAGCAGAGTAGAGGGGCAGAATCACCTCCCTTGACCTGCTGGCCATGCTTCTTTTGATGTAGCCCAGGATGCGGTTGGCTTTCTGGGCTGCAAGCACACATTGCTGGCTGCTGTTGAGTTTCTCTTCCACCAGCACACCCGAGTCCTTCTCCTCAGGGCTGCCATCAATCCATTCTCCACCCAGCCTGTATCTGTGCCTGGGACTGCCCCAACCCACATGCAGGACCTTGCACTTAGCCTGGTTGGTCTCCATGAGGTTTGCACAGGCCCAGCTCTCCAGCCTGTCAAAGTCCCTCTGGCTGACCTCCCTTCCCTCCAGCGTGTCGACGGCACCACACAGCTTGGTGTCATCGAGGAACTTGCTGAGGGTGCACTCTATCCCACTGTCCACGTCACTGACAAAGATGTTGAACAGTACCGACCCTTGAGGAACACCACTCATCACCAGTCTCCACTTGGATATTGAGCTGTTGACGACCACTCTCTGAGTGCGGCCATCCAGCCAACTCCTTATCTACAGAGTGGTCTGTCTGTCAAATCCATGTCTCTCCAGTTTAGAGAGAAGGACGTCATTTGGGACAGTGTCAAATGCCTTGCACAAGTCCAGGTGGATGATGTCAGTTGGTTGTCCCTTATCCACTAATGCTGTAACCCCATCATAGACAGGGCCCACATTCTCCTTGGTCTTCCTTTATCCCTGACGTACCTAAAGAAGCTTTTCTTGTTGTCCTTGATGTACTTGGCCAGATGTAATTCTGTCAGGGCTTTAGCCTTCCCTCACTGATCCCTGGCCGCTCGGACAATCTCTTTGTATTCCTCCCAGGCTACCTGTCCCTGCTTCAGCCATTTGTAGGCTTCCTTTTTTTTTGTTTTTCAGTTGATCCAGGAGCTCCTTGTTCATCCATGCAGGCCACCTCCATGCAAATATTTATTATTAGATATTTTTTATATTTTAAAAATGCACGCGAGCGGACAAACGCATTCCTCTTGCATTAAAGAGAGATGTGGGGTTTGGGTTGTGTTCACTGAATCCTCTGAGCTGTAGCGTAGTGGGACCTTCACTTTATGTCACCAGTGTGGAATCTCTCCATTAAAGTTAGGTTAATATTATAGTTTCTGAGGCAATAGCTGACTGCTCAGTCGCTGAATAGAAGAACAGATTCTCCCTCAACTCTGAGTGGATCGTGGTAATGTCCAGTGTTGTCTGCTGGTCTCAGACCCAACTTCCATTCAGTGAGCTGAATGTGTGCTAATAACTTACATACTCAAAAGTTATGACCCTTTTCTGTAGCATCTCCTGATTATAGTGCAGTTCATTTTTTTTTAAATGAAATTCTCAGTTATTATAAAGAAGTTCTGAACAGTCAAGAGGTGTTTTTCTTCTTTCTTTTGTATTAAGAGAAGTTTAGTTTCTCTAGGCTTATGTCCAGGGCCCACCCAGAAGAAAACTATAATGTGCATTACAATAGTGTTTGAGTTTCTGATAGCTTGCGAGGAAAAGATTTTCTGTTTGTTCTCTTACAATTTTAAAGTTACACTTGTCACCCTCCACGGGCGTTGGGAACCAGCAACAGCTAAACGCTAACCAGAAATACTTGCTGTGGGCACTTGCTTTTGGGTTGGTTGGTTGGTTCTTTTTTTTTTTCATTTTTATACCATTATTTTCTTGTAATTGCTAGGAAAACAAGGCAATGTATAGAGAAGAGGGATTTTCAGGAAGAGAGCCCGCTGTGGAGTTAAACTGCAAACCTTGAGCCTGCGCAGCGTGCAGTGATACCCTTAACTGGGCTCGTAATACAGGGTACTTCAGCCCTGTTAGTAAAAAGCACAGCAGCCACACAAGGCAATACTGTGTTCTTTAAGACCGGTGCTCAGGCAGTTGCTTCAGTGAGAGTAAATGTGGCTGAAGTTGCTGTGCTGAATAAGGGTGAACTACAGAAATGAGCTGTTTGAACATCCTTGTGCGTGTGTTTTCCACCATCCCTCATGGCAGGTGTGCAGTTGGTATCTGTTCCAGGTGTTTCTTCTATTCTTGAAGTTTCCGTTTGCACGTTATTTCCAAGAGCAAAATCTTTTTGGCAGTGTTATTTATAGTTGAGCAGATAATAATTTATTATTAAGATGTACTTATGGAAACATTTATTTTCTAGTTTTGCGCGTTGCTCCAAAAGAGTGGGCTGTGTGAGCACACGAAGTGTCTCTGAGATAACTCGAGATGTTGGCGTTCAGCGAGCACTGCGTGGCGTGAGCTGCCAGCTTCGGCATCCCAGCTGCATGCGCCGTGCCGGCAGCAGGGGCCAGGATTTGTGGTGGGAGATCTGCTGGGCACGTGGGTACCCATCCTCTCCTCGGACATGTGAGGTGCAAGTTGAGTGGAAACCGTTTAGACCACCTTGACTTGGCAAACATCTTTGACTGGTTGCCGCTATTTGATTTAATACTGTTAATTTCCAGATTGTTTCTTTTTAAGAAATGATAATTCATTCAAAACATAAAAACATTTTTTTCTTCTTATGCCTGTGAATTCCTAACCAGCTCCGACTGCTGCTCAAGAGCTGTTTGCCAATGATTCCTTTGTTTTCTTCATAGAAAAAATTGAGTTGTTAAAATCACTTCAGCAAAAATCAGTTTCATTTAGTCTCCGCTTTGTTACCTGTTAGCATTTTAGGAGAGAGGTTCAGCAAGACAAACCAGAGTTTTTTTAGCTTCACCACTGGATATTGGTAAAGACATTGCTGGTGGACTCATCGAGGGGATGGACATGGTGAAACAAATAAGACTTTTCATTGACCTGACTTCTGTCCAGGGAATCTCACATGACTTGTATGTAGCTGTTTACAAGGAAAGAAATCACCCAGCCTGGTTTCTGTGTGGAGAAAGCACCTGGAAGATACATTAAATCATTTTTCCACTAAGTTTGTGATGCTGTGTTTCAGCTCAGATGAACTCACTCAGTGGTCTGTTGAGAGCAAGACAGTGGAGATTGCAAAACTGTTTCTAGATGATAGGAAAGAGTTTGATTCAATTTGAAAAGAAGGTGGTTGAATGGCATTACTACAGCACTTACAGAGTTTGTAAAAAATGAATTATAGCTCAGGTGGGGGATTATATTTGGAAATGTGCACTTATGCCTGGTGTGCTGTGGCAGTAAATACTCCATGAACGCAAGGATTTCAAATTAAACGCCTGGTAATAGAAATGTGATTCTATAATGCCTGCCACTGAATTCCAAGTGAGAGACTTCCGTTACCTTTCCGTTCTACACGTTATTAAGTTAAAGCAGTCTTTGTTAAGCAAATAGAGAAGAGACTCTTAAATACTTTGATAAAGCTCTTAAATAATCCCCTAAGACATTGCAAATACTTTCTCGACTGTGCCCCTCTGCGTATTGCAGACGTTTTTTTACAGTTTGTTATTCCAGAATTTTACAGATGTTGAGGGTATGTATACGAATCACTAGATTTCATAGAATTTACTTAGAATATGCTTTTACAAGGTTTTGGATTTTGTATGCTTCTTTGCAGTATTGGAAAATCAGCATTTTTTACTTCCAGTTTTGTCTGAATTTTCTGCCAACCGTTCCGCCTGGAAACCTGAAGCTGTGGAACCACGAGCTGCAGGGCAATAAGTAACGCCTGGCTGATGGGGACCTCACCTCTGATGGTGAAGCAAGCCCAGATGCAGCTGATGTTTGCCCCGGCCACTTGTAAAAAGCTCTTGCGCAAAGTTTGGATGCAAAGCAGAGTTTTACTGAGCTGGAAATCTCTGTAGCGGAAGAAAATATCACGCCAGGTAACTGATGCTGGCAGCAGCTTAGGAGCGTTATGGTGGGTATCTCTGCCTGGTATTTATTATGCAGTATATATACACATACATATTTTGCAGTATATATATACATACACACGCAAATAAATAAATATTAAAAATGTATGTACACATTTTTATAAGTACATTTATAAATATACACATATAAAAATAAATAAAAATACATAGGCACTAACATGGCTATATAAATATTGCACCATGGGCAAAAGAAAAAATATTGAGCTTATATATTTTTATATATGCACACACATATAAAATAAATATATATGAATGTATATAACAATTTTTAATATATATATACAAATACAGGCATTTAATTATAGGAAACAAGAAATTATTCTGCCCCCAAAGCATTAATTATTACAAGTAAAATAGTCCTCTGCAGCTGAATTGTTGCTTAATGTGGAAAACAAGCCTAATCCGTTTCTTAAATTAAGTGACTTGTAACGTACAGTGAAGTTGTGTGATACCATGTTTTAAAAATGGGAATTTCCGTCACCCGAGTTTGAAGTATTTTAGAGAGATCTTTTCATTATAGTTAAATTGCTCTTGTTCCTCGTCATCTAACTATAAAGGAATAGTCATGCAATTAGTCATCTAATTTAAAGGAATAACAGCTTAGATAATAAGAAAAATCTGTTTTTCTTGTTGCAAAGTTTATAGTTGAATATTGGCAAGTTTTCCCAGCTTCATTGTTTATTCTGCTGAAATATTAGACCTGAGCGGGCAGTCGAGAGCAGAAGAACATCTGAGCAGCCATGAGGGGCCAAGTGGAGCAGTTCCAGATGCTGAAAATCCTTTGATATTCTTTTGTAGGGGACCAGTGTGGTACTATTAATTCTTTTGTGTATTTTAGGAGAACTTGTTGTAAACCTAAGTGCACATATGGCATCTTTTCTGTACCTTGAGTAAAGGTGGGCTAGAGGAAGATGTTCTTTGCTTGAAAAAATTAAAAAAAAAATAAAAGAAAGAATAATATGTCTTATGTTTAAGACTTTTTTGAATCTTTAGAGTTTCATATAGGCTATCTTGTTATTTCTGGAATTACTGTGTTAAATTTAATTCCTGACCAGATTCTTTTCCTGACCTACTGCTTTCCTTTTAAACCCACGGCGAGCAATCTCTTGTATACAAACCACCCACTTCAGCCGTTGCAGCCCCTGCAAGCAGAATTAAGATGCCTCAGAAGGATACAAAAAGACTGAAGAAAAGTGGATTTTCCGCAGCTGTCCTTGCCCCTCTTTCTGCGATGAGATGAGTGTGCTCCTGCTGTGGCTCCACAGCTGAGTGAGGCTGGGCAAAGCTTTTTCTGCTGGGATTCTCCTTTCTTGTGGGGTGCTGGCATCCTTTTCACTGATCATCTCTGACAAGTACTTGGGCATTCCTGTTTTCCCACAGGTGCTTGCAAGTTCCATGCACAATAGCTAATTTAGGCGTTATCCTGTATTATTTATTATTTATTATTATAGGTAACTTCTCAAGAGCTTGAGTTGGCACCTTATAATTTTTCTTTGTTGGCTTTCCGTTGCTTGTTTTTATTTTTTTTTTTATAAAACCAATATTTTTTATTCTTAATATTTTTAAATTTGGTATTACCAAATTCAAACTAAAAGTTAAGTTTTAACACAAGGTGTTTATTCATTTCTCAGCACTTGGACGGTGCATGCTTGGGTGCAGGGCGGAGAGTGACGGTGGTAAAAGTTGAACGTCTCACACCAGAAAGAAGCAAACAGGGAGGACCAAGGAATAAACAGTTGTGCCAAAAGGATTAACAATGTATTTGTCAGCTGGTGTTGGAGAAATAATTGTTGTTCTTTTTTCCAGCGTGTGTAGTTTTTGGTCATCGTCAGCGTTTGGTGGTTATTGGCTGTTCTCAGCGCACAGTGGGAATATGGGTATAACCCATGCAGTAGTGCTATGGGAAGTGAGTGGAAATGCAAGAGCCAGTCCAACGCTTTGCGCTCAGCTGAACCGCAGATCGCCGTGTGTTCCTCTCTGGTAACGGGTGCTGTCTCCGTTTCTAGGCCTGGGGGTCACACACCCCTGCTTATGTTTCCTAGTTAAGCCATGGCCTTGGTTGCTCGCGGAGGTGGAAATCAGGAAAAAGCATTTTACATGCTTGTAATTAACATTTTTGACACCTATAACCTGTGAACCCCATCTGCAGTACTGCATCCAGCTCTGGAGCCCCCAGCATAAGAAATGGATGTGGACCTGATGAAGAGGGTCCAGAGGAGGCCACAAAGATGATCAGAGGGCTGGAGCACCTCTCCTATGAGGACAGGCTGAGAGAGTTGGGGCTGTTCAGCCTGGAGAAGAGGAGGCTCTGAGGAGACCTTATAGTGGTCTTCCAGTACCTCAAGGAGGCCTGCAGGAAAGATGGGGAAAAACTCTTCAGTAGGGCTTGTTGTGATAAAACAAGGGGTTATGGTTTTAAGATAGAGGGAGGCAGGTTCAGATTATGTATTAGGAAAAAGTTTTTTACACTGAGTGTGGTGGAACACTGGCACGGCTTGCCCAGAGAGGTGGTGGATGCGCCATCCCTGGAAACATTCAAGGCCAAGTTGGACGGGGCTCTGGGCAACCTGATCTGGTTGGAGATGTCCCTGCTCCTTGCAGGGGGGTTGGACTGGATGGCCTTTAAATGTCCCTTCCAACCCAAACCATTCTATGTTTCTAGCTCTGGTTAATCAGGATCTCCTCTGGTTTATTAGCTGCCTCTGGCTTTTTTGGGTCTGTAAGTATTTACGTTCCCAGCTCTGGCCTGTGAGCTGGACTCGGTGTGGGAGCGTCTCTGATTTACCACCCTGGATGCTAACTTTGGGGGTTTAATTATCTTCCTAAAAACTAGCAGGCTGGTACCTTTTTAGAAGCACGTGCTCAGTTCTTACGCAGATGTTGTTCTTAACATCTATTTTTGTAAACTTTTTTTTTTTTTTTTTTTTTATTTGGGGCCAGGAGGTGTCTGATAGCTATATAAGGCTATATGTGATCTGCTGAGGGACCAGCAGCAGTATGTCAAGCTCCGTCACTCAGGTATGCGTCCCTCCTGCAGCTCGCAATTCTCAGGAGAAAGTTGAAAGAATAATGAATTAAGTTATACTTATTGGGTAATGAATTTAAATTCACTCAGTTTATTTCAATTGCTTCTGCTGCTTGGAAAGTAATTTTAAATGAAGGATGTAGTTACTTGCAGAGATCATGTCTCTGAAAACACTGAAATAGGGATTTTGAATGATGCATTTAACTGATGATTGAAAAATTTGATGGAATTCTGTGGGATGGGTGAAAGTACCGATGATTTCTCTCTCCATGACTTACAAAGCCAGCATAGACTGGAAAGTTGGTTTTACATCTCTGTTTCCTGCACACAGATTGTCAGCAGATTCTAATTACTCCTAGTGCCTACTTGTGGCTTAATATCTAATTTTTTCTTCTGGAGATTTATTGCTTCTTACTTCTGCTCAAGGAAAATGGGGCAAAAAATAGCAATTTGTCTTTCTTGGTTGCTAAACTTTTTTGTTAGTCATCTCTACTAAGGCATTGGTTTTCTCCAATTAAAGTGTGAATGTTATTTATCAACTGAGACGTAACGAGATTTTGTGGAAGGAAATATCCGTAATATAGATGTATACCATTCAGGAAACTTGTACATACATTTGCAGATTCCAGCTGTGTAAGAATGATCCGAGATTGAATCTTACCAGCATAAAAGTCTCATATCTGCAGGAGTTTTCTTTCCTCCATGTACAGTTGAGGAGAAGCTTCAGAAGTGAAAGGCTCCACATAGAAATCTGAGAAATGCGTTAGGTATTTTGGGCGCCACGCATGTATGTTGTAAATTAGTCCTCCCTGGCGTCCCTGACTTCCCTTTACAGATCTGTGCAAGTTGTGTGCCCTTCCAAAATAAGTGAAACTTTCTAAAAGTGAAATTTTTTGGAAGTGTGAAGTTCCAGCCAGATGTCAGGCGCTGCAGTGGAGATGTTCTGGCGTATTCAGTGAGCTGCTCTGGTGATGGTCCTGACTGTAGATCATGAAAGATATTTGAGGTGGACCCGTAAGCTTTTACGGAGAGCAGGAGCTGATAGAGCACTCGTAACTCACACGTTGCAATTTTTGGAAATCATACTTGCTTGGTTTTATGTTATTCTTTCTTGTAGGGTTTTAATTTTTAAATCCTATCTTTGTTTTAATTTTCTGTTATGGAAAATTCACGGGTTTATATAGTGAAAGTTAAAAGTTTTGAAGCTTTGACTATTGAGTTATCAAATATTTAAGGTTTTTTTTTGGTTGTTTTTTTTTTTGTTGGTTTTTTTTTTTTTGAGCAAAACACAAACCAAGAAGCAGCCCCTCTTCCCAATCAGCTATGCTCTCTATTAACTGCTCTAGGTTCCAACTAAAACGTAACAGGCCAATCAATAATTGCTGTTTAATAATGTGTTGGTAATAATACAATTGCTGAACCATGAAGGCTAATATCAACCTTTCTTCCTTGCTGGAATTGTACTGCCTGTGTACCAGGTAACTATTGAATGAGTTATCTGCCGAGATCTACAGTTCATTTTATGGATGAGTTTGATGGCCGGAATCAGAGAGAAAGCTTTGGATAAAGGGTGAGGCGGCAAATTCAGAGATGTGCAATGAGTTCATCAACTCCTGCATCCTGTTATTTTATCAAACAATTAATGCCAGTACAAAAAAATTCATGTACTTAAAAAAAACCCAACAAACTATCCCAGTTGCCCTGCAGCTGGATAAATAGTCTAAAGCTCGTGCAGCTACTGGATCAAGTTACATTAGGCTTTTTTAAATATAGCTGGAGACTTTGGGTAGTTCAGCATCAGTGCTTGTGAAGTGTGTGGTGATGAATGGCGTTTAGTGTGCTTTCAGAGCCGAGTTTGGAAGGGCGTTTTGAGTTTCTGTGATTTTATTCCTGAAGTTTTTGATAGAAAAAGCTTCTTGACATCTTGGTGCTGTGCCAGAAGCCTGTGCGATCAGCTTACCTAGGGAGGGGGTAATTCGGGAGCCCCTTTGACTGCGCCTGGTGCCTGTAGCCAGCTGGCAGCGTGGTGGGACGTCAGCCTCATCGCCATCCCTGCTAAAAGGTGGTTTTAATGATACAGAATGAGATTCTTTTTCACATTTTTGTTCTAAATTGAAGTCTCTAAAATACAGTTTGGATTTCCCCTTGCAAGACTGTTCTTCTAAACACGGAAAGAAAGACTCTAAGGCTCACAAACTTCATGTGCATCCTGAGAACTTGTCCAACCATTTCTGGTAGCTGGTTAATATGACTGCAGTCATGCCGGTCTTTTTAGAGCTATGGCTTTGCTGTTGCAATTACAACCGGTAATAAATAATGGACTTCGGCTTTGTAAGCACCAGCTGGGCATTAGATACTGTCTTGGAAACCATGGCTTCATCACTTGATCTTTTTTTGGTACCTTTCTGCATCTAATAGTGACATATTTTTTTTTTTTTTTTTGGTTGATACATGAATTTCCAACTTGTTTTAACTTCTTGTTAAATGTGTTACTGTGTACATCAGAAACTTTTTACTGAGCAAGCCCTGAAGCTAATTCTGATTAAAATGCTTTCTGCAGAGAAGCAACTTCCAACTAAATCAATACTCGGTCTGTGCCAATGACGCTGAACTGGTTTTCGGGCTTTTAGGGAAGGGAAGGAGTCAGTGGAGTATTCAGGAGCGGGGAAAGGAACATTTTCTGAGGAAAATTTCCAAATGGCATTCTAAAGGAGAGTAAATTTTGGCACAGATGTTAACGTTGGCTTCAGGTGATTCCTGGGAAAATGCTTTCACGTTGTGTGAAGAACAAACTTGGCTAATGCAGTAAAACAGTGCATTTATTAAATGGAAAAACCAAATGTCGGTGCTAAATAAAGGCTGAGAAATGAAAGCGATAAAAACTTGTGGATCTAATGCTACATTAGCTAAAACATTAGCATGATGAGTTAGTGTTCATTTAGAAGTAAATATAGTGTGTTAAAATTTAGTGAGCACAAAAAATATTGCTAAAAGTGTTGCTGAAAATATGACATACGTGAAATGAGGTGGAGTTAATCTTGGTCTAGGATTCCATGGCCAGGTAGGGTTTGCATTTCATAAATTGCTTTTTGGAAGTATGCAACTGATAAACTTTTAAAACATATTTCCAGTTTATCCTGTTTCTTCTGTGAAAGTGATTCAGAGTACACAAATGCACGTTGGATGTAATTACAAGAAAAACAGTAATTATTATTATGCATCCGAGCCGCTAAGTACATGCTGCAGTAGGCTTCACTCAAGCACTTTGGATTAGAAGTTTTTTATTTCCTTTGCTGTTGCAAAGTTTCCCTGGGTTTATTTCCAACTTTCAGCACCTCTTTCCCAAATGCATTTTAATCTTTAGCGCTGTCTGCATTAAAAAAAAAGGGAAATGAAAGGTTTTTTTTAAAAAAAGAAAAGCTTTAAGAAGTGTGAAACCTAAACAGTGTAATTTAACCGTGGAAGGGCCTGGCAAAGGCTCCCCTGTCTGGTTATGTTCTGGTGGCTTTATGTTCAAAGCACTGTGAAATACCGTGCAAAAGCTGTTTGGAATTTTAAGTGTAATCGGGCCAATTGTCTAAAGATGTGGAATCACAGGATGGTTTGGGTTGGAAGGGACCTTTAAAGCCCATCCAGTCCAACCCTCCTGCAAGGAGCAGGGACATCTCCAACCAGATCAGGTTGCTCAGAGCCCCGTCCAACCTGGCCTGGAATGTTTCCAGGGATGGGGCCTCCACCACCTCTCTGGGCAACCTGTGCTGATGTTCCACCACCCTCAGTGTAAAAATTTTTTTCCTTATATCCAGTCTGAATCTGCTTCTTTCTATTTTAAAACCATTACCTCTTATCCTATCACAGCAGGTCCTGCTAAGGAGTTTCTCCCCGTCTTTCCTGTAGGCCCCCTTTAGGTATTGGAAGGCCGCTATAAGGTCTCAGCAATCATAATATTTTTTTAGCATGTTCTGTGAAACAAACCGAGCTAAGCTTGTAATTGCTGCCCATGTACATCTCAACGTTCATGTTACGTGATACCCAGCAGAACGTGACTGCTTGCATAGTAGATGCTTGAGGAACCTTGTGTGGTGGCTTGAGGGCCTGGACCGTCTCAGTTTTCTTATATCTGCCAAACAGAATCATGTTGCTGTGTTGTAAGTTGAAACTGCATTAAAATGACTCTTTTCCTCTTCATCAGGGAGGAATTTAAATTCTGAAGTTAATGGAAGTTGAACTGTGGGAAGCCCAAAGTGGGGTTGTCCGTGCCCACCTGTAGATCAGTGGGGACTTCGGCGGGATTTAATGACTTGCAGTGGGGCTGCACGCAGGCGAGCCGACGCCAAGACAGCTCCCATGCAGCAGTTGTCCATGATGCTGTACCGTAGGCGAGGTTATCGTTTTTGTCCGAAATACTTCCTCTTGCAGTTCAAAATCTGGTGTTCTCCAAAGCCAATGAACTTATTTCTGCTTCCAAAGTCTACGAGGAATGGAGGCTCCTGGCAAAAGACTGCTCCCGTCCACCGCGACCCTCAGTAGTGCAGTTGGGGTGTAATATGTGCCCCTGTTCAGAAGGATGCTGTCTGTGGGAATTAAGACTGGGATGTAAGAGATGAATTATTAAATGGAAGTTGGCCGCAGAGAAACGAGCTCTGCAGTCCATAGGAGCACAGCCGTCCCTTCCTTACCTTTATCAAGGAGCTATTTCCCTAAAATACGTTATTATTTATTTGAACCTATGTGAGGTGTGGAGCAGGATTGTGTAGGAAATAAAAGCAAAAGCTTGTCTTTGAGAGGTACACGGCGTAGAGCAGCGTGTTACCGTCATTATCTGTGCTATCGGTTGTCTGCAGGCACAGTTGTCATGTAAGTGGTTTAAAAAAAAAAAAAATGCTGCTGTGTTTGTGCTCTGCCTGTCAGTTGTCATTGAGAGTTCGGCAAATTATGATTTTTTTTTTCCTTTGCTTAAAAAGTTATTTAAAGCAATAGAATTGAAAATGAGAGGTGGATCTGTGAGGGGGTTGTGGCCCCTGAGGCTTTGCCCTCTCTGGGTCCCCACTGCCTGGCTCCGTGCGGGGTACGCGGCAGGCTCTGGTGCTGCAGCTGCAGCCAGCTGTGCTGTACGGCTCCACGCCCAAAATGTTTGCCCCGATTGTTTTTGCTGATGTTATTCAAACAAGGCAGAGCTTTGGCCTCACAAAACCTCCTGTGTCACAAATGATTTTTTTGTTTGAATGTTAAAATTTTCCAAGCAGAGAGAGTTGTTCTTTCTTTCTCTCTCTCTCTTTTTTTTTTTTTTTTTTTTTTTTTTAAATGTTCACACTGAGGGAATTATAATATCCTCAGACGTCCCTCACGTCCATACTCACATTGTCAGGATGACTGCCGGTGCAAGGGGCTGGCAGCTTGGGAAGGCAGATTGAAGAGCAGTCTCTGAACTGCTGGGTGTCACCTCCGTGTACTTAGTAAAGTGATGAGTTTGTGGGACATTGCTGGGCACCCCTATATCTTTGTACAAACACTGCCCACATTGGCTGTAGAGAAGATGTTCATGTGAGTAGTCAATAGTGTAAGAATCAAAGGTAAATGGTAGTGATCTGGAACGATAATAGAAATGAGAATTTTGCATGTGCTAGGTGTAACTGTGTGGCTGGAGCTCTTACAAAGATGTCAGCCTGGGGCTTACAAGAAAACAACAAGCTAAAATTAATTATTTGAATTTTATTTTTCATTTTTCTTATTGTGCAGTGTTATACACTTACGTCTTCCTAACTCTCCCCCGTGTCAGGCTGATATTTCTGCAAGTATTTTCAAACTTCATTTGTTTCCAAGCTTAAAAACCAAACAAAAGTGCATCACTTAAAAGTTACCCTGCGAGACAGTTACATATAATTCATTGTCTTTTGGAAACTTCGGTTAGATCTTGCTGCTTTTAAGAGAAGTAGTACAGTTTCACAAGTTTCTGGCATCTCTCTCAGGGATCGCCTCACGGCCTGGTGCGCCGTCCAGCGTGACACAGGTGGCAGGGAACTGTCATGGTGCAAACAAGTGTGTTGCTGCTGTGGCCTTAGGTCATCCAAAAATCTTATCAGATTGTGTGGTCATAAATGATGCCTGACGTGGGCGTGATGCCGTGAGGAACATGTTATGTATCGCTTTTGCAGTTACAGAACTATGGAACACTTTTATTACGGGATTGAAATACGGTGTTAGTCACATTCCATTACTGGTTTGGGGTTTAGCGGTCAAATTTCTTGCTTTATTAATAGTCTTCAATTGTCTACCCTTGTTTGTCTCCGTGCTAGTTGTTTTTTATCACATTGGTACATATCTGACAAAAAAAAAAAGGGACTCCGGTGGTATCAGTATGTATTGTCTTGCCTTGCTTTTATTAAAACCTTTGTCCTATTGTTGCTAAGTGATCTATCCGTCTTAATATTTTCCCGATGTCTAAGCTACTGTCTGTTAATGGCATCCTAATGTATTCTGAATTGACGTATTTCACATCATTTATACTCTGCTTACCTATTTGTCATGCAGAGGTCATAACTTAGTAAGTGAAAGTCACTCGAAGGATTTTTCTTTGCTATTTCTCTAATTTTCCGTGGCCATGCTGTAAGGAAATTGCGGCTCTTCCACTCACTTATTGTACAGTTGTGATAAAGGCTCTTCCTCGCCTTGATGTCCGATCTACAGAGGAGCTTTGTACGTTTGATTTCCTTCTCTTCTATTTGAGTCAGCTTGACGTGATATTAAAAACTGGAAACCGGGATGTTTTGTACAGCCGTTCCCGGCCCGGGGAGGAACAAAGATGATCTGGCTGGCGTGGCATCCATCCTCGCACCGTGAGGCTATCAAGTCGCTGCTCGCTGGGGCTGGGATTACGTGTCACTCAATCTTGTCAAAAATTCTATGAATATTCAATGAGGATTTTAATGTATTGTCATCAAGGAAGCAATTTCTGTGTAGTCATATTAAGCATGTTGTCATCTCTGCAGTTTAAATACATTGTTTTGCCCATGAAGTGACCTTAGGCAATTTTAAAATGGTCTCCTTTTTTTTTTTCCATTTGCCTTATACCAAATAAATTAGTTTCACCTAATAGGAACGGACCTAATATGGATCTAACACATTTGTATAAGGAGAAGCACATTCTAATAAATAATCAGGATATTATTCTACATGTACTGGGATTTATCTTTTCCGCTGACGCTTACACAAAATGTTTGAGATATGGTCAGGTAGGCTGCAGTCAAGTTGTTCTGTAACTGAGGTTTCATAATGAGTTCAATTTTCCAAGGGGAGCCTGTTAATTTAGCTCCATACTTCCACTGCTGGTGATGTTTAAATCAGTGAGCTTCATCGTTGTATGTTTAGGTGTCGTTTAAGCTTCATTGCCCAGCGAGCTTCGCATTTGCATAGGCAGCGTATGAATGTATTTTGTTGTATACAGGTTATTGTGGGAAAACCAACTGGGTGCTAGTGGAGTATAGATTTTGAAGTTTATTTTCCTGTGGACTTTCTAAATGGCAGAACTTTCATAAGTGCTTATCTCTGTGCATAGGTGAGAATGTGAAGATTGGGTTTTGAGAGAAAATTGGTGCTTATAACGCTGCGATGGCTTCTTTTTGCAGTATATCCCGAATTACGTCTTTTTCTCCCGAAATCAGAACAAACTATTTCAGGATATGCAGAATGTGGCATTTTAAACTGAAGTGTGAACAGCAGGCCAGCAGTTGTACTGGGAACGACAGGTATATGGACTGGAACGGTGGGGCGTCTGATGTGCAGTGAAATTAAGGGAGAAAACAGTAGGATATGAAAATACTTGGTTATTATGCTGTTCATTAGAAAACCTGAAAATCCTGAACAGTACAGAAAAGTACGTTTTGCTTTAAAATTATTTGAGAAGTAGACTACTTATAAACTCCATTAAACAGCATTTTGGGTTGGGAAGAGAACAAGTGTATTCATACCTCCAAAGCGTACCTGTGGACCAACGCTTTAAAAATTAACTGGAAAATTTCGATACCTTTTATGTTTGTGTGAGAACATGGAAGCATCTGATTTTTCAGAGGATGGATTGTCAACACTTCCAGGCCCAAGCAGCAGTCACTTTTTAAAAAGGTGCTCATTGTTTCTAAGGATACCAAGTGGTTTTCCTCAAAGTGATCGTGTTCCTGCACCAAAGAATGTCCTGATGCTGGAGAAGTGTTTGCCAGTTTTGCAAGGTGACATTCACAGCCCTGACCTTTGCAGCTAGACTTGAAAAATCTTTCCTTATGACCTTCCCATGATTGTTTCCTCTCTTCTACAGAAGCTATCAAAATAACTTAGTGATAAGAACCTTCCAGAAGTTTCTTTTACTTCAGTTACTTCATGCATTAATTGTGTGTGTGACTGGTAATGCTCTTGGGCCATATCCTTTGCACGTGGATAAATATACTGAATATATGGATAAAACTGAGCTGTGTTTATGGATGAATGCATCTATGTACTTTTATAGACAGGCTGCAAGGTATGTGTTATTCAAAGACATAAAGGTGTCCATTTGTAAATAAACGGGTAATCCTTGTTTTAAAAGGGTACTTGGTTTTTGATAAACCAAGAATGACTGATTTAAATCATTGTTATAATCCCTTATTTTATTTCTCATTCATATTGGGACTAGATGATAGGAGTAGAAATGATGTAAAACCTCATGTGCTTTGATAAGAGTCAATCCATGGTGTCACTGGTAATTTCTATAAATTCCCTAGATCTTTAGAAGCCCGTGCTTGCTCTCAGGAGCGAGGTGTTAGATGTGGTGAGGCTGGTCAGGTAAGGTAGAGGTGACCTTATCCAAAGAGTCATAGATTCATAGAATGGTTTCAGTTGGAAGCGGCCTTCAAGATCATCTAGTCCAACCCCCTTGCAAGGAGCAGAGACATCTCTAACCACATCAGGTTACTCAGAGCCCCGTCCAACCTGAAGTCAACAGGTGATGAGTCCTTCCAGACTGCCAATTAGTGCAGCTCCGTGAACATATGAGGATGTGAGTAGCTTTTGCGAGTGAGGCCAACTCCAGATGAGAGTTAGTTGAGTTATATCTGGGATGAGGGAATTTTAGACCTTGTTTGCACTAAAAACTAACCTCCGTGCTGCAGCCGTGCTTGGATGGGTCAAGAGCCAGGGCAAGAAGGAGAGGGATGCCAACATAACTGGTGTGTCCAACCTCAACCCATGTATTGCTCTGGCTCTACGGACGCCTACCTTTCTCCTGTAGTTTAGACACAAGAGACATGGAGAGAAAGGGTTCGTTCGGCTTTTGTAGTGGAAAATACAAAGTTTCACTGGGAGTATCAGCTGTGCTGATTTTCATAAATAAGTAAAGGACCAGATTCTCTAAACGCAACACATCCATATTTGATCATCTTCATAAGAACAGCTTTATGCAGATGCACAGTTACGTGCAGGGGCCTGGGTTGTGGCAGTTACAGTGATTTTTCTGTCTCTCAGTGAGGCTTTTCCAGTGAGTTGTTCTGCAATTGGAAGTGGTGGATTTAAGAGAAAAAAAAAAAAAAAGGGAGGATTTTTTTTCAGATTGGTCGTTGCCAAACAAAAAGGCAAGAACATCAAGCGTCCTTAACTCCTGATGTAGGGTATTTACAGTATAAGGCAAGATGAGTTTTCTGTAAGCTTCATGTTTTCAACCAATTTTTTTAATGTTTCAAAAGCCCCGTGGTGAAGTCAAAGCAGACTCGCGCAGAATTAACAAATACGACTCTGGTATGCCTGCAGGGCATTGGATATACATATAAAGTAGTAATCCTGTCTGAAGTGATTTTTTTTTGAGTTGCTTAGAAAGTCTTTTGACGACTTTGTGTGTTTAAAAGCATTTATTGTTGTGGTCAGAAGAAACGATATTTTTCTCATGATTTCCACTGAGACAAGACTCTGTGGTTTTCTGCTCTTTCCAACGTCTTGCAAAGTCCACGAGCGCTGAAGCCCAGGAGAAGGAGTCGTGCTTCTTGGCTTTACTTTGTTTCCCCTGAAATGTACGTTAGATTTCAGCACTGCAAAAATTAATTTGGTATTGTTTTGCATTCGAAGCAAGCCCAATTGTATTGTTTTAAGCAGGTTGTATTACGCGGTTGTACTTGGGTTTTAAATGAGTGCATAAATAGTTGCAGGGAAGGAGGAAAAAATCTTTACTTGTAGAAATGACTTGTCACTAATTAATATAGAATCTATATGCATTACTTTTCATTTAAGCCTGTAGCTAATAGCTGTCTCACTGCCTTCTCAAAGACAGACATGTGTAATACCGTCAGCTGAAACTCTAGAGAAGTGTTTTAGGGACGTGTATAAATAAAAGTATTGAACAATTAGCAAGCAGGGCACGTATAGTATTTTATTCTAAAAGTATAAAAAGTACCGTGAGCTTTTTTTTTTTAACCACATGAGAAATTGAGGAACAGAGGACAGACATGAAACAGCTTAATGAAGACTGGAATTTCACTCTTCTGATATATATATATATATTTAAAGTTGGCGTGGGTCATCCTTCCCTCTCCCTGTGCAGAACTGCCGGGGGTCCGGTGGGTGACACAGAGCCTCTGCTACCCCGTGACTCTAAAGGAAAGACCACAACAAATGCATGAATTTATTTTTTCTAAATACTTGTTCTTTAATTTACAGCTAGCGTGGTGAACACCCGTAGCTGCACGATGAGGTGCTATCGGAACGCCCATCTGGACGAAGCCCATTTTGTTCCTTAACAAGAGGCGAATTCTGTTATTGTGCTGCCGCATCCGCGCTCTGTTATCTCGCGAACAACCCAATTTAAATTGTTATTCAATATACTCCTCTGGAACACGGTTCTGTTTATAACGTTCTTGCGTGACCTACAATGAATAACGTGGGAGCAGTCACAGGGTAAAATTAGGCACATTACAGAGAAATCTGCACAAGAGAAATTTATCAAGGTCGGGTAATATTTTCCTCTGTAGTAGCTTTTAAAAAATAAAATTCCAGGGATTTTTGTCTCTTTAGAAACCACAGGAAGCTGACAATAGATAAACAATTCTGATTTCCTTACGTTTACATCTCGTGTTATTATTTAGCTGCCATATATATACATACATGGTACCTTATATGGTCTGCATGTACTTGGAGATTGGAGTTGTGCAGTGTAATTTGAAATGTTGAATGTTTGTTTTCTCTTCCCCAAAAATGTCATTACTGTTCTTTATACTTCATTTGACAACTTCCTCTTCTTAAACTGCTGTATCGGAGGATGCGAGAGATTCCCCTATCACAGAGAAAGGCACTGACTAATATGATCTGAACACAGAATTAGAAGCTTCATCTTTTTGCAGTATTTGAACATCAAAATGTTATGAATGGCACCAGCCTGTCAAACCAAAGTACTGAGTAGCTCAGCTCCTTGTCTCTGAGGAGGATCAGATGCTAAGGGAGGAATTTCTGAGCAGAGCAGGATTATTGCACAAGACCCGAATTTCAAGGAGAACTAACTTTGGAATAATATTGAGCTTGATATCATAAAACTTTTACTGTCTGAGTTAAGTTCCTATTGCAAAATGGATTTTAAACTCTGGCTTTGTTATTCTTCATATTTTTTTTTTAATGCTTACTATAAATAGAAGAAAATCTGAGCATTACTGGAAGATTTTACCTATGCTTCCCACCCACAAGAATACCAGAATTTTAATCTCTACCAGACTTCTTTCCAGTTGACTTTATATGTGCTTTTGACAATTGAAAAATGAAATTGCAAGACTTAAATGAAGGTACTACTTACTAGGTATGCATGTACTTGACTTTGAAGATCCAAAAAGTTGTCAGCATGGCCATTTATTTGTTTCTTCCTTTATGCCAGAGTGAATAGTATGTAGAGAATGTATGCGTTTCCACCCTGCATCTTAACCTACTTAGGTCTGTGCCATAACTGCTTGACCTCCACTCCCCAGGGCTGCTGGTTGCTCCATTAACGTGCGAATTGCGCGCTCCTGGTTTGCTGCAAGCCCAACGGTGATGTACTATCAGCCACCTACACACGGTGCGTGCATTCATGCGTTGTCCATCTCCAAGAGCGGAACATTGTGTTAAATTACAGCTTTTAAATGATTAAGTTGTTCAGCAAATGTGTTTCAGCGCTGGTATTCCTGTGGAGTAAGTTGCTTTAGGAGCTGGTGGCATCTAGAGGTTTTTTGGAGGGGGTGACTTTGGTGTTATTGTAGGTGGTGGATGGGCTAAGGACCTCTTTAGATCCAATCCAGTCCTGCTTTTTGATTTTGCAATGGAATATGATTCCCTCTAGTGGAGTAATAAAAATGCCCTGGAAAGACCCTTTTCCTTAATAGAATTTGATTTATTAAATAAGTGCCTGTATCCATGTAACTCTATATATGGATAATCTATGTGAATACACAGACTTACTGTGGTTTCTAAGATGTAAGAAAATCCTTCCACTTCTCATTTTCCATTATATTATTGAGAAATAAGGGAATTTGAATACTGAAAGGTCTTCATACTCATAATAAGATTCTTCTGTTGCTTGAATGTATAAGTGACAAATTAGGTTTTTAGGCTGACAGTATGTGGTGAGGGAAATGACCCCACAAGCAAGAATAAACTCATTTAAGTAAAAGACAACTAGATGTCTATCTATAAATGCGAAGACAATATATGGATAAAAGTTTGTGAGGTAGACCCTGATAAATATTTTTTTCACTATTTTTTTTAATCTTCGTTTTTTATTGGTATTGTGATTATGGGAGGTGTAGAATACATCGCCTGCTGTTGCAGAGCCAGCAGATGGAGCAAAAGAGCACGGTAAATAGTAGGATAAAAATATACTGAATGCATCCTTCTGAGCTGGGGGTGGGGAAGTGTCTTCAGTCTTCTTTTTTGCTCAATATTTAACCAGTGCAATGGTTTCCCATCTGTCTCATCCAGCTCCCAGTCCTGCCTGTAGCAGTGGTCATCACTTGCTCTGACTTTCCATGTAATCACCATTGCACCCCAAAAGAACCCAGGTTGACTTCACATTTTCATGCAGACTAACCTAACTTTTTGCCAGTCTACTTCTGTATGAAAATGCCCGTGGGACCAATTCTGTTTTCTCTTCCAGAAGAGTTTGGCTTTCAGATAATTTAGAGTACAGACCTTGTCCTGTGAATGTCTCAGTTGATGAAGTCAGCATGGTATCTTTATTTTTTTTGTCTTTGTTTCACCCACTAAGGTTTAAAATTGGGTTGTTGAGTTGGTCATGCTGGAATAAGATCAGGATAGATGGATATTGCTCAGGATAGCAGGATGCTGCTAACGGGATTAGCAAAAAATTAAGACTTTTTTTTAGTAGGACAAAGGAATTTTTGTTTGAAGGAGAAGGTTAAATTCTAAATCTGTTCTTCTAGGTCAATGGTAACTGGGTTTTTTTGACTCCTTTTCAGCTCTACAACCACTCATTGTGTAAATAAAGGACTATCTAACTTAAATAATTGATACCATTTTCAGTAGGAATAAAATGGATTGGTCAGAAAAAAAAAATACATGCATATGAGAATGGAAGCTATCTGTCCTTGTGCCTAAGAATAAAAAATGAGAGGCTTCTTGGGATTCTTAAATATAATTTGAGCCTATTGTTCAGATTTATTTTAATACACTATGTGCTTAAACCACTTCAGAGACGTCACCGGTGGTATTTTATTGCTGCTAACCTGAGAGCAGCTCTGTGTGGATACACGTGTGCTGTACTATAATTTGCTGAAGGCAGGTGGCTGAACGCAGATACGCGGAGGAGTTTCCATCAGTAAACTGTGACAAACGCCGTGCTTTCTTCTGTGGCGGTGAATTTAGTTCTTACTCTCGTTAAACAACAAAGAAATAAACTAATGCAACAGCTGTTGAAATGAGAGTGCTGCCTTTAGTCACAATATTAACGTACTCGTTTCGTGATGCTGATCAGTTTTATATATCTATATACATGACCCTCCCAAAAGTTTCACAGTCTTGATGAGCTAGTGTGAGACTTCTTACTCCAACTTAAAGAGCTCAGAGGACCGTTCCTGTGTGACTGGTACTTTACACTACCAACAGCAAATTTTTAGCAGATTGGGTTAGATTTTAGTAAAGATCCTCTGGAAACTGGGAAACTTGTCAAAGTCTCGCTTTTCAGGCTTTCTCCTCTACATTCTCCATTTCTGCTGATTTAGCTTCACATTTTTGGGGCTTTTTACCATGAAGTGCTCCCCTCATCCTGTGTGTCATTTGATACCTAGGCAGCAGTCTCCCACCCTACCTAAAAAGAGGAAATAGTTACTCAGGTGGGTAGTTCACTACACGTAGTTTGTGGAAAATATTTTTTGCTGTCTTAGCAAAGTGCTGTGGCAGTCCACTACAAAAGCAGCTGTGCAAAATGCTGCTGTGTGAGAAGATTCATCACTCCTTCACGTTAACATTCTTGTTTTATCCTCGCTGGTAAGGTGAGATGGCCCTTCCCTTGCAAATTATAACAGTGATCACATACCCTTGACTTACATGAAGGTCTCCCATAGTGCTTTCATTTCTTCTGGCCTTTCTGATGTCATTACATAATATTTGTGTGGAATTTACTAGGGCATCGGGAGCCACAGAGCTAACTATAACCACCTGCTTTTGCAGGTAAAGTTGACTGATTAGGTACTTTCTCAGTGAGACAGAAACTGTTGGGAATAGAAGCTTTAAATGCTCAGTTTTGTGTTGTAAACCTCATATTGATACCAGCAATAAAGCCGTTGTGAAGAAATGATAGTTGAAGAACGTGTGAACTTCTGACTGTGTCAAACTGAGTTAAAAAAAATAATGATGCGTCCTCTGCTACTTTTCCTCTTTTGGAAAATACTGGAGCAGAAGGCTGAAGGTGGTTCATGGAATTACGAGCCTCCCGTACCGATGGAGGGAGGGTTACCACTCTGCCAGACTGCGGTCAGCAACGCGGCAGGAGATGGATGCACCCTCCCTGTCGATGCGGTTGTGAGTGCGGATATTCACTGTCTTCTTGCTGGTCCTGAGGATGACAGAAAAAAAGAAGTGTAAGGTTTTCAGCTCAAAAACTTTAAAAGAGCAACTTGGTGGTGTCAGCTGGGCTAAGGTGTTTGAAGACTTGAATTTGACAGTGTAGAATATCTGGAGGTCAAAGTTATAAACACTACTTGCATCACATGTTCTCAACCATAGTGGAGGTGTTCTGGCCTTGCAGAGAAGAACAACATCTAGAAGGGTATTGGGAGTGAGCAGCCTCCAAGAAACATAGAAACAGACTGAGTAGAGAAATCAAGAGCAAGAAAAGTGGTGCCTCAGAGGTGCAGTGATTAAAAGAGAGTAACCAAAAGTCAAGCCAACTTAATCTTGCAAAAGAAAATTTAAGTGGTATCTGGAGGTTCGTAAAAGACAGTCGGGAAAATAAGAAGTAAGACTGCCTTAATTTTGGATGAAGTTGAGATGAAATGCAACTGATTGTACCCAAGTTACCTCTTTCTTTGCCTTTCCCAAAAGGGTAATGATGGAGAAGATGGCAAATAGCAATGAGGATAGAGAAACAGCAAATACAAATTGGAAAATAATTTGTGTACCAAAATTTTAACCAAAATTAACCAAAATTTTAAGAGGAGAAGCGAAGCCTGTTAAAAGGACTGCCAGCCTGTTAGTCCCACCTCCATTGTGTCCTTTGGAAAGTGTTTTGAGGAAATAAATAGTTTCTGATCTAGTAGATAGAAATGGCATACAGTATAGTCTGAGTTTACTAAAAAGAAGTAACTGATACGTTTACTTAGGCCAGGCTTCACTGAAGTGCTTAATAAGAGTCACTTCAGGAAATTGGTAGTGAAACTGGAGACGATGGGAATTACTTACAGAATGGAGAATGTGACAGAGGACTTGATGTAAAGGAAGGTCAGGCAGAAAGAGGATTGTTAGCGATGTGTGAATTGGTCTTGGTGTGTGTTCAATTTAATATTTTCATTCGTGATCTTACAGAAGGGTTGCTTGAAATATGCTGAGAATGTCAGTTAGGACAGAGTTATCAATGTATAGTAAAGTACCAGAATATCTGGGAGGAAGAGGATGAGGATGGGTAGAATACAAATGGTGTCAAATTTCATACCGTGAACTGCAAAGATGTGCATTGAGAGACTACTAAGATTTTTTCTTTTTTTTTTTTTTTTCTTTTTTTTTAACGATGAGCTTCCCAGATTGTATTATTCCATTGTTTGAAGTGGCAAAGGAAGGGGAAATACTGGTTGTGGTAGATGACTGTAGGTTGAACTAATGAAATACAACCATGAGAGAGGTTGCGTATCATGCTCTGTGTAAGAAACCTCCACTAAAGAGAGGGAAATTGTGATGTCGTTGAATCGGGCTTTCGTCTCATCTCAGATCCGGTGTCATCACATTCACAAATGAAGAATTCATAGCGGGACAGGGCAGGGAAGATCTGTTAATATGACGGAGGAAACCATGGGCATGAGTGTCCTGAGAAGGCTGGGCAGTGGCTGGCAGCATAGCAAAATGTGGGCTGAGAGCATGTATATGGTTGCTGTCTGCAAGAATATCAGAAAATTAAAGAAGTAGGGAGTGCGAGGAATTATTTCAGCTGCGTGGCAGCATTAGCATAAGAAATAAATTGATGTAAACTGACAATTACTACTTTTAGGCTTGGTGCTAGAAGGCTTCTGACCATGAGTGATTGCTCTGACAGACGTAGTGGGTCTGGACACCGAACTGACTTTAAAGCGGAGCGTGAGCTGTTTTTTAAAAGGGCTTCTCCGAACTACGTGTGAATAGTAGCCGAAACCAGAGTCAGTGACCCAGAAGGTCCCTTTTGGGCTTATGTGCCTCTATTCCCAATAGCATCTGAATTACATTATAACTCAGACTGAGTCAAAATAAACCTTTATGCAGTTATTTATCCCATTTCTGGAGTTTGCTGAACAGACTGGAACAAACAGAGAATAAAAACCAAACAACATTTCGGAGTTCAGCTGCCCATTGCTAACTCTGGTTTATGGTAACGCCGCATTCTGAGGTAGTCCCACGCTTTGCAAAGGAATTGTGCCTTCATGCTTCTTTGAGCAAGGTTTCGGGTTGCCTTTGCCTTTAGGATATGGGATTTTATTTTATTTTATTTTTTAAAAGCCCTAAACAAAATGGCAGAAAGCACCGCTCCGTGTTAGGATCTGTCTGTGCAGCTGTGCAAGAAGAGATAATGGCGTATTCGGCTTTTGGCGAAGATTCAGCACTTTTCATCTGCCATCAGGGGTTGAAGCAGTAATGCAAAGCGATACTGGAAAAGCGTTCTTCTGCTACAGTGACAGCACCATTAAAATCAATAGAATAGGTTTTTTTCTTTAAAAAAAAAAATCCCTATTACAGTAAAAGAATTAACATGCCCGTTCGTTGGAGGAAAGCAGGAAATGATCTGGTTGTGCGCTGGTTTGCGGTGCGTTTGGTTTTAGAAGGCTTTGCCTTTCTTTGGAGGAACAATCTATCCTGCCTAGGGCTCTGAGGCCTTAAAAACATCAATATTAAGTTAAAAATCCATCCACTTTTGGGGAAAGATGGATGTTATGATATTGTAAATCCCTTAAATGTACTGGTTATAAAGATTACATTGACCGCAGCGCTCTGCGGTATGTACAGCCGTGGATAAATCTGAAGTTAAAATCCATGGAAATGTATATCTGTGAGCAAAATGATTGCTAAACAGAGCTGGTGTGGCATTGCTAACTCGCTCTTCCGCAGTTGTAAGGTATCCTAGTGTGGGTTTGTGTTTTTTTTTTTTTTTTAACAAGCTCTGTTTTTTTCACAGCTTTATTACTGAAATGAGAAAACTAGTTTCAAGCTGAAAATCTGATTTTTAGCAATGCTTTTTTTTTTCCTCTAGTCCTAAAAGAACCCCCCTTTTTTATCTCTTGCCTAAGCTAGATGTACATTTTATTTTTATTGGTTTATAATCTATTTTACCTGCTGCGACCCTATTTATGCAAATAATTTATAGCTATTTCATATCATAGCTTGGTTTATCAAAGAAAGAAGTTTTATTTAACCCAGACTTAGTGAAATCGGAGTGTTAGGCACCTCATTATTTTCGAAGGCTGGATTTAATTAGCTTCCTTGAGATTACAGAGGAAATCTGTGGCATAAAAGAGAATTGCCAACTTCTTATCTTTTCCACAAGGTTATAAAAATATTTTGTTACAGTTCTTCAAACACAAGTCTGCATTGAACTAGGACAATACTACATTTATTACCAAAGTAATTCAGGCTGTTGAACTGTGGTTTCCAAAGGTGAAAGGCTGAGATGTTAACCCACTGATCTGCAAGCCTATGACATTTGTGAAAAATGTTACGTATCATTCTCCTCCAAACCATGTGGCAGCGAGCATGATAAAACGGAGTGGAAACAAATGCTAATGTCAGCTGAGCCTTTTTTCTGCAGAAAGTATAATTTTTATGTCAGGAAGCACACAAAGAATCAGTTGTGGGTTTTTTTGGTGGTCGTGTTGAGATTGTCTGAAGAAATCCTGGAGGTCTAAACCATCAGTTATTCAAACCTGTCTTAGTTAGTCTGGCTTTTATTTCAGAAAAATTAGTCAGTTTAAAGCAACAGATGTCTGAAGAATGGTTCATTGATCGCAAAGTTTTTGAGCAGCCATTCTGTTTGCCTCCCAGCGTTTCCCCAAACCCGTTTCTTTAATTTTTAAAATTAATGCTCTCTATAAAATCAACTTGCTTGTCCTAGGGTGTGGTGCCTTCGTGCCCTGGCACTGAGAGCTGCTCTGTGCAATTGAGTCTTCATGCTGGATGTATTTGTCTGCTGGACGTTGGCATTGTTTTCACTAGCCATAACCGTTGTAGCCCCATCTGTATTTTGAGCATCCTTTTATCTCCCGTCCAGTACCTCCGGGCAAATGCATCCATCTTTCAGTCAGTTTTTATGGGAGATGGATGTAAAGAGCTTATAATACACCAACTTCTGAAACTGTATGCAACCCTCTTTTCATTTGTAAATACTGTAAGTAACTTCAGAGAGACGGTTAGTCATTCATCAAAGCATATTTTTTCATAATTTCTGGTTTCATATTGTTTTCCTTGTTTTCTCTGTGATGCTTTCCTGTTTATTAGATTTAGCTGATGCCTCTGCTTTGGATGATAACTTTGCTGGCGATGGATACACGAGATATTCAGTAAGTCATTATGTAAGGCACATTGCTATTTAGGAGTCACCTCTGCGATAACCCTGGAAAATGAGGGAAGTGAGTAGAAAATCAGTTCTGGTAGAGGGAGAGCCGTCCTCTTTTTTCAGATCCAGTAACAGCTGTAAAACCTCAGCGTTTCTTCCTCCTTCCCAGTAAAGGAACTTCTTCCACCCTTATTTCAGGGGATTATGCTTCAAAACAGGGTTGTTTTTTTTTTTAGCTGTGGTATTCCTCTTCTTTTCTCCGGCCAGGTGAGTTCCTCCGTTAATCCCTGATGCCCACTGCTCTTTCGGGAGCTGCTAGACCTCTTGGTGGACAAACTCAAAATTCCCGTGAAATCAGTGTCTTTTATGTATTGTATAGTCTTTTCTCTACTTCTGTCTTCAGAGACACATTTTGAAGCTAGCTTACAAATTACAGCTGTTAATGACCACACTTCGTTAGAAAAATGTTTTTTTTTTTTTTTCCCCTGGAACAATGCTGCAAATTATATAGATGAATTTGCTCTAAAAAGATATTAAAATTTGGCATCTCTGATTTATGAGGGTCAGGAAGTGATGTGTGTATCTCTTCAAGCTCTGACACAGAGGAGCAAACAGCAAAGGAAGATCTCTAGGCTGGTACTCACAAAAGGATCTAGATTAGAATGTTTCATAATATATAAAAAAGAGCTGATGCTTGCTTTGTTCTTTGAGGGATGTGCTTATGATGAAAGATGTGACTTTTTTTGGGCTGGGACTTTTAAAAGCTTGTTGGTGTATCACTCACATTTCTGGAATCTCAAAAGTGAAAGCAATTTAGATCTTAATCTTGGTTCCATTCTTTGCTAGGAGAATCCCCAGAAAGGCAGGTTCACGCAGAAGTTTGCTTTGACTGATGCTCTGACATCATCTCAAGGCCACAGACAGGATCGCTAGAGCTGATAGAAATTAGATACCCTCCTCTTTTCCCACTTCTTTTCCTTCTGCCCTTCTGTATCCCCTCTCAGTGCCTTCTCACAAGAAGAAATGAAATAATTTTTTAGCTTCAGAAATGGGCAAGGAGTGCTTTTTAAGGATGTTACATCTTTTATTGGCTGCCCAGGGAAGATAACATTTGGTACCCAATTTCTTCAAGATAAACTCAAGATGAGATGGTATTATAAGACATGGCTTTTTTTATGAAGCCCGGGACTTGCAGGTAATTCTTGATTTTCTGAATTCCTGCTTCCATATGGCTGTCTGCTCTGCTTGTAGGGAACAGTCCGTAGCTCCTGAAGGACAATTCCTCTAAGTGCAGGTATCTGGTATTTATGTGCCAACAACACAGTACCAAACAGAGCTGGCAGCCCTTATCATGAGAGATTTCTGCTGTGGTTGGGAAAAAAAATAAATCCAAATTTGTTTGGTGTAAGTGCGCATTTACTAAGGGACGGAAAGTTTTGAGCTGGTTAGTTATTAGCATTGATAAAAGCATTCATGCCAAGTCTTGGAAAGGGCTGTACTTAAAATATAACTGCTTAATGGGTGCCCATTTAGAGTAGAACAGGCTAGAATTTATAATTAAATAATTGAATAATTAAACACTGTATGCAAATGAAAATTTTAGGAGGGCTAAAACCCTCCGATTTCGTGGCATGAGGAGGACTGACAAGGTGAGTCAGAAATAAATATGTTTTGTCCTTACTTGCAGAAAATTTGCTTTTCAACCATCAGGTGTTTGGACAACTTCCAGAGTCAGGATGTGGACTAGATTGACCAATTTTCAGATGACAGATCTTCTGATGCCATTTTTACTGAGTCTTCAAAATTTTAATGATTTGCTATCTGCAGGCTTCGGAGTATTTCTCGGGGACTGGAATACTGCCTAACTTCATGCCGAGTCTGGAAAAAAATTATTCTTAAAGCATTTCAATTTTAAAAAGGATAATTCATCTGAATATGAGCTGGGAAAGTAGGCCATAGCATATTGCAGACAACGAGAGCTCGTAGCTGTGCTGCTGAGGGATGGGTCTCCTTTAGCCAAGAAGAAGAAATAGGAAATCTCTCCTTAAGGGTTCAACATCAGCAGTGGAGATAATGATTTAAGAAACTGGAGATTGGGGCGTTTAATTTGGGGTACCTGAAGGTATAGCTTTCACCCTTACAGATGTGATTAATCCAATCATTTTAATGATGCAATTGATAAGAATTGGTGTGTCTGAGGATGCATAAATCTCTGGGTGAGAGATTTACGGGTAAGATGGGAATGAGTTGGTGTTTCTAAGGCAGGAGATTTTTCTTTTCCAGGTAACATTATTAAAAATAGCTAAATTGCCTAAACTGAAGAAGCCTAGCATTTGGGTGTACTTTTTTTTTCTTGATTGTATGAATGGCAGATGATAACTGTGCTGGGTTGCAGAGGTAATGCTGCTCTGTGTCTCTGCTGTCTGATGTGAAGTTGTCCTTCCTTCGTCTCTTTTAATTGGCAGTCATTACTGCATTTGGGGAGGGGAGAGATGAGGGGTGGAAGACTGAAAGTACAAGCAGCTAAGTTGGACTTAAAGAAAAGTTAACCTTTTTTCTTTTTAGGAAAGTATAGTTTTCTAATAAAAACTGGAAAAAAAAGTAAAAAAAACTTTTTTTTCCTATACAGACTTTACTTAAAACCAAATGTCAGTGGTTTTTTTTCTAGCTAAATAACTAAATGTGCTATAGATGACATTTTCACTGCTTAAATTACTTTTGGAAATTTTGTATTTGTCAGACATTTAAATGTTGTCTTGGTATGTTAAATAATGATTTTGACTTTACATGGCTGTGTAGAGAAATATAGAATCATAGGATAATAGAATATATTTAGTTGTAAGTCTTCTCCCAAGTTTAATATAGTTTAATATATAAATATAGTTCAAATAAAATACTTTAAAACTATTATCCTTAAGAACCCCCTTATCTTTGACAGGTTAGATTATTTCTTAAATTTAAGAATGTAGCTACTTATTTATCTTGATTTTATGCTTACATGTAATAGGAAATTGCAGTTTTAAAACATAACTTTGTCATGAAAATATTAAACATCGACAAATGAAGATCTCATTTCCACTTACCAAGGGTAAAGAACAACTCACAGCAAATATCTGTATGGTGAAAACGAATAAATTGCCATCTCAGTGTTAGAAATTCTCACACCGATGTTGGTGTACAGCTGAAAATCTCATAAATCCATTAGATTTACGACACACAGTACTGTTTTATCTGCCCAGTTTGATAAGGAGAATGCTTCCGGACGTAATCGGTGCTGCACCGGCATGTGTTTTGGCGGTGTCCGTTCTTCAGGTTCGGTCACGCTGATTTATATCCTCCAGATCTATTTCCAAGGCCAGATTTTAAGAGGGGTTTTGGAACCAGAGGTAATCAAGTCCATTGGGAGTATTTAGGTGCCATATAAATACTGAAATGATGAAGTCTGCGGAGTTTTGTGGTCTGAAGATTTGTGCAGTCAGCTAAATGCAATGCCTGGCAATCAGATGTGTGTGGCTCAGCGTCCGTACCAGGGATATAGCCGCCGAGGTCAGACCTTGGAAAAACCAGCACCCAAAATCGCGTGGGAGCTGCCTGGCCACCTCTAGGTACCTACCACATACACATCTGATCCAGCCGCCCCGGATGCCCGTGTAGTCCGTGCCAGTGGCACCCTGGCCACTGCTGATCTCATTCGATCTGGAGGTCTCTGCTCAAACAAATGGCTGCCCAAAACTGCTCGTTTCTCTCCGCCCGGTGAGCCCGTCTGTAGGTGAGCGGCAACCCAAAGGCTTTGATTACAGCAGCCGGGGCGGACGCTTACACCGGTGCCCGTGCGATAGAGACGTAGGTGGAATTGCACATACGTGCGTGTATAAAGAAAAATACAGAGAGATCCAGATCATGTGCATACAGAGAGATCCATTTATTCTGCTATTCTACTACTTTATTGAATTTAAATTAAAACAGATCTTCCATGATTTGAACTTTTAACGGACCAGTTATTGTCATTCTGCTGTAATTGCTCTTTAATGGCATTTGAATAACAATCGGAAAGGGGAAAACAAAATTTATGTGCAATTAAACAGCTGCAGCTGCACCAAACACAAGTGTGTGAAATTTTCCAAATAGGAACTTTAATTTGGCAGTGATTTTGGCAAAATAATTGTCCTTTTAGTGCAGCTCAACATCTGTGTGTAGTTTAAAAGTTTTGTTACCTCTTAGATAATTAGCTGCCTAGCTTTCATTGTGTTTTAATGTGGTAAAAGACCCCAGAATAAAATATTCCAGCTTTAAAAATAGCAAGCTGTGTTGCACTCCTGTTAAATTTATGTGCGTTTCCACAGATCGCCATCACTAACGGGTATGAAAATACCTAAGCTGTGCTTATAAAAGAGCATTTCAAGTAGTAGTGTACCAGAAAATACTTGGGGAAAAGCAGTATATACACACATCCTTCCCACACTTGGCTAGAAAAAAAAGTGTTGTTATTTGAATTGTCATTGAACCCCAGTGTAATGTGCAAGCGTACGGTTTTACTTGGAAAAATTACTGTGTGATTCTCCAGAGATGGATACTTTTTCCTTAAAGCAAGCAAGCTGCAGTGATCCTGGGGTGTATGGCTTTGTGAGTCCCATGTGTACAACAGCCCCTCTTAAAAGCGTTAATTTCTAAAATATGAACTTTGACTTGTAATCTGCCATTTTTATAGAGACTCTTTACAAGTCTCTGTAAATACATGGCTGAGCGGAGTTGTTGTTCCATGAAATCCTTCCGTACTAGAAACAGGGGGGCAATTTAATGACTCTAAAGGGAGGCCAGCATAGACCAGATGAAATAAATGAGCTAGGCAGCAAGTGGGGAGCATCTAGACCTTGCTGCCCTGGGGAAATCGTGGAGGTAGGTTATATCTCCCAGATAGACTGAAAAACGGACAGAACAAGCTCTTGGGCATCTGATCCACGGGCACTAACGGCAGTAGGTGGGGGACATCTCCTCCGACAGCCCCCAGTGCAGCAGCTGCGGGTGGTGGAACGTCGGGGCAGTGGGCTGCAGCAAGCTGTGTTGGGAGCATGCGTGTAATTTCCAGTGCCCTCGGTAATCTGGTCCTTTCTGTATGTTAACAAACAAATGTATTTCAATTTTGTGTATATGCAGGTTTTAAAATACCTGATACCACTGATGTGACCTTTCAAACGTGTATAACCTGAGATGCCAGTCCTGGAGTTCTCCACTTAACCTTAATCAAAACATCTCAGTACTTCAAGCTCTAAACCATTTTCTTTTAAATGTCTTTGACACGAATAGCTTGCTCGAAGAACACTGAGACATTAACACTGGGTTTTTAGGCTTTTTTACATGCAGCATTAATCCTTCTCGGAGGTGGACAACCGTTTTCTGATGTCCTTTAGGCTCTGGGGGTGCGGGGTGAGGAGGCAAAGCCTTACTTGAAGGACGGTCTCAGGTCTGGAGGTAAAAATGAATCAAAACCTCTGACAGGGTTAAAAAATCACCTTTCAACCATACTTACATCTAACTGTTGTGAAGTGTTAAATCTCTCTGAATACTTTGTAAATTAAATAAGCAACTAAGCAATCTGCACAGACATCTCTAGACAGACCTTCTTCTTTCTCTTTGGTATTTACTGTGGTCTAGCCAGAAAATGTTGGAAAAGAATTGTCTTCATCTGTTTTTATACTCCTGTTACTGCCAGGTGAAGAGATTGTTGTCTTGTGCTGTGGTTATTTTCCTCTTTTAAGCCCAAGAGTAGAAAATTATTAAAGTTGGCCTTTCAGGCTATATGATTTTTATCTGCATACAGTCCTGCTCCAGAAAATTTTTTTAAGCTCAGTTAATTCCACCAGTATTTAACCTTTTGTTCACATGTGTGACAATGAAAAGAAAAAAGAAATGCGGACTCTAGTGAGAGGCTTGTAAGAGGTGAATAATTCAACTTTTAAAAATCAGTTGTAACTTGATTTCTTGGCCTCGTATGTGCTCCATCTGTGCAATTAAAGCACCTCCCAGTCTGTCCTCCCGATTCCCAGATAAGGTTTAAACTTTTTATTCCTGGTCTAACTATACATATTTCGAGAACTAATCACTTCTTACTAGCCCAAGATAATTTCTCCTTGCAAAGAAAAGTGACAAAGTATTCAAGAGCAGGTCAAGAAGATCAACTGGAAAATATTTTGAAGGATATGGGTATGCTGTTGGGTTTTTAATAAATAATTTATCTTCTGTTTAGATGCTTTCATAGCTTTACTTTAATTTCTGTACTTAATTGCTTGATACTTAATGAACTTAATTTTAATATATTTAGTTACAAGTATTTTACTTCACTTTCTGTTTAGACTGATAGAGCTGCAGTTTCTCGAAATTATGTAGTAAGTACAGTTTTAACGTATTTTACTGTTCCTCAAGAAGTTGAAACGTACCATTTTATATGCATGTGACAGCGTCATTTTGTGGCTCCATCACACAAAGAAGATAGTTTTGTGATGGATTCATTGTGTGGTTTGAGTCATTTTGGACAAGAGTCTCATAGATTTTTATTTGATGTATTTTTAATTTAAAAAATGTCTCAGATTAAATAGGAGGAGTTATTATATATTAATACATTTCTAAAGTATTACACTACCCTTAAATCATATTCTTTCTCACACACATATTATACAGACTTTGTAATATCAAAAATGAAAAACAGCTCATAGGCTTGAGGAGTAAAGATTGCCAGCATTTATCTGGATGTGACAGAGAGAAAAATTAAGTGAAGGCAATGAAAAAAGAGACAGTACGTAGTAATATTTTTATCCTACCCAAAGTCAGTACATTTTCTTCATTTGGAACTGGAAGTGTAATGTATTCTGCTTTTCTCTTCACCTATACGAAAGACTGATTTACCTGGGCCTTCCCAGTACTGCTCTTCAGAGACGTTATCATTTCCCATCAGCTGAACTGTGCCGTTGTAAATCCCACAAGGCGAAACGGGAGGTTTAGGCTTCTCACATGCAGCTCCACTTTTCTTTCTTGTTAGGCTGCTAAGTAGGCAGTAGCCCTGACATGCTTGGAGTCTGATTTTCATGGAGTTTGTGCATAAAAGACGCTTCCTAAATCTTTAATGTGCATCTTTATATGCTGCCATCCTTTTTTTATTTGTTTTGGTTGGGTTGCAGATAAGTTTGTGTTTAATAAAATGGAGGTAATTTTTTTTCTCCTATTTTTCTTTCTCATTGATGTAAATTATGTTTTAGCAACCTAATTTTGTGCTTTTTCCCTCTCCGAATGCGCGCAGGTCTAGGAAGATAAACTGAGGGAGAACCATAGTGTGCAGTGCTTTTGGTTTACCAAGTTGGAAGACAGAGGCTGAATTTCTGGCATGGTTTTCAACTATGCAGTTGCTATGCAGTTGTGTTTCTGACGCACGATTGTACCAAGATAATTTGGAAGCCAACTCAATTGGCTTCTCGTGCCTACGCTCTTCCAGATCCTCCCCTTCTCAAGCTGGTATTAGGAACAGCAGTGCCATAAGCAGCGTTGTTTTCTCTCTTGAGCCCTACGCAGTCAAATGCCTTGGAAGGTTCAAATCTTCTCTGTTGGGACCCAGCATCTTTGGGGTCTGGGCTCTGCATGTGGCTGAGCTCAAAGGAATTCATAGAATCATAGAATGGTTTGGGTGGGAAGGGACCTTTAAAGGCCATCCAGTCCAACCCCGCTGCAAGGAGCAGGGACATCTCCAACCAGATCAGGTTGCTCAGCTGTGTTTCATAAGAGAGCTACTTAGTACTGACTGTCCACCCAGAAAAAAAGTAAACTAAAATGATCTGAACCGGAAGAACTTCAAAATTTCTCATTGCTACCTTTTTCTCTTAGCCTTAGACAATGTAATTGCCTCCTGATAATTGCATGAGCGGTGCCATGGGTGATAAAAGGGTTAAGGATAAAAAAATGCAGAAGAAATGTTATCACTGTTTGTTTTTATGAAAGCACTTTTTATTTTTAGTTGAGTGGGGAAAGGCATGAAGAAAAACATAAGAAATAGTCTTCTCATTGGTTTCCAAAAACACAAGTTGAGTGTTTTGGTCCTTGGTTTTTGCACAACTGTCCGCAGGGTCTAGGGTGAGGAAGGAGGGGGAATTCTGTGCACAAGTGGGATGTCTGCATATGTCAGTTTGTAAATACTAATTTGAGGGGTCAAATTCCTAGCCATGCTGGTATAGGAAGCTGACTGTCTTCATGTTATTGATTTGGCCGGTGATGAATTTGTTGACGTCAACCAAGTCATTTCAACTGGCTGTGCCATTTTTTCCCTTTGTCTTATCTCCTTCATCTCTAACAAGAGACATTTGCTCATTCTGAGTTCACGCCATGGGGCTATGATTTCATCTGGCATGTTTAGATGTACTAGAATAGGGATAATAATAGCTTGTTTGGAAAATTTTTAAGATACCCTGTTTCTCAGCTGGTTGATTTTCCAGCAATAAATGCAGGTTTCCAAGTTAATTTTGGCTTCCATTGCAGTGTAAGTGCCTTCCACTCTATGCTGAAGCCTCGTTTCTCTTAAATATAGAAGGTATGCATATATATACCATCCAAAAACCTGCATGTGCACATTTTTATTGCATGAGCTTTGGCTCAAAAATGGAATTGGACCACCATTGTGTGCGTGTGAGAGGTAATGTATTTATGAAGCTAAAAAATGATGCATCTCATTTACAACCCGCTCACCTTTGCTGTCTCTTCAACTGCAAAGTCTGTAGTTTACAAATATTTTTTTTCTCTTTTAGCAAGGTGATGGCTGATTCTTGCGTGTATTCACTACAAGAAATACTTGAAGCTGTTGAGTTTTACCGTTACTAAATATAGCACCTACTCTCTTTAGTACTGTTCAAAATATTTAACAAAAAGGAAAGTTGGTTTTAGTGGTGCTTGGCATTTTACACTCTCAATAAAAAGAAAATAAGTTTTAGTTTTACCTTAATACTGACTTTAATGCAGAACTCAGTAGTGTGACTTCCTGCAATGTATTTTGTTATTTTATATACAAAATTTCTCCTAATTCTTTTAAGATAATATTGACAGAGAGCAAAGCTTGATTTGCCGTTGTGCAGTTGCAAATCATAGAATCATAGAATGGTTAGGGTTAGAAGGGACCTTCAAAGGTCATCTAGTCCAACCCCCCTGCAAGGGGCAGGGACATCTCCAACCGGATCAGGTTGCCTAGAGCCTCATCCAACCTGGCCTTGAATGTTTCCAGGGATGGGGCTTCCACGACCTCTCTGGGCAACCTGTTCCAGTGTTCTACAACCCTTATTGTAAAAAATTTTTTCCTAATATCTAATCTAAATCTACCCCCCTCTATTTTAAAACCATTACTCTTTGTCCTATCACAACAGGCCCTACTGAACAGCTTCTCCCCATCTTTCTTGTAGGCCCCCTTGAGGTACTGGAAGGCTGCTATCAGGTCTCCCCGGAGCCTCCTCTTCTCCAGGCTGAACGACCCCAGCTCTCTCAGCCTGTCCTCATAAGAGAGGTGCTCCAGCCCTTTTATTATCTTCGTGGCCCTCCTCTGGACCTTCTCCAACTGGTCCATATCCTTCTTGTGTTGGGGGCTCCAGAACTGGACACAGTACTCCAGGTGGGGTCTCACCAGGGCAGAGTAGAGGGGGAGAATCACCTCCCTCGACCTGCTGGCCATGCTCCTTTTGATGCAGCCCAGGATGCGGTTGGCCTTCTGGGCCGCAAGGGCCGCATCCTGTAAATGTTTATGTAAAACTGATGTAAAACCAGTATAAAACTGATGTAAAAATGTTATTAAACTAGTTGAGATTAACCACCTGCTAATATCATATCACTCCACGTATAATGGACCAACACTAGGACTCGAGAATAATATTAATAATTAAATGTGTTTGTAAATACACTTAATGTATTTATGCATGCTTACAGCAGTTTCAGCATAAAAATTTGCCATTTTTCATATTAAATAAATAGAATAGCATCTGCTTTTAAGGGAAATTACTCTTACTAGGAAAACTAAAATGAGAGAGGAGAACGGTTGAATAGCAGCAGTACTTTATTTTTTACTGTCATTTTCCCTATAATCAAATAAGCTAGGAGTGCCAGGACATTGAGCTCGTTTGCCAGCGTGTCCAAGTTGTTTGTCATCACCCACCTCAAATCAGCCAACCTGTCTGCTGCGTTACGTGAACTACTCCGTTGGTCAGAAGAAAACTTTCTTGTTACAGACAGATGGTAAAGAGATAGTGGGAATTAAATAAGTAAAACAAAACCCTGTGAAAACTTGTTGTTTGTAAGTACATATTGGGGTTTGTTCCAGAGGTCATCTGGTTTCTTGCAGTTGCTGACTCAATAAAAAAATAAAATGGATTTTGTTTATTCCACTTAACGTGCATCAGACAATACCTAAAGTGCCAATTTTCACTCTGATTTTATTGTTTTTTCTTTTTTTTTTTTTTTTAAATGGGCAATTCCAGCTGCTCTGTCATTATTTAAAAATAAGAAAAAAAAAGGTTGTCTAGAAAAACACCTCCACTCCCTCTCCAAACCTGCTTCTGTTATGGTGCAAAAGTATGTGTCAAAGGGCCAATGAAGCCACCTGAAGAAATATGCTTTCATTTAAATGACCGTTTGAAAATACTGTTGGCTTGCCAAGTTGTTATTTTAAAGATGGGATTCAGAGTCATGCTGGCTGTTGGCAGTGTGGAAACCGGGCACCAAGGCCAAGAGAAATGGCTTTTGGAGGAAAGCTGGTGTTTCCACCAGTGCTAGGGACATGCTGACCTGTTTGCAGAAAGCATCCAGAATAGGTTTGTAACGGCGATGGTCTTTGCTTATTTTGTAGGTCATTCTTCATTATGGTGTCTCGCCTTAGGCAGAGTCATCGTTCATTTACAGTGGATCGGGAGCCATTCTTGTGGCTGTTCTTACAATCACACAATGGTTTGAGTTGGAAGGGACCTTAAAGATCATCCAGTTCCAACCCGCCTGCCCTGGGCATGGACACCTTCTGCTAGACCAGGTCGCTCAAAGTCCCGTCCAACCTGGCCTTGAACACGTGTTCAGTGGTAATTAAAGCAAAGAGATGCCTTCATCACCTTTTCCCCTGAACTTCCAGGGCAGCATTCCCATTGCAGCAGCAGATCTGTTTCCCTTCCATTCCTCTTTCTTCCCGTAACATCTTAAGGTCAATGTTTCTGAGTTTTGTGATTTTGGTGTTTTTAATATTTGTCTATTGGAGTTACAGCATTCTTCATTTCATCAGTACCAAAGTCGTGATGGAAGAGTTTTATAGATCTTAAGTTGCACTCTAGCAGTCGGCCCCAAACTCCAGATCCATTTTCACCTTTTGATGGCTGAAGTGTTTGGTTTCTATGTTGTCATAAAAGCTAACTCAGGTCCGACCTGGTCGATCACTTCACTGGTCCTGCTGGGGCAGCCCATCAGGAAGGCACTTGTTGAGATTCCACCATGTTTGGGGAGCGCAGTGCAGGCGGCCAGGTGATGTATGACAAGTTCTGCTTTTTGTGCTTCGCTCTTGCACATACAAGAAAAGAAAATTCATGACAAAACCACTTTGCACCTTTAGAACTTTTACCTCTGGCAAGGAAACCATTGGTTATCTTTTTATTATTGGATTTAGGTTTTTTTCACATAAAGATACTTTGTGTCAAAGGAGTGAAATGTTTGGAATATGTACAAACTTCAGTGATTGTATTTTATTTTTGTATATAACACAAAATCTCAAATTTTTATAATTTAATCAAATGCATAGTCAATATTTATTTTCTAATTTCTCATTAGTATTTCAATATACTTAAGTTATTCACATTTTGTTGATACTATTTCTCCCATCTGTGTCTAATTTTTTAAGATTTTTTTGACCTTTGTTAATCTTTTTTATTTAATAGACTAAATTTCCTCTCTGATGCTGGCAGTGCTGTTTTTCTTGAAATACTTTTTATTATCATTTCGTAAATTTTTGTCTTGATGGACCATGTAGGCCATTAGAAGAAGGAAAAATTCAAATGGTAGGAGTAGCATTAGAGATGTAATTAGGTGAGACAGAGACATTTGGTACCTTTGGGTAGGATGTGTAATGAGGAATTGTCTCTAATTCTTATTTCTTTCTAAGAAAAAGCACTCAGTTCTATGTATCTAGGTCAATACTTAAACCTCCTCTGCTTCCAGTTGAACTCTACTGTTTGAATATTACTTGGTATTACTCAGTCTGTTACCACATTTGGATGTTGCAGATGAAAATAAAATTCTAGCACCTTGTGTGTTCCCCATTCTGGGAAAAATTTGACATCCTGGCCAGAAGAGATTCAGGGTTTGAATGTTTTAGATACGTATTTAAATATTTCATTGTATTGCTTGACAGATTAATTGGATTTTTATTTTCCACCTACATTTTGTATTGCGTCAGCACAAGCGAGCAGTGCCGCACCAAAGCCGTGTGTTTCCAGAAGCTAGCAAGAAATGTGTTGAAAGATCTGTTGAACTGTATTTTCTCTGAATGACACAGTACTAGTACCCAGTAAGATTCCGGAAGGGAGAAACGTAGTCCTTTTTTTTTCACAAACACTATTTTCTTCCTTTTGTATGCGTTGTCAGTTGAGCTTCTTGATTTTCCCTGGTTAAGTTAAGGAAGGAAACAAAGATTGGAGTGGTGATTGCTCAGGGACATTGCCTCTTGCAAATGTCTTTGGTGAAAAATTTAGGAAAAGAATGACTTCCTTGCATTGGACTTGAGCATGACTTAGTAAGATAGATTATATTTTAATCATCGTATTTGTGCTTTCGGTTATTAGAAATATTTTGTTACATGGCTATAAAGGCGAGCGATTAAAATGTAATGCTTCAGTCTCATACGAGAATAATAAACAGCTATTTAAGCATCCTTGAGATGGCCTAGCTGTGCCTACTGAATTCATGTTTTGGTACCCAGACACTGAGTTTGTTTTTTAACGTGTCACACACACAAGCATATTGATATGTATTTTTGGTAGCCTGTTTCACTTCATCTGCTATATGGAGTTAGATACTGGATGTGGCCTGTAGTGTCTCATCTAGTCCAAGATTTAATTTTTCAGTAGGAAAAGCTGCTTCCTCACATGAGGATTTGAGAGACACCATTACTTGTTCTACGTTTATTTAATGTCTGAAGCATAAGGAGCACTTTTTATTTTAAATTGCAAGGCTTTTAGGGGTCCTCTCCCTCTCGCCTTCCACAACATTCAATACATTTTTTTTGTCTGTTTTCTTGGGAGTGCTATATTCTATGACTACGTAAAAATGATGTTACTGTATAAATTATTTTACACTCCTGGTTATGCCTTCTCAGTAGATCCTCCCTCTTCAAATCCCTTTTAAGCTCCAAATGTGCCACTTATTCAGCAGAGAGCAAATATTTACTTCCTGAAGAATTTTTTTTTTATCAAGTGACACAGCTGTATTGTCCTTCCTTTAGTTTGAACATAAAATGGCCCTTCACAGAAAGAAATATCCTTGTTTAAAACTAGACAGAAAATTCAAGTAAATCTGATGACCTGAGGGTATATTGTTTTCATACCGGTCTGTGTTGACGTGAAATCTGTTAATCTTCTTTGCAAGCTTTGGTGTCAAAATATTTGTGCCGTTAAAGTGAAGGTAGAAATGACGAAAATCCTATTGTAAATTCCATATTGTAAATATGAGAACTGAAAGGTACGTTATTATTTTCCAGGAGATAAATCAACTGCGGTTACCTGGATTTGAATTGGGTTGTACAAACCCAAAATGTAGGAGGTCTTCAGGATCTTCTGCTTCTCCTTGCCTGTTTAGGACACGTTGGTCCAAGAGGTGCTCAGGGTACAATGCACGTGGGCTCGCCTCACAGCGTGGTTTCTATGGGGAAGCATACAACTATCCCGTCCTAAATTGGTTCTTCCCAGTTGGGTCGATGGAGACCTCCTGCTGGTCTGGGTGATGCCCTGCATGACCCTGCATCAGTTGTGGACCTAAGCGATGGGATAAGATGCACCAGTAATGGGTTTGGAGTGGTGAAGCCCCATTAGCCACGCAGTTCTACATGCAAGACATCTGGGAAACACTTTTTTTAATGCTGAAAGCCTTTTCTGCTCCATTTTCTTTAGAGAGCAATGTTACAAAGTTAAAGCTACACTTAAAAAGCAGGTGGTGGGTGGACAGGAAAGTTTGAAGTTGAGTTCTCTGGATGACGTTCAGTTTGAAATGTAGAAGCAGTGGTTTGCAACAGACTGGTGTAAGCAATTCCCAGTGCTACCCACAGCTGCCAAAGGACGGAGGAGAAAAGAGTTAGCAGGAGGACATGGTCCTGACATCTGGAACTTGCTCCTTTTCTGCTCAAAGTCCAGATTTTGTTACCCTTAGGATACGCTTCAAAGCTTGAAAGGTATTTTTCTGAGAGGACTGTGGTGTTTTCTACATTATTATGTTGAGGGTAGGGAAATGTGTGTGGGTTTTCCAGAGTTCCTGTGATGTCTATGATTGTAACTCATGAATTTTTAATATAAATTAACACTTTAAAAAAATTATCAAATTAGAGAATAAGTAGAAAGCATAAATCTATGTGTGTTTTGAGAAACTATCAGGAGAATTTTCAGATTCATCTTTCAGTCTGGTACCAGAGGAGATCGGTACAAATGAAGTCAACTGGGTAACGTCACCAGATCTCTTGCATCAGAAATAGGATGTAGAAATGTTACTTTTGTAACACCAGGGAGGAGTTTGAGGGTGAGGGCAGAGCAGCTGAGGTGGTACTCGGGGGACGTCGGCCGGGCTCAGCGACTTCTCTTGCCAAGCACCAGTAACGGAGGGGAATCCTCCTTCAGATGTTTTCCTGTGAAGAGAAATCAACATTACTACAAGTTACATACGTGGTGATTTCAGGTACAAAGCCCACCTTGGCATAGTACGTTTCCCTACTCTATTCAGTGATTTTATGTCAGAAATTTTACCTCTTTTGGGCTGCACTCCTGTGCTTTGGTCCATGTGGTTTGAGATGATGAACATCGAATTCGCTTACGTGAAATGTACTTTTAAAAATTTATCTGAAATTAGCGATTAGGAGTGAAAAGACCATCAGTTTAACAACTGTCCTCAGTCTAATAATATTGTAATGCATTATTTATGAACAAATATTTGATAATATGGCCACATTTGTCATCTCTAAGGCAGTTTATCTGCCATTAAATAAAACTAAATGTGAAAAAAATTACAATTTTATTTAACCCAAGCAAACTCCTTACTAAAACAAAAATCAGTTTATCATCAGTTATACTTGATGGAGTTTTAAATTACCTTTCTTTCATAGGAACATTTAGCAGATTGAACTATATTTAAATCACAAGGTTCGTACTTAGAACATCCAGAAATTAGGTTATTATTTATTAAAAAACCCCGCTGCATTCTCTTTTCAGTAGTGATGAATGCAAGAAAGAAAAAGTTGTTTCCATCATCAAATTTTCAAGTACAATTACTGAGCTGTGCTTGTACAATTACTGCTAAAATGTCAGATATATAAATGGAGCTATAATCACATTTACAAAAATGTACCAAAGGACGATATTTCTGTGGCTGCCAGAAGAGAAGACTCTAGGAAATATTGCTTCATCTGGGTGGTTGGTTTTTTTACTTGCCCAAATAGCACCTAAAAAAATAAAAGTGGGTATTTTTTTTTTCTGAATAGTCACCTCGTTGCTTGTATTGTTTAGCACGGATGAGAATTTAAGAAGAGTCCTAGACAACAATTAAATTAAATTTTAGAAGCCACACTTTTTAAGAGCCGTAATTTTGCTCCCCGTAGGGTTTTAAATGCTACTCGCATGCTGCCATCCAAGTCCCATTATAGATGTCAATGCTTCTTAAGTCAGGCTTTGTTTAAAAAGAAAAAAAAACAACTTATTTTTGAGTGAAATGTGGAAGCAAGTCATTAGATTAAATTGCTCAGGAAATGATATGGGTAAATTGGATCTGTGGAGCTGTTACACAGCCTCCAGTAAAGTTGGAAATGTAAGGGCATTGTATGGGTGGAAGGAGGGAGAGGCTACAAAGGAGGAATTTAGACGAACGGCCCTGGCACGCCGAGGTGGTGTCAGGAAAATCGAAGCTCAAGTTGAGACCTGAATGCCAAGGGCAATAAAGAGTTTCTACCACTGCATTGATAGTATGAGGACTGGCAATGTGTTTCTGGAGACGTGAAGCAGGAGGAGGTGATGGGGAACATTCAGCATGGATTTAGAACAGATAAATCCTGCCTGCAGATTCGCTTCAGTGAAAACCTCACTGGATTTGGGGATGAGGGGTAAGCAGCGGACATCGTTTCCCTTGGTTTTAACAAGGCTGTCGGCACTCTTTCCCACAGCGTTATTCAAGTTGGGAGGTTGGGGTGGGTTGGTTGTGGTCTGGTGGGCAACGACAGGGGTAAAACTCTGGTTGGATGATGGGACTCAGAGGTCCTGTTTAGTGTGGTCCACTCTACCTGGAAGCGGCAGCGAGTGGAGGATCACAGGGGTCTGTCGTGTTAGAAGATCCTGCTCATTTAACAGAATAGATGAAGGCACTGCAGGTTTTGACTATAACCAGTATCTTCAGATTTCAAAACTTGTACCTATTTCTGAGTCTTCCTTGTTCAGTTAACTAATAGATATTCACTGAGAAGAAGTTAGCATTAACGCTAAAGGAGAGTCAGGAGTGTAGGACAAAACCAATGAAGATCTTATTCCCCCAGTAAACTTATTAACACCCTTCTTTTGGAAGCTCTTTCAACAGGCAGGGAATTTGCTAGCTGATATTAACCGATCATCAGTTAAAGTATGAAATATGAACAAGGGGTCAGGTTCTGCTTAGTTCTTGTGAAAAGATGGGACAAGTGCACACAACTTCACTACTCTGACCTGGTCATGGGCAGAAGGTAAGTCCCAGTGGTAGGTGAGCTGCAGGCAAAACAAGCTCTGGAGCTCAGAGGGCTTTCCTGGAAAGGATGACTCCATCACGAAAATCATAGAATCATAGAATGGTTTGGGTTGGAAGGGACGTTTAAAGCCCATCCAGTCCAACCCCTCTGCAAGGAGCAGGGACATCTCCAACCAGATCAGGTTGCTCAGAGCCCCGTCCAACTTGGCCTTGAATGTTTCCAGGAATGGGGCATCCACCACCTCTCTGGGCAGCCTGTGCCAGTGTCCCACCACCCTCAGTGTAAAACCATCCCCTTCTGCTTTCTGGGACTTGCATGCGCTGCCCCGCCTGATGCCAGCACAGATGCCAACTTCTCATCCCACAAATACCTGTTTATTACTGGTGTTTGGTTTTCCTATCATCTTGCCTATAGCTCATTTGTAACGGGAGAGAGAGTTTAGCCGAGAGACTGTGTGTGGTAAAAGATTGTTCTTAATAGCTGTATTTTTCTAAAAATCAGAACGAGTTATAGATAGTTGATTTTAGGGCAGGCAATATCCAAGACAGTGTACAGTACTGATTTAAACATTTATTTTATGATGGCATATGTTATTCCTTCAGCTGTAGCAAGCATGTTAATAAAATATGGATTTATTTTACTGAAAATCTTTCAAATTTTTAATACAGCTGTGAGCTGAAGTTTATTTTGGCACGCTGAACTGCAGTGTCCGCTACAGTTATTAAATGTTTAATTGAATCCCTCTAGTCTTTCAGTTTAACCACCTGAAAACTACTGTCTGAATAACAGTGATCTTTGTTTCATTTTTATAATTATTTTAGAGCTCTGGGAAGCAGAAATTAGCATTAATTGTTATTTTGTGTAGTAAATAGTTACAAATTTGACTTGAAACTTCAGCCTTAGCGTGTTGGGATCTTGTATACTTGAGTAGCAAACTTTCATTGATTTCAAGAACGTCAAGGCTTGGTCCTTGAAGAAAGGACCAAAAAAGAAAAAAAATACTGCTTAATTTTCCGAATAAATTGGAGAACAGATGAATGTTGTTTTCAAGATAAAGCGATTGTGGGAACTGAAGACCAATCATAGTTGACACTTACTTCATATGCCATAGTTATTGCAGGAGTGATTAGTGTATGTTGTGCTTCTCCAGTCCCAGAAGAAGATTTTTTTTTCTCCAAGAACTGTTTTGTGCAGTTAATGGTAGCGCTGTGGAGGAGTGATGGGGAGCCAGGTTTGCGGCAGGGCCTGCGCGTGTGCGGGCCCGAGCGATGCGGCGGCCGTGGCACCGCCTGCAGTGTGTGTTAGGTTAAACACGCGCCCGTCTTTGCTGGGTAAAGCCAAAGGTAAGGATGAGGAGAGCGTGCAGGCAGATGGGGGCACTGACATCTATTACGGATGAATGCAGTTGTGATGGGAGTACAGTTACACAGATTGCTAAAAGCAAGGAGATGAGATAGCTGTCTCCTGGGAAAGCAGTATTGTCTTACACCCGCTGTGTTTCATTCTTCTATGTGACACAGGTATCCCTGTCATTTAAAAAATAAATATATAAACCAGACTGGGGTGATAGTCATAGAATCAGAGAATGGCTTGGGTTGGAAGGGACCTTAAAGATCACCCAGTTCCACCCCCCTGCCCTGGGCAGGGACACCTTCTACCACACCAGGTCGCTCAAAGCCCCCTCCAACCTGGCCTTGAACATCTCCAGGGATGGGGCAGCCACAACTTCTCTGGGCAACCTGTGCCCGTGCCTCACCACCTTTTCTAATTCTAACAACAGTAGCTTTGGTGGTGGTGGAAATATTTCAGTAAGAGATGAATACAATTTTTATTGATCTTAATTTCTCCTTTCCATACTCCATGTCTCCAAATGATTAATTTATTACTGTTTTGGTGATCTTTCAAGAGTTTACCTGACAGAATTGTATTGTCCTTTTTACAGTTTAGCTTCCTAACTGGATTTTTGTGTTAGAATGAAAATAACTTTTTTTCCTAATCTAGGCCGGCCAGGATTACCTACCTTAAGAAGGACCACTCCTCTCTCTTCAATTCTAATCTTCATGTAATAGTAAAATGTTCAGCTCTAGTAAAAGACACCCAGAAATATGCTAAAATATGCACGTGATTCAGTGTGAGGCTGCTTACAGTGATATTTCCAAAACAAGTGGTTTTATTAAAACAAATGTAATTTTCAAATTTATATTACATTTTTTTTTTTTGCTAGCAGTAGGAACTTCAGTTAATTCAACAGAGGGAGACCTATTGGTGCATGAGACAGATCCAGAGGCAGCACAAACTGCGGGTTAGATAGTCAACTTCCAACAGATTGTTTTAAGGTATTTCTTTACAGGGTAGCACAATCTAATCTTTATGCACCCACTCGGAAACTAGAACGATGAGACACTGCTGACACAACTGAGAGCTGTTCCGCGGGTGGATGTACACCTGTGCTTGCTCTCGTTAGGCGTACAGAGAGCGACTCTTCAGTTGTGGTAGGATGTCTAAATATTTCATGGATTTGCTCTGACAGCAAACATGAGTGTTTAATAAGCGAATACTGTGCATATTTTAAAGATGAGGAACCTGGAAACATAGAAGGGAAGTGGTTTAGGATAACGAGGATGACAGGAGGCTGGTGACAGAATCAGGAACTGATTGTACTTTTCCTGAATCTTGGCTAGTGCCTTCATCCTTCTAATTTCTCCCAGTTACAAGACGCCTCAGTTCCCTTACAAAAGCACTTGCCAGCAGGATTCCTCTAGGCTCCATCTTGCGCAAGTTTTTTTGCAAACTGCATGGAAAAGACTATGCTATGTCATCAATTAAGATGTCAGCAGCTTAAATACCGAAAACTGATGGGCAACATCCAGTTCTCCTTGTCAGATACAGGAATTGTCTTGCAGTTCATGACAGAGAAGGTGCTTAAGGAAGCACTAAGTGAGCTAAACCCGAGCGAGGTGGTGGCAGCATTGATACTTAGGAAGTACATGTTGCCATCTCATCATCTTTTACCGAAGACACTTCTGCCAGCAACGTACTCTGTGTAATGGGATGAAGGTGCCACAGAAACTTCAGCTCATTGCAGACCACGCTTCCAGCACCTGGCACAGTGATCTGGTTACTCATTGCTGGTCTCCAGACATCCCTGTCTCGGTGCACTTGGGTAGACGAGGACAGGAACCCTAAAGACTTTGAGTTATTTAATGAGAATAAAACCAACTTGTCCTTGAGTTCAGTGTTTCACGTGCTGTGTTGGGAATCCCACTGAAGTCCAGTTGACATCTATCTGCTCTGCCCCTGATGCTCTCGGTGGGATCACCATGAGCTCTCTCCTGGAATTTAGCTGTTTTATGATAAGACATCCTTCTTCATCACAACTTCTCAGTAGTAATTGTTTCCTGTTAATGGGTGTCACGAGCAGGAAGAGATTTATATCAATAGATGATGCTCGGTGAAAGACAGATCGTCCTTTCTGTTCATTCCTACAGGGAGCAGAGCAGTAACCAACAATTAGTCATCTTTAAGTTTTTTAGGATCGGGGGGAATTTCCAGGTTACCCTGAACCTCTTTGTATCGCGTATATCCCTGATACAGGGATACGCGAATCCTGAAGTTTTTTTAGACTGATGTTTATCTTTACGAAAGGCACTTGAAGTATTCAGGAGATGAAGACACCACTGTAGCCCTTGATAGTATTGTCAATAATATCCCCTTAAAAAAAGCTAGAAAATACAGATTTTGAATGAGTTTCTAAGCTGCTCGCTCTTATTATGTCTTCCTCTATGATCAGGCAGTCCTTTAGTGCCTGGTGTTTCTCCTTACAAAGGTACTTGCGCGGCATAATCATGTTATCTCTCCACTTTTTATTGGTGATCTGAATACATTGTGTTCTTCGAGGCATTTTTCTCCAGTATTGAGTTTTTCTTTTTGCACCCTTTCGAACATACAAAACGTGGATGCCTGATAACTGTTTATCATCTCAGTAACCCTATCTGCAACGGCAAAAATTTCCTCCATAGTTGAATTTAAGTATTTCTTCAAGGAGAATGTTATTCCCCACGTCAAGGCGTGGTTCTTGGAGCTCCCAGAGTCACACATCACTTTCCAGGCTCTAGTTCCCTACTTCGGCAGCGTGACAATACTCTTTTCTAATGGCAAAGCTTTCCATCTTGGTTTTATTAAAGCACATTTTGTTTCCGTGATTGTCATTTATCCGTGATCCAAAACGACTATGTGATTGTGCTGTTGCTATTATTTTTTACAGACAGTTATTATTGGTTTTGTGACGTTCACAGTCACTTTGGCAAAGATTTTCCATCTATGTCCACGTCGCTGCTGAAGATGATGACACATACCCATTAGGAACATCTCTGTTCAAGAGCATTTTTCATTGACAAATATGTCCAAAGCTAAGTGATTCGTATTCCTTTCAATATGTGTTGATTTTATCAATTTTGTGTAGCACTAACTTTTAAAACCAGAATGCGCTAACTCAGACACCCTGCAAAATTGTAATTTATTGCATCTTCATGGTTGCCTGAGATGAATCTGTGAGATGTTCGTGAATCCTGGTGATGAATGTAGTGTAAGAATCAAGATGATTATTTTCTAATGAAAATAATTTGCTATTTGGTAGAAATAATCAATAAAGTGTAAGTACACAGTGCCTGGATTTCATCAGTCATTTCTTCTTGTTCTACTGCATTCTTCTTGGCCAGATCAAGAAGTTTAGAAATAAATTTTCATACCAGATCTGCCCAATGGCCCATGAATTTCTACAGGTGTACTTTATTAATTAATTGAGGCTGTAATCTAGTACTAGGAAAGAGATATATAAAAAGAATTTAATAAATACCCATAAAGTAGCCTTCCAGTAGAGAAAATGGACTTGGAATCTCTTTATTAGTATTTGGCTCACTCTTTTGAATATGAATGTGCATGCACAACTGCACAAAATCAGAATTATTTTTTCTAATGCATCTGTGTGGGCGTTCTTGGTTCCTGTAGAGAAGAGAGATTACATTCCCCGCTGTAACTCCATGTGTAGTAAGTGGAATAGGTAGTACCACATGTTTGGGTCAGAATGAGGTAAAATTACACTGTGATATTCTTACATTTTTGGTTGTCTGATCTGCTCAAAATGCTATTTTGCAATTATCTTGATTATTTAAATTCTTTGAATGTCCTTGTGAGAGCGATATGCCATTCTTTCCGGCTGAAATTATGTGGCTGTTTCTTTCCTTAGTTAATGTGCGTGGGGAGGAAAATCAATAAAAAAGATAATATTTTAACATTAGTTGATCCTAGGGTCTTATTTGATTCCAGCATAGCAGGCTAAGTAGCAAATGCTCTTAGCAATTGTTTCTGTTAGTGGAATTTTGAAAGCACTAAGAGAAATCTTGATCCATGGAGACAGTACAATAATTCACAGTGACATATTTTCCCAATTTGCCATAGGGCAAGTGGAACTACTAATGCTCCCATACAAAACCTTTTTCTCCTTTTCTCTTTTTTTTTATTTTAAGAGCAGAACAGAGTCAGTGGTGATTGTAACAGTGGATTATCGAGGCTACCCTGCAGCCATCAAAGGGAATAAGATTCAGAAAATTTACCATCAATGTAGCTTTACTTTTTTTTTTTTTTTTTTTAAATAGAACCCCCTCTGCAAGGAGTATCTGTATTTACATTGTGAGGTTTTTTTTAGTGTTTTGGAGGTTTGATGGTTGTTTTAAGCGCAAACGCATCGCTGGGGTCAGGGAGCAGGTAGCAGGGATTGTAAAATAAGCCGTGTGAGTACTGCATGTGCACATGAACTGATGGTAACAAAAAAAATGCCCTCTGAATCCATTCTGTGCCCCATAACGTGCCGTCAGCGCCTGACGGAGACAGCCGTTCCGACCATATATACAAAAGGAATATTTGTTATCCATTGTAGTATTTTGCCTGCAGCTTGGAGAGACCCAGTTTTATCTTCCCTCAAGCAGCAGAAATGATGTCAGCATCAGCGTAGCACTTTTTTCTTTGGATATTTGAAGAACTGAGAAACGGAACCGTTCATTGATAAATAAAGATTTATGTAAAATATGTATAAATTTAAGCAATTTCACCCACTTAGTGCAGTAAAACTGCCTTTGAAATGAGATTCCAACGTGAGGTCTTGAAAACTTGCTTGGTTAGATGTTCAGGCAATAATAGACAGTTGCCCTCTAATAATGCCAGAAACAATAGTAATTATCGTTTAATTTAATTAAGTATTATGTGAGGGGTAGTAATGGTAGATGACCAACTATATATCTTCTCACTGTGCATCATGTTGGCTGTATGTTACTAAAATCTGCCTGTGCTATTAGATTAAAAAATAACTAAAATACATTTCTAGGTAAATTACTGAACAATTTCTTTGGTGTCCTTTCCATCGCACTTTCCCTCCAACCTCCCCCCCGCTTTTTTTTTTAAGAGAGCCAAGAGACCAGACTTAGGTCACAAATGAGATGAGTTTGATGACCTCAGCCCGTGGCCTCACAGACATCTGTCTACATCTCAAAACATCCATAGATTTTAGCACAATTGGAAGTCTCTTGTCAGGAAAGAGCAGGAATAGACTGAGAACACTTAACTCTGGTGGTGATTATAAAACCTCGAGAAATAAAAAAATCATCCCTTCCCTCTCAGTACTTGGCATTTTGTAGAAGTTACAGGTTTGCTTAAATATAAAAATCTTCAAAATACTCTTATTGCACCAAGGTAGGGTGTATTTTTTTTTATTCTCCTTAGACTATTTATTATCTCCATGAATTATTGTTCATTCCTCTCCTTCTGACGCGGGTTTCTCTGTAATGTTAATGGTGTAGGTGCAGCCTCTGGGAAAGACACCAACTTTAACCTTTCTGGGTCACGGGTCTCAGAAGCCACTTTAGTTAGAGATCAGCACACTACAACGGTACACAAAGTATTCTCATCTGTTTCGAGGTCTTTCAGGAAAAGCTAATTAATTATTTATACATTATCTGTATAAATTTACTTATTATTACAGCTCGGTTGTCTTTAGCCACCACTAGTTAATTTAAAGTACATTTTTTCCTTAGGTAACGTCGTCATCTGTGATACAACTTGTACTGTTCATAAGGCGTATCGAATCGTTTTAATTAAGAACCCAATCTGTTTACATGGAAGTATTTCCCTTTTTGTGTACGTCTGCTGAACTTTACTCCTCCCGTAGTGATGTACAAGCCTGTACTATGATAATGCTTTCTGATACATAAAGCAATACAAATTAATACAAGATGATCTTCTGCTGGTCACAGGAATAAACAAGATGCAAATAAAACATGAGAATTTGAAGCAAGGAAAATAACAGTTTTGTATATCTTAAGATAGAGTTAGGCAATAAAAATAAAAGTTGCAATTGCATCAGTGTTGCAGATTTTTAATTGCTTACTGTGTTTCTTGTGACCTGGTAGCTCAAATGGCACATCAATGTAGGGAAAAATAATAGTTCATTACACAAAAGCGGTATTAGATACCCTGCTTCATAAAAAAGACAGCATGTCAAGAGACTGAATAATTGCCTTGACAAAATAAATGAAAATACCCTGAAAAGAGTAAGATAAGCAACATGGTGCATTAACTGAAACCGATTTCCGAAGATGGCATAATGTTCCAAATCCTCTTCTATTCAGTACTCCGTTCTAGGAAATTTACCTTTTACAACTATCATGGAAAGTTCTTTTATTTATTTTAATGCCTTTTGTTTATAGCTCATGCCGAACTCCTCGTGGGCTTTCCCCAGTGCCATCCTGAATCCCAGACTCTGCCGATGCGTCAGCCCCGCCGCCTCGCCAGCACCTGCCTGGCACAACAGTAACTCTTTAAAACGGCACCGGCGATTCTGCTGTCACGGGTCGTGCTCGTTGGGAGATGATGGGGTTCCCAAAAGACGCTTGTAGGACCAGAGTTGCGCTGTGCTGTGACACAAATTCAACAAAACGTCTCTGTCACATGGTGTTTTCCTCTGTAGAGGAGTTGAACCGTTCCAAAGACAACGGTTTCGCAAATGTTTTCATGAGAGGAGTTATCTCTGCAGCGTTTTCTTCATGTGATGTGGTAAAGTCTTTGGAAACTTTGTCCCATAATCTTTAAATAACACCATCTATCGTAATGCACAGTGCTGCTTTAGTCTGTAAGTCAGGGTATTTGGCAATAAATACAAGCTCAAGTAGCGGTAAATCTGTTGATACTGATTACCACCTATTCGAATTGACTTTCTTCTACAGTGAAATTGTATGCTATGTGAACATAAGTAGTGTGATCAGGCGGTTGTTTTGCTGGGATCACAGTCCGCTGCTCTCTTTAGATTACACAGCGATACAAAGGGAGCTGTTTTGATGTATTTCAGTATTTTTTTTTCCATAGCACTGTGCACGGTGGCACGTAAACTGATGTCCTTTAGGATTTGAATTGTCTCTTAAGAGTCTTGCATAGGGATAAGGATTACTTGCAGTTTACTTTTCAGCTATTGAGTTTTAAATCTTGAGAATGGGAAGTCAAAAAGTTGCACAAGAGTCTTCATTTTGGTGTAGTAAAAGAAAAAAAGGTGCACCTCCAATAACTGCCTATAAAGTGTTTGTTAGAAAAATATATACTTATTAGGAGGGGTATAAAAATATTAGCACGTTGCTAAACATACAGAGGCAGACAACATAGGAAACGTGTTTCTGCAGCCAATGGGTTTTACTGTGTTTTACTCACGAAACCTTGGTAGTTTTCTTTTTACTGTTCTAGAATCACTGACCATTCAGTGTTACGGATTGCCTGGCCTGTATATTGTTCCGTGCGTTGTAACTGTGGAATTGATTTTCACTGCCCGTCTCTTTGCTACTGTTTTTCTCCACTCTGATTTTCCTGTTTTCTTAGAGTACAAAGGGCTGTTTGTGGAGATTATTATTATTTTTACATAGTTAATAGGATGCTTTTCGTATTTTATTTACAAATTTCTGGATATACGACTTTTAAAATGAAATTAAAATGAGTTAAAAAACCCAGTTAGAGCTTGCACTTTTTATTCTAGTCCATTAAAGTCTTTAATAGTTGTCTGTAGGTAGATTTTATTACGTTCATACAAATGCGTTCAGGTTTTTTGATGTGCAAATGTCTTCTGTCATTTGTTATAGCTGCTGTGCGAAGTGCAAGTTACCGAAGGTCTCTGAGGTGCTTGACCCATGGTGTGCAGATGCCGGCTGCTGTTCTGGCGTCGCATTTCCAGGTTTTAGTTGCGTGTGGACGTCATCGGTCAGTGGAAGGCAAGGCGCTGCCAGGGAGGTGGTGTGTGTCTCAGGAGCTGGTGCGGTGGTGATTCACTGGAGATCACTTCTTGCTCGCTAACGAACCGTCCTCTTATCTGAGCGCGAGGCGATAGCGGCGTGCTGGTAGTGCAGTATTTCACGAGGGTACAAAGCAGTGTTCAATTTGGAAGAGGGTGAAATTCAAGACTGATAACTTGCAGTCATCCCAAGTAGATTTGACAAAGCAAGAGAGTTTGTTTCAATGTCATAAATGTGAATAATCCCAGTGCATGGTATTGCGCAAGGTCCTTGACAGCAAATGGACATTTTCACATAACAAACACTGTTTTGCTTTTTGCATCCTTTAGCATCCTTGCTAGTTCTTTGGATTTGTAAGCCTTGTGGTTCGTTTGAGAGAAAAGTCTCTAGATAAATGCATGGTGAGGTGTTACTTTGATTTCATACCCTTTTTTATCATTCCTGAGGGGCTCCTCAGTTTTGTGGGATGTGTTTCAAACACAGAAATACGATGTTCTCTGTGCCACCTAGTGAATGAAGGACGTTTATAAGTGGGAATATAATTGTCTGGGAACTTTAAAATGATCTCTGATACAACTGTAGATTTTTTTTCTGGCTATTTGTGCAATTTTGACAAAAATAGGATGCCAAGTGTGTTGTAAGGGAACTAAAGAGGAGGTAGAGGATAATAGAGTGCAAATTACATTGCAGCACAGAGACCACTAACTTACCGCCAGTCCAAATTGGTACAAACCTACAGCGTCTCCTAGAGATGCCCCTACTGCTATTTCAGCATGGTGCCAGCCCCAAAATAATTAATCCCATTTCTGAGCAGATAATCACCTCACATTTGGAGTAACAGTGGCAAATCTGAAGTGCTTATAGCTTCAGAGCTCGAGCAGAGATCAAGCCTCCCACTCCTTTCTTCTGGAAGTGGCGTAGGCAGTGGCTTGCCCTTGAATCCGTGTAGGTGAATGTACCTCTTGCACATCACTTCGGAATTTGATCTTCTGCATCTGTTGAGTTTCTCAGCGGACTGTCGTAAGACTGTCACAAAACTGAAGACATGGGTATGGGCCCAACGCTCCTGCGTAGTCTGGTCCCGATCGGGGCTGAACTATGACAGCCACAATAGCAAGCTCACTCAGGACATCCACTGGTTCCGCTGAGGCCACTGGATGGTTCATTATTCTCCGTATTACCTGTGAAATTACTACCACCAAACAGGTTATTGAATCTACTACAAACTTGCAGTTTTTTGATCCCTTCAGTTGGCTTTAATATGTATGTCTGTTTCTTTGCATACAGAATGCAGCATCACCAAGAGAATATATTTCTCATTATCATTTTAAAGAGACAGTCACATCTTGTAACTATCACAGACTCTGAGAGTACTGCCCTTAATTATCTAAAAAATAATACTTTGCTTCATAGAGTCATAGAATAGTTTGGGTGGGAAGGGACCTTTAAAGCCCATCCAGTCCAACCCCCCTGCAAGGAGCAGGGACATCTCCAACCAGATCAGGTTGCTCAGGCCCAGACCGATTTAAAACTTGAGAAGCAAATTACTACTCAATAGTAACTTGCTGCAATCCAGTTCTATAAAAGTAAATGCAGAATGTTGTTATGCTGGTTCATTTATGTTGAAAATATATTGCATTATAATTTTAAATGGATTTTTTTTGTGTGTGTAATGTATTCCAAATGCCTTCTTTAACACCTTGGGAGACAGCTGGAACAGGGTTCTCACTTGCCAGTTGAGGGGCTGTTCCCTGCCCACATAATTTTGTTAATAGCTAAGGTTACATTTTTAAGGACTGCATTCATAGTAGGAGCCTCAGCATGGTATCTCTGCGATGTACGCAGTTTGAATGAGCTCCAGGATTCCAGACAGGTGAGAAGAAGCAAACCTTCCCCTGGGTTACTAACCCACTTTTTGTTCTTTCATGTAATTGGCTGTTCGTTCCTGGGAACACAGATTGCACTGCTTCTCCTTTACCTCATCCAATGTCAAATCCCCGAAGAAGCCCTGCTCGCGCAGAAGGGAGCGAGCCATATGGGGCAAGTTGCAGTTGTTCCTTCAGGTCTGGATTTATTCCACTGTGAACAGATGGACAATGGCTGACATCCACTAATGGTTCTCGGCAGATTTCTTCTGCTGTTCATCTCCGTCTTCTTTTTCTTTTCAGCCGGAACACAGACCTTCCTGGAAGTGGTCTGTTAACTCCTCCTGACTAGATGGAAAATGATACCTCTCGTTTCACGATAACCAGAAAATGCAGAGGATTTAATTCCACTCTGGTTCTTGTGTTTTTAGCGCTTGTATGAAGAGAGTGAGATCAAGAAGAAAATCCCTTCGTCACTTAATACAGATAATATCAGAGGAGAGAGGGGTTTTTTTTGTGTTCACTAGTTTGAAGGAAATTCATTCTTCCATTCATTCAGCACGCTGCAAGCTTTTTCACTTTTGTACGGCTGGTATTTCCAGCGCAGAGCTAGCATAGCCATTCCATTTTGAGAAAGGAGCAATGCACATTTGGCATTTCAAAAATGACTTTGAATGTTTGACACAGCTGAACTTCTTGTTCATTAAGTGGAACTTTAATCTACGACTTTGATCCCTCAGCAAACCTTCTTTTTTACAGTAGATGAAGGTCTTCTATTTTATTTCATGCTTGTGATGACCACCATTTCTTAAAGATAAAGTGTTTCCCTTTTGTCAATTATTCTTTTTTTTTCCATTTTCCTGTCAGAACCTGCTGAAAATGTTTCTCCAAAATGGCCTTTTCTCTTTCACATCAACCATAAAGCATTAACTTTCCACAGTGGGAAGTTTCACACAGAGGAAGTTATACACACAAAAAAGCAGCTCTAATTAAAATATGCAACTGCAAAATGAAAGTAGACTGATGTGTTTTATAAACAAATGCTTTTCAGGATCTGAGTAAAAGACTTAAGGAAAGATTTAAATCCAAACAAAGTCTTCTTTTCAGGTTTTAAATAAATGGTATTGACTTATTTTGATTACACATTTTAAAGACTTATTTATAGAATAAAGTTTAAATGTTGGGCCTGCTTTATCCAAACATTCTTTTCTTCTGACATAAATCCCTTTTAGGATCTCCTAATAGCATCTGCTAGATTTACTGTTGACAAAAGATAAGGTATTCCATTGAAATATAATCTTACATTTTGATTTAAAAATGCACAAAGCTTTTAAAATGGTGGCTTTAAAACCTGTTACAATGGATGACGCATGTTTGGTAATGAAGCAAAAACATGCATGAAAGAGCCAGCACGCACAGCTATGACGAATTAAGGGCAATTTGCAAGTATACAATCTCAGTATCGAGATGTAAGAATATTGTCAAACCTCATTATTCGCTTTAGAGAGCATTCAACATGTATCTTGGCTCGTTGCTTAGACTACACAACAGTAAAACTTCCTCTTTCAGTATCTTCAAAGTCACATCTGCTAAGGGTATCGTACCCCAATGTATCTAATTTGTGAAAGCCCAAGGTCATGCCCTTAGGATTAGACATTCTGAGGGGAATAAAACTTGTACTTAAATTGTACATGTGGCTGTTAACAGATACACTTAAAACAATGTATTTACTCTTCGGCACATGTGCTCCTCCAGCTGACTCTTAAGAAGCCAATAAACAGTTTGGGGGCTTTGAAAAATGCCAAAATTCTTAGTGCAAAATACAGAAGACACTCAGCTGTGTAATACTACTGTTTAAAAAAAAAAAAAAGTCATAGTGACAGCAGTGCCAAAATGTGGTAAGAGGACAGGGATGGTTGGTTGTGGAAGGTTTACTTACATTGTAGCTGTACAAGTCGTAGTCTAAAAGATGTGAAGACGACTGAATGTTTGGTGACCCAGAGGCAAGCTGGAGAACATAGAAGTAAAATGGATGGGGGCAGCAGAGGGTTTGACTGGAGTCAGCTGGTCTGCTCCTGGATTTTCTCACGTCCAGCCTAAAATGAGGCCACTGAAAGCCATGTAGAGGAGGAGGACTGAACTCAGGGTTGATTTTCTTAAACAGAAACAGCATTGCATTGTGTTCTAAAGGAAAACTTCAGCCGCTCGTGGGTTATTTAGTTTTCTTTTCCATCCTGAGAGCCTTCATAGTTTATTCTCTAGAGCAGGTGCCTCGTGGCAGCTGTCAGAGTAGGGTGGAGAGACCTTTCGGCTGGGCAGACAGGGTCAGATAACCTCTCTGCTTCAGCAGGTGCAAATCAGCTTTCTGCTTTTGAAAGGAAGGCAGTTGGTCCAGTTACAATCAGCTGAGGATCCAGCCCTTGATGCTTTCCCAGGAAACATGAATTTGTGACGTGCGTGTGCGTGCAGGCAGGGAAGTAAGTGTGGCATTACCTACAGCATGCCTATTTGTTAAGTCTGCGTATCATCAGAAAGGAAAAAGAGCAAGCATATGAATCCCTTCATGAAGTAGCGCAGAGAATACCAAACTGCAGTATTAATAACCTCCTGTTATTGAATACTCCATCTGTTCATCATGCCAACTTATCCTCACTTAGAGCACTCCCCTTGTCATAATATTTGGTACCACACTCCCCTCCCTCCTCGAAGCAGCAGTTCCAGTTCAGAACGAAACATTTGCCCAGTCATGTAACCCCACCAAGGAAATGGTCTCGTTGCCTGTATCTGTTTATATTTCTCTATAAAAAAATGCAACTAAACTCTAATTTCATTTCTGAATTTTCATTTTCTGCTATTATTTTTTTTTCCTGGAGATACTTCCGTACCCATATTGGTATTCACAGATACTTGCGGTTTAAGCGTGTTTTACCCCTAGTGCTCGTTCCTATTGATACTCTGCCACATGGCAACTTAAGTAGTGGGGGGGAAAAAAAAAAATCATTATTTTCTTCTTACAGCTTTAATATGTATATATTTTTGTATTTGCTAACATTTCCAAATAGCAGTAAAGCGGTTAACCACTTTAAAGTGATTAAAACCAAGTTTGTTTATTTATACAAACCCCACATGAGGCACTTGGCGAGATGCTGCCCTAGTGATGCACAGTGAGAATCTGGAGAAACTGTGTTGTTTGAGGGACGTCTGAGACGTCTGTACTGAGCCACAAAAGGCTTTCCCATCAATACAGGAGGAAAATTAAGAAAGTCGGAGGCTGCATAAACTTGTCCTGGGAGTTACATCCCGATCCTGCCGGATAGCCTCGTGAAATGGATGCTACCTGGAGAATAAAGAAAATCAAGTGATGAGGGAGCTGGAGCCAAGCGGCTGAAGGCTGCCTATAAGCTAAAATTATTTATTTGTGCTCTGAATGGATTCCTGAAATGCACACAACGTGGAGGCTCAACTCATCCTTTATTACCTTTGAGTTCAAATATTCCCCTCTCAAAAAAAAAAAAACCCAAAAAACCAAACCAAAGCCAAAAAAGGAAAGCAAACAAACAAAAAATCCACAGGAAAATCTACAGCCCGTGCATATAGAAAGATAGAAGAGATGATCTGCTCCTAGTATCAGGTATGTCACTTATCAAAGTGAATTAGTCCCTGTAACCGTTTGTATTCGCTACCTCTAACATACCCATCACCATCAGCATCCTAAGTATTGCAGACCAATCCTGCAGAACCAAAAAATCCAAAATCTTCACGTCTACCTCCTCCCCGTGCGCCGTTTTTGAAAAATCACCCCCAGTCCCGAGTTCAGTGGTGCAGTCAGTAGAGAATTAATGCTCAGATCATCCCGCAAAATGGATTAAAAACGTGCCAGAGGAGGTGCTGGAACTTTGCGCTGGGAGCTTGGCGTGGAGTGAGGCGGTGGGGCGGACAGGTGATGTACACCAGGGCACGGACAGAAGTACTACAGGGCATGGACAGAAGTACACCAGGGCACGGACAAAGGCACAGGGCACGGACAGAAGTACACCAGGGCACGGACAGAAGTACTACAGGGCATGGACAGAAGTACACCAGGGCACGGACAAAGGTACAGGGCATGGACAGAAGTACACCAGGGCACGGACAAAGGTACAGGGCACGGACAGAAGTACACCAGGGCACGGACAAAGGTACAGGGTGTGGACAGAAGTACACCAGGGCACGGACAAAGGTACAGGGTGTGGACAGAAGTACACCAGGGCACGGACAAAGGTACAGGGCATGGACAGAAGTACACCAGGGCATGGACAAAGGTACAGGGCACGGACAGAAGTACACCAGGGCACGGACAAAGGTACAGGGCATGGACAGAAGTACACCAGGGCACGGACAAAGGTACAGGGCATGGACAGAAGTACACCAGGGCACGGACAAAGGCACAGGGTGTGGACAGCCGTACGCCGAGCTCGCCGCCCCTCAGCCAGGACACCAGTAACTCCTCAGGAGCGGCCAGACCCTGCACCTCGGCCCGGCCTGGTGGCCCCCCACTTCCCCTCGCCCCGCAGTCGGTCAGAGCTTTGCCGTGTCCCTCCCGTCTGAGGAGAACCAGGCCCTGACCGGCCACCGAGCTCCCAAAATCGCGGTGATACCTCCGTTTTACCAGAGCCTGAAGGGGCCTGGCCCCGCAAGTCGTTATCGGAGGGGGGGACCCGGCACCCCTGAGGTGCTGCAGGGGCAGCGCGGGCTTTGGGGCCTTTTGCAGCGTAACCGTTGACAGAAACCGAGCATTTTATTTTTAGGAGGAAAAAAAAAAAAAGCAAAAAATGGGAGTTTCGCTCGCCGAGCTGTGTGGGGAAGGGACGGAACGAACCAATACGCAGTCTGCTCAGGGCCGCGGCTGAGAGTGAGGGGGGCGGCTGTACGAGAGGCGGAAAAGTTTCGCAGGTGGCTGGAACCGGAGCTCCCCGGGCTGACGAGAGGAGAAACCCAAGGCCATGGCGGCACCGCTGCCCCCCGCGCCCCCTCCCTCGCCCGGGCGGGGCGGGGCGGGGCGGGGCCGCCGTCAACTGACCCAGCCGGCCGCGGGGGGGCGCCGCGTAGACTTTGGTTTTCGTCCGCCGCCGTCACCGGTGCTGCTTCGGCGGGGAGGCGAATGGCGGGCTCGGGGGGAACCCCCCGTGTGGTGGCACGGAGCCGGGGAAGCGGGGGTGGCCGGGATGCGGGGCTGGAGATAACGCCTGGTTTTGACCCAGATCTCAGTCTGGGTTCCACTTTGGGCAGCGCAGAGGCTGCGTAGTGAATTTCTGTTGTTAATAAAGAGGTGGTTTCGCGTTTAGGGACCGAGGGTGAGGATCGAAGAGGGTCTGGCGCCGATCACCCATCACTTCGGGCTTTATGGGAGTGCGCGGGGACATCCCCGATGGGGAAGAACATCGCTGTTTGGCCAGTTTGCTGCTTTTCTTCTAAACTCGTCCCCGTTGGCGGCGGTGCCGGCCCCGGTCCTGCCGGTTCCCCAGTGGGACCACGGGGCCGGTTTTGAGCGTCGAGTGCGGCAGAGGAGGGGGGGGCTTCCGCCCGCCACGCTCTCTTTCTATCTTCCTCGCCTACCTAGAACCAGGAGATCGAGCCGGGGCGTGGAAGCCCCGCCCGTGGCGGCGGCGGCGGCGACAGCGGCCGCTCCCCCGTCCCCGTCCCCCCCCCCCCCCCCCCCTCCGCACCCCACCCCAACCCCGCCACCGGCGGGCGGCGCGCGTGCGCGCGGGCGGGCATGCGCGGGGGCGCGCGGCGCGGCGCCTCAGTCCAGGGGCGCCCGCGGAGCAGCCGCCATATGCCGGGGCGGCTCGTACGGTTCCTGCCGGCCTCGCCGTGGCGGAGCGGCGGTGCTGCTGCCCCCCCGGCCTCCTCCCCGCGGCCAGCGCGGACGTAGCGCTTCAATGGGCAGCTCTCACTTGCTCAACAAGGGCTTGCCTCTAGGTAACGATCGCTTCTCGACGCGCCGGCCTGGTCGCGGCGGTGGGGACCGGGGTGAGGGGAGGCGGAGAGGGGAGGGAGGGAGGGAGGGAGGGGTGCGATCGGCCCCCGCCGCCACCGCGCTTTGTGTGTGCCCGTCACCGCCGCTCCCGGCCCCTCGGCGGAGGGAGCCCCCGGGGGCCTCCCCTGACGGCCCCACCGCCGGCGCAACTTTGCCTGGGAGCTGGGAGATTTGAATTTTTTTTTAAAAAAATAAATAAATAAACCAAAACAATAAATAGACACTAAAATTAACGCGGGGGGGTGAGGCGCAGTCAGGGAGGCTGGAAGCTGGCTGCGGGTATAATTCATCCTTCAACAAAAAGTCAAACGGCGCTGAAACTGCACCCGCAGTGTTAATTCGGGGGGGGTTCCCCCTCCCCGGTCCCGTTCGCTCGTGGGTTGAGCGGTGCCCTGGCTTTTGACTGCGGAGAAATGCTGGTAAAGTGCCGTGGAGGGGAGGAGAAAGAAAAAAAAAAAAAAGAAACTGTGCTGATATTTCAATAAACAGGAAGTTTAAAAGCGGCGTTTTATTGCTGTAAAAAGTGCTTAAGGCCTGGGTGTTGAAATGATTTTGCTAAATCTGCGGATGTGTTATGTATCTGAGAGGTAAGGCTCTTCTCTCTCAATTTGAATTTCTCTTTTTCTTTCCTCTTTTTTTTTTTTTCCCCCCAAATGTGTTATCAAATACATTTATGGATTGCTACTGGTTTTTAGGGTAACATGAATAATTTGCATGGGGTGGTGTTAAAGATATGCCTTCAGAATTGCTTGGTATAAATTATCATGTTAATCTGAAGGTGATTTTTTTCCCTTCCCCCAGACATGAGGCGACAGAATGTCGATTCTGTTTATAAACATTGTCATTTTGTAGGCAAATGATACCTAAAGAAGGCTACAAAGCAGGGAATAAGCCTGTTTACCGTGCAGATGTGAGCCCGTCTGCTATGCTGCTTTGTTTTCCTCTAAAAAATTAAATTCAAAAGTCAGAATTTCAGTCACAGTACTGATCTAGGTGGATAATGGTAGAAAATGCCAATCAGCAGTGCTTTTCAAAGTTTCACCTGTTGTAACTTAAATTAAGTAATTTAACATCACCTTATATTTTAATAACTGTTGTCCTTTTGAGGAAGAATGTTTGCTTTTGGGCCATGATGGAGCAGCTAAAGATAATCATCCCTTTACCCTCACTGAAAATAATCAGGCCTAATAAACTGAAGTGAATGTGTAATTTTTTTTTCCCAATGAATTAAAATTAACTGTAGTATTTGTGATGTGCGTATACGTTTCAAGTACATCGCACTGATTCCTTCTCCTGGGTCTTGGAAGACATAAATATTCTTATTTAGTATTCAAGCCCCTTGGCAAGTAGCCTCATGCCCTTATTAAAATATTTTAAATCTCATTATTGAATCCTACTAAGAAGGGAACAAGAAAATACAGAGAGAAATAAAATCTATATTTAAATAATTTCACCCGAAATCCCGTTGAGCAGCACTTTAAAAATCTATATCCTTTATAAGTAAAAAGGATTAAAAAGCTAGTAGATTAAAGTAGACTGTGCTAGTAGAAAGATAATTGTCCAGTGCGTCTCTTTGTTCTTGTTCTTATCTGTTTTATCTGGTTTTAGCTGTGCGTTGGTGAAGCAGGCGTGTAAAATTAGCAGTCCGCACTGCTAACTTTAGTATATTTTATAGCGTTGCTCTTTATTGACCCCCAAAGGCAGCAAGATTGCAATATTGAAATCTTTTAGTGTTTGACAGATAATATCCTTTTTGTTTTATTATTTTGTCAACTATCCCCAGAGTAAGCTAGTGACAAAATATTTTTGTTCACCTGCAATTCACTTTTGTATTTCAAACCCAAATGAAAGAAACAACCCCCAGCCCCCAACCCACCACAGTTTTTCAGTCTGAACAAGAAATGGATGTTATGTGGCTGCGATTCATAAACAGAAAAGAGAAATGAGGAGTTAGTGTTCCCTCGTTTTTGTCATTGTTAATATAAAATAGTACTTGAGTTCTACTTGCTCAGTAAAAGAGTTTAGTCGATGAAGCTACTATTTTGAAATGAAACTACTACAGTCACTTTTGTGGATTTTTCAGTTCAACGTTGTCATATGTAGTTAAGGAGTAGCTGGAGCATGCAGCTTTGGAGCACACAGCGTAGTACGTGTAAAAAGCTCATCATCGTAAATATTGTATACGCTATGATACTTTTTCGTAATGTGGAGTTCCTGATAGCGTGACAAAACAGATTACAAATGCCTTTACGTTTGTCAGTTTGGTTAGCTCTTAACTTGTCCTTCTGTATTATAAAGATAAATAGCTCCTGCCCTTTGTTGAAAACGTGCAATGCTTCAATTTACTAATCTCCCTGTTTCTAAGAGTTATTGTTTTATTTACAATGTAAACAGCGGTTGCAGTACGTAGCCGAAAGTGTGATCGAAGAGATTAGGATCGGGCTGGATACTGTGAAGTGTTATCGTACAGATACAGTAGCACGCTTGCCAGGATTCTGAAGTGTAAAGTCAATCCCCCCTCATCCAGTAGGAACATCTGCTGCAGATCAGTGACTGGGCTGCGCAGTCCCTTTTGGGGTGAAAATTGACATTATCCCGAAGTACCTGTTTACAGGAATACTATAAGAATAAAAAAGAAAAAGAATGCTTCTCTTACAAGAAAATAGTTTGAACAGTGGTAAGTGTATGGAAAGGCATAGATTTAAATGTCTTTGAAGTAAAGATGCTGAGAAACAACATAATTATAAATAATTAATTTACTTATGCGAAATATAACACTTACTCAAAACCAGGCAAATATTCTGGACTGCAATTGCTTCTTGCCATTTTGTCTTTCCTTACCTGTGGTGAATTATAACAATGTTTCTTAAAGCTTATCTGGAGAGGTTGGCAACTTGTGTCTTAGAGACCTGCTTTTAAGAGTAATGCTTAGGTTTTCGCCTCCCAGGCCAGCTGGGAACGTTGATGAGGTGATACTCTCCAGCAAGTGTCAAGCTTTCAAATCCCATAGCGGTTGGCAGTATAGCAACATAGCAGCCTCATCTGAGGCTCCCTAACCTTCTGGCCCCATAATTATTTATTTAGTGAGAAAGTAGAGATGGAGTTACACATTTAATATGTGTCCTAAAACTTAAGGTGAGGATGAAAGTTGTAGTACATGGCCCTTTAGCCTTAGTTCCTCTGCTGCACGTGCTTTCTCACTCCTAGACAGCGTAGCAACAGATTTACAGTCTGGGAAGACAGAAGTTCCCAGCTGTGTTTCTAGGTCTTTTTCTCTGCTACCTTGAGAGCAAAGATGATGATTCCTTTTAATCTATGCATTGATCAGGAAAAGATAGCAAACATGCATTACAGATAAGTCTAAAATGAACATTTCCTGCTGAAATATAATCCTTTGCTCTCTCGCCATCGTTCTGGGAGAACTGGAGAAGTGCAGCAGCACTTCCAGTTGTGGTGGGTGTTTTAGGATCTCGGAGCAGTGATTATGATAGGATCTTTTCCAAGGCACAGTAATCTTCAGCCCATCTCCCCAAACGATTAATGGGCTGAGAAGTGTTTTGGGAATCTGGCAGCATCAAAGCCTTGGCTGGCTGAAACTGATATATGACTTCATGCGGTGGTATTTGTAGGGAAGAAGTGGAGTAAGTTGTTTATGGTGTGAAAAAGGGTGCTGTGAGTCCCCTGGGTTAGACTTTTTTAGACACTTTTAAGTCCCTGTCCTTTGATGTCCAGCTTTGGTTTGATGGTTGAAATGAGTAAAAACTTCAAGTTGTTTTTGAACCTGACCAGAGACCTATCTGGTTCCTCGAGGGATATGAGACAGTCCCTGGACTTGCCTGATTTGTGCCTCCTGGTAGCTGTTATCTGGGGCCGTGTCGGGGACCAGGAGTATCTGGAGCACCGCATGCCTCAGCCACACCTCGGGCTCTCCCGAGCCCAGGCCAGAGCTGGCAGCGCTGCTCGCTTGGCTGGCAGAGGGACGGTTACCCGAACCGAGGTCTTTGCTATGTGGGTGCTGGAGCAGGCAGCATCTTTAAAAAGAAAAGAAAAAAATGGTGATTAAATAATATTTTTATTTTTTAAAAAAAGCTCACAAGGTAAAATTAAGTTCCAAATAGAAAAAAATTGCGCAAAAGAAATCTCTCCTGAAAAATGTTTCTATATTAAGTGAATAGGTTAATTATTTTTTGATGTACAAAACATAGCATGTTTGTTTGCTAAAGCAGAACAAAAACTTAATTTTTGAGGAAGATTATTGTAAATTGTCTCTTATGAAATATTTTTGTAATTTCATCTCAAATGTATCATTTCCTATATTATTATTCCATTTATTAATTATCCAGTTTGTGTCTAATCAACATAATTGAAAATTGACATTGTTTGATTTTTTTTTTCTTTGAATTAAACATTGCTAGCATGTTTCATGTTGGTGTTTATTTTGGGTGACCATTGTTCATCTCTGCATTTTTGTCTTTTATTCTATCTACCTTTTTCAAGGGACTTTTGGAGTAACTTCCCTGCAGTGCCTGGCAGGGCAGTCAGCCAGAAGGGATTCACTACAGAAAGTAGAAGAAAGCTGGCCTTGGGGCTGGGGACAATTATTCAGAGTAATTGTAAAGTTGAGGATTTTTTTTTTTTAATAGAAAGCTTTTTCTTTCATTTACATGTGAAAGCTTTGTAGCTTCAGTAGCAAAACACGAGGTAATGTGGTTATATAATTTTGCTTTACGTTAGGTGTTTCAAGGCATATTTTAGTAGTTCTGTTTACAGATCACTGCATGTCCCTTACCCATTCCCACATCTCTTTCAGTGAGATGTGTCACCGTCGGCAAAGTTACATAAGTCTGCAATGAAAGTTGTTCACGCTTTCTGACTGTATGTATGCCAGAACTTACCACGCTACCTCTCCTCTCCTCTTAGTCTTCTTAGGGGAGCTCTGACGCCAACTCACAAAAAAAAAAGGAAGGAAGCAGGGAAACATTTCTTACTTGACGTGAGTCACAATTCCAAATTCCTGCACGCAGTCCAAGTTTCTTATTGGTATGCACTAATGGTCTTCCTGAACACCCTCAATATTCTTTGATAGATTCCATCTTCTGCTGTCATACGTGGACACACCCTGTGATAAGAGCCGTGAGAGGTCTGCCCTGGTGGGGCATGCTGGAAGCTTTGCAATTAATTCTCACGCTACCGTGCGGAACGTGACAAGAGCATAACTGTTTCGCTGCCTTTTAAAGAAAGCGTTGCTTTTGCCACCTTCTGTGCTCGGTTGACACGTGACCTTCAGAGACGGGAAGTGTCTGTAGCTGGGAAACCGCACAGGGGCAGCCCGCTGTTGTGCACGTTTACCTAATGTGTCTGGACCTCATCCACGTTGGCCAGTTAGAGCAGAGTCTAAATGCAGGTAAAGTAGATAGTGGTTTAGGAAAGCTGAGTTCTGGGGGCAGCAAAAGAGTGGTCTGCTTTCTATTTTCCTCCAGCCAGAGCCTCTGAAAGCCAGGCTGAGCGCTGTTGCTGTGTGGCGAATTGTTCGTCTCCTGCACCCCCCAAACATGATTGATGGGAATTAGCCCATGGCTGCTTTCTGATAACAGCAGGAATGGCAAATCCAACTCTGCAGGGCTCTCCCTGCTGCATTCCCACCTAGCTGTATTCCTTTCCTATGGCAGGAGCGCACACTGTGTGCTATAAAGCCCTGTACCTGGCCGAGCAGAGGAATGGCCAGTGTGCTGTGCTGCATCACGCTTGGCCAGTGCGCTGGGCAGTCAGAACTTGGAAGGAAGCCAGGAGAGAAGCAGCACTGCAGGGTATTTTTCATCATCATCTACTACACGTACGTTTTTTCACTCTGCGGAGTGTCATCGTAGTCCCTGGGTGAGTCAGAAGTTGGGAGAATGAGCCAGAAAGGAGCTATACTGAGATGTGTGCTCTCCAGTCAGATTGGGCTGATCTGCGGGAGAATTTGCGGGGAGGGAGTGCCGCCCCAGGCAGCGGTTAGTCATGTCTACAGTGAGGGAGAGGTGCTGCTAGGGGCTGACAGACGGTGATGTCTTTGCCATTGGTGCATGCAGATCCCAGTATCTTTAATTTATAGTTGCAGAATTTCTCTTGGCTTCTGTGGGATTTTTGCTTGAATATGGATTTTCAGAATTAGCCCACTATTTTAAGCCGAACTGTCCAAAGTTACCGTTGCTTTGTGCAGCTCTCAATCCCATGAAGAAAGTGTGTGGCTTAGCAGAAACAGTGGTGTGGAACAGTTAATCAGAATTCCCAGATGAGTCAAATTTCATTAGATGGTTGCAGCCAGTTTGTCTATTGCTGAGTGTGTAGCTTGAGTCTTTGCAGAGTCATGCAGGACAAAGTGTTTAGCAGAGATAACCACAAGCCAGTTTCCAAACTCTTAAACTGATATTTAAACATTTTTTTTCTCTTTAATGTTTTGTACCAGATGTGTTAAACTGTTTATTTTCAACCAGATAATGAGTGTTTTCACATTTGTGGTCTACCAGCCATCTTAATGTGTGTCTAGTGCTTCACTGAATAACATTAATGTGCATTGCAGCCTTTCTCATGTTGTTGATTTTCCCGTTCATATAATCAGCGTTACTGAGAAGCGATCTTCAGTAATGCGGTGTTGTATGTGTACGTTCCCATGCTACAGGAACTGGCTAGCTAAGTCTTGCTTTAATAAATATACTATTTCTTGACTAAGAAAGGTCATTAAGATACTGACCAAAGCCACTGCGGCATTTTAGGTTTTATTTTACGTCCTCACTAAATTCTGTCCTGAGTGCTACAAGTCTGCATCTGCTAGCTGTGACCCTTTCCTGGACTGCCTTGAGCCAGGATTACTGTCTTTCATTTCTGCTACCAGTTTTTGGTGTGGAAAGTCTTGCTCATTTTGGTTTGTTTGCATTAGCTTTCAGGATCCTTTACGATGAAAAAAAAAATGCAATATCAGTTTTCAGTACCTCTATAAACCAGTTACTTGCACCTAAAGGACTTCATACTTTCACCTTCAATGAAGATTTGTAGTTAACACTGGAGTCACTTTGTTCCTTGGTTCTGTCAAATTTTTGTTGATTTTTCAACTTCTGCGAGACTGTGAAAGCCTGTTTAAATTGTGTTGAATTTGCAGATAGTTCTTAATGTGGAATCTTTTCTTGTTGTCCTAAAACTAAAGTGGCTTCCTACGTCTGCTCTGGTAGAGATTCGTGGTCAGTAGCTTAGCCACCAAAGCGCTGCTCCTTTGAACTTTGAACTCAGCACAACTGGACAGCAAATTTTTATTTTCTATTTTTACAAGCAAAAGCAACATCTAAGAAAATAACCTTTTATCTGTGTAGAGCTGGATGTATTTTAGCCATGCCAGTCTAGATAAAAAGAATGTCTTGCATTTTTTAAAAGCTTGTGGGAGGAGGCTCACAATAGAGGCTCCATTGTGCTGTTAGTACTGAGTGTACAGGAAATCACAAATTAGCTGTGACGAGAGTATTGCAGGGGAGTTTTAAGTTTACTTAATTCCCATAGCATTGTATGATTTTGAAAGGGTTTCACAATGCATCGCCTTTGGGTTTGGTTGTATATGTTGTTTGTATTTGGCAGCCTTCTGATCAAGGTTTTCTCTTACCATGTCTTTGTTCAAAAGGTTTCATATTTTGAATCCTTGAATCCAGATGACTTTCCCTCTTGCTGTAAATACAGAGGCATACAAGTACACTTGGTATTTATCTCATGACCACCCTGCAGCCATCTAAAATTTAAATCTGGCATTATGTATTCAGCAGTGAGAACTATCTCCTTAAAGCAAGCGATAAAGAAGGATTTTAAGGAGGAATTTGGAGAACAGTAAGCTGCAGGCACAACTTTTCCTTTCCTAGCGGATTTTGATCCTGCAGGATGTTGAGTTATTCAGCTTCCAGTTGATATTGAGGGGACTTGGAGTGGGCTTACAAATCCGTATGATCCGGCTGCATCCGACATAATAAGCCCAAGTTATTACAGAATAACTCTTTTTAGTTAAAATTTTGTCCAAAGATTGGGCTGGATCAGTACCTGCAGTTGAAGAACAAATTCTGTCACTGAGTTGAAAGAATTAGGATTATGAGGACTCCTCAAAATCATGCATCTTATTTTGTTAGTCCTGTGAATAAAGAAAGTACAAAGCATTACATTGCATTGAGTTGGTAATTTAGAACCTGAAACACTGTGACTATTACAATTTAGCATTTATTTTCATAACTTGGCTAGCATCTTCCCTCTGGACTTGGTTTTAAGCCTGTTAATTTTTGTTAGGGATTTTTCTGAGCTATGTGGCTTTGTTTAAAAAAAAAAATCTGTTAACAAATACATAAATAGAAAATATTTTTTTATATCCACAAAGGGTCAAGGTGGGGGGAACCCCAAGAAATTGAAAACAAAATTTGGGTTTTTTGACTGTCCTAGTGGTACTATCTTGTAGAAAATATGAGTTTTTCAAAGTGTGGTTTACACAATTCTAGCAGCTATTGAAATACAGATTTATTGGCAGGTGGGGTTTTTTTTTTCTGTGCGGCGAAAAAGAAGGGTATCAAATAATGTAATTCTCCCTCAGATTTTCAATGAGAATTAGTGAAAAATTAGTTATCATTTTAGAAATCTAATTCCAAAAAAGGACATTAAACAGTGATTATTTTCATAAATGGGTAAATAACCTCATCTGTTATATCTAAGATTTCTTTAATTGTGAAGTGCAAAGTGAAGCAGTCTGTGAATAAAGCATATCATACTTGGGAAACTGCTCACATTTAATTAAGTACAATTTTAAGTTGGCTTAGTTAAGCTGGTACAAGCCTGTTTGGGCTCTCGTTGAAGTGTAAGCTAGGCTTATTTCACATTTATGTTAAGAAATTTAGGAATCAGCAAAACCAAATCAAAATGTGGTACTTAGCAATGACCTTATATATTGGGTATTTGTGTTCTGGTTTGCAAGCATACGTAAGTGTAAATGCAGCTTTTTTTGTGCGTGGGGGATTTGTGCCTCTCTATAAAAGGAACTTTACTGAAGCACCTGTGTTTGGAAATTGATGTCCTACATGAGAACTGAATCACCTTGAAATCCTTCTCTTTTTTTTTCCTTGGCCATACAGGAAGTTTTGCATTACTTAAAATCTTGGATAAGTGCTGAAGTAAGGTAAAGTGCAGGGTTGCTAACTTTCAGGGCAAATTTGGCCTAATTATTGGCAGGAGAATTGAAAGAGTGGAAAGCAGAGACAGCCCAGATTGTCTTGGTCGTCTTCCCACGCTTGTGAGTAGCTTCAGGAGTGACCTGGGATAATTCACTTCACTTCTCTGTGGCCAGCACTGTCATACGTTTAGCGCAGGCAGTGGTGGTGAGGTTACCTGGGAATACCCTATTTGGGATCTGTTGGAAAGGGCACCAGATTACAATAGGATTCTGTTGTTAATGGTGCTCTGAGTAGGTGCTTCGTAGGTCTTGTTTGTGTCCTTGTTTAACACAGGGAAATGGTTTGGGGAGGCAATGTGCTTTCAGTTGTGAACTGAATGACAGTGAATGCACTTGATAAAAAGACAGCCTGTGGCTTGACGGGACACAACACTGTACGAAACATTCTGCTGTGACTGAAGGGCTTACTTTTTTCAAATTAAAAATGCACTTTCCAGCGTTAAAGCTCTTCTTTAAACAGCAAAAACCCCTTCCTATATATTTGAGTGGGGAAGTTGTATTTCACCAATTAGCTTGAGAGGACGTGCCTGCAAACAAACCAGCGAAATACTGGTAAGTGATGAGGCTGCAGCTCCATGTGCTGTGTGTTGAAATATGCTCAATGGAGCCTGCGAAGCTACGAAGGCTTGGAGCAGAGACATGATTGTGAGCTATTTTTACTTAACAGTTGAACCTTGGAAGAGAAGAAGTAAGGGATGATTTCTTTCAGTTTGAGTTTGCACGTTGTATGACTATTAAAAACTTCAAGACGACTGTTAAGTAAAGACAGCTACTTGAAGTGCCAGATGGAAAAGAGCAAGAAAAGTGCCTTCTGTTTAAAACAGAAAGGGGATTTTTGCTCGTTTTGTTCTGGGGTGTTCTCCAGTCCACCCAGTTGCTGTGCCTGGCTGTCTTCTGTGTTGCAGTTTCTGTCCGGGGGCCCATTCAGGCATTAGATGCGTAGCGAGGTGCATTTCTCTCATTAATTGCATGACAGAATGCAGACTTCAAATTACATCTTCATTGCATGATGCCAGGTCTGCATCACGGCTTCGGGCTCCGTTGCCAAAGTCGGAATGGCACTTTTTAAGTTACTACTGGCATTGTCCAGTAAGTGCTCTTATGGACGTTGCAAACATTTCTGCTATTCTAGAAATGCGCTGGCTTTCTCAAAAGCTGCTGTGGTTTGTGAAATATGACTGCTTGTTTGGTTTGGACACGAGACCCCTTGATTCATTTTTTTGCAGAGTAGTTGATCATCTTATTACATCCATTTTATGTGGATTTAGTTCAAGGCCTGTGTTAGTTTATACATAACTTGGAATAATTGGAAAATGTGAAAAATGTAGAGTATTCTTCAGTTGGCTAAAATTTTAAAAGGGCGTTTTTTCCTGCCGGCATCTGGAAGTCAGCCAGGTGAAAGTTAACATTCCCACAATACCTTTTCTGCGGGATAATGGGCAAGTTCAGGGCAGCATTCTTTCTTTCATTTATATAAACACTGTGCTGGCCAAGGCTATGGGAGAAGTATTGCTGAACATGGAATTGTTGCTGTTTGCCCTTGCAGTTGTTGCTCTGTTGACAATGATTTATGTTTTTTTTTAATGTCATTGTTGTTCTCCTATTTATATTTAAATAACATGGAGTCTTCTGCACTGTTACCATTCAGGATCTTGCTCAAGGCAGTGCTGTATGAAAAATCGATGCGCTCTGTGGATGATTTCGTACACAGTAGTGAAACGATGTATCTAGTACAAAGCTGAGTTTCAAAACCTTTCAAAAAGTAGAAAGCTGTTTGTACAGCAGTAGGGTCTCTTTGACAGTAGATGAAAAGAGGTGAAGGTCTGAGAAGCTGAACTGACCTTTCATCTTACTCAACTTTGCCACCCTTGGTCCTTCTGAAACATAGCAGGAATAAATTGTCAGGGAAGAGTGGAGTTCGGTGCGCAGGTACTGTCTGCTCTGTGGCTGGCTGACAGCTTTCAGTTGCCACCACTGCTTTGAGTAGGGGTAATTTTTGTAGTATTAAAGATCGATAGGAATTTATTAAAATACATTTTTCCCTGTCAGAATTCATGTATTTGTACTTGCAGAGTTGCTGAACAGTCTACGTACCGCAAAGGTTATTGCAAAGTGCGTAACTTTCCATATAGCGTTATGAATTAGGAGTGTTCAGCATGTCTTAAGCATATGTGGATTTGAGGATCCCAAACAGGAATTCAGTGTGTACTGCCTCAAAGTAATAGTTCATACAAGAACTCTGCAGAAATTATGACCTCTTCACGCAGACGAATTACCGTTTTTCAGCTTCTAAAAAAACTACAGAAAACTGCAGTAGTACTGGATCAGTTAGCTGTGGCTGACCTTAGGTAAAGTTTGGGGAGAGGTAGTCAGAAACAAAGAATTTCAGAGATACTGAATGTTTACTGTTCTTAAAAAATCTTAGTGACTGAACAGATTTTCAGCTTAGGTCTTTTCTTCCTTTTTTTTTTTTTTCCTTTAAATGGCAAAACTTTTCCTAGAAAATGCATGTTTTTATTATCAATGCTTGTTTAAAAGGGCAGCAAGCAACTGGCACATCTAAAAATTTAAATTCTTGGTGAATTCTGTATTGACAGAGGAAGAAACCCTTAATCTTTCATGCTATCTGGATAAGCTGGAACATGGCCATATAATTACTAACTTTCATCCACTGATATCACTCAGATACTTACACAGACTGAAGCTAGTAAATGAACCTAAAAATCATTTTATGTGAACTTTGCGTTTTTCCGTGCAGTGTGTAGGCCCGTTGTCATGTAATCTGTGTGTTCACAGAAATATGAAGTCAGTAGGATGGGTACAAGCACCTGTCATTTTCTGCTCTCTATTCATGCAGAATGCAGCAAAACAGTAAAATTCAGTCGTACTAAAATGCATTAATGGTGGGATTTCCAGCTTCCAGATCTGTGACCATAATTTTTCATCTGTTTTAAACCTGTAATGACTTTTAGTATGTTTTAGGGAACTAAATAAGAAGAAAAGCAGTGTTGCTTACTTGATAAAATAAAGACATATTAAGAAGCAGGAATTTATTGCCTGTCTTCAGTTTGTTTTCATTTAGAACAGAGGTTTTATGGACCTTTTAGTTGAAGGTTATTTATTTCTCTTGTTTTTGAAGAACAAATACTGAACTGCTGCTTTTATTGCATGTCAGTGTCAGTATCTTGGAACTGACTATATTTAGATCTGTAGCATTCTTTTCTGTTCAATATTTCTAAACTTTCTTGCTTAATAAGTCTGTTTTTTTTCCCCATACAAATGCATACAGATGTGGAGGATATATGCCATGATTTTACATGTGAACTTCTAACTTCTCTTTTTTTTTTTTTTGCTGTAGTTGTGAAGTTGAAGTTGCTCATACACATACAGAATTTTAATTGCATCAGATACGTATGTGCACATTGTTACATGAGCTATTTGTGTGCAGATGCGCATCTTGTAATTCCTAATGCGCTTGATTTTGTAACTAATGCTCAAATAGCGGGCTGCCTTACCCCGCAAGCAGCTCTGCTGACTGATTGCAGAACCCCAGTGCCACTCAGTGTGAGTAAGGAACAAAGCAGGGCCTTCTTAGATGAAGACCAAAAATAAAATCCTAATGAAAGATGTGCGCTGAATAGAAACCTGTGCTTTCGTGTCTACCAACTGTGAGGCCTCCATAAGAATTGCTGCTATTGTACGAGTGTTCCCTCCTCCTTAATGGAGGTGTTCTGTATCCTGTTCTTCTTGTTGACTGGAGAATGACAGCTTTTAGAAGTATTGTAATGATGAAGTGCCATTAGCTGTATACCATTCTCGGCTTAAATTGCATCCTTTGTTGTGTTCTTTGCTATTCTTGTAAAATAGTTGGGTATGGTCAGGATCTTGATTTCCAGCACTTCTGCTTTATTTTTTATTTTCTTGTTTTGTAGGTTATTCATTTTTTTTTGTTGAATTATACGTATTTCTGTCATCAGTTGGCATGGAAACATGGCTACTTTATAGGCTGGTTGCTTTTAGCGTTAATTTGCAGGTACTTGGTTTTGAATGTGAAAATGGAAACCATTTATGCTCTTCATCATTCCCCATTATTAATACTTCCATGCTTTCCGATGCAACGTAAATTATCTTTCCTTCTGTCTTAGAGGGCAGGATGTACTCTTTTTTTTTTAAAGAGGGAAGAAGAAATAATACTCATAATGCTGCATTATGTACACTGTGTTAAGAAGACAGTACTTCGTATAAAAGTGTTTGGTTTGTTTTTTTTTATACATGTAACTCAACAGTGTCAGTGAAACAAAGACTAACACCAAATCTTAGTTTAAGCCTGGAAAGCTTGTAACACTTCTCGATAATGCAAAGTCACACTGCTCAGTTTCATTGTTATTAATGTGTTTATTAATGTTACCCTTCCTTTTTTGTATTTGAAGAGCACCCTGTTTTCTTGTTGAGGTTTGCTCAATTTCACTTGAAAAAGGTCAGAGGTTTGCTTTGGTTGGTACCTGTTAAAGTGAGGGAATACTTTCATTGATGCTTTGTGACTTTAGTTAGCAGAGTTTGCAGTTTCTGAGCTACCTCTATGCTGGCAGAAGTTAATTTGTAGGCAGTTTTATAACTACTGCAGCTGTGTTCATGGTACATGGTGGTATGCTGTAGCGACTGCTGCTTGGAAAGAAACAAGTAGCACTATCGCACATCTTCATAATGAAGAATAGTTAGATTATTAGTGTTTGACATTTATATAAATTTGAAAGCGTATCTGAATACATACTATTTTAAGTATAGACAACTCAATATCTAATTTAAGACCTGCTATAAACAGGTGAAGACTGTCTGTTTTCAATGTAGTTGCTTTCAAGTTCTTTAGGATGATATTCAATCTCATTCTAATTCCTAAGACCTACAGAGTGTTGTCTGAAGAGCTTTATACAGGTTGGATATGCAGAATAAAAATAAGATTTGAATTAATTTACTTCGGCTCATACTTCTCCATCCCATTCCAGACTTCCAACACTTTGTTTCATAGGGAGCGTGCAAAACGAACAAATTCAATTGATGCTGCTCATAACTCCGTTTTAGGTATTTAATAAGCAATCAGTTCATCTGGTGTAGTGGGTGTATTGCTGCACTGCTTTTTCTTTACTCCCTAAGTTAAACTACACGCAGTTCAATTTAAAAAGCATGAGTCTATGCAGGATTTGACAAACTGCAGTAAAAGAACTACACATCTGCAGATTAGGAATACATTGTTCCTGCCACTAGTCCTATTTTATTAATTTTGTGGTATTACTCAGCAGCATTTGGCTCATTCCCTCTGGACAGTTTAAAAAAAAAAAATCAGAAAACTCTATAGGTGTAAACCCCTACGTTTTCAAATGTAATATTTTCTTTAAATAGCTTTGGTGGAAAAAAAAATAGTTTGCTTCATACCAAACCCTTCTACCAGAGCTAGTTGGAGCATTCTTTCAGTTACTTGCAAGTGGTTTTCTCAGCAGTTAGAAATAGTTTAATATAGAAGGTGAGGTCTTTTTGTCTTGCTTTCAGCAGTTTACAGATCAGATTTTTACTAACTGTGATGCAGCTGTTAAAAGAAGCTAGGCTGTGCGGCTTCCGGTGTGACAACATCTCATCGTACACATAGAATAAATCCATTTCTCCCCTCTCGACCCCCCCTTTCCCCTTCATTCTCTCATAAACAAATAGGTCTGTTAACAGAGAATAGTGAAAAATAGTGGAAAAAAAACCCCTTTTATCATCTCAGTGTACTTGTCAGAGTAGCTGGAGACAACATACACTTCTGTGGCTGTTGTAAACTACTTTTTTTTTTCTTTTTCTTTTTTTTTTTTTTTTTTCTTCCCCGCCCCCCCCCCCCCCCCCTTTCCATGGAATGCCTAATGGCACTTCTGGTCCAGGAAAGTCAGCAGTGAAAACCACATTGGCAAAAGAAAAACCGCCACTATTAATTGACTTAATCCCCATACTTAATTGTAACTTTTGTGGCTTGGGTTGATCTCTTCTTTCACGTTCTCTTTGGTACGAAACTTTTGGTAATCAACATAGCCTTTTTCTACATGTTTTTAATTCTTTCAATCGGGTTGTTGTCTGTGGTTGGTGTCCCGCAGCACTCACAACTCGGTTCAGATCGCTGGTAAACACAGCAGAACTTGCCAGTTGTGTTGTTTTGGTTTGTGATAACATGGCCCCCAAAACTGAGGGCAAAGCAAGTAAGTTAAGTGTACTTGCTGTTGCATAATCCCTGCTGTCCTGCAGTGTTGGAAGAGAGCATCTTTCTCAAATTCATTTATCCACAGGTTGGTTATGCTACTTGTTGAAATCAAAGGCTTCGCTTCTGTTGGGAAGCTTTCCTGTAGTCTGCTGTGGGTCTTGCCAGACCTCCCAGAGAATTAAGCTCCTAATTGTGTTGTCTTTCGAATATTTTTGACATAAAAATTTAATTATAGGGAGTAGTTAACGTGCTTCAAGGAATATAGAGTCCTGCTTGAGTATTTTATCGAAGTGAAGAAATGTATCAAAACAGACAGGTGTCAAAGTGTCACTAGAAGATGTTCATATCCTTAAAAGAAAAAAAAAAATACTAAAACTTTTCTTAGCCGTGAAGTTTTCAGTGACTCCATTAACTTTGCAAGTCATTTGGCTGCTGTGAGATTGTGGAAGGCGTTGTATGAAATTAGAAAACAACAAAGTTAGTTGTCCGCAAGGTAATGATGTAGTAAGTGTCTTAATGATACTTTGTTAAGAAGTTGATATGTTGCAGCTTGCTACAAGGTAATTTTATAGTCACTAGCATTCAAAACTTGGAAAGAGATTTCTGATGAAAATACTGGTGGGAATCTTGGATTCTGTCTGTATTCTTAACTTCGAGTAGCAGCTTAGAAAAGTCGCCAAGGGTCACATTTCACAATATATTGTGGTGGTGTAAACTTTATAAGAAATAATGCTGATTCATTATTTTTCCAAAAATATGAGAACTTGTAGGTGGAGTTGCCTCTTAAAGAGTTTAGCTTATTGAACAGCACCAACTTATTTACTATTTGTACGTACCTTACTTTATCTGGCTTACAGTGCAGACCTAATAGAGTAGCATCATCTGGGCTACTCGGGGATGTAGAATTTTCACTACAGAGTTATTTTCTAGATTCCTCTGCTATTCTCAGCACTTCGTGTTCTTCTTTTTGTACCTGGGATGCCCATCCTGACCCAGGAGAGGCAGAAGGAAAGCAGGGATTGATCTGAAGAATGTATTGTAAGAGATACAATTTCCTCTGACATTAGTTGTGCTGTGAAAGTACCTAACAAGCAAAAAGAGAGTGATAGTAACCAAAGTTAGGGAGTGGAAGTAATAACTTTTTTTGTTGTTGGTTTGTTTTTTTTGTTTTTTTTTTTTTTTTTTACTTTTGCAGTGATATACCTGTGTTAACTTGATTTGCTTTACATCTATGAAATAGGGAAAATTAATCTTATGAAGACCTGTTGTTTCTCGGTCTCAAGAGCAAGGATTAGCTTTGTGTTCTCCCATCACATTCTGGAAAACAGTCATAATGCTTTCCTGGTTTCTGGGAGTTATCTGATAGCTGTTGTCTTGCACTGGGCAAGCACTAAGCTGTCATTCCCTCCCATTTTTTTTCAGAAATTACAGCCAGCAGGAAACAGTTAGACTTGTTTTCCAGTATCTTTCTCTGTGCTGTGCCCGTTTTCTGAACAGCAGAATGAGTTTCAAGATGTGCTTTGGGTTTACTTGCATGGAGTCGGTGATCCTTTGATTGTCTTTGGATCATAAAATTCCAAGTCGTTGGAGTGTTTCCTGTGGCTGCTTTCAGAAATGTAACGCTCCTGCAAGCCAGCCTTTCAGCACGCTGCTGTTTATCCTGCTCCTGACATCCCTTATGTTTCTAGTTTCATAAAATGTAGAAAAGCCATAGAGTAAAGTTTCTTATTTTGGAAATTCTTTATGGCATCTAATACATTAGTCTTGTTTCCATTCAAATTACTTCTCAATTTGTTGTCAATCTCTGTTTTGTTTGGAAAGGAAGTTGCTGCGGTCTGGTTTTTTTTTTTTTTTTTTTTTTTGTAACTGTCCATTTTTCGCGAACTGTGGTGCTGCAGAAGTCTGAGGCGGCTGCTGCGAGAGGGGGAGATGACATTTTTGTGATGCACATGTGTGCTGTGGGCAGATTCGTAAATGTCTCTGCCTGCAGATTGGGGGACATAGGAGCTGTAATAATTTTTATTTTTTTTTAAGATAAAGCATACATGAAAAAGGGTAGAATAAAACAACAAACTATCATCTTAACTTCATTTACTGGGAAATGCAATAGTGAATGCATTTTCCAAAATACAGTGCTTGTTCCCCTATGAAGAATGAAGGGTACCCTTTTGCCTGATGCTTTTGTACATCTTAATAATGGAGTCAATAATTTCTTTTCTAATACTTTCTTGCAGCTGATGTTTTTAGCACCGATAAATGTTTCATGCAGTTTACAGATAGAACATGACTTGTGCCCTGAAAAATTTATAATTTGAAGCCTTTATCTGCAGACAAAGCATTTTGTGTGTGAATGGACCCTTTTCTAGTTGAAAACAGTTAAACTAGAGAAACTAAAAGAAACATTATAAACCTTAGTGAAAAAATGTATATGTGCATAATTTTTAAATACTTCTTACTTTCAGGTGTTCAGTGGAAGCAATTTACAGTGTTGAAAAACCTTCTCTAAACCCCTTCAGTATGTGATATGTGTGGGAAGAAATATTTTGTTTCTCTCATCAAGTCATGGGAATAACTCCCAATTTTAACTTGTGTTTTTCATTACAGCTTTGATGGTAATACTGGGACCAGAGCCTTTGTAATTGAAACTCAAAACTCTACTTGAAGAAAAGCTCAGTAGATCAGCTCTCTTACATCATACGCTTTTCTTGTATTATGATTAAATGTAACTTGATAATATAAACTTCAGCTTTTGCCTTAAACTGCCTGCTTTATTTGGCACTTTGACTGTTGTTACTGGCCTGTTCTCAGTGAGCTTGTCATTTTTATACATCCTGTTTGCTTACCTTCAAAATGAACATCTCTTCAGAAAATCCTGTTTATTCAGACTTTGTTTGACTGCAAAGAGCCCTGGTTGGGAGGTGCAGGACTTGGATTTCAGTATGCTCCAGACTTTCTAATTTTCTAATTTTTACAACAAAACTGTTCACTAGTTCGTAATCATCATCAAACGTTTTGTTAATATTGACAGAGAACAGCAGAGGTCAGTGGCTGTGGGAGGAACTGAAAAGGGAGAGAGAAAAAAGAGCTTTAAGAAGCCCTTTGCACTGGTTCAGTGTTTGTCAGAGTTGCTTTGGTTTTCAGAAGAATGTAATGGAGTGTAACTCAAGAGGGAGTTTATGATCCTCGTTTATCAGAAGCCTTCACACTGTGTTGAATTGTCCCTTTTTACTTACCTGAAGTCTGGGATATATATATATATATATATATATATATATATATATATATTTGTTGTTTTTTTTTAAAGTGCTGTAGTTGTTTATCTTGGGAGAAGTTTCTAGCTCTCCTCCTTTCTTCCCATCCCTAAACAAGAAAGTTTATAGGGCTTTTTTTTGTTTGTTTGGTTGGATTTTTTTTTTTCCCCCCACTTATAGTGGATTGCTGACATTCTTAGCACCATGATGTTCAGCTGAGCGGTTGGTGAATCACATTAGATGGTTTCCCAAAAAAAAAAAAAAAAAAAAAAAAAGTTCAGAAGTTATAAAGAAGATGGAGAGGTCAGTGTTCAATATATAAAATACTTCCGTGCTGTTATTTTTAGTGTCATTCAAATATATTCTGCTGACCTAAAAAAAAAAAAAAAAAAAAAGAGAGAGGAAAAAATAAAACACAACATCAAACCAAAAAACCTTGTGAAACTAATTTGATTATCCAAGGCCCCACACTTTCTTATCTTCAGACTTTTTGATAAGGAAAATAAGGAGTGCCCCAGGTAATAGTTTAACGTTCTTGGTCAAAGTACAGGTGTACTGTTAGAGAAATTGCTTTCAGTGTTTGGGGTCAGAAAAAAGGAAGCCTTTGGCTCCACTCGAGTTTCTGGGTTTCTTTCTCTGAGGCAGCATCCTCTACAACATCTAAAATGTGAGAAAAGAAGCACAGAGAGCAGCTGTTAGTACAGGCTATGTTCAGAAATTATATTCTGTAATAAGTACTTGGTAGTGTCTTTAAAACATAATGTGAAATTAATTCTCTGAAAGCAGTTGTATTGACAATGCTAAAAGCTGGTATTTTTTTCCCAAAGCATACTTCAGCTCAGGCAGTGGTTTAAACAAAAAGAACTCCAGACCTGCTGGAATGAAATAACTTGCTGTAGGAGAAACATTTTTGGAGGAGAGAAAAAAAAAAGTCCTCTTTTCCTTCATAGTACAAATACATAATATTCTACAGGCAAATGCACGGTCGTTCCTTCTGTATTATGTTTTAAATTAAAATTATGTAACTGTTAAGCTTTTATCAAAATCAGTCAGGATGCCAGTTCTGATATCATGGTTTTAAAAAGAAAAAGCAATGCTTGTGTACTTCATTATGTTGAATAGGTGGGTAAAAGAGTGAGGATAAGGACCACTGATTTATTCCACTTCGTGTGGCAGCACAGCCCTGTTTTGCCAAACCAGTTCCAGACCTGTGTTCCATATTCTAAGTATTGTCCTTAGAATTTCCAGGACTGCATCTTCCGTGGAAAGTGTTTTAGTAAGTCTTGGCATGATCTATATTGTTACTGGAATGGCTCAGGGAGTTAATCATTCTGCTCTTATTACAATTGTTGGAGCAGATTGTTTTTCCAGTTCCTGTCAGCAGGAGTTTTCTGGCTTTTTTTTTTTTTTTTTTTTTAAGTCACACCCACCAACCTATAAAATTTATGGGCTGAAATACAAGCTCAGTTGTATTTTAGAGTTTGTGTGTGTGTTAAGGTGGATTCCACCCCAGTTACAGTTACCAGCCTGCTCCATGGTTGCCATCCTGGCAGAAGACAGCAGTGGATGTACACCCTGATGCACAGCCAGCATATAGCACATTGTGGGAATGTCTCTGCAGACTTGATTTGTGTATTCAGTTTTGTGTTTTAGAGATACCACCCCATACGTAACTGGGAAAGCGATGTCCGTAGTTAGCTATGGGCAAACACGGCTGCTGGAGAGTCCTAGTTCTCAGGTTCTTCGATTGTTAATTTGTAGGTACTGTCCTGAGCTTTGCGGTGATTCCTGTCGGTTATCGAATAGTCTGTGCACGTGCAGGTGGGGGCATTTCACAGTCACCCTGAAACGCGTGGGATAAGTAACAAAAGTTGGCAGCCTTAGCCAGAATTTCTCTGCAGCTGGGATTAATGGGAGTGTACCCAGCCAGGGCAACTCCACCATTGCTCTTTTATTTATTTATTCTTCCCCCTCACCCCCCCTTCCTTTGTTTCAAGTATTTTTAGTTTTATTAAGTAAAGTGAAGTATTTACTATGGACAGACACTGAAAAGCTGTGTGTGCAGGGACAGCTCAGTCTAAAATGTTTTGCCTTTTTCTGGAGTTTGCTTTCTTGTCTGTTCCTGGAAAACAGTGCCTCTGCAGTGTTGGTTTTTTTTCTGTATGTTGTGGTGCTGATACTTACACTTTCTTGTTTCAGTGCTTGATACACTCGTTACTGAATGTTGCCATTAGATTTGCTTTTTAAGCTGTGACAGACAATTAAAACATTTTTTACTTGTTTGTTTGACATGTGATTCGTATTGTTTTCAGTCATTTTGGAAAGTTAGTTAAGAGTAGGCATATCGTTATAGCATGCTCTGAATATGTAAACTGAGTAATTTTTAGACAGATGTGCAGTAATTCCAGTTTTCACTTGAAAGTTTGAAGTACGTGTGTAGCAATTTAAAATGTTGCCAGATGATTCTATTTCCCTTGAATAGAACTTTGTTTCTGATCATAGACTTTCAAGATGTGCCTTGTGGGACCTTCGGTTTTTTTGTGGCCTGACAGGCGTTTAGGATTTTGTGTGCATATTGATGGATGTTAGACAAATAATAGCAGAATTACTACGTATTTAAGGATGACTGGTTACGGATTACTAGTTAAAAACACGAAAGAAACCCATTTCCTCACAGTTGTCAGGCTAATATCTGAGAATGACAAGTTTACTTGTGGCGAAGTAATGTAGAATCGTCACTCTGAGATTCCAATAACAGAAGGGAAATATGGAATTTTCTAAATAGAAATCTTTGACTCTTTTTGTTTCAAGTGTACCAAAAAGGAAAATCAACTAAGTTAGTTGTCTCAAAATACTCTCTTGAGGCCTTTGTGTCGTATGCTGTAGCAATTTCTTGGATACCCAGCCTTATTTCTCACAGATGGTAAAATAATGATGTGATTTGTGCGTAAATCTAACTACCGTGAAAGTGTATGGACCGGGGTGCTAATTCCATAGTAGTGGTTCTGGTTGTGTATTTTGTGTAAGGGAGTGAGCTGCGAATGTCCTGGAGAGTGGCTGGGTGTATTTCAATCCTCACAATTAGCGAGAGGATATAAGTGGGTGTGACTGCTCTGCACATCGTTGGGTCAACACAACGCAGGAAACCACTCTTATTTTTCTTGGTCTCTTGCAAATTAAAAAGAAACGAAGGAAGATGACTTGTTTTTACTGAGCTTGGGTAAATAAAAAACATAGAGTACAATTGTATTCATCAATTATGCTCTTCCAGAAAAGTTTCAGTGTGCTTAGCATTGACCTCTGGGCCTTGTAGACTTCAACAGAGGCTGCACATAGGCTTGAAGTGAAGCTTATGGTTGGCTTTCTCTTTTAAGGATATTGTGAAGCCCAGATTTTATTCCTTTGAAAGTAATTTAGGATTGTTCCTATTAATTTGAATAAGACTTGCATCAAGTTCCTAAAATTCTAGGAAACATAGTTAGAAACATTAAATGAGAAAAGGATGATATGAAATTTACAGGCTTCCGAGGGTAGTTGTCACTGTTTTGAATGTACACTTTGTTGGTTTTCTTTATTTTAAAATAGTATCCCCTCTACCTCCCCAATCCCACGTGCCAAATCATGGGAGATAGCCTCCTGCTCATGCTGAAGGCGGTGACAAAAGACACTGGCTCTGATTCGGGTGGAATCAGGAGATTTTTGAGTTGCATATTCAGCATCTAAATATGCTGAATATCAAAATACTGGAGGCTGGTAAGCACACTTTTTTTTTTTTTGCTTTGCATCCATTTTACTGATCTGTGTACCTGCATAGTACTTTAAAGTTTATTTCTACTTGTCTGCTTTTAGCGTTTTGCTCTACCTTGAATCTAAATGGCACTTGAGGTCACGGTGCACAAAACAACAAGACTATCGAAACAAAATCCAAAATTTAGAAATGCGTGATGTGTCAGGAACCTTAAAATATGTTTTTAAAGTATGGCATTTCTAGGACTTCTGATAGTGCATATTGGCAAATCGAATTCATAACAGCTTCTGTGTTCGTGTTATGAGTGGGATATTTTTTGTTTGTTTTGACAACTCATTCTTTACTTCGATTAATATTAGCATTTACTTCTTTAAAAAAAATTATATTTTATTGAGGACTCAAGTTAAATAAGTGACAACTGACCAAATTTACAGCTTATGTAAGAATATTAAATAAAGGTAAATGTCACGGGGGATTAGTCTCATGTTACATGTGCAAGACTTAAATTAGCTGAGTGTCCAACTTGTTATTTTTGGGTCTCATTTTTGTAAATATTGATCAGATTTTTTTAGCAGTTTGCATTTTGTTAAAAACTTACATCACTTTTATGTTTTACAGTACATAAAGGAAATTTTGTAGGGTAGATTCTTTTAAAAGGACATTGTCGAGGAAGTTTTCCTACTTATTTAATCTTTGCACTTGTAAGAATCCCCAGAAACATGAAAATGAAAACTCTTCTTTGCCAGGCTGCTGTCCTCCATTTCATATGCATATTGGTTTATCTTTATGGGGTTACTGATAAGTGTTGTGCTTTTTGGCATTGATATATTTTTCAGAAAAAAGAATTGAAGCGTTTGTTTTGAAAAAAGAATCACACATTTAAAGAATTACATGGACTTTGCAAACAGATTTAAGAAAATGAAAGGTAGGTCAAATTTTGGGCCTACAAACCTGACAATGTCCTTTACTTTTAACATGTACACCTTGAGAAACATTTGTGATCCTAATGATGTTCTATTGATTGGCAGCAGAAAAATGTGAAAATGACATTATTAATCATTGTTAATAGCTTATCTAGTTGTATTTTGGTATGTTTTCTAATGTCAGCAAATAGTGACAGCCTCTCTATTATTTGTGCAATATGATCACTTTAGTTACTGTCAGTTTGTAACATAAAAGGTTATTTTAGGAAAGGTTTAAAATACATTGTAGTGGCCTAGAGTATGTCAGGGAGAGCTTTGTTATCCTCTAGTTATTAGTATGTCAAGTGGTATTGGCTTCAGCTCTCTCCCTTGGAGTGTGGCACACAAAGGTGCACCTTTGTTTCAGGAGCAACAAGAGGTGCAAGTAGGATTGGGGGGCGGGGGGTGGTAACTATTCAGCTTAGGTAGCTCATTTTCTTCCCAATATTAAAAAAAGAAGTATATCTCATGCTAACAATGGTCTGATAATTTATGTCTCCACGCTGCCTGAGGTATGGAGGTAATAATTTACGACCGTTCCTCTCCTGTTTCGTTACAAAGCTGAATGATGAATTCATCAGTCCTCCTGTTTGTGAGACCCACAGTCACTTGAAATGCGTGTGCGTGGGGCAGCCTCCTGTCGGGTTCTGCAGCTGAAGGCTGCTTTTTAAATTTCCAAGATTTTATTAAGGCGCTCTTCTGTCGTCTGTATGGAGCAGCTATTTGCCATGAGCCTGACTGCCTGTTTGTGTGTGTACATCATACCTGGTGTTACTTCAGAAGAATTCCAGCAGTCACTGGCACGGTAGATTATCTGGGGCAAGAGCTTCCCCACCAGATTATTTCCATATTTGAGGGGGGAGGGAGACCTCAAATTAATAACTGGATTAGAGCTGTCAGGAGAAATTTTGTTTTGTTTTAAATACATTTAGATAACATTAAGGGCCTGACTTATACCCAGCAAGTTCAGAGTTAAGGCTTCTCACTCCATCTCCAGTGCTTGGAGTGCTTGGCTCTCCAGTATGGGTGGGACTGGTGATCACACAGCATCCTCAGATCCCTGCTCACCTAGGCAAAACGTTTTCTGCCTGAGTGGTGCCGACTGTTCCAGGTATGTCTGTTTACAATACACCTGCTGTCCTGCGCAAGGTGCCTTAACCTTGTGTGTTTTAACAGTCCACTGGTTTCCCTGGAATGTTAATGGAGTGGCAGCACAGCAGGTGTGGTGGAAAGCCGGGAGCTAAAGGGGGAAGGGTACAGATGCAGTGAGAAGCTTTAACTTTGAGTTTCCTGGCTTCTGTAAGCACAAGTCAGACCCTTAATGTTGTTTTAATGTATTGTTTGTGTTTAATTTTTAGTAAAAATTTGAACACCATCCAGGCTACAGAGGTTGCAGTGGATAAGAAGTTTAAAAGCTTTGGTTCAAGATTACAGGAGACTGCAAGAAAAATTAAAGACATGGAAATGAGGATCGAATGACAGGCTGCTATTTTGCCTCAGAATACTGAAGATTGTAAAGCATTGAGAAATCGAATTCATGACCCTGGAAATCAAGCTCAGATTAAGAAATGTCAGGTTGGTAGGGGTTCCTGAAAGTCTCAAGTTAGGATCAACTGAGATTGTTTTCCTGTAACAGAGGTTCTAGAATGTGGGGGTGGATGGTGTAATTTTTGTTATCTGTGTTATGTGAAATGCCATTCCATATACTTAAATAAGCCAACTAAGTGAAATTATTTTTAAAAATTGTTTTCACATTTGTGGTGTTGAACGTCACTTTTGACTGATTTACAGTTGTTCCCCTTTGACACCGAGTTGCGTGATTTACTGTTAATGCAGGCATGCAACTACTGCTCTTAAATACGCATTGCTTTATCCTGCCACTCCAAGGGTCTGCTGCAGAGCTAAGCAGACGGTACAGTATGACATTTCTAGATAAGAAACAGGCAGAAGGTATCTAAATGGTGGAGGAAGTAGTTTTTTGTTCAAAGGGTTCTGATTCATAGTAAAACTGTCTTTCCAAATGTAAACTTCAAATAGTGACTGCCACTGTGATTAAGTTACTGTAAGTTTACTTAAGTCTTGAGTTATTGTCTGCGATTCAGTGACATGGTATTTAGGCAGAAAGATTGTGCAACAGCAAGTCTATGCTGAAGTTCAAAAAGGATTTTGGCAAGCAAAGGTTTGTAGGGTTTTTGTGGTCAAGGTCACTGGATGTATTTGAGTTCTGGGGACTCTTAAAGTCTGAGATTGTTTTGAGGAGGATTTATCCCTCTAGTTGTTTTTCTGACTTTTGTTTCTCTGCTTTGGAGCTTGTTCTGGCATGCACGAATGTTAGACACGAGTGACCTGGTTGAAATTGATAGATTATACTGGCATTAGGGGAAAACCAGACCACACCTTTATGTATTTTAGGTAAACCATTATTTTAAAGGGTTGTGTTTTGTGATACTGTATTTCATTATTTTCTAAGATCTAGTCAGAAAAGTCATACTTAAAGTGATGCTTTTTAGTCTCATCTTCTGTTATCTGTTAGGACTGTGTGTTCTTCTGTTGACAGAGGTGCTGTAGTTGTAGCTCTAAAGGGAATCATCTCTGCTGTATTTTTCCTCATTCATCTTCAACAACTTCAGTATCAAAGTTCTGTTTTCTTTTTTAAATTTTATTTTAGCTAGGATTGAAACTTATTGAAATCCTGGCTTTGCTGGACTGACAATTTAGACACTAACCAGGACATTTCAGTTGTAAAATAAGCACAATTATTCAATATGACTGGGACTTGCAGTGACATTTTTACATTTGTTTCAAAACAAAATTACATTTTATTAATGCTATGACATAGACTGTTCTGAAAGAGACATGAACAAGTTCATAACATGTTTTATTTTAGGGTGTTTCTGAGTAAATGTAATGTGGGGTTTTATAATTAAGTTCCCATTATGGTGGTTATTGTCTGGATAACTATGTAGCATTTGTGTTGTAGTGTTTGTGTCCTGTACTGCGTTATTAGCGTGTGGTTTATTTACTAGAAATGACTGTACGAAGGTTATGTGGGCATCTCTGGTTCAAACAGGTAACAATAGTAAATTAGCAAGATGTACAGCTTTTAAAAATGATATTAAAAAGGCTTCCATTTAATTTTGGTGGCTGGATATCAAACACTGGTTTACGGAAAGAATCTGCATTATTTCTAAGCATGTCTGTTGGAGCAGAGGTTAGAAATTGATGGATGTACAACAGAAAATAGTTTTAATGGATGTTGTACTTTGCTGGTGAATAGTTTTCACATCTGAATTCATGTCTGCTACAGTGACAGCACTGCAGGTGCAGTCCGTTGGGATAGTCAGTTACTGGGAGATGCTGGGACTTGAACAGAAAAAAAAACAAATGCACTTTAGTGACCAAATGCACAAGGATTGGTGAGGATCTGTTGTCCTCCTGCCTTGAGTCTGGAAGATCCTTTTACTGTTTGCTGCTGAATAAGCAATTTAAAGCATTGTGCCGTTACATTTAAGTTAAAGCCAACTGTAACTTCTAGAAGCTTTGCAGGTAGAGTGATGGGAAAAGTTCCAGTGACCCTCGTTCAGTTGTCTTCAAGTATAAATCCTGTTGGAATAGGTAAAGAACTTAAATGCCAGATTGTAGTAGGACTGATCTGTCATCCTGACTTGGTTGGGGTGGACATGAAATTTAGGGCTGCAAGCTTGACAGTTGAGACTGTGAGGGTAACAGTCTCCTTAGTTGTACTCCTTGAGCCCCAGACCTGAGCTCAGTCTGCTCCTGTTGACTTGTGAAAATCTCTTTTCCCAGCAGCTGTTTTTCTTCACCAGGTATCTTGTACAGCTGGGATTCTGCTAATTTTGTATCCTCTTAAAATGCAGATGTCAGTCTTTCAGGGCTTAATTTTTGACAGAGACTGGGACATAAGATGCAGAGATTTATTGTAGAAGGTAACTGGGTAACCTCAGTCTTTTGCATTAATGTTTGGTTAATTTGTATTATCAAGCAATAAGCAATGTTTTTAAATTCACACTGCAAAAAAAAAGTTGAAATTTATGTACAAGAAATATTCAGCCTGCTTCTCTTTGCAGTATTTAAAATTACTTAATTTAAAAGAAGAAGAAAAATCAATGTACTTCATTCTTGGTTTTGCTTTTCCTTATCTCTTCAGGAAGTCCCTTTTTTTCCACCCGCACTTAACTACTTTTGTGTAAATGTCATAGTTTAATATTATTCCCTTGAGTACTTTTGTGTATTTATAGCATCTATACTGTTAAAAAGATGCACTCTAAATACCTTGTTACAGGGATTACTTTTCATTTTAAGACTCCATAAAGAGGATATAAATGAAGACTGCACTTTCAACTGCTTTTCCTTTCCCTAGATATTTAATGTTTTCTTCTTTGTCCCTCTACAGTGTTTTAAGCATGATGTTGATTTAGGGAGGGTCACTTTGTTCATATTTTGTAAGAGATTTCGATGGTGGATTAATAATGGATGATGTGTTTTTCTGACTAAGCTATACAGAATTGTTTTGTAAAACTTTTATGCCTAAGCAGACCTACATAGATCAGCAAGTAGCCTGTATACTTGGACATAGGATCTTCAGTAAATTCAAAATTTTGCTGTTGTAGGCTTTTTTCAGGTAAATTTTAGTCTCAGCAGATCATCATCATGTATGTAAAGTGGATACTCAAATCCTTAGTGAGTTGCTTGTGATATTCCAAAAGCTACACTCTTGCGAGCCTGGACAAGATATTTCCCGACTCTGTGTAGTGCTCACAAAGGTGTGGAATCCAATCAAAGCATAAACCTTAGATACGATTACACAAACGCTTCTTAATCACTGTTGCGGATGTGCCTTTAAAAAACAAGTATACTGTTCCCTTTGTGGTTTTATCCATCTTCCATTGTTCAGCCTCCTGAGCCTCCATGGCATTTTTTCATGTTTGGTTGACTGTAAACGTGTTCCTGTTTTACTAGCTTCAGTCCTTGAAGTCTTTCTGCCGTCAGAACAAACAGACTAGCTATAAACTTTTTCTTAAATTACATTTGCATGGCTTGAATAACAAGTCTTCTCTGTTTCTTCATAGGCATTCGACCTCCGATCATGAACGGGCCCATGCACCCGCGCCCTTTGGTAGCGTTGCTGGATGGCAGGGATTGTACAGTAGAAATGCCTATTCTGAAGGATGTAGCCACAGTGGCGTTTTGTGATGCTCAGTCTACACAGGAAATTCACGAAAAGGTAATATTTAGAGTTATAATTAAAGTGTTTTAGAAAACACAAATATTTTTGTGATTATGAACAGATACAGTGTTGTGCTAGCTGTGACAATGTGTTTAGCTGTTGCGTTTTAGCTAGTGGTTGATTACCTGAGTGAGTGAGTTATGAGTTGTTTGCAATAAGTGATGAAACACAATGATGAAACTAAGATGAAAGTGTCTGTGTTGAAGTATGCTTTTGTGTAGTGTTTCCTTGTTTCCTTGGCTGGATGTTGTCCACATGCTTACCTACGGAATTAGGATCATGGAGAGGGTTACCTCTGGGAAAATTATATTATTGCATGGTATCTTGAAATGCTTCTTGGAAACACTGTTGCTCATCCTTCAGCTGGAAAGACAAACCTCAGTATTGGATTGACTGTGTGAGGAACTTTCAAACTTCTCTGTTTAGCCAAAGGGTTGTGCAAATCTGGTTAAGACACCGCTTGCACTGAGAATTGACGGTGCAGAAGTTGTTCGAAACAAGTGCTAACCTGAAATTTATTTAGAAAATTAATTTAAAACTTATTAGAACCATTTGTTATTCCAGAAGTTCTCACCCTTCCTGGTGGTTTAGGAGCTGTAAAACAGTTAGAGGTTCTTAATGTTGTCAAATGTTTTTTCATTTTCTTAGAGGGATACCGGTTTTTCATGATGATAGATGAGGGACCCAGCCGACCCGTGCATCCTACATGTTCTCTTCAGACACTTCTTTCAGCATGAAGGCCTCATGTCTACCCCAAGTTCTCGCTGCTCTGTAGACAGCAATATAACCTTTTCCCATCCATATTTCTGTAGAGGTAGAATTAATTTTGGTGAAGTTGTTGGCTAGCAGAGTAATCCTTGAGTGCCAAGCATTCTTTCACGTGAAAAAGGATGAAATCAGGCGTATGGAGGTGAAAAATGTAGTAAATACAACAGCAGAGGAGGAGCCAAGTGCAAAGGAGGGCAATCAGGGGGCCCTTCCACAGGAATTTTCTTGTTTCTCTGTTGTTAGAGTTGTCCTACACTAATTACAGCAACCCTTGGGTTTGTGACAGATTTTCAGCAGCTTTTCACTGTTTTGAATTCATAACTGGTTTAAATATTTATTTTCATGCAATGCATAGCATTATTAAACATTTTAAAGTCTCTGTATATGGTGAAAGATTTAATCTTTTATTTGACTTTCTCACAAAGGCAGCAACTTGAAAGTTATACTAATACTAACTTCACTTCTGTTATCAAGTGAATAAGTCTCATCTTCTGTAGTCCCATTTCGTGTCAGCATCTTCCTGGAGAGAGAACCCCTCAACCAGCTTGTTATTTAGTAAGAAAAATGTATTTTTTTTTTTATTCTGGGGGGAAGAAAAAAAAATTGTTAAAACTTTTGAAATTTATAAGTGGTAGTGGTTTTTTTTCCTTGTGCTTTTTTCCCTTTTTTAATAAAAGAGAAGACTAAAGAGTTTTGTATGCTGTATCACCACAGCAAACTACAACTGCTGATTCTCATGATTCAAGCAAATGCAAGAGATTACTCTCCTCTCCTGGAGCCCTGTGCGTAGTTCCTTGGTGAACATCTCTGCAGACTTTCAGATTTCCTGTCTTACCCCTCCACCCGCCCACACAGGAATAGGCTGTTGTCAGAAAAATAGTCAAGAGTTATCTTTAAGGTTGTTTTCTGCAGCATCAGTACTGGCTTAATGCCACTACCCTGTTTTGTTTGACTGTGTTTTAGATACAGTATAATTCTATTGTGAATGGAAAAAAGGAAAAATAAAATTGCTTCTGGTAGGAAATAACCTGCATTCCAAACCTCCTTTTTTCAGTTCATTGGTAGTTTCTCACAGCATGGTTAAAACTATTATTTTTAGATCATTCTTGAATTATCAGATAGATTGAGGGTTGGCAATATTATAGTTCTGATCTCATGCTTTTAAAAATGTATTTATACTTTCATATAGAAGACCATCTTTACAGCGGATGGTCAGTGGGATAGCATAAATTCAAAACTTGAACTTTTATTTATTGTGACATCCACTTTAGAAACAGTAAGGTTTTAGCAAAACCTAACAGAGATTTCAAGGTTCTCTTTAACATCTGTTGAAAAAGACCAGTGTTTTTGCTGTGCGTATAACTGAGAGTACTCAATATCGTGGCGATGAATGAGAACCTAAAAGTAACTGACTAGAGAATAAATACGAAGAACTGAAAACTTCTCTATCTTCGTTGGTAATGGGAGGTGCATAGAAATGGATAGTTTTTTTTTTTTTTTTTTAAAAAAGAAAAAAAGAAGAAAAACAGAATGAAAATGTAATTTGTAAGTATGATACTTTATTTTTTCATTTAGAGAAATATTGAACACAAGCTTTCTTCTGTTATCTTTTTATATATCAGTAATGAAAATATAATACAATGCCTTATTTATGTCTAGTTCTTTTTATCATGTTTAAAAGTTGTTTCAATTTTACAGTTTTCCTACCTCACACCATTGTCAGAAGTTTAATTTGTTAATTAGCTTGTTTCCATTTACAAGGACCAAATAACACATGGAGAATAAGTAATGTAAGTGCTGTTTCACTTTTTAGTGGATGGTAGTCTTCAGGTGAATGCTATAATATGGAAACTGCACCACCTGGATGTTCCTCTGCTTTGCTTACTGAAATCAATATCTTTTACTTCTGATACCAAGAGACCGGGGAATTCATGTGTGATGCGAATGCCTTGCCTTAGGAACACTCAATATTTTCTGTTGTCAGTGGGGTGTAGTAAACGGACTTTTCAGATCTTAAGACCGAAAGTCAGGCTGTGTATCTCAGGTCAGAACTTTGGAAAAGCTGCAATAACTGAAGCTTGATGAGATAACCCAGGTAATCTTATGTTGAGCATCACAGGAGAGTTTGTATTTAGTGGCTGTACTAAGCTTGCATCCTTGCTTTTTATTATATTGAAGTCATTAATTCTCAGGGAGCTCAGTAAGATATCTGGAAAACATTTTTACTAGCAACTGGTACATTGCTATAATACAAATTTTCACTAGTCTGAAGGGTGGTGTAATCCTAAAATATTTGGTTCTCCAAAGTACCACTGTCCTGCCAGGTAATAAATTCCTACAACAAAAATCATGAACCTGAGTTCATTGTTGTATTGTTGTATTACTGTAACATGGATTAAGATACCAGTTTTATGAAATGTTGAGCACTATTCACTTCCATGTGAAAAGTATTCACTTTTTACTTCTGCTGCTCATCTGCAGTGAAAAAATTACTATTTTCCACACACCTTTAGGGTTATAATATAGAAATATCTGTATTTTAATACTGCTTGTATAATACCTTATTTGGGAAAGGTGCTTTAATAAATATAAAATTGTTTTCAAGGAAAATTTTAAAATTAGAATTTGCATATTTAAAGTAGAATCTAAAATGTTTGTGTATTTGTGAATGCACGTATTCCTGGCCGTACTAAATGTTGTTGTCGTGTTCATTAAAATACAGATTTTGATAATGGGTGTTAATTTGCAAAAGCCTGTTCCCCATTGTGAAAGAAGAGATGACTGAAAATCAGGAAAGGTTTAGTGTTGAGAAGAGCTTGCTGAAAGCAGAAGGTGAAATTTGACTTTTTTTCTTATATTTCTTGTCTTTAAGAAGAGGTACTGAATTTAATAGGATAGCAGATGAAGTGTGTTTAGATGATCTGAAGTTGCAGGAGACAGGCCAAAGACTGGGAAATTTGGAGTGGGATTTGAAAGATGTTACTGACACTGTCTGACCCATGTCGCTGGGTGGCTGTAGATTAATGTAGTGAAAAAAAGGCATGACCTGAGAATATGATGATGACGAGGAAAGGAGTGAAAGACTACAAAAGGATGAGTAGGAAAGCAGGAACTGGTACAACGTCACCTTGCACAGTTGTGGGGCCTTGATCACAGGGGTGTGAGGAGTTAGCATTTGAAGAGTAAATATTTTGGAATCCAGAGAAGGGTTTTCTGCTGCTTCAGGGACAGGTAATGGTTCAAAATACTGTAGTTTTTGATGGCTAGAAAACAAAGGAAATAATGGAAAAAAAATTGTAGTAATTTGTGAGGCAGATACCAGCAAAGCACAATCTAGATCTTTTTTTCATAAAGAAGCAAGGAGACTGAGAGTTTAACACATACAACAAGGAGGAGAAGAAATGAGGATTTGAGTGACATTTGTATCCAGGGTCAGAAGCCGGATGTTAACGAATAGTTGTACCTTACTATGTATGCGAATTAGAGACAGTTTTCTCCAGAGTAATGCCTGAGTTGCAGTCCTGTAGCGATTTCCTTATGCCAGAGGGTTCACTTGTCATTCTCTTTTTATGGCTGAGGAAATTGAAGTGTGGAAAATAAGTAACTTGTTTAAAGTCACAAGTAAATAATAACTTGTATTAGAGCTCTGCTTCACCTCAAGTCAAAGCATTCCTTGCTGGTGCTGCTTCTTTGGAAGGCGAGTTGGATGGCAAAGATGTTTTCTTCCTTTTGAAAGTCAGGCTACCAGTGCTTGAATGAATACTGGCATTTACTGAAAGTGACCTGAAGTTTTGAAATAACTTTGTAGTTAGAGAACACTTACTACACTTCTTCATAAGTTACTCACGTGTATAAGATTTTACACTGTTGATTTGGTGATTCCCTGCCATCCCAGAAAAGTGGTTTGTTTTCAAGCCAGTCTGAAAGGCTGCAGTATACATGTTTATGCTTTGACTCCTAAGTTCTGTTTGATTGTGGATGGCTGTTGGCAGTTGAGCATTATGTTTGTCAGACTTTATAATGGGGAGTTAGTGATAATTCACTGCATCCTGTCAGGAAGCTTCTGTCATTTAGGGTAAAAAAATAATTTAAAGCTTTTGGTGGTTAAATTTCTTTCTTAATAGAGATCACATTACTGTCAGTGAAAGTTACTCATTGTGTTTAAATTGTTTTTATTTCTTTTACAATTAGTTGTATGTAAATCAGCCTCAGTAACCACCTCAGACAGCCTCCAAATGTACATGGTGTTCTGATTTGTTCTGCCAAAAATACAGGTGCTCATTAAAAAAAAAAAAAAAAAAAAAAAAAAAACCAAAAAACCACAACTCCAAACAATTAGCTTGCTTCTGTCCTCATTCCAGGTCAACTTGCTTTTTTTTTCCACTTTCTCATGCCCAATTGTCTTCCTCTCTCTTTTTTTTCCAAAAATCCCTCTTCCTTTCAGTGCCATTCACAGTTTACTGCTTTGTCTGGATCCTGGGCAGCCTACCCAGCACTTCTGATTTCTGCAGTATTGCTCCTTCTTTCTACTTCTGTATCTTCAAAGGCATCACAGACTCAAGCACACCCTTGAGGTGTTTGTATTGCGTAAGATTTTTGGAGTTGAAGTTCTTTACTCTTTGTTTACAAAAACTTCCTGACTTCTGCTGTATATTCTGTGTGCTGTGTAGCTCAGAAGGGCTAAACATAAACATAATATACAAGATCTGGTAATAGGCATCTCACCCAAGCAGAGAGAAAATAAAATTATCCCTGAAAACTCAAAGGAAGAAGAGAAGAAGGACAACTGATTAAGGATTATCTTAAAAGCAAAAAGCATAGGCTGGACAGAAGTCAAGAGTTTACTTGAAGTTGTGTACATTTTCTCATTCTCTTTTATTCTACTTAGGCAATTTCCTACATCTGATCTCCAATCAGCTAGAATAAAAAATGAGTGTTTATTTTTACTGGATTTGTGACTGCTTCATGCAGATACCTGGTTCACCAAAACATTAAGGAGAATAGGATACCTTGTTGGAAGTGGGAAATACTGTCTGCTAAACCTATGCTCCAGCCATGCAAGTGATTGAGTTAAATTAGAATGTGTCTGATCCTTTGACTCCTTTTATAAAAGCACAAAATAAAATCAGCTTCCCAGGTATATTACATTTCCATAGTTTTAGTTTACATTAAAAAAAAGTTAAAAGCTGAACTTCCTATTTAATGGTGTAGGACTTGAAATTTTTTCAGTCACTTTTTTACATGATAATTAAATGGAGAAATGTTTCTAGTCATTACAATTTTGTCTAAGACTGTTTCAAAGAAGAGCTGAAGAGCTTCATAATGCAACAAATGTTTTGAAACTGATAGAAACAAATCAAGAATGATGCTTTTGTTAGCTGAGTCTTTGATTTGCTCCTATTATATCAGTGGTTAAGTAAGATAATTTTTCCTCCTTTAGATTCTTCTTTGTTTAGCAGTAAAGCTGCAATCTTGCATTTGTACCATCAGTGCTGTTTATATTCATGATGCAGTTGCAGCATTTTAGTTTTCCATCAAAATTAAAATTCTCGAAGAATACAAATTGAAAGGAAGCTGCCTTGTTCTAAACAGTAATGTGTATTTGGAAATAAGCTGTCACTTAGGAGCTGATTCAAAACATCGTAAATTTACTGAAACTGTTTGAATGAGCCTTGGATCAGATTCTTTATGAACAACTTGGAAAAAAATTAACAAAAGGAAATCGTGCTACACCTCCTTATACAACAAGGCAGTTAACATACAGACATCACTGTAAAGATGTCTACAAAATTGGTGTTTGTATTCAGTGACTCTTCTGCCAACATCTGTTAGATTCGCCAGTGGCAATATTACGGGTCAAGTGCAGCATTACAGGAAGGGGCAGGCTGCCAGTGTCTCTTCTGAACTCATACTGTTTAAAAAGCAGAGTGGAAGTGCTGCTGTGCCCGGGAAGCAACATACATCAGTCTTACAGACAGGTTAGGGTCTAACATTTGTGGTTATCAACAAGCTTTTTACTTCACTTCCCACTACCAGGTTTTACCAAGGATCTTTTGCGCTTGAAAATTGCTGGCGATTATTAACAGGTTTTTTTAGACAGTTGTGTGGGTAGATGCGTTGTCATCGGTGACTTTCATGACATCCTTTGGTATAAATGTTCAATCCATCATAGTATCTGATAGACTTCAACTGCAATGGAACACGATTAAATCTTTATTAATAGAACATACAAGTTAGCACACAGAGCTCCTGTTAAAAACAAAGATTTTTTTTTTTTTTTTTTTTCATTAAAGCCTTTTACTCAGTAGAAGTATTTTCAGAGTCTGTATTCTGAAGTTGACTCCTTTCATTAACTTCATGTGATTGTAAGCAAATCCTGCATTTGAAAGACTGGCTTCAATATAATTTTTAAAAGGAAGCTTGCTATAGGCTATGCAGGTTATTTATATAGTTATGTGTGTATTTGTATATATCTGTATATATGTTTCAACAGTATATTTTAAAAAGTCTGGAAATACAGTATCGTATATGTCACGTGTGTGTATATATGTCATTTATACAGCGTGGCTATAGGTTTTTAGAGTGTTTTTAGGAGCCTGCAAGTAAGTTTTGTTTATGTTTGTATGAAATGTTTATACTTATTTGTATTTATGTACAGTATAAACTCAAGTATTAACATTTAGGGTCTACACTAGACAGTATCCTGGCTGAATAAAGTGCCTACCGTGAAATGTAGGTTACTGACAGTGCCGTGGATTATAGAACCTAACACTGAGCTGATAGTCTCGTAAAGAGAAACAGGAACTTGTAAAAAGCAGCACAAAATGGCAGAGTTTTGGAGACCTACTAAATACTATTTGAGCCCACTGGCTTTTCTTTTTCAGTTTTAATGGTATTGGTTTCACATGGACCCTTTGTAATCTTGTAGTGAGGCTTTGAGAGCAGCTGTAAGTCTGCTGCAGCCGTCCCCTGTGTGGCAGACTATTGATTACCAATTTGATGTGCAGCTGCTTTTTGCAAGTCAAATAATGCAATGCTTACTCAGTTTAGGTAAAGTACATTTTTCCCCACCCAGATGAGCAGAATATCTTAAGTCTGTTGGGTGACACTTGAACTTTTTTTTTGAGATAACACTTCGAACTCCAAGTCCAAGGAATGCGATGTCCTGTAGTTTCTAGAATTAGATGAAATATGGCACTTTCTACCAATGATTTTCTATAAGTCTTTTTTAAAAGATACGATATATTGTCACTTGCTATGTATCTGATAAACGTTCTGTATGCACTGAAGTAGTTCGGCATTTTACATACTTTTGTTATATTTTTTTATATGTTAGATTTGATCTGCAAGCCTCTGAGATCAGTCTCTCATGGTAAAATTTAGTAGTGTATGTTTAGGTGGCCAAAGAAGAAGAGGCCTTGTTGTTCTGTTCTTAGCATGTTACAATGTTTATGCTTTTTTGTAAAAATAAGATGCAAAGAGTTCTTCTCCAAATGTGTGTCATATGTGATGTTTTGCATGATGGCTAAAATAGTCTGGTGCTGAAATAAGGTGAAAAAAAATAGATAGGAAGATGTTTAAAAAGGATTTCAACCTTCAGTACTTGAGATTTAAGTTCTTTGAGATAGAAATGTTTCCTACTACAGTGTCGTGTTCTCCAAGAGCCTTGGAGATCTGGTGAGTTGTGAAAGCAGAGTAGTCACTTTGAGGTCAAAGACCAGCAGAAAGACCTGTCCAAGCAGTTGTGATTGGGAAGGGCATCAGCTCATTGAAGAGGGTATGAAAAAGGCTTTCAACAAGCAGTGTGCTGTTGCTTCACCTGGAAGTAAGTCTGAAGGCATAGATATTATGCAGATGGGCTACGTAATTGTTTGGTAACAGAGGGAAGCCAATTCATGCCCTGTGCTTCAGCTTTTGTCTCCGATCCGTTCTTCCCGAAAAGCACAATTGTAGTCTCACGAAGGCAGGAACGGCTGTTGAAGGTACATCGCTAACTCTGCTTGTTCTCTATCCAATTTTGCCCGTTGCGTTTCCTCACGAGAGATCATGAAAGAATATTGTCTGACTGCCGCGTACTTGGGCTGATCTGAGATCTCTGCCTTGCTTGTTAAATATATTATCTCACTCAAATTGACATGAGTTGATATCTTTGTAATAAAATTGTGCTAGAATTTAGTGAATGTTGCAGCAATTAAGTTCATTATGGAAAATGACAAAACCCATGTATACTCCCTGTTTCTCTCATACATCCACCACTGAGTGTGCTGCTGCAAGTGATCAGTAAATTACTCCTATGCACGGTTGTTTTTTGAAAAGAGTATTTCATTTCCCAGAACTGTTAGCATCTATGCTGGATTTCAGTTTCACATGTTAAACTCAGATTTAGTTTAAGTTTTGATTTTACTCATTGACAAGTTTGTTGAACTTCCTTGTGTGCGTTTAATATATGTAAGAACTGAGAATATAATTGATACAAATAATTCTAAAATACAGAAACTATGACTTAATTTTTTTAATCTGTACGTGGTATTATTAACGGTTACCAATACTGAATGTTTCTACTTCAAATTTCCTGCTATTATCTTCTGCCTTTTTGGCATGCTGTAATCACATGGCCAGTTGCAAAAGGCAGTAACATAATTTAATTACCAAATTAATGTGAAATAATACACAGTCACAGAAGATTACATTTTTGGCAACGCATTTCCTTGCTAACTGGTCCGTAATCGTAGATAACTGCCTGTGGAAATGGCTAGTGTCAGCATTAAGCCACAGCTGAGAAATATTTGTCCTTTTATTGAACACATTCTCAAGCTTCCCAATACTTTTCCGTCTCCTCCTAGTGCCAAGCCATAACCCAGATGGGCCCAAAACAGTAGTGTAATGGGTCCAGACCAGCGCTCTTAGAGTCCAAATTACAGACCTGACTGGCTGAGTTCGTAAAATATGTATGATTATGAAGTGGAAATCTGCTTCCCAAATGAAACACTGATTTTAAACCGCAAATATCTGAGCTGCTTCAGCTGTCTTTTAGCCTCTGTTTAATGAAGTCCTTAAAGTAGTGGCAGCTCGCTCTCTGCACGTACAAAAACACACATTTCCAGTCTTGGAGAGGAGGGAATGAAGGATCTGGCTGGGACGTGAGCCTGGATGAGCCATCGTAAGCTCTAAGCTACTTTAGGTTTTGCCCTTCTGACAACTGCATGGAGGATGTTTTCTCTTGCGTCACAGCCATCTAGAGCAGCCCTGGCAGAGGTGGAGGAGAACGTATGTGATACCACTCAGAACAGAGGATGTGGCTAGTCAGAGAGGACCAGGGTATCGTAAAGAACTTGAAGACCTTGAGGCTTGAAGTAACAAGTGCTGTGAGCTGGAGAAAGAAATCTGACTGTAAACTTGGGAGTGTGACAGATACACATGCTTCGGGGAGGAGGATTCAGATTGATGCGTTAGTCAAAGGATCAGCTGGCAGTATTGATGATGGCTGTGCAGAAATGTCACATGTCGTATGAGACTTCATTAGGAGAGACTTCCACACAGCTGCTGACAAGTGGCAGCGTTAGTATAACACAGTGGGGAGGGAGACCTCCAGTAGCACACTGGGTGCAGTTGTGATCACCCATGGAAGAACTGAGATAGACTTTAAGCGCATTGGAGAAGTGTTAGACTGATCAAGGGGGTAGAAGGGCATCATCCTGGACGAGACTAGAAGAACCAGGGTTGTGAAGTTTAGCCAAACACTGAGAGGGAATTTGATCGTTGTCTATAAATGCATTTGGATTGTAAACATCAAGGAGCGAAAGTAGAGTTTAAGCAAATGGGCAACACTGGCACCAGAACAAATGGATACAAGCTGAGTTGTGGATAAATAGAGACTGGAAATTAGAAGAAATCTCTGTATCATTGGAGCTGTGAGATTTTGGACCAATTTTCTTTTAGGAATTAATGGGACAGATTGAAACTGAGGGCATTTAGGTGGGCACTCAAGTTGTAAGAGGGACTGTTTCTTGTGTAGACTGCCCCAGGCATAGACATGGGCTTGGACTTGGTGGACTTGGTCCGTACTAGCTGTAATGTCGCTGTAGATGCAAAACCAATAAAGTGCTTTGTTTTTTTTAACCCTATAGAACAACTCAAGGAAACACATTCTGATGGGCGTAGTCTTTCTGATTGGTGACTGCTAGATGTAATCTCCAAAGGACTTGTGTGTACCATTAAAATCAAGGAGTTTTGTGTGTGTTTAATTGTCTGTAAGATCAGAGCCTACAGCTGTTCCTTGAATTATGTTGTAGCCGCATTCTTTAAGGTTGTGTAATTTCTAATTTTTTTTCAGTTCTTACTCTTACAAGTAAATCCGAATTCTGTTCAAAGGATTCTGGTCTTCATCTGACTTAGAACTGGGGTTATCAGTCCAGAAACACTTGTTGAAAAAGCATAAATCATTTATCATTTTGTGAAGTATTCAGTAAGAAGCAGTTTTCTTTCATTTTTATGGAGTTTATTTTATTTTCTTTTAAAATTTTTATTAATTTATTTTAATTTTTAAAATTACTGTTGCAAGACTGTGTTTTTTTTTTTTTAAAAACAATCCGTGTTGGTTATTGTTACTTGCCTTGCAGTTCCCTAGAAGACCCTTGTATGAGCAGAAATAACTTAGATGACAGAATCTGTACATGTATCACAGCCAAAGGTCTGTTGAATAAGGAATTTAGAGCCTCTGCAGAACTTTTATGTGGAGTGAGTCATAGGAACTTCTTGAAGTCGTTACAGCTGGCTTCGATGTTGAAATTATTTGTGCGTGTTTTGTATCTTGTAGAACGATCAGGATATTAGGTAGTGCATTGAAGGTGCAAACACAGAAGTGTTTTGAAGAAATTAAATAATCCAATTTGCATATAAAGAGAGTAAAATACTTTCTGCTTCCTGAACAGTGAACTCAGATCAGCTGTGTATCATGCAGTGTCACTGTTTGGTAGCAGAAATTGAAACTCCTGGGCACGGTGTGCTAGGCTCTCTTCCCTGTCTCCACACCCCTTTCTTTCAACCTTTCTTGAGTGGGTTGGATGTACTCTAATATAATTTAAAAGATACTTAGACCTTTCAGATCCCGTCAATTTATTTTCACTTTTTTGATGCTTGTTCACAAGTTTGTTTTTTTTTTCTTTGTTTTTGTTGTTGTTTGTTTGTTTGTTTGTTTTGTTTTGTTTTTTTTTTTTCTTTTGCAACTTTTCTACTGTGGTACAATTTCTTATTTCTTAGAGGTGCTGGTTTTTTTTCTGGATAATGTCTAGTTTGGCATCCCAGTTATACCAATTTATGCGACGTCCAGTTTTCCATCAGTGAGAGCTGAGGAAGTTGCAGTATCAGTAAACTAAGAGACAAACACTTTGTTCTTATGTATGAATTGACAGATTTCAGTTTCTGCTGTCTGAGGGTTTTGTAATGATCACTGAATGTTTTCTATTCAGGTATCAAGTGGTTTAATAGCACAGTGAATGCCTGTACCACTGCGTGTGTGGTGAAGAGATGCTGCTCTGTGACTCCATTCAAAACTGAGTGTCAGCTGGCTGAGCATAGAAATACTTACTGTGTAAAGGGAGCGCTTGCTCCTGTGTTGTTTCATCTGCATGTGCAGATGCAGTCCAGCGATGCTTGTACTTAGGATTCAATGTTGCTGAGCATCTCCTGTGAAACAAGGAGAGTTTTCCCTCTTAATAAGAGCACAAATATAGGTCACTTAGTTCTTCTAAAGCTAATCTCATCATGCTAGAATGGATACATCAGATGAAAGACTAACAAGACTGGAAGATATTTGGAGAAATAACCTTTAAAACAAAAGACTTGGATTAATGCTTTTACGGTCTTTATATGTGGAAAATATGTATATGTGATTAAACTGAGATCTTATGAAATAAAAAAATAAGTGCGTTTTTTTTCCATTTTATTTGTAGGTACTAAATGAAGCAGTGGGTGCACTGATGTATCACACTATCACTTTAACACGAGAAGACCTGGAGAAATTTAAAGCACTTCGAATAATTGTCCGAATTGGCAGTGGTTTTGATAATATTGACATCAAATCTGCTGGAGATTTAGGTATGACTATTAAAGACATTATTTTACTTCTTAAACTTGCCTCTAGAAATCTGATACCATCTAAGTCTTTGCATTAATGTTTTCTGTGTATTTTATACTAACATAGTATGTAAGCTATGTAATTTTCTCATCAAAATGTTTAAAAATCATTATGGTGATACTAGCATTAGCTAATTAAGTGATAATATTAGCAGCGTTTGTGACAAGATGAGGATCTGCCTGTTCAATATAAACCTAAGGAGTAAGGCCGTAATTTTTCATCTCTTTATTTTTCACCCCAATAGTATATTTTAACTACTACTGCTATAATGCAGTCACAAAATATAATTCCATCAGCGTGGCATACTACTTCTGTTTGAATAAAAAATGAGATCATTATCAAGTGTGTGAGACTTATTTATGATGCATGAGATTTAGTACTAAACCACTCCATAAAATAGAAATACCGATTTTATAGGAGAACCAATTGTTGCTGCTTCAGAATAAGTTCAGATACTGGAACTATGCGAGGAGATGGTGCTTAGTGTTTCACTGTAAAAAAGCAGCAGTCTGATTTGTACTTTTCTTACTTTAAGATAACCCATCTCTTACCTGTAATCTACAGGTCAAACTACCACTCAGAATAAATGTCTACATTTTCTTCTTTTCTTTTCTAAGATTGAGGTGACCAAGTATGTTTCCCATTATGCTCTGGGAAGTTCTTGGAAACATTTACTTCAATGTGACAGTGCCTAGTTCTGGTAATAACCATGTTGATGTAGTAAGGAGCTGTAATACAGTCTGTTTATCAGTCAATGATAGTAGAATAACCAGCTCTTTCTAATGGCTGTGTGGTTTGCACAGCAGACAGAGGCTAACAACTTCTTTGTGAGTTTCTGTAAGGAACAGGTCAGGTCTGAAAGCATGCAAGGCTGTGCTCCCACGTATTGTAAATAGTGCCACAGTCAGGTGCATGCTTTGTGACCCCCAGAAAACATGTCTGGAAGTAGAGATTGGCCTGGGTTAAAATTGCAGATCAAAAGCTGAAACCTAGGAATGGATCAAAGGCCCTGATCAGTCAGGAGTCCAATTTGTGCAAAGAATCCCTGATAAGAGGAAAGTCTTTGCAGGTTTGTTGGGTCTCTGTGCAAGACTCCATGCTGGATGGTCACCCAAGTTTATAACCTAAATGCATCGGCATGATTCTTCAAGCCAGAGTACAGCAAATTTGGGATATTCTCATTCATATGAAATGCTAAGTGGTCACATTCCTAATCTTTCAGTTCCTATGTTGTGATTAGACTGAGTTATATAGTTAGGATCCATCCCGTTTGTGCATTCCAGTATTTACGAAATACAATTGTCCATTCGGTCAACAGCCAGTAAACGCTGGAAGGCTTGCAGTGTAATATGTCTGATTTTAATAGATACAGTGAAATGGTTGGAATTAAATTCCAACTCACCACTACTGGGACAAATCACTTTATATTTGTTGAACTAGTAAAAATAATACGCATCTCAAGGAGGTAATATGAGAGTTAATGGCTCTTTGTAAAAAGCTTTGATTCACTCTTGATATATCGTGAAGAGCTAGACGTTAACGTATGACATGTTCCTGAACTTCTGTAGTAACTTACTGACTTACTTTTCAGAGAGCTAGCTAGTGGGGTTACCAGCTTTTCCTGTTGTGTTTCCTGTTATTATTTTCATGCTAGCGCTTTTACTCCTCTTAAAATGCATGAAAACAGATGTTTTTTGGGTAAAATCTTTAAGATCTGATCTACTTTTTCTCCAGTTCATTAGCTGTTGATTAGAAAATACGTACGAGCTCTGAGTATAGCTGGATGCAAGTGAAGTGAGAGTCAAGGTTAATGCCAGTTGACTTCTGAGTTTTTCAGCGTTGAACTTACGCACAGGATCACAGAAAGCAGTGGGAAAAGGGGAAAGGGAAGGGAGCATAGAAGTGATGGATATGAGAGAAGTGTGCTATCTTTTCCTATGGGAAATGTCTCTTCTTCATATCCTTTCCTCTCTCTTGCTGCTTTTTGTTGTTCACCATGTATCTGCCGTTCAGAGATCAGCTGTTTTTAGAGTTGGGAGAAAACAGGGCAAAGGAAATTCCTGCAGTTTAGGAGAGAAATTATCTGACTCATCTCCCCTAGGTTTCCTAAGGAAAACTTAGGGAGGAAGGTATAAGGTGAGTTCAGTTCCTTATTTCTCTTCCCAAATAGGTAATATAAATTCTTAAGCTCCTTTTAAAGCATTATTTTGTGGATGGTGACTGTTCAAGAGACATGGTTATTAAATTTGTTTTGCCATTTAAAACCTCCATTTTTGCTCCATGAAAAAGACTTTCTGTATAAACAAATGCAGCTGTTTAATACGATGCACTTAAAAGGATGTTACTTGTCAGTCTTCTAGTTTCACCCCCACTCACAGTATTTTTCCCATTTTAAAAAAAATGGAATTTCATACTCCCATTGATGTTAGCAGGTTACAAAGATTAATATTCCAGCAAATGATGCTGTTTTATCTTTTTATAAGTGTAAGAGCAGTGACTCAGCAGACACTGTATCTCTACAGCAGAGAAAAAAAATAGTTCTGCAGGTTCCTTATGTTGGTTTTTACTCATCTAAAGCAAGCTGTAAAAAAAGTATTAGGCAGCAGAATGAGGGCATTTGAATGTAAAACATAGATAAATATGATATGAGCTTTCAGTTTATTGTTGTTACTATTATTGAAGATAATTTTTTTTCTTTCTTGCTTCCTAAGATATACTATATATACAGTGTTAGCTGAGGACTCATTGAATATTTATTTATGTAAAAACCCAAACAACTAGGCAGTGAAAACAATATTAGGGTGTTTTCTAGTACACAAAACAGTGAAATTATACTGTTTGTGATTTCAGTCAGCAGAACTGAGACACAAACATTTGTGGGAGCTGATGATTACAGAGAGAACATGTAGTAAATAGAAAGAATGACAAGAGACAAGTAAAAAAGGACACAAACTTTTTCAGGTAGACGTTTTCCTGAACTGCTGTACATTGAGTACTGGAAGGTAGAAAGCAGAATGGGATAGCTTGTGTACAGTTACAGTCACTTGTTGCCTGATCTGTCTTTTGAAGTAAAGAAGGAATATTGTGAGGCTTGAATCAATCTACCGTCCACAATTGTCTGTGGATATGATGTTATGCCCTTTTCAACTGGTAACTTTTCAGCTATTAGGAACATGGACTTACTTTTGCGTTATCTTTATGTGCCATGCAGAAGCAGATTTTATATTTCCCTACTGACAATTAGATGAGTTATCTCTTTACAAAATTTGAAGGACCGGGAAAGGACTTGGATTCTGTTTGTTGTAATTCTACAAACCCATGTGCAGCACAAAACAAATTGTCCCTCCCTTTGTCAAGATTACTCATACATGAACTGGAAATACTGATAGTCATCCTGTGAGGGCTTTGTAAGAGTTCCTGTCATTATGGATTATTTTCTTTTTTATAACTTCTACAGATAGCTTTTGGGTGATATAGATGGCTCAGTCGTGGAAAACTAACTCGCAGAATGGAATCTAAACAATGATCATTAACTGCACTGTTGAGAGCAAGGCATACTTTTCTTTGCTCTTCCAAACACCTAGCTCAGTGTGCGTGTAGAACATTTACTAAGACCTCAGCTTGTGTTCTAAACTACATGACATCTGGAGTACTTTCTTTTTGTGGTTTCAGTGATCTGTTTACTGTTTGCAAACACAATAAATAGTAATAAAAAGTCAGAAAAATATGTTTGCATCTATTTATCAACTATTATGTCAAGTGTTCTGTCTGCCATTACAGTCAGAAACTTAGTATTTGTGCAAAACAGATGTTGAAATATCTGTAAATTTAAACATCATACTCCTGAATTGCTGTTAAATGGGAAAAAGTAAGAAACATTTAGCAACTGGCATCCTTTCTCCCCCATTCTTTGCAGGGATCGCAGTGTGTAATGTGCCAGCTGCCTCAGTAGAAGAAACAGCAGATTCTACCATGTGCCACATTCTGAACCTGTACAGGCGAACCACCTGGCTTCACCAGGCTCTGCGAGAAGGCACGAGAGTACAAAGCGTCGAACAGATTCGGGAGGTGGCTTCTGGAGCTGCCAGGATCAGAGGGGAGACCTTGGGCATTATTGGGTTAGGTATGTTGGCTTGGAGAGGTGGTTTAATACTCCTCGCCTTCATTGCTTGAAAAAAAAAAATGATGAAGATTTGAGCTATAAAAACTGAATGCTTAGTTCACTCCTTACCGTGTCAGGCATTCTGTATAACACCACTTCGTTCCTGATGTTTATGTGCCTCGTGTTTTCCCCTTAGACATCACCATTTCCCTCAGACAACTTTTTTTTTTTTTGTTGCTGAATTCTTTGAGCTTCCATACATCTTTCTGCTGTTACATTGCCTGGTTTCAGGCACGCTGGTTGTAAGAGGAGGAAACACCATTGCTTCCCTTTTGTAGGACAAGGATCCTGCTGCTTCAGCCCACTGTCGCATGTATATGTTGTATTTCTCATCCATTGTCATATCTGGGTCTGTTTGTGCTTTTTCCCTTTCACTGTTTTTTAACATATCTGAAAAGTCTTGGCTGCAGTAAGAGCCTACAGCACAGTTATTTCATGTGTTTGGTTGAGCTGCATCTGAATTTATATTTCAGCTCAAATGAGAGGAAAAATATATGCAAGAAAATTTGAAATGTTTCCAGACCTAATAAAATCACCTGCTTACCTCTCTGAATGGCCCTAAATGTGTTTCAGCATTTAACAGATGGACAGGCTTGCTTGAGATGAATTAATTACTGTCTGCTACAGAAGTAGAGAAGAAAAACAAGCAAGTCAGTTTCTATATAAAAAATATTCAGTCATGTGTTTGTCTTATGAAAGATCTGATAGATTGTGGATGTAAGTGCTGTGGTATTCATCCACCAGAATTAATAATACGATTTTGACAAGACGACATCATACTTAAATGACTGTTTGGTTACACACTGCTGTCAAATAACTCAAGCCACAAACTCTTACTTTTGGAAGCTGAAAATAGCCTGGCATTACAGAGTACTCATTTAAATGAGTATGCAAGGCAGCAAAAACATCTTCACAGTCAAAGAATTGCCTTTAAAATACGACTTTCAAGAAGTTAGTCATAAAGTTGCTTCCTCAAATCAATAGCTGGGTAATTATGCACCTCATTTTATTAAAGACACAATAGTTGTTGCACTCACAGTCACAGCATCTGTATGTAAATAACAGACAATCACCTGCAGTGTTTTAAAAATGGAAATGCATATCTAGTTTTGAAACTTAAGCCTTGGCTCACATGCTATGCGCGTATAGCTGTCGTGTTGGCATTGCGGTTTTTGTATTCCACAAATTCCAGACTTAGGAAAAAAAAAAAAGTCATTTATTATTGACTTCCTTAAGTGAATTTTGTTTGTGTTGGTTTTGTTGTGAATGGTTGAAAAGTATAGAAAAAATAAATGGATAATCAGATTGCCAATATGTGTGTAAAGCTACGTAAAACGCTCGGTTTTTGTTTTAGTTTTAAAAAGCAAGCCTTTTGTGTGCGTAGTATATTAAAAGGCTGGTAAAATCTGATTTTCAAGGTACACATCTCTTACAGTTATTAACCAATAATTTTCTGTAGCCTCTTATTGTTCCAGTTTCTTTTCCTACAACAAGAATATTCACAGTTTCAAGGAAAATTGAGTTTTTAAGTCAATTTTGAATGTTTCTTTTTGTGCATGTATGTGAATAGGCACAACATGTTGATTCTGACCTGTTCTAACAAACTCCTGTGTAGCTAAGTATTGACAAAGAGTAAAAATGAAGTCTTAAAAGACTGGGAAATAGAGCTGTACTGGACTTTACGTTTGAGCCCTGCAGGCACTTAGGCTACGGTATATGCTCTTTTCTGTTACAGATCACTGCAAGAGGCCTACCTGTCTCTAGTTTTAGACTAAAATCTGTATTTACAGCTACCTTCAACAGGCTGTTGCACTTAAGTTACGTTTATCTACTGGTGGCCTCTTCCCACATCTGTAATTTTGCATCCGTTTATTATTTTATTATTTAGACAAATCATCATCAACAGTGAGGAACCACTAAGAGGCTGTGAAGTGAATGTATTGCACACAAACAATTCTCATCATCTGTTACTGAGTCCTTCTTTTCCCTAGTTCTGTGTAGTATTGCTGTTTGTGTCCTCTCTTGTTAACGTGCGTCTGGGATCATCTCATATCTCAACCACAGCTGTGTTTCTCTATTCTTGTCTTTAACTTACAGTCTTTTTGGCAGTAGGTTGCTTAAATTCATGGCTTTGCTGCTGCAACAGCTAAGTCCAGACCTTCTTCACATCTGTTCCTGGGCTTTTCTGTTGTTTTGCCAAAGAGAAACACCCTAGCTCTTGCCTGTATCTGTGCTAGGGAATGCCGATGTCATTCCCTCCAAAGCTTCAGCTACTCACTTCCTTATCCACTGGTCTTGCCAAGTTTCGTGACTCACTTGCCTTTTTGTTTCCATCACCCACTCTCTTTTCTTTGCCTCCTCTCATGCATATTCCTGCTTTGACACTTACTCTGTCCTGTTTAATCCTATTACTCCGCGCTCCTCCTTTAAAGTGAACCCGATCTCTCATCCTCTGCTTGTATTGAGCTTGAAGATAAGCAGAGACTCAGCAGCATAATGCCTCCTCCATGTGCTTGTTGGATACCATCCGTCATTGTTTTGTTGTTTGGTTTGCCTCTGAGCTCCTTAGGGCAGAGCCTGTGTTTCTTTCTGTCTTTATGAAGTGTGTGATTCTTTGAGCCTTACATAAATAATACTACCACACCATTAAACAGCTGTCTTTGTCACTTTTAATCTTTATTACTATCCAGTGTCCTATGTTTCAAGTGATGCATCACAAGCTTGGATAGTAAGCCCTGCGTTTAAAGAGAAGCAAGCTACCCTGGCACCTTATATGTAGACATTTAGGGATTTTTTTAAAAGGGGAATGTTCATGAGCAGCACCATGTCAGTACTTGGATGAATAAATAGCTGGACCTGGTTCTGCTGTGATCATAATTTTACAGCAGTAAAGGCAGTGAAGTCACATTCCCTTCCCCTTCCTTCCCAGTTCCAAATGCTGGTGACTAATAGCTAATACATTTCCTCACTCAAGAGAGGTGAAATTCCTCCATACACATTTATTTCTGCGTCATAACAAATGTCATCGCTCAGTGTGTCTTTCCTCACCTGCCATATTCTCTGAACAGTCCCATGGTCCTGACTAGGTGTTGGCCAAAGTACTGATCTACATTATCAGACAATATTAAGGCTTAAGAGTTGGGTAGGTGATATTTCCATGCAGTAAATGACGTACCCTTAGCAGTCCTACTAATTCTCTTAACGTGCTCAGCAGGAAATGTAACAAAATGGCACTCCACATTTCAGAGCTCTCCTACAGGGCGGAAAAATTGCCCACATTCTCCATTACAGTTGCATAGACAGGAAAGAGCTGCTAAGTGAAAGCACTTTTTCTTTCCATGGAAGTCTGCAGGCAAGTCGTCAGCGTTTCCACGGTATCAAGGCATTTTATAAAACATCGTAATATCAGCGTACGATGGTCTTTGCCCAAGTGCTGGGCAGGGGTTATTGACAACTGTAGCTACTATACTGTCACACTCAAATCAGGTCACTGGCAAGGTCCAGGTCAGAGACCCCTGCAAACTGGGGGAGTTGGGGGACTTTGGGGGAATATATGGGTCAGATGGTAACAGGAGACCCAGGCATTTTTGATGAGTCTCTCTTTGCACTTCTGGTGTCACTGAAATGATACATGTGCTTTGCTAGAGCTTTGTCTAAATCTCTAATTTCTCAGTAGGCTTTCTTACTGTCTGCTTTTTTTTTTTTTTTGCAATTGTATGCAACATGCATTTCTTGCATTCTGTCCGCACTACAGACCAAGAAGTTCATTTATTACTTTGAACTCCAGATTTTGCCTTCCCTGGAAGCAGCCATGAATATTCATAGCAGTTGTCTATGCTTTTAAGACACAGGTGTCCCGAAGGTGGGATGCTTTGTGTGCTGTTCTGTTGCTCTTGGTGTGCTGAGGTGGGTTTCGAACCACTCTTCGTGCCCAGGAGAGTCTTACATAATGGAAGTTTTTCAGGAAAGGAAAAAAACACTGTAGGCTTGTGGTTGTTCTGTGTTTTCCGACTGTAGTTGAAAAAGGAATTGGCAAATTAATTGTGTCCACCTATGTATTTGTCTAACAATTAAGACTAAATATGAATTGTGAATTGCAGAAGAGTTTTATTGTATAAAATTATTGGGTAGTTCTGACTAGAAGTACGTGCATGTGATTCCCAATGGTTTCAGAAGGAGACTTTGTGCACGTTCAAGAAGGCTTTGGTTTATTAGCCTGGTTGCAAGGAATGGAAAGTGTAGGTTTAACTGGAGAGTCTACTGTAAGAGATTTCACTGTCATGAATGCCCTCAGGTGTTTTTGTTGTAAAGAGTGTAAAAAAGAGCAGCTGACAGAATGTAGCATGTGAAAATGAATGGAGCTGGAGTAAAAGTGATACACTTCCTTTAAAAAGTACAAAAAAATATTGTTTACAGTTGTGTGACTGATTCCTTGAGCTGTGAGCATGCCAAAATTTGAAAATAATACAGTGATTTTGCTGAAAATGGTCTAATTCAAGTTTATAAAAAACAACTTGAGAAGCAAACAAATAATGTGTATGCAAGTATTGAAATAAAATATTTTGAGGAGCATTTTAACTCGGTGTCCCCAAAGAAAAGCCGACAGCCCCCATCAGCTTGACATACTGTTTGATATTCCAAGCACATCTGTCACTAAACACTGCAGAATTGCCGTGTTCAGGTTAAATGATCGACAAAAAACCTTTCTTCCTGTGGCTTCTTAAGTTTATTCAAAGGGAAACTGAAAAGCAGAGGGAAATCCCTTCAAGCACAATTGGAAAGCGATGGGATTTCCCTGTGTTAATTTGATGCTTTTTTTGGACAAACTCAGATGTTACAAAAGAAAACGTGACTTTTTTTTTTAACATGAGACATGATTATTATGGTCTGTCTAGTGATGCTTTTGCAATGTCTTTATCTAGCGTTTGTAATATTCTGAGTATCTAGTGTGTAGTCTTCTAACCTGAAAAGTATGTTAGTTCTCCTTCTTCAAAATATCCTTACTCACTAGATGTACTCATTCACTTTTTTTCTCTCTGTTTTGCTGGTAGTGTGTCAAAGGGAAATGCACACCTCCTGATACACGTGGCATGGAGTCATGCCCAAACAGCAATTTCAGTCACAGCTCTGAAATATGACAGTAAGGAAAGTGGAACAGAGAAGAGCTAAGGTCAGCGTAAATACCAAATGGTACCACACTCTTCTTAACTAGGTGGCATATTACAAACTGTATTTATTATATATGAATTATATTATATATAGATGGATACAAAATTTTAGAGCCTTAGATGACAGGATTCTGCTAGGCATTTTAATGCTGAAAGGATGTTATTCAGAATGAAAGAAAATACTGGTTCAGAAAGGAGATTCTGTGCATTGAGAATGGTTGAGCTTCAGATTAAATGAATTATCTTTTATTGCATCCATTTTTGAGGATTAATTTTATAGGTTTTTATTAAAGCCAGCTGGTCTGACATGGGTAAGAGTAAGTCCTTGGCAGGATGTGTTCCCAGGCAGTAGTGTTTTACCATAAACAGGCCCAGCAGGCAAGCCCGTGTATTACACAGATTACTGCAGATTACGTGACATCTTCTGGCATTTCAGATCTCCGGTTGCAAAAGGTGCAAACCTCCTGCTTTGTTTTGAACAAGGCAGTGTGAAACAGCCCATATGTAACATTTCTGATCTTAGCGATGATTTCAAGTGTATGGGAGCCATCTCTTTTTTTTTATCCTCATCCAGTTGCTGTACAAAATGATATGGTTTGATACAAGTGTTTGCAATAGGAAGGAGGAGGCTACCTTACACCAGCTGCTTCACATCTGTTCTCATTGCACGTTTGTCTTCTTCCAGGGCGTGTTGGGCAAGCTGTAGCACTACGTGCCAAAGCCTTTGGCTTCAGTGTGATTTTCTATGATCCATACCTCTCAGATGGCATGGAGCGTGCTCTGGGACTGCAGCGGGTGAGCACTTTGCAGGACCTGCTGTTCCACAGTGACTGTGTTACCCTGCACTGCAACTTGAATGAACACAATCATCATCTTATTAATGACTTCACCATAAAGCAGGTAATGATCTCTGTGGGCGCCCTCCACACCAGTGCTGGTGGCTGACACTGTATAGCATTTATTTTTGTAAACAGACATTCTCATTTGAAAGAAGTTTCTTTCCCTTTTGCTGCTGATTTATAACTGATTAGGAAATAGCTGGTGGCTTATGTATTATTGCTTTTATTGTCTTTTTTGCCCAGTAACATTGCATTTGTGGAAATATTTTGCTCTTCTGAATGTTGCTCAGATTTAATAAAGTTGCATTTATGTAAAGCACTTTTTCTATGTCTTCTAGCAGCTACTTCTTTACCTGTGTATTTTCAGGTAGCAATTCTGCCTTTCACTCTTGTTCCTCAGTTTGGGTTCTTTAGATGTAATTTAAGGATTATGACTAAATGGCTCCCCCCTGTGCTCAATCCTGGTGCTTGCAGAGCGCTTCATGGATGGATCACATTTACGGCATTGCATTATTTGGAAAAATAATGTTTCTTGGAATTAGTTCTAACCTCTTCTTAAAGTTTTAGGTAATATTAAAATAATTTCAAAATCAAGGTGTAGTAACTGCTCAGTTATTGACTAATTTGATAGCTTTTCCATTAAATGTCTAGCTTATGACTGCAACCTCAGTGCAGGTAACAGCAAGAAATAGAACCCCGAGATGTAAGAATGTAGATGCTGTACAGGAAAGAAACTTTAAGATATAATAGTTGATTTTACTGTTCTTTATATATAAATATATATAAATATATATATAGTGTTTGTATCTGTTGTATGACAGTAGCACTCTTTTTCAGTAAAATCGTAGCTTAGCTTCTGAGAAATAGTTTGCACCTACTACTCTTGAACTTTAGGAAAACTGAAGGAATTACTGAACATGTTCCACAGTCAAGTTAGGATCATGGCAGAAAACTGGCAATATGACACACTTCTTGATTTGAGAGTTTTGGGATTTTACAGATCCATCCCAACATAAAATTGGGATTTAAAATTCTTAAAAAATTAAGAAGTGTAAAATGCACATCTCCAAGAGAGCAGAGCTCTGTCACCCTGCCCTGAACATTCTCTTCTGTTGTGTGCTCAGGTACATTTAATGGTTGTTATGTGGTTAGATGTCCTTGCAAGCAGACAGCTAAACCCAAACAGAATCACACTGGATTCACTGGGACCATCTGGAGCCTTAGCAGTGGTCACTCGTTATACAGCAGACTGTGAAACTTGGGCCAGTGTATCACAGGAAGTTTTTGAGTTGTGGTGGATAAATGCGGTGACCTTTGGAGAGGACTTGGTGCATTAATCAGAGAAAGAAACAAAACAAAACAAGTTAGACCTGAGTAAGGATAGGTCGAAAGCATTTATCTTGCTATTTGTTATCCTCTACGGTTAAAGCAAGAATTAAAATTTTAGAAGATAGTTCTAGCTTTGGATAAAAGCTTGGATGAAGCAGTCTGTATCGTAACAGCTGATGTGCAAACCGTAAAACTGTAACACCTCTGACTGCTTATTTTGTGTATAGCAGATCTGAATATGTATCAAAAAAAGCAGAATAGCTTTTTTAGGCTGACAGATGTTAGAGTTGGCCTGATATTTTAGAGAGCATTGTATGCCACTTGTGTCCAATATTGCAAGCTCACGTAACAACTGTTTTTAAACAAACTTCAGAAAAGTATGGTGCATCTCATTTCACTACAGTCTCACCCTGAATTTTGTTTAGAATCTGAAATTACATAATTTGAAAATGTCTTTGAAAATTTGGTGTCAGTCTTCTCTTTCAGTAGCTTTTCTCGTTAATTAGTCAGCATTCTGCCTTGCCATTGTGCTTGGCCTGGTGTAGTCCCAGATTAGCTGTGCTTCATGAACCCATGGTAATCAAGTGTAGTTAGGAGAAGCTGAGGTCGTCTAGTTCTATGGATTTGAGAAAAAGATGCTGCAATTTAAAAACAATACATTTTTAAAGCAGCTGTGCAGGTTTAGTCTAGGTGAATTTAACAGCCGTCAGCAGTTCTAGCTGAGAAGCTCTTTCAGGCGTCCACCCACAGTTAGGGGTCATCTCAAGCTGCATCCACCCTTGCAGTTTATCGTGAGTCACATAATTCATTCCCACCAGAATGCATTTATGCAGCCGTGTTCTGTTTGATTTGGACTTGTCTTAGTACTGGCTTTAGAGTTTTGTCAAGTCCTAAAGTGAAAACTCAAGGAAGGTTATTAAGGTTGGACAGGAAATTTTAGCAGGGTTCACTTTGATGAAAATTTTCCAGTCCCTTCAACGGGCATATAAATACACTGGGCTGAAGTTAAAACTGGAATTGTCTATTTGCAAGAGCACAGAAGTAAGAAGGGAATATAAGCTCCCATGAGCCTACGTAGCACGTCTGCAAAAAAAATTGTGATTGCCACCTGGCTGAGCCCTTCTGTGCTAGTTTTGATCTAGTTCTCACAGCTGACAAGTACTGGAGATGCAGTGATGGTTCCCATCAGGAACATCTTGTTACTAGACCAACTTAAGATCATGCCACCATTTCTTCACTATTTTAATTCCCAAGTTAATTACATAAAACTAGAAGTATCCGTTAGTTCTGCTCATGTAAGTGGACTTTGGTTTTGCTATACAGACTAATAGATGATCCTCCTGTAAGCCCAAGGTTCTGCAAATGGAAAGAGGCAGGGCCACACTAAACCCAGTGAGTTGGCCAGTAAAATATGGTTGGTTTATTTTTTTCTTACAACCTTACTGCAAGCATATGCCTGTTAATTGTTTGATATTTCCTATGATCTCATGTAAAAAAAAATTCTTGTAGCTGACTTTCATCCAAACCTCCTTGTTGTTCATAAATTTGGTGTTTCAAATCACTCTCTCAGAGTAAGGATCCATTTTCATAAGCTTTAGTTTGATGTGTAGGTTTCAAGTAGTTGACTTGGTGTCAAAAAGTTGAGGTTTTCTTGTTACGGTGAGAGATGGACTCAGTACAAAACAAAATTTTTATCATTCATCTCCACCATGGTTCCTGCTCCTCATATGCTTACCTTCATGCACAGAAATGCTTCTGCGACCAGAAGCTGTGTTTAAGACATCTGGTAAAAGATGAAGTATTAGGGTGACTGGAAGCAGGATGTAGTAATTTATTTTTTTCCGTACCATCTCTCTTATTTAAACTGCCACTTTGTTTTCATGTTGTGGATGTATTATGGTGTAAATTCATGTAGTTGTCCCCACACAGTGTCATCTACAGTGCTAATCTGCACGATGCACAGCACAGCTCCTCTCCTGGGCACACAACATTCTCAGCCAAATTCATTTTCATGCCTTTTAATTGAATAATATACGAATTCTTTAGACTTTTATTTGAAAATTCTCAAAGGGAGAAGGAAACTGAAGTCACAGAAATAAATTAAACATAAATCTACTGTGTTTGGCAACTAAAGGGAAAAGTGTTTGAAAATCCAAAAGCATTGATTTTTCTGAAAAATTCATGTAGGCTTTTATTTGTGTGAAAGTTGAAAACCACAAAACATGAATTTGTTTAAGAATGTGCTGTAGTTTCTGTCTCATGCAATTTCACAGTGAAATAAAAAGGCATAAAATGATCTGTCACTTTCATATGCACAGTTGTATGTTTTGATCCTGTTACTGCACAATATCTGAAACAACGCTTCTATTAAAAGACACTGCTTACGAGAAACAACGTTATTAAGTGCTGTGAAATAGCATTTTGTGTTAGAAGCATCACATTTTGTGGTACTTTCCAATGGAAAGGGAAGACAACTGTTACAGGTTAAACCAGCTGAATAGCCTTTGTTGTAATGGATGCTTCGTTTGAGTAAAAAATAATGCCACAACGATTTTATTTCATTTATTTTTATTTCATCATTCTTGTTTTTAACTTTCCCTAGATGAGACAAGGGGCTTTCCTGGTCAACACAGCTCGAGGTGGGTTAGTAGACGAAAAAGCACTTGCACAGGCCCTGAAGGAAGGAAGGATACGAGGGGCAGCCTTAGATGTACATGAGTCAGAACCATTCAGGTGCTTTTCCTTTTCTTTTCTTTTTATTTTGTTCACTTTCTTATTTTTAAGTCTTAGTGCATGAATCAATCAACAGCAACAAGTAAATCGAGTTTTCCCTTCATTTCGTAGCTAAATACTCCTTAGCAAAGCAACATGAATCTGTGCAGCGCTGGACTAATGCCAATGTAGATGGAGCTTGTGTGTGTGGTCAGAAGTGAAAAAAGTGACATCCAAGATTTAATTTCTTAAAAAAAAAAACAACAAGTTTCTTTTAAAAGAAATTTAAAAATTCTGTTTATTTAGCAGAAATAGTAGGGACTTGGGTTCAAATCCTGGGCATGGCTTTGTGTCATGGCTTGAGGGGAGTGCTCCTTTGTCATTGATGCAGCTCTGGAGACAACTAATGTTGATGTCTGAAGAGGCTTTTGCAGAAGGCAAAGAGGTGAGATTTGATGTGAGAAATAACTACTTTATGACACCTTTCTGGAGGAAAAGACATAATTTTGTCCAGATTGCCTCTGCAGTAAAGCCATAAATGTAACACATTATAAAAAAAGTTCAGATAAGGAAGGTGGTCAGAGTGCAGATTTTGTTTTGTTTTACCCTTTATCAGGGGAGTAGTAACTCTGCTGTCATTAGCAGAGCTGATAGCCTAAGCCTTAGTTTTGGAATCACACTGAGAAATCCAGCGTTTTAGGCAGAAATGTACCACTCCCCAAAGTGGCGTTGATATGACGATATCGGCACTCTTCATCAGAAACGAGCCTGTTTGGTATGCCCTTGAGTCTTGAGCCTGACTTCTGAGTTATGAGAATAGACTGCTCTGGCTTAGTGCTTGTATGTGACAAGCCTTTTTCAGTTCTTCAGTCTGGGTAGGGAGAAATGTTAATTTTAACAGGAACAATCCACATAAGTCTTTGAAGAAGAACAGATTCAGAACTTGAGGGCAAGTTGTGAAAACTGGAGAGAGGACAGTCTCTCTTGTATCAGTATGGGGAGGGAATAGAAGCTTTGAAAACAAAAAAGGAATGTTATCCTTTAAGGTAGAATGTCGAGATCTACTGAGACACAATGCCACATTTTAATTTTATTTATGCATACTCTGCATTAATTTGCTTCTAAATGTAGTCATGCCAATGCAGTAGTGCTGTGCAAAGCCAGAGTCTAACAGCTGAAGGGACTTTTAGTTACGTACATTCTTCCCAATTCACATCTCAAATCTGCACAAGCAGGGCGTTGTACCTATAGGAAGCCCCATTTAGTGCACGGAGATGCCATCTGCAGAGATTCAGTTGCAGGATTACAGCCACAATTTCCTTTGGCTTCAGTGCTGCGTGTCTATCTGATCGCAGCATGCAGCTCTTTATTCAAGAGTCTTGCCAGAGATTCTGATGTTTATTGAACTACAGATGAAATCTATCATTTTATGGATTATGACCAACTTTGAAAGCGCGCTTTTGTCTTAAAGTATTATTCTCCTGTTGTTACAGTTGACTGTAAGATTATTAAACCTGGAAATAAATAGGAGGAGCAAGTTTTCATTATTTTCAGTTTCTTTACTCTGTGATAGCACTTTTACACAGATTCATCGCTTTCCCTGAAAATCAATGTGTAAAGTAAATTTCCTTCTTTCTGTAGAGTTTCTGGAAAGGAACAGGCAAGAAAAATAGTTTAAAATAGCAGGAAAAAAAGTAACTGAGTTATCAAAAAATAGTTGAGGCTGCTGATGGACGTACTTCTTATTTGGAAATAATTGTAAGATTTTTTTTCTTTAAATGACTAAATGTCATATTGACAGTGACTCCTGAGAGAACACAGCTTTGTTGGCTAATGCAGTAAAAGTAAACTGTGATGAAATGGATGACTGGAATGGCATCCTGAATTGATTTAGGTCTTGCTTTATGCATTTTTGCACCAGAATTAGAGAGACAGTGGCTGTAGATAGCAATAAGTGCATTGGACAGAAGCTAATGTTGCTACTATACTTAGGTTGTACCCTTTGAGTCTTGTGAGAGGTGATTGTTGCTTATTTATGCTATGAATAGTGTATTAAGTCAACTTGACAGAATTAAAAATGAGCCCAACAAGGAACAGAAATACAGTTCTTTTCTGTCGTAGAAATTGATGTTATGTACAAATCCATCTGGACCCCCTTCCCTTCTTCTCTCTCATCTTCTCCCCCCCCAATATTTTTTGTCGTTTGATCTTGTTTTAAATCTTCATTTAGCTTTAGTCAGGGCCCCTTGAAGGATGCACCAAACCTGATCTGTACCCCACATGCAGCCTGGTATAGCGAACAAGCCTCAATTGAGATGCGGGAGGAAGCAGCGCGAGAGATCCGAAGGGCGATCACAGGTACTAGCTCACCTTATTAGCTCCTTCAGTGCATGTTTCTTTTTAACAGAGTTTAATTCTTCAGTCTTGAAAGATGCTGAAAAGAACCAACCTTTTAGGTTTTGTTTACTGCTTCTAATATTTGAAACATAGAAACAAGCAAATACCCATTAAACTGTTCTCAGAACTGGAACAAATTATTTTGGTGGTTCATTGCAATTACAGAGAAGGCAGGCACTGCAAAATAAGTACTTTTTCCATATAACAGAAAGGTACTTACATGAGAAAAATCCACTTTTTTTTGTTGCTTGTACATATTACCCACTTGATGGGTTTGACTGCAAGTCATCCAGATATTGCTGGTATCCTTCATAGGTTATCCCAGATGCCCCCTTATACGAAGCAGAACTTTGACATTTATAAGAATGAGCAGTTCTGTTTCCTTTATTCTTTCCACTTCATCTCCTTTGTATTTTCCAAAGTTTGTCCAAATTTGTCTTAGAGGACAGTCTGGAATTTCAGCAGCTTTAAGGCTGCAATGTTCAGAGATAAAGCATCTAGAGCTTCATGCTGTTCCTAGTAGTGCTTATATCTCAACAACTCATTCTCTACATCAAAACAAAGTTTTCAGTCTTTGTTGTGAGGATACTGTATTTTAGATGTTTCTGGCTTTTAAGCGTTGCTAAAGAAGTCTGGCATTTTAAAGGGCAAAGTCTCTTTGTTGTATAACTACCATATAATTGTAAACTCTTCACATAAGAAAAAACAGTTATGTCTTCAACATGCACTGCTAATAAATAAAATGAGAAGAGTGAGCCATTTGGCATTGGTTTGAATCCCTTGTAGCCTAAAATAAAAGGAAGGATTTTCATACTGGAAAATGATTCATTAAGCACTAATGTTTGCTCTTTAGTAGGACTTTGCTGTTTCCCCCTTGGCAATATAGACTGAATGCTCTGCAGACATGAAGGGCCATCTGTGTCACCTTGAGAGTAGTTCAGTGCCAACACATTGCTCTGCTGTACAAAAAGCGCTGTCAGTAGCCTTTCCTGGAGAGACTGGGCAATTTAGTTTCATTTATAGCCTGTGCTGAAAGAAGATTCTCCTCTGGATGGTGATTAAAGGCATCTCTTAAACTCTTGATCTGCATTGCCCTTTACGGGACTGTTTCCCTCTGTTTTAGAGGTAACCTAAAGAGTCTGGCCATCCCTTTGCTGGAATTGGTCTTTGTGCTTATATTCCAGAAGGACTGTAATAGTATATTCATTAAATTGTTATATAACTGTTACCTGCTCCCAAATAGCTGTGAGTGATTACACAAACCAGCATCCATACCTACTTGAGTGACGATTGGCATGCAAGTAACCATTAATAAGCTAAGAGCTGCAAACTGAATAATTAAGTCAGCTGGACAGAGCTAGTTTTACGTAGTTTTATGTTAAACGTTGTTCAATAGCCCAAACAGACATACCTAGGAAGACAGACGTATATTTTCTTGAAGTGTGTGATTGTGTTACCAGCGATCTAAGTCATTGATTTGTGTTGAAGCTGTCAGCACTTCAGTGTTTGCACATGGCTTTTAGTATGATCAGAGTGAGACCAGCATTAGGGAGGCGAGAACGACATTGAATTGTGGTGAAACAAATGTAGGAAGTGTGGGATAAAGCTGGATATGGGAAAGCCAGAGGGGAACACAGAGGGCGGAGAGAGAGAAACTAATTGGAAAAAGGTGTACGAGAAATGCAGGCGCTGACTGCCATCTGACAATAAAGATGTTAAGTTGTTCTACTCTTCCAAAAACGTCAGGGACGTTCTGCTGTATAAAATAAAATAATAAGCAAATATTAAATATCTTTGAATATATTTTTGAACATTGAAACATTCAAAGTATTAAATAAGGAGGACCACTGAAAACAGTAATGGAAGAAACAAGAGGCAAGTGTGGCAAGTGAAAAGATCATTATGAAATAAGTTGAACATAAATAAATACTCTTTTGTAAGGAGGGACTAGTAGAACATGCCTACAGAAATTAGCAAATATTTATAACTGTTTTTAACACAGATGCTTTGAGAGCATAAGGCACATAATTTTTTTTTTTCCCTCTCCCTCGTTTCGTCCTAGGTCGTATTCCAGACAGTCTGAAAAACTGTGTTAACAAAGATCATTTGACTGCAGCTACACATTGGGCCAGCATGGATCCCGGCGTTGTTCATCCAGAGCTTAATGGTGCTGCATACAGGTAAGCATGCTGCAGGTGTAAAAGAAAGACCTTTTTAATTCACAGGTAAGTGTTGCAGGATAAATAAAAGACTTTCCTATTAATAAATGAAGTGGTTTTGGATTAGGCCCCAGCTATATTGTTTTCATAATTATTACATTGAGGAGAATGATCTTGTTTTGCTAGTTGAAGTCAGTCATGCAGTGTGTAAATACATTTCCTTTTCTTATATTTTTGTGTGATTAGTAATATCTGAAACAATATAGGTTTTTTTTGTATATTCCCGTAAAACCATTCTGATCGTCTCCAGTGAGTGCAGTGGAAGTTCTTGTTCCTTTTACTGAAGGTAATGATACAGCAGTAGATTACGAGAAAGACTTTCAATAATAAATCATTGTTACATGGTTTTGTGGCCTCCAGACACACGAGAGAACAAATAACTCAGTAGTGAATACAGTGGAATAGCCTGTGGTGATTATGAAAATATGTTTAAAATAGTGTTTTCTGAATTACATGTTTAATTTTTAAGCAAAAGCATTTGAGAGACTTGCTCTATGTATTCTCAATCAACTGTGAAAGCAGCTCTTAATTATTAATAGAAAGGGGCAATTTTTTAACATTTAATAAGTATGTTCCTTAGTTACTTTGTTTGCTTGGGAGTCTTTTTCTGTGCTTTTATCCCTGGCAGCTGTTCTAGCAGCAGATTTTTCCTGGTAGCCAGCTTCACACAATTTTTATTTATGAAAAACGTCTGCAATTTTTTATCTTCCAGTATGGTATTTACTCATAAGTAGGATGAAAGTGGCTGAAAAAGCTGCAAACAGCTGCTTCCCTCAGTGCCTTGAGGGAAGGGACAATGCAGTCCTTTCATTATTTTTTATACCTCTTTGTCCTAATCTTTCCACTGTCCTCCTTCATACATCTTTCTTATCTTTGTCCTTCTTTAGCAGAGCTCTCCCATACTTTTAATAGATATAGGATTTTTTTGGTGTTACCCTGTATGAGAACCCAGATGTGCACTGCTGAGAAGTGAACTAAAGCTCTCGTGTCCCAGTGGCTTCTAACAGTCTCATCAGAAAGTGATGGAGGGGTGGCGGGGCGGGGGGGAGTGTCACCACCCTCTGCCTTAATCTCCTTATCAGTAGCCATAAGTTCACCAAAGGAGGAGAATTACTTTGATTTGATGAACATGCATATATCTCACATCATGTCAAGATGTTTATTTTTTGAAAGAGTCCCCATAACCCTAAATATCTGAAGAAGAGTGTTTTTATTTGCTTAAATGAAAAGTTGAAGCACATGTTTTCTTCCACACAGCGTGTGGTTTCGTTGACTTCAGACTGGAGTACGCAGGGTAGAGCTGAACGCGGTTGGGGCTCAAAGGCAGGTGTTGCTGCACAGGGGGTAATAACTCCAGCTCTGTCACCGCGGTTAGGAACAGGGCTGCATGCCCAAATAAAATGCAGTTGTTTGTTCTGATTTTGGGGGGTCACAAGTCAAGCAGAAGGAGGCTTCATGGCCGGAAATGGATTTTAAATTAGGAATATTTTGAGAGTTAATGATTTACAAGGTAAAGACCATATGTATTTAATTTAAGCAGGATAAGCACAGAATTGAATGCCTTTTTTTAGATATTGTTTCAGTCAGTTTTTTCAACAAAGAAGATTCCTCGTAAATAAATTTTGACTTGACAGTTATTTTCAAATGCAACGTGAAACTTATTTTGGGAATTTTGAGGGAGAAGTTAGTCATACAGCCAATATATTACAGCTTCTTTTGTGGGGGTGATAGAATAGTGTTTGAGTGTGGGTGAAGGCAGTTACGATTTTGTGCAGTATAAAATATGCGGAACTTGAAGCTCAGGCTTTGCAAAGAAATTGATTTCAGAAGCAGTGTTTGCTGATCCTTAATTCCTACCTGGATTAAGTGAAGGATTTGAATTGATTGTTCAAAACAAATTTTTCCATCTCCTCGCAATCCAAGATTACATTCAAGTAGCTGCGTTCTGGAGCCTTTCAGAGGCAGTATGATGTTTCAGATGTGCTAATAACTGTATCACAGTCATGTAATTGCATTAGAAGATAAGACTTGGGATAATAATTTATATGTTAAAAAATGCAAATAGCTCTTTCAGTGAACTAAAACTAACGAGGCTGTTTTATTCTGGATATATCATTTACTTGTATTTTGATGTAGGATAGAACTCTTAAATTATCAGATGTTATTGCAAGCAAAGAACATTGAGCATTCGTCAGCAGAATACAATCTAGATCTGAGTATCATCATATTCTGTGGAAAGCAAAACATTTGCTATGTGAAATGCAAGACACTCTATAAACACAAAAGGTCAAGCAAACGAGACCTGTCCCATTAGTAAAGATTAACGATATTCCTGAGAGGGAACTATTTGTAGTAATCTTGGTGAAGCAACATAATATACCCTGCTTTTGTGTTATTACAGTGTGTTTGTTACTGAGCTGCCTCAGTTAAATAACCCCCTGCCATTTCCTCTGGCACAGAGCGTGCAGGTTATAGGCAAAGTGAAATTCAGTGGCCTGTAAACAGTGATTGTGCCGTTTATAGACGTGTTGACGTATCTTTCTGCCTTCTAACAGGTAGAAGATGAGAATTTCCAGGTACTGAAGAGCTACTTGGGTGATAATAGTTAGATGTTGATAATTCAGGAGTTATTTCATGTTGAGGTATTTCACTGGTGATTTTCAGGCTCTGTGATGTAAGATAACAGCATGCACTTAAAAATTTAACCTCTTTTGGGACAGACTCAGTTTCTTGAACAGAGCTTAGCATAGTGAGTTCAAGGTGCTTCTGTAGTATTTAAAAAATACAGGAGATTAACATAGGAATTAAAGTTGCCTTTCAGTTGTAATTAAGAGGGCTACTGTATTTTTCTTGGTAATTAAGACTGTGGGGGAAGGGAAAGGAAGAGTAAAAAGTTGTGGAGGAGGCGTAACTGATCTCTTGCTTCTGCTTTCCAAAAATTAAATTGGGTGGACATTTTACTTGGAAAATGTTTCAACTTATTGCTGCCAGAGGAGGAAGACTGGGAGCAACTTTACGAAGTGCCGGAGGGAATGCATTTGCTGGTTAAGAATAGAAAAGTAGTAAATAGCAACCTGAGGGAAGGTTATGTGGGATGGAAATGCCTGCCTGTAGAGGCTGTTGAGTTTATATGTTCTCCTTTCAGAGATACAATTTGAACAACACTAATGATTGAATTTAAAAGGGACAAAAATTTTGACAAGAGAATGGCAAAATAGGGTTAGGAGTTGTCAAGCAAAATACAATTTCTGTAAAGGGGTGTGTTGTCCGTATTTTGGCTGCTGCCACTGTGTAGCTTTAGGACAAGAAAAACAATTGTAGAGCTTTTGGATGTTACTAAAATGTAACAGCAGTGTGCCCAGGTAGCCAAGAGGTCCAATGGTATCCTGGGTTGTATCAGGAATAATGTGGGCAGCAGGAGTAGGGAAGTGATTGTGCCCCTGCACTCGGCACTGGTGAGGCTGCATCTCGAAAACTGTGTTCAGGTTTGGGCCCCCCCTTCACTACAGGAAGGACATTGAGGTGCTGGGGCATGTCCAGAGAAGGGCAACGAAGCTGATGAAGGGTGAGGAGCAGCTGAGGGAAGTGGGGTTGTTTAGTCTGGAGAAAAGGAGGCTGAGGGGAGGGAGACCTTACCACTCTGAAAGGAGTTGTAGCCAGGTGGGTGTTGGTCTCTTTTCCCAAGTAACAAGCGATAGGAAGAGAGGAAATGGCCCCAAGTTGCGCCATGGGAGGTTTACATTGGATGTTAGGAAAAATTTCTTCACTAAAGGGTTGTCAAGCATTGGAACAGGCTGCCCAGGGAAGTGGTGGAGTCACCATCCCTGGAGGTGTTTAAAAGCTGTGTAGATGTGGAACTTAGGGACGTGGTTTGATAGTGGACTTGGCAGTGCTAGGTTAACAGTTGGACTCGATCTTAAAGGTCTTTTTGAGCCTAAAGGATTCTGTGATTGTGTGATTCTAAAGTCGGTAGGAAGCCTGTGTCTGAGGAGAGGTGCTGGCAGGTAGAGTCCCAATTAGTGTAATTTGGTGTCCAAGGGGAGTATTTTATATACAGAAAGAATATCTGGAGTCAAATCAGAATTACAGATGTGTAGTTTGAACTGCTTAATGTGCTCATAAGGTAACTGTTAATGCTTCTGATTCACCACTGTCCATTTTCATGAGGCTCTGACTTCTTCCTGAGGGAAACACAGTTGTAGAATTTGCGCTCTCCTTGATTTCTCCTAGCTTCAGTGTGTTGATGCTCAGGGAATATGTTGTTAAAAAGTAGAGATTCTGTGTTGGGCAGTTGAATGGAAGTTTTTGTCATGTCATGCTGTGTTTTTTGGAGAGCACGTAACAGTGCAGAGTAACAGATAAGCTGTTTCAAAACTAAATTTGAATAAGTAAACCAGTACTCAGTCTGACAGTTTTGATGGAAATTGAAGCAAATTTGATTAATAAGATTCAAATTGAGGTACTGAAACAAGCAACTAATTCCATTAGCAACTGTAAATTAATTCTAAGGAACCTCTCTGGAGAAGGAATTAGCATAGGAAGCCCTGTAAATATGTGTGCAATTGGGAACAAAGTTCTCTGGCCTACAGGTGGTGTGATCTGTCACATACTGGTTATCCCTCCCAGATTACGGTCAGTGGTATGGTCTGTAGGAATCGTTCCCAGGATGACGAGGCCAGTGCCTGATGTCTTCGCCATCCCTGTGCCGTGTTGGATGGTCACGCTGAGTCTCTCTGGTGCAATTTTGCAAAAAGCAGTTCCCGTAATGTTTCTGTGGTGGGAGAAAAAAGAACAAGTAAATGTGCTTTCATCCGGTTTTTTCCTCCTCTGACTTTTGCATAACTTCTGCACTAAGTTTCTGTCAGTTTGAGGGAACTTGGAATGAGCAGCACAATCATGCATTGCTGTAGAAAGGACGCTACTGAAACGGGGTGAAATTCCCTGAGGCATTCAGCATTGAACTCTGATGAGAAGAAAATCACCAGCAGAATAATGTGGTATTTGAAAAAGCTTGACAAGACTACAAGTGCCTTTTCTGTCATTTAGTTCTAAGTAAATACTAAGGTAGCAAATGCCACAGTGAGTAAGTGGTAGGTTTGTGTGTTCAGGGTTTTAAATGGATAACGCTCTCACTAGGATCCTTGGGTGAGCAGAATACAGCTGTAGAGAACGAGGAGCGAGTGTGTAGCTTTATGGTTGGGGAAGAAAGGGGACAATGTAAGTGGCCAACTGAGATAACTTGGATACTGGTATTGAAGTACTCAGCTAGAGGGAAAACACTGTTTACATACGGGAGTGTGAAATACTCATGTTCATCAATGACATCTGAACTTTGGGACTGAAGCAGTGAATTTGCAAAATTTTTCTTAGCCGCCTGATCATATCAGAGCCATCATAAAATCAGGCTGAATCAGAGGGTGATTTTTTTTTTTTTTTTGGTTGAATTCGTAAAATATTTTGGCCTTGATGTTCATCCACAAAGAGTAATGTATCTTTAAAACCATCCGTGGTGTTTTGTGTTTGCATCTCTCTTTTCTTTTTGCAGTCTGCCTAAAGCACTTGTCCTCTGTATAAGTAGCTCTGGTTCTCTTTCAGAGAAGTTCAGTGGCAAGTTTGATGCTGAAAATGTTACTCAGCTGCAGTAGGCTTGGATTTGTCATCTTAAGAGTGTGTGGGTGTGATTGCTTTTTTGAGGGGCTATCAGAAAGCTACAACTGCAAAATAGATTTAAAGAAATATTTTTTTCAAACCACAACGATGAAATTTCAAAATTTCTATATAAGAATGAAGGAGAAAAAAAAAAAATCCCCAAAGATGAACTTGAGGAAAAGTCATAGAGGACAGATATGACAGACAGGTATTGTGCGGACCTAGTCCGGATTACTCCTTGTTGAGGTGTACTTTGAGAGGAGCAGTACTTCCAGGTTGTTTCCTTTGCTATACTGTTACTCATGCTATTTAACCTGAAATATGAAGAAACAACCTAGCAAACCATTATTTCTCAGTTGGGTAAAATACAGCGTCTTTTGCTTTATTTACCAGCATCTGCGTTTGAGCTCTCATCTGGAGCTTAACTAACTGTCTTTGTTGCTGGTCCAAAAAAAAAAGAAGCATCTCTGTAGCTCTAGGAGGAGGCAGGTTGGGCTTTCCAGTCAGTCATCTCTTGGTTTTAATGTTATGTTTTCATTTTCTTCCCTCAGCAGGTATCCCCCAGGTGTCGTAAGCGTGGCTTCAACTGGCATACCTGCAGCAGTAGAAGGAATCGTCCCCAACCCTATGTCTTTATCACACGGCCTCCCTGCTGTAGCCCACCCGCCCCACGCTCCTTCCCCCGGCCAAACTGTCAAACCAGAAGCTGATAGAGACCACCCGAGCGACCAATTGTAGCCTATGAAAACAGCATTCCCAACATCGGAGATTTCAACTTCAGCGTATGGAAAACAAACAAACAAAACAAAACAAAACCCTGGATTTTGATTAAAGGCAAAACCATGAACTCACAGGAGGAGACGATCATTGTTTTAGAAACTGGTCCAATATACAGTATAAAAAGGAAAAGGTGGGAGACAAAAAGAAGATTGGAAACATTTTTTCCTCCGTATAAATTGTAGTTTGTCCCTGTCCAGTGGACTGATTCACTGTTTCTGTGTCCTATGGGTTCTTTGTTAAGCAAGAGAAGTTAGTAGTTAATTATATCATGAATGTACTTGTCTGTGTACAGTTTTTAGAACATTAAAAAGGGTTTGTTTGCTTAGCTGTCAACAAGGAAAAACATAAGGGAGGCATTCAGCAAACCAATTTTGAGATTAAAAATCTTTTCTTTTGTATTTTAAAACATGCCCAAAAATGAGGCAGTTGGCAAACTTCTCAGGACAATGAATTTTTCCCATTTTTCTTTCTACGCCACACAGTGCATTGTTTTTTCTACCTGCTTGTCTTATTTTTTAGAATAATTTAGTAAACAGAAGAAAAACAGTTTCTCCTAATTTTGGCATGAATTCCCTTATTTCAAAATGAAGACAACCTTGCAAAGAGATTTTGAGGAAATAAAAGAAAAAGGTTTTGTATAAACAAGCGTTGTGCTTTTTGTCACCAGTTAAAGTATATATTATTGGTGGTATGCGAAAAAGGCACTAGACTACTGAAAAGTAGCAGCATTTCATTGCCTACATTGATTCCTTCCTGGTAATGTGGTAGGCTAGCAATATTTTGGTTAAAATCATGTTTGTGACTGTAACCATTTGTATGAATTATTTTAAAGAAATAAAAATCCCAGACAAATATCATATGTGTAAAAATTTTTATTTCTAGTAACTGTTTATTCAACTTTTATTAGGTTTCTTAGCTGTAATTTTTAAACAGATGCTGTCAAGTATTTCATTTCTAGCTTTACTTTGCTCTCTGTTGTTTGTAATACTGTCTTGGAAGCTTGAAAAATAAAAAAAAAAAAAATTCTTTCCATACCATTTTTCCCTTTACATTTCGTAAATGTTGATCTTTTTTCCTGTGTTTCTAATGGAGTTTGAAATTAAGATGGATTTTGATTTGTACACCGGCATCATCAGCTACAATATGGTAACAGCATTTATGCCACCACTGTGGGCAGAGCAGAGGAGGTACAACAGCAACACAACAATAATAATAATAATAATAAACGTCTTTTGCCGAAGTCCAACATGAGAAGTGTCCATTGTTTTATTTGCTTTTATGATGATGGAAGTGTGCAGCAGGATGTAATCGTGTTTGCTATGTTGAAGGAGTTTGTTTCTTTGAACAGAGGCAGAAGTGATTTTTTTCAAGGCAGGCTGGATTTCAGCTAGAAGCTGTTTGCTTTTCTTGTGCTCCTGGAGAAGATGCCCTTCGTCCTTACGCAGTTTAAAATAGCAAGACAAAAGTTGAGCTGGCACGAGAAGGAAATCTGGAATGGGAAACAGTGAACCTGGACATAAACCACCTCGGTAGTCTCCTATCTATTTGTTCGCTGTTAATCTGAGCTAGTAACTGTGCACCGATGGTTAGTGAGCTGTTTTTGTGGGATCTATGAAAGATTATTGTCCCCCATTCCCGCAGATCTGCAGAGCGGCCTCCGCTTCCGTTAGGGAAATGTTAGGAGGCTGCAAACCAGGAAAGAATGAAACTTGTGGGTCTGTACCCAAGGAGCACTATATAAAGTGAAATTTTGTCTCCCTGGAAGTGTGGAAGGTTTTTGCTTTGAGTATTTAGAGCCAAAAATGTCATCCATTACAATTCATTCATTTGATGGTAAAACCGTTCCTATTCCCTCTATGAAATAAAACAGGAAACAGCCCTAAAGTTTCAAGTTAGCCCAGCAAAGACACTTCTAACAGCTTTGCGGCCAAAAACTTACAAAAAACCAAATGCAGTTGAAGTAGGATTTCATATTTCATTGATAATTCATGTTTTAAGATGCTTCTTTGTCAGGCTGAAGATGCTTCTTTAACATATGTAAAACAAATATTTGACATCTGGCTGTGAAGAATTGCTGACGCTTTCATTTGCAACAAAATTTCCCGAGGAAAACAGAGAGGGGTCTTGGTTTGTTTGGGGTTTTTTTGTTGTTTTTTTTTTTTCGTTGTTGGTTTTTTTTTTTCCTTCTCTAGCATTAGTTTGGACGTGGCTTGTGTAAGTAGGCTTTGTTTCCAGTGAATCAATAAACTGATGAACTGGAAATGAAGGCGCCGGTATTTGTTGCGTGTGCTTCTGGGGCTCAGTTCTGAGGCGTTCTGTCTTTCAACTGCGTATTTTTGAGCTGTCATCTGTGCTTGCTCAGGCACAAACTTTCCGGATTTGAGCCTGAAATACTGCACTGATGGGTGCGGTAGGGCATTGCCACTGTGGTGGTGACACGTTCAATATTTTTATGTTAGCGCTTGAAATATATGTCAGTCTGACTGCTGGAGAGTAATCCAGTTTCCTGCTCCTGTTGGAGCGGAAGGGAATAGCCATCCAGGCAGTGACAAGACCAATGGGTACTGACTTCTGGGTTACGGTCTGAAAAGCTGAATTAAAAAATAATAATAAAAAAAAAGATTTTGGAATAGATGACTAATTGGAAAATTGTACCATAATCAACAAAAGCTATTGTGCTAGACTAACCTTCTATCTTTTGTGACTGCTTTTGCTGGCTAGTGGAAATGTGATTAGATTTCCTCTGTCTGGTAAAGGATGTGCTAAATAAAGTTTAGACAGAAGAAAATGCAGTTAGTGGGAAAATACGAAGTGGGGAACACGATGGCAGAGAGGGCTACAGGAGATGACCTGAGGCAGCGTTGAAAGGTGAAAGAAGAGCTGATGAAAGTGCCTGCCTCCAACAGTCGGGGTGGTTTTTTGGTGGTGTTATTTGAATTAAGGATCTTGGCCAAGAAGGAGGGCAACCATACTGAAACTGCTGCTGGCTCAATGGTTGTAGGCATCGCTGGTACGCAGGAGGCTCTGGAGCCTGCACAAGAATTGGACGATATCAAAGAATGGGCTGTTAGAAGTGGAAAGATAGCAGTTGTGCAAATGCGAAGTCAGGTAGTTGCAAGTCAGAACAAGCGCTTGTCAGAAAAAGGAGCCGTCAGTGTTTTTCCGTAGTAGGACTGATTGATTGAGCAACCTGATCTAGTTGGGGATGGCCCTGCTCCTTGCAGGGGGGTTGGACTAGATGACCTTTGAAGGTCCCTTCCAACTCTAACTGTTCTATGATTCTATGATTGCCGCTGTGGGGCAGCCATGGAAAAGAGCAGTACGATGGCAGATGGTAGTTTCGGTGGGGATGAGAAGGTATCAGAGAGGCTACGCAGGGCCTGAATCATTTAATGCGTAGTTTTGGTCATGCGTTTTCAAAAGGGTGGGCTCGTGCTGAAGTCATAGCAAAGGCTGGCTCCCAGAACAGCTGAAGGTGTGGAGGCCTTGTCTTGCGAGAGGAAACTGGAGTAACTTGGAGGTCTCTGGACAGGTTTCCAGTTGGGGTAACTGGGAGTCAGTCCTGAAGTCCGTGCAACTTGGGCTGGGTTTTTTTTTTTTATTTTTGTATTTGGGCTTTTGTGGCTTTTTGTTTTTTTTTTTTTTAATAACTTTATTTTTACACTCCAAAATGTGAGAACATTGTTTAAAGGTCATGCAAGGTTGCTACCAAACCGACAATGAGAGGCCTTCTCCATTCAGCGTAAAACACTTCAGCTTCCTTTATAACAAGCCTCAAGGCTTTTTCCTTTACTGTGTTCTTTTGAGAAAATGCCCTATTATTTTCTTGTCCAGCCTTCCACCTCCAATGATTAAGGCTGGCTTTCCAAATGACTGTGACTGCTATAGTCTGGCTGTTACCAGCTTACTCCTTGCCTCCGACCGAAGGATTTTCTTCTCCCCTTGTTTAATCTCAATGGATGTTTCAATAACGTCACTTGTTCTGCTTGAAGGAGAAGGCAGCACTGCCACTATTTCCTTTCTTCTGGTCACGGCAACCTTTCTACCTTTCGTAAACTGAAAAAAAGAAAAAAAAAAAAAAAAAAAGGAGAAAAAGCAGTCATCGGTTTTAAGGGCAGAGAGTAAATAATTTTGTCTGACCACTTAGAAAAGCCATTAAATCTGATATGCTTCTTCATTAAACCTGAATCTGTGTTTTGACTTCAGTAAATCTTTTAGAAAGTTTTCTCGTCTTTATAGCAAAATGTCAAGTGATGGGATTTTTCCTATTTCCTCTGCTAGTTTGTTTAAATGAGGGATAACCGTCACTATAATTTTTAAACGGCTTTATTTAATTTGGCTTACCCTGTCTCTAAATTCCAGTTATTGTTTTGTGTTGAACATGAGGTCATGTAAGCTGACTTGAATTTAGTGAGCATGTCACATTTTAGCCAGTTTGCCTTTGTACTGAGGTCAGTGACACATCTTCCAGGAAGACCAAACTGTGTTATTCATCTGTTTTCTTTTCCAGTTTCTTTCATTATACTCTACGTCCTTTCCTTTGTGACTCTGTATTTTTGTCCTTTTGAATGACATAATCCAATATGGTTATCTTCTGCAGGTGAAATTACGGGATTTCAGATCTCTGACTTTCAGCTATCGTCTTCCTGCCTCCGTTGACTTCCCACTCTCCTTGGTAAATTATTTTCCTGCAAAGTCACAAGTTCTTGAGGAACTTGGGTGATCCTTGTCTCAATCTTCAAATTGCATTTGCCTAGGTAGAGCTGAGCACCTCGTTAGTAGTGCAAGCTCCACATTGAGTAGATGCTCAACGCAGTGGTCCCGCTCTCGTAGTCTGAGTGCTCACTTTCCTCCCACTGTTTGCACCCGTTGTGTGTCAGCCTCTTGCAGAATGCACCTTACCTGGGTCTTGTACCTTGTGTATCGGGCTGTTTGTCCCTCAACATCTGCCTCCTGTCTTCTTCCTTGTTTCCTTCCAGTATCTGGGGGACCTGGAATGTTACTTTTAGAGTTCTTCCCGTTTTCAGAAGACGTGCCCTTTGGTCAGTTCTACTTTTCATCTGTGCATTCCAGCTGAACAAAGACCAGTTGTTTTTCAGCTCTCCCCTTGGCTGTCCTCCATGCACACTACCTCACTAAACCCATAACCAATATTCTATTTTTTGTGTCCACTTTTGAGCTCGGGATCACCCAGTTGGTCTTTTTTTTTTTATGCAGTTCGTCATCTGGAGTTTCCTTCCTATTTTTTCTGTACTACAGGAACAATTATGGCTCTTCAGCTCTAGTCTCAGCCCTTTTCTTTGCCGCTACGTTCCTGCTCAGTCGTAACGGAGTGTTTTCTTGAAGGAGCATTGTTTGTTTTGGGGGAGGTTGTGACACTGTGTCAAGGCTGCCATAAACAGACTAAAGCGTGTCCTTGGGATGATTTAGAGGCATTGGAGACATTTCCAGGACGATGTAGATCATTCTTTGAGCGTGCCAATCCATTGAAGACATTTGTTACTTGCACAGTCTTTAACTACATATCTCTCCCCCTTCTCTCATGTGCTGCCTAAAAAGGATCAGCAAGGATAAGATTGTAAGCATGGTTGATGATCTGCTCAAGAAATAAAGTAAGGAAGTGTAAAAAAAAAAAAGTATTTAAATACTTGAATATGTTTTGAGTTGCAAAGATTTAAAGTAATAAAAGGAGCAGAGTTATTAGCTTAAATTGCCACAAGAATCTTTTTTACATATCAAGTTTGATGTATTAGAAGTAGACAATTATGTGTCGATGTGACAGGGCTATTTCTTCGTCTGTGCTGTGAAAGCAGAGTCCTTGTACAGTCTGGGAAAAGTTTATGGAGCTGGTCCTCCCTGGATAAACCCTAAGAGTTAAGGCAGCAAATCAACAGCTAAAAATTAAATCTCCTGAGGAGCTGACATCTCAGACATTTCCAAACCCCTCCACCATTTTCAAAATGTCTCACCCGGTGCAATGGACGGAATTCTCAAGCCAGTTGTCTCCAGCACAGCTGTCTCCCCTTCCCGGGAAGTCAGCAAGCAGCGGTGCTTGCTCTTCAGCACACCTAAAGCATCAGAGTAAATCCCATTTAAGTCTCCGTTGCTGTTTAGTAGGATTTTGGTTAAGCCCTCAGGTAAAATACAGCCCTGTGCTGTATTTTACTGTTCTTCAACAACAACAGAAACTCTGCTTTTGGTGTTTTCCAGTAACATATTTGCTGTTACCAGCACCAGGAGTTTCCATATTAAAATGGAGTCAGAGGACTTCCACCTTCTTTTTTTCTATGGGTTTTTGGTCATTTTGCTGTTTGCTTGCCTGTGTTTTTTAAAGGCTTGGTGTATGTGAAATGTGTTTGTCCTAGGAAGTTACGATGATGGATTTATTTTTATCTCTCAAGTTAAAGCTGTTTGGAATTGGCTCCAAGGCCATCACTTTCCATTCCAAGCATGAAGTGGAAAGTCTGCCCTTTGAAACAGATTGCTGAAACTGGAGATTTTCAAGAATTCGTATTCTGACCACTTGTTTTTTTTTTTTTCTTTTCCTCCTGCAGACCAGCCATTTGAAGCACAGGATACAGCCCTTGTGTTGCAAGAAGCACAGGTAAGAGATGAAAAATCTCCACTGTGACTCAAAACTCATATTTAGAGGTTTTCAGCCTCTTTAGACTCAAAGGATAACGGCACAGTTTTGCATTGAGTAACTAGTAGCTGAGATCTGATCCCATTTGACAGAAAAATAAGTCTTAAGTCTGTTGAAGGGCAATATTAAATTGTGACTCCTTGGGTTGTGGCACACATCCCACTTGAGTTTTCTTCTGCATCCTGGAGCAAAATGTGTCACTCCAGTCCGTGCCTTCCCCGATGACACAGGCTCTGGGAACGAGCTTCACCATTTGGAGAACTCTCTTCACGTGTTATGTCCGGTTGCTGTGATTCCCAAAGTATTTTAGTTTTTGTCTGAAATTGTCAGTGGAACTGCCGGTGACTCCCAGTAGTTTGTGGTGTTATTTGTGAAAGGTACCTGTGAGTTCAGATCCACGAGTTTTCCTTTGAAAAGCCAGTTGACTAGCCATATCATGGTGGCCGTTCTTACATCTAGGTTCCTCTGTCTGGGCTCTCTCTTCTGCTTGTCTTTGGTGACCTAAGTGAAAGCTTAAGAGGAATAGCTCCTCGCGTGTAGTCTTTCTGATTAAGGGCCTGAAGTTACAGTGGAATAAACCAGGGACAGTCTCTGCAGATCTGAGTGTGTCTGGTGTAAAATTCTTATGGCAATGAATCTCATTTTCTAGTTTCAAAGTTGCCTCACTACTTAGGAAATGCACACTGTGGAAATGAAATGCCATTCAGAAGAGATGTCTCTGTGTACTGCTTCTTATCCCCTGTCTCTCCAGATACCTACAGCCCACTGCAAACCTGTCCCCAGGGAAGGGAAACTTCTCCAACCTATGGTGCTGGTTTTGAAACACTACTTTGATCTGGTTGGAGATGTCCCTGCTCCTTGCAGGGGGTTGGACTGGATGGCCTTTAAAGGTCCCTTCCAACCCAAACCATTCTATGATTCTGTAATCCACGTGTCATAATTCACCCCCAATATCCCTTAATGTGAGGTTTAAAACTCCAAATGTTGGAAACGCTCTTAAATAGATACTTAGGCTCAGCTCCATCAGCCTCTGAAATCCCCTTGAGGAGGTAGATTCAAGGTAGAAAGGGTGATGTTTTGTTGTTTGTGATTTGTTAATTTTTTAAAACTATTTTTAGTACATTGATTCCAGGGATCTGGACTTTCAGAAATGCGGTGTCTGCTCAGCCCGGGGAGGGGGAGTTTGCCTCCTGCTGCCTTCGCCTGGTTGAATGTGTCGGGGGATGGGAATTGTGATCTGACACTCGTGGTAAGTTAAATACGTGAAAATGCAGCGGAAGACTGCAAAGGAATTGTGTGCTTTGCCATCTGACAAGCCTGAGCTTGCGGAGGTGCCGAGCGGCAGCTGCTGCGGTACCAACCCAAACCTTTGGCTTCAGTGAGACAAATGAGCTAAGCTTGTTTCATGCCAGCCTCTGCATCTGACAGAAGTCAGATGCTGAACTGCTGGTTTCTCAAATTCCCTTCTCAGAAATCCCTTGCTGCTCACTGTTTCAAGCCAGGGCCGTATCCTGGCTCTGGGCTGTGATACTGATTTCTTTGCTAAATTTAAGAATTGTGATTGTTACGTATGCTATATTTTTTTTTTTAATTGCTAGTATCTACTGCTATTTTTCTTCAAGATCTGGGAGCTGATGGGCACTGGGGATGACAGAGACGCAGGAATACGGACAATCTCTCTGCAATAGCCACAAGGTGGCAAAACAGACGCTTTGTGCATCCGGACTGCGCAGAGCAGCCCTCGCTGAGCCAACGAGCTTGGCTGTCTCTGCCACTCTTTTAAGCCACCTCTAGAAATATTATTTTTTCTTATAAGCTATTATGGCATATTTAGGTATTGCACATGGAGAATCTTCAGTTTAAAAGTATTTACATGCTCCCATTCTTAATTACATGTCGGTTGTTCAGGGTTTAAGGCTGCCCGAAGCATTTCAGCAGCACAATTTGCCGTTGTCTCACGGTGTTTGAAGAGGATAAAGTATTCAAGAGCCTGGTGAGGCTGTTAGTAAAGCTGTGTCAGCCCTGGCTCACCTGTGAGTCACAGTTCAGGTGTCCTTTCCCTTCTTAAATTACAGAAGGCTCCAAGAGCTGGGGCTGCTCAGGATAGAAGCTCTGTAAATGCTTTGTTGTATTTATAAACATGTAAGTGAATATTTGAAGATACTCTCTGCTCCAAATATTTTACAGGCACAAATATGAAGGCTTGTTAAAAACCAGACGGGAGTCGTCAACACCCTAGGCGTTTTCTAAAGCCCAGGAGTAGATTACGCTCTTTGTCATCCTGATGCTATGAGTTTTTATCCTCTGTGGAACACGTCCTTTTGCTTTTGCCTACTGGAGATGTCTCAAGTTACAGATTTCCATCATAGTCTCTCTTTTTGTTTTCTCAGTAGCTTTCAGGGGCCCTCACAGGGAAGTTTCCAGTTCTCTCTATGGTGACAGCAGCACTCTTGGCTGGCTCCTTTCAGACAACTTCCACGCATCCAGGCCTGTCCTGCCCTTGTTCTCCTGTTCCCTAACAACACTGCTTGCAGCCCTGCGCCTTACGGCTCTGCTGATGGTACCTTTTTGGGCAGCAGTAACTCTCCATAGATGCTGGAACATGGAACTCGTCCCACTGCACACCTCGGTCCTGTGGTGGCCTTCAGTGGCATGTTCACTTCCCCTCCCTCAGCAAAGGTTTCGCTTGGGAGAGCAGAGAATTTGTTTTGCCCCAAAACGGTCATCTGAAGTATCATTTTTTGGAATGTGATGGGAATCTCCCATTCTGGAACGATGAGACACATGGGCAGAATTAGATTTCCTCTGCTTCTCTGTGTCTGTGGCAGACTGGCCATTAAAATCTTCCTGTTAAAATCAGGCACAATAACAATGGCCATACGTTGGGTTTGAGCAGAAACAGTGGATGCAAGACAGATTTTTGACCACTGGAGTGTTGGTCTTCTGAATGGAAGATGATACAACGCTATGGAAAATGCAACTTGTCAGTTAAGGATCATGATGTTCATGTAACCACTGAGGTTTCACAAAATATTGGAAGTCTGGATTTTGCTAATTTTTGAGTACTTGCCTTCAGAATTTTAGTGCTGATATTCTAATATTTGCGTTCATCATTTCATTTTTAGTTCTTGCAGTTTAAAGCAATTCTGGCTGTTTTAATGCTGTGACGAGGGCGACCTGGGGCAGGTGAGTCTCCCACTGCTGCTGTCGGGAGGCAGGAGACTTCACTGTGGGTTGAAGGAGAGCTCTAAGTCTGAAAAGTGCTGCTGGGCGCTACCCTGACTTCTGAACAAAAAGCATAGGGTGCTCTGAGCTCATTTTTGGCTGCTCGCCGTGGTCCCTTGGATACCGGCTCCGGTCAGGCCCAGTGCTGCGGGCTCCTGTCTCCATGCGCTGTAGCCGAGAGCTGCAGTTGTGCTTCCCGGGTGAGGCATTTTCCATAGACACTCTGAGTATGTGACACACTGCGTGGTAAGAAAAAACAAATATCCCCAGACTTTTGTTGTAATATAACATTTTCAGCCATAAAAATGAACTTCCTGAGATTTCCTTCAGTTTGCAATAATTTGCTACCAGCAAAAAGCAAAAAAAATTAATAACCTGCTAATGTAGTAACAACATATTTTCTAAGAATGTTAAATATATAAAAATGGTGCTGGAATTGCAACAGATTGACAAGATGTAGTTTTCTTTGATAGACATGAGAACAATGAATAGCCATGTAATATAACCTGGTCGTCCTAGCGTACAGCAAGGGTAATGTATTTGTTATTTATAAAGGGTTAATCAATGATTAACAGGCATTACAATTAACGGTTAATTGATTGTTGTAGACTCAGTTCACACAGGGCTTGCAGCTATCTGTAACGTTGCGTTCATGCTGTAATGTATTTATAGCAGTTACTAATCACGCACTAGTGTTTTTTAAACGTTCTCATTTTATTAGGTGTAACCAAATTTTCAACAGCACATCAGTGAACTTGAGTTCTGCCTTCACATTAGCAAAAGGGAAAATATAAGAGAGCTGTTAGCTTGGCCTTGCTTTCTTTAATTTGAGGGAACCATCAGCTGCATAAATTGGAGGCACTATCCCATTATGAAAGCAATTTTAAGTAAAACATGCCATTTATGGAAAGAACACACTTAAAGATTTTTGTAATTACAAATATTTGTAGTTAAGTGAATTGCATTAAAGTATTTGTTGTTGTTGCTTTATTTCCCTGGAGGACTCTTCTGTAGTGAGAGCTTTGTTATGCTGATAAATGTGCCTGAAAGCTTTATAATGTACTGGTGCATTGTAATGATAAATAGTTCTGGGTAAGTAGTAAAGATCAAACACGCAATTAAACAGACTGTAATATACATCTTGCTGAGCAAGGGAAAACAATAGTGGAATCAGTAAAGATGAATACAAATGGTTTTATTGAACTAAGCAGAAAATATTTTCTTATGCCTACAAAATGAGGCAATCTGGCCTGATACTTGCATAAGCAGAGTTATAACGCGCTTAATCAGATATAAAATGTCTTTTAAATGTTCACCATTTATAATAAACAGACAGGGCTTCCTTCCTCCGACCACTCAGAGTGATAGAGATGTGCACCAAGGCAGAGGTTAAGCAAATCGGCACGGCGAGGGATTGCTGGGAGAGGAGCCTGGGCACAGCAGGCAGGGCTTACAGGGCTGACGCAGCGGTAAAATTAACAAAAACATGTTGCACTTGACCGAAAAGATTAGAACGGAATATTGGCAGCACCTGCTTCCATTGTCCAAAATGTCCTTTCCTAGAACCCTTCCCAGTAGGGAGGCTGGTTCACGCTTGGCGAGGCCGTGGAGGTTTCACACTTCTTATTGCCGTTTGCTCTTCCAAGTGCCAGCAGAAAATGGGATTCAGAAGGAGCGTGCTGGGAGAGGGAAACATGGCTGCGCGTTACTTGAGAGTCACAAAAATAAACCTTTGACATAAAGGCACCGAGGGGAACTTTCATTCAAAACCCAGAGCAGTACCAGTGCGACCTGCTTGCAGATTACCCCTGTCCATTCCAGCTCTGAATTCCTCTGAAGGGTGTTTTAAGTGAATTTCCTTTGCAGGGGTACCCATAGCCAAGCCGGCACAATAGGAATTTCATAGCTCGTTGTGCGGATGCTATGGTGGAATGACTCCTAGAGGAGTTAGAATTAGGCAGGATATAACAGCCAGAAGAAACACTAATTCTCCTGGGCTGAGTTCATGTGTGCTTCTACCCTACGCAGTGCTTTGCCCACCTGGAATAGCGTAAGCCGTTTAGATTCCTTTGCGGCGTCTGGGTATTAGCAAAACTCAGGGGAGAAACCAAATCCTGCTTCCCTGATGCCAACAGCCAAAACTCTTAAGCCTTGTGCACACTGGCTAATCATCGTGTAAAATCCCCCCTGACGCTCACCAAGTGCTGCTGTACCACCAGGAACCACCTTGTAGACGAAAAGCATCCACGTGTGACATGGGCCACTGCAAACATATTGCCCAAGGATGTACAGCGTGATACGTTCCAGCCAGCAAACCCGTTATTTCCAATTTACCGTGTGCTGCTAACTACCGAAAGCTCTGCACGGCCTCCGGGAAGCCAGGCTTACGTAATGAGAAGCAGGGCAGTCGTAAATGCTTCCCACTCCTGGAGTTTAAGAGAAAAAGGAGTGGATGGGAAGGTGAAGTGCCCCCGTGCATCTGGCTTCTCACAACCCGAGCTACAGGCATTGCTCAAGGCAAAGAGCCGGATATACGTGGGAATAGAGCTGGTTTCTTCTCCGTGAGGAAACTTATTTGTACCTCTAGAACTGCATGTCCCTCTGCAGAGATATAGATGTCTAACTGCCATTTAGGCATCTAAATATCTTTATAGAGTTGGGCTGTGGTCCTCATGGTGTTGCTGCAGTTCACAATGTCACTGGTTTTGCACAGCAGGCACCAGATCGGAGTTGACTGCGGGCAGAGGCGCAGCCCGGCAGCCGCTGGGTTTGATTTAATTGGGCTGAGCTGGTTTATGCTCCCTCGATATACGTATTTTTTTTTCCCTCGTTGAAAACCAATGTGTCTGCCAAGGCCAGAACGAGAGCGGGAGCTGTCTGGAGGTGAAGTTGCAGACTGACAGGGACAACCCTGCTCGATGGCAAGCAGACACCGAAGGGTTTGGCGATGTCTGTCGGTTTATGCCATCTCTTAGTCACAGAGTTTGCAGTCCAAAGATTATTTTGGATGCCTGCCTATTCCCAGAAGCTCCGCATGCTCAGAACAATTTCAGCTCTGCGTTAAGACAATAGTTACAATCAAATCTCATGCTCCGCTGCCTCGGTCAGTCACCTCCATGGAGCAGATGGGAAGGGGGCGCGGATCAGCAAGGGTCTTCCCTCCCAGTGTGCAACTGGCCTGATATCTTCAGAAAGGGCTTTTTTTTTGTTTCCCTTTGGCACCCCTCTGCTTCTCTGATGGCATCAGGGACCGGCTGCAGCTGGAAAATTGTGGGCAGGGTTTGAAGTGCTGGGAAGGAGAAAGTTATTTTGTCTGCTGCTCCTTGTTCGCCCACCCTGGCTGCAGAGGAAGCCAGGCTGGGAGCAGGCCAGTGAAAGAAACTGGCTTTTTGGTGATCCCTCCGGCGTCTGCCGACTTTCCGTGTCAGGTCTGAGGCCTGCCTCAGTGCAGTCGTCCCTCTGGCTGCCTCTGCGAGGTGGGATCAAGGCGCGATGCGATGAAGTCTCTTTTGTTGGATGGTCCCTCTGTGCTTTGTCACCTCCATCCAAAAAGCAGGAGGGCACCTGCTCAGCTCTGGTGCGTTTTTGACGCCCAAATGATGTGTTAGGTCCCTGGAAAATTACAAATTGAGGAAAGAGGTGTCTTTGGGAGAATTTTGCTGGAATGGGGACAAAGCTGCTGAGTTGACTGGGTGCTTGTTTTAGAACAGGCACCTCCACTGTGTGTTGGCTGGCTTTCATAAGCAGCCCAACCAGTGCTGGGTCACTGGTGCGTACTGGTCACCAAAATGCTTGAGATGGAAGAGCTCCTTACAGTCCTCCTGTGTGTTTGAGTTCCACACAGCCCTCCTACAACAGACTGGGAGCAAGGAGCCACTCGTTACCAGGCCGGTTCGCCTGGAGCTGGTGGGATGAGATTGCCAGGAGCTCACAGGGACGTCAAGATGCAGCTTTAGGACTCACGTGTTCCCTTCACTCACTCCTGTGATGAAAAGTCCCAGGAATTTAATGTTTTATTTTATTTTTGGCAATGGCTGGTGATGTCTCCTTGGTACAGTGGCTCTTCTATAATTTTTTAATTTCCGTTTTGGCTTATTAGAACAGGAAATTACATGTAAGTGTTACGTGGAATAGCTGCTGAATGCTTACATTTTTACTGCCCTCTCATGCTGCATCTTTAGTAGTCACTAATTTTTTTTTTTTTTCACTCAGAGGTGGTTACTGCATCCTGTTGTACCCTGTGACTGTCGTTAGTGAGATGTTTGGTCACTCAAAGGAGATGGCAATGACTGTTGTTGATGTGAAAACACAAGTTCTGTGCAGACTTTTTGCCCAGATTTGGGACCTTCAGAGTTGAAGTCAGCCCCTCCGAATTAATGACGGTGTTTCAGGTCTGAATCCTTGCCTTATTCACATGACTGGCTGATTCACAAAATCATCTCTGGGGGGTGTTTAAAATGCTCTGTGTTCACAGGAAAGGGGCAGGCAGCACCCACATGACTGTGAGGGATAATATTTATCTGGTGACTCAAAAGCCTTGACTTGTCAAAGTCTTTGCAGGTTTTGCAAGACCTCACTGAGAGGTGAGCTGTCACCAACCCGGACAACCTCCTGCCCACCACGATGCCCGGTCACTGAGGTGATCTCACGCCTGGTTTTCACCTCCAGGAGCTGTTTATGTGGAGGTCTACAACATTACCACGTTGTCAGCTCTCTTGGCTTTGTCATCCAGGCAAAGCTTGTGGGATCTCGTGGTTGTTCCAGCGAGGAGGAGAAAATGATGACACGGAGGAGGAATGCAGCTGTCAGCCAAGGCGGTGGGCACGCTCCCTCGCTGCTCTTCCCTGGCGCGTGATCCCCGCGCGCCTTCGTGCCGGGCTGCCAGCCTCCTGCTCCTCTCCCAAGTTCTCCCATCATCTCTGTCCTCCTCCTCCTTTTCCCCAGACCCTCAGGCTCCCCCGCACGTCTGCTCCCCATGTGTTTGGGGTGCTGCTGTGGGGAGAGGCCTGCAGCTGGTGTAGCCGTTGCCGTCATGGAGGAGATCAGCTCTTTCTTACTCTTCTCTTAAATGGCAGGCAGCAGGCTCACATCCGCGCTCGCAGAAGCAGCTGTCTTGATGAACATTTGCCCAAATCATTACGCTGTCTAGTAGTTAGCCTGCAAAAAGGCCCAGCACCATTTGTATGGAAATGGAAGGCTTTCTCAGAAATGTTTTGGAAGCAATCAGCTAAACTAATAGGATTTTATGTAAACCAATCTCTTTCTTTAGATCAGGGTGTTTTTTTTTTTTTTTTTTTTTTCCTGGAAAGGAGGGTGAGGGCTTTTTAATAAATGCAAATTGATATTTTAATGCAAATGGAAATGAGAGAAAAAGTTCATCGCTGGGGTAAAATGCTTCGACTTTGCTCCAGCAGCGGCTTCGCCTGTGATTCTCCGCACGTCTCCCGGCAGCCACACTGAATTTCTGAGGTGCCGAGGCACGGCGCAATGAGGAGAAAAGCTTTTTCCACCCTCACACTGTAGCGAGACATCAGCTGGGTTGGACTTTTCATCACCCCGTCAAAGCTGTGGTTTCTCTGGCCCTGGACCTCCGCAGAGGGTCACGGCAAGCACTCACAGGGCTGCTGCCAAGGGCTTTTGCTGCAAACCTCAAGTGCTTTCTCACTTGGGTCACAGCTGGGGTAACTTTCTTGGCCCTGCTCCCCCTTGCCTGGCTCTGAAGGGGCCTGATACCTGACAGGAGATCGTCTGTGTGGAGCGTGGGCTGGCTAAGATAGCTGCAGTTTTCTTGTTTATGTAAAAAAATAAATTAATTTAAACTCTAATGGGTCTGTAGATGTGGTGGTACAGCTGAAGTGCTGTTTGAGGAGACTCAGGCCAATGAGGGTCAGGCATCCAGGAGGGTTTCAGGGGAGAAACTCTCGCCCTATGAGGCTAAACTTGGATTTGGAGCAGGAGGATTTTGGGCTGGTCTATCCTGTGTAGCAAAGGACAGCAAATGTACATGGCAGAGAAGTGTGATGAGTCCCCAAGGCCTTGGAGAGCAGCACGTGGGCAGCATGGACATGCCCAGCATTGCCTGGTGGGATCACATGCCCACAAACCCTGTTGCAGGATGCTGTTAGAACTTGTTAACAGTGTAAAAGTGTCAAAAAAGCATGCAGGGAGTGGTGTAGTGAGTAGCTGTTTTCCTCATTGACTGCTAGGTGATACCAACAAGATATGCAAACCGCAATGGGGGAAGGTAAACACACCAAGATGGCATGAGGTCCCTTGGAAAGTCCCTAACATCTTGGACAGGTGGTGGAGAAAATAAGTGATTTTCTACCGTGCTGGACTTGATCTTGTTCTATGCTGTGACTCTGGGTGCAGCAGCAGCCACCCTAATGGGAGGCAGTTGTGGGGAGGGAGGGATGTGTTTTGATGGGGCAGTGGCGGTTGAGGAAAGCAAGTAGCGGTCGGCGCCTTCTCGCTCTAACACTGCTCTAAATCTGCCCGGCCTGCCAGCGTCTTTAATCAAGTCTGTGTCCTGCCGTGCTGCCTGCCAGCCACACTGTGGGTTGCGAATGAACTGCTCCCCGCAATCGTGTCTGGAAGCTGGTACCCGAGATCAGCTCAAGATGTGCTCGTAAACCACGTGGAGAGCAAAGGAGGACATTTGTCCATGGTGTGCTGGATTTGGTGGCAAAGTTGGTTTAAGAAATGCCTTCCTCCCTTCAGCTGCTTTTTCCTGACCTTTCATTAGTGCCAAGTCAGCTGTCGGTGTTGCTATTCTGTAACTGGATCACTGGAATGACTGAGGGTAAAAATTCTTAAAAGAAATAATTTTGGGGGTTTATTTTGAGCAAGTATCACTTCACTGGTACAGAACTCCTCCACAGTAATTCCTCCTTTGAGATGGATTTGCTCAGTGACCTCAGTGTGACAGAAAGACCTTGCTCAAGTTTTGGTCACGTGCAAGAGGACAAGGTCTAATCAGTGTCCCATGATGTGAAAACAAAGATCTGACCTAGAAATATGCCTGGTGAGTTACTGTTAGGCTTGCCTGAAAATATCCAAGTTTTAATCCAACTGTAGAATTCAACTTTACAACTCGAAGAGTCAAAGTTAACATATTAAATATGCATTTATTCAAATAAAGTTTCATATTTGAAAATATATGGGATGGTATAAGCAACCTCAGAAGAAAGAATATGTATTTTTACAGAGTGATCTTTTTCGAACCTCCCTAACTGTAGACTGTCCCAAAAGAGCAAGAGAAGAGCATGGTGCTTTGATATTCCAGACACAATACTGTGTTTCCAGACATTGCAATAACACCAGCTAGATTATTAAACTGAATATTTAAACTCTTATGTGGTTTAAATGCTTTGTGAGCTCGTCTCAACTACATTAAGTTTATATGAGTAACGAGTTATTAATGAATTACAAAATCTAGTACCTTTTGCTCGCCTGACATCTCAGTCCACTCCTGGAGCGACATTCACTGGGGCCTTGGAAAGTTTGTTTCAACGATTCAGTCTCTGGCAGATCCATAATCTCAGCATTCAATAAAAATATTACTGAAGTTTCAAACTGCACCAGACTTTATATCTTCTAAGAAAGCAGAATAAAGTATATCCAGAAACCAATCCTGATACTGACAGGGGACGTTAAAAACAATTTTAAAACCAATTTAAGTCTATCAGAAATGTTAATTGAAAATTTCTTTGATGGAAAATGGAGTTTCTGAAAAAAAAAAATTCCAGCTTTGATTGATAAAATTGAAACAGAATCTTTCGTTGTGGTTTGGATCTACCAGAATAAAAAAAAAAGTAAATATTTTTTTTTAAAAAATACATCCAAACTCTTTCAGGGGAGGCTGCCTTCAGTTTAAGCTTTTGTGCTTCAGTTGGCCCCTGTTAGCTGTGGGCCAGTGCCACCTATAAATGGGGTAGGCCAACAAAAACGCGTGGGCAGTCCTGGCAACATCTCCTTCCCGCTGCTTTTCCCTTCTCTCATTTACTGCTCCCAGGGGCTCTCTGCTACCTGTGTGAATGGCAGATGTGGGGAAGGAATTTTCTGTTAATTAACCAGTGGCTCATGGAAAGACCTGAGCGGTTAGTGTCATGGCAGGAATTTTGGAGGAAAAAAGGCGATCCTAAGTCTTCCAGTTGGAAAGGAGAAGAAAGGAAGGGGTGATGTTCCCCAAGTACAACAAGCTGCTTCTGCACCAGTGAGTTTTTGTGTTTCATAGCAAGTTTTCAAATCTGAATCCAGGAATGCAGTGAGTGACTGGAGCAGCTTCAGGAAGCTGTGGAGTTTTCAATGCTGGATGTCTTTAAAGGCGAGTTTAATGGATTTCTTTGATGTATGATATAGTTACAACTGGCATGAACTAGATACCTTCCTAGTGTCTTTCAGTCCTGGTGGTGTGTGATGTGCTTTTGTCTCATGCAACTGATGTAGGCTGCAGGAGAACCTCATTCAAGGTGCAGTTCAGGTGCTTCACATCTCCATTTTTGTCTGCTGGCCAAGTTCTTTGCGTGGACCATGTAGCATTGACAGATTCCTCCAAGCTGGAGGAATCACTTCAGGATATCCTGGGAGTCCTGAAGCCATCATGCACCAGGAGAGACATCTTTAATGCGGGGAGGCAGTCAAATGAAACAAGGACCATTCAACACCATGGCAATTCACAGGCACACAAATGGATGTTGAGTGAAGTAGGGAAAAGATCTCAAAATTTCAAAGACGCATGTTGCAGGCAACACAGAGATGCAGGAAAAAAAATTGACCTTCTGTCATAGTTTAGATGAAAAACATAAAAGACACTCCTACAGGATGGAGAGGCTACTTTTTAATGAAGGATTGTCTCAAATCTGCAAATACTTTGCAAACTGTGAGACAAGCTTCTCTTCCTTGCTTTCTTCATGTAATACTGAAGCAATTTAATACATGAAAACAATATTCCAAATGTTGCAACTACAGTATCTTTGAATACACTTACGTCCTAGCTTTCTTCTGCCATAGTCTAAAATTGCTCACACTTGTGACAGCTGTAGCTCTTAGCCATGTAAACTCCCTTTGAGATCAATGGAGAGAAAAGTATGTCATGTCAGAGCACTTCATCTCGTTCTTAGAGGGTACCTGTGAGTGTCCTGTTTAGCCAGACACCTGCACTGCAGATGTTGATGTCTGGTGAGATGAAGACACTCTGTTCCATGGCTGTCTTTTTACTCCAGCTATAGCTAATTGTAAGAGGATTGAGCAGGTCTTTTAAATTATCTACCCAAAATTACTCAGTAAAGTTACAAATTTTGCAACACTTTCTTACCTTTTTTTTTCTTGTAAAGCAATTATTATCCTCTCTTAATGAAGTTGTCACAGACTCCCAGGTGTGTTGATAACAGTTTTTCAGGTGGGTATTCATGTATCAATGACTTTCCCAGCTATCTGGACTAAAGGGTTTGCCTGTTTAAAATATTTTGGAATCCATCCGCTTTGGCTTTTCTCTAGATTTTTCATAGCATTGAAGAGCACAGTTGGACACTTATCCTGCTCAGTGGAGTCCTCAATTTCATTCCCATCTGGAATCACACACCAGTACTTCTGGGACAGTTAACTTGGCCTATGAAAGTTACTGTGGAATTGATCCTCTGAAATCGGTGAAAACCTGCTTAAGAGGCAAGTTCCACTTGATCATAATTTCAAAATTTCTCTGGTTTTGTGTTGCTTTTTTTGCAGGAACACCAAATTTTATTTAAATAGTTTCCACTTAAGTAACTAATATTATTTATTATGGATAGAGGGCTTGGTCTCCAAAAGCAGGTAAATATGATTAATTCAATATACCAGTAGACAGTAACTTGACACTGATGCTGGAAACCAGTGAACTACATCAGTGATCTGCTGTGTGGATGGTTGCAATTACCAGTAATACAACAAGTTGTAGCAAGTGCGATCTGCAAGGATCTCCACAAATGTCGTGCAGAGTTCTGCATTGTTTGCAGGATTGACCAACTAACTGAGAAGAATAGATGTGTTAAAGGTGAATCCAGCCTTTTGGGAGGATTTGGGCCAGATACCCCTAAATAGGTCCTTTTTTCCATGATGTCTCCCACGAGCCTGGGTCTGCAAGGGATTCAAGATGGCTGCTATATATCCCATGGTATTATGTCAAGAAAACAGCTTTGACTCCTTCCTGAAGGCTTTGACCCAGTGAGTAGAGAACTGTGGGATATCTCTGCAATGGAGGTGCAAGTGTCTGATGGCTTCTGGTGATGCTGGGACACAGTACACTGTGCTTCACATGGCCTGGTTGTCCTCTTAGATGCAGCTACATTGTAGAAGTGGAGCCAAGATGGGTGGATGGTACAGTAACGGCTCATCCTACAGCACCTTTGTGAGTGAGTGAATTGTGATTCCCTGAATGAGTATAAATTACTTTTGTAGGGTCATCTGGACATGTGAATTCTGTTTTCTCAAGTCGTCAGTGTCACCAGAACCCCAAGAGCATTTAGCCCCTTTCAATGCACTTTAGGCCGTGGTCTATATTAGGCCCCATGAGATGGTATGAAAGCGTTACATCGGCAGGTGCGTTGCCACAGTCTGTTAGGGCTAGGTTGTATTTGCAAGGCTTTATAGAAAATGTGTCTGCTGTGGGTTTTTTGGCCTTTATTGCATTCACTCACCCCATCTGTTATTTTCCTGAAGAAGAAACTTGCATAAATCATCTGATGACCATTTTAGAAAGATTCAGCTGTGGTGCTGATATCCCAGTTTGTGGAGCAGGGCCAGTACTGCAGGGATATACAATTTCAGAGTGGTGTCAGTATTTCATACAGCTGCAGCCCTCTTGCTGACTGGGATTTGTAGGAGCAATGAAATGCTCTAGCATTTCCATGGACTTCTAAGCTGAATCAGAAATACTGAATACTAAAATCAGCCCTTTGTGCTATTGACATGCACAGGACAAGCTCCCATCCAACTAAACTCCAAGCCTAAATTTCAGAGTGGCTAGTTGAATTAAACAGGCATTGAGGAGATGAGTGGTTGGGGAATGGGAGGTAGAAGTTGCCTGGGCTTTTGCAAATTGTCCGCAGTGGTTCCTTGTCCATGGGATGGCCCCTTCTGCACTGCGGAGCCGTGCTGTGTCCGGCGAGAGCAGCTCCAGCTGGGTAGCAGGTGTGCAGCAGCAGTGACCTGGTTTGGGAGCGACCTCCGCTAACCTCCCTGGCATGCCAAGAGAAAGATTGGCCATATGTTCCAACGCGCACTTTCCTGCCGAAAGGTCATCTTCCAAGCGGCCTTAGAGAGAAGCTGCACTCCTGTGGAAAAGACATCTTAAGATATTGCAGGAAAAGAGAAAACTACTGCTCAAACACTTTTATGCACGGGTAGATAATGTAAACCAAAGATGTTTAAATATCAAGAGTGGTTCAGTTTTTCTTGATTCCTAGCCCTGTCTTTAAAAAGCATTTGGATGCAAAGGGAGGACAACAAAACATACAGCTGGTAGTCCAAACTAAGAGACAAGATGTCTGGTGTCCCCGCAGCCCTGCCTGAACTACCATCACAGAGTTTCAGAGCACTGAGATGTGAGTCCTAAGAGGCTGTGAAAAAGTTCTGTCAGCCATGGTAGAAGTGAGAAGGTGAGACTGCAGACCCTGTGGTGATGGTTTGTGGCTCCATTTTGGAGAGCGGTTTTGGCTCTTCAAAGCCCTTTTCAAGCTGAAGAACATTGGGACTTAGACTCCTAAAACCCTAGTACAGAAAGATTCTTGATATCTTTTTTCTGTTTAATCATCTCACTTTGACTTTCACAAACATTGGTGAAAGTTGAATGCCTTAGCAGAAATTAACTGCCTGAATACCCTGCAGATTGAGATCTAGGTTGTATCTGAAAAGGAAAGCATTCCTACCTGACTTACATGCCTTTGGAGGTGTTAGCTGTCATCTGAGCAACAGAATGCCCTGTAGGCACTTGAAAATTGCACATGGGAAAGGACCCCTTATTGTATTAGTCCCAGTTTCCACCTAGCTGAGAGAGAGCCCAGGTGATACCTAACTGCAGGTAGAAATAAAAACCACGTCATTACAAAGGCAGCTAAACACTCTTTTCTGTTCACTCTTTGGAAGCAGGACCATCTTTTCAGTGCTGCCAGTCACTCCTGCTTATCACATTTCCATCAATAAACCTTCCCGTCAAGTCCTTATCTGCAGCTTATAAAGCCCTGTCCGCTGCTTCACCTTTCCCGCGTCAGAAACCTGCAAGCGTGAGCGCACCAGAGCAGTCTGAAAAGAATTTATAGGCTTCCTGCATTTTTCATGTGGTTACTTACACCACCTGAAGCAATTTTATTATTCTATTTGTGCTTTTTGTGCTTGCAGAGCTGGGGCTGTGTACACACAGAGTTTGCTGCGCTCGCGTCAGCCCTTGGCAAAGAGCTTGCTGTAGCCCTTTCCCAATGGGAACGTCAGCAGTGCCCATCCCAGCTCCAGGGGTACAGGGACCCGAAGCTGTGACTGAGCCACTGGCATCGCTACATGCTTCTCACCAATCCAATCTGGTGGAAGATGGCTCTGATGACTCATTTCTCACATGGTCATTTTTATTTAGCAGTCCCAGTCATCCTGAAGGAGAAAATAGCCTACAAGCCTCTGGAGGTGCAGAAATCTCCCGAATTTCCTCTCTCTGCCCCAGTGCAGGGGGGATGTGTGGCTGGTGGGAAGTAGCAGAGGGCAGCTGTGTTGCCTGCGGTGCCTTGGTGACCCTCTCCGGCCTTTTCCGCGGGAGCTGCAGTGCCAGAGGGGATCTGGGGGTCTGCTGCAGAGGAATGAAGGGCACTTCTGGCTGACAGATTGGCCAGTGGGCTTGTTGCAAAAAAAAAAAAAAAGGGAGATTTTGGCAGAAGACATCTCTGAGACGTGTGTTTCTCTGCTGGTGGAACAACTGAGCGTGTTATTCTTGTGGTATAAATTAAAGCTGCATGTTGTGGCTTTAGCTTGTACCAAAGCCAGGCTGAGTGCGAGGAGGGAGCTTTGAGTTAAGCACTTGATCAGTCATATTGTAAAACCTCAAAATGAAGCCAGAAGGCGACCTCGGTTCAAGCTCCAGAAGGGAAGCAGGAGCACACATCCTCTGTTGGCCCGTCTTTGCTGGACCTGAGGCTTCATTCATGTGCTCTGGACACATCAGCTCCTCCACCAACAGACAATTCAAGCTTGTTTTCCCCAAAGTGCAGTGCTGGATGAGTTGAATGGAGATAACAGCCAGCAGTGGGAAGCACGTGGGCCCTGACATGCTGAGTGTGGTTTTTCCATTTTTAGGATTGTGTCCCTCTTGGCCCCTGGCACTATGCTGCGAGGTGCAATGGAGACCTGGAGTCATAATTTCCGAAAGTCCATGTAAATCTTTAGCTTTTGCATCTGCAGACTCATCTGTGGCCTCAGTACTTGATATGAAGGTGTCTGCAAATGCATCTGAACACCTCCAAACAAGGTAAAAATGACCCTCATTTCACTGTTGTGCAAAGCCATTTTATGCTCTCAGCTTAGATGATTCCTGCAGATCTGGCCACACTCTCTCAAGAGCATCAAGTAGAACTGGAGAAGATCCAAGGAGTAGTGATGGCTATGGAGGAATGAGGGCCTTTGGAGAAGGTCCTCTCAGGGTCAGAGTTTGCTGTGTTTGCAGTGTGATGATCTTGACTCATTGCTGTTTTGCACAAAGCAAGAACTAGCCGTAACCAAACAATCTAACTGAAGCAGTTTTTACCCAGAATCTAACTGAGGTCACTGAGCTTCTTGGCACAGGCTGCTACAAAAGCAAAGGCGGATTCAGAAAGGGCTTTGAGAAATTGTGAGAAGGTCAGTGCACAGTGGCATCCGAAGAAAACAGGGGTCTAGATGCATGCTCCTTCTTGAGCTCTTGCTAAAGTCTGAGTTTGCCAGAAGCTTGGGGGTTTGGCCAAGAGTTACATCCTCTCCTTCCCCATGCAAGTCACAAGACACTGGGCTCTGGATGGACCTTTGCTCTGACTAATGTTCAGGCTCTGACACTTGGAGTTTACCTGGCAGCAAGTCCCAATGATGTAAACTAAAATTCGAGTGCCAGCACTTGTCAGGGATGTGAAATCTGTTTGGATTTTCTTGGTTAGTGTAATTTTTCTTCTGTAGATTGAGTTTTACACCCCAGCATTGTTCCTGCAGTAAAACAGTCACACCCTGCTAGCATTTTTGTGGCCTACAGATCTTCTGTTTCCTTGACTCTTGCTCATATATGGTCATGAGACCGAGCAGCGGCAGCTGCGGTTTGAAAAAGCAAGTAGTGATTTTCTGTATGCGCAGGAGGATACCTTCAGTGAAGTTTCAATTTCAGAAAGTGCTGACCTTCGTAGCCTTTTTAAGATTAGGGCAGGTTGGGCAGCTCTAAACAGAAGGGTCCAAAATCACCCATCACTTGAAAAACTGGCGCTAAAGCCACCAGAAATAAGTCAAGTCTCGTGTAAAAGCTGCAGATAATTATTACCTGTGTAAAATGCAATTTGCAAGTTTGCTTTAATCATTATGCAAATGAAAGTTAAGCCCTCGCGGTGGGAAAGATTTGATGTCATTTACCCTGTGTAACACAACCGATTCATTAAAGTTTCCTGGCATTTGGTAATCAGCAAAGGTATGATTTTGCCTCTGTGATGAAACGACTCAAGGAATAAATACAGTGTTCCTCAGTGTGCGTAATAATGCTGGTGTGTAGTTTGTGCTTTTAAGTGTTTTTCTAATTGGAGAGAAGTAAAATAAGAAAACTTATCATAAACTTTACACCTTTGTTGTTGAAGATGGGCTGAGTGGAGTTTTGGTTCCTCTGTGAGTACTGAGATAGTGTTTTCAGCTGTAGCTGCCCGGCTTGGGCATCCAGACCATGCACATTGTGCAGGGAGGTGGAAGGTGGAAGGTGAGGTGTGCGTCAGGGGCTCCAGGACACGACCGCCATTTGCAATCTTCCAGCTTGCTCGCAGTGCTGCCAGCCACTGCCATACTTTGCTGACAGTACCAGGCCCTAGCCAACCACGTCTCTCTTCGGTTCCCACCTCCATGGGACAGAGCCTGACCTTGGGGTGGGATTGCCTACCCCTGACATCCCAGGGAGCACCCAACAAACAAGATCTCTGGATGTGGACCAGAACTAGAGAACTCAGTTTTCCTGGGGAGTGGGAGTGGGAGACAAAGGTTTGCAAATTAAACTGCCCGTTGCCCCTGTAGCAGACCCTATTGAGCAAGTCTGTCTGCTCCTGGGGCAGCCACAGCTTTCTCCTGCACCCAAATATTTCTACATTGCTCATACCAGAGCTGGAAGGACAAGGGCAGCAGGCAACATTCTTCCCTGCTGCCAAACTGCAACAATTTAGAGCAGTATACATCACTTGTGATCAAAAAGTACCCCTAGATACCATCTGTTGCCACTTTTCCTTTCCTGTACATCCATACGATGTCTAGCAGAGCAGCACCCCATCCTCCTGAAGTGGGGTGATACATGTCTGGACGCTCACTCACAACTGAAAGGCCAGGTTGCACAGGAGCACGAGCAACACCTCCTGAGGGAGATGGAGGTGCTGTAAAAGTATTCGCCGTACAAACTGAAAAATACCATTTCCAGCTGCGAGCCGGTGCAGCTTGAGTCGGCTGCAGTCCTGACAGTGGTCGATTCTCAACACTCCGGTCGATTCACTAGCGCTGTTTGTTTGACCGAGGAACTCTTTTGTTGCTCTATCGAAGTCTCGCTGACATAGCCTGCAGCTATGAACAAATGTTGTGTGGCGGCAAGCTGGAGCATTGAAGAGACAGGAAGCGTGTTCAATATTGATAAAGAGCAGAACAGGGGCTTGTTTAAATTGTGCACAACTTTTCCATAATTAAGGGAGCAACAGACGCCATCCCTTGCCTACAAATGAAATGACTAGGAAAAGCAGGAGACGCACACGATGTGCAGCCTGATACACGTCTGTGAGCAGAAGTGATGGTGAAAGGGACCTGAGACGATTCCCGAAGATGGGCCATATGTGCCCATCGTTACTTTGTCTCCAGCCGGCAGTGCAGGTGTACAGAAATCTCGTGCTTAACAAAATGAAGACTGCTGCTGGGCGGTGAAAAACAGCGCCAGTGAACTACTGGGAGAGGTAGCTTGGACATTGCCAGAGTCCAGATTTACTTTGAACGCTTATGAGTACCTGATGCACCTAGGTTACAACTGCAGCATTAGAGATGTGCCTACCTGCTAACCAGCCTCTTCCAGATGCCACTTGCTCTGTATTCCCCCTTAGGAGTGGTAGAGGTATTTCTTATTTCTAAGTTATGGATGCTTTTCCCCAAGCAGAAACTTTAAAAAGAATTTGCAGACCCCTCTAACCTCACCAGGCCATTTTAAGTCATGATCCCATGGTCCAGGCCATACTGATGCATACTTGTCTCATCTTGGAGTCCCCGTGAAGTCGCGGAGGTTTCGCTTCAATGTTCTTCTGGTCATTGAGGGTTCAAGCAGGCTGATCTGCTCACAGGATGGGGGCCAGCACGGGCAGCCCGCTCTCCGCACAGATCTCATCGAGCACTGTTTAAAATGGGCACAGGCATCCAGGTCTGTGCCAGTCTTGTAATTTAGCAGCTGGCATATTTAAATGCTCACAAGTGGGATCAATCTTCTTTTTTAAATCATTTATGTTTAATAATTATTGTTTCCAGCTAGCTCTCTCACATTTTATTGCTAGCAAGTTTCTAAAGAACATTTTTTAAGCTTGAACTGAAAAGCTTGGTATCACCCAGCAAGGAGGAGCTTATAACACTTCAGTTAGGAGGCTTCTCCCATGCTTGGAGCTCTTGGGCAGGTCAAGGGTTGAATTCACTGAATTATTTTGGTTGGAAGATATCTGACCTGATGTCTGCTTACAGCTGGGCCATCCTCAAAACAGTCTGAGGTTGCTCAATCCTTGTGCGGTCAAATTTTGTTTATTTGCAAAAAAAGATTTCAAAGCCCTACTTACAGTACCAGTTGGTCCCCGTGCCGTACTGCTGTGTAGGGTTATCCCATCCCAGATGCAGGACTTGGTATTTACTGTGTTGAGCTCCACAAGGTTCCCATCAGCCTGTTTCTCCAGCTTGTCCAGGTCCCTTCTGGATAGAGCCATGTCCTCCAGCGTGACCACCACTTAATCCAGTTTGGTGGGGTTGTGAACTTGGTAAGTGTGCAGAGAGCTGGCCAAGCAGGAATTATGGTAGGAAGCAGCTCATTGCTACATAATGTAATGGGTCTGCCTTAAAAAACATGCAGGGAAGCAGAGAACTGGGTCCTCCAGCACCCTTCCCTGGAAGAAAAGGAGCTGGTGATCATTAGGGTGGCACATCTCTCTGGATATTGAGACGCGTATTGCCTTTCTATTGTCCTGGAAGAAGAGCATTCACCAAGGTCACTGTTCAAAGACCGCTGTTATTGTATGCAGCCAAAAGAAAATACCATGGACTCACAGAGCTTTTTGGCACCCCCCCTATTTCCTAATAAACATTCACTTTCTCGTTAAGTAATTAGTATTTAATTGTTATTGCTCAGTGTAATTACCTTTTCTGAACTCTCTGTTTACCTGGGCTATGGAGAGAACAAACATTAAAGACCCAGCTGATTCCAGCTGACCAATATAAGCCATTTCCTTCCATTTTATAGGGTAATTCGAGTCCGTAGGAGCCTCAGGAGGTCTCTAGTCAAACCTCCTGCTCAAAACAGGGTCAGCTGTGAGATCAGACCAGATTATTGCACGTGCTATATTGAAGAACATGTTTTTATTACAAGCGTTGTATTTGCTCGTGGCGCAAACATGCCCAGAGTGTTTGCATGCCTCCCCACGCATACCCACAGTCTACAGGGATGCGAAGACGGAGCAGGCTCCTTGCTCTCACCGTAACGTCCCCACAGGCTGTGCAATGTGGTATTTTGTTTATGAATGACTTTGGGTAGCAAAGTGTTCAGTTGCACCATGCGTTACTGTATCAGCCTCCATCTATTTAGAAATGAAAAATTACGGATGCCAACCCCTCCTTCACTATTCAAAGCATGAAGGAAGGAAGATGGTGCTGGTAATTGGGTGTTTGCTGTCTAACGGAGGAAGTTTGCAATCCATTGCGATCACTGACATGATGCCTCTATAAACCCCCGAGCCACGATTTATCTCAGCCATTTAATATCTGTGTGGAGGGACAGAACGGCATATTCAGGATGAGCCATTATGATCTGTCTGTTTGGGAATACAGAGCGTTTTATAATCTTCTGTGGATGCTTTTTACTTTAAATGAAGGAAATTAATGGCTGAATTCTATGGAGAAGTAATGCCTGATGTGAAGCACCGCTTGAAGGACAGTGCTACACGAAAGCTGAAATTGTCTTTCTCTTGCAGCATGATATCTGTTTTCTTTTAATCACAGGAATGAAGGGCTAGAGTTTCAGCCTTAAATGTTAATTTCCTGTCTATTGTCTCTTCAAACAAGATCCTGCTGTATCTCTTATAATAAATACATTTAGAGATGGGGCTGCAACCTGGTGGTTAGTAGATATTTCAGAAAACTTTATCTTAAAAAGGTTCTGGTTTTGGTCTGGCACACCTAACATTTACTCTTATCAGTCGTGGGGAGCTACTAGGGAGGGTAATATTTTTTTTTAAGGTGAGCTAAATAAATGCACAAGGCTTGATGTGATTTTTTTTTTCTTTTCTTTTTTTTTTTTTAAAAGCTTACAATTCTGGAAAAAAGAACAGTGATCTTCCAGGAATCCAAAAATGTGATGCTGAAGCTCTTGAATTATTCATATGATCTTATTCAATGCACTGTGATTATTTCTGATGCTTCAAACTCCTGGATAGCTTTTGATGCCTGTATTATTTCTATGTAAATTCCAGCCATTAGTTGGTTTTATCAATAAGGTTCAGACTGAATCATGCCTCCCCTGCAAATTAATGCAGGCCTGACAAATGGAAGAGAAGATTTAAGCTATCAAACCGCAGGCTGTTAGACATGGGTTTAGAACAAAAACATATATATGTTATTTCAAGTTTTAGAAGGTGGTATCTGAAAATATTAGCACGTATAGTGACATTTGGCAGATTGCTACGCATGGGAGAGTGAGCTAAACTGCAGGCTTAAAAGGCTTTTAAGATGTGTAGATAAACTCCTAGTTCTGCCACAGACTCAGTACTTCACTCTTTCCGGGCTGGAGACCAGAAAATGTTAGACTAGCTATCAACTTCTTGTTGCTATATCTAATTAAACCACAAAAATTGTTTTCAAGTAACATTAAAGATCAGATTTAAACCCATAAAGGCAGGAAAATCAGGATAGGGTTGAATTTATCTCTCTAATTCACCCCGGCGTGCCTTCGGGCTGTCTTTTGCAGAAATGGCATGTGTCATTGATTAGAACCTACCCAGTTGGGACGCCCACTGGGAACGGCATGGCACTCTGAACACTCAATTCTCATGCCCTTCTGCGTGAGACTCTGCCTTTAATATAATTTTATTTCATCATTGTAGCATTAACTTATTTCAGACTACCATATTTTTTTTTTAAATTACCCTTTCTTTTCTCAGCAAAGGAGGGGAAAAGATGTGATCAGCTTTAATGGATGAAAAGTTTTCTGAGCAGAGCGCGGTCAATGCAGTGACCGATTCCAGCCTGGGGGCACACAAAGTTGTACCTACGAATCTGGTCAAGCAACTCCTTCCCCTAAAGCAGTGATGAGACTGGTTTAATTACTAATGAAAACTTAGATCTGGTCTGGCTCAGAAAACTGTGGGACACGCTGCTACGGAAAGCAAAAAAAAAAAAAACTAATTTCTCCTGGTATTGACCACTACAGTGTGTCAAAAATAAGTAGTGGAAAATAGTAAACAAAAGCAGGAGCAGCAGAGGCCAGTATGGACTGCCAGGGAGAGCAGTTTTGACCTCTCGTAGAAATAGAGGGCTGTAGCAGATGTGAATCTGGTCTCCTCTAAAGTAGCAGAGATGTTTGGATCCATCTTTACTGCAGAGACAAGTGACACCTACCAGGTGCCAGGACCAGAGGCACCATTAAGCCTGTTCTCCTCTTAAAACAGATCATCCTCCTTCTCCTGTGTCCTCCCTCCAACTACCCACCTTTTAATCAGATATTTAAATCTCCCCATTAATTTTTCAGCAGACTCCTTCCCCAGCTGGAACAAGAGCTGTTGTGGGGAGCGAGTGGTAATGAGAAGGACGAATTTACAAAGTTCTGGTGGAGCAGTGATCCCTCAGCCCCGCCGAGGCTGCGCGCTCGTCCTGCCTCGTCCATAGCAGCCCCAGGGTGAACGTCAGTGCTGTAAACAGGCGGCTATTCAACAGGCTCTCTGCAACAGATGCCTACAAGACCTAATCCCCCTGCATTACACAGGATTGTGCTGTTGACAAGCACATTGAGAAAAGGTGGTGGGTTAGGGAAAGTTGTTTCCAAGTCGTTTCTGCTTACGCTATGTTTCAGGGATTTAACAGAGTCTCACAGGAGAACATTGCATAGTTTGTGGAAGATAGGGCTTGAGCTATATCAGGTTAATTTAGGATTTATACCCAAGGCTCAACTGAGCAATTTATCCAGAGATGACCGAGTAAAGGGAGTCACCATCTCCCTTGAGTGGACTTTGTTCAAGAGAAGACCATTGGTGGTGTAGGTGCTGGGACGGAATCGGTGGATTTAGCTGTACTCATTTCTGGGGAGGAGGAAGAGGGGTTTAACCCAGTTCTTCCCGTGATATTTTCACATGGTCAGTGCAGGCAACTCTCCCTGGAAAGCCTCAGGTTTGTAGCCTTCTTAACATCTGCTCTTTCTTACCGTCTCCTTCCTGGGAACCATACACAGGTGCACCAATGCTGCTGGACCACACAGCATTTGGGGCTAGAGATGCAAAATATCAGCTTGCATTCGCCTGCTGTGGGCTGCTGGGACTCATCTCACCCCATGCACTTTTTTTTTTTTCCTGCTCGCTGCTGCTTGGAAACAGACCCCTGCATTTCTTTGGTCCAGCGGGGAAAATTCTTGGCTGCAAAGCTGAGTCTTGCAATCTGGTCTGCAGATCAGCGAGCCTTGGCCAGCTTCCAGGCACAGGATCGTTCAGATGTGGGGATTTTCCATTGAGGGTATTCTGCTGCCTCTTCAAATGTTGAGAGAGATACATTTCAAGAGTAGCTCTTGCTGATAATCACCCTGAAGGGAGAGAAAAAAAAAAAAAAGCGTGTTCTTGCCTGCAGAGGATGCTCCCAAGCCCTGCAGAAGGCTGGGGACTGAGCTCAGCCCCTGCACTCCTGCCCAGAAATAACTGGCCATTGCTGTGCCTGTAGTGTTTTGGGGCTCGTCTGTCCAGCCAAAAGGACAGCTGTTGCATGTGTTTCCACCGGCCAGAGAGTAAAATGTCTAACTGCACAAAAAGAGGCAAAAAAAGAGAGATATTTTTCTCTTAATATGTTTTTAGGCATGTTGAAGAAAAAGGCTAATGCTGTTTGATTATTCTCACTTTATTATTTTTATTATTTCACAGGAATCTGAAACACCCCTATCCCTATTTTCTCCTCTTTCTCAAATGTCATAAGCCTTGTGTTGTGAGAGGAAGGCCTGAAACAGGCATGCATCTACTGCGATGATGACGGCACCCAAAGAAGTACCTGTGCCTGTGTGTAGTGCCTTGCTGGAGAATGCTGCACGCCGCAGTTAGCTCTGCCAGCAGATATCATCTCCATGGGCATCAGCTGCCACACGCCATGCCCGGTCCTTGACAGCCTCCAAAAGGCATATCCCTTCCCCACCAGCCAAAAAGGGGTCTTGGTTCTCTCTTGGCAGCATCAGGCGGAGAGGCAACCACATGCAAGTGAACAGGGTCAATCCCTGAGGCAGAGGGGGACATGCAAATAGTCAGAGGGTTGTTACACAGCTGGGCTTTGTCTTTCTAGGAATGAAACTTCGACGAGGAGCTGTTTGGCTGCCAGGCAGATTGCAGGTCCCACTCCCTTGTGAAGATGATGAACCTCTATCGCTTGCCGTCCATGGAGAAGTGGCAGCAGGTCCAGGGAGGGAAGGCTGGTATGGAGTATGTAGCCCAGATGAAGGGGTTGGTCTATAATGAGAGGTGTTGTTGGGTTATTTTAAGCACTGGGGGATGTTGTTCCAAAACCACAGTTGTTCAATCATCTGCGTGGATAAATGCATGCAAGTGAAAGACTTATTTGGACCAATGGCCATGTTTTCTGAATTTATTCCACTTGAGGTTAAATGGCCCCTCAGGGGAAGCTGTGTTTTGAAGCAAGTGCTTAAAATCTCATGTGCCTAGTTGTGAATGGCACCTCAGAAGAGGTCCAGATGAGCTCCCTTTCTGTGCTGGGGCACACAGAGGAGTGCTTTATTGCATAAATGAGTCTTTAAAACTTCAAGGTTAAAAACTTATGCTTTGGCCACAGAAGAAACTGAAAGCTATCAGTGCGACCAGGTACCGAGAGTGTGCTGAAAGACAGTGCCACTGCTCAAGGAGAGGCGTCACGCCCGTGCTTTCTGTATTGGCTGCACTATCGAGATCATTACTTTGATTTTTGAGGGTAATCAGAGGAACAGAACTTTATGATTAGGAGAACGTGTCTCACTGACTCAAAGATCAGAAAATTTCTCCCTGTTTTGGATGGAAAGAATCTTTGAGGCTCTTTTGAAGCTAAGGGTTGCTTTGACAACTACTTGAGCACACACTGGCAGATTCCCATTTCTCTGAAAGCTTCCCCCCCTAACTACTGTTTCTCCTACTTGGCAGCTGAAGTGCTTCATTTTATTCCTCTGTATATTCAACTTTAATATCATTAAATGATGTGGGACAGGATGATTTCTGTTTTTTTTTTTTTTATTAAATTGCCTCAGGACTTCTGTATCAGAAGGGGAAGGTGGGAGAGATCATGATAAAAGCAATGGCTTTCAAGAAGGCAGATGTTAATAAAATGAAATTTGGTAAATCAGATCTCCCAAGAGATAAAGCTAAGGGCAGCTAAAATAAAGTTGTCACTTCCTCAGAGTAAGCTAAGGGCAGAATTCAGACTTTCCAAATGCAGGAACAGGAAATTCAGTAGGTGCCAAGCTGGGTAGATGATGAAGGGTTTTTCTGTAACTTTAACACCAGACAGAAACACATAGAAAAAAGGAAGAGGTCAGATCTCTAAGAATACATCTGAAAGAACAGCACAAGCATTCAGGGATAAAACCAGAAAGGCTGAGGCACAAAATGAGACCTCAAAGATAACCAGAAATAATTCTGTAAGAACCATTAATAGAATGAGGAAGATCAAAGCGAGGATTGGTCTGTGACTCAATGGAGAATGAAAGCTGTCTGCAGATAATTACAATAAGCTTAAAGAATACTGGAGAAGGAGGATTTTTTTTTTTTTCCCGAAGTAGCTTGGGAATTATAGTCCAGTCAGATTAACAACAGTTCTAGAGGAAAAAAAATCAACCATACCAAATTGTCTGTAACATTTACAAAAATAATTAGAAGATGAATAGCAGTCAATGTAAGTTGGTCAAAAATAAGTTGTGTTAAACCATTTACTGCAAAACAAACCATTACGGATTGGATTAGGAATGGAGGTCATATAGCCTGATTTAAAAAAAAATTAAAATTTACTTGGTAACTTTGCAGCAGGGATAAAGCTGAGAAGGACTGCAAGCATATTGGAGGAAGGGGTTACAATTGTCTGATAAATCAAAGAAATGTCTGAAAAAAGCAGGGTTAAATTCAGCAAGGGACAAGTGCAAAGTGCTCTTAGCCAGAAACACTTTGCTAAGCAAATAGGCCGGGAAACAACTACATAGAAAGCAATTCTCTAGAAAAGTGTTTTTCGTTATAACAGATCAAAAATTAACTGAAAGTAGGCAATGACATGCTGTTGTGAGAAAGACAAACATCCCACTATCAGGGTCAGGCAGGAGTGGTCTCCGCTCTGCTCAGCGTGGGAACGCTATGGCCGGCTTTGATCAATGAATTTTTAAGAGAGTTGGGGATGGACAGGACAGAGTTCAATGCCCTCTTCTGATAAAGGTTGTGAGGTTTTTTACCTTTTTTTTTTTAAAAAAAAACCCTCTGATCTGTGAGTAAAAACTGAATGACCTGGGGTTATGTAGTGGCAGAAGAAAAGGCTGAAGTGAGGTCTGATGACAGCCTTCAGGTATATAAAAGAGGAGGAAAAGGTTTTCCGTGTTCATGACGGTTAGGACAAACAGTAATGCGGTTAAATTAATATAATGAAAATTTAAACTAGGCATTAAGAAAATCTTTCGAAGGGCAAAGGCATTAAAGCACTGCAATAGATTGCTTGGAGAGGTTGTGAAGCTCCTCTGATTGTGGAGTCTTTAGGAACAGATTGGACAAACATCTGTCAGGAGTGACATACGCTGATACCGCCTTCAAGTAACGGCATCTTTGGTTCCTTCCAGGGCTATTGTTTGATGACTCTGCGCAAATCTAGAGATGTTAGTGACTTACTGGGAGAAATTCTCCTGGCCGTGTCGTTATCTCCTTCCTGAGAGGGTACTGCTTTGCATAATTCTGTTCGTTTGCTATTCACTTACGTGTAATTAAACACCTGAGGTGAGCAGGGAGAGGGCAGTTGTCAGACCCCATTATGGGAAGGCTTGGCTTCTGCTGGTCAAAGATGCCATCATTTGGATGCAGTTAAGGCAGCACGATGCTGTTCGTCACTCTAACTCTCTTACTTGTTATCCCCTTCTCTAAATATGTTGTCTTTATCCGAGAGAGCCTGGGGAACTGTAAATCTCTGAAGAAATTCTCCATATGCTGGTGATTTTCAGGGAACTCTGCCATACATAATTTCTGATAGGAATGTTTGAATAGAGAATTAATTTACTCTGGATACTTGATTATTCTGTCTTGCAATAAGAAGAGTATTGGCACCAGGCTGAAAGTTAAACAAGGCGCTAGTTTCCCTTTTCTTTCTCTCTGATCTTCGTGTTCACAATAGGATTGTGTCAGAAAGCAATGCAGAAGGGAGGTACAGCGATCACAAAAATGAGTATTGTGTAGCTGAAATAGTCTCTTTATTCCAGGAGCTTCTAATGAGTAATGAGACCTTGTTTCATATAATTCCTGTTAACACGGCAACATATAAGCATGCATCCATCTACAAGCAGAGAGGTTTTAATAACACATGAGTAAATTACCTCACACATTTCTCTCGGTGAAACAGCAGACTTCTCTTAGGACAGATAAAAGGACCAGGCAGGAGCTCTGTGAATTGCTTAGAAGTGCCATAAAGAGAGGAGAGGGACGAATTAATCAAAATCGTGACACTTGAAAAGATTTAGATTCATGGATTTTTGGTCCAAAACATATCATCAAATTATAAAAAATCACAACCCTGGCCATTGACCCTCACCGAGTGAATCCTTTCGCCATAATTTCTGCTTGATTTCTGACCAATATCTGTCTTCACTAGGGAGCTGGAGGAGGCAGAGTTTACCACCACTGGGAAACTTGTTCCAGCTGTTTGAAGACACATGTTTATAATGATGATAATTATTTCGATTTGCCTTGTCTTCATTTTCTGAGCAGTGAATTTTGCTGTGTTGCAGTGAAAAGCTCTGGTTTTAGTCCTGTAGGTGTTTACAGATTGTACCTCTGCTGAAGAAAAGTAGGGTGCTATAGAAAATTACTGGCCAAATTCTGTGTGCTTTCTTTTGGGAAAAGGCCTAAATGAAGACAATGGGGCATCATCTGAGAATACAACTTGACAAGTGGTGGCCTTACATGATACACCAGTCTGTTTATAGACACAGTGCCTTCCTGCACAGTAGCATTTTGTTGGTGTAGGAAGTTGATGCACGAATTGGGAAGCTCTCTAGATAGTAGGTTTGTACCATGTTCTGGTCCAAGGAATGAAAACTCCAGCGTTTGTAAGTATTTTAACATACCTATTCTGATTTATCTTTAACAAATATTATCTTTTTTTTTTTTTTAGTTTTTAAAGGAAATGGCTACAAAAGAGCTTCAGTTAAATTCTATATTCAGGTTTTCCTTAGGATTTGAGATACTGCAGAGGTAAATATTTCCTGGACTTCTCTTATGAAGCGTTCCACAGTCTCTTAAGTAGAAATATAGTGTCACGTCTCAGTCTGTCAGACTTGATTTACCTTTGAACACCCAGGTCAGCAGCTGAAATACAACCGCATGTAGATGAACCATAGGTACTAGCCACATTTGAAGTTTAAACACATGAAGCAAAGTTTATTCAAAGTCAGGGAATGTCGATTTTTGCCATAATTTAGCAAGTGATGTGGCCAACTATATTCAGCAATATTACAGCACCTTTAAAGACAAACCAGCCCATGGACTGCTTTCAAAGGCAGTATAGATTTTGTAAGCAGTACGCTAAAATAGATCAGAGTGACCTCTTCGCTATGTTAGAAAATATTTAGATAAAATTTTAAAGGAGTTGCTGTATTTGGCTGTTCATTAAGTGTATAAATCCATGTGATGTGTCTTCGCCCATCTGGAGACTGCAATGTTAATGAGTTAACTGCCTGAACACGGTCTCTATAGAGTCACTTGGATAATTTGAAGCAGTGTCATTTCAAACTAAGGATAAATACAGCTTTGTATAAAATGAGTTCTTGTTTCAGCAATAATTGCTTGTGGGCTATGTAAGATGGTCTTGAATCACCCCATCAGACTTATTCCCAGAGCAGTAAGTTATAAGGGTTTCCATAAAGGGGCAATGCATCTACTAGTAGATTCACTAATTCTGTGGGGGTGTTGGCACATGGAATCAATTTACTTTAGCAGTCAGAGAAAGCAATTAGTGAAAAAAGAAGATGTACAGAATTTATATTACACTTCCATGTTTAGGGTACCAGCAAAGCACACTTCCCAACACAAATAAGGTAGTCTGTGGTTATTTTTATATCGTTGTCAATGATAACACTTCACAAGAAATAATTTCTTCCTGTTGAAGTTAACTATTTGTTACTGTGGCACCCATTCTTCATGCTTATTACAGGCCTATTTTTTATGAGTCTCAAGGTTCAAATCCAGATTCAGCAAGGATTAATCTGACCCAAAATAAAAATCTACACTCCTAATGCTGTATGTCTTGACCTCATTCTCAAAGTGCAATAAGAGGTACTTTAGGGCACAAAATATCTAATCTTTTTTTGGTTGAGCAAGGAAAATACTAATATTTAAAATTTTAAATAATATGTTAAGAAACTGATAATTTCCTAATAGTAATATTACGAAAATCTATGAATTAAGAAAGAAAATCTAACAGGTTGGTCATCAGTTGACATTTACATTTGGTCAAGTGAATTTAGTTACCCCAGTTAGTGCATAAAGAAGAACTCCTGTGCTTCAAAATTCTTGGACAGAGGACTCTTATATCTTATATAAAGGGAGATTTGATATAGTGGAATCTGGCAGGTCAGACAAAAGTAAATTCTCCCCACAAGAGATCGAAAAACTGAAAGATCTTCCTTGGTGGAAGGGATCTTTGTTTTATAATAAAGACAAAAGTCAAATATGTTCTGGGGATGAAATTTGACATTGAAACTTCCAAGCTAAGATCAGACACAGTGCCACTTTCCAGTCTAATCAGTGTGGTTTCAGCTAGGTGACCCTCTGTTCTGATATGATCCTGGGCAATTGGGGAGCAAGAGATTTTCTCCTTCATATTGCTTCTTTATCGCTTTTAGTTATTAATAATTATAAAAATCAAAGAGGGAAATATCTTGCCTACAATAATTAGGCTAGAAGAATCTGTTCTTCAAGGTAAGTGTCTTAAAATACCATGATAAGTCAATGAAGACAAAATTCGGATGGTAACTAATGCTCTTCTAGATTGGAATCTCTCCAGAAGTCTTGAAATCAAAGCTCGTTGCCAGTCAGTGTGTGTTATGGCAATATGTGACTAATAAATGAACAAGACAACCAATGCATTTAATGTGGCAGCACCACTTGAGACATTGATGTCTGTCTTAAGATCGGATCAAGCATTTAAATCATAAGCAAACCTGGAAAACATTTCCATAACCTACCAGAATAACCCTTTTTTTTTTCTCCAGCTAAAAACTGCCCTTTACTGAGCCTAAAGTGAATTGAGCAAAACCACTTTCCATCAAAAGTAACCATGACGCAAATGGTTTTATCTGCATGTAACCAAGGCAAGAAAACATTAACCAGCTGGTCCCCATTCAGAGGCATCTGTAACCATCTGGAGGGAGCCCCCAACTGCAGTGCAGCGGCTCAGTGTGGGACCAAGCATGACTCAGTTTGCGCCTGCCAGAATCAACACTCAGTGACTGGAACGTGTTCAGAACCTCCTTTTAACAGTTCTCCAAGTGGTCTTTACCAGGCATTAATGTAGCCGTATTTCCATGAGCCAAATGGGAGTTGTATGGTTCTGGCTGGCAAAGGCTGGTGTTGGGTGGTCCTGCAATGTTGGTGGTCTTGGCACATGGATTTCAGTTCTGGGAAGAAGTGATCTTGGGGATCCATTCTGTGTGATGGCTGTTCTTGCTGAGGTTGGGTGATTACTGGTGTTGTGTGATCAGAAATGAGAGAATTGCCTGTTTCCCTTTGCACTTTCCCATTTCTGTGCTCTGGCAGCTTCTTATTCTTGCTGTGGATGTTTTGGGATAGGTTTGTGGTTAACTACAACTGGCTCCTGTTATCTCTGTCTTCATGAGGGCTATGAACCCACTTTGCTTTGGCTTTACTATCGGGCAAAGTTTTCTTGTTTGTTTTTGGATATGGAGTTTGTTCATCAAATTAGTTAAAATGCAAATCAGACATTAGCAGATATGTTGAAGTTCACCCAGACATGCTTCAAATGATTCAGCTCAAGTACTGTCCAAGATCTGCCCGCTCTCTGTTGTGTGTGCACGAAGCCTTAGAGATGCTGTGCCAACGCTCAAGCACTTAAAGTCTTTCAGTGTACCTCAACATTTGTCCTATTTTTTTTTCGCCTGTAATTAAACTGCGGATAGAAAACAGGTGATGAAAGGTGCAACTTCATTATTCATCTACAGTTAATTTTCATGTTACAGTGCTTTTTGATACCTTAAAAAATGGGCCTTTAAGTGTCTCTCTCAAATATTGGCATGGAGAATTGCAAAGAGGATAGTGGTGCCTGGGCCTTTTCTGTTACATCAAGCAAAATGAATTCGGCTACATCTGACCTGAAGAAATTTAGTCCAAATAATTAAACCTTTACTCACTTTGCTGACTAGTTGCTCATATGAGAAATCAATCCCTCTGAATCCAGCGGGACTGCTTGTAAGAGTAACCAGTCATCAACATGACTGAGAGGTTGTCTTAACTGACCTGACTTTGGAGTTTCTGCTTTCTCTGGAAATACAGACCTTTCTGTATGTTGCAGTCACTTTTCTCAGTAAATTAAGAATCAATGTGTATCTTCTGCTAACTCCCTTCTTATCTAAGTGAAGAGAGTTGAAAAGATACACTATACAGTAAATAGTCATATAGGATGGCAGAATACAGGTTGCCCAGAAAGGTGGTGGATGCCCCATCCCTGGAAACGTTCAAGGCCAGGTTGGATGAGGCTCTGAGCAACATGATCTGGTTGGAGATGTCCCTGCCCCTTGCAGGGGGGTTGGACTAGATGATCTTTGAAGGTCCCTTCCAACCGAAACCATTCTATGATTCTATGATTCTAATACAGTTTTATTCAAGAACAAAACCCTGTGTTCAGGTTACATCACTCAAAATGAGCTGAATGAACTATAAATTGTTGGGTTTTAATCATTAAATATCCTACCTACCTCCTTCCACGTGTTCAAGACTTCTGTGCAAAGAACTGCATAAAAGATAGCTGTATGAATGTTCTTTTCATTGTGCCACAGACTTTAAACAGGAAAACTATTGCCCCTAATCTATTTGTTCCCTTTTGGATTTTCGAGTCATCACCTCAAACTTTCTGTGGTTTTACATGAGTTTGAAATAATATGGTACAATTTATCTGTTGTTTACAAGGGCTTTTGTAAACCAAATCACTGAACCTCTTAAAAAAATTACAAAAGGCTTGCTGGAACCTGTAATCATGGAAGAATTCGTATTATAACAGAGTAGGATTAATAATGCATGTAATTATAATATACAATTTTCTTTAGGCTTTTCTAATTATAAAAAAATTACAGATAACATCAACAGTGTGATGCTGAAATGCCTCTCATTTATTATGTAGCTCTCTTAATCAATGCTCTGCCACTGGAAATCAAGTCAGAATGTTATTATGGTCTCTCCTTCTGGATTTAATTACAGCAGTAACTCATGGCTCAAAGTCTGAGCAAACACACCATGCAGTTTATGGCTTTGAAGAACAGCTATTAATCGTGCCGTCTACCTCCGGGTGCAAGCCAGTGAAAGCATTTTAAAAATCTTTATGCCTGAAGATAAACACGGGCTTACACGCAGGCTTAATGCAGGGGTGCAGAAAGCCCAGCCGCCGCGCCTGTTCTGCGCCCACGCTGTAGGCCGTCCGCTCCTGGGACACCATCTCAAGGCATGCAAATCTCTGAACTTTTTACCACACAGACTGAGCTATTATCTCCCACCCTTCACATTTGTGAGAACGATTTCAGGATGTGAGCTCCTGTCCGTTGAGAGCCTGGAGTCAGGAGAGGGCTTTTGCCATATAAATAGGCTTGCTGAAGACGTGCGCCTGTGCCTCTCTTGGAATCAGTTTCCATCATGAATCTCTAACCTGAGAATTAGCTGCACATGGGATTAATGCACTCTTCCAAGAACCTATATTAGGATCAGCAACTGGTTTTAGTTTTGGCAGCAGCCAGGGAGGGTGACTCTCCCTCCAAAGCAGAAACATGCACAGGCGTTTGGGAGGACAGAGCTGGTGGAGGGGTCTGGGCAAGGGTGAGGTGGAGCATGAGAAGACTGAACATGAATGCTGGTTTTTTGAAGGCAACTTTTTTTTAGAGAAAATCTTGTCTCCCAAAGAGAAGACAGTTAAAATACCCTAGACTAAGATTTACCACTGCCTATGTAATTCAAAAAAGAACCTAAACCAACTTTAAAGAAGATTTATTTGTCCTTTCAAGCCACCATCATAAGCACCAGCTTTTTATATGCTCAATATTTTGAGAAAGAGTAAACCAGCCTGGTTATTTTATTGTGTGGGTTATTTGAACTCACCCGGGGTGCAAGGGCCCCAAAGTCATCTGCCCGCTTTCGCGGCAGGCTGGAAGGACCAACAGCCATTTGATACGTGTCATTTGGGAAGCTGTGGGAAGGAACCAAGGAAACATTTGCACTTGGCTGATGTAGCTTACATCCATGCGGCAGTCGGCTCTGCAAGGTTATCAGAAATGGTCAGAAATGCTTTTTTTTTTTTACATAAATATTATTTTACCAGCACCTGGCAATTGTTTGAAGTGGAAAGCACTGGCAGGAAAGGCTAGGTTTCGGCAGATTGTTCTGATTGAAAGACAGTGACATTTCAAAATTGATATTCTGGAATTGCCATATGCCTTCTGGAGACAAAAAGAACTAAAAGGTTGTTATTTCGCTGAAACTTCTCAAAACCATAGAGATGAACTCAAAACCATAGAGATGAAGTGCTGTGACTGACTAGTCTGAGTTTTGTGTGTTTTTGGTTTGCTAGTCTTTTCCACACTGCAACATTTTGGCCTTTGTGGAACAAGTTTGCTTGGCTTTGTTTGTTTTGGTTTTTTGTTTTAAATTTGTGAGAGTTGTCTTGGACAACAATTATTTCCCAGCCCTGTTTTCCAGCTTAGGTTTCAGCAGAACCTGGGATCCTTCTCACTCCAGTAAGCCAGACAGAAAAAGCACTTGGGTAGGAGCTCAGACTAAGTCTACAGTAAAAACATCCCTTTGCTTTCATCTCATCTAGCATCAGCCTTCCAAAAGCAAGATCTCTTGTCAATCACCTGAAAAGGTGGTGACAGCTTCCAGTGCGCTGCCCAGGGAGAGCTGACTGCCCATGCATAGCTGTGGGCTCTTTGCTGCCCTTTCGAATATATTTGTCTCTTTTGGCTGCGGGAGGGTCTCTAGGAAGATTAAATATCAAGAATGTTTAAATGGCATGAGATGAGGTGGTATGAGCACTTTTGTGCTCTTTCCTCTTGGCAGTTTATTAATCTAAGGGAAAAGCTTGAGAAAATAAGACTAATTAATCCCATCTACTGTGGACAGTGTAATTTAAATTGTTTTCAAAGACTGACATTGCTGAGGCTGAAACTTGCCTCAGAAACCCCTCAGCTCCCATCCCCAAACACAAGAGTATTCTGTGTTTTATACAACAAAATATACAGCCAGTTGTCATTTCTAAATTTACTTTCAAACTCGTCGCAGGATATAAGTCTTAACAGGAAGCAGAGGAAACAGACAACTCTGCCATATTTCCAGAAAAGCTGTGAGAAGAGCCTCCTGTATTATGGATTGGATTCACTCTGCTGTCTAGCACAAGGGATACGGGGAAAAAAAAAAAACAAACGACTTCCCCTTCCAGCATTCAGATCTACTGCTGTAGGCTGCGGCGTCCTTAATGGCAATGAGCCGTGGTGTCAGCTCGGAGCAGAAGAAACTGGGCTGGAGGAGGAGAGGGCTTCTGGCAGCCGTAGTGTGACACTGACACATGAGGCTTTAATTTCAAGGGAGGAAGCGGAGCAGAAAGCATTGCGAAATCTGGTTCCATAGTGGTCTGTGATTCTGCTTGCTGTGCTTGGTATCATATTTGTGGTCTGGGAGGAAACGTCAGCTGGTCCTCCTTGAAGCAAGATGGGGAGGTTAAAGTGGGAATAGGGAAAAGTGGGGATCCTTGCTGTATCAGCAGGGACATGAAGAGCCCTTTCCTCTCATGCTGAGAAGAAACAGTAAAGCAGTTCTTTGTGCTTTTTTTTTTTTTTTGGTTGTTTTTTAGGCTGTTCTGTGTTTGTCTGTGAGTACTGAAAACTTTTTGACATTTGTTTTGCAATATGCCCATGAAGACTTACACACTCCCCAGGTTGCACATCTCTAGGTTCCTAGCAGACCGCAGCCTTGAGTCACTTTATTCCAGGGTATCCCAAACCCATCTGATGAAATGGCTCACAGGCTGAGGGATGTAATCTGCTCTGGGAACTCAGAGGAGAGCTATCTGTACGGCATCCTTAGAGCAACGTAACACAAAGAGAAACTATTGCAGAGAGTAATTACTCTCTCAAAATCCTCCAGGCTCGCCTTGCCACAGCACTGTGCCATGAGATGCGTATGAATTTGGAGGTTTCTCTAATTCCCTCTGCCGTTCTCTGATGTGGAGGGGAAGGTTGTTTTCATAAGAAGGCAATCACTTACCCTTTATTTACTGTGAAGGATGAGGATGGGGGACGCAGAGTCCCAAAGCTTTTCACAGTTGGTTTTGTTGTCTAATTATTCTGTGGAAGAGCTTTTCCTGGCAGTGTGGGACTCCATCCTCTGCAGCAGAGCCTGAGGGACTCCTGCTCTTGCCGAAAGTCTCTCTAGAAGTGAGTGTTTCGTGGTGGGATAATACTCCAGCGCACGTGCCTTTTTCACTTTATTTATTTTTAATGGCATCACATGAATAAAGAAATGTTCCTTCCATATTGTCTTTTGAAGGCAGATAATTGTGTTGCTGTTGCGTTCACTATCAGCTTGTCATGCCCAAATGAATTTACATATATCTGTCTTTCCCTTCAGAAAGCAGCCCTGCTGAGTTTTCCCACTTGTTCAGTCACAAAACACTGTTGTAAAGCAAGCGTTGCTTTATGTTGTCTAAATGGATGTAGCTCTTCTCCTGTTCCTGCTGTCAGTCTATTGTTAAATGGCTTTGAATTTCCAGTGATTTGAAATTCTCCAGTCCAAGGAGAAATAAGTTATTACTTGGATTACTGGATAGTAACACTTTTGACTCTGGAGTTAATGAGTTATAATCAGAACATATTCCATAATTAGTTTAAAATATTCTCATCATCATTCTGATATTGTGTGACTTTTTTTTTTTTAAATGTTTAAATAGTAGTCCACTTAAAGCAGCAGAAACACACATGGCTTTGTGGGACACATTAAAGCTATGGAGGGCTAAACGTGAGCCTGTGTCATCACTCAGGCTGAGGAAGAGTCCCACCGTGATGAGTTGCACCAAGGTAAAAAACACACTGTAAGAGCAATTGTCGTGCAGGAGGTCTGGGAATTAGCTTCACAAGAGACTTCCACTTGGAGTTGACACTGAATGGGCAATCAGTGTAGAAAACGGCATTTCCACCTGTTTGTCACCTTCTCCCTGGAATGAAAATGCTTTCCTTCAGAAACCTTTGTGGCACTGTTCAAAGTTTTCTACTGGATGAGGAGGTCATGGAGGCACCATGGCATATAGAAATGGTGCTGGAGAATGTTGTGTGCTACAGCCTGGAGAAACTCTTCTTCCCCTCAGCGTCTTTTGCATTGCTGGGTTCCAGTGGGATGATTTCTGCGACCGAGCAAAGGGACAGGCACCATACTTCATCAACTGCGTTTAATCGATGGTGAGATTGAGGTGGGCATTGGGCTCGTGTGGGTCAGAGAGAAAAGCTTATAAAGGTAGCTTAGGAAGCCAAGATGTTGAAAAAAAACCTCTTCCAGTAATTTGGAAGGTAGATTTTAAAGTGGTGAACTTCAAAGGCTAGAAATGATTTTTTGATCTTCCAAAGCCTGTAAAGGAGAGCAGTGTCTGCAGGACACAAAACATGTCCAAACAATTGCAAGAAATCCAAACGGAGGTTTGAAAGAGCAAATCCCTTAAAAAAGAGAGGAAAAGGGACATAATTCAGACAGTCAGCCCAAACAACAGCATGGTTGTCTCAGATGTTTTTAGTAGACATTGTACAATAACTCATTAACTCAAAAATAAACTGTTTGAATTGCCAGCTGAATTCCTGAAAAATGAGGTGATTTTCTTTTTTTTTTTCAAATGAGATGTGGACCTGGAATAAGAAAGATTTTAGCCTGTGCAAGTTTTTGAAAATATCACAGCCTCAAAAACAGAGGAACATTTTTAGGTGGGAGGAAGTAATGAAAAACATTCTGAAATGTTTTTGTTGTGGTTTTCTGACCTTTTACTAAGCCTGCATAAAATGTTGAGCTATGGGGTGGATTTGTTTGCTTTTAGGTAAAGCATGCTCAGAGAACATCTTTATGATCCTAGCTGTGGGCAAACAACGCTTGGAGTCCTTAGGTGGGCAGCCAACCTTGGGAAGGCAATTCAGGCTAACGTTTGACTTGATGTGTAAATCTGGGCTCAGCTCTACGGCGATGCTTAGCTACCTGGTTCCCAACGGAACAGAGTTAAAAACTTAAATATTTCAGCAGTTTTGGACCTGAATTACTGAGAATGCTGCAAGGGGAGTATGTATGAGCAGTATGCTTATATTCTTTCCAGAGATGTTTTTGACGCATCAAAACCAAATTGATGAATTTATTTGTGTATTTGCTTATCTTAGCGTGCAGTGCATGACTGGAAGATGTATCCTAGTCTGGGTGCCTTTCCTTCCTAGTGTCTTACCATCAATTACAGCATTAGTTACCCATGTTTTCTATTTCTAAATACCTCTGGACTTTTGTTTTTAATTATTCAGAGACTTCTTTTTTTACCAGAGTTTCTGCATGTGCTCTTAAAAATCTTGGAGCCAACCTGTGACAGCCAGATGAAAAACAGGACTGGACAATGGAGCCTGTGGTGTCAAGCAGTCATGTAAAGAAATGAGGTAAGAGAAGAAGAAGAGGTAAGAGAAGAGAAGCATTTGCTTCTAATGTGCCATCTCGGGTTATTGTATTGGAATTTTGTAAGACAATTGCTTTTTATAAACAGGTTGTGACAAGCAATTACACACCACTCCACACACCTTAAGGAAGGAAGAACAGAATAATTGAAAATAGGGCTGGGAGAGCTCTTGGGAGGTCACCCAGTCTGTCTCCTCACCCAGGTGGGATCAACTTCACACTAACCACTCCTGGCATATGTTTGCTTCATATGTTTTAAAAAACCTCTGGTGACAGACGTCCCGCCACCTCCCTAGGAAATGCTTTCAGGGCTTATCGCTGCTTAATGTTAGAAACTTCTTTCCTACTGCCTTGTTCATGTTACTCTCGAGGCCAGTGTGACACCATTGCTTTGTTCCAGGCTCCCAGGAAGCAGAGGGGGTGGTCATTTCCTTTCTTCTACAGCTACAAGTCCATCTGCTTGGAGACTGCTATCATGATTCCTCTTCGTTTTCTCCTCTCTAGACTAAACAAATCCCATCCTTTTAATCTTTCCTTATAATTTATGGGGTTTAAACCTTCCCTTATTTTTACTCTTTTCCTCTGGACTCAGATTAATTGATCTGTGTCCTTCCTGAAAGTATTGGCCCAAACCTAGGTTTCAGTGGCTGCATTTTCTCATCCCAATGTTTGTTTTGCAAGGGGTGCATTGCTCATTGCTGCAAGGATTTTCAGGAGCCTTCGTTAAAGCAGTCTTTGGTGAATGCCCAGCCTTGGACCTGCTCTGGTGTTTGGATAGGCGGTACTGACTAGAGAAGCTTCAACATCTTTGCTGAACTCCAGTACCCTAAGGAGTGCTAAATTTTAAATGGAAAGAGGAGATGAAAGGAAGATGGTAAAAATACGTAGTGGCACCGTTCTCAAAGATGTCTAATTCTTGGAAATACTTTTTACTGATCTGTGTTGGTCTCCAACTATGTCAACTGACATTTCTCAAGTGCATCTACAGAAGTGACTTCCCAGTGAAAGCCTCCAAGCATGAGAGCTGGTCAGGAGTGCCAGCTATGGTGCAAACTTCAGCTAAACAGCTCTACAAAATTTGTGATGTCTGTATTACAGCGGTTGGTCAAGAGGATTCTTCCCTCCTGGAAAAAATACTGACATTTTTGGCTTGTATTACAATACTTTTATCCCGAAACCCCCATTGATGGTGGCAAAACACCCACTAGGGGTCACGGCCAGGGTGTCTTACAGTAGGTTTCTGTCCCAGTTGAGTAGCATTAGGATGGAAAAGGGATTCTCTTCCCAAAGCAACTGAAGAACTAGATGACTTTTCCAGCTACATAGCTCTCAAAAAAGCCTCCAAAACCCTTGGGGTTAGGCAGTCCAAACATCATCGTCTGAGTGACGGTTTTTCAGGAAAAAACGTCAGCAGATAATGGTTTGATTTGGTAGGAACTTTATTAATTTGAGAGGGGAAAAAAGAAAAAGTTGTTGTTGGCTATCCTCTCCACTGGTAACGGTAACTGGGAGATAGGGATCCCTTAAAAAAATAAGCAATTACAATTTCCTGAATATAATTTTTTTAGGTTCCCAGAGCTTTTGCTGGGAACTGAGCTGATACTGCAGCTTGTGCTGGGCATCTGCAACATTAAATGAAGGGAAATAGCCTTGCTTCGAGTATGTGAGGTTAAACTTGTTGCTACCTCTCTTAGTTTGGGATTTCTGCTTCCAATAGATTGCACACTCTTTTAAGTAAGCAGAGTTTCAGTGTTTTCTGCCATATAGTGTAATATCACATAAAGCAAGAGAAAGAAAAGGAAGTTGGCTAATGCTGGAATTGTTCTGGTGTTTTCTCATACAGCAGAATGGTAAATTGTTTTCCTTGGCTTTCTGGAAAATATCTGACCTTGATACTTCATATTCAATTTACGTAAACAATTACAAAAGCATCTGAGCCAAACAGAAAAGGCTATTTCTTGAAAACCTGCAGGGAATGCACATGGGAATTTCCCACATGCTGTGGCAATCTTAAAAAACCTTCTTGTAACCCCACAATATTAACGATTAACTCCGGAACTGTGAGTTTTTCCAGACTTCCAGTGGACTCAGTGATTTGTGTATTCAGCTGCATGCATCAGGGAGAGGTAGTAAAAAAAAAAAAGTCATTTACCACTTTTAGTAACTTGCATTTAACAAACAATCTGCCACATTTTCCCCTTGAAATTCAGGGATTTCTGCAGATTGCTAGGCTGATAAATATCACAGTATGGGAAATGTTATTTTGTGGCTAAGCTGCGTGCAGCTCTTTTGCAAGAACGAGCTGGAACCAGTTTTGCTCTTCACAAATTACTCAGACAGAGTTGCTTTGCTCAGGACACTCACCCACACATTGCAGCATGAACCTTCAGAGATGTGCTGAATGTTCTTAATATCTTGTTTATACACATCTGAAATGCAGTATTAGCGTTAGCTTTGTGAATTGTTTCCGTTACATTTGCTGAAGAGGAGAGGAGTAGCAGAGGGCCTTCTGAGCGGTGATTTCCCGGACCAAACAGGGAGATTCACATCACACAAAATCTGCTCATCTCGTGGCATGGTGGGCAGCACCACCGACAACAGTTTGCCAGCAAAAGCTGTTGCATGAAGCTTTCGAAAGAGCATGCCAAACCCTCACCTACCTACACCAACAGTCTGTCCCGTAATAGTTAAGAATATTCGGCCTCTTGGATCACTTTATCTTCACTGGTCTTGTTTAGTGTAGCAGCATGGTCTATCCACCATCCCACTGCGCTGCTTGTGGTAGTGATCATATTTTTATCATTACAATTTCTAAACCGCAGCCTTTTAATTAATTCAGCTTTAGAGACTGCAGCATGGCTGTCATGGGTGCCAAGTCAGCACTCCCCTTTACTGGGCCAGAATAAAACTGGTTTGGAGTACCTTGTGAATCAGCACACCTCCATTTCAGAGTGTTTTTAGTATCAATAGACATACATCATTTAATCATAAGTATATAATTTAATGTCTCATTATTTATCTAACTATCCGGGTGCTTCTTGGGGCTATACAAGTCTTTTTTTTCACTAGCAGGGCAGCCCGAGCATCCTAATGACACAATCACACACAATTCATGACCAGACCATCAGAGCTTTGCTGCAGCGGATGCTGGGAACTTACCTGCCTGCAGTCAGAAAGGCTGAATGTCTCTACAAACTGGACTGGGAAACCAGGCAGCTGGAAGCAGATGGTAGTTAAAAAAGAATCGAGCTTTAGCTGCACAGAGAAGGGGAACATGTTTTTCCTTCTGCATGAAAAGATTTTTGTGTGTGTGTACATGTGAAAGAAGGATGAAGAGATTAATTTATTTCCTGTGATTATCTTATTTTTGGCTAGTGCAGAAATGAAACAGGAGACACAGCCTTGCTACACCTTCAGTGAGTGCAACCGTTTGTGTTTGCTGGGAAACCGCAGAAAGTCGGACAGGTAGGGTGGCGGGTTTGTACGCGCAGACTGGGTGTCCATCAAGCTGTGCTGAAAGCTGTGTTTGACAGCATCAAAGTGGTAAAATAACTTAATCTGATGAAGTACTACTAAGAAATTATTCTAGTTATGAATCTTGCATTATTTAATGACCATTCTTGAAGCTTTAGCTCCTGTGAGCAGCTCATTTAATGGAAATGCTGGTTGCTAAAAATCAGGTTGGCTTCCGCTCCTTCCAGATGAGAAGTGACCTGGAAATCAGACCTGAGTGTACCTGAAAGATTCACAACTCAGAAAGTCATGTAGGAAGAACAGACACCAAATCTTTAAAACCAGGGTGTTTCAAAAAGCCCTTTAAACAAAGGGTGGGGATGTTCTGTCTTTTGTAATATTTAAACAAACTTGCATTAATATGAATTTATAGCAGTTGCTTAAAGGAAGAGCATGTAGAGATAGGTAATGGGCAGGCAAAGAACACGCTGACCCTTTCAAACTTTACTATTCTTGGGCTCATAAAGTTGTGGACATAATTCACTGGTCAGCATCTATGTGCATGCATGGAGATACATATATGTACATATGTATTAGATTTCCCTTCTTCTGTGCCCAATATACAGAGGATGTGGCTTTGTGTCGGCCTTGCTATGACATTTACCTTTCCGTCTGGCTGTAGAGGCTCACATGTTCAGCTTGAGGTGTTCTGGGTTCGGTGGTTGTTCTCACGATAGACGGTGATTACCGTTTCTGTGGGGTTTGGCGTAGGGTTCAGCCTGTGCCGAGGGCTCATGTGGTGGGGACATCTTGCCTCTGCAGGCAGGAAGCAGACAAGCAGCTGGTCAGTACGGTACATCTCTCTCTATCAACTGCTTGATTTATACAGGATATGGCTCTGCCACAGCTTTTACCTTCAGATCTTGGCTCTTCAGTTGACTCATTCTTTCATCCTTGGAGAGCTTAATTTTCCTCCCAGATATGATTTATTTCACTTTTTTTTTTCCTTAAAAAAAAAAACCCAACAAAACCCAAACATGCTTAGAAGTATCGAATTACTGGCACCGAACTCCTGAACTTTTGCCTCATTCATTTCCCATTCCGTTCAGTTTGACTGGAGACACATGCTGTCCCCGTTCCTAAGCTGGCCATTTCCTGCTGGAAAAGGCAGGGAGAGGCTCCGCATTGACTGGGAGAGGAATTATATCTGCAGTTCTGTGTCTAACGTCTATGAATATTATACTACTGTATATGTTACTAACACTTGTAAAGCCCCTGAATTTTGAGAAGTAAGACTCAGAAAATCTTGTTTACATATGACACTCGCTGTATGATAGGACTATGGCTTATTATTACAACCTTACAAGATCTTCACCTAATTTTTCTAATATGATAAGACCACATCATAGAGATCTTGGAGTTCAGCAGCTGGCTCTTGTTCTGTACCCTGCTACAGGTTGCTCTCCGTATGTTTTATTTCAATTAGGATAATTGCAGATATAAATTTAAGTGTCTGCCCTCTTTTAAAGCTGTTGACTCCTTGTTTCCTCCAACATTTTCATAGCAGCTAGGCACTGTAGAAAATATTTCTTTGACTCATTTAAGATTTTTTTTATGTTATAACTTCATTGGCCTATAGGGAAGCCTCTAGGAAAAACTAAACACCTGCCTTTACCCTGTTTTTCCCAAGTTGTTCTTTATGTTACGCACCTCTGTTCTGTTGCCTTTTACTTGCTTCCCTCTAAATTGAAGGCTGTTATACTTAAATCTCTCTGCCTATGGGAGTCTTTTTAGGCTGCTAAACATTGTAATTAACCACTTTGGACTTTCCAGGTTTTACTGCATGTACGCTCTGCTGAAACTGAAGCCCAGGTATGGCAAACAGAATTCCAGATGAAGGTGTACATAATGACATTATTCATTCAACAATGTTCCTTTTTAATTTTTTTTTTTTTTACTGTTGCTCTGCAGCAGTCAAATGCATATTTTTTTTTTCCTATGTATTTTGGCCAAAAGCAGGCATTAACTTTGAAGCTCAAGGCACTTGAGCTTTTACGGTTGAGCATCAATGTTTTATGAAAAACATTTGGTTACCTGATTGTAAGTCTCATAATGGCTGGAGAACCCCCAAAGCATCTTTTAAATTCATGAACTATGCCTGTTATTCCTGGGAGGAACTCTTGGCTGACATGACTGGGGTGGCCTTGGTCCTTTTCTTGGTGGCAGTGGGTCCTGATGAGCTGAAGGTGTGGTTACACAGTGCTGAAGAGATCTGAAGTTACAGAGCAACCAGTCTGATGGAACTGACGGTCCTACCTTCCTGCACCTCAGAGCTGTGCTTTATTTGGAGATGGAGCAGACTATGGAAGGTCCTCTGCCCACTCGGGTAGGGAGATGGTGCCTGGAGGAGATGCTCTGCTGCCACCACTGAACTGGGTTTTGTTGACAGAGCAAGAAACTGTGAGCTGACACTGGCTGTGTCATAGCACCATCTGCAAAAATATGCTGTATTACACGGTTGCAAACCGTGATAAAGTACACATTAAACACAAAATACCCTGTAAGGAATCTAGCAGTTCTTGCTGAAGGACTCCTGAAAGGATCCACCCACCTTATGGTTGTGATAAAAACACGCAGATAAGACACTGGTATGTCCTACCAGGTCAATAGAATATGAATTTGAAGAAAGAGTGGTGGTGTGCCTGGACATGAAGCATGTGCTTGCTAGGACTTATTAAAATGCTGTGTGATTGCCTCTGTGGTTTGGTCATGACGGTGAATGCGACAGCTCAGCCGAGAGGAACCACAGAGATTTCAGTGCTGACAATGTTAACTAGGGAGAAAACCTGAAATGATGCTGATATTAGTCATATAGAAATCGCTGGTGACGCGCAGTAACTAAATACGAAATAACAAGGGATACGGAGTAATCAGCATGAATATGGGAAAGTGATCATCTAAGATGGAGAAACTACCAGATCTAAAAGCAAAACTTTGATTATGAATGCACAGCCAGATCTACACCTATATTAAAAATCATCTCATCTGTCCACTTGTATGGTGAAAGATGTCTTTCCCCTTGAACGAGTCTGGTGGGGCTGTGCAACGTCTGAGAGTTCATGATCCATAGCCGTCAGAAGAGGCTCTGACTTAAATGAGCCAGCTGGTGACCAGATGCTGTGACTTGCTATTTATTTTGCAAATCATACCTGGGTACATGTTTCCTTAGCAAAGCTACTGATTGTGACAAATGCGTATAACAAGTGCAGTCTTCTATTGATTCTCACATTCTATTTTCTGCTTTTGGTGGAAACAGATGGAATTCAATTTTCTCACAATTACTATTAGCCAAGAATAACATCACTTAAATCAGTGAGGGGGAGGTGGAAAGTTGCAACTACAAAAAACATACAGCCTGAAAAGCTGGGTATTGAAATGTGACTTGCAAATAACCACAACTGACGTGTTATCAAGGCCCCAGTTCTGAAACACACTTCAGCATTCTCTGGACTCTAAGTGTTATGTCCCGCTGACGTTATACATGCGACCTTCTGGAAAAAGGATGATCCAGATTCTTCTCGTAGGTTAGTCTCATGGCATGACTGATGCTGAAATGATAAATTCTCAGGACATTTTCCACTAAAAAAAAACCGAAGGTAAGGCTGAATGTAGCTAATGCTAATGTAGGGATATGCAATTGGACAAAACCATTGCTTACCTTGCAAAACAGTAAAGGAACTTCCTAAGAAATTAGAATATTAGTCCATAATTAGAAAAGAAGTCAATCATTAGGCATGCAATAAATCAATCATTTCCAAATATTCAGGCTGTTTTAGATCAAAATGCTGTGAATGTAGAGAGAGTGCATTGCATAGTTAACATATGGGTAGAAGAAGAAAATCCTACACCCTGTGGTAAATCAAATGCTTAAAATTAAGAAATACCATAATCAAAGATTTTTTTTTTTAAGTCCCAGTTTTACACTGATTCTTCTGCATCACATTGAACTCTCAGATGATGTGATCACAAGTGTTTTAGTCCCGTTATTACATAAGTCCTCTGGCTTTGTTTAGTAATTAATATGGGTTTATTAGTTTCACTCTAGGCTTCCTTCTGTCCTTTTCATCATTACAATGTCTGAACAATTTCCCCAAACTACTACCTTTCTGTTCACAATGGCCTTGTAAAGAGGTGTTGTTAGATCTATGATACAGATACTGAATGGCACCAGATACTTCTGTGTCAAAAAGGCACCAGGATAAGAGGATTATGATCCTCTGTTTCAGACGTTTTCCTATTTTATGTGTTATTTATGTGTTCATGGCAAAGATCCATGAAAATCACACAACTTGTATCTGTAGTAAGGCATGTGAAAAAGTAAGATGACCTGCCAGTGGTCATCCATGAAAGACTTGCCCCATAATACATAATTAATGTCTAATAAACCTATCAGAAGAAACCTGAAGAAGTCCAGTTCTGCTCCTGCATACTGGGACTGGAGTTACACTTCCACAGTTTTCTGGAAGTTGCACTTTTAAACCTTAAAGAGTTGATTTGAACTGTGTAAGATGAAGTGCCTGATTTGGTCAAGTTTGGGCAAATATTCATAACAGCAGCAAAATGCATCTCCTATGCCTGAAATGATGTGCCTCTTGTATTTCAATCCCCCAGAAGCACTAGGGCAAGCTGGAATATTTCATTTTGCTTTTTCATGGCCAAAACAATATTTTTTCCATAAGAAACAGCACAGCAGCTTTTGAGGGAAGCTTTTCTCCAGAGATGTCAAAGAGAAAAAACCCCCAAACCCCCAAAAAAACCTCCAACCATTTTTTTTTTAAGTGAATCCAGATATTTGTGAATTATGAAGTGCTAATCAAGCCTTCTCTGTCCGAGCAGTCGTGTCTTGCTCACAGTCTGAACGCAGAAAAATTTAAAACTGGAAATCTATACTCCTTTGTGGAGCATTTGTCATTTCTAAAGGCACTCAGCAGGTACAAGTGATTCCTCTTTCAAATCAGGCAAGGAAAGCATAAATGAGGTGGCTGCTCAAAACTGTCAGCTGCCATCAGAGTGGATGACTCATGGAGCTGGAAGGCTGGGAAGTGTTGGGTGTGGGAAGGCAGGGTGGTACGACAGACCCTGGATGCCCATCTGTGCTCAGCCAGGGTTGTGTTCGTCTGGCACTTGCTCATGGCCCAGTTTGCTGCATTGCAGGAAAGGATGAGTCAGGCTCTTCACACCTGATCCACCACTGCTAGGTCATCCAGTAAAGGAAGGGCTGCATCCTGGCTCCCAGCTGGCATGGACTGATTTTCCATCCCTTTGCTCAGCCCTTTGTACCAGAACGACGTGGCTGCATTGGTGATGGCATGCTGGGGCCACCGAAGTTGGTCTCCACAGGTGCGGGGTGACACTTCTCCTGGAGCCTTCCTGCAACCTCTTTGCCCCCATGGTTCTCGCAGTGACATGTTTTTCCTCTTGCAGCCACAGAGACGTGTGTGGGAAGGCTGTATTTTAAGCTGAGATTGCATCTTTGCTCTGTTTTCTGTCATTTGAATGCTTCTCATGAAATTACTTTGCGGGCTAAGTTCTCACATTAAAACCCATCGATGTCTCAGCATCTGATAGATATTCAAATAACTTTCCAGTGCCCTTGTTTAATTCACAGCACTGAATATTCACTGAAGGCAAATTATGAAGCACATTGGAGTCAGGATATTTCTATACCTCCTATTTTATTTTTTTTTTTAACTTGTAGCTTCCGATTCTAGCATCCTTGTTAGAAGAAGCAAGTAAGGACAAAATAGCTTGAGCAGTTCTTACAAGGAAGGCATTTCTAAGCAAAGAGGTAACAGGCTTAGGATCTAAGGACATAAGACCTGCAAAAACTGAGATGGTAAAATAATCGCAAACCTTGCAAATGAGACAGAAACATAACTCTTTTACTGCTCTTGGCATTGGTTAAATCTACAGAGGAAATTGAAGATTTTTATGATTCTATTAAAATTACTGTTCAACACATTCAAAGGGATGATAGCGAAACATAAAGGGCAGTGTCTCATAAGTTAATGTTAACCTGGCAATATCATTTATATTGAAATTTGACTTGACTTTCAAGCACCATTTGAAAGGTTATTGCATGTGAAACTGAATTAAGCAATCCAGCTGAAGTTTGCCCTGTTAAAATTTAAAATAAGATTTGTATTCTTCTTTCCTTAAGTCCTCACTCAAAAAAAGAAAAAGAAAAAAAAAGTGTCCTAGGACTATGCCTCGCCCTACCTCCCACCAGCAGAATCCCTGGTTTGTTTGGGGGAAGGAAAAACAAAAGCAGGTGAAAAAGGCGTAAACTTAGAGCAGGGTGCTGATGCCAGAACTGGCTTATGCCAGGGCACACATTAATGCGGCTGTTTCACACTAGAATGCCTGAAATTGGGTATTCCTCTGCTCTCCAGTATCTAAGTCTTGTATTTCCATCCCTGTCTTTATTAATTTTGGGCTGATGAAATCCTTTCCCATGTTGTCCCAGCCTTTACCTCTTGGACTGCTCTAGTTATTTGAAGCACAATACCTTGTTTAGCTAAGCTAGCCCGCTACGTATGCATGAGCTGGATCAAATAACCCTGCTTCAGCCACCTCTTTAACTCTGCCAGGAATTATATTAAAAACTAGTGTCCATCTCTCCACAAGTTTGTAGCTCAGAGTCTCAGCAAGCCTACGTAGTTTTGGTAAATAGCTTGGAAATCTTAGAATTTGCATGAAAACATCCTTAACTAAGCGGGACCTCAGGAAAAAAAAAAGTCCCAATCATCCTCATCCTGAGATGACCCTGACAAATGCAGCTTTTTAATGAGGCAAGCGAGTTCAACAGAAACCGTCAGGCTTTTCTGAGAATCTCTCCACTGCACTCCTGCCAACTCTACCACTTTGGGCATTAATCTACGAGATTTCCAGGCAGCCGGAAAGTGCAGACAAATGGTCACTGTGCACGCAGCGAGGAGCCAGCCCGCACCTCTGCACAACATCCGGGCACGCCAGCGGCTTCAGACCTGTGAATGCTGGCACGTTGGTGCCTGCCGTCGCCGACTGGGGAGGCAGGAACGTGTCAAGCAAACTCCGACGGGGAAGACAGTGCCTTCGGCACAATGCAAAGATGGGACGGAGATAAAAAAAAAGGGATTTATGGGCACTACAACCAGGCTGTTCAATGGAATGGGGAGGAGCTGTTAGAATTTGTCTTTTTGAAGAATGACTTTTATTAAATGAGAATGGATTTTCCTAGTTGAGCTGTTCAGCACAAGTGGAGGGAAGATTTAGCTACAGGAAAGGCTTTCCCTGAGGTTTCTTTTTGTTGCTTTGCCTATGGCAGTATTTTTTGAAGAATGAGTTGTGTTTGGGGGAGAAAAAGAGGGGCAGGGAAAGTAGGTGGGGAAAGGTTGTAAGAATTAGCAAAAATCTTATTTTCCCCCTAAATATGCCCCCGGTAGTTGAAATATTTGGATTTGCTCTTGGGAGATATATTCATATTTTCAAAAAAAAAGGTATAGATGGATCAAATGTACTAAACTGTCTACTTCCCAACTTAAGTAACTCTGTTTTCATTGTGTATTTTTATAGCTGCAAGTGTGTATAAATTCACCTATCTCTATTCATCAAATTCTTTTCCCAGTGAGCTCTCCTGTCTCCACTCCCACCAAAGTCATGCTTCCTGTGATTTCAAAAGTAAGCAAGTTCAGAGGACGTGAATGGCAGCAAATAATGTAAACAGGAATTCTCATGCTAATTGTACCCGTGCTTTGCTATACTTAGAAGTGGAAGTCAAGCCAGTGTTTGGTGAAGAAATTCTCCTGCAACCAAGAAGGAAGCAGAAAAATAATTGACATTCGGGTCGGTCAGTCTGCAGAGGAAATCCGAGGTGCACTTTCACATGAGTCCACAACAATATCAGTTCAAAAGTTCCCCTTTTGCCTGACCTTGGCCTTTTGGGAAGGGTTGGGAAGAGGAAAGGGTGTTTTAAAGCCAGATGGTCCAGTAAACTGACTTGTAGTTTGGCTTTACCAAGATGTATGCTCATACAATTGGGGAGGTGATACAGAGAGGAAACAAGTCTGGGCATGGAAAGAAGCCCATGATGAAGCCATGTGGGCAGAGTTTGCTGCCAGAGCCAGAGGGATGTGGAAGTACATAACAAGAGTAAAATGAGGAGATATCTATTAGCATGTTCTTTGATTTCAGATATCATATTTAGCAAGAGTTGATAGAGTCAGAGTTCTTGGACAACTTCATTTCTGGTGGGGTTGACTAATTTCTTCATGATGAAACAGCTCTGATGTCATCTCTGGTTGCTCCTTCCCAAGTGATGTCACTGTGGAAGAATCATCTGCCAAGCTCAAGTGTTGCATGAGTTGCTTGGGACTTGTGAAAAGACACAAGGATTTGCACATTAGAAGGTGGCAGCAGCAACCATGTAGTTTAAGTTTTACTTCAAATTGCACTTTGCCACGCAGTGTTTAATTGTTTTTTGTTAGACTTACTGAATAAAGCCCAGTGTTGACGACCACCCTCAGCAACATCTAGAGATGCTTCTTTGCAAGCAAGAATGAGAACATTCAGCAACACTGACATCTTGTGGCTAATGAGAAATGACTCAAACATGCCAGATTAGCCCCAAATGTATCTTCATCAGTTGTCTGTTCAGCACCTCCTGAACTGTGGTGATGCTTAAAGGGTTGAGTACCAAAAGTCTGGAAACCGAGAGGTTAAAAGGCAGAAAATGCAGAAAGGTGCTGGTTTATTAGTTGACTGAACTGCTTGTGTGGATAATCCAGCTGCATGCTAATCCTTTTGGCTAATCTTCTCCGTGTGACTGATTCCCTCCAGAGGACAGGGATGTTTGACATGACAAACATAAGCTGTCACTTCTTGTGTTTTCCTCTTCCATGGGGAAGCTGGGAGAGAAAATACCTCTGGAAAAGGCCCGAGGAGGAATCTTTCTTATTACCTGTTGCTGCTGCTGGAAATAAAATCAGCAAAGCCAGGCTGTGAGTCTCTGCCTCTCAGCCAGTGGAGGTTTTGGGATAAAGGTGTGGTAGGAAAGACTGTTTGTATGGAAAGATTTGTAGGAGCTGTCTGGAAGGTTGCAAACTCTTCTGCATGCTCAGGCCACTGAGTCTTAAATACACCCTATACAAAAGAGCTTTACCTTTGAAGTATTGTTAGGATGGAAAAATCTAATCTGGACTCCTATGGATGGTGGAGGACTCAGATTTCTTTTTTGGTCTAAAGAGAGATGCTTGTGACTCTGCAACGTGTGATGGTCAGCCTTGGACTTTTCAGTTGCTAGCAGGTTCTTGGATTGCTTCCTTGTTTGCATATGTTTTTGTGGCTAATGAACATCTGTATCCACTTTATCATCTGAACGAAATGATTACTGAACATGAAATTAAATGTTATGCAATGGTCTTTTGCAAGTATCTAGAGAACTTTCATGCTTCCTTGGGGATGTTAGGTCTGGGATTGCAAGGAGCAATGACCATGTGCCCTGCTTACAGCCTGTGCTCCTTGAAATCAAAGCAGTTGTTTGATTTGGGGCCCATATTACATAAAATTCTTCATGAAACTTGGTGGAAGATCTGTAAAAAGCCACACCTAGCTGGTGGTTAGGATTAAATTGATTAGGAAAATCTTAAAAGCCAAAGGCAGATTGAAGCTAGTCCAGGCTTGTGGTCATAGTTACTAATTGTCTTGGGAGGTGGAGAATAACATTATTTTCCTAGTCTTGGAATGAATTTACTCGCCCTCCCCCCCCCCCCCCCCTGCTGTTGTTTAGAACTGCTTTGATGAACTTTACCTAGTAAGGATATGAAAAAAAACCCCCAATATTAAAAGTAGATTATTCTGAAATTTGTAGTGTGCTTGGCTCTACTACACATTGTGCCTTGGCAATTTTTAATTCAGTGCATTAACACACCTTAAACCACTGACATACACAAAAGCTGCAGTTTAGCATACTGCATAAAAATTCAAATTTAAAATGGTTGATACCATGTTTTGGGGAAAATATCCTTTTATCTGCCCTGTTGGCTCCACTTAATAATACAAAAGATCATTCTGAGTTGATAGGAGTAATCTGGAGAAAAATCTATTGCTCAACATAATTTACAAGTGGGTATTGTGGAGCTTGCAGGAACCATTCAGTCATTCTGATGTTATTCTCTAAAACACATCGTGATGTATTGGCTAACTATATTAAAATCTATCACACTGAATCACAGATGTTTGTTTCAAAGAATAAAAAGTGCTCAATTCAGCAGAAACTTGCAGCAGTGTGCTGAGTTAGCACCTTTCAAAACACTGGCCAACTTGGTGTGAATTTTGTTTATTTAGTCTCTGAAATGTATTCTACTGACTTCAAGAAGAGTAAAGATCCCTAATCTGTACCCCTCATTTCTTGAATACAATCTTCATACACGATTTTCAATATATCTTCTTTCTCATTGATCGGTGACAAAAATGAAATACATGCCACTGTGTAGCACTTGGTGTTATGTAAAGAAACATCTTTATTTCCTATTTTACATTTAGAAATAACTTTTTTTTTCCCTAAACCAGTAGAGATATTGCTGTTTCAACAGCCCACATTGTAAGCTGGGCCTGTAAAATTCATACATGAAGTCTTTCTGTGAGCTCAAATAGGGACCAGCACAAGCAAATTATTTTAAGTTTATGGCTGCCACTTTGACATTAACATTTGAAAAAAGGGCATCAAACAGTAAATTATGGGTGAATGGAGGGCTTTGGCCCCTTCAAAACTCCCTTGCAATGAATTTGAATGGAGGCATTGTTTCCAGAACTGTAAGCATGGGAAAATTTGGATTGATGTTGAAAATTGTAGTATACCCTAATTTGATCTTAAATAGTTACACTGTGCTCAGCTGAAGTTTGGTGAAATAGCTGAAGGTATGGACTTAAGACACTTTCGGTAAGCTGGAGGCATTTGTAATATAAACTATTCTCCTTATCATCAGGGAAGGTGAAGTAGAGAAATGCCTGAGGTTTTCAGAGATATTCAGCCGTCAGCTCAACTATGTGTTGGTCAACAAGTCAACAACATTTCTGCATTGCCCAATAGCCTTGTTGGAGCCACATTGGTGTCAGGATAGGATTTCTGTTAGCTTTGGCCCCTGCTCATGTATTCAGCCTACAACCATTTTTTCCCCTCTCACGCTATATTTTTTTGTAACATACGGTCTTTCATCTGTAGGGCGAGAAAGCCAGATGTCCATGGCTCTTTTGGTCATCACAAGCAGTTATGCTGCCAATCACAAGCCTTTTAAACATTACTATAGAAAATTATAGAGAGTGTGTTTTCATATCCCTACTCTAAACCTATTTACCAGACTCATAATGATGCTCTAAACCAATATCTGTACATTGCCTAGTCATACACAAATTGCTATATTTCAGTTTTTAAGCAATGGACAAGCAATGAAGCAGCTGTTGAAACATTGCACTCGATTTTTCTCTCTCAAGCTGAATGACAGAATTTGCCAGGTCATTTAATCAATTTCATACTGATTTAAACTAGATAAAATCAATCATCTGAGCTCATAGATTTGGTAGCTGGAAGGATTGTGTTGTCTACACTGTAATGCCATACCTCAATAATTTTTGAATTAAAAAGGAAAAGATCCTTTCCAGTGTCGACAATGTAGTAACCCAAAACTTGCTAAACTGTTGCATGTGAGATCACTAAAACTGTAATTCTGAAATGACTGACTTGTAAACTAAGAGGTTTGGTGGAATAATTAATTGTAATATGGATATGAATGGCCAGTTATCCTCTTCTCAAAAGTGAGTTAAGATAATCTAATCAATAGCTTGATAAGTATGGAAAAAAATCCATACAATGTTTAGAGCTGCTAATTTTTTGTATCTGTTTTTTTTTTTCATAAACCATCTGCTTTCTGTATTTTGCAGGCAATCCATATGTTGAGAAACTGAAAAAAAAAAAAGGAAATTTAATTCTCTGTCTACAAGGTAAGCCAAAACCAAATTAGATTATATTTACAATGAGATGTAAAAGCATTTGTAATATTTTGAAGGAAAGTCACCAAATTAAACTTTGATTTGTACAGTGGATCATAAGGGTGTGAGGAGGAAGAGCAAATAACCAGTCTTATTAATGTGAATTTTCTAAGAGACAACCTGTGTAGCTCTTCATTGAAGAGAGTTTCCTTTATGACAAAGGGAATTTTACCTAATTTCAAACTTTGGGCACCACCATTCAGAACCAGTGTGTGCCCTCACTGACAGTAAAGAGGCAAGCTCAGGTCCTACTGACAAAAAGGTATCAAGACATCAGGAAAGTATGTACTTGTCTAACATTTAAGCATGAGGATGCACTCTTACCTACCTCCTGACCTCCTCGCCTGTGGTCAGCAGAAATAATGGTCAGATGCATCGGTTCCTTTTACAGGGGGAATTTGTGGGTATTTGGGTGCCCCAGGGTGACCTCAACAACAACTGACAGGGTAAGCCAAGAACTGAGAACAAACTCTGAGAGAGAGAGGTCGCACCTTGAATCCCACCTCCCCAGCTGCCTTGCTTCAGGCTACAGTAAGGTGCCTTCATCCATACTCGAGGATGTGAAGACAGACAGGCTGCCCAAGAATTTTGGATATTTCAGTTCTTTCATGGTTGATAACTGCCCCATGTGTAGGCTTTTTACAAGACACCTGTCTCAAGAACAGCTTTGGTACTTCTGAAGATAAATTTGCATCCAATGATCAGAGCAGAAGACTTAGCTTTAAAACATACTCATTCAGAAGCTGCAATTTATTTTTTCTAGTATTATGAAATAGCCTGAGATCAAAGACACTTGCCTGTGAAGTGAGACACGTAAGTTCAATTCCTTCTTCATTCTCAGGTTCAAAGTCCTACCTCTTAGCTCCTCTGAGAGCGACTAACTGGGAGGTTTTTGGCTGATCTGAGAGGTGGGATATTCACACCTTCTTCTTTTCATTTTTCCTCTTCCCCTGTCCTGCTGAATTTGTGTCATTATGAAGAAAGAAATTTAGTAATAAGATGAAGACCTAGAAGATTCATGTTTTTTTTAATTGCACTGATCAAGGCTTACACCTGGGAGAGATTTCTTCCCCTATGTTCTAAAAACCTTCCTTCTGCAAATCATCATTTGTTCCCTAATGAGTGTCTGATTTTCAAGAGCAATTTATTATTTTTGTCAGGGGAAGGAGGTCTGCGGGAGAAATTCACAGAATAACAGTTCTGCCAGTCACGCCTTTTCCCTGTATCAGATAGCTTATTATATTATATATATGGACTATCCGTACAAGTGACCACATATGACCAAGCTGATGAATTTTTTTTTCTACTAGTGTATTTCGTATTTGTTTTCTAGTTTCTTTAATTGTTTTCTACTACAACTAAAGTTTACTTAGGATTCTGAACACTTGAATATTATTATAATTTCACATTGTGTTTTGAGTTCAATCCTATGGCACCTATGAAACAGAAGATTTCAGGGAGCAGATGAGCATGAGTTTCAAGTCACATATCAGGGCTTGATGTGCTTTTCCTACTTAATTTGATACTTACCCTCAATGTGGACTTGATAAAGTCTGTATTGCCTCCTGCATGCTTCATAAAGTCCACGTCAGGGCCACACTCCAGAACAATGGCACACTTTATAAAGTGCAAATTGGCTACGCAAACTTTATTAAGTATACAAAGCTGCTATTAATGTATAATCGCTCCCCAACAGGTTCGCCAGACTGCTACTCAAAGGCATTGCTTTTCGTCATGTCCAGCAGCTTAAAATACATTTTACTTTCTGATTCCAGCATTTTAATGCTTCATGAGCCAAATAAACCCAGGAAAATATCAATGAGGTGAGACTACCTCTGTTGTTTGGCTCCCCTGGTGCAAGTATTCAAACATATGGCTCGGTTTACCTCAAACTGTGCAAAGAAGTCCCATCGTGGTGATGGGACTATACCTATGTGGAATTTCAGGTTAATAGACTTCGGTGAGTTGAAGCAGGAGCTGGAAATATTTCAAAATGTACAGGTCTGTATTGAACTGTGTAAAGATTAGCATCTGGCACTAGATTCACAAAAGAACTTAAACCACCAAGCTTCTACTCTTAGCACCTTTAAGACCCATTTTGTTATCAGTTGATAGTTCTGTAGCACCTATCTTTCATGCAGAAAATTTCACAGACTTCAAGACGTTTGTTTAGAGCCATGTACAGAAGAATCACCTGGGTTTAGCAAGAGATCTGTGTGTTGAAAATTGCTCAATGGAGCTGAACCTGGGTTTCCTCCATCTCAGAGAAGTCCTCTAACCCACCTGGCTACGGAGTAAAAGTAGGAAATGACACAATTCCTCCAGGATAATTTTGTACAAAGCCCAGAGTGGCAGATACATCTGGAGAGTACAACCACATGTGGCCTTGAAGTCAAGTTAAGGGATTGGCTTCTTTGCAGATCTTATGGCTGCAAGCTTTGTGCTGAGTTGCTTGATATTTTCAGACTAGATGTGTTCAGTAACAAGCATTTAGATAAATCTGTAAATCCTAGGAAGAACTGTGAGTGTAGCAAATATCAGCATAGATCCATTTGAGGCTCCAGACAGTCTGCTAATGCAATTCCATGATTTATTTTTGTCTGAAGTGCTATTATTTGTAAGTACTGAATGGTACATGGTGTCACTCTGTGGTTAGTGGCATAGAAAACTTTAATTTTCTGAGTATCTGTCAAATCTCCTTAATTTTGAGTTTCCATCCTATGGGACCATTTTATCTACTGTATCTGTCTGGAGATGTTCCTTTCAAGTTGGCAGAGACAAGTAGCTGCATCTAAAGCCATTGCTTACTATCTGCTTCTTTTCCATTCTTCCAGTAAGTCTTAATTACTCTGTTTCCTCTCTCTTACTGTTGAGAACTTGGTGTATTCTTAGGATTGTATCTGTGGGTATTGTAGCCAGATACATAGAGCATCATTCTTGGTGTACAACTACGGTATTCCTAAGTAGTTCTGAGCTACTGATTGCTAATATCTTTAAAGGAGAGGAAAACCTACAGGTAAAACATTAGAAGATTTTGAGAACATTATCTGACTTACGAAGTAGGCTGTGGAGTACTGTGTAGTTTTGAGAGCCCCAGAATGAGAAAGACATGGGCACACCAGGGTGAGTGGGGAGTCCCCAGGCTGGTCAAGGAGCTGGAGAACACCAAGTATGGGCAGAAATAAAGAAGGCAAAGGGGAGATCTTACTTCTGTGTCCAGCAACCTGATTGAGAGCATAGAGAGGATAAACTAAGATTCTTCCTGGAGGCCTGTGGCAATTGACACAATTTGAAACAGGAGAAATTCTGATTAGATGCAAGGAGAAAGGTTTTCATCATGAGCTTGATCACTCAGGAGTGGGGAACTAGAGAGGTTTTGGAAACTCCATCTCTGGATACAAGTAAAACTCGAGTCCTTTTGTAGGCTGATCTAGCCCGACCTGCTCTGAACTGGTTTTTGGGCAAGATGACATCCAGGGTACCTTCCAACTCATATAGTTCGGTGTGAGGAAAAAAAAAAAATCTTTATTAATTCAATATTTACCAAGTAGAGGGTTACACTGAGTCCTACACAAATACACAGAAAAGCATTTTCTAGACTGAAGAATTTATGCTCCAAACAAAGCAAAGCCTTGTGTGTGTGTGTGGACGGATTCGAGGTGCACTGAAGTGAAGTGATTTGCTGAGGTCCTGCTGAAATTCAGTGATGGAACAAGAAAAAGAATTAACTCAGCCTCATTCTTTCCACTGCCTTGGTTCAGACCATGGTGTACGCAGAAAGCATTGTTAGGTTACACAGCATGGAAGGATTGCAAAAGTAGGATTAATGTTTCATTTTTTTCACTTACAAAAGATATTTCTGTCTATGACATCTTGCAGCAGTTAAGGAAAAAGTCCTACTTGTAGCAGTGTAATATCCAAACAGACATCCTATCACTGCGACATGAGCCTTTTCTGCTGAAGATGCAAAAACATTCTTTCTATTTCTGTAATTTCCTCTGATTACTCCAGACCAGTTCCAGGCAATGGGTTCCCAGTCAGTTGTCTGTGAAATCCCTAACTGGGTATATTTAGGCAGATCCAGTGTTACAGGATGAGAGAATAAGTTTTTTTTTGCAAAAGTTATTTGAACAAAATAACTGTATCTGTGTTCTCTCTCAATGGGCCACAAGTTAAAATACAGTGTGAATACTGAATAACGAACTTCCAAGGAGATTCACAGTGGCTTGCAAAAGAAGACAAATAAAAAAATGACTCCTTTCTGTATATGATGCATTCTGATCCTCCCCTCCCTTTAGTAATTAGAAACATGGTTTCACTGATACACTTAACAAAACCATTCTGGGGATTCATGAATTTAAAAGAAAAATAATAAACTAGATGTGAATAATTCATACTTAAATAGCTCTGGGCCAAGATATTGCTTCAGTATTTCCAAGCATGCAGTTTTTATTATTCTCTTAAAGTATGAATAAAAACAAGGTTGTTTTATCACACTTGGACTAATCAATGATATGCCTGAAGCACAGTTGGCAGTAAATGATCCATTTTAGTTTTAAACATTTTTTTAAATCGATGTGTATTGTAAGGCAGTCATAAAAATCTTCAAATTAAAGGTTTTTGAGCCATAAAAATAAGTAATATATTTAAGGGGTTTTTTAAGGCAGTAATGTTTCCAAGCAAATAGGAGATGGGCCAGGCAGTTCCCTCTGAATCACTGTTCACCAGGTTTTCACACTCTATTAAGGTAACCTTCGTGAAATATTTCTACATTACACTTCATGATGTAATTTGAATGCATTAGAATTAATTTGCCAATAAAGTGCAGGGAAAATATGGCATATGCTACCCCCAAAATCTTATGAACTCTCTCTGTTTAGCTTGAGTCACATTCACAAGGGTTTCCAATGTAAAGTTTGCAGGCAAAAATGACTCTGCTGACTACAAGGCTTTATTCAGGAGCGAGCTCTTTGCCCAGGGAGAGAAAGTGATGCTGTCTGTGGGTCTGTGCACAGGGTTCAAGGCTTTTAGTTCACCCAGTGAATGCAACACACTGGGAAACCAGTCAGTCAGTGCTGACTTTGTAGGGTAGAGAAAACTTCTTAAAAATAGTCCTGCACCCACCGCAGGCAATATCTCCTCCAGGGCTCTCTTGGCCATCCAACTTTTGACAATGTGTGTTCTGGTTCCAACCCACCACTGAGCTCTCTTCCCTCTCTAAAGCACAGCTTATTTGTTGGAGGAGGTCCAGAGCTGGCCCTTGGCTGTGTGGGTGAGTTTTAGGCAATGTGACCTCGCCCAATGACATCAGAGGGACTGCAGGTGTGAAGTAAGATTTGCAGGGCAGTGCCCTCTTAGGACAGAGATTTTTTGCCTTGTCCATTTTTTTTTTATACAAATGCTTAAGGTTGCTTCTAATCACCGCCACCCACCTTTACTGCTGATGATCTAACATGACAGTCAGGGAATCACCCGCGAACACAGAGGAGGGATGTTATAAAGTTTTCTCATTCTTTACTTCCAACTCTCATTCATATTGCTGGCAACTTCACCGTCTGCATTTCTGAAGAACCTCTCATAGTAGGTTTCAGTTCAAAGGCAATAGATGTTCCATATGTGTTCACGTCAGACATGCCGTATTGAGGTTTGGAGAACTTCCACTGAAGGCGAGACTGTGCTCCCAGTGTTTATGCTCATTGCCTTTGGTTATAGTCAATGAGAGCGAATGGAAATACTGACAACAGGACGTATTTCGTAGCAGAAAAACTGGCATGGGATATCTCATAATCTTCACAATTATTATTTCCTTTTTAAAACTTACATAAAATATATGAGCTAAATACGTCAAGAGCTGAGTCCTTTTAATCCTCAGCATTTTATGCAAATTAACTGGCAAAAAACCCAGCTCAGCAAGAAATCTTTCTCACTAAGCAGAGCCAGAACAAGACATGTCCAAATATCAGGAGACAAAATCCCATTTTGTAGGATTTCCATACATTAATGGAAATAAAAGCACAGAGAACCTCACAAGATTTCTGATTTGTTTACAGACCCAAGAGGTCTCCATCATCAGAATGAAGGTGGAAATCTCTCTTTCCTCCTATGGTACTTTTTCTACAGTACTCTTTCTTCCTACAGCACAACCAATTTCTATACCATCGAGGTCTTGCAATCAAACTGTCGCAATCTCCCATTTGTAAATGGTGATAGTGAAGACGTGGCAAAGCTTTTTGGCAGCTGCTTGCCTTCTCTGTGTTTGAGATCCACCTCTGATATCCTCAAAGCCTAGATTTAGTCAGGGCCAAGGTTTTCAGGGGTGAGCTAACCAAACCAGAGCAAGCCGACCAGTCTCACAGCTCTCTAAGCGTGCTCTAATTTCCCAGCTTCCCCGGAAATCTGGGATCTACTGTTTGCCCAAGGTTCCACAGGATCTGGTGGTAGAATAGGAAGCTGAAACTCAAAGGAAGTTAGGTTATGCTCTGAAAGTTGAGAATAGATAAAATTGGAACGGTGAGGAGAGAGATGCTAGCAGTTACCCAGTCTACTGTTTTCTATGATGGATTTGTGTGCACTGTCTATCATTTCACCAATAGGTTTAAGAAGCTGGAGAGGCAAATTTTACTGTGCTTGTACAGTTTTTTCCTCCTGCTGAAGGCAAACAGAGAAGAGAAGGTAGAACATGTTGCATGCAACATCTGGAGATGTTGTAATGGGCCACAGAGCGAGGATCCTAGCTTTTAGTCAGGTCAGTGGGAAATGTCAAGGACGCAGCCAGTATGAGTGTGCCTCCTGCCCAGTCTCACCTTGGTTTATCTTCAGGTTTCTCCTCCTGTTGCCAACTCTAGCAGAGCACTGTCTGATTTTCACATCTTCAGTCCCCTCGTCTAGAGATTGCTGCGGGGTATGAGAAGATATGGTTTGTTTTGGATCATAATATATTTAAAAATAAATAAGGCTGTATGATCAGAGTAGAGAGCTGATTCTCTTATCCATTCTCTTCTTCCTCTGGTAGAAAAATCTTGGCATTATCTTGAAGGAATACATTATGTTTCTAGTGAAAGGAAAAAATTCCAGTCATTCTCAAGTTATCCCTCTATCTGCTACTGCATTAATACTACTGGTCCTTAAAAAAAGACTCATCTAACTTTTTTTTTTTGGCTAAAACATGGTCACTGAATGAAGAGGCAGGAAATTAGAGATTTTTTTTCCCCCCTCTTCAAATTTCAGGAGGAGCTTTCTTGTCACACTTACTGCAGAAGTCCTGAGAAAAATTTCGAATTAATAAATAGCAACATTCTCACTGAAAATTTTGCAGAAATATTTGGCAGTAAAGAAAGACCAGTTGTAGATTCTTTAGAGTAAGAAGTTTAAAATGGAAAGTCTGACACATTCTTAAGCTATAATAACACAAATGGGATCACTATAATTTTGAGTTCTGATTATAGGTTATAAAACCACTGCCAAATATCCATATATTCACGAGCCTGCAGAAAACAATCTGCAAAATAAAATATGGAGAACTGCTGAGGGAAAGTATAGGCAGCTGTAAATGTAGGAGATATAATGGTAAAGCCAAACCTAAAATCAAGACACTATTGATAACTAGTCAGAGAAATTTAACTCATACCTTATCAAGTTGGATTTAATCACTGACAATTTCCATTATCTAAGAATACAATGATTTATTTGCAGACATTCTAACACAAAAAGCTTTTCTAAGATGGGATTAATTTCTAGAATATACATCAAGTACTAAACAGGAAAGAAATTATAGGGGTGTTATATCCAAACTGACTAATATAAACTATGGAAATTCAGACTCAAGGTTACATCAAGGAGAAGGAACCAACTTCTGAAAATTTTATGTGGAAATATTTGCTAGTTTTGATCACGTGAAAATTAATAATTCTCATTGGAGAACTATTTTGTTGACAGTGCAGTTTGGAATACCAGGATTAGAAACATACAGACAAAGGGAAACTAATGAGAGTTGGTTTAGCATGAACGTACTACATCTTGTAGAGATAATATAAATATATCTATAGTTTCATATTGAAGTAGATGATTGTGAGACTGCAAGATGGATGTGTATATAGATGGACCTCTTCCCACTAGATTTCATGTTCCTTTGTAACCACGTGTAGTTGGAGTTTGCAAGAGGTTTGTTGAGACAAAAAAATAAAAACATGGAGCTATTGACAGATGGAGACCTGACCTCTTTGTGGGCAGAAACAGCACAGTAAACTACTAACACAAATTTCTGGTATTACTAATAAATTGAGACAAATAACCTCCCAAATGTAAAAAGACACATAACAAAATGTAAGGAGGTGTGAATTAACAGGAATTAAGAGTTTCAAATGCAGTTAAGTATATTATCTTGAGCAAAACTCTCTCTGGATCGCAATTGTCCATGACATGGTCTTGAGTGCTTAAGTTTCCTCAAGACTGACATATTTGCATTTCTTATTTTCCTTCTGTCAGTCTGTAATTTCATTTCAGTTTGCATTGGCTTTGCAATGAGCATCCTTAAAAAATGATAGCTGCAGGAATGTGGGCGTAGAAATGTGACTCATAATCTTTAGGACATTATAACTTCTCTGCTTAAGAAACAAAGCAGTTCAGGAACTAATAGCTAAAGAACTATGCAGCTGAACCATTGCCTATGCAGCAGTGGGCTTCCTAATTACAGTAATCAATAGAAAATACAGACTTGAAAATGGTATGAGGACCACAGGACTTATGGTCAGCTGTTTCTTCCTGTGTGATAGCTGTGTTGAAGCCTGTATAACTGGATTGAAATTATTAAGGTCTCTGTGGGGTAGTTTTCCATGTGTAGGTCCTGCATGGTGTCTGTTTTTCACTGATATGAATTCCCCTTCCTGAATCTTATTCCTACTCTAAAATTTCCATTTCCAAAATTTCCATTTCTCCTTCCTGCATGGCTGACTGTGACTGCTTATGGCTTGTGAATGCTCTTTGTAGAAGCACTATACACTGAAATTCATAAGCAAAATATGTGTTTAACAGCTGTAATTATTACAGAGCTGTAAGCCTTGGTGGGGAAGGCTTGGTTTTCACCTTTACAGCTGAAAGTTTCAGAAGTTTCCAAACAGTCAAGTTAACCTCAAAATGCTGTGCCTGATGGGTAAAGGTAATCTCACCATTTTACAGGGTAAAATAGAAGTACCAAGAAAAGAAACCTCATTATTCTGAATTTGGGCACTCAAAAGGTTATATTGGCATCTAATGACGTGTGCTTTCTTTTTTTTTTTTTTGGAAACAGAATTGGGCTTGTGGCTCCAGCACACTTCGTTAAAAAGGTCTTCTGATTTTCATAGGAAGGTGAGGATGCATGCCAGCTGCTAGCATAAAAGCAGCTTATTTACTTTACTAAATGTGGATGTTGCTGTTTAATATCAGATCTTCACGCAGCCTTGAAAGGAATTGCACAAGGTCATGCCGTGCCTTTGGGAAACACCTCAAGTCTTTTGACTCGCTTCTTCACTCTGTAATGCAATGAGCTAAGCAAATCACTTCATTTTGGGAGCCAGAAGGTCACGCATAGAGAAGTTTCCTCCTAAGCAAAGCCACCAGAAAATGAAGTGTGCACACAGACCTGGAGACTAGCCTTTTTGGTTTTCACTGGCCGGCTTTGAGGCTGCTTCTTCATAGAAATGATGCAATTCCAGAAACACCTCGGTGCTTAGTTGGCATAGTTTGTTTAGTGACTCACTTTTTCAATACTTATGCAAATGCTGTTGGCTAAGGAGAGGCTCAGACCTCTTCATTTTCTTTTCAAAACAGTAGTTTGGAGGAACCCTCTGCTATAACTTTTTCTCTCAGTCATTTTTTAAGAAAGAAAAATTTGAGATTTAAGTACTAGTTCTGTATCTTTGATGGGTCTGAAACACCAGAAGCCCTTTCCTCTCTCTGTTTTGTTCTGTAACCTATGGAATAGGCTTCTTGTTTCTTGAACACATCCGTAAAATATGTCCTTTTCAGACCTCTTCTAGTGATTGCTATCTACACAGGGTCTCTCCTTCTCTTTTTGTGGGTGGTAGAGAAGGGAAAGGAAGACTACAAAGTGAAGAACAGGATTTTGTGACCACAGTGGGGCAGGTGATGCTCCAGACCCAGATGCAGTGCAGAAAGGGGTGGTGGAAAAAGGTGGAGATGGCTCCTCTGCTTGCCAGAAGTTGAGCTGAGCTGCTATCGTGGCTGAAGAGGGCATTGGGGTTGTTTAATAACTGGTTGGCAGATCTGGACTGGAAGGTGATCTTAAGGTCAGCCCTAAACACCAGGGGAAGCCTATCCTCCCTGCATTTATGATTTCATTAGGTTGTAATTAGCCGAACAAGGACAGCATCTTCTGTGGAACAGAGAGAAAAAAGCTTCTGATTATTAGATTTGGGGCATTAAAGCAGAGTGCTCGCATACCAGCTATAAAACTTTATCTGTTGGCCTGAAAAGAAAAATCTACTGCTCACAGAGACCCACAAACTCTGCGGTGTGACAGCTGGGGCACCACGTACCTCGCTCTGGCAGCAAGAATAGTAGTGGGAAGCAAGAAATACCAATCTTTACATCCAGGCAAGGTGTGAGCAGCCAGTGCTAACCCAACCTGGAGGGAGAGGTGTGAAAAGCTTTTAGACAAATCTCCCCAGATTCCAGATCTCAGTGGTTAATCTCTCTTTAGTGATTAATCTGTTTGGAGACTCAGAAAGAAGTGAAAGACAGTGCTGAATACCCATAATATGATTTTTTTAAATGGTATTTTAAAAAAAGTGTTGCAATTTTGCTTGTACGAGTTTGTACAGTTTGTATGAGTTATAGAATGGTTAAGTTTAGGAACATAATTAAGATTGTGACCTCCAAAAGTCAAGCATAGGGGAGGGCTGTGCTAGATGTGGCTGGGTTTTGTGTGGACTTAATCCCACTGAACGCAGGAGGGGAGACCGGGGGATTGTCACAAGCACGCTTGATAGAAATATTAACAGATTTTTAAAAAGGTGAGGAATTCTGAATTAAAAGATAAAGAAGAGTGAGAAGAGTTTTTTAATCTTGGAAAAGGAGGAGGCAGACAGTTCAGAGTGGAGTTTCCGAGGCAGGCTCAGCTTACCAAGTTAGTTTTGGAGGATGATCCTGAACAAAAACACTCAGGAAGTGAACTTCTGATGGATTTTGCTCTCAGCTTGCACAGCTGGGTGCCGGGAGAAATCCTAAATGACAGTCAGGGGAGGAGACTGGTTTCTGTGATCCCTGTGGGACTTCTTTGCAGCTTTATCATCATTTATTTCACTGGGGGGATACTTTTTCATCTTTAAGCTGTCTGATGATAAGAATCGTTAGAAACAAATCTCAGAAGCACAAGGCATGTGTGTTGGGTTTTTTTTTTCCTATAGGAGGAATGAATGCAGGTAAGATATATAATAATAAAGACTAAGGAGCTTCTGCCCTTGCTGACATCTCTCACTGAACTGCAAGGGTCTGTTTGGGGCTGACTTCAGATACCAAATGTGATGGTATATCTTTCTAAGTGTATAAATATAAGAACATAATTTCCCTTGGTGGGTGGTAGCCAGTGCATCTTTGGCAAAGCGTACATGGGGGACAGACATTCCCAAAACCTGGGTAACTTCAAATCCTCATAGTTCGTACCAACAGTCTAACACTATCAGTAACTGTTGCTCCTGTCATTTTTCTTTCTTTACCCATCAAATTATTGTTAAAATAAAACCTATATTAAACTAACCTGAGCTCTTTGGACTAGAGTTGCTCTCCAAAGTTGTTATGAGCGTTGCCCAGCTCAGTTCACTGTATGACACACTCTTTATTTAGCTCCTGCCAAAATTAACTCTGTTTAATTTTCTGTAAATCACAGTACTCCGTCTGAGTTTTCTGGGACTCTGTTTCTTTACACTTCTTCCAAAGTCTGGGTCTGCACTGCGGTTCTGTACTAAGAAAAAGGAGACAGATGTTAGATGAAAGGTACTCTAGAGGGAAAAAAAAAAAAATATGATGGTGGATATCAAAAGATGAGAAAGCATTTCTGAGAGCAATTGAGCAACTGAATTCAAGAACGATACAATCTTAAAAAAAATGTACCTTCTGTTTTCAGTTATAAAGAAAAAAAATTGGTAACCTTATTTTGAACTTTTTTTTTTATTTTATCCTTAGAGGTGTTATGTTTAGGGGAGGAAGAGAGAAGTGATTTTATGTAGCCTCCAGTGAGATGTCATGTATTTCACACAATATTTTGCCGTTCATTCTTCTTTACATATTTTTTTAATAGTTTAATTTTTGAGTTGCTCATACAAACGATTTGAAAGGAAATATTCTCCAACAAATCTCAGCTGTGCTTCTAGTTCTCAGCATTTTAAAAAGAAAGCTCCTCTGTCTTGTATATTTACATAAAGCCTGAATGCCAGATTTGGAAGATGTAATAAAAATATGCTTTTCTGGGATTTTTTCTTTGGGAAAGAGAATTCCCCACGACCAAAAATACCCCAGTAATAAGCATTTGCTCTGGGCTGGCACCACTGTGACCTTAAATTATGAGCCTGCCCCCATTTGTAGCCAGTTTCCCCTCTTTAAATGTACAGTTAAGTCATTTGTAAATATCATAACTAAATCTGGAAGTGTAATTTAGTGACTATTTGAGGATTAAGAACAAGAATAACACTACTTAAAACCATATGTAATATTTTCTGCTTTGTTTAATTTAGTTTACGCTATGCATGCCTTATCTCACCGTTATTCTTCACTCCAGCTTACTATATATAGTTGCAATGCTGTTGATAAGACTATCAGAAAAATAGCTAAATACTCATTTCTTCATGAAACAAAATGTATATACTGTGAAGGGCATTAACATAACATTAGTGATGTGGGATCGTTGTCCCTAGGAAGGAAAAAGGTTGCTAGATCATACTGTTTGCTTTCCAACTAAAGAAGATTTAAAACGGTAGAAAAGAGGTATTAGATTTTACACTTGATCATACTAGCTGGCTTTATGAAACACTTGGAGCAACACTTTAGTTTCCTTTACCAAGAATGCCAGAGAATTTAAATTCTCTACTGAATACAGTCTATGTCATGGTCTTTGTTTCATTAAGGTGTTATTCATCTATTTTTTCTTCAGTGCGACTGCCCCGCCCCGGTACTGTGGGTATTTGATTATTGTGCCAGGGTGACAATTGCTGATTAATTTCTGTATATTATTATCCATTACAATCATCACAAGCTTTATTCTTTCTGGGCCCACCTTGTGGTCCCGTATGGTAGCTGAATTCACACCTTCTTACTTCCTTCAGACAGTATGGATGGTGAAATATTTAAAGTCCTGAGCAGCTGTTTTTGAAGTTATTCTGACTGCTTTTTGAATCAAATAGTCTTAATTTGCAGCCTTACTTTTTATTCTTTTTCATGAAAGCCTACCCATTTCCACATGAACATATTGCATGGTCAATGAACTTAATTGTGCCATAACTTGGAAGCAACTTGGGGCAAATCCTCGCCTGGTGTAAATGCTCATAATTACATTGATTGTGTAGCGCCTTTTGAGCTTTGAGCGAAATTTTGCAGAGGACACCTTCACTCTTTGCTCGGTGTAGAGTCGAGGCAGGCACACAAGAGGAAGTGCCTGAAAGATTACTACGAACTGGGCAGAGCAAGGACATCTGAAATAGTGGTGTCCCATGTCATTGACAGCTAGCTCTGGAAAATCTGAGAGTTAGGTAAAAGGAAGACTTTGGAAACCAGGCTCTGGAGCTCAGCAGAGCTGACACAAAGCTGTTCCCAGCATTCCTTACCTCCCAAACTGCTCCTTTAGTAGTCTAATCCAATGCCCAGAAACAAATAGCCACACACAAACAAATCCTCTGGCACAGCAGGAGCTAAGGAGCAGAAATAGCTATGTCTCAGTTACAAGAAGGATAGATCCTCAGCCAGCAGTGGCCCCCAACCCAGAAGACAAATTAAATGCAGAGAGACAAAAATGAAAAAGAGAACAATGTTTCATTGGGGGAAAAAAATTATCGGCCATCAAAAAACAGCTGTAAGAAAAATGACTGGGAAACATATACACAGGCATGCACACACACACATCGATATGTGGGACCAGTCTCATAGTAAAACATGAAATATATTTATGGAAAGAATTTCTTAGAATATTTCAGCCCAATATAAGCTCCAGTTATCAGGTGGCCATTATCCGCAGTAATATCAGAGACTCATTATGGTCTAAAATCCTTGATTTTCCTTATTATTTCCTGTCCTTGGGATCTTCATCCATCTTACATTAAAACCAGCAAGAAGACTCATGCTTGTTTTGATAAGAAATAAATCTGGATTAATGTTTTCAAGTTGTCATGAAACGTAACCATGTACCTGTAGTGCAGTCCAAGACTTCTAAGAACCTTGATTATTATTGACAAGGGAAGAAAAAGGTAATACATCTTGTACTCGAATCAAGAGAACTGATTTGAGGATTCCTATAGCCTTTCTGTATCTGCAAAGCAATTTGATAGACCCTAGTTATTGAGCAGTTAGTGTAAAAAAATTGTACCAGTAAGTTTACACTCGTAAAACATGTGGAAAATTGTGCTGGTAGAAAATTGAGACTGCTATCTAATTAAATACCAGGGTAAATTATCTGGTGTTCAATACTAAAATTAGTTTTAATTAAATTTAATTTTGACAATAGAAATTAATTGTTTCACTGACCACAGGACTGAGGAGTACATTATAAGGACATCTAATCAACCGCAATTCCAACACCGGAATTGGCATACGGGAAGCATTTGTCGACATGTAATTAGGACTCAATCCAACCCTCATTGAAATAAACTTTCCATTGCTTTTAATAAGAAATACATTAAACTCCGGACACCACACTTCACCACAATGTAGTATCTCTGCTTTTAAAATTTGGCACCAGATCAAATTCTGTAATTTAGCTTACGAATTTGCTACAAGGAGTGACCTTACCCGTATTATGTGGTATGACAGCTACAAAACAGCTGCTATCAGCTTCGAAGAATGGTCTTTTTATAAGCTGGGAAAACAGTTTCTCATGGTAGATTCTCATATTGAAGTAGATACAAGTTCAGGAAACATGGCAAAAAGATAATTGCCCAGTAAAAAAAAGCACTGAAATTCTTTGATTTCCTACCTGTGGAAAAAAAAAACAAACAAACAAACAAAAAAACACCAAAAAACAAACAGCCATTTCAATGATTAAATACACACTCTGAGGAAACTTTTCAGAGCTACTTATACAGCACAAAAATTCAAAGGCAAATCTTTGAAGTTTTTTGCAGTCCTCATTCTCACAGTAATTGATAGCTTAGTAATCAACAGATTAATCAATTACTTGAATCAGTAGAAGGGGAGATATCTCTTGTACAATCTTAATTTAGTTCAAGTTTAAAAAAAATGACTTATTTTCAATAGATGTACCCTGTATGCAATCCACATCTCTGTGGCTATAACAATTGTCTTTGGGAGCTCTTTGCAGTTCTTCTGTAGGACTGGCCGTTCTTCCACGCTCAGTGGTTAAGCCAGTGCTTGTCATACTTTGATGAAATAGGTATCTGCATAAAAAAAAGTGGCTTCATTTTTTTTTTTCTAGGCCACTATAGCTACATCCTTCAGAAAGTCAAGGCATTTTCACAGTGCTTAGACATCTGCTCTGTGACTGACAGTGGCTGCCCACACAATTTTATTAATGCTATTCAGTAATGATATTTTGGCACATGTCCTCTCAACCTATTAAAATGCAATTGCTGGAGACAGCAGCCACACAGGCTGATCAACGGGAGAGGTTTGCAGTGCAGATGTCTACAGCTGCACTGTTATAAAGGCTTTTTGATAGCCAGTGGGGAGAAATGGGCACTTTCTGGTTGCGATTCATCTCACTGAAGGTGATTGGCTCTGATATGGGCATTCACGTGTAGATACATACAGTTAAGACAGTGAGATCAATCTTGCTGCGTTGGAGGGATTTTGACCTGGCAGCACTTAGCATCTCCCTCTGATGCCAAGCGACCAACAACCATGCAATAACACCATATAAAATAGTGTGTCTAATAATTTTCATACAGGGAGAGGATTTTAATTTACCTTCTGGTCTCATGACCTGCTGTAGGTTTAAGTTACCAATAAAATCTCCCTTACTGTAAAAAGATGCATTTTTAAGGACATAAGAAAAAGGGTATTATTAAGCCATCATTTGTAAAAATTATCTGTGTAAGTAGGGATAACACTATAAATAAGGATATAAATGTAAATAAGGATATAAATATAAATAAGCATAACACTGGCAATTGCTGCTGTCTCCTTAAATGACTTACTTAGCCAAACTCCAAATCGTTTAAATCGTTTGCCTGTCCCAGGGATGCACTAACACATGCAGAATTATCAGTTCAGCCTTATCTCAGCCTGTGCTGAACAGTGGCGAATGTGTTCTTACTTGCAGTCATGACGCAGAAAATAATTGTGTGCGCTGAAGTCCGTGCTGCTGCCCTAGGGTACTATCAGAGTCTGAAGAAGTTAGTTTATTGCTGGCTTGGGTGTTTCTGTGCTGTTCTTTAGTTACACCTGTAATGAAATGTAGAGGCACCCTAGGAAGAATGGGGTTCCTTGGTGTACCCCGATGAAAAAGGTGTCTTAAATGTATGCTTTTCATTCAACGTTCATAGCATGAATGTTGATGATGGTAATTGCAAATTAAAATATTGCATCTTGAGAACACAAAAAACCCATAAGGTAAATATTCTCGAGCCATTAAAACCTAATGGGAAGAAAAACCTTTTTGCTGAGGGCCATCAGGTCTCAGCTAGTCTCTTGCAAAACCCCAGAGTGAACAGATTTGTGATTACTGGGAACAATCAGTAAGAATTCTGCAAAAGTCTTTAAGTGAAGAATAGGTGATCACCTTCAAGCATACTGAGCTGAAGTGTTTCTTTTCTGTATCAGTGTCAGGCTGGTTATAGCACATCTTGAAAATAACCATACTCTGCTTAGAAAGAGTCAGACTTAGTGTATCTGCCGGTGGATTGGCTTGTACCTCATTTGTGTAGGCTCTGTGAATAAATTACAGTCCATGCTCAGGTTGGCTTCTTCAAGAGTATTTTAAAGTTCAAACCATACACAGTTCTCAGAGTTATAGGCAGAAGATGAATTTGAGCTTGGGAATGGGCATTTGGCTGTCATTGTCACTGCAAATGTGCTCCGTAATACGGGTGGTGCCCTGACACCCACAAGGATTTTCCAGGACTTGTCTTCCTGCTCTGCAATATGGGCTTTCCTTCCAGACATTGTGCTGCCATCTGATGAGCAGGTGTTCTGCACGTGAAAAATGGCAGCAGCTAAATGAGCTTTGCAGGGGTTAATGGTATTTTTAATAGACCTGCCTCTTGTCTGGGTGCCTGAGAAGAAAAATCTACAGAAACTCAAGAATTAATTACCTCTGATGCCAAAAAGGAGTAGAATTGAATTGTTGATCACAGAGAAGGGAAGAGAAAGATCTAATTAATAGATTGTGAAGCTAAAGACAACTGCTGTGACCATCTGATCCCATGTATCAGAGTTCATAGGTCTTCCCTGAATTATTTTTTACTTGAACTTGAGCATTTCTTTTTGAAAGCCATCCAATGTTGATTTATAAGTTGCTAGTGATGGAAAATCTTGCAGACATCTTTAAGTTGTGCCAGTGATTAATCATCATCACTGTTAAAAAGAAAAAACAAATAAGAGGCATAGCTTTATTTTTGGTCTGAATTTGATTTTAACTTCCATGAATCTCAACTGTGAGTTGTTACAGAACATACTGAGTCAATTTCCATTCTTCTGCTCTTCTTCCAGCAAAAGATATGGTTCTGTTTTACTTGGACTAGCTAAATTATTTTAAGGTCATAAAGAGAAAAAAAAGGAAAGAAATAAACCGATGGTCAGTGCCAGCATGAGACTCGGGATTTCTTGCTCTGACAATCTCCACTTCACCAAGCTGACAGAAATAATTCAGAGCCACATTTTGGAAAGGTGTTAGGCACTGTACATTGCAGTAGGTATGCAGGAAGAATTTAAAAGCACCTCTGCACCCAGCTCCTTGTGTTTCTCTTGGATCTAGGCACTTCTGAAGACCCAGTAACAATGCTTCCTTCCTGTGACCTTTAGTCTCTCTGCCTCAAGTTGCCCAAGGAAAATCTATGTAGAAATTAAGAATACTGCAAGGTTAAACATTACAAGACTGGGAGGTGTCCATGCACAGGAGGAAATGGGATCCTATGAGTAGGTAAGAAATGTGAATGTTGGCTGGTAACTGTGCAAAGGAAGGATCACTTCCACATCATACTTTTGGCTGGGAATCTCTGAAATCCACAGCTTTCAGCAAGCTGTTGCAACCCTCTGCTCAACCATCCATTTACTTTCTGAATACCCCAGGGAACGAACATAACCAGTGCCTGTTGATTCACACTGCGGATTTGGGATGTTACACACACACCCCTTTGAAGTCGGCAGAAAGGCTCCTCCGGGTGGCAGCAGGCCCTGGATGGTCCTCCCCCTCGTTGCGTTCCCCAACATCATTGGGGCAGTCTACATTTCTTGGCTGGCTGGTGAGTATTTGAACTCCAGTTCTCACTCTTGGGACCTGCAGCCATAATTCTCTTACACTACCAATGCCAAGTCTGAAGGTAGTATAAATGATATGGCTGTTTTTTTGGGTGGACTCAAAGAAATGAGCTCAGGTGTGACTAGATTGTTCCAGTCAGGTTTGCTAGTTTTCTTTCTATTTCTCTTGTCCTCTTTTCCCCCTCTTTTTTTTTTTCTTTTTCTTCCCTCTCTCTCATTCTTCTGGAAAGAATAAAGATGCTCTTGGATTTGAAGAACTCATTTGTCGATCTTCTTTAATTAAGCTCCAGTTCTTCTAGTGAGAAACAAGTGCTGAAATATTTACCAGAAATTTTGTGATTCTAAGCATTACTTTTCTGAATAATCTGACACAGTATTTTACAGTATCTGAACTTGAAATTAAGAAGTTTATATGACAACAAGATGCTAAAAGGTCTCAGAAAGGAAGAAGTTTGATAGGAAATATAGACATTATTTAGAAAAAGAAAACATTAGTATGGACCCAGTAAAGATCCAGTGTCAATGGGGATTACCAATCAAGATAATTTCTTAGTTTTTCCTCTTCAGTTTTCACTCTGAAGGAAATGCTGCTTTTATAGCTTTTAGCTCAGCTGTGTCATTTATCTGCGTTGTGCTGCAATGATAAAAATAAGGAAAAGGATGTTTCGGATTTCTTTTTTGCCAACTCTTTTTGTTGTGAATTGCCTTTGATTATGAAGTGGAATGAATTATTGACTTTTGACTGCTCAGGATTATCAGAGTGCATTTGTGCTGTTTCCTGTCATATATTTTAAACACAAGTAAGTTTTAGTGTTATTTTACGGAGAAACTTGGTGGACACAACTGCCAGTTCCTACACAAAGACATCTGAAATCCTGCCAACTCTTCTTAGTCCCTCTTGATTACTCAGGAAAAGGTCCTGTTTTTCTTTAATGGGAGCCTTGCCTGGGAATCAGCTTCAGAATGAAGGTCTGTCTTGTTATTCAGCTCTCAATTGGAGTCCAGTTGACTAATATTTCAAGATAGCATTAATACTTTGCTGTCAGAACTTGTCAATCCAGAGAAAAAAAAAGTCTGTCTCATTGGAAAATATCCCCTTGAGAAAAAGACTTTCACAACTGCCTATCTGAATGCACGGAAAGATAAATGCTACTTTCCCTCCAGAGAGAGGCTGTTCTTCAGGAAAAGTCAAAACAGACACATGCTCGAAGTAGGCTCAACAGAGTTTACGAGATATGACATAAACGACAAAGAATTTCTAGCAGTGGCTCTCTGCAGACAGATTTATGGAAGATTGAGGGCTTCAGGATTAAACTCTCTGTTGGCTGGGGTGAGATAACCTGGTTATTCTGTCCAGCTGGAAAAGAAAGTAGTAGCAACATCCATCTCAAGAAAATTAATCTATTTAAATGGTGCAATGCTGTCTTCAACTGGCAGTGCCGGGGTGACACTGAACATAAACACACATGGGTTGTGGCTTGCATCGATATCCTTAAGAGAACAACAAGAGGCATGAGGAAAATGGTACCAGGTGTTAAATTCATCACCTCAGAAACTGAAAAAAGGGAACAAAAAGTAAATTGAAGAGATGAATTTGTACAGCAGGGAGCTACGGAACTATAGGCCACCAACAAGATGCATCCAATATGTGGAATGAAGATTAATGCTACATTTAACCCAATTAAATATTTTTATTATTAAAGTATGCTGGCAGAAATATACCTCAGAAATTTTCACTGCTAAAATTGTGTTTCATATACCATACACTGCTGGTTTTTATTTTGCATTTTCCCTGAAAGTCACGCAGCCAAACACATCTTTGCTGGCATCTAGAAGATTCGTGTGGAGAAGAAAGGGACTGGAAGAATAGGATGTGAAAAATTAAGTGAGCAAAAATAAATGGGGAAAAATTCAGTATAAAGGCATTTTAAAAAGATGCAGATGAACCTTAACTTCAGATAACATGCTTTTTAAAAAATTATTTAAACAAAACCACCCTGAAAAACATGAAGATAATTATTTGCACAATTTTTTTTTAAACTGTCACCTGACAGAATGTCTAAAGTATAATTCATTTGTGGACACAGAACCATGAGATGCTAAGGAGAAACACATTTTCATAAAAGCAATGCTGAAGGCCACATCCTGAATGTATTTATATATCTGTTCCTTTCTAGCACAACTGTGGCCAGAACTGACCCAGGCCAATACTGGAATATTGATATTGAAAAACCTTGTCTAATTTTTTTTTTTCTGTGAGTAGCTCTGAAGGCTTCTGTGTGGCTGGCTGTAGTGGTAGAGGGCAGTAAATCTGTTGTCTTCCTCCAAACCATGCAACTCTCTTGTTGTGGTTTAGCCCCACTCAGAAGCTAAAATACCACACTTGCTCACTCACTCACTCCCCCCTCAACGGGACAGGGAGAAGAATCAGGAGAGAAAGGCAAAACTCAGTGGTTGACAGTTTAACAGAACAGCAGAGGAAGACAAAAAAAAAATTAAAAGTGAAATCAGTAACAGAAACTTAAGCACATAATTTACAGTACAATAACTCACAGTAGATCCTGATGCCCAGCTCCCTCCCAAGTAGCAAAAATAGCCTATCAGCACCATCCCCACTTTATATCCTGAGCACGATGTCACATGGGATGGAACAGCCCTTGCACTAATTTGGGTAAACTATCCCAGCTGTTGGCTAATTAGTAACCCATCCCAGCTGTGTCCCCCAGCCACAGGTGCCACCAGCTCCAGTTCCTCTCCCAGCTCAGATGAAAATTATCTCCATCCTAGCCAGAACCAGCTATGAAAGTTGCAAGGATCCACCAAACAGTAGATCTGTGTATAGACCCTGTACATTGTTCTACCTGATGTTGCCCCTCCTATACATTCCCTAGCAGGAACTATTTCCCTAAGGATCATCCTTGGAGGACACTCAAGAGTAGTACCATCATGGTGATGCAATCTGGATACACACTATTTTCTCTGGCTTATTTCCATAATGTCAGTATTAGAGGTAATGAGTGTGGTCCTACCTACCCTGCCTCAGCCTGTCCCTCTCTGGCCCAGGGGACAGTCTGGCTCAGGGTGTGTTTCCATTTGGCCAGCTGCCTTTACCCTATAGGAGCTGAAAAATCACAGATGATGGAAGAGCTGAACTCCTTTTGGGTAAGCTTACAGACTTTTACAGTGATCAGGGCTGCTATTGTTTTGGGAGGCTTGAGTACCTCTAAGTACCACAGTACATCTAAGGCACCACTATACCTCTAAGGTATGGAAGGTTATTGCTGTAGGGGGTTTGAGGGGCAGCCTAAACCCCATTCTTTTCATTGACTACTGCTGAGATTGGACTGTCCAAGTGACACAGAAATGGAAGAACTCTCCAGGTCAACTTTCTGTATAGCAACATGGAGATGTAACGTGCTGGATTTCCTCTGTGTGCTTATCTGGGGGGAATGATTTCGAGTAACTATAATGAGTAATTTCTCTTGTGAAGACAATTTATAGTCCTTAATTAAAATCTTTTGATGTTATCTTCTGCTCTTCACCAATAAACCCCAAAATGCCTGATGAAAAAAAATTGGTATTACTAACCCCATTTTATAATGGAGATATCAATATCTGGGTGTCATATGGGCTAGAGTCTATAATTTCTCTAGCTGGAGTAGAAGGGAGTGTATTTCTTCAGAGAACTGAGTCTAGCATTATTTAACCAAGGCCAAAGGCAAGTCACAAGCTGTTTTAAGTTTATAATAAAAAATTTCCTGGTTTCCAATCCTTTGCTCATTCCACTCAACCATACTGGCTCTCTGAAGTGCTAGCGGTGCGGAAGGAAGAAGATGCTTTATGATCCTTGATGACTATAATGTAGCAAATAAAGCTCTAGGGTGCTTTCAAACTCACAGTGATCTCGTGGGGTGGAAAATGAATCATGCTGCAGCTACTGGAGAATATATTTTTTTTTTACATTAGCTGCTTGAGTCTTTTTCCAAACCAGAATATGATAAAGCGTTTCCCACTACTGGATAAAGACAAAAGAGAGTGTCATCAAGACAAGCAGTAAAATAAGCTGAATAAGCTAGTTTAGACTCCTGGTTAATAATGTAATTCTTTTATGATAATATTTTTTTTTTGGCTCTAAAAATAAGAGCTTTCTGCAAAATAAACAGATTTTTTTTTAAATGCCCCAGTCAGACTGTTGCAAATGTTAGATCTCAAATCCTTGACCTAGTCTTTCAAGCTTAGCTGCCAGTCTTTCCTTACTACAGAATATTGACATATTCTGTACAAATGTAATAGACAGTTAAACTTCTGGGAAGTGCTTAGAAATTGTTCCCTGCGCCAATATGTATCAGGAGATGCAGCTAAAATAAAACATAGACAGTGGTTTGAGGTTTCTTCAGACTCCCAATATTCATACTGAAAAAAATCTTAGTCAGCTTTGTTTTTTCCACTTCTTTCTCGCAGACTAATTTACACCAGAGATCTTTCCAGACATCTTTTTCCTACTGCAAGTATTGGGGGGTCCCTTTATGGTCCCAGATTCACTATGTGTAGGGTAATTTACAGATGCTTCAGGTTTTGACTCAGTTAAAACTCACACGGATTGTTTTCCAGCTGAGAGCTTGCCCTTATCTAAATGAGGCCATCTGGGGTTTCCGGCATGGTTGCAGTCTCCATGTAAAATCTGTAACATTCCCCTTCTCATGCGCCTGCAGCAGCCCACAAGTGCTGGGATTTTGTATGCTCGGAGCAAGGTCAAGCTTAGCATTTTCCACCTTGGTGTCGTTGCATCACTGCAGCTGGGATAAAAAAAGGGAAATCGTGTAGTTGCCACAGCAAAGCCAACTCTTTGGTTTTGCAGCGCTGCCATCCTTTCATCATGTTGCACCTCTGCCACCTTCTTGTGGCTGGTAATTCAAAACCTAGGTCAAAACTTATTACTGAACTCGAAAGGGAGGATAATTTTCTTTGACTAGCACCTGCCTTCAACTTAACCAACTGCTTTTGCTGAAGACAAAATACAGCCCTGTTGCAAAAAAAAAAAAAAAAAAGATATTTACCTGTTCTTTGAATGTTAATGTAATGGAAGAATCTTTCTACCCTAACTAAATTACTAGGATTGGGGCTGTGTAGTAACTAATGATTTTCTTTCTCTTTGAATTACAGTCTGTCAGTCTCAAGAAGATGCTGCACATCATCGTCTCTCTCCACTCCCTGGCACCAGACCACTTCCACTGCTGGCTAGTACCAAGGAGGACAACTGGAAGTTCAACAAGAATAACTTAAACCAGGAGGAAACAAATGATCATGAGGTGAAAGAAGTACTGAAAAAACCACACTCAAAAAAGCCTGTTGGTCATCACCAGGCTTTCCAGCTCTTCTTGTGCAAAGCTGCAGCATTTACTAGAGTAAGCTGAGAAACTGTGCGCAGGAGAAAGGTCAGGAATAATTGTGAGGGTTGGCACCCACAGAGTCACAAAGATTCCCATCAAATATTTTGTCTTGCAGCCAGCTGTTTCCTGACATAAACTGGACACCGTCCTTGTTAGCCCATTGCTCTACCATGAATTCAATTTGGAGACTCATGAAACAACTCAGCAAGATGAGAAAATTAAATAATTAAACCCTTATTATTTAATGATAAATTTATATTTTTGTAACATATGGATGCAGAACAAGAACTTAGGTTGTATTTTATTATGGACTTAGTGAAAATTGCTATTGCAGGGTTTATTTTCACTATGTGTCTGGTCCTTGTCAGAGCTTTTGACTAAGAAATAAGCCCACTCTAAGTGCAGACCCTTATCCGTGAACTTATGGCTACTGTTGTTTATTCCTATTTATTAAATAAATATAAGTGAGTCAAATGAAAGACTCCGCCCTAATGCCTGGTTATTTGTGAATCCTTTCATTGTGGCATCTGACCCACTAATTATTCAAAACTAGTAGAGCAATGATACTTTCACTCAACCCTTCACCTACTTGAGGAAATACGATTGCTTTAGTAGATGTGTTGCTGCTTGAGCTCTTGTCAGGGTAAGTTCCCAGCTACGGACAGTCCCTGAACAGTTTCCAGTCCTCCCTAGGAAGTGATGTTGCTATTCACTGGTGTTTCCACAGAAAAGTAGATGTCGTTGGACAGCCATTACTGGGGAGGGGAGGAACTACTAATTAGACTGAAACCCAGGAAGGACTTTGAGCGTCAAGACAACATTCAGTCTATTCAGTGCAGCCCAGGGAGCAAGTGCAGGGGATGAAAGACTCCTGTGGCTCATGTAGTGATTTCTGTTGCTGTCTCAAGTGTTTTTTGGTTTTTTTTTTTTTTTTAAAAACCAACCCACCAGGGATCGAACTGTGCTATGAAATATAAGGAGTAAAACTCTTTCCTCACTAAGCCTGGGTCAGTATCCGGCCCCGTGAAATATTCAAGCCCATTTTAGACAGAAATCAGTAGTTTTTATGCTGTCATTAAGTGAATTTCCAGAAGCACAATGAGCACAGAAAGCCTGAAGAGATCCTTAACAACCTGAGGATGGATGCCTAAATATTAGATGATGCTGTGGAAAGTATTTGTTTTTGCTTGAAATGCATCTCATCAGCATCATGTTGGTCTCTATAGTCAACAGTTTTAACTGTTTTCCCTCCAGGTATATACTGAAAAATATAGACAATGATATTGTGAGGTGAAGTAGAGAGAAACTCAAGCAGCAGCATGTACAGCTGTCCTTCTGGTCCCATCCTTGTGGCATCCGTCTGTCTCTCCTCTTTACTCTCTACAGATGTTGAATAATGCTGGAGACAGGATTGTGGTTGGATGGAGTTTGCCACTAAGGGATCTGGAGAACTGAAAGGAAGGATCTGAGACGTTGCAGGACATATTTTTTAATTTTTGCTGTCTCCTGGTGGTGAGGTAAAGCACAATGCCAGTAAATAACAAGATTCTGCAGTAATCTGTCCTTCAGTGACACAGAACTTTTCCTACAGAGTTGCTCAATATGCTATTTTTTTTCTCATGGTCTTGTTGTGATACTATATTGAATTTCTATTTCCTCCCCACTCCTAATTAATGCAAAATTTTTTCAAAGGCCCTGTGGGAGTTAAGCACCCATTTCTCAGCAATTTTCCATCTGAGCTGGCACCAAATTTACTTAGAAAATTCTTCAAATCTCACCCGTAGAGTTTGATTGTCCTCATTGGAAACTATGATTATTACAAAGGTTACCAGCAGTAAACATATTACTTTGTTATGCCTGTGACGTGTGTGCAGTTGATTCATAACAATAATGACTCTTTTCACCTAGGTAGCACTTTTCATCTGAACTGAAGGATCAGAGTCAATATTTCCATTTTGCTGGTGTTTCATATAAATCTCTGCATTTGTCATTGACAAATGAAAGAGCTTCAGAAATGTTTTCCCCATCATTTGTCTCTTGGAACATAAAGCAAACAAGGAAAGTTCGTGTTGTATCACAAAGAGTAGGAAAAAACCCGAGTTTGTTGGCTCGGAGAGCTTCGCAATGGCAGATATGATGAAATAGCTGGGGGACATGCTGGGCCCCACACTAAGAGTAATTGAAGGCGTGCAGTCAGCGCGTGGACCGAAACGCCCTTTGTAGCTCCTGGGGCACCATACGCGGGCCTTAATAGCACAGCCTGCCCCTCGCCTTTTCAGTGCTCTGGTACACAGCTAATAGGATTGTGCTTGTGCACTCTCCATGTATTCACTCAGAATCAGCGTGTAACAGTGAATCATTGTGACATGATGTTCCTTTTTTAAGCGCAGTGAGAAAGATATTTTCCAGATAGAGCTCAGTTTGTTTTCTTTTATGTGTGATGGGAACCACACTTGGTATTTACAGACTTTTAACATTTCCTCGCAACCACAAGTATTCGGGCTTTTATTACATGTGAATCAAATGTGTCTGACAAACCCCTTTGTCAGCAAGAACGCAGGTAAAAGTAGGAGTAAGTGCAGGCGCAGCTCTCTGGGTAAAGATTGTGTGAAGTACTTCCTATGCCACCTACCCTGAGTTTTCTTCCCTTAGCTCAGCAAAAAAAATATAGTAACAGAAAGTTCACAAGTAGGATTTTTGTTTTGGGTTAGTCTGTAAGCAAAATTTAACATAACAACATAAAAGTTCTTTTTTTTTTTCAGGCATCAAATAATCAGACAACACATCATTTAATTTATGAGAATGGTGAGGCACTGGACCAGGTTGCCCAGAGAAGCTGTGGATGCCCCATCCCTGGAAGTGTTCAAGGCCAGGTTGGACGGGGCTTTGAGTGACCTGATCTGGTGGAAGGTGTCCCTGCCCTGGACAGAGGGATGGAACTAGGTGATCTTTAAGGTCCCTTCCAACCCAAACTGTTCTGTGATTCTATAATCTGTTCATGTGTCTAATGCTATTAGAACTGGCTGTGCTGGGAAGTGTACAGATGCACAGACACAATCCCAGACACAGAAGTCTGGAGGGAGGTGGAGTAATATGTTTCATCATTAGGAACTGTATAGAAAAAAAAAAAAGGCTGCAAACTCTTGTCTTAATCTGAAAAATCCTTCCCAACATTTCTGGCAGATGTGCTCTGCTTCCCCTTCTGTCCCTGGCTTTTAATATAAAAAAAAGAAAAAGTGATGTCACAGAAGTAAAAGCTACAAGAAAACCACAAAGTAAAGTAAAAAAATATACATAATTAAAAACATATCAGTGAATGGCTGTTCCGTGGTTTCTGTAATGTGGACCCCATAGGAAGATGGAGTGTGTGAGACTCTGGATGTAGCTATAACTCTGGAGCTTTTTTTTCCTGACTCCAGTGATGTGTCCTCAGGGCAAAAGTGATTCTTCCCAAGGACAGTTTAAAAATATTAAATGGAGTTTTTCCATGAGATGATCTACAAAAAATACCCTTCAATAAAATGAGCAAAGAGTTCATGACGGGATGCTCTTACTGAAAAAAAGCCCCCAGCAACAACAACAACAAAAACTGGCTGGGGAGGCAGCGATGAATTGAAGCTCTTCAAAAGCCTAGGAAAATAAAATCATTCAAAGACTAATGGGTCATATGAACCTTAGCTGCTTGCCATGAACTTGTATTGCATGTCTGAGATTTCAAAAGACTGCTGCTGTTGTTGCACTGATTCTATGGTTTTAGGTCTCTACTCTTCCTGCTGTGCTCTGCAGAAATCAGATTTCTATCTATCTGATCCAGCCTTTGCCATTGTCACACTTACTTAAAGGAAGAAAATTTGTAAGTCTTACAACTTTTTCTCATTTTTAGTAACAGTTTTTGGAACAAAAGAAAAGAGTTACAAAAGCACTTGGATGTTATCTTAGGATCGGGATATCAGAAATGGATACAATGAACAAAGTGTAACCTACCGAAGTCTGGCATCCAAAGATGCTTTAACAAATTAGATTTTATCAGTAAAATTTATCAAGCCTATTGAAGTTTTCTTTGCTGAAGATTTTATTCAACTGGAAATTTCCGAAGGGACAGTAAATATAGCAAGAACTTCTACACTCTGTCTTAGTTTATTTGTCATGGGAATAATTTAAAATCTGCAAGCTTAGAGCTGTGTTTGGACACCACAGCTGAGGTTCAGAGGGGGGTACAGGGCGGTCAGAGGAGTGTGAAGGCGGACTGTATAGCGTTGGGTGGAGCGGGTGACACTTGGTATAACTGTGCTCACACAGGGCACTGGTGCAGATGTCCTTGTACACTGTCCTTGTAGGCAGCTTGCATTAAAGTTGGGCTCCTCGATTTCCTGGTGACGTTCCATGAGTTGTGGATGTAGCCCCAGCAGGGATAGAGTAGGTAAGAGTAAGAGCATCTTAAAATACTGGGTACCTGAGTTGAATTTATTGGGTACACTAGATGGGCTCTTTCACAGTAAGCTCTGAGGACACTTTAGCAATATACAAACATGCATTAAAATGTATGAATGCACATAAAGATACATAAATAATACAGATGTTGGAGGAATTTGGCCTTGATCCCTGCTTTGAGGCCACCTTTACACCTACTACCTTACAGCTAAAAGGACAACTGTAACCAAATACCTTTACCTGCCTCAAAATAAAATAGAAAGGAAAAAACCCAATGAATTGAGTGGCCTTCTCTGATTTTGGTAATTTTCTTTTGTGCTACTATGATAATTAAGCCACGTTTGGAAGATTGGAAGGACGAAGGAATATTTCCTCTCACAATGGATGGTGTAAAATAGCTCACTTTAAACGATAGTTTTAGCGTAAGGGAGAATCCTTGTGTGGGGGGTTTATGCTGTGAGATGTCAGGCTCCTGCAGCTTGTTCTGGCAACGAGTCCAGTCAATGTGGCTGGACCAGCAAATGGTCATTTCTGTGGTGTCTTTCTGGGGGGGTCATGTTCTGTTAAATGCTCTCCTAATGTAGTTTTACCGTATTTGATGACACTAGTCCCTGAAGGAATCCAAAGAGCTTATTTAAAAATAAATATAATTTAGCTTAAATGGAAAGTTAAAGTATCTAATATCCTGTTTTATTTCTCTTAATCTGCCTGGGCACCAATGAGCAGAAAAATCCAGTTTCTGGCCATATGTTACACATCTAGATTTCTGATTTTAGTGGTGCCTATGACAGAGAAGGGAGTTCAGCTGGCTCCATGAAGTCTATTAGAGGTATTGTTGTGCAGATATATTTTACCTGGAAAGGACATTAGTCTACGGGTGGAGATAGCTAGAACTTTTGGAATAAAATATGCAAACAACTGAGTTTCATTCTGAACTCACTCTTCTTTTGCACATTGGAATATTTGTATTTTGTTTCTGGTTTTTTTTCCCTGTAAAGTGATTCCTTGGGATTTTTTTTTCATTTTGTTTATATTTTTCTCCTTTTCACTCACGACTCATTGTTCTGAACTTAAGATTTGCATATCTGCTGTCTGAATATAATTTATCTTTTATAAGATGGGTCTAAAAGACCTCTTTTATTAGCACATTCCCTAATTTTTCTAGTGTATACTCAAAATCCCAGCACGAAATAGAAGCTGTCTTTGCATTCCTTTGCCTCTGTCACTTAAGCACCAGCTTCACGCACATTGGGTGAGAGCTTCGGTTGTGGTTGCTTAGACGTGTATCACTCCATTTCTGTTTGTCTTGGTTAGTTTTACATCTTCTGGTATCTTTCTCTGCTCATCTGAAAGACATCTTTCCAGTCCAAAACAAGCACTGTTGTGCAATTTGTTGAGAGTTGATTTGTGGTAGTTTGGAGGGGATGGGGAACAGTTTCATAACATTGACTGGAAACAAATGTGCTCAACTTTTACCTTTCTGACCCCTTTGCTCACCCGCTTCCTGTTTCCTTTATTGCAAAAGTTAATCTCATTAGAAAAAAATAGCACAATATCTTTTAAAAATAAAACAAATGTTTCCGGGCCTGTTGTTTGTTTTTTTGGGAGATGGATGTTTCACACAGAGTTACAGAATTGAAATGTCTTGTGGGATGTCTAATGCTTTGGGAAGAAAGATTTGAGAAAATGTGTTATCTGTTTTGCACAGCAGACAGGCCACAAAATACTGTATTTATAGACAGAGAAGCAAAGAAAACTTCACCAACAGGTCATCTGGATCTTGGTTATGGTTTTACAGTAACCTGCAAGCCAGTGAATGACTTCCTGCAATGACATTGAACTCTGTCGGTTCACTCCATCTTGCAACGAATTTTATGAGCTCAGGAAGTCATCAGTGGTACTTCTCAAGCTTTTAATCATGAAGTACATGTTTTCTAGATGGACACAAGAGTGGGGCGTGTTTTGCAGGCTTGAACTCCGTGACGTTTTCATCGAATTGTGCAATTTTTGCTCAATATTTAATAATCCTGTTTTTATCAGCTGTCAGTTACAAGAACTTGTCATGAGAGTTTCACCAATAAACCACAGTTTAGTGGTAACTGGGAGATGTGAAAACTATGTACAATCCCTGAGTGCTCATTCCTTTAAATTTCCTTAAGACTTAGAGTTAAGGGAATTTTTTAGACTTTTATATATAGAGAAAAGTACAAGCGATATAGTCAAACATTCTGTGAAGGTGAGTTTCTGAAACAGCTGTACATCCAGATAGAATGTTTGATTAGTTACCAAGGACAGTTTCTGGGTGGTTTTTGTGCTCTCTACATGTTTTGCTATGTGCTGTTCAAACTGCCCTTGACTTCCAGCCAACAGATGGGAAAGTCATTAGCCATCGGATTCAAACAACAGTTGCTTTCTGTGTTTAGAAAGTCCTGTACACGATCTGTATGTTGACAAGTTATAAACTGAACGGGAAATGTCCGATGTCTTCTTAAGGCAACTTGTGTGAAACATCTCAGTAATCAGCAGAGGGTTAATTCCGTAGACGGCAGGTCTCTTGTCCAGCGCAGGCTGAGGGCTGTAGCAGCTAGCTGAAAGGGGGACAGTGACGTGGTGAGAGAACAGGAGCCATCTGGACAACAGCATAAGGCCTGTTTGTGACTAGGACGCAAAGTACATCCTCATAAAAGCACGAGCATTTCCTGTGCAGTCACCAAAGTTAATAATCTTCGTACGTGTAAGAATAGCATCCCGGGTACACAAATCCTACTAGTCTTTAGTCTAATTTATGCATCTGTAGCACATAATCTAGGCTCTGTTCAGTCTTGGCAGAGTTACTGGGGTAATAATCTCTAAAAAATATACTGTTGTGGACAATCTCTAGAAAGTATTCTGCACAACCAATATGTTGTTGACACTAAGTTTTGCATTATCTTCTTTTCTTCCTATAATCTATATTCCTCAGCAAATAAACACATGACCAACTTTATCCTAGCACTGAGGGATTTATATTAGGGATGGGATTGGCTCATTGCATTAAATTTATGAGTAAAGAATCTCCATTAGTTTGTAATGTTTCCCTGTGCTATAATAATGCAGTCCATTTTCTGAACTGCTGTCCAGAGGCAGAAGCTGGTTAACACAGAACCAATATTTTGTCAAGGTACCTGTGGGGCTGACTCGGTAGAAGTAAATCAGTTCGGATAAGAGTTACTTCATCAGTGGCCATTAGAGTCAGTTATTTACTTACTTTTGGTAATCATATTATTGCAAATATATATTGAATTACTTTTCTATTAAAAAAAATCCATGAGAGAAGAGAATTTTCAAAGATTTAAATAGGTCAGCTAACAATAATTTTCAACACAACTCAAACTTCTTTTTATTCCTCTATAATTCACTTTGTAATATCCACAGATGTGACCGTCTCAGTCCTTTCCCTGCAAGTATCTGCAGATCAGGTAATTACGTGCAAAATAGCTAGCAGAATGGTTATCTGAGAGAGGTACAGTTTGGAGACTCAAGTTGTAGAGACCTTGTGAAGGGGCATTTAAAAACTTAAGAGGTCATACATGGTGTAAATTGGCTTTGAATCACTACCAAATAAAAGAAGAGGCATTTCAGCCTGCTCAGTACAGTGACTACACAAAGTACAAGGCAGAAAACAGCCTGGATTTTCTTAGTTGTTTAAGAAAATTTCTGCAGATGTTTTTGTACCTTCCTAGCAAAATATACTATGAATGCATTGCTGTAAAAACAGATTTACCTTCTTAAATCAACTACAAGAGACCATTCTTCTCCTTGTTATGGATGTTACGTGTTTATTAAAGGGAAAGTCAGTCACAGAAAAGGCTTTTTCGTTTTCCCCTGATATCTTAATATTTTTTTAGGGGCAGGACTATGAAACATCTTGGTAAACATCACCGAGCTTTAATTCTCTCTGATTATCTACAACATCAAAAGAAGTTGATGGGCATGATAGTAAAATGAAAAAACAGTAAGAACTACAGTGTTACAAAAGCAGAGATGAATGCAAAATTATTTTCCATTTATTACAAAACATATATTCTAAATGCATCTGTCAGAAAGTTTCATCGTGATATTTCACTGCTGAGGTCAATGAGTATTTTTCTACTTGACAAATGATGAAGTCCTTGGTCAGAAATAATCTGTCTTTTCTCTCTCACTCCATAAATACACACACACACACACACACACTCATACATGTATCTACCTACGCAAAAGAGATTAAGAACACAGATATTTAGTCATTTCCCTGGCCTCTTGGTGAGATGGGGAAATTTTTGAACACTTTCTATTTTTCAAAGCAGAAGCACAAACCCAACAATCCACACCTCATTCTCTATTCAATCATGAGCCATCATCTACCTCTGTGAAAACTGAGTGCTAAATGCTACCAGCATGAGCAAAGAAATTTCTAATTTCTTCATGTAAGCACAGCATTATAAAGCATAAAGAAGTGGAAAAGCAGGTCCTCCGTGTTGGCAGGATCAGGCCTTTAGATGCTGTTCCCTCATGTGCCAAGTTTTTCTTGCCATATTTCTCAGATAATTAAGTTTGTTTACGGGAAGCCTTGTTCTTTTTCCTGCTTGTCCTCTTTTTATAGCGATTTTGCCCTGAAATCCCATGATGGAGGTAGGTGTCAGAATTGCTATACCCTTCTTACAGAGCAGAGAACTGAGTAAAAAATGCAGATAGTTGATATCAGTGTGAATAGAATTAAAAGTTTCATGATAGAGAGAATCCTTTAACACAGATCCAAGGACTATTTTTCTAACTGCTGGTTAGTGGTCTAAGGGCTTTGCAGTTGTACCTTCAGCACCTTCTCTTGAATGGATCCTGTGACCACAGGCTGACACAGCACATCCAATATGTGACAATGAACAGCTAGAGGATTGACTACAAAATTTTTAAATCAAAGGTGTTTATTTATTTAATGAAAGAGTGTAAAACGGAAATATTTCCAAAGCAAACCTCTCACTTCATGAACATTTTTATCCAAACCTGTGGTGTTAGCATTAATTTTCTTATACAGTTTAAACTAACACGCCTTACAGTTATGAGAAGTTTCTGATTTGGACATATCACTAACTAGGCATAATATAGAAACATGTTTTTGGTTTTTTTAAAATATTTTTAGTTATTAACTTCTGAAAAATACTGATTGTATTTCTTTCTTCATGCATTTCCTTCTAAACTTTCTGGTTCAGACAGAAGACCCTTCTACGTATCCTTGTGTTGTTGCATGAAGGAATTAGGGCATTTTCTCTAGGTATAAAAAGTATAGGAAGTTACCTAGATCTTAGGGGTGAATATTCCAGGCATTATCCAGGAAAGCACTTAAGCACATATTTAACTTTCAGCACCTCAGGGATCTCATTCATATCAGTGGGTTTACTCAAGAATTTTTGGTGTTTTGGGCCAGAATTCTCAGCACCTGCTGAAGGAGGAGATTAGGATTTGAGGAACTAATGGCAGAATAATGAGCAAAGACCTGCTCATCTACTGATCTTTGAGATATTGTGACATTGCATGAGGAAGAGGGTGAGAGCCAAGAAGTATAAACTTAAATAATTTGCTCCTTTTGATTAGGGGTTGTGCAAGGGCTAACAAGGATTATTACTGCTCCTGGGAGACACCAATACACATAAAAATGGCAACAAAGAGAAGCCTGTATTTGGCTGGCATTGACTTGGAAATACAAAAGGAAAAACTGCAGCGCCACTGAGCAGGGTGGGGTGAAGAACTGAAAAGAATTAAAAAAGTCAACTTTTCTTGACGTGAAATTCAACTATATTTTCCCCAGGAAAAATGAAATGTAATACTGGTAATTTATACAGACAGTTGGACAAATTGAAACCATATACAGAAAATTAAGTTATGTTTTTATGGAAAGAACAGAACACATTTAACAAGCACTACCTAGAGCCAGCAGTCTCTCACTATGTAACTTGCAGGGTGTTTTAATTATGTTGAGGTTGGAATGGCTGTTTCCAGCTTTAATCAGCTAATTAAAGATTTTATTTGGTCTGAAAAAATCTAATAAGTTTTTTGTTCTCAGATTTTTTTTAATATATTCCAAATATGAATTAGAAATAAAACACAATATATCCCTAGATTTTTAAGATGCTAGGTTACATTGATGAAAATATCTTTTAGTACATTAAAAGAAAAAAGATAAAACTCTCTTAAAAAAAAAGATTTAATTTGGTAAAATCCATGCTTGAATTTTAGTGTTTTACAAATTCCTTATTCTTAACCACTGTCTTTAAGCCTAATTTTATGTTCTATGGTAGCTTGGTTTGTATTAAAAAGAGATGGTTAAAAAAGAAGGGAGCAATCTCTTAAAACCATGTGTGGCCAGCGTGGATTCTTTGTTGTAGGAACTGAGCTATATTCTGTCAGTTGTTAACGGATATTTCTATTGCCTATTTTCAAATGTTGGCTCACTCATAGCAAGTGAGTTAGATGTAGATGAATTCCATGTTTTTTTCCATGCTGTTTCTGCAAGGAAGTGACATCGAGGGAGGTGATTCTCCCCCTCTACTCTGCCCTGGTGAGACCCCACCTGGAGTACTGTGTCCAGTTCTGGAGCCCCCAACACAAGAAGGACATGGACCAGTTGGAGAAGGTCCAGAGGAAGGCCACAAAGATGATAAAAGGGCTGGAGCACCTCTCTTATGAGGACAGGCTGAGAGAGTTGGGGCTGTTCAGCCTGCAGAAGAGGAGGCTCCAGGGAGACCTGATAGCGGCCTTCCAGTACTTCAAGGGGGCCTACAAGAAAGATGGGGAAAGGCTGTTTAGTAGGGCCTGTTGCAATAGGACAAGAAGTAGTGGTTTTAAAATAGAGGGGGGTAGATTTAGATTAGAAATTAGGAAAAAATTTTTCACAATGCGAGTTATAGAACACTGGAACAGGTTGCCCAGAAAGGTGGTGGATGCCCCATCCCTGGAAACGTTCAAGGCCAGGCTGGATGAGGCTCTGAGCAACCTGATCTAGTTGGGGATGTCCCTGCTCCTTGCAGGGGGGTTGGACTAGATGACCTTTGAAGGTCCCTTCCAACCCTAACCATTCTATGATTCTATGATTCTATGTTGCTATACTTTTGCCTGTTTCCTTATACAGAAAATGAATAAAGAATGAAAATTGAATGAATCCTCTGTTTATATAAACAGAGGCAAATATGATGTGAATTCATAATGGGAAATATATTTTACCCGAAGCAGGCACTGGATAAAATGCAGGAGTAGACTGTGACACTGAGACTTAAACCGGAACCTGACAATGTTTCCTTCCTGTGATGGTCCTGAACACCAGGATGAAGAATCACTCATGTTTTTTACTTTTGCTGTTCCAATGCATCTTGATTGGCATGTTTATTCTTGTGCAACAGAACATTTTCAACCAGAGGAATGGAGAATGTAATTGGTTCATAACTGCCTTGTGCTGAAGGTGCCCTCAAGACAAGTTGGAGGATGTAGTTTGAAATGTCCTCACACAGAGGAGAGAATTTGAGCCTGTCTCTTTCATATCCTAGCTGAGGAGACTAGTGAGATTTGTACTAGGGGTTACAGTATAAGGTGGAGGGAGGAGTAATGGTGGGGTAGTTTGCTCCCATTGGACATAAAAATAAATTAATAATTCTGCTTGTCTTTTTGAAAGAGAAGTGGTAGATACCTATGCTCAGGAAATGACCCCTAAGCCAGGGGGTACTTTTCCACAAGTTTAAAAAAGAGGCAAGATTTAGGACGTGTTCTTATGTATTCCTTTTTGCTCAGTTCTAGATGGCTCCCTCTGCAGAGACTTCGCTGTTTTGAATCGCATTTTGAGATGTCTAATACTTCCCTGGCACCACTTTGACAGTCTGGTCGCCTAATACAGGGTTGTGAATGTGGCTTGGCCAAAAAAATTAGATTTATGATGCTTCATTATTGCAGCTCGTAAATAATTTTGTGGCTGTAGCTCAAATATACTACTTTTTTTCCTTTATACCTGGTGATTCTCTGAGCTGGATGTTATTTAAGAGAAGCAGCATGGACAGGATATCCCTTAAGAAATAGATTCAATAGAAGTAGCATTTGAGAGTAATAAAGATGTCCAAGAGTATTTTATATCTTGTAATGAAGATATGTGTTTGCTCAGATTAGACCCAAGGTATCCAGAAGGATGGCACCTCTCCCCGCTGCTTTCTGCAGATCTGAATCTCCACCAAATGTTTCAACCTTTGTGCCAAAGACTCTACATTTTTTGTTACCCACTTTCTCTGCTTAGTATGGATGGAGTATAACCATCTCTGCATGTTCAGAATAACAACAGCTGAAGTATATCTATAACTCTATTCCCCCTTTATAAAGACAATGATCTTGCTGTAACTCAAGAGAGATTTGCCTTACAGAAGCCACATAGCTATCATATGTGTGTGTATACATCCCAAAACTATTCACTGTCGTTTCCATTCCTTGACTGGATGGCAGCCATTTGGTTAGTTGTCATTCAAATTCAGGGAGACCATGTAGCTTGTGAAAGCTGTATTTAAGACAGCAAAACTGCCAAAACCATCCAAGTACGTAACTTGACTATCCAATTACACTAACAAATGATGATGGCTAGAGCTTGAGATGGTGGAAAATGAAATGTAGACCCAATTTTCTACTAGTAATACCTTCTAAAATGACATTCCATTACTTCATGTTAGCTTTTCCCCACCCTGTCCTTTTTTTGGCTCTCTTACTTCTCCAGAAGCCTTATCAGCCTCAGATTTTGTGCCATTGCATGGTTGGTCTGTTGAGCTTCATCTCCATAGAGGAAAATCTCTGTCACCATAGAGGGTATTTCTTTTCCTTTCCCCTCTATCTGAAGCAATTTTTGTCTGTGGGTTTATTCCCCACCTTTGGAACATGTCCATCACATTTGAAATAAATAAAGCCTTGTTCAACATTATCTGCAAATCCTGGCTTGGCAAAAAAAAAAAAAAAAATCAGCATGCCTCAAAAATAACAAACTGTTCACCCTACCTGCAAGAAAATGGCAACATTGCCAGCTTTTATTATGATACTGTGACTAATATGATTCTCATTGTCCATGCTCTTGAAAGGAAGGAGATAGATAAACTTGTTAAAAGAGATTTATTTATAGTCTTCCTGTTTGCACAAAAAGTTTGAAAATTTGACCTCAATATGCCCTGAAGTCTTTAACCCAGGAAATGAAATGTCCTTATGTATATATTTTTAGATTTCATGGTTTTAAGCTTCACTGTAGGACTTTTGGGGTTTTACTCATAGTGTTTGAGTGCTTGAGGTTAGCAGCACTACAACGACTAATAAAATAATGAGGTTTTATAATCAGCAAAATGTAAGATTACATTCAAACTACAGTCTGAGTGTAAAGGATAGAGAACAGATGTATTTCACATACTGTTTTTTCCTTCTCACAAACCATATCTTAAAATACTTCACAGAATTAAAAACACAGAAGAAAGTCTCACCCCAGCTCTGTTTAACTGATAGCCTGGAGAAACAGAAATTAAGAAGGTAAGAGATTTGGTTTCATCTAAGGTTAGAAATGTGATCAGGGATCAAGGAGACATACAAATTAAGAGAATATAGATGCAACAAAGTTATATGAAAAAACATCTAAGAATATTCTCTCATTCACAGTGCCTAGACTCTATAAACAGAGGGAGACCACACAGCAGAGGTCAGAGAAGGCAACAGCTACATCTGTGAGGAAGGCTGCAGGCAATCAAGGCAGCTGGTTTAAAAAAGAATGGAAAATAAAAAAAACGTGATCGGCAATTTTTACTAGATTATGGGATGCCAGCTTGTGACTTGGAGTGATGTGTTCAGAGAGTGTGACTTGTTAGGTAAGCTGAGTTTAACAACCGTTTCACTCTTGTGAGTGAACACATGAACTGAAATTGCTGCACCATGGAGATCCTGTTACCGTTAACTGCTATGCAGCAGCATCAGCAGATTTATATTCTGCAGGACATATCTGTCTTTAAGTTGACATGCTATACAGCCTCTTTGCCTCCAGCGAGATGTAAGAGGCAAGCTCCAGTCTTCCTGAGGCGGAGGGAGAGGCTCTCCTTGCCTGCAGGAGCTATGTGCTGGTGGAGATGTGTCCCCACGTGAAAGAACTGTGGGAGGAGGTCAGAAGACTGCACAGCATCGGGGATGGTGAGAAAGGAATTGATGAGGTCTTAGAGAGTCTGCTGAGACAACATCCTGAATCCCCAGGTACACTGAAGGAGGGACAGGTAGAATCTGTGTTCATCACAGATGGTTGGGAAATGGAGACTCCCATGATGGCGAAGGCTAGCAGCTGATGACTTCTGGCATCTAGAGGATAGCTTATGCTCCAGTTGCAGATCTGCAGCTACAGAATATGTTCAGTGCCCTGGCTTCAGGTGAGGGACTTGGAGCTCTCTCCAACTAAGCAACCAAGTCTGATGAGCCTGCTCCAGGAGGAAGTAGGAAGTGATAGCAGTAGGCAACTCCCCTCTTTAGGGGATGGAGGTCTTATCTGATGACGTTTTAGTTGTGGTATTTTTCCAACACAACCATTTTAACAGGACAAACTGATTAGAGGAATATTTAATACTCCTAGTTCCCAGTACTATGGTGCTAGCTATGTCCCACCACAAGTTTATTTTTATTTCACACACAATAGGCTACAGTTTGGTTGAAAATATTTTATACCAGCATTGCTCTTGGATGAGCTATGTATATGAACAACAGAGTGGCTTTATGAGGCAAACATATTTTGTCAATTTTCAACTGACAATATTGTCTCATTCCTTTGCAGAGTACTGTCTCATGAAATCTGAAATGCTCTTGCCTACTGATACTGACAGACGACGTAAGAGAGAATCTGTGGATGGACAAGTCATAAGGACACGGCAGCTATAGGTAAAAAATTGTGAAGGTCTTAGCAGTCTATTTTATTCAGTTAACGAGGTTGTGCTGAGAAAAAGAAATGCTCCAATTGAGTAGCCTCATACGGTATATAAAGCATGTTTCAAAATACTGATACTAGAAACAGACCTACACTTGATGAACTCCAGATGATTCCACTGATGTTAGTACTGACTAAAAACCCCAGCAACTTCCCTCCTCCATCCCCTTCCCCTGCCAGAGGTAATCCAGAGATTCTTGCACTGTTAAAGTCATTATGACATATTTTGGAACTAACAAAAATGAAAATGATTCATCTCCTCTTTCCTATGATGTTTAAAAATGTATTTTGCAGTAGCTCTAAGTACAAGGCAGCTAGAAAACTTTCAGCAATTTATATAAATAAATATTGTAGGAAAAATCTTTGAAGTGGGAGATCGTGAGTGAACACATCTGCTTAACAGAGCTGAAAGCACAAAGGTTTGAGACCTTTCCCTTCTGTTCTACCAAACAAAATTAAAAATAAAGATGTGCTTTGTTTTAATGTTTTATTCATAATTTTTTTTGCATTGTTTTGTATTTCAAAACTTACATAGCAAAAGGAATATGTATATAAACAAATGTCTCATTTCTCTTAGTAGCAGAAGTATTCTGGTTCTTTTTTATTGACATAGCATAAATGTCATCTTTGATATTAAGGCTCCCATTTACTTTTGACTAAATAAAGCCTTTAGGAGATAATGGGAAAAAAAAATCTTTGGTTCTTTAATTTCAGTTAAGAGAAAAATTTTCAAAGGTACTACAGTTTAAACAGCTCAGTATAATATCCAAGAATCTGACCTTGCTTTACAAAGAGTCGTCTCTTGATCAAAAGGATGGAGCACACGAATTAAGAAGTCTTTTCCATCTCAAAATACTAGGACTCTGTGATTCATTCTATTCATAGCACAGCCTGAAACCTTTTTCCATTGTTATCCAGTCAGCAAAGCTGAAAAAAACATCCTTAAGCCTAATGATCTTGTTCAAATATTTTTTGAGTGGAGAAGGGATGAAATAGACAGAATGAAAGAAAACTTAGACCTCAGTAAAGATTTTCCCTGTTATTGAATAATTATTTTATAATAACTTTTCCTCCTTTTCCATACAAATATGTATTTACTTCAGACAACATACAAATGCTAGATTGTTACAGTATCTCATATGTTACTGGCTTCTAAGGAGGCTATGGCTATTGTTACTCACAGAAAGATGTCTCTTCCAAATTGGTAATGACCACGACCAAACCTAGAAGTTTCTGTGCAGAGGAGTGCATGGACTTCCTTTGTCTCCTGAATATTGTATCAAATATGGAACAGTACTAGAGTGCTGTGGTAACTTGGCTTTATGGAGTGCCACACTTTAAAAAATGAAAAGCCTACTACATGCCAGATCAGTAAGAGCCAGTCAACAGATAAATTTTTTAAACATATAAAAATTGCTTGCTATCAAAAATAGAAGAGTTAAAAATGAAACAACAAACAGATTCTAAGTAATCTTAACCCACTAACGATAATGGTATGACTTCCATATTCCAGCATCTCAGCTAGTTCGTAAAATTGGCTGCCTTTTGCAATTGGTGTTGTTTGATATATGTTGGAGACTGCTGGTGCTATGTTTTCCTTATCAGAATTACTGATGGTAACTACTCTAGGCACTTCTGTAGTCCAAAATAGAAGGACTGCAAAATGGAACAATTGCTCTTTTTCCCATTCTTGTGCCTGGGTGTTGGACATTATGTAATATTTCACATCCTTGCCTTCGCCACCTCTTCCTCAAGTCTTTCAAAGGAAATATTTCTATTATATACCCTGATTAGAATACTCACTTAGCTTTAAGCTGCCTTTGTTGTGATTACAGCCTCTTTAAAATACTGTGCTATAACATTACAAAATATATATAATGAAAAATATGAAGGGTACACATTTTGAAAGAGTTGTAATATGAATTTTGGACTATATATGTTTAAATAAAAATGACCTAAGTATGAAGTTGCCAAGACTACATAAGGTCCTCCTTTCTGAGATTGTGTTAGATTTAAGGAACTCTGTCACTCTCTTAAATTCCTATTATAGTCTAATCCTTGTCTAAACCTGTAGGCTCTTACCAAACATATTAGTAAGAGGTTTTTCCTGGCATTAAATATTAAGCATTAATATTAAGTATAAAGAAAAATGTCATTTTAATGCATTTCTTAATACTGCTGTACATAGTTTGCCTTTATGTTTCCTCCCAGTGTGTCACTATACAGACCCTCAACAAGGTCTTTGTATTTTCTACTTTTATAGCCTCACATTGTAGATAAAAAAAAATGTAGTTAAGATAATTCTGGCAAGAATTTTTTCTTATGTCCTCTAATACTGTCATTCTATAGAAAGAGAGGTTAGGCTTAAATAATACAAGATGGTGCCTCTTTAGCATATAAAAAGATGAAAAAGATATGTATTTTTATTTCTCTTGGGAAGAGGAGAAAAGAGAAAGACTGTGACACAGCGTGTTTTGTAGCCCTGTTACAAATACTGTGCAAGATTTGCACATGAATTTTAGTAATGTCTACAAATAGTATTTAGGTGTTAGGAAATCTTTTAGTTATTGCTTCTACTTTTTGAGTGGTTAAATGTAAAACAGAACGAGAATAATAGCTACACCAGATTTCTGATTATTGTTGTTACTATCCTCTGGATATCCTCTAGCTCAACTTCAGCCTTCTTGATCTGTGGCAGCCAAAACTGAAAACAGTGAAGAGTTACTCTTTCCTTAAGATCAAGGTACAGAGGAACAAACTACTGATATATCCATGAAGAACCAGTGTTATATGAAACATTTATCATGTATGTAACTTTGAGGCAGAAATCAGTGGGATTTAGTGTGCTTCTCCTAGCCATACTACTTGTTTCCTCTACAGCTGTCTCAACTGTTCCTGAATTTTTGCCAAGACTCCAACTTTCTTCTATTTTGAATTTGAAATGACAGTGTAATACCCTGAAAAGGAGACAGTGGTAAATTTGAAACAATTTGCTGAAATTGTTCTGGAAATATAGAAATGTAATTCAGAAGGTTCTAAGTCTAAGAAGATACATTCTCACTTTATTTAAAAGAGCTATGGTTAAGAAACTTGCACTGAGTATGTCAGGCACTTGTCCAATTAGCTGCTCCATTAAACATTTATTTATGTAATGTGGAAGAGTTGCAGTCAGGGGAAATGAAAATCCCACTTTATAGCAACCATGGTCCTGGTGGTGGAATATCCACTTCAAACAGCTCCTGCTTCAAGTCAGCTGCACCTCAAATTCTGTGTTCAGTTTTGGGCCCCTCAGTACAAGAAAGACATGGAAGTGCTGGAGCATGTCCAGAGAGCAGTAATGAAGCTGGTGAAGTGTCTGGAGCACAAGTCTTATGAGGAGCAGCTGAGGGAACTGGGGTTGTTTAGCCTGGAGAAAAGGAGGCTGAGGGGAGACCTTATCACACTCTACAGCTACCTGAAAGGAGGTTGTAGCGAGGTGGGTGTTGGTCTCTTCTCCGAAGTAACAAGCAATAGGATGAGAGGAAATGGCCTGAAGTTGGGCCAAGTGAGGTTTAGACTGGATATTACAAAAAATTTCTTCACCTAAAGGGTTGTCAAGCATTGGAACAGGCTGCCCAGGGAAGTGGTGGAGTCGCCATCCCTGAAAGCATTTAAAAGACTTGTAGATGTGGTGCTTAGGGACATGGGTTAGTGGTGGATTTGGCAGTGCTAAGTCCACCCAAAGCTGGACTTGATGATCTTAAAGGTGTATTCCAACCTAAACCATTCTATGACTCTATGATTCTATAAAATCAGGTAATATTTTATTGGATGTACCACAGATGAAATAATTCATTTGACAGCCACTCCTGCCTATTATGAATTTTATTCTGGACCTCAGAAATAGCTTCTAATGAAAAGTTAATTAATTAAACTTATACATTACCAACAAAGTTTCATTTTCAACAAATCTAGACTTTATAGTGACAAACCCCCAAACAATGACAAAAGTATTCCTTACGAACTGTTTGGATTGAATGGAGATGTAAAAGGGAATGGTAAGCATTCAGAGGATCAGACAAGTTGTTAACCTCTTCAAACTGACAGAAAATCACAGAATCATAGAATGGTCTGGGTTGGAATGGGCCTTCAAAGATCCTCTAGTCCAATCCCCCTGCTTGGGACAGGGACATCTTTCACTAGATCAGGTTGCTCAGAGCCCCGTCCAATCTAACTTTGAACATTTCCAGTGAATCTTTTCACGGGGCATTCACTACATTCACCTGTTCCAGTGTCTCATCACCTGCATTCTAAAAAAATTCTTCCTTATATCCAATGAAAATCTATTCTCTTTCAGTTTAAAACTCTTGCCCTGTCACTATAGGCGCTGGTAAAAAGTTTTTCTCTTTCTTTCTTATAAGCCCCGTTATGTATTGAAAGGCTGGAATAAGGTCTCCCTGGACTCTTCTCTTCTTCAGACTAAGCAACCCCAGCTCTCTCAGCCTTTCTTCATTGAGGAACTGTTCCAGCCCTCTGACCATTTTCATGGCTGTTCTCTGGACCCCAATAGAGATTAATGTCTTTCTTGTACTGAGGACCCCAGAAGTGCAGACAATACTCCAGGTGGGGTCTCATGACAGCAGAGGAGAAGAATCACCTCCCTCCTGTGACCTGCTAACCACACTTCTTTTTATGAAAAGCTTTGATGTAGAAGTGCTTCCACTTACAATGTGAACAGGAAAAATAAATTTCTGGGACCAGTATATTATAAGAACCAGAAAAATATTCAAGAGCCAGTGCAAAAGTAGTCTTGATAGCATTTGTTGTAGCTTACAGTTGAGTTGATAGTTTAGATGCAATTAATCTCACTCATCTTTAGCTACCTACATATGTCAGGTTTATTTTTAATTTTACAAGGATTCAAGTATGTTCATGTTACTAGCTAGCAAACAGTAAATTAAACACTGTGATGGTACTCAATCTAGCAAAAGCATCAGCAAACAGGAGAATTTAGTAAATGGAAAAAAAAATCAGTGCTGGAAACAAAGCTAATAGGTATTATGGAAAGTCTCAGATGACAGGGAATGATGAAGTTACAGAATCATAGAATAGTTTGGGTTGGAAGGGACCTTTAAAGGCCGTCCAGTCCAACCCCCCTGCAAGGAGCAGGGACATCTCCAACCAGATCAGGTTGCTCAGAGCCCCGTCCAACCTGGCCTTGAATGTTTCCAGGAATGGGGCATCCACCACCTCTCTGGGCAACCTGGGCCAGTGTTCCACCACCCTCAGTGTAAAAAAGTTCTAGATAAATTCCTGCTTCTGTAAGCATGGAAGCAATGGAGAAGCAGGACTGGTGTTGTTATCTGGAATAATACCTATATACTGCAGTTAAAGAGATTCTCCACAGCTGCTCTCAAGTCTAGGCTCCATGTCCAAATCAGCAAATCTTCAAATTTGACCCCCAGTGTGGATGCAGCACAGGGGAGCCTGCAGGCCTGGTCGTCTAACACCCTGGTGGTACGATAGCAGGTAATTAGTATCTCTGCAAGGAATGCTCTCAAGTGGTGGCAAGGTCCCTCATCTTTATTGGAAATGGATCTAAGGTCATTCCATTTTAACAACACGCACCTAATAAGAATATAGAGGTACACTGGCTTCATACCAACAACGAAGCAGCTAAAAAAGGATTTTTCATTGCTGGGAAATCCAATATCCACATGTAACTTTGACTACATTAAAAATACTTAGCTAGGGATAGGAATGTACAGAAGACATGTCATTCCAGGCAACATGATGGCAAAAGGAAGCTGTGATAAAAGGGTGAAGACAATGAATTTATACTAAGCAAAAATTAGTATCAACTAAATTACATGGATAATAAATTCAAAATACGAGGTTTCAAACCGTGAGAATCAGGAAGGGAAACAGGTGACCTGAAATACAAGCATATTTGTCTTGGTGCACATTATGTGGAAAACGATGTGCAGAAAGGCAGAAAGAAAAATGCCCTATCTTTAAGGCAATAAAGCACAATGTGTGGGAAAGAGAATCACTTTATCCTCTAAAGTAATGCTGTCTCAAGAAGGAAAAAAATAAGTAACAATCAAGGTTTCTAGTAAAGGGAAGGATAACTTCTGTGTAACTTTAGAAGCCCAAGAGACGCTAAGGATGAAAGTTTTCTAGAAGTATGCCAATGTTTCTATGTTTGCAACTATGCTGTTAGACCGATGACTAAATTCAATTGCCACTGGTTTATAAAGCCAGGTGCAATTTAATGCCAAGAACACCAGTAAACAGCAACATTAGACTGGGGAAGTGAGGCCAAGTGTTGTTCATCTACAATAAACTCATTCAGGAGCCAGTGGACAAATACAGACTCTTGGTAAGAAGCCCATGAACCAACAGACAAGGAAACCAAGGAAATGGTACACTTAGAGGCAAGATGAAGCTAGAAATAGTTCCTCAGACAGTCTGTAAAACTGCAAGAACACCACAGGTCTTTAATGTTGTTGTAGCTAACAAAGATGGATGTAGCTTCTTACAAAAAAGCATCTTTTCAACCCTTGACATTTTCAGTGCCACTAGCTAGAACTGGTGAGAAATCCTTCAAGAAAATTGTCAAGCACTCAAATCCCAGGTATTCTAAAGTAAAAAGAAATCATTATCATGATCACGACCTTAGAATGCTACATCCTGCAGACTGATCAGAGTGCAAGTATAATTTTCAATGGCAAATTAGGAAAAATACTAATCTAAAACTAGCAGGCCAAAGCTGTTGCTAGTAGATATCTAATATGCTCAGAAAATGTATCTGGAATAACTGCATAATTTGAGTTACAGTCTTATCTCAGTCATTAGAAAATGACTACAGAAAAGCACTACTAAGTGTGCCTGAATGGTTACAAGACATGCTTTTGAAACATCTGTGCTGTGAGGTTAGAATAAAAATTACTCAAAAAAAGCCACTTATAGTGGAAATATGATTAGGGTAAACTTGCCAGGACGTGGAGAGTGCAATGGAACATGAGATAATATTATTAATGCTCTACAATGTCTCTGCAAGACTGAAAACCACAGCAGAATAGTGGCAGCAGGACGAAGAGCCTCAAAAAAGGACCAAGAAGAGTCTTGGATATAACTTGTCTTTGTGCAGGAGAAATATAAAAGGTAATGTATATTAAGAAATACTAGGATAGCACCAAACACTTTGAAGACATAAATAACTGTGTGACTCCCACTAATAACATCACAGACATGAAACCCTTTGAAGGTTATCAGGGTGGAAGGATTGTGATGGTTACGTATACGTAGTGTCAATACGGTTTACGTGATCTACATTCCAGTAACCTGTAGTCCCAACAACTTAACAAACACTTGAAAAAAGACACAGAAAAAGTAGTATATAAAAGGCAATATATTGATGGATATACATCAAGAAGTCTTAGTTTGCAGAGGCAGCTAGAAGTAAATCTTTATGTGACTGGATTAACAGCTAAATAAAAATAAATGTAAATAAATAATTTATTTAGGTTCTCAGTCATTAGTCTTTATGTGATATTCATCAGCTCGTGGTTCATAAATTAGTTTGGATTATTTTTTTCACTTCTTTTTTAGAAATAAATATCTGTCTATATTCTGAAAGGATGAACAGCTGATGGGGGCAGAGAGGTTTGTTTATTTATTTGGTTTTTGTAAGCCATGTTTTCAGAGACTTGAGAAATTTTCCAGAACCTGCTCCAGGCTATTCTACTGATAATTCCAATTCCTCAGAGGTTGTAAGAAGGGATTAACTGTTGGACAATATCCACATGAGAGACCATGAACACTAGAAGTTGAAGGCTTTGCAGCATAATAATCTGTAGGAATGTCATCTGAGAAGCTGAGATAATGTCTGAAATTTGCCAATGGGCAAGAATACTGTATCTAGGGATGTAAAAAAGATAGGCTTGAGCTTGATTATAGGAATTCAAGAAAGATGGAATTGAATCTGAATAGAGAGACTTGTAGCTCTTTGGATTAAGTCTCACAGGAGATAAGCACTTGCTGACCTTCAGTCCCTCAGTGCTCTTCTGCCCAGACTTTTAGTGCACTTGAATGTTTGTTTCTTGACCTTGAGCCTTAGCAAAGCAAAGAGGTTTAGAAATACTTGAATTGGATCTGTTGTTATGACGATCTTTTCATGAATAATTTTTTGGCAAGGTTAGTGTAAATCTGGATGCTATTCATGAACTGTTAGTATTGCAAGGTACAGAGGAAAAATCACGGATTCTGTGAGAATAGCAAATGGCAATGTGCAGCTAAAGGTAGGTTCTTATCTGCAGGACAAATATTTTGACGAGCTGCCCAGTCAGATATCTTGCAAGTCCAGAACTGCAGAAGGCTATTAAGGAAAATATTATGTTCCATGTAGTCCATTATAGATTACTATGGTCAGAAGACAATTCACACACATAATATATTAGCTATGACTAGTACGTTCTTTCTTTTGTATTGATGTTTCTGGAAAACAATCTGAAGCAGAATGAGACCTGAAAAGTTTCTACTCTTTTTGCTATGGTAAGGCTGCATTCAGCTGCATACCAGATGATTCATGAAGCTTCTAGTAGTGGCGACTACTTATCCTGCCCAGCTTCTTTAGGGGCCTTGATAAGTATCTGTTCAGGGAAAATACAGGGTGTCCAAAAGTTAGAGTAATACGGGCTAAATGCTGGATACTCCAGACAGTTATGTGCTTTCCATTACCTCTGAGCCGTTTGGGTCTGCTCACAGTTGCAGGAATATCCTCCTACTCCCCTTAGTCTTCAAGGGTACAGTCTTTGAGTTTCCTGCATCTCTTCTTACCTTCATTCTATAATATTCTGCAGGGTCAGTGTGATCATTTGTCTTCAGGAAAGTAGAAATCTTCTTCCTGGGACCTCCCTCGGGTCCAGTGTGTATATGTAGGATAAGACAAACAGATGGTCTCCCTTCCTGTTCAGCCACATCCTCTCTAGTACTGTGTACAACATACTGTAGGCACAGCAAACCATTGTCAAAGAAACGAATCAGTAGCATTTCTTACTCAGAGGCTGATAAAGTCTTTAATGTGATAATTTGGTGACTCAGAAGCTGGTGGGTTATTTCTCATCCAATCAATAAATTTGGCTTAGAGAGCACTGGTAGCAAGGAGGTAGATACTCTATCTGAGCTATCTGATCTTAGCTACACTACAGACACAAGGCAGGTACAGAGACATCTCAGCTCTCTCAAATTTTGAGCACTTCAGCACAAGCCTGGCAGCTGGAATTCTACTGAAAACCAGAGATGTTTAGGGAATGTCACTGCTCCTATTGCAGAAAAAAAAAAAAAAAAGACTTAAACAAACAAAAAAAAAGCTGCTAGGTACCCTCATTGTCCTTGTGCATATTCTGCTATAGCTTGAAAAAGGTACACTAGTCAGACCACCTATCTTGCAGTGATGGGATTTGCAAGTTTCTTAGCATAAATTATTCCCTTTACTGAGTTCTTCCTTCCAGTTACGACTTGGCCAGCTAGCGCAGTTATGAAAATACCAAGTTGCATGCAGAAAAGCTGCTAAGTAGTGTTTCAATTAATTTTATGACACTTGAACAAACCCCAGATTTTTATACTGTTGTGTTGCCAGGATCTCAGTGATGTTCTTATAGCCTATATAGAAAACGAAAAATCCATTGTTACTTCCTTTTTTTTCTCTAGAAGCATTTAAGAGTTAATTGTCTATGCACAAACTTTGTATTGAGGTGAGTGGAGTGTGACTGCAGGTCTTCTCCTGTGGAATGAGTTAAGACTTTCAAATTATGTTATCATGCAAACGAATTTACTCTAAAAATAGGTAAAAAACTTAATCTTTTAAAATTATATGTCCAAGATTGAGTATATAAATCAAAGCTTTCTGATGTATTTGCTGTTGCTTGTAACAGAAAATTTTAACATTACTGTAATTTTTCACACTGATTTTTGTGGGTTGTGTATTGGGCACAGTCATTGAAGATGTGAAGTATTTTGAGAATTTATGTATTTTTTTATGTTGGCTTCCTCAATTATCTTTGTTCTTCAGGGCTAATGTAGGGCACTGTAAAATGTTTTAGAGTGATGTACATTACAGAGAAACATCAATTGTCATAAAAATTGTGTAGGTTGAAGCCTGATGGCTTTAGCAAAAGCTACAGGGAAAATGTATTTTCAGGTCACTGGATGCAGTCAATGGTACTGAGTCTCATTTCAAGTGACGGAGATATTACTTATGTATCCTGGAGCAGAAGCTGTTAATCTGTTCAAGGTAAATAAGTTCTTTAATAAACTATACCAATTTTTGAGTGCACAGAAAATAGAATGCTTTATTTGGAGAGATTTGTGCAGCTAATGATACTTTTGGAGCTTAAAGTTTTGTTTCATAGTCTTGTGTTTAGAACTTAAATTTTAAACTCTGGTTAGGAAAAGTGTTTTCAAGGACAAAGAAAAGTTTCTATTCAGGACAAAGAAAAGTTTCTATTCAGAGGACTTCTGGCATTAAAAGCCTTCCTCTTGCTAACAGGATTTTGTTTTTTTTCCATTCTTCCACTACTTTATTAATTTAAAAAAAAATGATTTACATTGTCAGGACCCCGAGGACACCAGTAGGTGTTAATGGCCCTGAGCAGCCTCACCTGGGACCCCCAGCCATGCCCTATCTATGGGCCTAGTATCCCATTTCAGCTCAACCCAGGGCCACCAGTCCCTGCCCGAGCAATGCTGTGAGATGCTGGTTCCAAGCACTGCCAAAGCCCTGCCCTCACCACCTTGGGTTCTACTGAGATGGGCTGGACCTTTGCACTGATGTCCCAGCCTGGCCTCAGCCTGTCCTTGTGCCCAGGGAAATGCCCAATGCACCGGGTTTGGGGATACCCCAACTGCCCCCCAGCCTGCCCTACTCCCTGGCAGTGGGATGACCCCTGCCCTGTGGATCTCCGTTGGGACCCTCCACTGCTCTCAGTGCTCAGCCTGAGGGAGCCGTTGGCCTTGCTGCACCCTTGTTTCCATTATTTCATAACTAAAATCTGAGGCAGAGGTGCTAATTTTAGCTGTAGACAAAACAAATATTCACCCATCCATTACACCGTTACCTGCTGTTATGAATCCTGATGTCTGTCTCTGTAAAAGAAGGCTTTTGAAAGCTGAATGTTTTAAGATATAAACTACAGAGTAGATTGATGAGGAAAATGTAGTTTTGAAATTGCTTAGTAGTTGGAAAATAATACTTGAGTAAATAAGTGGTTTTGGTCTTATATTCAAATAATTTCCATAAACCATTAGACTGGCTATTTTCTAAGAGATTTTGAAAGTAAATATTATTGTATATTTGCTATTCAAACAAAAAAAATCTCTGCTTTCGCTAGGTAAAAATTTTCCAGTTTTTAAAACTTTTCTGAATATTGATACACATTTTGTTTAGTCATTCGAAGCCATCATTTTTACCAGTAAGATACAGAAAAGTGAATTTGGATTAAACTTGTAAAAATCTATTCTTGCTTTCGGAAACCACTCATGGTACAGTTTTCTATTGTTGCCACTCTTTAAAATGTTGTTACTCTTTAGAGAAAAGAGCAGAGCATTTTATTTACATTTGCTTGCAAGCCTGGAACCAAGTGAAGCTCTGCCTTTTCAATACTCATTGTAAGGGTGCTGAGCACTCCCTAATTAATAGCCTTGCAACACTAAATCTTTCAGGTAGGCCAAACATAAGAGGAGCGAATTTCCATTTCCATCCTTCAGAACATGTCTTCCATTTGGATTTATTTCTAGATACCTTCGGAAAGCAGGAATACATAGGATGCTATGTTTTTAGGGGAGGAATATTTAATAGGTAAACAAACAGCTTTGGTTTTATGTCCGTTCACTATTTTTAGCATTAAGGACTGCTACTAATCCTTTAATTGTTCATCCTGAAACTATTTTTTGATTCTAAGTCCACCCTGTCCAGAGGTGATCCTTGAAGAGTGTGGATCCTGGCATGCAGCATGTATCTGTATCGTTCTGTAGACTTCCAGTGGTTGGGTTCAGTAGAGGGATGACCAAGGCCATCCTTGCAACACTCCCTAAAGCCATACTGCCAAGACTTTTATTGCAGACAACGTAATAAATTCCATAACATATTGTTGACAGCCAGAGGATTATAGTTTTCTTTTGGGAATTCTGCAAAGTTTGAGATAGTGTCAAGGTATTTTTGGACTTAAGAAATACAGTCTTTCTCATCTGGAGAGCTGTCTGCTTCAAAGACATTAATTGAAGATAGGTGTATATCTGAAATAAGCCTAAATGGAACTAAACTTAACACAGTTAATTTTTTTACTAGACTTAGTCTTGTTGTGGAGTGATATCAAGCTTGTCTCACAGAATATATTTTTCATGAAATATATTTCCCAGAATTGATAATATTTTCATTCTTTCTGGAAGTAGTCTAATACTCTTCGTGTTAATTATTTCTCCTTATATATAGAACCATTTTCTAGGAAAAGATCTCTAATATGGGAAAGCACAGGCTCCAAAAAAATCATTGAACATGCTTGACTGAAAATGAGAAAGCGGTATGGAGGCCCCATCTCTGGAAACATTCAAGGCCAGGCTGGATGAGGCTCTGAGCAACCTGACCTAGTCAGGGACGTCCCTGCTCCTTGCAGGGGGGTTGGACTAGATGACCTTTGAAGGTCCCTTCCAACCCTAACCATTCTATGATTCTATGATTCTATGATCTTTGATCTAGAAGGATTTTCTTAAGAAGGAAGAAATTATATTTGACGAGAGGAACACTGTGTCTTATTTTGGTATTGATAGCACACAAAGACTTTTTATAGGTGTTAAAATCTTGGAGAATATTCAAATAGCTACAACTAAAGCTACTTTCTGCCATGCAGCTTGAACTTTTCCGTTTATTGTACAATTACTGTTTGAAAATGTTACTTGAATTTAGTCTTTAAGTACCTGCAGAAGTTAATATGATACCAGAATATTTATATATATATACATATTTAATCTAAATGAGGACTAATATAATATTGAATAGCTGGTAGTCAAGGTCAGTGAAGTTTAAATTTATGGTGGAAGATATTTTTTCCCAGGTAAGCATGGAACACACTTAGGCATCACCATGCAGAAAGTCAGAACCCCGTGCATGCAAGTGACAGGAGTAGCTGAGTACAACAGATTCCTGGTATAGTGGAATAGTTTGTCTCATTTAAAGCCAGTGTTTAGATCTACTGCAAGGAAGACAGATAACACAACCACATTTTAAAAATAGTTAGGGTGGAATTGTTTTCACAGAACTCCAGAAACCCAGAAGTGTGATATTTAAGTTTCAGCTAGTTATCTTAGGCTCCCTTTGTAGTCAACAGGGAGAAACAGAACTGGACTGTGAGAGAGACTTGCTTTCATATGTCCAACTTGGAATAAAATGAAAAAACGCTTGCTTCTCTAAAAAATCATGGTGGAAGGGGTGCTTTTGGTGACCAGCTGGGAGTTATGATGCTAACACTTAAATGATTTCTCTAGGATATAAGACTGGATTTTTGAGTCTTTTGCTTTTTATACAGTTTCAAAAATTAGTTCTTACCATTATCTTATGAAAAGAGTTTATACATGCTAAGAAGTGACTTGAAATTTTATTCATAACAGTCTTAAACTGCCTTTTTTCTTTGTTCATCAAGTTCTAGTGTTTGGAGTTTGTTTATGCTCATTTGCTGGTTTCTACTTAAAAATTAAAGATCATATTACATATAAAATTTTGTAAATGGTTTCTCTTACTATAATACCAAATGTCATCACCCACGTCTTACACTTCAGTAGTTGGCTGGATATTTGACAAAAAGATAAGACATATCCACTAACATTTATAAAATATACTTTATAAATCAGATAGAAGCTATGGGGAATATTAGACGCTTATTCATGTTCCTGGAGCAGGCTTGAGAAGATATATATTTGGCAAGCCACAGTAATTTGAGAAGGGGAAATCATACAATGTTATCTTGCTCCTTTCTTTTTCTAGTTTTATACAATCCACGAGATGAGGCTCTTGTTACCAATCGAAACTACCATTATCTGAAATTTTATTAGTGTTTTGTTTTAAAATAAACTTGTAGCCTTGCAGGATGGATTTTTATTTCATTTTTTTTCCATTTCATGCTAGTAATATTTGTGTGTGAGCTTCTAAAATGAGCAAAGCTTTAATTTATACAGTCATTTCGGAAAGCAGAATAATTTGTTTACATCAAATAAAACACATTCGTATAAGACTAGAAAACTAGATATTACACAGCAGGTCTTCATCAGTAACCTAGTTCTAAAATACCTCAATCAGAAATTGCCTTTGTATATGTGGATATTCCTCAGGCATTACACAGTCGTGAAAAAAATACTTAACCGGTGCTGGGAGTAAACCAGTTTTAGGACTCTTCTGTCCTAAACTTCTGTTTCCTCCTTGCTCCAGGCATGTGCAGCTGAGAAAATGGTTAATGCTTTACACAGTACATTTGCATGACACATAAAATTTTAACTATGCATTGAAATAATTCTGTAAGCATTAGATACCAAACCATACCTGTTTTTAGTCCCAGTGAATCTTGGATTGTTTGATTCAGAATCTTTCAACAAGAAAGATGGAGAATACTAAACTACTCAGTAGTCTGTGATTATAGCCCTCATCTAGGAGGTAGGAGTTCTGGTTTTGCTTTTCCTCAGTGTTGTGGGAGGATGTGAACTTGTTGCCCCAGCACCACCCCTAATCAGTTATCCTAACACTTTGTCACAATTAAATATTTTTGGGATTTATATGATACTGCAGTTTTTAATATATTTAATCATTGTCAGTGTTCTCTTATTGCTGCTTGTCCACAGCCAGACATAATCACTGCATTTCTGTATAACAAATTATATACATACATACACTATATATTTATATGACTATGTGTATATGTGTGTCGAATTAAGCAATACAAACTTCATAATAAATTTAGTACTATTTTCTACATCATTTTACTTGCAACTATGTATTTACTCACAATTTTTTGAACAACCACTAAATATTAAAAAATTTTTGGTACTCTGATCACAATAATACAAGGATCTTCTTCCCTGGAATAAAAAAAAAAAAAGTAACTTAGACATGGGGATGGTATATGAAAACCCAAGAGATTTACTTCACTTAATGACAGTTTGACTATGTCAGTAGTGAGTTTTCCCTGAAAGAAACTTACACTTTGCATATTCTATGTCCCTTTAAAGTCCCTCACATTATCTTTAGCTTTGATTAACCTGAATTGTTATATCCCATGTGTGCTTTTTGCCCCCCTGTTACTCATTTGATTTCCCTAAAGATAGATAATGAACATAAAATTAACTCTAATACAGACTGAAAACATTAACAACCTTATTGGGTTTTTGTATTAAAAAGAAAAAGCTTTAAAATAAGTTTTTAACACAAAGAACAATACAATAATGAATTCCAATATGTATCATTTGCTTATTCAAAAGACCCCTAAGAAATTACTTACAAAAATGTCCTTATTGTTGTAATGTGAAACTGTAATCTTCTGCATAAATAAAAAGTTAAAAGTCAGTGCAAACTAAGAAATCCGTGAATAAGATTACATAAAGAATGTCCTTTTGTTTGTGCATGTGAATATCCTTTCTCACTAGGAACACTGGGAATTCTGAAAGGACCATAAATCTCAATTCAAGTCTTTCTTGCTTTTCCCATTTTTTCTCAAAAATCTCATATTGAAATGCTCACTTCTTCTAGTGAATCCTCTAAGATTTTAAACTTTTCCTAAAGGTCCAATACCTTTCATTCTCCCCATAAATTACAAGTCCCTTGTAATGAGTTCGTGTTAGAACGAAGACTCACTGGCAATGCAGTGTATTTAAATAGACAAATTACTCTAAATTAAGCTCTAACCATCTGTTCCATTCTCATTTATGACTCCAAAAAGAACATATTTTAAAATTATATCATTTAAAAATAATGTAAATGATTGAAGTCTGCAGTAAGGCTTCTGCATATTTGTTCGTTCAGTGTAGCATACTTGCAGTAATAGTGATGTTTCTTCCTTGCTCCAGGCATGTATGAAGGAGAAAGTGGTTAATGCTTGATACAATAAATTTGCAGTTATTATGACGCATTAAGTATGTCAAAAAAGATATTTTACTCCTAGAGAGTTACACTGAATGTAAATCTCTATATTGGAGCATCCTGATGGGATACCTGGAGGCAAAGCTTTAGCTAATTCTACAACTTGTAGGGGGTAAAAGATATCAGAGACATTAAATGCTGACAACTGTAGTTTTAATATGCTGGGGAAATGGAGCTATTCCATATCACTTTCTGTATTTGTTAACAGTTATGCCACCACTGGGGATCTCACTAGGTTTTATAGAGAAAGAACATGCTGATAGCTATTTAGAGGGAAAACAGTAATTTTTTTTTCTCCTGCAGACTCATTCAGTAGTAAATTAGGCTACAGATTGATAGAGTAGCAATCAAGAGAATAGAAAAGACATGGTATTCTTAAAGGATGCAACTGAAAGTCCAAGTAAATCCCTTTTCCTCCCATTGCCTCTCTGCTCCATCAGTGTCCTCCCTGTTTTAAAAATATTTCATTAAATACTTATATTGATTGCATAAGTGAGATAATTTTATTACTCTTGATTTCTACATCAAAATAAGCATCCGTAGCCTAAGAATATTTATCTCTGACTTCAGGTGACTGTTGCATCTGACTGAGAGGCCACCTGTGGAAGTGGCTGAGACAAGTATTGCTTACCATGCAGAGGCACTGATCCCCCTGCCAGACTGGGCAGATTTCTGATGTTACTGAAACACAGAACAAAATCAGCTGAAACTATGAACTGAATCTGACCTGCAGTTTGTCACCACACTCAGCTAAAAGATGGCAGCAGTCTCACCAGTTTACTGTTTAAAAGGTAAGAATTTTGCCTGGGCTGAATAATCAGGCTGCCTCTAGAAAGAGTGAAGAGTGTGACAGGCTTGTTTATTCTGTGTGTTTTTAAACAGGATGAATTCCCTTTTGGAAGTGTCATCGTCTACGGAGACAGCCCGTTTGACTGAGGCAGGCCAGATGCTACGCCGTTAGACAGCTAAAGTTAGACACGAAGAGCGCCAAAGTTAGCGTTTACTCATAGCACTCCATTTCACATCTCCTTCTCAATCACTGACAGAATGACACCCATGATTATAAAGGGAACATCTGCTGATGGCTTTAGGAGGTATTAAGTTTGGAATGACTAATTTAGTCATATAATTAACAGAAATATGGTTTGTTTGGCAGAATAGGAACAATACACTATAGAGACACTGATGATAATTGTGAAGGCCAGTAATAGAAATAAAAATGTATCACTTTAGTACATTACATCTCTGAGTCTGTCATTCCAAAGTAAGTGCCTCTTAAAACCAGATGCTCCCTCTGCAATGTGTGATGTTTGTTTATAATGAATGGACAAAGGAGGTATTACATCTTTTGTTATCACTAAGCACCAAGGTCAAATTTGGTAAGTAAGCAACGGCTTAAGACTTTTAATTATATACAAAATAATTCTGTTTAATTCCTGCAGAAATGTGTCTGCCTTTTGGAGATTTTCCAGAAGGTAACATTTTAAAATTGGTCACCTTTTTTTAATTTGTCAGGAGATATAAATTTTAAACTATGCTTTCTGTTTTAACCTTGCAAATATCAGGAAGATAATTTAGATAACCTCCATTTTGGCTGAGGGTGTACTGGAAGAATAACAGGATGCATGTGGCTAGTTTTCCACTGGAGCATAATGAGATTTACAAAGATCTTCCTTCGCTAGAATTCACAATTTTTCTCTAGCTAAATAAAACTTATTGACCTTTCATCATTTAAACTATTAATATTTTCATTTCCAGAGTCTTCAGAATATATTATTTTTTTAGTTGCTCCTTTGTTATTTAATACATGATTTAATTCCATTCCTTTCAAATTTGTAAACTAACCTTGTAACACTGAGTGCTTTCCAGTATATGGTTAAGAGCTGTGATTAAGGCTGTTTATCTGTGGTTCACTCTTTTCCATTTTCCACTCCAGTGTTTGTAGTATTTTGTTTTGCCAGACTTTTAAAATTCGTTTTATTTCATCTGTTTTAATTAGGAAAAGAATGCTAAGAAATGAATCTTGCATTAGGGTAAAGAAAGACAGAAACCTTCCCTCCCCTTACTTTTCAGAACTTCCCTATAGATTTGGTTTTGCCAATTATTTTCACTTTGCAAACCAGCTTTTTGTTCAGTCTCATAGAACTCCCACTTTTGGCAGATTTCTGTTCCACTCATCCCAGGAGGAATGGATTCATGAGCAGAGCAGAGGTGACAAGTTGGAAGCTCATGACACATGGATGTTCTTATATTATTCTGTAATTTATACTGTGGATATTACTGCTTTCTAGGTGGAATCGTTTGATATAGATGTGTACATTTTCAAAATAATTACATAGCAGTTTTTTTCCTCTGTGGGAGCTGAACTCTTGCTTACAAGCAGAGTTCTTTGTCATACAGGCTTTCCTGGCGAAAAGGAGACTGATCAGAAAAGCGCACTAAAAAGGGAAAAAAGGGAAATTAGATGTTCTAAAAATGACTGAAAAGTTATTATTTTCTTTTCTAGAATTTGATTCACTAGCAATGCTTTAACTGTATAACTTAATGTGTATGTTTTCTTTAGTGAAGGTTTTCTACTAGAAGAGAAACGAAGTCTAATTTTCTTCCTGTCTACATTTTCCATTTGTATTTAGGAGGTGATAAGTTTGGGGCCATAGTGGCTATTACTGTTCCTGCCTATGCCCTTTGAGAGCTCAAACTATGAAATGAAGCCAAAGCTGCAGCTGCAGCAGCAAACATGCACTTCTTTAATGAGAAACATCTTGCTGTTTTCCCCTTCCCCACAGTAAAATTTTGCATAAGATGAAAAATAACACATCATGTTACAATAAGGCCACAATCTACTACCATTTAATTTTGTAGAGATAAAATTAAATACAGGTATAATAAATTTTTTAACAGATTTTTTTTTGCACATACTATTGCGCATGTACCATTGTCTGTAGTACTATGAATTCAGAAGGAAAACACCTTCTTCTGTATTTTCTGTATGTTAAGTTCTTATTCTTCACTTTTATATGAGTATTTTCAGTTCATAGCAATTTTATGCACATGCATCACAGTGGTACAAAATTTTGGTACTATTTCATGTAACACTTTTGTACAAACAAATCTTAGATTCTGTGTGCTGTCATGTCAGCTTCATGTAGTTCTTCAGTTTTATTAATTCTAACATTTGTCCATTGAAGGGACAATGATTTATTGTGTGTGGAAATTCCACAATGCCCTATTTTGCTTTGACAGCTGTATTTATTCCAGTGAGTTAATTAATGGGAATCCCAGTTGTTAAGATGATTTTCTGATGTGTCGACAAACCCCAAAGAAACAGCTGATAACTACACACTCTGGTTTCAGGAAGAAAAAATGTTTTATTCCACCCCCCCACCCCCACCTCCTCTTCAGGTATAGAATACAGTGAGCATCCATTAGAAAGAAGAATGAACCCAGGCAAATCTTTCAGTTTCTCTTTAAAATCAGTTTTCGTAACAGTTCCTTTTAAAGATTTGTCTATGATATTGCTAAATCAAACAGAACAAAACAAAACAGTGGAAGCTAAAATAATTCCATTATTTTCTTAGCTATCTGAGCTACTTCCCACAGTGAATTAAGTGACGTGATTAAAGTGATTCATTTCCTTTCATAATCTCCTTTATATAGCAATCTATGATCTGAAATGTAGGAATCTTTAATCTAGCAGCTAAAGACATAACAAGATATTACTGTGGCTGAAAGCAGAAGTCAGAAACATTTAAACTGGCAATTAAATGCAATTTTTAAAAACAGGATGAATCTGACCTTATTTTTGAGCATCTCATTACAGTGAGGGCAACTGACAATTGACATTTCTTCTCATGGAAGGTGACAAATTCATCATCATTTGGAATCTTGAAATCAAAATTAGATGCTTTTGAAAAAAAGGTTCTGTAGCCCAGTCAAAAATTAAGACTGATCATGGTAATTTATGACAAAAAGAAAAAAAGAATAACTTCCCAATATGAAATATAAGAAATTCTTCTGTTCGTGTTATTTGGAAGTTGGATGATAAGATTGTAGTGGATTCTTCTTGTCTTAGCAGTCTGTGGGTCTACAAAAAGCTGTTCAAACAAAACACGATATGAGTACAAGCAGGAGATGGAACATTTTGAAATTAAGGATGACATTAGGGAGGTAGTCTTGTTTAGCAATTAGTGCATGGATTCACAAGTCAGAAATTCTATATTCTATTCCCATATCTGACATTGATTAGCAAGTCACATTAGGACTTATTATCAAAAGTCAGATATGCAGCTGATCATCTAATTAAGATTATCATGCTATTAGCATAACTGCATTTGCAAATCATGCATGCAGAGCTTTAGCCTTTGTTTAACCTTGATCTGTGATGTGAAAGCAATCTATGTTACAGATTGATACAACCCTCTTATTCCATGATTTGAGCAGCTCACAATTTTTAATGTATTTATCCTCATCAGATTCTGTCAAAATGAGTATTAATATTTATCTCCATTTTAAGAAAGTGGAACTACGGCACAGAAATATAAGGTTCTGGTTTCCAAAGCTACTTAGGCATTTAAAGATGCAGATAACCAATTAATGAAATTTTCATAAGTCCCAAAGAAAAGCACATCCTTAAGTCCTATATACATTTTAAGGACATTTTAAGTGCCTAATCACTTTAGAATTTGGCTCTCCATCTTGTGAGGGTCTAGGAAGTCAAAGTCCACTTGGAAACTCTGTCCACATTAGCAAATAGCACAGATCAATATAAACAGGTTAATAAAATGAAACAGCCTGTACTAAGGATCTGGCATTCACATATTTCAGGTGGCTTTAATGCCAGGCTAGTTCTATAAATGCTGTGGATTGAGTGTTTGTCAAAGCTCACCTTCTACTCACTTTCATTCCAAAATCCAGTTTGTGTGGAGCTTCAAGACCAGTCCATAATATTTACCATTAAAGCATGGTAAATGGAAATGACCAGGAAGTTTTAAAATATCACACCAGATCTAAAAAGTTGATGTAGACTTACTCTGTGAATCTTAGAACCAAGCCAGTAAGTGTATAAGTAATTGGATTCCTTTCTGCAAAGTTCAATAATATTGATGTCCCTGCTTAAAAAATTAGTACTAGTAAACAGATTTGGTCATCTGAAAAGTATGATAAGATTGTTTTGTAGTAGCTCACTGAAAAGCTGGAGAGAAACAGTTAAAACCAACTTGAGAAGGAATATACTTGATTTATGGAAGGTTAGCCAACTTAACAAAACAAAATACTTAGCACCTGTCCAACTTTGAAAATATTGCCGTGTTCTGGGATTATTCTAGTAAATATTCTGTATCTCTGTTGGCTAAGTTTATGATAGAAAGCAATAATTTTCCATCCACTGCATTGCTCCCACATTTTCATGAATTTTCCATATGATGAGGAAATGAAACAAGAAATGTGTTATTTCTATGTTACTGAGTATATGAGTAAAATGAAATACATTTACAAAATTAAATACACTTCCATGCAATAAGATGAAAGAGAGATTAAAATTTTAAAGAACAAACATGATTGAGAGCTTCAGCTGGGTAAATATTTAAGAGATCTCCTGGAAATACTAAATCCACTAAATGCCATGTCATTCTTTTGAATTAATTATTTTTGTCACTCTCGTATTTTCCAGAGAAATATCATAGACATATGAAAGGTGCTCTGTGAACTGTTATTTTTAACCTAAATATTTTAATTTTTCTCAAATATGAAATGAACTTTCATCACTATACATATGAAAGAAATCCAAAACCCAAAACAGTCCATGTGACAACTGCAGATGTCCAAGATTTTCTAAGCTATCTAGATTCCTTTCCTTTTTTTTTTTGTGCTTTGGTAATGCTGACATACTTAAGTAATAAATACACAAGAGCATTACTCAAGAGAGGTCAGCAAGAGAACGCTGAAAAAAAAAAAAGATTAATTGTTACCCTAATAGCCTTTTCATACCCTGAAATATGACATCAGAATTAAAAATACAGGATATAAACAACAGATATTGAAAACACCCAAATGATTTGAATAGGGTCAGAGGTTAGTAATGCAACAGGAAAAATCTATACAGATTTTAGACAAAAAAATTACTTCTTTGTATCGGGATCTTATGTATTTATTTATTTGTTTATTTATTTTTAGGATCTTAGTTATGAGCTAGCTATAGTAAGTTTCTAGTATTTTTTCCATGTTTCTGAGAGAAAATATGTCTTCATTCACATCCTTTCCCTATCTTTGTCTCTGACTTAGAGCCTTGATGACTTGTACCAAATACTATGAATTACTTTCTTCACTCTACAAAATTAAGATACTTCTAGAGATTTTCCAGATGTTACTACCAAAAGGATTTGTGATATCATAATATATCCTTTCAGAGTCTGCTAGACTGATGGATAAATTGAGGAGGTGGGCTTATAAAAATATATTAGTCTTCTTTTCTCTCAGTACTGTATGTGCAGAATACCTCAGCTGTTTTTTTTTTTAGTATAAGTACTATCATGCTTATAACATATTTCCATTTACATTATTCCTACAGCTTAATGGGTGATTTACAAGGTACAAACCTAACACTCCACATTATCCTGTCTAAGAAAATATTTTAAACTAAAATATGTAGTTTTATTTTATAATTGGTGAAAATACTCACAGTTTACTTTTGTTAATTTTACAACATTTCCTAGAAATTATTCTCACAGTGTCTTTTCCTATTCAGTTTCAAATTTGAGAAGGCTTCCAGATTTGGAGGCAAGATTAATTTCTTCTATTTAATCACTGTCTTTTTATTTGTTAGCCATATTGGCTCTTCTGCTATGCAGAAAAGTGGGTGTCTAAACATCTGGGAAATAGAAGGCTACTTATCACCAGCTTTTCTATATACCTGTTATCTTAGATGCAATTAAAAAATTTAAACAGTGCATACAATCATTGTGTTGTCATTGCTCTAGGGAAACACTGTCTCAAGTAGGAACAAAAGGTGGGACATTTTCTGTGTTTTCCAGTCTGATCTCTGAAACCTCTCTTGGGAAACGGGAAGTAAAACTAAGATGTCTGCAGATCTAACAAGCATCTACTTATGGAGATCTTTTTAACAAATAATCTTTATCTCTTCAGAAATATGTGGAGCTTATGAATTGCTATTAGGCAAAAATTGAGTTGGAAATCTGTTTCATTAAAGGCTCATACAATCTGGTGTATATCCTAAATGTTACCGATGGCTTCATAATGGCAGTACCATAGTGGATTTTTGTCCCTATCAATGGTATATGGAAAGTATCTATGGAAAAATACAGTGATCCTTGACTTTTGGGGCATGAACATGAACAATTTTGTGTCGGTCAAGATATTTGCTACTATGGACAAAAAATAGTAGAGTGGAATGGATTTTCAAGGTAGCTTCAGAAAGAATTTACAATGTATCCGAAGGAAGTATTAGCAAGGAAAAAGCCTGTCTACAAGACAGTACTGTGAAAACATGATGAATCTAGTTTACCTGTTGAGTTTATAGAAAACAAGAAACGCATGGCAAGAGGAAGCAGTGAACAGTAGGGTATGGACTGACACACACACAGGCCACGATGAATCCTGGCAGTTGCAATGTCTTTCATAATTAAGGAAAGTTGAAGCTGGTAAATGGCAGAGAAGAAGGTTTGGAATGCCTCAGTTTTGTGTAGATTTTACTAACTGATAGAGTTTTTGAAATGTGACAGAGTCAATGAATGCCGCTGAAGAGAAGAGCTTACAAAAAAAGTATAGTTATGGGAAAGCCAATTGTATTTCCAAACAGGATCACTTCCTATTTTTTTATTTATTTTCTCCACTAGGATCCAACAGTGGTACATCCAGAGGAGGGCCACAAAGATGATAAAAGGGCTGGAGCACCTCTCTTATGAGGACAGGCTGAGAGAGTTGGGGCTGTTCAGCCTGCAGAAGAGGAGGCTCTGGGGAGATCTGATAGCGGTCTTCCAGTACCTCAAGGGGGCCTACAGGAAAGATGGGGAGAGGCTGTTTAGTAGGGCCTGTTGCAATAAGACAAGGAGTAATGGTTTTAAAATAGAGGGGGGTAGATTTAGATTAGAAATTAGGAAAAAATTTTTCACAATGCGAGTTATAGAACACTGGAACAGGTTGCCCAGAAAGGTGGTGGAGGCCCCATCCCTGGAAACGTTCAAGACCAGGCTGGATGAGGCTCTGAGCAACCTGATCTAGTTGGGGATGTCCCTGCTCCTTGCAGGGGGGTTGGACTAGATGACCTTTGAAGGTCCCTTCCAACCCTAACCATTCTATGATTCTATCCCAGAAATTATTACTGATTCAGGTGAGAACTTCAACTCACAATAATGTCACCTTCCCATAAACCTTACATTCATTAATACCCACTTGTTTCACTGTTTTTTTTCCTGCAGTAAAAACTTTCTAATGTTACACTTTGTTTTCCATCTGCACAGATTGGAATTAATCTTGCATTTTATTATCTTAGGATGCAGTCAGATGCCGTGAGAACAGCTAGCAGTGTTAGAAGCTGGACAGACAATTATTCAACAACATCTTTGAGAGGTGACTAGAGTGGTCAGAAAAAGATGTAGACATCTTCTAATTATTTTGTAACATCTACCCATTTGCTCTTTTCTGTGATGCCTAATACAAGTATATTCATATCATCCTCATTTGGAACTATGCAAGTGTAATCCAGACTCTGGAACATGAACACAAACCTGAACCATTCTGGCTTATATATCTGCATCTTCTCTCCCCAGAAACCAGGGCCTAAGTAGAACTGATGAGCCCAGGTCTCACCTCAGGTCTTACCTGAGGCAGGAAAACGAACAGAGTGCACATCTGAGCCTGAAAGCTGGGAAAGCTTTTGTAGCTTAGATGGAGGCACTCAAAATGCTTCTAATTTCTGCTGCCTTTTGCCTTCAGGACAGATGACAAAACTGAATTTTTGGTTCATAGTTTAGTCTTTATTTTATAGTGGTGTTTTTTTTTTTTTTCCTTCTTGTTTTTTTTAAATGGATGTGACAGAAGAGCAGTGAGGAAGGCTGCCTCTGCTTTTCCTTGCTGTGGCAGACTGTGTCAGGTGGACACAGGGGAGGGAAAAGAGGAGAATGTAATGCCTGCATGCAGACTGGAAGACTCCTGACAAAGCACATGGCTTGCTTGTTGCAAAGGAGCAGATCTACAGCCAAGCCTCAGAGGTCAAGGAGAGGATACATTCCTAGAGACCCAGAGGGAGACTGTGTGAAGGTTGCTGCAACTCAGGAAGGCAGTGCGAATCGTCGGACTCCAGAGCATCTGGAAGGAGAGGCTCATAAAATAGAAAACAGAGGGAATTCTTGTTTTCAAAGCTTTTATTTATCTGCACCATCAAGAAGATCTGCATTTGCTCTATTTTAAGGGATTGTCTGTGCTCTGAGAAAATATAGAACTACTTTAGTGTTTTTTGGTGCGCTCATTTTACATGTAAAATACATTGGTACCACCTCATGGCTCAGGCCTTCTCAGACTCACATCAAAATCTCATAAAGGCAAAAGTTTATATATAAGATTTCTGGGATGAAGGGCCTTTCTTCCTTACTTGGAAATGACTACAGAAATATTAGTAAATTATCCCTGCTTTAATTTATTTGGCCAGTCCTGCTGGTAGAAGGAGACAAATAACTACTCTAATGGACTAGAAACCATGGGAAAAAGAGCTTACTGTTTAAACTCTTGAAGGTGATCTTACTAGTGATGATGACTAGTCTCTAGTTAGTACAAGAGATTTCAGAGCATACTCTAATACTATCTTTTGTTTCTCTCAATTTTTGCCTGATTTTCTATCTCTAGATATTAAAATCAAACACTTCAGTTTTCTAAGAAAGCACCTATCATATAATACACACTGCAAACAAAGTATATTTTCTATTCTGTTTATGACACAATTTATTTATAAAATCTGTGGTTCAACATTACAAATTCATAGACACGTGGGCCCCCATACAGTCAGACAAGTTCTCTGCTGTCCTACATCCTTAAGCAATCCTAGTACAATCCAGGAAAATAAATGTGTAAGCTATAGGACTAAACTATCAACAAAAGCCGTTGATCCCTCTGTAAACTGAACATAAAGCATTATGCATTTTTTAACCCTCTTCACTTCCAGTTTTGAGATAATTTCCAGTGTTACTGAACATGAACTGAAATCCAAATGCCACAGGCTTTGTAGAAGAATTGTAACCTAAATCCTGTCTGCATCATCTTTACTGAGCAAATCTGCACCATACTTTGCTTCGTTGGTATCTTACGCTAGCTAGCTGAGATGCTAATATATTGGTGTAAGAGAGTAATGGTGGGCAATATGTAGAATTCTGATTGTCTGATTTTCTGTACTTTATGGGACTTCATTGAGGTATGCAACAAATAAAGTGTGTAAATAATTTGATACTGTGAAATAATGGGATTCCTGTGATACTGTGATAATGGTTTGATGTTTGTGATATAACATGTGCAGACTTACCCTCAGAAATTACTACGCAGTTCACAGTAGATTTTACAAACTGTTGTTTTCAGAAATATGTTATTTTATTTTACTATCATGGGGAAAAAAACAGGGCAGGCACCACTGTCACCCTTGTAAGCATCTGTAAAGGTAGCTTCTCATGCTAAGACACAGGAAAGATCTACTTACCTGTAGATGCAATGAAATGACTGTTTGTATTTATATCAGTTTTCATAACACTAGGATAATTATTAAAGGACAAATATTGATATTGTTTCTGGGGATGATCCAAAGTTTGGCAGATTGATGCTTCTGGGAATTCTTTCACTCTCTGCATCCTGGTATCTGACTATTTTACTCACAAGTAAGCTGCTTACAAAATCTAATTTGCCAAAAGCTACTTAGCCAAGAGAAGTGTCAAAATCACTATTAAGATAAAGACATCTGCTTCTGCATTAGAACAGCAGGGAAAGCAAATGCCGACGTAGTTTTCAAAATAGTGAACATGAAGAGTAGGAGATGCAACAGAAAAGAAATGTGTTAAACATTCTTAGACACAGCTACATTGGTAACTATCAAAGGCTTATTAAAAGGAGATGTCCTAGAGAAAGGCTTCAGAAAAGGCAGAGGATCCACACTTGAAAAACGATAAAAGCCTTTTCTTTATATCATACTACAATGTGCCATAAACATATAGCACTTGATGAAACAGGGCACCGTTGGCAAATTTGAAGACAATACTAAATCAGCACAGTGACTGACAAGATGAACAATGAATCTGCTCTCCAGGCAGACCTTCATAATCTTGAGTAGGCAGCCAACATAAAAAACTTCAACAAGGAATCCATAGTTGTGTCCCTGGGGCAAAATAACTCCATGCATCAACTCAGGATGGGAACTGTCTGGATAAATAGCAGCAAAACTGAAAAGAACCTGGGGATTACTGTGGATGCCAAGCAGCATGCTCTCACTATGGGTAAAGCAAAATGCATACTGGGCTGCATTGGGAGTTGCAAGGTCAGCAGACTGAGGGAAGTTCTTGTACATCTTGTACTTACCACTAGTGAGGCCACACTGAATACTGTATTCAGTTCTGAGATTCCCAAATCAAAAGGGTTATTGTGAGACTGGAGAGAGTCCAGTGGAGACTATTGAGACAAGCTAGACTACAGTACATGACATATGAGAAGAGGCTGGGGGATCTGAGCTTGTTTAGTCTAGTGAAGAGGAGGTCAAGGGCAATCTAATAGTGGCCTATGATCACTTGAAGCATGCATCCTGTCAAAGACAGCAAAGCCAAAACTCTGCATGGTAATGGTAGATGATGTAGTAAGGGACAAGGACTACAGATTGCACCTTGGGAAGTTTATATTGCTTAGGAGGAAAAACTTTTCCACAAGGGCAGTGGTGCAGCACTGGAACTGGTAACCCATGGAGGTGGTGGAAATCTCCACCCTTGGTGGAGATTCTCTCCACCACTGGAGAAAATGCTGGTCAGTTATAAAACCACTGACTCAGCCAGACAAAGGCAGAGCTGGCCTGACCTAGTTAGGTAGCAGAGCTGCTTTTAATAAGAGGTTGGACAAGACATCTCCAGAGGTCCCTCCTAACTGGTGTTTCTATGATTCTATCAAATAAATTGAATAAATACTATTCACAATACGTTTAGGAATAAAGTAATTCATTACAGAATATTGGGCATGTATTTAGATAAGTAAATCAATGCTTTTAATTTTCTGATTTTGATAGTTCTGGCTTTCTCTGTTATAGCAATTCTAGAGTCAGTTAGAAATGTGTCATGTTTAATGATCATACAGGGCTATTATCGCTCATATAGCAAACTAAATGTTGGGACTGAAAAAGGGAAGAATGTAAATGATCACTGAAGTCTTTCCCCAGTTCTGTGCTTATTTACCCTTAGTTTTAAGGGTAACTGTAATACTTTAATGCAATCTTCTTTTTTTTTCTTTTTTTTTTTCCTTCTAACAATGCATTTTATTCATAGTTATAAAATGTTGTCCAAACAACTGCTAGAACAGTTTCTCAGAACTCATAAGTGATAATACATTCAGTAAACTGCACTATAACTTTGAAGAACAGGCTAGGACAAGACATGAAGAATAATATCTTTTCTTAATTGAATCTGCAAACAGAATTCAGGGTGGTTAATTAAAATGTGGTCTGGGCAATGGCTTTTCTCTTAACAAAATAAATTACAATATGAGCTTTATATCTTTTAAAAGACTAGGTCAGATTCTGATTATGCTCATGTTGGAATAATAGCAGAGCGTTTCTGTTGATGCTAATTTGTATTTATACCAGTGCTTCAAAGTTAAAAATCCATTCAAGCATTTCTAGCAATACAGTGCCTCCTAGTACGATACTTGACATAGATTTAGTTTTAGAGTAAAAGAAGTAAATGAGCAGTGTATCTTCCTGAAATATAAATTGATATAAATTTATCCTTAATTTGTAGTTAATGCAGAACATAAAGGAAAAAACTTAAATTTGCCATCTCTTTGTTGAGTTCACTTTTTCACTGTAATAATTGATAAATAAAATTCACATGCAGGCCCTTAAAATTATTAATAATGCAGGGACCTGAAACAGCAGTAACAATTAGAATAAATTATATAACCCATTATTTAAATAGCATCTTTCTTCAATTTCAAATTAGCAAACTCTTTTAAAAAATAATTTCACTTTCTGCAATACTGGCAAAAATACTGATTTAGGAAAAATTTGTTCTTATTGTTCACATTCTCCTGAGTTTTGTTGAGAACAGAAGGGCAAATAGAACATTTTATTTAATTTGTTATTTCTGGAGAAGAGCAAGTTTTTTGTTGTAGTCAAGAGATACTGGTTTGTGGTCAGAAACAATAATGTCTTACATATTACACTCTTGTTTCTTCTGCTCTTTACTACTTTTAAGACCTTTTGTGCTCTTGGGCATGTATGTCATGAAAGCTACTCTTTTCCGCTGTCAGAGTTGGTAATTCTGTCAAAAGTTTCTTTCTGTGCAGTGGGGCATATTTATAGCCAAGTTATAAAACGATTATTTTTGCAGCACAATGTCTCTACGGTAGCCTTCTAGTCCCAAAAGTTTTAAAGGATTTAAAGGAGGATAGCTGACTATTTGATTCCTTCAGCATAATGATAGGAGTATCACTAATTAAGACTATCCCTTTTAGGAGTTTACTTTACAATATTTATAAAAGACTCCAAAAAAAAGCCTGGGAATATTACTTATTTTGATGAGGGTCATAAAGCCTTGAAATTTCCCATAATAAACTCTGTGAGTATGCATTTAGTTCTCTACAGTATTACAGAATCATAGACTCATAGAATAGTTCGAGTTGGAAGGGACCTTTAAAGGCCATCCAGTCCAACCTCCCTGCAAGGAGCAGGGACATCTCCAACCAGATCAGGTTGCTCAGAGCCCCATCCAACCTGGCCTGGAATGTTTCCAGGGATGGGGCATCCACCACCTCTCTGGGCAACCCATTTTGCCACCCTCATTGTAAAAAATGTCTTTCTTATATCCAGTCTAATTCTACGTCCTGCTAGTTTAAAAACACTACCCCTTGTCCTATCACAACAGGCCCTGCTGAAGAGTTTCTCCCCATCTTTCTTACAAGCCACCTAGAGATCCTCCACAAGCACACAAACACGTCCAGGGAAGCTGCTGTTATTGATCAATGTGCAGAGATAACTGCATGGAGCTTTCCTCAGAACTCAGAAGAAACATAAATGTGTTTGCGTCACCCTGTTTCTGAATTTATAGATCCCATCTCTCAGTCAATTAATTAGTTCCATGTTGACCATGTTCTTTTAACTTTAGTACTAGTCTTGAGTTTCAGAGAGAGATTGGTTGGTGCTAACTCAGAGAATTCTGCATTGAATTTCATTGTACAGCATAGGCATGTATTCATGTTATCCATAGAAATCAGCCCTACATCTCCCTCCTTAATTTTTCAATTACATTCCCAATATTACTTGTGAAAGAGAAATCCCAGATGTGGAGAGAGCCTATGAGATTGCTAGACAGATGAAAGGTTTTTGCTGTTACCTGAAGGACTGGAATAAAATCAGAAACAAATTTTCTTCATAATATAAGATCGTAGGACAGTTCAGTTCATAAGGCACCTCAGGAGGTCTCTAGTCCAATCTCTTACTCAAAGCAAGGTCAGCTCTGAGATTAGATCAGGTTGCTCAGGGCTTTATCCACACTTGTCTTAAAGCCTCCATGGAGGGAGACTGCTCTTCACGTTTGGGCCAACTGCTCCACCACTTGACTGTTATGATGGTGAAAAAGTTTTTCCTTATATCCAGTTTGAACCTCTCTTGCTTCAATTTATGCCCATTGTCACTTGTCCTCCCCATGTTCACCACTGTGAAGAGTCTAGCTTCATCTTCTTGATGACCTACTTATAGGCACTGGAACACTACAACCAGGTTCCCTTGAAAGCCTTCCCTTCTCCAGGCTGAACAAAACATGGGGGCTATCCACTGAACTGATTCAAGTTTATCAATGTCTTTCTCGTATGGAGGTTAAGGGCGGGGGCTATACTGGATACAACATTCTAGATGAAGTCTAACGTATGCTGCATGCAATACTGCAAATGCCTGAGGTCCTTACTGTATCTAGGATCTTGTTTGGCTTTCAAATGATGATCTTTTTTTTTTTTATCAGTTGCCATTAGAATGGAAATTCCTAGATTTTCTTAGTGTGATTAGATCATATTTATAACCAAGCTAAGGAATTATGACAGAATTATATATGTAAAAAGGAAAGTTGTACCGATTTTCCTATATAATTTCCATGGGGGAAGGTAAAAAAATCTATCTTGGTCTGAAAAATTTAGTCCCACTCTGCCATGGACCACAACTCCTCATTCCAATACTGCCGTTAAGCCTGCATTGACTTCTCAGTAGCACTGGAGTGGGAAGAAGACACTGTATTATCGTGACAAATAATAGATCTTTTACTGAATTAGAGCTATGAGCAGACTGTGATATATGAATGACTTCCCAGAAAAGATCAATTCATTTTTTACAGTACCTCATTATTCATATGAATTAAAGATATAACTCCAATAATTCCACAGCTATTATTTTGTATATTTAAGACCTTTGAAAAAAATACAATAGAAATCAACAAAACTGACTGTGAAGGAGGAAATCATACAAGCAGAGAGTGGTCTTTATAGTGAGTACTTTAGAAATATAATTTCTCAGTCTTCTACAGTGTTGCCCCAGAGATAAAGGACTGACATTTTTACAAGGCAAAAAAAGCACCAAATTGGTCTTAGAAAGTCAACACTTTCAAAAGTAATCTTTGTAGTAGTATGAGTAGAATTATTTAGTGTTTATATCTTTCTCCAGTGGAAATTCAATGGCAAACAAGAACTACAAATGTTAATGGTACAGGTTCATTCCACTTTACAAATGAAGTGAAAGACAGAATAGGAAGATTGGATTTGTTGGAAGATGTCATCCATATTCTCCACAAAATGAGAACTAATTATTATTCTTTTTATCATCCAGCTGCAGTTTTGTCCCCTATTTTCCTTAGCCAGTTTTCAATTCTCTTCTTCTTAAACCTTTGTATAGCCAGCTATTTTAAATACTCTCTATGATGTAATAGAAAACTACTGAATTTATTAACAAGTGAGGGTTAGAAATAAAGATAATTCCATTAGCAACAAAAGGATGTGAGAAGAATGAAGTCCAACAAAAAAAAAACCTTTAAGCTCTTCACCTTGGAAACAGTGAAACAAAGAACTAAAAATGGGATGTTAAACAAGTATGGTAATGTCGGAATGACCACAGGGATTTGTACACAGGCTGTATAGAAGAATGATGGAATGAAGTAATATGGTAATTAAAATGTATTTTTTTTTTACATTGTGTGTGTTTACGATGCCACAAAAATATTCTGTCTTGTACTGTAATGAAGCTTCAGTACAACACACATTACACTCACTTCAGAGCAATTTTTGTTTCGGTTAGAGGTTTTCTTGCAAATATCTGAAGTAAATTGAAAAGCAGAGATTCCTGCAAGTGTCCAACTCAGGTCTGCAAGATTTGCCTTCAGATTGTTTCACAGTTCTGCTAAGTCATGAATGCTGTACAGTCCAGCAAGCTAAAACTGTGGGTGCTGGCACTCCACAGATCAGCACAGCGCTCTGAAAGCTGACTCTTGTCCCACAGCTTGGAACATCAGGCTGGTGAACAGGTCAAAGAAGCTGGGTTTTTTTCCTCAGCTCTGTGGAGTTTTGGTGGATAGAAAGATAGCATGAATTCCTGTTTCAACATCCTATTGCAAGACCCTTTAGAAACAAAATGCAGCAACGACAGTAACAGATAGCTGTTGCAGGTACACAGTGGTCTGAAGGACTGAAGTCCAGGATAAAGGAGCTGCTCAAGTGCCCAGGGTTTGTGAGTCTGCTCCATATCTATGACAAGCATTAGCCATAGTTTCAAGAGAAGGAGGCCCCTATTGGTGATTTTGTTGAGTTGGGGGAGAGGATTGAAATTATTTGCTTCCAGTTGAGTTCATTGTTCCCAAGATAACTCTTCTTTACTCACAAAGGAGATAACAAGATTTCATGGTTTCTGCCACAGATCATTTGGATAGATAACCTTGATGGTTAGGTCACCAGGATGTCCCAGCTGCTGAGCACTTGTGAGAGCCAAGAAAGATCAGCTGTGCATATTATGCCTGAAGGACTGTGGTGAAACAGGAGAAAACAGTTCTGACCTTACTAACAGTAGTTGATTTCTGCAGGATATTTATACAATGGGAGAAGGCTTCTGCTTTAATATGACAAATGATAGATCAGGAAACCAAAAGTACTGGTAAAGGTGACAATCCAGAAAAGTTAAACACCTTGGGTGCTAGAAAGGTCAGCAAACTGGAATAGCCAAAGAACTCCCAGCCAATGTATGCATCAACAGATACAATCCCTAGTCTCACTGATCTATGTGTAATCTGCCTCTTTCATGTAAATTGAACCCTGTATTGCCACTGACATGGGTCCTCCCATCCTCTTGTCAGTTGGGAGCTGCTTGTTCTGGTGTGTTTCTTCTGTCAAATGGTGAGTCAAATGAAGGAACTAATTTGACTGGACAAACCGAATAACTGACCCAGTTCATAGCAAATCTTTCTAGTTTGTCTCACTATGTAGCCACCTTTCACTGGTGTAAAGGAGGTGAAAATAAGAAGCTGGGATGCAGAAAAGGGTAGGACTCTAGGATCATCTTCTGAATTCTTTTAGAAAACAGAAAATGTGATAAAATTGCTACTGTTGCACAGTCTGGGGAAGCCTGAGCTGTGAGCAGGGGAAGATGCCCAAGGAGAAGCATAGTCTCTGGTCATTGTCACAGGGGACATTGATTTGGTTCTTGAGTGTTGGCCTATATATTAGGTTTTTCAGTACTAGAAGTGACTTAAATATAGATGACATAAGAATGTAGAAGATGACAGAAGAGCTTTTTGGTGCTGATCAGTGTCATTGTGGTCAACAAAACTGATTTTTCCTTATCCTTTTCCTTTGCCTTATCTTGGTTTGAATTCTCAGTAAGCCCTGAATTAAAAATAAAACTCAACAACAAATCACTCCCCTCCCCGCCAAACTCAAATCAAACACCTTTACAAAGAGAATTTCTAAACTCAAAATACAGAGTGAATTCCCTACTTGTAGGCTGAATCTTGATTAGAGTCATCAGTGAGAACATCTAATGAAGCCCACTTGGCTTTGGACTCAGCCAAAGATAGATGCCTGAATCACTTATGTGCAGACGCTTACATGAGAGCTAGATGTCTGATCAATTGAGAGCTTATCAATACAGTCAGTGGAGACCAGAAAGCTATCCATTAATTATTCATTTGGTCAAATATATGTATGGATTAAAGAGTGAGTTGAACAGTTCTCTAGATTCTACCAACTGTAATGACTAGATCTCCATTATATAGCAGCAGTTTACGATTCTAGTTCGTATGTACACACTCATTTTAGGTACCTGAATCTGCAAACTTAATTTTTTATCCCAAAAGATAAATAGAGATTAAAGCTGCCTTCACTACTGTTGTACCATCTAATATTGCGAATGCTTCATTCTCCTATGTAAATGCTTTATTTTATAATAGCTTCCAAACCAATACCAAAATTTCTCCATGATAAAATATTCTGCCACTTGCCACTCTGGTACTCAGATTTTACAACTTAGAGCTCAGAGGGTTTTGACTGAACGTAAACCTTTTGGCATTGCTGAGTGTCCATAATCGTATGTGTATCCATGGTAACTTCAGGAGAGAAAGTATGGCTGTATAATCCTTCTTAAGTAATACAATGTTATGTTTTTCTTGGTAGAAAAAGAGATGCTAGCTAGTCATAAGCATATTAAACACTCTGTGAATATCAAAGTTGCACATATACTGCTTACCAGCAAAATGGAAATTGTTTTAGTAAAATTGTAATGTGTGGTAATACTTCAGGAATATCAATACAAAATTTCTGGAGCTTCTGTTCTGAATAAAGGTGGGCAAACTAACTTCAGATCAATTGTTTTAGTTAAATCTCCTTTCTCTTAATCTTACAGTTCAATAGAAAAGTTGTAACTAATCATGCCAATCTTGTTGCTTACCAGAAAAAAGGTTAAATTATTCTCTGACTAATTAAAATGGAAATTACACCCTTTTAATATCCTATAGTCGTGTATGATAGCCTAAATATGTTCATATAAAAGTTTTTGTATGGTGTAAATGATTCAAAAATCAACATGATATAACAGTACTGTTATATTTTTAAGTAGGGTTTTTTTCCTTGTTTTCTTGTTTTATTATTTTGGATTAGGAAAAATACAGAATATTTTAGACACAGTTATGACTGTTATTTAAAACCCAAAAATATCTGGACACCATTTTTGTTTTGTACTTTTCAGCTTTCATCCTGTGGATCTTAGTAAAGCCTGTAGGAACTGTAAGACTGTTGTCTTATTGACAAGAAACAGCAGAAGTTGTACACTTCCACAAGTAAAATTAAACACAAGGCACACTTTGGTGCTCATGCTTAACTAAAACAAGTTTTGTATGCCTACTCCCTCTAGCATTTGAGGTCTATAGACGTACGCATGTGGATAGAAAATAAGTGTAGCTGAAGAGACACAGATTTGAAAAACAAAAGTGAATTTGCTGTAAAAGAGAAAGAAAAAAAGTTCAATTTCATACACAGGCAAAATGGTTTCTAAACGGAAGGGGTTTTTTTTCAGTCTTCCATGAGTCTTCAGCTGCTTTCTAATGGGACACACAAACTGAAGAGGAATGCAAGCATAGGTTCTCATCCCACAGCAATTTTCTTCTCCAACTGCTGGCCCACAGAAATTTGGCATCTGTGCTTTCCAGCCATGAAAGTAATCCATTGAGTGGAAACCTGGAGTTTTTTTCTTTCTTTCTTTTTTTTTTTTTTCTTCCCATCTATGAGATACATTTGGTGTTTTGGTGTTCTTCACAACGTCAGAGATTGATTATGCTTAGCACTGTTTCTATTTAAAGAAATAAGACTGGGAGTTCTGACATTACTCAGTACGTTTTTCTTTGCTTTCCCTCTCCCTCAGTCATGGAGGTGGGCGGGCAGGGAGAGGAGAGGAGATAATGAAGTAAATTTACAGTAGCTGTATTTTGTCCAACAAGGTAATTAGGAATCCAACAAAGATAAGAATGAGACTGTAGGTCCTGAAGATTTTAATTCTGAGAAATCTGTCATAGTAGAGCCCTCATTGTAAACAGGGAAATGTCCAATGTAGAAATGGTAAGGAAGAAAACCTCCATTTTGGACCAGGATCAGAGAACAAGAAAAAGGACTATAATCCAGTTTCCCTGTAAGTGTCTGCAGACTCTTACGTTTTTCAAACTAAAATGCTCCAAAGTCTATCATTCACACATTGGTAAGGTAGGAAAACAAAAGATCTAGACTCAGTTGTATTCCATTAACTGTGCATCTGATGTTGAAGAGTATGATAATCCCAAGAAACTGGAGTAACGGAGCTCTAGAAGAAGGATAAACTGATTACACAGAATTATAGAACTGGAAAGGCTCTTGGATGCTCAGTGCAAAGCATCGCACACTCCTATTCCAAGGGAAGAATCAACTATAACATTTGTGATTTTTTTTTTTATATTTGTTTGTCTACTCTGTACTTAGAAACCTCAAATGACTTCCAAAGTTAATGACTTCCAATGGTTCAGTTTCTTTTATAATTTAGTAAGTTTTTCTTATAATAGCTGTGCCAAATTATGCAGCCTGCATGTATTGTCCTGTTCCTGGATACATTCATAACATGTAGTCACAGAACCAGAATGATCTAGTCTGGTGATGTGCCTTTTGGCAGCAATTTTTCTTCGAAAGGAAAATGCTGGTCTGTTATTTTAAATAATTCTCTGCTGGATCCAGAGCTAATTGCTTTGTTCTCATATTAAGTGTTGGTCTGGAAGTGTCACAGCATGTTTCAATATGTGAAGTCAGCTGGTTAAGCAATTGTGATAATAAACAAGAAAACTTACGGAAGTTTAAAACTACTTAGGAATAAATAAGTAAGCCCTGAGTAACTTTAACACTGCTCTGAGCAATATACTTTAAAACTTGTGAGACCTTTGTATATATTTTCTAGAGGGCTGCACGGGCTGGAAAGATCACTCACTTTTGATTTAAGCAGACTCAATTCTCTAAGGAACCTGTTGATCTGGAATTCTGTGCATAGGAGGGAGTGAGCTGGATGTAATTCAAATATCATACTTCAACAAACACTCAAAGAAATGGTATAAAAGTATCTATGAAGTCTCTTTGCTCTTTTTCTTGGAGGAATCTGGCTGCTGGAACAGAAATAAGTTATGGAAAACATTGCATTATAATAGGATGGAGGAAGGTGCCTTGGAAATAAAGGGCATATCCATGTCTAGATGGCTTAACCTGCTACAGAATTCCCATAATCTATCCAGATAGACAGGAATTGTGGTTATGGGTGCTGAATCCATCTATGCTGAAATTTGAAATAGATTCCATTTTGCCAGGAGAATAATAAACAGAAATTCCATTCAGACATCCCAGTTTACTAATCTCTTGGCTTTTCTTGTTGATTTACCACAGGGTAGGGGGCAGAAGGGAAGTATAAGTTTCCAGTTAAAGCTCCACAAAGTTCAAACTTGTTGTTTGGTAACTCTTCCTGGTGGACAATACCATCTCACTTAAGCTACACACCTATGATGGCCTGGCAGTTTCATCTGAAAAATAACTGTTGGGTTTTTTTCCATATGCTGTACCATGACATTAGAGATCTGTGGAAGTACTTAAGTGACATTCCTCACAATTTCAAAAGAAGACTCTATGAAAGACTTTCTTCACGGTTCACTTTAAACTTTTGAACTTAATTTCCTTTGCTGATCAGCCACAATAGCATTTGTTAACCTTACAGGCACAAAGCCCTTGTTTTCCCTTATTTGAAATCTGGTGGGGAAAATAATTTAAAACAAATATTAAACATTAATTCTTAATTGGGTCACTGTATTATGCATAATTTTTCATAGACAATTTAAACAATTTTAGTGATGTAAGTATATATACTGTACTACAGAGAATGCATGATTTAACTGTAATAATGAGATTTTTATTTGGGGTTTTTACTCTGAAGACAGCTAAGAAAAATCTCAGAGCTTCCCAAAACCACTCTTTCCAAAGAAACCACAATGTTACAGAGCCCTTTCATCATCCAGCATACGGTTCTGTAGAACACAAAAATATACACTGTACTACTTTAAATTAATTCATATTTGCAGGAGAGACAGTCTGTGTGAGTGTGTGCAATTATGAAATGCATTTTTTTTTTCCTCTTGACTTTTTTAGCTGCCTCGCCCCTTTTATTTGAACACATACATATGGTGTGTGAGAGTGAGCAAGCTCTCTGTAAATGTTTGGAAGGAGCATCTGTCAGACAATAAAATTTACAAGAAAACATGCTTCTTATTTAAAGTGTATCCACTAGAACTATTGTGTTGGAATCAGTTCATTTGTATTGCTTGGAGGCATTAATAACAGCAGAGAACTGTAAAGGCACCAGAAAACTCGAACTGTTACTAAGAATCCAAGGTATTTTTTTAAAGCATTTCATCTATTCGGCATCACAGTCTTCTCACAGAAACCTGAACCAGTTGACAGACAGGAAACTTCTGATACTCCATCCAAAAAGATTGCAAACAAGAAGATGGCACGCTTTTTGCAAACCTGGAAAGTCTAAAGATTACAATAATTGTTGGACCAAAGGGACCCTCTTCAGGCATAAATAGTAAGACTCCTACTGTCTTCTCTTGCAGACCAACTCAGCTGCCAGCAAAAGCAGGTGCTCTCCTCCTGCCAGTGCTCCAGAGGAAATATTTAGTGAGTATTCACAGCTCTTTTTACAAATTAATGTATTATTAGCATTTTAGTAATATATGTATAGTTTTCTCAAAGGACAAAAGCATTTAAAAAGAAAGTTTTAAGGCTGTTATTTTAAACAGTTTCTGGAGTTCAACAGTCTGATGCAATTACCATATTGATTTAAAACAAAAATTTGCACAACATATGACAGCAACTTTAAAAAAATATTACTTTTGACAAATGTGTACCTTAAACAATCTGAAGCAATTACAATGTATTTTTTAATGCACAAGTTATGACAGCAAAGTAATTTATATAAATATGAAATGTATCTGGTTTTAAACGTTATGCTATAAAACAGCCTTTGTAGAACACAATTTTAAAACAAATCATTTCTTTTGGCAAAGTAACCTGCTATTTAATCTTTAGAAGAATAAATATATCACTAATGTCTTCCACAGAAACAGTTGCCGCTCTAATTAATTCAAGATGTGACTCTAATAAGATTTCAAAAGAAAATCAGAAACAGATTTTTCTCAGAAGTAGTACTGTGGACAAGGTTAAGAGATTTTTATTTTCATTAGAAACACTTGTCCCAGGTAGAGTTACAGATTTGTAGTATATAGCATGGAAATATCAAATCTGAAAGCATGATAATAATGTTTTTAGAAGCATAATGATTTTTAGTGTTTCAGATATATGCTGCCTTTTTGGTTATAACTTACGGTACGTTACATTTTATTAGGTAACTGTTATTCAATTTTGAGTTTAGAGTGACTAATATGGCTAACATTTTTTTTTTCTTTTTGTGTGGAAGGGAATGGAAAACCTGATGTTTCTCTACCACTCCTGTAAATTTATCTGGACATTACTTGTAACAATACTAGGTCATGCCAGCAGCTTGCCTGTGGGTGATGATTCTATTTGCACAGCCGAGGAACTTGCTAAGTACAGCATAATCTTCACAGGGAAATGGAGTCAGACTGCTTTCCCTAAGCAGTATCCACTTTATAGGCCCCCAGCACAATGGTCGTCAATGCTAGGTAAGTGAAGTATGTACAGTTTTAAGAACAGATAAATCTCTTAACTGCTGTGATCTTTTCTTTTTTTTTTCTTAATACTCAATGTTAAGATAACTAATGAAAAAGGAAAAAAGTAGCCAAAGTTATTAAGAATGAAATGCAAAAATCGAAGTATCCACAATGTTTTCAAAAATTTACAAGTGTTTTCAATTGACTTCTGTTTTCAATTGGCTGCAGCTGAAATAAACAGCGATAAGCCAAATGTTTTAGTGTTCACTCATTTTTATACACAATTTCTTAAACCTTAGAAATAAAACAGAGAAATTGAAGAAATAGGGACAATCTAAACCAGACTTTTATGTCATGCCATGTATTCACTCAAATAGGTGTTACTCATAGTTCTGACTACACCATGTGGAAAAAAAATGAATATGCCAGCAATGGTGTACGTGATTTTGCTGAAAAAGGTGAAGCATGGGTATTAATGAAAGAGATTGAAGAAGCTGGAGAGAAAATTCAGAGTGTACATGGAATCTTCTCTGCTCCTGCCATTTCCAGTGGTATAGGACAAACCAACACTGAATTAGAAGTGCATTCAAGACATCCCTTAGTAAGTAAATATACATATTGATTTTAAAAGTTTATTTTATGTCACTAGCACCCAAAATTAAATATTTGAGTTCTCATCTGTAGGAGCAATATAATGGCAAGAGTCAGTAAAAAAAACATGTCACATTGCAGGGAGCACTGCACAGGTTCTATAAAGTAGAAGAGCATATTGCCATTTATTTAAAAAAATTTTAGTTTAAAATTACTATAAGCCGGACTGGAGCATTTCAAAATAAGTGATGCAATCCTGACGGATCACTTTGTTTCATTAGGTTTCATTTGTTGTACGAATTGTTCCAAGTCCTGACTGGTTTGTGGGTATTGACAGCCTAAACCTCTGTGAAGGAGACCACTGGATGGAAGAAGTATCAGTAGATCTATTTCCGTATGATGCTGGAACTGATAGTGGTTTCACATTTTCCTCCCCAAACTTTGCCACTATTCCACAGGACACAGTTACAGAGGTAGGTGTATATACATAGTTTAGCACTTCATGCCTATATATTTTAAGTCCTCCCTTTAAAAGATAACTCATGTGAAACTGATTTCAGCAGTGCTCATGCTCTCTCTCTATGGATTTATTACATAGCTGATAACGCTACTGCTTTTGTTTATTTTCTGTATCTTTCAAATGTATTAGACAAATGGAGATAGTTTGTGAAAATCTGCTTTACATTTAAAGTATTTTTCTGTAAAAGCTGAGTATTTTTAGATGATGTATAATGATTCTTAAACACCAGGAAAATAAAAATTAATCACAAAAGTCCTGGCGTTACTAAATATGGATCTAAACAGGAAAATTCTTCGTAGTGAATATTGATATGGGGAGGAGTTTTCAGTTAAAAACATTGCTGAAACCTGAAACTCTTACATTTGATGGAAGGGAGCTAAGGAAAAGCAGAGGAGAATTTTTCATTACTACTGCGGTGACCCCACTTTCAATCTCTTTTGCTTGCTCAGTACTTTATATGCCTCATACTTCGCTTTTGTCATCTAAGGGTGGTGGAAAACAGATCATTTTCATTCAAATGTTTTGAATAATATAAGCATTCAGTCAATCCTCTCTTTAAGGTCAGTTTTTCTAGAGCCAAATGCTGTGCTAATGAGTAATGAGAAAAGGAACAGAGAAGCTGGAAAACAATAATTTTGGCTTCCTATATCTGTATGACAGCTGCCATAGCATACCTAATATTATTATTTAATACTTTTGTATCCTTCTTTGTAATAACATTCACTTCTTCCCATCAGACCACTCCATACATTATTATGTTCTCAGTACCTCCCACCCTAGTTCCCTATCCAATGAATCCCAATTCATTGTGCCCTGTCTCAAAACATTATGCACAAAAATTCTGGGATTACCAGCAGTAGCTGTGTGAACTGTGGTTCATAGAAACTGTATATGTGCATTTTACTTGCTAAAAAGTATTAACATGACGTGTAAACATGATTTTATAGTTATCATCTTACTAATATGGCATAGTTTCTTTAAGGTTCCCCTTTTTATTTCACAGATCACTTGTTCTTCTCCAAGTCACCCAGCAAACTCATTTTATTATCCCAAACTCAAAATTTTGCCACCTATTGCTCAAGTAACAATGGTGAAATTAAAGAAAAACCAGCTTGGTCTTCCTGCATCTTTTCTTAATGTTGCAGCTAAAAGCAATGAAATAATAGACTCTGTCTCAGGTAAGTGATTAGTACTTTGATATGTGCAATTCTGTTATTTCCATTCATTCAGAAAATATGTGGAAATCTGGCAGGTGATGTGGATGAAATAGGTGATTAGGCAGAATACTCTCCTATCTGCATTGAAATAGTTTCCAGGCTCACAGATGGGAAATAAAACAAGCCTGTTGACATAAAAGAGAATCCCTGAAAGAATAAGGAAAGGATTTCATATTTGAGCTATGGTTCAAAGCTTTGGGTTATATCCACAGTGAGGGCTCCTCAGGCCTCAGCATCAGCATAGATCAGTGAAGTTTACGAGAAGTAAACTACACTTGATGAAAATCAGAGTTCACAAATTCTTTGCAGCTTTGAAGTAAATACTCATCCTTAAGTTTTTACATGACGATAGAGCAAAATAACTCCTATTGTTGTCTCTTTCTGGGGCAGATGACTTGATAGTTGTATGCAATAAGAATTGATAGAATTCAATTGATTTGGACATATTTGTGATAGCAACATGCATTCTGACAACAGAAATAACGTTCTCTCATTTTTTTTCCTTAAAAATATTAGCTAATAACCTTGCTTAGGTAGGAAGACATGAAACTATTTATTCAAGTTAGTCTTAAGGTTAATTTTTAACTCTCCAAATTAACAAATATGTTACTTGCTCTAACGGAAAGATAGCCATTGGACAGTGCCCACTGAGATTTTTCTCTTTACACTTTTCTAGTAGCTTTTTACGAAGTGTAAGAGGAAAGATTAAGAGTAAAAAGACTGACAATCTAAATAATATTTGAGACAGCAATAAGTTAAATCCCCAATGTATTCCTAGCTGCTGTGTTCCAAGAAGAGTTTCTCCAGAATAAGTCTGAAGATTGCACGCCTCTGGCTCTGCGCTGAAGTCACCTCACAATCACTAAACAAAGCTTATTCCCTACACAGCTAATAATGCATGATTTATACTTCAATAAATGTATTTTTCTATCAATTTATGGTATTTTAATGTATTTCTATTAGTAAAGAAGACACATTGAGAGTGCTACATATCTCGTTTTCAGTCATAAGCCTTTTCCACAACATTTGAAAGGAATATTTGTCCCTCTTCAAGATATAAATTTAAAACAAGGCATTTAAAGTGTAGTATTTGAAAAGAATTTTTAATAATATATCCCCACTTTATTGTATATTAACCAGAAACTCAGTCTATTAAAAAGACACATTTAATTACCAGACATCAAACTGTGGCCCTCATTCCCACTAGAAATACAGGAACGAGAGATCTTCACAGAAGTGGCAAGCTCCATTGTAATACCAGAAATATTTACCCAGAGGCCACACATTTAGTATGGTTTTATGCACACCTATCTTACCCACAAATGATATAACATACAGTTTTGATGCAATTTCCTGTGACAAGCAATACTTTTATTTAACCTGCTAAGGAATAATAACCTATATTTCTATTATATATATTTCCAATGGAAGTATACATTATGAAAAGTACTTTAGAGTTTCTGACTTCTTTTCTTGCAGTGTATTAAAACTATATTGAAAACACTGTCAGTATTAAAAAGCTTCTAGTGACAGAGTAACTTTCTTAGCAAAGGGAACAGTAGTGTGCATACTAAACAATAGCATGATTTAATGATAAAAAAATGGGACTTTTCTTTATTTCTGAAGCAAATTTGAATAGAAGTTAAATGGAATTTGATATGAACAACTATAGGAACAATATTTATCTGCAAAGAAATACAAATATACCTAAATAAACCAGAGAAAAGCTTTAAACCTGGTGTTTTTAACAAGCCATGCAAAGGTAAATGAGTTACAAAATTGATAGTAAATGGTTTTTAATGTAATTTTTCAAATGGAATAATTTTAATAATTGTTTTCTTTGACAGGAATTCTGTATTTTTCGTTCAATAAATAGTATGCTGCACTGCTGATATAGTAACTCAGAGAGTCTCCAAACTGCAATAATAATGATAGTAGCAGTGTCAATGAGCTTAGGAGCTGAAAAGAGTCGTTTGTATTTATGAGACAACATAAGGATTTTATTAATATCACATGTATTTTTGTATAAGAAAGGACACTATTTGATCATCATTCCTTAATACTTTGCCAACTATGTATCTGCCTTAAGCAAAAATTTATGTAAAGTTACCTTTTTCTTGTGTATATTGCAGAAACACCACTGGACTGTGAGGTTTCACAATGGTCTTCCTGGGGTCTCTGCAGAGGTCTTTGCAGAAAAACAGGGACTAAGATCAGAACTCGTTTTGTACTTCTTCAGCCTGCCAATAATGGAATGCCTTGTCCAAATCTGGATGAAGAAACAGGATGTGAACCAGAAAATTGTGTCTGAAATAAAGAAAAGATAATAATTTAGATAATTTAAAAGTAGGATAAGTTCAACTAAATCTAAACTACATGTCAGTCAATGCTCCTTATAATTTGGGTATACTAGCACTATTTTGCTGAAAAGGTATACTAGCACTATTTTGCTGAAAAGGTATATTAACCTGGTTTCAAAAGTTGTTTTTTTAATATCAAGGTTTTAGGGGGTTAAATTCCTAAGGTTTAGTACGACAACAGTACTTGATCATTTACAGACCTAAAAATCCCAAATAAATCCTTGCAATAAATATACTGTAAATTCTTGGAGTACCCTCTAGTGGCAGAAAATAAGACATTTCAAAAAATTATCCTTCACACATGTAAAAATCTTTCTGTCACAAAATCTAAACTAATAACGTTCTTAAATACTGTAATTTGTTGATCTACATCTATTTATACCTAGAAATTAGGGTTTCTTTTCTCTAAATTATGTTTTTATAATTTATTGGCATTTTTGTTGTCTTTCTAAACATGTTTACTATGCATTTCTTCAAAAACTACTTACATAAATCAGAGAGACCAGATGTTTGCAGTGTGGTTAACACAACAGTATAACTGAGTAAGTTGTCTTGACACTTCTGAACATCTAAAAATGTATTTCTATTTTTTACTCAAAAGTGAGAAGAGTATCTGTCCTAAGGACACTCAGCCAACAGCATTCCTAGAAAAAAAAACAGAAGTGTTGATACTAGTAGAAAAATTCAGAACTTGATTAAAAATGTTAGCTGAGTTTTAAAAACTGACTGATTATTGGTGTGTGTCCCCCATGAGACAACTATCTGAAAGTTAACACTGTTGACCATAACATAAATTACATCATCTTTATGTATTTAGTAAATGTGTCCATGTTTCTTTGAATGTGTTTGCTGCTCTTTGTGTCATCCTAAACTTTTTAATAGAGAAAACTTACCAATGTTTTAATATTATCTAAAATTGAAGTATACACAGATATAGCAAAACACAATATGTTAGAAAGTGTTCCTGACTGCAAGTTTTAATGCTTAAATAAGCATTATAGAATGAATATAACACGGCTTGTAAAGAATGGTGGCTACCAACTGGGAAAAGAATTTTGTAATAACACTGTTCAATAGAATATGTTTACAGTCATCCACAAAACTTCTAGAACACACTGCAATTTTACAAATATACAGTGCAGATATTGAACAGGAGAGTTGTTTTGAGTAAGTTCTTTTTGGAATATGCCAAATATCAGAAAATTTATTACATATTCTCTGTAGGGCTGAAACATTTAAAAGGTGCTCTGTATTTTTTTCCAAGAGTTATATCTTGCAAAGACCCAAAGAAATTTGAAACTTTATCAGGCCAGACTAAATTCATCCTGCAAATGCTGATAAAAGCACAGTTGTTTGAGCTAAGTACAGGAATTTCCACATCTTCATTCTTCAGTTTCCCACTGTTGCCTGTTTTTCAAAATTGTTTCACTTACTCTTTTTATTACAACTATTTCTTTTGGATTCCCTTGTTTCTATTCTATAAAGGAAATCGTGTTTCCATTTTAGTATCAGTTTCATATTTTGTGTTTATTTAATTTCTCTGCCTTTTCAATTTTTCTCTTTCTTCTTTTTATATTAATTTTTACTCATTCTATATTTTCTGTTAAACTTATTTACTGTGTAGTTACACAGTTATTGCCATCTCAGAAAATAAGCATATATTGAAGCATATATTTAAATATTTTGAGGACAGGAATTAATTTGAAATCAATTGATCAACTGGTGATTAGACTAAATTCAGTAAAGGTCTTGGGCAGAAATCTGACGCAAGTCTAAATTATGACTTAAGGAAAGGAAACCCAGAAACCACAAGATACCCTTGGAGGAACCTTCCCGGTAGTTCTCTAAACACTAGGGTTTTTCTTCTTCTCATGTCCAGAACAACCAAAGACCTAGACCCAGTAGAAGAGTATCCGCACCTGTAATTGTACACATGACTCAAATCTAGGATTTCAGTCCTATGAGATACAATTTGATAGTGGAGCAGTCCCACTCAAATTGCTAAAGCCAGAAGTTTCCTAAAGGACACCGAAGAAGAAGGAATAAGAGGGAGAGGTGGTGTAGAAAGGGAAGTGAATACGTAAAAGGCCAATACACTTCAAGAAACTCCAATTAGTGAAAAATAACTTTTCTATTTTAGAGTGTTAATATACATGAACATTTATTGCGAGTTCTTTCAAGTAGAAGTTTCCTGGCCAGTCAGTTACCTGCATATGTTTTGGTTTTTGTAAGCAGTAACTTCAGGAGACCTTGGTAAATACGGCATCCTTTAAGGATGCCCGAGTGGCTGCATAACGTTTGGTGCGTAAATATTGTTCCAGGTATTCACTTTGCAAACACCAGGGATGGAGACATTTCTTGGCAAGACTGTGGATACAGTGAGTTATAGCAAAGCACATTTCTCATAATATATCTTTATTAAACCGATTAGTGAGGTATGTGATCCCTGTGTGGATATGGCTAGGCCTTTGTAGCTTTTACTTTCAGCACAGTCTTGGATTTGTCTTAAAAATTTTGGAACATTGGAGAAACACAGAGCAACTCTTCCTTCCCTTTCCCTTACATCCAATGTTATAGATGGCTGGCAGTCAAGATGCTGTGGTCCTAAATAGATGAGATTTAGGGAAGGAAATAGGTAAATTAATTTCTGGGTTAAACTAATCTTAGAAAATACTTTCGAAGGAAACTTGAAATGGATTTGTAAAGAAATTTTTTTTTAGCAAGAACATTTTGTTGGAAGAATCAGCTTTGACACCTTGGCAGATATTCTTGCAGAATGGAAGACATGGTTAAAGGTAACTATAGCAGCAAAAAAAGTGACCACACACTTGAACTGTGGTCCTACAAAAATAATGAACACCAAATTCAATTTCTATAGTGGAATAGAGTACCTCTTTACTGACAATAGCTTGTCCAGTACCTTAAGGAATTTAAGGACAGTTAGCTGTGAACAAACAATGGCTCTTCATATTGTCTCCTCGTTAGGCAGGAATACCAGTTGAAGCTATGTATGTATTTACACTTTCCTGTGGGCTGTGCCTTCTCTGCAGACATCCAATACAGCATCTGGCTAGTTAATGACTGGGAAAAAAAAAACAGAGTATTTTTGTGGATAAGTCAGGAAGGGCAGATGTGATCTATGAACTGAACTGAAAAGCTCTTCCTCGTACCTTAGCATAAATGTTGGCTGTGTGAGCCTTAGGTGGACTAAAGGAGAGAACAGAGATTTTGTTCTAATAGATACTCCAAAATGACTGTGATGGATGCCCAGGGGCGTGAGAGCGGGTGGGTGTGTGTGAGAGAGAAACAGACTTACTAACTGCAGTTTGAGGTTCTGTTCCATTTTGCCAAGTAAATATGCCTTCTCACAACCAAGGAGAAGCTGTATCAGAAGGGACAAGTAGGCTGACTCTAACTGACCAAACCTCATCCACCACACCTACAAAACTTTGTAGGCAATTGTCAAAATGGTAGAGGGTCTGCTGTTACAGATAATTTTGAGGAGGAACAGTTTTGGACTCAGCTCTACTTCTTGAAAAACAGCCACACAGCCCAAGTTAAGCATGGTCACGGCAACTAATGTGAGCCTAACTTCTAGAATGGGAGAGAAAGTGTATGCCAGCCTTTCTGATCACTGAATGAGCACTGTCCCCAGCAGGACATATTAGAGTACTTAGTTGTACCGGAGGCAAGAAAGTCCATTCCATGATGTCGTGGTTTTGTTAGTGAGGGGGGGCCTAAGGTGGTAGCTTCTGTAGGAAACTGCTAGAAGTTGCTCCCCTTTGTTCAGTGGACTCAGCCGGGCCTAGGGCGGACCCGCTGCTGGCCAAGGCCGAGCCAATTGGTAGCAGAATGTTCCATGATAACGCCTCTGCGATAACGTATTTAAGAAGGGGAAAACAGAAAAAAAAAAAGAGAAGATGTGAAGAAGCTGAGCGGGGGCAGAGGTGCAGAGGGGGAGGCGCAGGCCTCATGGGCCTTGCAGGCCTCACCCTCTGGCCTCTCGCCAGGCAGCCGACTGGGCCCGACTCAGTCCAGCCCGGCTGCAAGAAGTGGAGAGGAGATGAGAAGTGAATAAGATGTAAAAAGGATCCTGAGAGACATCTGCCGGCCTGTTGTGAGGAACAGCTGCAGACGCCAAGGTCAGTTCAGAAGGAGGGGGAGGAGTAACGTGGCTCCTGGCCAAGATTCCTCTGCAACTTGTGGTGAAGACCATGGTGGAGCGGGTTGTCCCCCTGCAGCCCATGGAGGTCCACGGAGGGGCAGAGATCCACCTGCAGCCCATGAAGGACCCCACGCTGGGGCAGGTGGAGGCCTGAAGGAGGCTGTGGCCCATGGAGGGCCCGCTGGGACAGCTGTTCTAGAGGGACTACACCCCGTGGAAGAGATGACCCAAGCCGGAGCAGTTCCACGAAGGACTGTGGCGTAGGGGTGGGACCCCACAACAGAGCAGGGGAGGAATGTGAGGAGTTCTTCCCCCAACCATGAAGCAGCGGCGTAAAACAACGTATGATGAACTGACCGCAACCCCCATTCCCTCTTCCCCCCCTGTGCCGCTCGGGGTGGGGGGGAAGGTAGAGATAATGTTAAGCTTGGGAAGAGGGAGGGGTGGATGGAGGTTATCTTGTTCTCTGTCTCATTATCCTGCTATTTGTATTAATAAATGAATAGTTTTCCCCAAGTCGAGTCTGTTTTGCCCGTGATGGTAACTTTAAGGATTTCTCCCTGTCCTTATCTCAAACCTCGAGCCGTTTTTCTTATATTTTCTCTCCCTCTATTCTCTCGGAGGGTGGGGGGAGTGAGAGAGAGACTGCGTAGTCTGGTCCTGATTGGGGCTGAGCTACGACACATGATATTCCCAGTCCCAGGTAATTGAAATACATTGAGAATATCCAGTCTGATCTATCCAACATAATGTCAGCCTACTTCATTACAATATTTAACATGCTCAGAAAACAAGTCTAGCACTTGATGAAGCAATTCTGAAATCAGCTGAATCCTGTTTAATTTGATGTACTACACAAGTTGTGTCCATGGTAACTTACAGGTACAGTGAATGCCTGAGACAACAAAATGCTCTCCATATGCTGCATGAAAATCTGATCACCTGGAGGCTGACTCATTTTTGTTCATTTGAAGTCCAGCAGCCCTACTATGTGTCATGGTTTAGCTCCACCCAGCAGCTAAAATACCACAAAGTCTTCCACACACTCTCCCCCATCACCACTACAGTGGGATGAATCAGCAGGAGGAGAATCAGAAAAGAAAGTAAAACTCATGGGTTGAGATAAAAACAGTTTAAGAGAACAACAGAGGAAAAGAAAACAGAGATAGAAAACAGACAAACAAAAATAACAGTAAAATATCTAAGCACATAATTAATAGTACAATAACTCAGAGCAGATCCTGACACCCAGCTCCCTCACCACCGTTCCCACTTTATATCCTGCGCAAGATGTGACATGGTATGGAACAGCCCTTTAGCTAAATTGAATAAACTATCTCAGTTGTTGGCTAATTAGTAAGCTATCCTAGTTGTGTCCCCCAGCCACAGGTGCTACCAGCTCCAGTTCCTCTCCCAGCTCAGGTGAAAATTAACTTTATCCTACCCAGAACCAGGACACTATGTTAGCATTTGCTAGCTAATAATATGTCTGCCCCAACTAGTCAGGGTAGAGTGAAGGATAAAGTGGTGTCCTTTTGTACACCTTGTGTTCTACAATTGGATCATGAAATTTTGGAAACCTCAAATAGTCAATTAAAAGCTAAAAGGATGATTGTTATTCAGAAAATCTCCCCCCCCCAATGTCATATTCATTAGTGTTTCAGATTCTTTTATTGTTCAAGTTCTTTTGACTTTCTTATTCATACTTCTTTCAGGCTTTTTATGTAGTCTCTGTGGGTTTTGTACAGGTGTGTACATATGTCCAATGATTTAGGTTGGAAGTTACAAGATTTCTTAATAAAAGAGGAATGAAGCTCTGGAATAATCATGCAGAATAAATGGGAAATATAAGTTAACAAGTTCATTTAAGTTGAAAATTGAGCAGTTTATAGAAAGAGATAACCAATATTGTTGCTTATAGTAATCTAGAGAAATGATCTCAAGTACCTAAGAAGTGCTTTCCAGTTTCATGTTCTATGTGTTTAAAATAAAATTTTAATGTAGGTGCTGGGAAGGAAGAAAGATTTTACAAGTTCTCTTTTTCATGTTATCTCATTCTGCAGAACATATTGTAGTTATTTATAAATGTGTAACCACCAGCTGCCTTTTCTCACAGTTTTTATACCTCTCTCAAAAATACACTGATAAGCAGCAAGCAAGGAATGACCACAGCACTGCATACATTTGTAAATAGTTACCTTCAAAAGCAGTACAACTGGGATACATAAAAACCATGAAAAGCCAATTAACAGGATTTCTTATGAACTTTTGGATTTCTTTTTCACTTGCTTTATATTTTCACAGTGGAGAAAGAGAAGAGAAATGTATAATCGAAGATGTTCCCAGTGACACGTTGGTAATTGGTAGGTACCTGTCAATGTTATACAATGATCTAACCTATGCAATCATAAAGATACCTTGTAATGTAGCCGGAAAATCTGTGACTGATAAATGTGGTAAAATTATGGTGATATAAAAGAGGGCAGATTGAAAGTAAACACCTGCAGCAGGGGTCAGTCATAATGTCCTCACACATTGTGTGTATCCATCATATAAATAAGTGTAGATTTTCAGAGCGTTTAACTGATTAGACAAAGAAAAAGACTGTCTTCTAATTCTACAGCAGTAGAATGCTGCCTCAGTGTGTGCTTCTATACATTCCGAATCATTTACTCATTCATTCCAGAATTTCTGTAATATGGTTTTCCCCATATGAATGGGAGAGTTACTTTTTTTCATTAACGTTGGTCTGTCAAGAAGCAATTTGAGATGTATTAAAGTTCCATTTCACCTGGGATATCACAAGCACATTAAAATGTGATAGATATGAAAGATAATCCTAAAAATGGAATTTGAATACAGAACATTTATGCTTTTGGAGGTCTCGGCATGCCTTCTGTATGCTAATCTGGCCAGAGCATTAGGAGTAATCAGAAAGTATTACTTGTTAATCAACCATTTTTGTAGTGTTCTAGAACATTTTCTAGTGTAGTAAAAAATTTATTGCATTTTGCACTGTTAGAAAGTGCCCCTTCAGTAGTTTTAGTCATAAGCACATGAAATACATATATTGTTTTATTGTTAATAATTTATCTTTATATTTTTGCTAAAAAAGCAATAAAGATGTTTAATATTAAGCTCTGTTTTATTTAACATATTTTATCTATGTTTTTATTCAGGGAATTACAAAGTGCAACGCTGGGATATACATAAACAAGAATTTCTTGAATCTGCTCCTGGTTTGGGAATGTTTGTGACTGTCACAACTCCTTCTGCTGAGGTAAATATGCTTTACGAATGTTTCTGTAGGGTTATGAGTTGACTTTTGGCACTGGCAGGTAGCACTATCTAACAATACCACACACTTCTGGAGAAAAAGTAAATCTACAGTCTACCAGGTCATTCAGCATTTTGATACTGAAAGGTATAAGCACCTTGTGATTACTATCAAAGTAAATAGAGATGAAAATGTTTGGTAATGATGTGTGTGGGAAATTTTTGCATTACTATGGGATACAGGAAACTGTCATTAGCAATAGTAAGTGACAACTGAGAAAATAGGTTAGATTAAAAAAAATAAAATTCACTAATGAAATAAAGTGGTACAGAATGTACTTGAGCAGCTGAAAGGAAAGCTGATCATAAACTAAACTGTAAAAGTCAAGATTACCATGAGCCATCATGTATAGAAACTGCCTGCGTTGCCATGAGGTCCTGAGCTTTTTCAGCAATGGACAATTTATTTCCATGCCTAGACAGGGTCTTAGTTTTCAAATTTTAAATGTTTTAGAGACCATTGGCTTTTGAACGTTGCAGAAATCTGTAGCATTGCAATGTTCACTGTGAGCTAAAATTCTTCATTATTAATTATTCTAAATCTTCTGAAATTCAGATAAATGTAATTACTTCAGGAGGTTAATTGATTGCTTTTTCATCCAGTTCACAGTACTGTTTTTTGATTGTTTTATTGATATTTATGATGCACATACCCAACATATGTAATAACTAAATTACAGGTACTACTGTCAAAACTGTATGGGCCACAAGGAACATTTTCTTTTACATCCTATCTGTCTGGGGAACATATTATCTGCTTACAGTCGAACTCCACAAGATTTGTGGCACTTGCAGGAAGTAAACTGGTAGGTGTATTTCTTAAGTATTCTTTGTTGTAATAGTATCAATTGTTTACAAAGTGCAGAGATTACAAACTAGATGAGAAATTGGTCCAACTTCTAGCAGATTGTTCAGCATTTCCTAGTGATTAAAGAAGACAAACCCACAATTAAGAAGATGAAGAGATAAAAGACCCTGTTCTGATATTTAAGAAGTCAAGATTAAAGAAGCAAGACTGGTAACAATAGAGCCATTTAATGTTTGTACTGTGCTTTAAATGTGAAAGATTCTGATCAATCAGAATTTGGTTAAAAAATATAGATATGTAAAACTGGCTAACACTAACACTTATTGTAAAGATATTCCATGTCTTCACTACCTTAGATTGAATTCCTAAATAAAATTTAGGATTTTAATTTTTAAGAGATACTCAAGTTAAGATTATGTAAGCATACTTTATATTGTCTGCTACCAACAAAGTTGATCTCAATGCAGATTTTGAAAAAAAAAAAAGAAGCTGCCAAAGGAGATATCATGGCTCTAATCTATTTCAGCAAACAATTTCATAAACACTGTTTTGAAAATTTTATCCATATGCCTCTTCCCAAAAGACAGTTGAACAAGTGAGAATTACTCTCTAAAACTGCTTATTTTTTTCTCCAGTTGACTGTAAAAGAGTTAGATAATCAACTAGATATAAACATCTCGTAAATGTGTTAAGCGATCATAGAATTGTTAGGGCATTCTGCCCCTCTACTCCACTCTGGTGAGACCCCACCTGCAGTACTGCATCCAGTTCTGGAGCCCCCAACATAAGAAGGACATGGACCAGTTGGACAGGGTCCAGAGGAGGCCACAAAGATGATGAGAGGGCTGGAGCACCTCTCCTATGAGGACCGGCTGAGAGAGTTGGGGCTGTTCAGCCTGGAGAAGAGGAGGCTCCGGGGAGACCTTAGAGCGGCCTTCCAGTGCCTAAAAGGGGCCTACAGGAAAGACGAGGAGAAATGCTTTAGCAGGGCCTGTTGTGACAGGACTAGGGGTAATGGTTTTAAAATAGATTCAGACTAGATATAAGAAAACCTTTTTTTTTTTCACAATGAGATTGGTGAAACACTGGCATAGGTTGCCCAGAGAGGTGATGGATGCCCCATCCCTGGAAACATTCAAGGCCAGGTTGGACGGGGCTCTGAACAACCTGATCTGGTTGGAGATGTCCCTGCTCCTTGCGGGGTGGTTGGACTAGATGACCTTTAAAGGTCCCTTCCAACCCAAACTATTCTACAATTTCTGCTGTACTACAGAAGAATGTCGTTTCAGCAATATTAGGATGGAGTGTAAAATGCAAAAAGCAGTCCTAACGGTGCTCATTTTTTAAACTAGTTTGGACAAAGAACATAAAATATTATCATGGTGGTTGAATCAACACTAGCATAAAATAATGACCAGCATAAAATAATGCCCTAACAGTAGTAAGGATTTTAAATTTGTATAATTAATTTTAAAATAAAATTAAGAAAAACTTTAAATATACCATGTGATTCTAATTTTAGGAAATATTTCTATAAGCAATTAAACTATTTTCCCGTAATGAGCTTAAATGGAAATTATCTGTTGCATCTTTTTTTTTCTAACCACAGAAGACACAGTAATGAGACTATTTTTTTCTGTTTGCAGCGTATCCATTTGGACATTAGAGTTGGAGAACATTTTCTGGATGAATCTGTTGTTCAAGCCAAAGACCAAGTAAATGAAGTTAACATTAGACTAGAACATCTAATTGAGCAAATTCATCACATATCCAAAGAACAAAACTATGAAAGAGTAAGTATGTTCCCTAATGAAGGTGTTAAAAATATTGCACATAGGCTTATTGATTTATAAGTTATTATGAGTTTTATTATTTAATTGAAGTGTTATTTTTAACTAACTCACAAAAATCTATTGGTATTTAACCAATATAACCAACATTACCTGGCAATATATTTTTAAGCTGTAACATAAAAACTAATTAATCGCTGTGAACTCATGCCTATAGCAACAGGTGTTATTTTAAAGCACAGATTTCCAAATATAGTTTTCTTGGTCAGAGCCAGCCACAGCAGCTGAGCAGGTGGCAGGTACCGCTGCTGGTGATGTTGCCAGCTGTTGCTTCCATGCTGGTCCGTGCGCATAAACTTTATTGGAGTGGGTAAGGAAATGACTGAGTATGTATTTATATAACTCCACACAGTTAAAAATAAAGCTTTCCTTCAAACAAGTGTACACCTGTTGTCTTCACTTTTCTAAAAAAAGAAATTTGGCTGCAGAAGGGTTCTTGACTGCAATATGGAAGTGACTGTAAAACTGAAAAGGCTTAAGCCTATACTAATGGAATATATTTAACACAACCTGTATTTAGTGAATAATGGAAAGCTCTGTTTGCTTTTCTGCTTCAGGATACTCTGTCTGCTCAGTTTTGATTTGTAAAGATACCCACCTAACGGATAAGAGCAGACTTTCGTTTTCATCAGTGTGAAAAAAAGTGATTGTTCGCTACCATGCAGAAGAGGGATGCCTGTCTAGTTGCACAGACAGCAGCATGAAACATACAGATGGAAAGAGATAATGATTACACTTTTCCTTTTTTTCTTCAGGAGCGTGAAGAAAAATTTCGGAAGACAAGTGAAGAAACCAACAGCAATATTTTGTGGTGGGCTATTGTACAAACACTAATCCTCATCTCCATTGGAATCTGGCAAATCAAATCTCTCAGAGATTTCTTTATATCTAAGAAACTCGTTTAAGCCTTATAAAGTAAATGCACAGATTTGAAAATTGCACACCATATAACGCCTAACATCCGAAGAAACCTTGTATATATGAGAAAATTTGCTGTATAGCCTCTGGTATAGCCTCTGGTATCCTCTTACATTTCAGTCCTTGAATCCCACCTCTTATCTATTTCTTTTCCTCTGCAGACATAAAGCTAAATCTAAAAAGGCTCAATGACTGAGGCAATAGTTAAGTTCAACTCAGGATTGCTACACTTTAAATAGAAATCTAAAAAAAGTTTCCTAACATTTCAAAGTTCTCTACTGTTGTGGTTTAACCTCAGCCAGCAACTAAGCACCAGACCGCCGCTCACTCACTTACTCCCCGCCCCCGGTGGGACAGGGAGAGACTCAGAAGAGTAAAAGTGAGGAAAGTCATGGGTTGAGATAAAAAAAAAGTTCAATAATTTAAAAAAATACGGAAAAGAGGAAAAAAAAAACCAAAGACACAGAAAAATAAAACCCAGGGAAGACAAGTGATGCAAATTAAAACAACTGTTAACCACCACCAACTGATGCCCAGCCAGTTCCCAGGCAGTGGCCCCCAAGCCAACTTTCCCCCTAGTTTTATTGCTAAGTCTAACATCACATGGTGTGGAATATCCCTTTGGTCAGTTGGAGTCAACTGTCCCAGCTGTGTCCCCTCCCAACTTCTTGTGCACCCCCAGCCCACTCGCTGGTGGAGCAGTGTGAGAGGCAGAACAGGCCTTGACACTGTAAGCACTGCTCAGCAGGAACTAAAATATCAGTCTGTTATCGACACTATTTTCAGCACAAATCCAAAACATAGCCCCATACAAGCCTCTATGAAGAAATGTAACTCTATCCCTGCCAAAACCAGTACGTCTACTTGCTTAGAAACCTTATTGTGTACCAACATGAGCAGCTCAGCTTGTCAGACTGACTACAATTCAGATCATGGGCAAAGAAACAACTATGTCCCCTGTGGTGCTTAATTTGGTGAGAGTGTCTTGAACTCAACCGATGTATGTGTAACACCTAGCTTTTCCTTAAATATAATTGTGACTGTTTTCTTTTAAAATATTCAAAGTTTTAAGTGACAGTGTACCCCAGATTTAATATTACAATCAGTGACTGCAGCAATTACTGTGGAAGAGAGAGACCCAGACAAACAATTTGGAATTTTATTTACTTTTTGCTCCTGCATAAGCTCTAAACATTAGGCTTGAGATCTGACCTTTCCCACAGTTGTTTGTGTAAATTATGGTCTTTATGAAGTACACCAAAGTAAACCAAGTTACAGGTTTCCTGGTAAACACTGAATTTGTGCCCACATATTTTATTTTAATTTATTCCTACACTAAAATCTTAAGTCTGTTTCTCTGTTGGAGAATTATTTTTATTTTAATTATTCAACAACTGTAACATGACTGTCTGAAGAACTTAACTGGCTTTTTACTTAATAATGTATTTCCATTTCACTTATTGCAGCTTGGTTGAATATATCTTTATGCCTTAATTTAGCTAGTTTATGTACAACTGGCACACTAGCTACAGTATCATGTAATTACAAGTCAAAACTTGTGGTTAAAAATTCAGATAATTAACTTGACAAAGCAGTAGTAGTGTAAGAAGGAATTGGAGGTGGTTATAACATGACCCATCTCAGCATTTGTTTAACATTTAAAGGGACATTATTGAAAAAAAAACTTTCTAGAGAGCACTGTGATAGCAAAATATTGTGGTTTGGATTCCTGGTTGTCTTTCTGGACCCTTTGCTAGTCTAAAAGACCAATTTTTGTCTAAAAGGCATTGCTTTCTTTCTTTTCTCTATCTTCTCACCTGTTGTTTTCACAAGCAAGAAAATGGCATTGCCCTCTAAGTTTGCTTAATTCATTCATATATATGAATGAAAATACAGCTATGAGTATGTAAGAATCCATAAAGTTGATACAAAGCAGAGACAAAAAGCAATACTCTGTGGACCAGATCAATCAAAATAAAGCTTATAAATCTCATAAAGCTACTCACTGAGATGTGTCCTATATTTAAAAATTCTGAGACTTTAGAACTCTCACTTGAAATGCCCAGTAAATAAGTGTTATTAAATTCACTTTTATAGAGCACTCACTTACAACATGTCTTGTCATAACATCTTTGGTGGTGGGAAAAAAAGGAAAGATGTGTTACAACCATATGAAGTCCAAGAAGAAAGTTTAATACAGGGTTGCTACAAGGTTATGGTTCAGACTTTGGCTGATACTTAGTGTAAGGCTCCTAACAGCATCCCAATGACAAACTTAACTCATTTCACTTACAATACACTTAAGCTTTTAAACCAAAAAGACAGGCATCATGTCAGAATTTATAAAGGAGCTGATTATGCTCCTTAGTCTTAATTAGGTCTATGCTCAAACTAGCACTGAGACTTGGAGCCTTGAATATAGCTTGAGAGTGCTTCCTTCTGTATCTATAATAATAATTAAATAGCTTTGCTTTGATGAAATGTTTTCATTCTCCTTCAAGATTTTTAATGAACTCTATAAAGCTGAAACTGAATCAGAACTCTTTTGGGAAGCACTTTGGGGACAGCAGCCTTGATGAAGTTAAAAGCCAGAGGTTCCTCCTATGCAGCCTGTGGCTCTGTGACACTCATTCCCCTAAAATTTTCATCAAGGGAAATTAGCAACCCCTGGTTACTTTAAGTGTAAAAAATGACAATCAAAACTCCTTGTTTGCTTTTTTTTCCCCACCAAAAGAAGCAACAACAAACCTGTGACAGTAAATTGATAACCTTCCCAGATTTCTTCGTTTAAAAGAGTGAAAAGCCACTACCATTTTCCACACATCAGCTGTCCCGGTGGCAGCCCCTGCCGCATGGCCGCCTCTGTGGGGAGGCCGGGGCTTGCGTCGCAGCGCAGGTGGCTGGTCCCATTGCCTACGCGTGGGGAAGGGAGGGGGAAATCTCTCAGAGAGGATCCCCTGTGTGGGCACCCTCTCCAGTTTGGTAGTGAGAAACCAGAAAAACCCCTTTTTTGGGGGTTTGTGAGGGTCAAAATCTGCTGTCCTCAGGCCCCGCCGGTCGGGGAGGGGGCGCCGCCACCCCTCACCGCAGGGCCCTGTGCTGCCTTGGACGGGAGGAACATGGCAGAAGGAGGCCTGTAGGCCTCACCCCGGGCTGGCAAGGCCCTCCAGCCCCTTGGCCTCATGGCCATCCAGGTCTTCTGCAATGTCTGCTTCTGTGAGCCCCGCAAGCCCACCCCGCGGTTCAGCCTGACAAGCTGCGGCCATGTTATCTGTGAGACCTGCCTCCAGAAAGGTAATGGCTGCTGCAGGCACGGGAGGCTGGGCCCTCTGCTTCAGTGGGTCAGGCAGTGCTGGTGTGAACACATTTACCGTAACCGTTAGCATTTCTGACTCACTGTGGAAAAAAAGAAAGGCCTGAGCACTTCTTCTTGTCAATTGTTATTGGTAAACACAGCAATTCTTGCTATTGATTTCCTTTAAATAGTAAAGCCCACCTGTGTCTGCCTCCAGATGAATCTGGCTGCAGCAGGGTGGCTTTGACAACAAGCCTTAGACACAGAAAACTGGAGGCTTTATTAAAAATTGAGTCTGGATGCTTATGATCCATGATTCTATTGTAGAAAAAATAAGATGGCATTCTGTTCTGTCTAATTGTGGAAAGGGCATGCTTTTTCATTAGTGAAAGAGCAATTTGCAAAACATATGATTTGTTTAGGGCAGATTTTGCTAATAGTCTTAAGACATTTTAAATCATAGTATTGTCACTGAAACACCAGAAAATTTTCAGGAGCATTAGAAAGATTGGAGGTGATGTTTTGAAGCTCTTGTGTGTTGTATGCAGTTCCTGAGTCATACTGTGGGACTCCTGTGATGTGCTTAGATGAAGATCTGTGAAAAAGATAGTGGATTAAGGAAGTTGCTTTTCAAAAGAAAAAAATAACAGACAAATGTCAATGTTTTCCCTTTGAGGTCATGCTAAATGACCTAGTTTTTTTTTTAAGGGCACACAGAATAAATGGTTGATCTGTATTTTAGAATTAAAAACTTTTTACTAAAAGTTTTTACAGGGTTGCTATTGAAGAGAGAGGATCACAAAATGCAACCTCTAAATACAACTTGCAGGCTCCTAGGATCTGAACAACAGCTTTCCTTTCTACTCTTAATATTGCTTGGCAGAAAAAAATACCTAAGACATTGTATTTTTTTGTTGCTGTGAGTTCAATAATAAGGAAAATATCAGGTTTAAAATGTCTTTACTCTTTAAAGATGTTTATAAACATTGAACCTTAGAATCCTTAGAAAGGAAGCAGCTAGTAAAATTATCAATTATAAATACTCTAGTGCATTTATGAGGAATATTTGCTAATAGGTTTGCAAATAATCAAATAGATATTTTGAAAAAATGATTAAGTTTTAAAAAGTGATTTGATGATTTTTTTTTTCTGGAAAAAACAACGAAATAAAAATATTAATTCTTTGAAGTTAAGGTTTCATGTATTTAATCAGGAGAGCTAGACTGGGCCACAATCCAGAAAGTTGTATATCTGGTTGACTCTCATTAGTGCACTTAAACATACATTTAATGAAACCAGGCAAGTAGTCCTATTTAAATCAACAACTAAAAGTCACCTGCATTCAGTGACAATAATGATATTCATAAAATCATTCACATGAATGCTTATTTGCAGGACTAGGCCTGATGACATTCACACACATTTTCCCTGTGCAACTGTGTGTAATGTTAATAGAATCAAATTCTTTATTCACATTTATTTGCATTTTTTATATAACTTTCACATTCCTTCCACAAGCTCCAAACAAAGCTTTAGACATCAAATTCTGTTAAGAATGTATTCAGTATCTATTCAGTTTGATGTATATTTTAAATGTGTCTTTATGTTACAGGCAAAGAAGATGAATGTTTAATCTGTAGAACTCCTTGTCGTACATTATTTCTTTCAAAACAGGTAAATGAAGCTTTAGTATTGTATTACATTAATCTGTAGTTCAGTTAGCAGCTAGGTTATTTACATTACAAAATACTTCACTTTTTTTTTGCCAGCCGTGGCATGAATATTTACTGATGATAGGTTAGGTTGCTAGACTTAGATACTTACACACTATACAGCTTCTAGTTTTATTAATTTCTTCAAATAAAAGCCTATGGAGACTTTTTAGGTTTTCAGGTTCTGCTGGACTGTAAATCACTCCAGCCTTTTTAAGAAATATGACTGAATACTGTGTAACATCAATGACTACTTTCAAAATGTGGAAAAATGTTTATTGACTTTGGCGTTTGTACATCAGAGAAGGTGGACTGTAATGAATTATTTCATGTAATAGACTGAATTGAAAATCTGCATTATGGCACATCAGTGTTTTAAGTGCATAGGTTTTTTTTCCCCTGTTTTATCTTAAGCTTGACTATTTTCCTTATGGCCATGTGATTAAGAGACAATCTGAAATATTGTTGGGAATTCTTGTTATTCACTAGAGAATGAATAGCTTTTAATTCCCTTTCTTGAGAAATCATTAGAAAGATTTAATTTTCCCATTTCTCCCAGGAACCATCTTCTCCTTAGCTGATTTCATAAATAGGTTTTGAAAACATTTATATTTTCCTGGGCTGATGCCTACATAAGAGACAAGCCTACCTTACAGTGGTAGAAGAAAAATACTAAGACCATTCAATACAGCTAACACATAAAGTCCTACAAAGCTATAAGGCAATCATGTATATGAAATAGAGGATGTTAGAGGCTTAGTCTTGAAGAGGGGACCTTGAAGGAGAGCATGATTTCTCTACATATGTTTAAAACTGAGCTGGTGTATATCTAAATACAGAAATCTCTACCTCTACATATCATATAAAATCAAGTAAAAAGCTGTTACACTGTATTTCATATTTGTAGACATGGAATCTTGCACAACTGAAACAGGGTGATGAAGACAATGCTACCAAAAATAAAGAATTACAGCAGAACAACAGAATGCAAACATAATGCAAAGGAACAATGCACACAGTAATCAAATGGAAAAAAAAAAGCCAAAGTACCCCTCATAAAACTTCTAAAGGAGGTATTTTAATAAACTTTCAATATCAGCCAACCCTGGCTGCAAGTTTTGTTATTATTTCAGTCACAGAACAATTTAGGTTGTTGGGGACCTCTGGAGGTCATCTTGTCCAACACCTTGCTCAAAACAAAGCTAATTTTGAAGTTAGATCAGTCCTAAATGGCAACATTGCAGCAGAAGTTGGTAAGTTGCTTCCAAAATACTGAAGAAATTTTCAAATGCAATGATGGAGATACTCACAAAAATATTAGATGTTTCATTAGAACTTGCCACTGCTCTGAAGGGCTGGAAGGAAGCAAATTACCATATTCTTTAAAAAAGGCATTAATGATGATTGCTTAGCCTTGATTAAGAACAGATAAAATGATTGGAATGATAATTAAAGATGCATATAAAAAAGTCATAGCTCTGTAATTCAGGAACCCGCGTGGAAATATACCTGGTAACCTTTATGAACTTGATGCTATGGAAGAATTTCCAATGAGTAGGAGGTCCTATAAATGTGCTAAAACTGCTCATTAAATTGTATATTGGGACAATCAACCTCTACACATTAAATATTCTCATCTTTACAGTCATGCATGCTTGTCACTTTTATGTCTTCTTTCTGTGTCTCATGATCCCCACTTGCTTTTTCCCAGAGGATGTTATGATAAATCAGAATCTTGCTGTTCATTATTTCAGAATATCATATTAACATCTGCTACTCCTCCATGCAACAGATGAAATATAAACAGTGTTCTACAAATCTTTATTTTAAAGATTTTTTTATATCAGCTGGTTGGTTTTTGTTCTTTTCAGATCTGACAGGTACTTAAACCAAGGTCATTGCTTTGTGAGGACCCTAAATAGATTTACAGAGCTTGCCTCCTATGAATACATTTTAAAGATGCCAAATGTATTTTTATGAATACATTATTTTTTCTAGATGAAATTTTATTGTCTTGTTTGTATTTTCTACGCTTAAATACAATAGATGGGTTAGACTGTGCTGTCTCTCTGTCTGCTTTTCTCCTTCTCAGCCTGCCAGTTCACCTTGTAGAAATTTTTGAATCCTTTGGCTAACGTCAACCAAATTCAAAACAGCAGAGGAAGTCTCAAATACAATTAATTTCCTCCTGTGAGTTCTATAAAAATTAGTAGCTGGGGAAAGCAAGGAAAAGCAGTTTAGTTCCCCTGGTGAGAGAAATGCGAATGTAGCTCATCAATAATCAGCAGTGCATTTGGCAGCCACATGCACAGTTCCACAGTAACCACACTGCACGCTGTCTTTTCTCGGATGAACTGCTGTACAGGACATTGAAGTAGCTGATGTCAGAATATGGGGAAAAAATAAAATCCGTTGCAAGTCCAGGTTATTATTTTAGCTCCTCATGTAATTATTTTTCATACATATTAGACTCAATCCCCTCTTATTATTAAAAATATATAAGCACACTGAAAATAGGTCTGGCAAATACAGCTGTTACTTAGTCTTGGATATTTGACTTTATACTTGTGTGATAGTATTTTTGGAGTAGGTAAAAATATTTTATCTCTATATGTTTGTGCATTTCCAAATGAAGCAGACCCTAGTTCTTTTGGATTTCAATACAAAATTTTTCATTTAAGTGACAGCACTTAACTCATTTTCTTAGTAGCCTAGAAAACTGCTACTTCGTTCACAGGTGGCCTACTTTCTATTTCTTTCAATAATTCACCTTTCTTTACTTTTTACATTTCTTAAACTTTTTGAGATTCTTTAACACATCTGGGTTTAATTTACATTTTACCTGCAACAGTTTCTGTTCTTTGATTGGATTTTGAAAGTTAGTTCCTTACCTGAAGGATGCCTTTTTTTCTGGGACAGTCATCTTTTATCATCTAAGTATGTTGGGGTTTTTTTTTGCTTTTTTATTCAACTTCTTGCTAGTCATAAAACTACTTTCTATTATACAATCAGAATATATCAAAGAGAACCTTCCAATTTACAGTTTACAGGTAGATTTTTTTTTTTGCTAGATTCCTCATTTTTGAAAGCTGTTTACTGTTACAGTAAAAGATAACTGAAATGTGATTGCTGTTAGTTCTTTGTAATATAAATATTTTAACCTAGTACTGTAACTAGTGTAACCATTTCGGAATCCTATTTTGTTTGTTTATGAATATATTAGGAATACATGTATTCTGGAGTAAAGTAACACTTAACTAAGCTGTCTACATTGTTTTGTAGATTTGCATAGAAGTCCAAATGTCACTATCATTCTGAAATTCACTTTATATTTTCATTCTCACCATAAATAATAAACGCATCTTTATTACAATGATAGGTTAGGTACAGAGCACTTACTCAGCATTTTCTAAAAACACAGATGGCCATCTGTGAGGCTGCACCATGATCCCTGATTAAAAATCTCAATCATAAAATACTTGAAAAATTTAGCTATCATTTTAGGGCTTTTTTTTTCTTAGCATTCTGCTGCCCAACAGGCAGCCAGGAGGCAGGAGAGATAAAGGGGTCCCAGTCAGCACTGGAACTATTCTGAAAAAAGACTTTGAAACAAAACTGATTTTGTCATGCATCTTTGTGGCTGGGGATGGTGAGAACCAAAAAGCCTGGGAAGGGACTGCCAGAATCCTGGCTGTAAGTCTGAAGGCAGTGCCTTTTCCACAGGACCAAAACATCTTCCTTGAATGTCCTCCAGAAATTGTTATTGTCTGAGTTACAATACAAATGTGTGCAATATATTCAAACAAAAGCACAAAGCCTTTCAGATTGTTAATAAGAACATTAAATAAAACTGGGCTTGTTTTCAATTTCTGTATCATCCTACTCTTGATTTGTCCATTTTTTATTTATATACATCAATCAATTTAAACAACACTTCACAAAATGCTTTATTTATATAACTTGCAAACAAAAATGCTAATGTTGGTATACTTTCTTTTCTTGGTAGACAGATCCTGATATTCAATCACTGTTCATGGGAATAGATACATTGTGCAAGAAATATTCAAAAGAAATAACACAGGTGAATCTTCTTTAAACCTTTTTAACTCTATAAAATAATCAGCAGCTTCTATTGATTTTCATATAAATGGGGAAAATATGTGAGTGAATGCTTGAAAATGAATGTGTGCCTATTACTGTCTTTACTTCTTTAATTCCACAGATTCAAAGTTCTTAAGAAAGCATAAATTATTCATCACAGTCACTACTTATGTTTTCAAACTCTCTCTGAGGAGTACTAGCCTGGTTATTTTAATGATGTAAAATCACTTTCAATACCATACAATGAAAAATTAGATCTGCCAGAACCTTAAACATGCCCAGATAGTCTGCCCTAATTATAGCAATAAAAATTTACACAGTGAAAACCTGAGCTGGCTAAAGCCCTGAGCTGAATGCACTCTCTCGCTCTCTTTTTTTAAATCAAAATGAACAAGTTAAAAAAGATCCCTGATCCCAAAGGCTAGGCTTTATTAAAAATAAGAGCAATCTAATTCTTAAGAAGAAAAAAACCCAAACAAACTAGTCTACTTTTTTTTTTTTTTTCAGACAGATGCAATAAAAGATTTCAAGGTAGATTTCCTCCCTGCCTTCTGTAAACTCCAGGCAGAATGCCTTCCTTCAGGCTTAGTTTCCAGTCCAGAACTTTAGTAGCTGTTTTCTGTAGTATTAAAAATGCACTACATCTAAAGTAGCATAATTTCTGTATCTCTTCCACTTGGCTTTGTGAGCTTTGTGACTTGTTCTTGTGCTTGTGCCTCTTATTGAGCATTTCAGTGGCAGTTTCAACCACTCTAGGTTGAACTGTAGTAGTACAGTTCTCCCTGAACCCACCTGCAACGTTCACTGTGTATTTTCATCTCCCTTGGGCTGATACTTGTTTGGTCTTCTGGTGAGCTTCCTGACCTAGAGAAAAGTAACCCAGGGAAAATCATCTGCTTCCTTCTGTGGTGATTATGGATTCATATTTGCTCTACTCTGTGCTTCACAAACTTCTCCAAAGCTGAGCATGGTCCCTTTCCTCAGCACTCCTCCTCCTAAGATGCATAGGTGATACAAGGTAAACAAGAAGGCTTCCCCTGTCCTTTCACACACACTTTTTAACAGCATGTGCGATGATCAGCAGTTATTCTGTAAACTGAAAAAATCCAGGCAGCTATACCACCAATCTCAGGTGACTACGAACTTCTGTAATGTGTCAAAGAAAGGAAAAAAGAGGACGTGATCTCAAAAGACTAAGGCGAGTTTTCTGTAGCCTGAGGTAACCTATGGGAAACATATTGAAAGGTAATTAAGGCATTAAGATATCTTCAGAACTTCTACCAGCATAAAAAAACATAAGGGCAGCTTGTGCTGTGTTAGGGCAAAGGTTTATCTAATCTAATATCCAGTCACAACAGCAGGTGCTTAGGAAACCATATGAGAGCAAGGCTAACATGTAGTGATATGCCTTCAGAACAGCCTCCTAGCTTTCAGCAGTTTGTGGAACAAGGGATTTCTCAAGGTGGGCTTGGTGCCTTTGCATTCAAAATCTTTTGGTGGATATTTTTCCCCATGTAATTGTCAAGTTGTTTTCTGAATATTTAGCATCTATCACATATTATGGAAGGGAGGTCCACAGGCTGTACACTGTGTGATGATGATTTCCTCTTTCAAGTTTTAACCTGCTACCTGCTAGTTTCATTTGATACTATTGAATCCTATTCTACAGGAAAAAGCAACCGTTCCTGTGCACTCCATCTGTACTAATAATTAGTTTTAGACTGCTAACACATCCATTCTTCACCTGTCTTTTTTTTCAGCTGTGAAGACTCATATTCTATGTGGTCATTCTGAGGCTCTTGCATGCCTCTGATTAGTCTGAACTATTTCCAGACCTATTATATCCTTTCTGAGATGCTAAGTGGACTCAGGACATAGTAACATGCATTTTTTTTTTTTTTTTAAGTGGAATACTGATGGTTCCTTTTCTATTGCTTTTTAACCACTTCTAAGATCCAATTTGCTTTTTTTTTTTTTTTTGACTGATACTGAGCACAGAATTGACATTTTCACAGATTTCTCCTTTATAGACCCAAGATTGCATTTCTGAGTGGAGGCAGATCAGAGCCATTACTTTCTGAGTGGCTGTTTCTTCCCTCAGTTCTTCTCTGATCCTACACATTTTCTGGCAGTTTTCTTACACATAAGAAGAATAATTTATTAGTAAGTTACTGCCTATTGTAATTTGTTTCTCAAGCTCTTGTCTTGCCTACCTTGTACATTTTTAATTTTAACCTGTCATGGTTTATGATCCTCATCTGGACACAAGAAGTGCTTACACACCACCACACTGTGTATCTAACAATTATTTTTTAATTAACAGGATATTTTTACAAGGCAAGTTATAATTGCCAGTAAGATACATTACTTTTTATGTTGCCATTAATTTTATGTGTTTGCTTAGCACTAATGAATAAGAAACACTGCAGCTAAACTGGCTTTCCAATATCTTTACCTTGTTATTGAACATAGTATTAAAATACAAATTCAGTGACATAAATCTACCAACTCTAGGATGGGTCATACTAGATTAAGTAAACTTTATAAGGCTTTCCCTATCAGTAATAATAACTTAGAATGTTTTGTTGGAGAGGATCTAAAGAAGATATGATAAATACTTATTAAAATATAGAGAAATTTGAATAATGAGAAGTAGTTCTCCATAACTTTTTTCTGAAGCTACATAAACGTAATTAGGTAAAGCTTGATATAACTATATCTATTTTTAGATTTCAGAATTTCAAGAAAAACATCGTAAACATTTATTAGCATATCACAGACAAAAGGTAACTTTAACTGTGATTTTCTTATTTTTTGTTACTTATGTTTGCTTTGTTATTTTGGTTTATTTTTAGAAAATATATTAAACTTTTATTGGAACTTATTGGACTTATTAATTATTGTTACTATTACTTAATAAAACAGATTTTAATTGTGGGCTGACCAAGATTAAATGGAGAGTTAAAGGACAGGGAGAGAAGAAACCAATTCATTGTATGGAGGAGGAAGCGGGAGAGATAGAGAGAGATTGGTACTCAGATCATAAACCTAAAACAAAGGAAGAATAGGGCTGGCAAACCAAACGAGAAGCTTGAGTAATAGAGAACAGGATTAAGGACTAGTACCCTGAATTAGGGATAGCTCGATGGGAAGAGGAATAGGATTAATTATTCTGTGGAGAACAGGTACTGAATTTGTGACTCCTCTGTAGATTGGAAAGAAAATTTATTTTTCATTTCTCAGCTACTTCTAAATATTTGATAAAAGAATTGGCTGTTTCATACATTTCTAAGGTTGTGACCAGATATATTACTTAAAGCTACTTGGGAATACTGGTGAATCAACCCATCAGTAGGTGCCCTATGTATGAAATGACAGAGGGAAACTCATGTAGGTGGCCAGCTGGCCATTTTGTGTGTAAAGGGAGCATCTCATATGGTTCTCCTGTATAGAATAGCTTGGAAACTTAAGTGCTTTGTGGCCCTTTCTCCCTGGTTTTCCATGGCTGCATTTTGTGATCAGTCCTAGTGTACCCTGGAGTGGGTAGTTCTTTCAAGGTCCTGTCCTTCTGCTTTCACAGCCAGGCCATGGGGGAATCCTGATTTTATGCCCCCTTCTAATCTATTGTACTGACTCTGAACGGTTAAACTGAACCATGTAGACAAAGTAAAATAAAATGCTTGATATAATTTTGCATAAATAGAAATGTTATCTCCAAAGAATCTGTGCAGAGTTTCAATACTTTTTGATGGTAAGTTTCTAAGTTATTTACTGTTGAGGTATTTATTTAGCAGTGGTTGTAAGGTACTCAAGGATGCTGCTTGACCTAGGGAGGGTGTTTAGGTGACAGTACAGAAATAGCTGAAGATTTAGTTGGTTGCTATTTCAATGGCACACTGTTTAGAGTGTTTTTGTTGTAGTTTTGTCCATTCTGTGTAGTTAAAATTCTGTTAGTATTTTAAACTTGATTGGATTGGATCTGGGTTAGAAGACACTGGTTGTCTTAAACACCCTGTGTGCACCTACGGCCAGCACTGGTGAGGCTGAGGTGAGCAAGGAAGAGAAGAGTTTCCCTGTGCAATGATATACCTGTTTCCATCCTGTGAGTTTCAGTTAGCAATGCTCCCTCTTTCAGGGCTACTGGGCGAGAGTGAAGGAGCTGGGGAAGGCTAGATCACAGCTGACAGAGGCACACAGGATGAAAGAGTGGGAGTAAATGTTCACACTCAGGGTTATAATCTCAGTCTGAGTCTTCCCGCTGCTAGTTCTGAGATGAAAGTGAGTGGGAAAAGAATGGAGTAAGAATGGTTTACAGTGCAAACTGTTTGGCAAATGGCAATGACCCCAGGGAGGTGAGGAAGCACAAAACTACCCTTTGACACAAGTGTTTCTTCCTGCCACTCCCCACTCTGCAGGTCTTGGCCTTTGGGAAAGGCAGAGTACTGCATAAGGAAATGCACAACTGGGTTCTCATGCTTGACTGTCTTGTTTGTGGTCCTCTTCCTTATTTTTAGCATGCCATCCTTGTCACTGTCAACCAACAGCTCTCGTGACCTTGATAAAAGCTTCTCTGTTACTGTTTCTGTGAGTTGTACGGATACTGCGGTGCAGATGGTGGTGTGTGGTGTGGGCACTCAGTGTCAATATTCCTGGCAAGTTTAGACCCTGTGTTGTGCTAGGACTGAAAGATACCAAAAACCAAATAGTTATTCACCTTTTTTGAGGCATTTTGGCCTTAAAATGATCCGGTCCTATAGAGTGACAGGGTAAAGTACGTTGTTTCTGACATCTGTACTGATAACTTTCTTAATCAAACCTAGCTCTCATTAGGAAAAAGAAAAAAGCTGAGTAAAAAAAATTCAGACCTTTTGTTAATTAGATTTTATCTTTAATCTGTTATGCAGAGTTTCACATCTGCAAAAAGAACATAATATCTTCCACAAACAGTATGATTTTATAAAGGTATATCAGGTAATGTTATTAAAGAATTCAAAAGATATTGTGAGGAGAAGCATGAAAAGTTAACAAGAAAACTCATAATTTGTCTTCAAATAAAAATATGAATGGTGTGAAGTCATGAAGGACTAAGGTCGCAAAATGGAAATTAAGGATAAAACACAGATGTAGTGTTGAGGCTATTGAATATTTTTTTTACATCCTTCATAAAATGTAATGTATGATCATCTAATGAAGGACTGTAAAAATTACACATATTAGGGAACTGACCTGATGATCTTAACTTTAATGTTCTTCAATTTTTGCAGTCTCATAACATTCTTTAATGGAGATATTTTTGATTGTGTCTATAACATAACAGGAAATAGTCTTCACATAAGCCTATTACAAATAGCTACTGCAAAGAACTGAATAAATTTCGAGTCTGAAATGACAAATATGGGAACATGATATTTGGTATTTTGTACAGTTATTGGTATATTTTCCAGACAGTTCCATATTAAGTGCAACATAACTTTTCTATCAGATAGGGAAAAGAGGAAGAAAAATAAAAGCCAACTATTTTTAAGCACTTTTCTTAGTATTCATTTATCAGCTATTACCAGCACACTTAACAAAAGGTAATCAAACTAGTTCTGTAACTGCCAAAAAGAAGCATAACTTTTTCAAACTGACTGTTTAATGGATCCATATAACAGCTATAGTCTCATCCCAATAAATCCAGAATAGAAATGATATCTAAGATTAAAACCAATAGAAAACAGCCTTTCAGCACTTTATAATACTAGTTGTATGAAAATGAAGTTGTATATCACACAAATAGATTTTGTTTAAATCTATTATTATCTCACAGATGGCAAAGTTGGAAGAATCTCTCAAGAAAGTAACACAACAAATACATCAGAAACAATGGTAAGAGGTTTAATGCAGCAAAAGTAAATGAGAAATAATGTTTCTAATCAGACAACAGTAAGTTTAACTGATAAAACAATAAAAAGTCATACTTTGTTTGCCTTTCTCATATATTGTGTTGTATAAATAGAAGAAGGATGTTTTTGCAGAAATAAATGAACAGTGATTTCTGTCATCAGGTCCATTTTCTTCACATTAATAGCCAGTCAGAAAGGAATCATTTTATTTTTAAATTCAAGTCAGTAGTTACTCTAAAAATTATTTTTAGCAGTCTCTATCATTTAGATGTTCAGTTTTAAAATTTTTATTTGCATTTACATTAACCTGTTTGTGTTTTTTCCAAAGGACTTTCCAGCATCAACCTGGAAAATACTATATCTAGCCCATTTGCAAAATTAGCAGAGTTTTGTAATATGGTAATATTACTAAATACAAATACTCTATTTCTAGTAAAAATCAACTTCTTGACTCATCTTAAATTAGTCTTTTTTCACAAGTGTGTCAGAGAGATAGCCAAGAAAAAGCTCATTGTTATCCCCCTGCTCGTTAAATGGTACACCTTAATCTTTTCATATTATTATTTCTGACTTAAAGCCCAAGTTCTTATTGATCCCTAAGTGCACTCTGTGCTATTACTTTCCATTTCATTAAATTTTATTTCCAATATTGGTTTGAAAATACCACATTTTAACATCATTATGTAGCTCTCCTCAGTATTGATGTAACTGTCTAACTTCAGAACTTTCTGTCTTCAGATTTCACAAATTGTGGACTATCCTTGAGTCATCAGGGAGCATATTAAACAAACAGGATCAATTGCAAAACTAATCTGAAGGGGACATAATTAATAAGATTTCTGCACTCTCTTCACTCTTTTTTTTTGCTGCCCTATCCCTTTTAACATTATTTATGCTACACTTACCTGAATTAATGGCTCTTATCTCTGCTTTAAAGTCCCCATTGCGTATACAACCCTCTAATGTTTAAATTGAATTAATGCAGAACAAACATACTATCTTAGTACTGTGTAAAAAATTCTGCTTACTAAAACGTGAAACTAAACAAAACAAAAAGTTATCAAGTTGATCTACTGTGATCCACCTATGGCAAATTTTCCTTATAACATTTGTTTCTGTGTCCTATTTTATCCTTCCCATTTTCTAAGATTCCAAAAACTACTGGGAAAAAAAAAAAAAACCAAAACAAAACTAATAGACTTGGTCTGCTTTTCCCTTCTAGTGAATAAGGGCATTAAGAGTACTTAGTGTATAGTTACAATGTACTTCTCCCTATAGATCCATCTTCTGGAAAGAAGCCCTTCATAAATGTCACTTTATGAATACCAGTGATCAAGGATGCTGGAATCTCCTTAATAAGCCAGTTCATGAAGCCAGCAATTTAATTGCAAGATTTTATTTATCTTTATTCCTTGTCTGTGTTTTTTCAGTATAGACTTTCTTTTGACTCTGACATGCACATAATACCGTATTATGCTCTCTTATGCTGCTTGGTGTAATATAACTGAAAGGAAAACAGTATAAAGGAAACTATGTTGTGGATTATAATAGTTTATATATTTTTATCCACTGCCTCCTTTTTCTTCTCTCCATCTCAAATAAATATCTTCTTGGTTACACCAAATACAGAGTTCTTACTGAGTTTCAGATTTTTCAGAGTTCTACCAAGAGAGTGTGACCTAGGGCTTCTCCTTGCATGCCCAGTAGACATATTCCTCCTATTTAGGGTTATTGGCAAAGGTATCAGTTTTGCATAGCTGTTGGTGAATGACATAAATATGACAACATTCCCTTTGATAACTAGATTTTTTAAAGTTCAGGAAATGTATACAGTGAAATGAAGATTTTTGGCTCAACTGTAGTTAATAACTGTATTTTAACATCTGTTGTTCCCTAAAGTACTTTGCTGTAATGTTATCCTAAATGGATATTTTGGGGCATGTAATGACTGATACAGACATTATAATATAGAAGAAGTTAATAGCTTGTCAAATAGATTGTTATTTTGCTTCATGGCAAATACTGTGATGTTAAAACTAGCTATTGGTGAATAAAATGCTTTTATTTCATGCTTTATTGACCAGCTAGACAAATGAACTAACCAAATCAACTTGCAAATTATATCTGTTGTTTCTTCTGTTTCTCCTTTAGTATGAAACCTCCTGAACAAACTGCACAACTACCATTTTCCAGTACAAATAGAAATCCACTTTCCAGTAAGAAGCATTGATTTAAGATAATAACTATGGGATACATATCACTAGATATAGCTATGTTCTAATGTTACATTTATTAATTATTTAGTCCCTTCAAGAAAACAGAATGGTTATTCTTCATATTCTCTTCATCCCAGTCATCCTTCCACTTCTGAAATGTAGGTACAAATCTGTTAAGTTTCCATTAAAATCTTAACAGTGACAACATACAGATATTTTATACGCAAAGCCTTTTTTTTTTCTATAGTGAGTTCAAAATAAGTATATTTTCTGATTTTGTGTTTTCTTTCTGCAAACTATGTCAAGTATGAAAGAACTGGGAAGAGTCTTATCTATCCAAGTGTACGTAATAACTACTTGTATAGATTGCCTTTTTACTCACTGGAAAAAATTCTGAGGCAGGATGCATCTTATTGTAAAGGCTCTCTGGATAGACAGCCTGATTACTTAGTGAGAAACTTTTCCCGCTGACTGCAGGGAAAAACTAAATGACTTGTGCAGACACTTATATGTACGTTGTAGTTCTCTAAATTTAGATGAGATGAACTCCAGAAGGCTCATTAAATTTTAAATAAAGTGAACATGCAGCTCAAGCTGAAGAATTTCTGTACCTGTGACTGTGACTTCATTTTATATAAAAAATAAAATTTCAGAATGCCCTTGTTATGGAGACAAGTGACAAATATAGAAATAGGCATATTTGTTCTAGCTTAAATACAAGAATACCAATGCTAATCTTAAAATAACTTTCCCTGTAAATGTCTAAACCAAAGCTCAGAATCAATTAGTAGTTTTTGTTACTGCTGGTGGGTTTTGGAACAAGTCCTAAATACTCATATGTGTTATGTGTTATGCTTTTCTGTTATTAGTCAAATTTAACATAAGAATATAATGGAATTTTAGTCATTATAATGAATGTGTTATTTTTATTACAATGTCATGCTTATTTTGACCTTTATTGTAAGAATGGAGTCAATGGAGATTGATCCTGTACCTTCACCAATGAGAAAAGTAAGTGTTTTTTTTTATATATATATGTATGTCTATGTACATATATATGCTTTTGATTTCTCTTACTCTGTTAATACTGCAAAAACCATGATCCCTTCCTCATTCAGAACACTTCTTTTATATGTGCTGATTTCAGCAATGCTTGATGCTTAGTAGAAGTCAGATGCTCCCCAGAAAGGAACCAAAAGGAAATAAATCACAGCATTGATATCTGGAATTATATTCTCTACATGCCATATCTGGGCTTTTAAACTTCTGATGCTAAATTAAATGGCAAATTATTGAAATTTCAGTATGTTTCTATTACAAAAATGTTGTAACTGTTTCAAAAACCAATATTGCTAATGCATGAAACAGAGTTGCAATTGAATTTAACTGCTAATCTATTAAGGAATGGAAATACATGTAAGATTTCCACCTTTACCAGGCCTCATGTAGATATCTGCAATGCAGATCTGTGCTAGCATCTCAGGTTTCCCTTTATGACCTGTGGATTGGTTATATCCATAAATACACCTATATACATAGGTATAACCTATGGATTAGTATGTGTGATTCATCTCATTCTAAAAAAACCCACAACTTATTGGTCTCATTCCTTGTTTCTCTTCCTTGACCATAAAGGGAATTTCAGGGGACCAGGCTGGATATAAATGCTGTCATTGCAGATTTTAAAGTTACAAGAGGTGAACCACTTGGCACTCTTAACTTCACATCACACTAATTTTCAAAACATTCCTGAAATTTCATTTATGATGGATAAAAGTTATTTTAAGCCACAAATCAAGCCAGTCATTACCTTTCACGCACAATTTTGTTTGCTGCTTGTCTGGATGATCTTTCTTCTTCCTATGCTCAGGGCCATAAATGTGTGTATAGGATATGTTAAGAAAAATCTAGGGTAGAAGTCAATGGTCTGAAAGCAATGTTAGAATCAGATACTTGAGTAGAGAATTGCAAGCTTTGAATGACCTCTCTAAGATGAGAATGAAGGCAGGAGCTTTTCACTGTATTAGTGTTGTGGTTAGGAGAGGTAACATCCAGAAATAGATGCTAGCTTAAGAATGGAATATCAGCAAAGAAAATGATGTAAGTGTCTGATATTTTTCTTATCTGAATATGACAGCAAAGACTTCTTGGAATAAAACTAAAATACATACAGTGTTTCACCCCCTGTAGATCTCTAAAAAATAGTGACTTAATTCTGAGCTTTTGCTTTTTAGTGCTTTGAACAAAACTGGCAGTGGAGAGTGCTAGAAATCTGTAGGCTTTATAGACCTCAAAGATGTAATGCTATTGCTTAAAATACCTTAATAATTAACTTTCTTATTACACTGTAATTAATACTTTGCCATTCGTTTAGCCTGAGACAACAACCGGTCCAACAAGATTGTCGTTAATAACTCCACCACAAGACGGACGTATGGGTGAGTGAAAATAAAGTTTGTAATTGGATAACATTTGTATACTTCAAGAGGATTGATAAATTAAAAGCCATACATTAGCAATTTACTGAGTAAACTTGAATTGTGTTGGGGCATAAGGAAAGATCATGTAGACATCAATCCAGCAGATGGGAAATGGTTAAAAATGAAGAATGAAATAAGTCTTCCTAATACTGACCTACTCCATTCTGTGAATAATTAGCTGTAACCAAAGTGATTGTTGCTGAGCAATCATAGTCAACAGTGGCAAAAAAAATACTGTAATGATGTGTATGGTTGAACAGAACAGGCATACTTGCAATGTGTGTTGGTTTTTTACCCTCTATTAACCTTGATAATTAGATTTGTTTATGGTTACCAGAGATTAACATTGTCCATAATGTCGTGTTAAAAATCCCATGAGGAAAAGGAGGGAAACTAAACAGAAGTTACAAAAGTATTTCATAATAAAAGCAAGGTAATTAAGTTGACATCAAGAATTTCTTCAGAAAGCTGATTTTTTTTTTTTTTTTCCCACTGTATCACTGTAATAGGGTATAAGACATTTTACCTGCCTGAACTTCCTTTCGTTACTGGGCTGTTGCAGACACTCTGATGTAAATGAGACATGAATAACAGCCTACTGAAATTAGCGCAATCTCCTTGAGTACTACTGTTTATTTATGAGGAGTTCCCCAGAATTCCTAATGCTCTGCAGGTCTACCATTCATGTGTCCCTTCCATTCTTGGTTTTACATTCAGCGTGTTTCTGTAACTGTCCATTCTCAGGCAGTATTTCACTTGGCTTCAGCAGTTAATAGGATACATCTCCAGCCACATAAGGAGTTTTTAGCACGCTTGTGTTTTTAAATGGTGTAAACATCCTGAAAGAGAGACAAATGCAACTCCAATGCAATTGTAATGAAGGAGGAAAATTTGGTTTTTCTATGTTATGTCTCCTATATATGTTCAGATCCTTCCTAAATGCATGTTTGTTTATAAATTTTGTCGATAACAAGTGCAAAAGTTGAGGTTAACTGTTTTTTATTATGTCTAAATAGAAATAGATATTTAGTTAGATAGTAAAATTATGTGTAGAACAGCTATGTGTTCAGCACATTTCAGAATCAACCCGTAAAGTTTGCAGTGGACAAAGCTGAATGAATCAAAGCATACTTGCAGAAGTAAGGGCAAGTAAAAATAATTATTTAATAGTGCACTAAAGAGAGCTTTCTTCTCAGAAATGGATGGAGTAAAAAAGAATAACTGAATAACTGGAGCACCTCAGCAGAGCTATCTTGATAGTCTAATAACAGTCTAATAAATGAGAGAAGATGAAAGAAGACAACGTATGTGTTTAACTTGAAAAAGATTTGCAGGAATGGTGCAATATGCTTTTCTCATAACAGCTATGTTCTACATGGGATTAATCTATTGAGACTAAAGACAATTTTTCACCTTTACCCTCTATTGGAGTACTGCTGAGGACTTTTGATAGCTTTCACTTTTGCTGGATCTTCTTCCAGCAAGAGGTACTGAAAGACAACTCATGCCTCAGCAAATGTCTGTGCTAAATTGTAAAAAGACATTCTTATTTTTTGGGACTATTTTAATCCTTTCTCAAGTGACATGGTGACCTTATTTTGTCAGTCAATTTCTTATCTTTCTTTGTCTCAAATAATTGTGCACGATTTTTAATTATTCAATAAACCAATCATTAATTTGTCCCAAAAAAATAGAATTAAAGTACTAATATTGTTTTCAAAGTTTTCTCTTAAGTTAAATGGGTAATTCATGTTGGTCCTGTTTTTGAAAATTTGATTCTTACAGGTAGTGTATCCTATAGAAGTTCTCAGTCATTTGGAATAATGTCAAGCCAAAATAGTAGAGCAGGATCTACAAGGTAATTAATAACCTTTTCAAGATGTTGCCATCCCCTATGAGAGACTGCAATTTCTCTTGTCTGGTCTGTATTAATCTGTATGTTTAAAGGTTGTATTCTCTGTTTGAAGAAATATTATTGTGCAGGCAACCTATCACCTATATGAATGTGTTTGTTGTTGTTGGAAGGTTTTATTTTGAAATCACTTTCTTCAAAAATGTGCAGAGATAATGTGAGTTCCTGTGGCTGTGGAAATCTACAGTTGTGGTACTTTTATACAAGGGTAGTAATTTTATAGTAAGAAAGTGCAACAACGTGTCTGCTGTATAATTCTTTTAAAAATCAGAGATGACAACACCATATCTACACAAGAGCTGAATAACCTGAACATCTTCATGCAGCATGTAGCAGGTGTTTAAGGTTTTTCATCTTAACATTGAAAATGTCTCAAACTGTGAGAATTATTATCATCAAGAAAAAACTTTAAGAGGTTCCAGAAAAAGTAAACTCTTGTTCTGTAATCATTAAGCCAAATATATCTTCCTAGCGCAAATTTAAAATATGTATAACAAGATTTTTCATTTTTCCATCTCTGAGTCTCATATAATTTGTTTTGTCCTGCTTTTTAAAATATGTCAAAATCCTAAAGAAGTAAATATCTAATAAGGAAAATGTAGAACACAACAGTTTATAGTAGTTTCTGTTAAAATATTAGCACTATGTATTTAAATGGTTTTGAAATCTCTTGTACTATGAAAGTAGCCTCAAATCGTATCCATTAATTAATTTCATTAACAGATCCACACCTATAAGACTGCCACATAGTGGATGTTCACTTACATCATCATCTGGATCACAAAGCAGTAGAAGGGAGTCATGGGCTACCTCTGATTTCAGAACACCTCCAATGTATGCATTTACATCACCTTCCCCACAGTCATCTGTAACAAGACATCCCATCACCATCTCTGGACTTCTGCAAAGACAACATTTAGGCAAGTATATTTTATAAAATAACAACATTTAACACTTGAATAATTTTCAACTTAACATATGCTTACTACTTATTTACTGAGAAGAGTAAATAAGAAATAAACTAAGTAACACAAAAATGATATCTCAAAATTTGAAGTAGGCTATTTGTGAAATATGAGAAATGTTGATGTTTATGATCAGTATTTTCCTTTAGCCTTAGAATATCTGCTGTGAAAATGTGTTCTTGCTTCACATTTTAACAGAGATTTAAATATGATAATGTCCATAACTGATTTCTAGAAAAAAAATGCCAGTTCTAAATAATGCAAAGCATATAATAATTTGGCAAAAACTCATCTTGCAACAAATCTCAAGTAAGGAGCAGAGAAAAGAAAAATATGAGTGGAGGAAGGGCAGTGAACTCAGTGGGAGTCATAGCAAGACTGAGATAGTCAACAAGAGTCCTTTAATAAAGCAGAACAGTTGAGTTGACGCATGAGAAAGAAGGAAAAAAAAGTCTATAATGAGAAGAATGAATGGGAGACAGTTCCTGTATGACTGAAGAGGTGTTGTAGAAAGTGGGTGACAGTGGGTGACATCTCACTATATCTGGCAGAGAAAAAACAAACATAAAAGGAAACTGCAGTATTCTGAGAGTAAGAAGTGAAGTATTAGTCACCTGGTTATTAGGAATTAGGGAATGTTAATGAAAATGAAGAAATTAATGAACTCATTCTGAAAATGAACAATGGATAGGGAATGAGCAGATAATGAGACAGATCATAGAATCATAGAGTCATAGAACAGCCCAGGCTGGAAAGTGCCTTGTAAGATCGTCTCATCTCATCATTAGTGGGAAAGAGAGCCTAGATGAGATTATCTAGCACCCTGACCAATCGGGTCTTGGAAACCTAATTCTTCATATTGCAGAGTTTGCGTCACAAGTGTTTTTTATTTACATTTAAATGATAATTCAGCTATAAAGCATTTTTTAGTCAATATTAATAAATATGACCTTTATATTCCAAGAGTAACAGATCTCAAGCAGTTTTGACGTTATGAAACTAAAATAAAGATATTTTAAGAAATTAACTCATACTCAAGTTATGACTGCTTGTGGAAGCTTACATCATCATTGTTTTCCTTCTGGAATTTCTGGAAAGTGATACAGCATGTGAAATAACGCATGAACTTGATAGAATCTGTAAATAATGTAGTAGAAATCAAAGTTTTAAAAAAAGCAGCTATATTGAACTTAAGTATTAGTTGTCTTTGACCTATATGTTTACAAGTTAATTACAGTAAACAGGCAGAGCAATGCTTTGGACATTCACTTGTGTAGAAGAAATTGGAATATAATATGGCAAAAATGCTTTTGCAGAAAGAGAAACTGTCCTGTTTCTGGCCAGGATAGAGTTAATATTTACCTGAGCTGGGTGGAGAACTGAAGCTGGTAGCCCCTATGGCTGGGATAGTTAACTAATTAGCTAACAGCTGGGGTTAATTTACCCAAATTAGCCAAAGGGCTATTCCATCCCATCTGACATCATGCTCAGTATATAAGTGAGGAGGGTGCTGAAGGGAGGCTCTCCTAGTTGGAAGAGACTGGATGTAGAGATCTGTTGTGAGCTATTGTACTGTATTTGTGTTCCATCACTCTATTGTTTTCTTGTCATTACTGTTAAATTTACTTTTTGTTTAATCTCAACCTGCGTGTTTGGTTTTTTTTTTGTTTGTCAAATCTCCTCCTATTCTCTCGGAGAGTGGGGGGAGTGAGAGAGAGACTGCGTAGTCTGGTCCCCGTTGGGGCTGAACTACGACAGAAACCTAATTATTTTATGTAAAAACAAAGGAGCATATTTAGATTCATAAAAGGAGCTGTACAAAAGCTCTCATCAAATTGTATGACTTTATTTTTAATTTTTGATAGTTTTCACTTTCTCTCTTCCTTGAATAAGTTCCTAAAAAATTTACATTAGTAAAGTTTTCCTTTACTTTTACTAATTTTTTTTCCCATTTGTACTTGTATTCTTATTCTAGGATCGACTAATTTTGGAGGACATTCAGCAGAAAGATAAGCAAACATCTGTGAATTGTTTTGGTCAATAAGCATCTGAAGAAGCCTGGCACAGTCTTTGGATATCAAAGTATTTGTAATTTCTATAAAATGTCATATTGGCATAAAACAGCTAACTATTCAGCATGAATAATGTGTTTAAAACATCACTGGTCTTGCTGATTAACACAGTAGTTTTAAATAGGAGTACAAAATCCTCTTGCTGTTTTTAGAAATTTTGGCTTAAAATGTATTGTATAAATAAACAGCCTTTATTAACTGAGTGTTAAGACAAAACATGATTATATATTCAATGAGTATTTCTTGCTGTGAATGCATTGAGCTGCAGCAGAACTCTGTTCTAACCAACTCTGGTTGTGCCTGTACAGTATTAAAGATGAGACCCAGTCCTAAAAAAAAAAATAATTTGTGATTGTTGATTGCAGAATTCCAAATTTTGTTTTTTGTTTGCACTGTTGAGACGGGTAAAGTTTGAGGGATATTACATTCTCACAGGCTCTGCCAAGCTTATAATACTGTATCTATTCCATACTCCAAGAAGTTTACCATTTGATTTAGGTAGCAATCATTTCTTTCCAAAATGGAATGAAATGAGGGAATTGAGTCATCAAATATGCACCTTTGTGTTGTTTTGGTTTGGCCCTAACTTTACCTGGACTATTTTAAAAATAGTAGAAATAAAAGCTATTTTTTTTTGAGATTAGGTCCCCTGAGCACATAATAAATTTCTTTTGCGTTTAAATGTGAGTAAGTATAAAGGAGGGGGTTTTTTTTTTGTGATGCTGAGTGAAAGTGTTAATTCACCTAGAAAACAGAAAAGTCAATGATTGTTCTTACTATCTCTGAGTTTCATTTCATTGTTCTTACATCATATCCCTAGCTAGCTATTGCGATTAATTTTAACTGGCCAGTGTGCCCCTTGAATGAGAGTAAGAATAGATAGAGAAACACCTGTTTTGTGAACATCGTGGCCTTCCATAATAAATTTTAAGCTTCACATTTCCATTATTTCAATGTAAAACTGCTTTTACTTATTACTATGGGAAACTTCGTGTGTTTTCTTCTCCCTGATACTCTTATACTTCCAGTTTTAGACGGGATATCCAAGTAAATTTCCTTTCAAGCAAACTTCCATTTGAAAGACTTACTTTTACAATACCACAGATATACACAAGTAAATGAGTGTGGTGTAACTTTTAAAAATTCCTGCTCTCCTTTAGTTCCAGATAAGCTAGAATAGCTTTAAAAATGAGGCTAGTAAAATGATTGCTGGCTTCCACATTAATTTTACCTACCCCAATGGTTTTTTGTTTGTTTGGATCACAAGACAGTATCATTTCTACTTTCGATTTTATCATGCTGCAGAGTCATCGTCTAAGTCTTCAAAGTCATCCTATAGCTTTTATAATTGCTTAAAGTTGCACTCTACAGTCAGATGAAATATCTGAGTTTTATTACTTTTGTTTCTCCCTCCTCCTCACCCCTCCACCTCTGCCAATTGCACAGTTGTAAATTAAGACAGAATTTGAGGTTGATAAAGCTGCAAAGTTGTGTCTATAAATAGGATTTATCTGAAGGTTCCCTGGAAGGAATTGTATAGGAAGGACTCATATATGCTAGTTCTACAGAACTAACAAAAATAAAAAATGCACACTGTCATTCAAAGATGTGAATAAGTATACCCAGAGAGCTGAATGATTTCTGTATTGCTGCTCACCACAGCAGTTTCCACACGGATTCAGTAATGATCTTCACACCTCTGGTAATCTTCACCAGTTCACTTTTTCTGTGGTAAAAGCCCGACACAGGCAGAGAGTGTTTTGTGGCTGTAGGTTGAGAAGAGAACTTGGAACATCACATCAATAAAGAAAGGAAGTATAGTATATAAAAAAAAAAGTATATCTATAATTTTATTTCTGCTTTGAACTACTTAGGGATACCTAGTAGTATCTTCTACTTAACAGGTACTACCTAATCTATTTGGGCCCACAGTCTAAACCTGAAGGAAAAAAATCACTCGTCTTCAGAGATGTTACAGCTTTGAAAGACATTTTGAAAAGAAAACAGAACGTAATCTGAGTTTAAAGAAAAGACACAGGAGCTACAGATGCTGAGTAGAAATACCTTTGAATAACACCCTCTTGCTTCCCAGTTCAAACAAAATGAAAATTTTGGAAACACAAGTTAATAAACTAACTATAATGTGAATTTTTTTGAAACTTAAATCTAAATGGCTCTCATATCATGCAAAATAATTGCTAGAAAAAATAATTTAAAAGAAAAAAAAAGACATTTGAGCAGTGTACTTTGCCAAGTTCAATGCTTTTATAATTTGTTCAAAAAAAAAAGTTGAAAATACTTAATTTGGTATGTACTTCTTTAAGAAGAGGAAAAGGAAAAAAAGTGCAAAATTTCCTCTATCTGCCAATAAGCACAAAAAAATTCTGTATTCATCACTTAGGCATCTGTCTTCAAGATTTTTTTTCTTGCGTTCATGAGGAATTAACTTCCTTTAAGGAAACTCCTCCTTAGAGGAGGCTCCGGGGAGACCTTATAGAGGTCTTCCAGTAACTCAAGGGGGCCTACAAGAAAGATGGGGAGAGGCTGTTCAGTAGGGCCTGTTGCGATAGGATGAGGGATAATGGTTTTAAAATAAAGGGAGGTAGATTTAGATTGGATATTAGGAAAAAATTTTTTACAATGCGATTTGTAGAACAGTGGCACAGGTTGCCCAGAGAGGTGGTGGATGCCCCATCCCTGGAAACATTCAAGACCAGGCTGGATGAGGCTCTGAGCAACCTGATCTGGTTGGCGATGTCCCTGCTTCTTGCAGGGGGGTTGGACTGGATGGCCTTTAAAGGTCCTTTCCAACTCAAACCATTCTATGGTTCTCCGAGTCTATGAAATTTGCAGTACACTAATGATACACCAGAGGGTGCTAACTTACCTCGAAACAAATTTATTTAGTCACACCACTCTCTCGGAGAAGTGTAGTAAAATCTGTACTATTCTGGCATTTTCAGTTTTAAGTTTCTGTAGAAAAGCTACAGATAATAAAAAGAAAGGCAACAAAGTGATGTGGAATCTGAAGATAAAACTTCAGAAAAGCAACCAAAGATGAACAACGAATGTGATGAACTGGATGAACTAAACTGGAAGTTAACCAGTAGTCTACAAATATGTGAAAGGTAAAAATGACCGCAGAGATTAGGCCTACTGGTGGGGTAAGCAGTAGTGATCTGAAGGAAGAAATTATTTAGGCTTGATACTGGGAAACTTTCTTAGCAGAGTGCTTTAGCAATGTACTAGTCTCTCAGGACAGGGTCAATGCACTGCCACAGTGGGTATTCAAGACTTCAGAGTTAAGCTGCCAGCGCTAGAGCTGTGGTGTACAGCTTTGAGAAACACAGATACTGAACTGGCTTCAAGTTCTTTTCAGTGTTTCTGTCTGTAGCTTTCTGGCTTTAAGTCAAAAGAGGGCACTAATTTATCTTTTGCAGTTTTCTGGGAGAGAACATGAGTATATATTTCACTACAAGGGTGTTTTGTGCACACACAAACAATCGCGTAAGATTTTATTACAAGTCAGAATCGTGCTATTCATGCAATGGGGTCACCAGTAATGCTGAAGATATCCTCTTGTTTGCATTATTGGTGCCAACTTCAGCTTCGTTTCACAGTCATCACTTATCTTGTTCACAAGGTGACACTTATACCATATAAGGTAGCATCATGTCTATTTGTTGCTTTGCAATACAAAGGAAGTCTGTTGCAGACAAATCCTTAGTCTGTTGGACATAATACCTGATACTTGCCAAGTAGCATTTTCTACAATTGTGCCAATTAAAATGAGAAATTGCTACCACTTATTTTTGAACTCTCATGTTCTGGCAGTCAGGAAAGAATGCCGTAACTCATCAAAATGCAGCTCTGTCGGCTTATCTACGATAGGCCTATTTTTCCTCTAGAATTTAACCTGCTCATGACCTGAGGAAAAGCAATTTGATAATTCTCTCCTGTGATCTCTGTGTCAAAAGCACCAACATACTTCAGTCAGTAGATCGGCTTTGTGTGTCTCTGGAGCACATGCTGTTTCTGACGGTCAGACGTGCTGCTGTGCTGGACTCTTCCTACAAATCTCTTCTGTGCTGGTAGAAACATCCATGCAGACAGGAGGACACTGCTCATGTCCATCCTGTGAGTGTTTGGGGTTCTTTCATATTGCACCTTCAGGATTGCTAGGTATCCCATTGGCTCTGGCAAGCTTTAGCACTATGCAGTCACTAAATCATCTGCATCACTAGAACCCCTGACCGCTGTAACACTTTGCAGGAAAAACTGCCTGATTTGCACCAGTATGCACCAGTGCCCTTCATTACAAAGGAATCAGCTTGCTGATTCTTCATGGAGAAGATTAGTGATGTCCTGCCCCAAGGATGATGTGTCCCACGAGCTCTGGTCAGCTTTTCCCTCAATTATATCTAAAGTCCTCATACTTAGCCCCTTGAAAAGATTCTAAACATTTGTCCTGGACCGATGAGAGTACAGTAGTACCAGGGACTAGGGTGCCAGTGGTCTGGAGGAGATAGGGAAACACCTTTCTTGGGACAAAGCGATATTTTTGTGGTGACGAGGTGGGGAAGGACATGACTGTGCGTGTTAACGGCTTTTCAGTGTTAGAAGTGTGTGAACAAGTTGTGTTATCAAGTTACTCACAATTTACCACCAGCAAAAGAGGAAAACTCTATTCTGCAAGTGAAGAGTTACTTTCATTTTCTAAACAGGACATGGGAAAGTCCACTGACCTTGCTGCCCTTGAGCTGTTCAGAAGCCATCAAATCTTGAAAAGAGGCTGTTCTACGTCCTGGTCCATCTTGCAATACTCTGAAATCAGGCACTTACCCCAGCTGTGCTGCTGAGGCCCACATGTGAAGAACCTCTGCAGAAGATCAACAATGCTCTGAGAATCCACTGTAATTCTGACTCCCTAGAGAATCATCCCATGCAGGTGATATTTTGTCCTAACCAATACAGGCCTCTCAAATAAAGGCATACAACACATTTCCTGTCTGTAGCCTCCCTAACAAGATGAAGGGCTGTCTATCCCCATGTTAAGGCATCTGGAGGAAACAGCACAAAAGAGAAGAGGAAATCAGTCCCATGAGACATTCCTAATGGCTTTTTTTCTGGCCCCTGCCTTAGCTGAGCACAGATTTTAGCCACGTTTGACATCCTTGCCCAGCTCAGTGTTGAGCCAAACAGAAATTGGCTTTGGAGACGGTCTAAACACATCTGCGTCTTCATGCATTTGGCTGTGCAGAGCACGGTGAAAAAACATTTCAGCCATCTCCAGCTCCTCTGAACTGAACCGATTTGGAACAGGCAGGACAGAGCTCCGAGAGTCGCAGTGGGTGATGGCAGGCAAGGCTTTGTGCGATGGGAGTAAGAAGCAGCTGGGCCATTTGGGATCACCCAGTCCACTCTCAACTGTTTTTGACCTGTATTTGCGAAGAGGACCCAGCTTGGGAGGGGGACAGCTGGGTTAGCTGGTATGCTAGCAGTTGCTTGTAACATGGGACCACTATAAATTGGGGATGGTGCAGGGGAGGGGCAGGAAAGCCTAGCTGGGAGATAGATGGAGGGATAAAGGGAGGAAGAACAAAAGCAGCTGGGAGCATCAAGGAATGTTTTCAACATAAACCTCATTCCAGTCTTGCTCAGCTTTTCTCATTGTGTTCATGCATGTTCTCCTTTCTGCTGTCACCTATGCAACATCAGTGGTGGATTGATCCTGGAAGGCTTTTAAAGCAAGGAGAGACTGTGGAATACCAGAGGAGAGCTGGTTGAATGCCCCTGGTTGAGATATGTGCTGTTTTGTGCTTTGATATCATTCTTCTTGGAATAGCTACACAGACCTGGATTGCCTTATTTCTGTCACTGCAAGCTCTGAAATGGGCATTTTCAGCTCCCTATGTATTTATTGCCCCTTCTATTAGAATCTCTGTAGTTCCTAGTAATGGCTAGCAGGTCTTTTACAAATTATGCAGCTTTTACAGCTAGGGAATAAATAGATAAAGGGATAAGAAGCAAGGTCAATAACCTTCACAATGTAGAGGGCTTGCACTTTTTCACAAGCACAGTGCAGTTACCGTTACTTCTGACAGCATTTCACAGCTTACTAATAGAGCCTATAGAGCATGTGGGTAAAAGTAACGCAGCCTAGTAATGTTACAGCACCATACGTTACCTTTTTTTTGCTGAAACATAAAAAGAGAGCTCTAGTTTGTGTGTGTGAAATTACCAATTTGCAGAATATTAGCGTGAGTGTAAAAAGCTTCTAGCGCAGCATACGGTAAATATATTAGTGCTATGTTCCAGGAAGCATCGTTTTCCCAAGCTATAGGTCTTACTGACGTATGTGGTGGAAACGCTAGTTCTGCCAATTGTCTGCTTCCTTCATATCCTCTGATTTTGGTGCAAGTTTAAAGCAATATGCTTAATAGCCTTGGTCTCGTACTTTGAAAAATTGCAATACTCTCTATCTGTGTGGAAAGTCACATATCAATGACATTTGGTTGGCACAGTGGGTTTTGAGAAAAAATGGTAAGGGAAACAGTTGGCACTGAGTTTTGAGGAAAAAAAGTATCAGAAACTGTGAGTCTGTATGCAGTAAACTCACATTTTATTTGCTCGTATATCACTTTGTCAGGGTTTTCAATAGTTCTTGTGGAAAATGTGTAAATGAAATATGAAACAGCTTTTACAAATAGTAAAGATTTTTCCTTTAACCTAACTGGTGTTCTCACAACCTCTGCTGTATACAATATGCTGGGTAGTACAACATTGTCCCCCTAAAAGAATTACATGAGCCTCCAAAGAAATTTCTTTGTTAAAGAGCCCATCCATTCACATTTTGCAGGGCATGTATGAGGCAGGGCTGGGTGTGCTTATGCATGGGCTGAACGAGTGGTACCCTGCCATGGATGCATGTGGGCTTGGTGGATCTGTATCTTCACTTGGTCATATAAATATTGATGCCGTGGTTACAGATATAGAGGAAAGCTGCTGTATATTCCCAGTTCGACAGGAAACTAGCAAACCACACTCCGGCCACAGTCCCTCTCCTTCACACCATAAATCACAGCCAGCTAATAATAATAACGCCAAGGCATCAGACTGCTAAAGCCTTTTTGCACACCGGATGAGACAGCAGGCTCTTGGGGTTCAGCAATAAGGCGTTCAGAGTCTCACTGGCGGGCCAAAATTGGCAGCTTTTGGCAGTCTTTGTAGGAGCATGTGGATGGGGCAGAAAGTTGTCTCCGTGCCAGCATATGGAAACATCTTTGGACTCCTTGCGTGGCAGTGCCCCTACGCTTCTCCTCCTGAAACACTCAGAGTGGCTTTCCTACAGGCTATGATTAATGGCTGTAACACTTCGGCAGTGAAATCTGCTCCACGCATTCTGGCTCTGTAACTCAGACCGAGGGGTGACTTCATAAGTATTTTTCATATGTGCAAACATTTTAATGCATCGCAACTCAAGCCCTCTTTCTTTGGGACAGTTTTGTTTCAAGCTACTGTTCCCTTACAACTCTTACCTTGGTGGATGGAGGGATGGTGGAGCTACAAATCTTACTACTAAAGATATAAGCTCTAAAATAAATATCTCAAAGATATGTACACTGTATATAAAGTACACGCACATTGAAAGCCTTCCTGTGGTTAACTCGTATGCTGTTCCTTGAGAATCAGTTGAGAGATATAAATCAGAAAATCAGCTCCCTGCAATATGTTGTTGAGGTAACTGCAAATTTTCTACGTGGACTGTTAATAGGGCAACATAGTGTTTGAGGAGACAAAAAAGGGTTGGAGAGAAGGGAATAGCTCTTGTAAGACTCAGCTGTGCCTGTCACAACTGTTAAAAGAGGAATAGTTTTTGTCAGGCAATAAACTGGAATCCCCGCTGTGCTTCATTTAGTTTCCAAAATTCATAAATGCAGCCTGTTTCCAAAAAATTAATTAGCTCATAAGTAAAAAAAAAAAAAGACAAAACCACAGAAGTTTGGGCAGAATGCTTCAGCGTTTTCTCATGGTACCTAATTGATGTTTTACTTTACCTGAATTACCGTGCAACAGTGTTGAACTGCTTGACTACATCACGTGGAGTGCCACGTTACTGCACGGGTCACATTTAATGAGTTACTGCTGTATTAGCTATATATTTTCCCCAACTTCATGTAGTGTTTAATCCACATTCTTTATCCCCCAAGACTCTGAAAATTGTGACTATTCAGGGAATACAACCTCTCACGTTTTCCTTTTACACCGTAATAAGCAGATCCTGAAAGAGCGTATTAGCACAGCACAGCTAAAGCCGAGTCAGAGGGCACGGGACAGTTTTTGCCATCGGAGAGCTCAGCACCCTGCCGTGAATTTACTCGAGCAAAGACTTCAGCAAACAGCTCGTGAGCCAGTGGGCTCCCACTCACACGCTGAAGGTATAACCAAGTAGAGCAGAAGCGATACGTGAGCCTGACCGTCTAAGCAAGAGGGAATTTTACTCTTTGTGAAGCTTTTCGGGCAGAGGTACCCAGAATATGACTATTTACTGCCAACAATTACTTTTAAAATAGAGCAACAAGTCTCTTATATACTGAAGGGAGAGAAATAATTTCTACGAAGTCAAGCAAGGGTGAAATACCGCCAGCGAGGCTCACAGTTCCTATACACATCCCAGGTTTTGGTGGTTTAAAAAGAGATATATGCATGTGTTTTGCCATGTAATCTCATAAATAACCAAACTTCTGGCAACCAGATTGTTATAACTGGGAAGGTAGCAAATACAAACATTTGCTTGACAGTTAGTAGAGTTATTTTTGAATTCTTTTCTGTAAACTTGATATTGTTTTGGCAATACCAAATTTATTTTTAATGTCTGATTATTTAGCCTAAAAATAATTTTTTTAGAAAAAAAAAAGAGCAAAAAACTACAATTCACTTTAACTTTACAATTTATTTAGAAAAGTCAGACAAAAAGTTGTACTAAATGGTAGCAGCTATGTATATCCTTTCTTGGGGTCTCACTTATGCCTTGTTATGCTGTTCTGTCATAAATATTTATGTGATGTATAACTCTGATATTTTTAACAGAGTTCTCAGCGATTTTCCGGTAAACATTATGTGCACACTGGAAGGGAAGAGTCAGCACTTACTAGTTCACCACTTAGGGAAAGGTACCAGCTGGATGCCATAGTATTCAGGCACCAGAGAAACCCCACGGGCTGGTGACAGTAAAAATCCACGCCTGTGCGGCTCGGTCATATAAGACACGCAAGAATCCACTCCACCATCAAGATTACTTTGCCATGAGGAGCCTGGGATGTCTAATTAGTGGTGAACTCTGTCTGAACTTTTCCTTGAGCTTAGTGCTACATTGTGTAGCCTTCCTAGTGTCTAATAAGGGTGAAATTGCACTGCAGCACTAATCTAATTCAGGTAAAAACAAACAAAACATGAGATAGCCGTCTGCTGGAGGCTAGCCTTTTGTTAGTTCCTGTACTCAAAGAGGTGCTTGTTCATTTAACCCAAAATAGCCCTTTTTGTTTAGTACTTAGTTTAAAAACAAGCAGCAAATCATTTGTCATATTGACCCGCAAAGCAGCCTAGGGAAGTTAGTGTGTAGGTCCCATGCCTGCAGCTAGCACTGGTTTTTACGTGGTTTTCAGCAGCAGAACTGGTTTTCAGTGGAAAGAAGTGAGTTCTCCAAGGTAGGTCATGTTTAAAAAAGCTCATAGCTTTTCATATTTTTCCACTTGTCAAACAAAAAGGAAGATGATTGATAAACACAAAATGTTTCACCTGAAACAGTATGATCTTATGCAGAGGATAGTAGAACAGGTGTCCTGGCTGCCTTCTCGCCCATCTTTTTCTTTCTAGGAAAGCAAGAGCAGCTAAGACAGCCAGGATGTCACACAGCAAGGCTTGGCCAAAGAACCACTCACCCAGCCTGCTCCACCTAAGCCGGGTCAATATAAGAACAGCTACTTGCTCAGTTTCCATTGGGCTGAGGTGGAGTCCTTTCATTCATTAATGCTGTTTTTTCCTTCCAAGGGTGTCGATACAATATAAATAGGGAAATTAATTCAAATATTTGCTTTCAGAAGCAAAGAAAATCTTTCTCTTGTTGCTTCTGATATTTGGGTTAAGTGTTCAAAGAACATGTAGATGTGGCGCTTCTGGACATGGTTTAGTAGGCATGGTGGTGTTAGGTTGATGGTTGGACTTGATGATCTTGCAGGTCTTTTCCAATCTTAAAGATTCTGTGATTCTATGATTCTACATCCATGAAAACATAGGGGAGTCAAATTAAAGCAACATACATGAAAAATAAAAATATATTTTGTTCTTAACATAAATAGGATTTCTGGACTAATTTTCGTATCTAATCAGATGTTAAACTTACTCAATCCATGGGCCTGTCTCTGTGCCGCACAGAGTGAGATCTTAGGATCTGATGTGGAATAACCAAGGAATTTACCTCATTTTCATTGCTCTTAATTTAACCCTGTAAAATACCCAGTATTCCGTATGGCAGAATGGAACTAGTATGAAACCGACTGAAACCTCCCCAAAACCCTTTACGCAACACAAAATATGAGTCTGCAGCCCCGTGCAAATCTCAACACAGCTTGCAAACCCTGCAATAAATGGGAACTGCATTTGCTTGTGGCTGTGGTGGAGATAACAGGGTTGAGTCGACATAAAGGCAAAAGGCTCTCTAAATAACGAAATGCTGAGTAAGAGCAGCGTCGGGATTACGGTGCGTACCTTATGGCTATCAGCAGGCCATACAGGGAATGGAAACGGTCTCTGAAAAATTCATTCAATTAGGGAAATTGCCCCACCTGTAGCTCATTAACAGGATTAAGTCCTGATACAAAGTGACAGTCAGTGTTATTTGTTTAGGCAAAAAGCTCACTCTCTTTGTAGGTTTTGGCACATCCAGCTGGCTTTAACAATATGGATCTGAGACAGCTAGCGTAGCTTTAATGTTAAATTAGCCAGGGTTAAAAGCTTGCCAAGGCCAGGCAGAAACAAAGTGTTCTTTTTCACAAAGTTGGCACGTAGGGCCAGTTTCATTTCGGTAGCACCCATGTGGTAGGTCCTCCATTTCCCGCGTCCACGGCCGTGTTGTTGCAGGTATTAGATGTCGTTTGGTCACCGAAGCCACACGCTCTCGCAGCACGAGGGAGATCGCGCTCTCCGGGGCCGAGCCAACCGTGTAAACACCCCATCGCTTGGTGGGAAACGGTCCTCTGCGCTTGCTGGCGCTCGCGGCAGCTGAGCAAAAGGGGAAACCCAGAGATCAGCCCTTTGTTTAGAGGAGGCTCACGCTGCCGAAGTCTGAGGTCTGTTCTGAAGTCTAAACAAGAGATAAAGGCTCAAGTCCTCAGCTGGTAAAAATTAGTGCCGCTACTGTGAACTTCTGGAGCTGCTGCAGTTTAGTTTATTGTAAGACAGCTGGAGCACGGTCTGCAGCGTGTAACTGATTCATTGCTGCGCCCTTCCAGCTCCGTGCGGAGGAACCGGCGCTGGAGAGCCGGCTCGTGCTCCAGCGCTTGCTAAATATGGCTGGTGGTCTGGATTTAGCTTTGGAAAATAAATATCAGAGGCTGTTATACCAGTTGTTAAATTGCTATTTTAAAATCAAACAGACCATAGTTTATCTCCCTTTTTGTATTTGGAGGCTAAGGGCTGTATTTATGGATGTTAGACAGCAGAGGTTGTGCTAGTGTATTTAAGGGAATTATTTGTGTATTCCTGTACAACAGCATAGCATCCAAAATGCAGAAACGTGTATTTTATTAGCAATCTGTAGTTTCCTTTCTAAATGCATCTACTGCATGGTGTTGCCTTGCCTCTGCTGCTGCCACCCACTACCATGCTGCCCATGGCCAGCATAAACCTCTTCTTGCACTAAGAAAATAATATGGAACTAAAACATAAAAACCCCCTGATTTCTCATTCTCTGTACCTATTTTCTATGCATCTTTTTCTGAGCTTAATCTAATGCCTAGGTCTGGCAGGTTAGGAAGACATTTCCTCTGGCGACTACCCTAAATCTGCTCATTTGCACCCTTTTTTTCTGCAGCAGCTGGTGTAAGATGTGTGAGTCGGAGCTGGACCAGACACAGTGGCCACCCTGCTTCTCTCCAGGAGTGCTGCAGCGCTTACGCCTTTGGGGTCACCCAGCCCAGTGATGCTTAAGTAATCTGGGTTTGAGAACTGCGATTTATTGTGTTTAAGAGAAGTCAACATTAAACTCCATAGCATTCTGCAGTGTCAGAACATGCTATACTAATATCTGAAATAAATTGTGAAGCAAACATGGTAATTTAAAATGTATAAACCACTGTGAACTTTGGCATTAAGGAGATAGAAAATGCTGGAAAAGTTTGCTCATGTCACAGCCTAGTGAAATCCTAATGATTAAGAATTAGGCATACAAGACAAAAGGAGCAGTGTTGAAAAAAAGAGAAGACTGATATATCCAAAAAGTTTGATCGAAAAGCAGAATGCAGTACTTACCAGAGAGGAGGCTGAGGTATGTGAATCATCCACTGCCCAGAGACGTGGTGGATGTCCCATCCCTGGAAACATTCAAGGCCAGGTTGGACGGGGCTCTGAGCAACCTGATCTGGTTGGAGATGTCCCTGCTTCTTGCAGGGATGTTGGACTGGATGAACTTTGAAGGTCCCTTCCAACCCAAACCATTCTATGATGCATGCCCACAGAGTTGATTATGGCTTGTTTATCCCTGTTGTTCTAGCACTGAGAGTAACTGGGCAATGTAGCTACACAAGGCACCAGAATCTGTCATCACTTATAGGCAGAAGAAGGCCATGGATAATGGACTACAACGCAATCGAAGTAGCACTGCCATGAAACCAGAGTAATTTCATTTAGCTCAGAGAATTCGGTTTGTGCAGTACAGACTTATGAATATAATAATTCTTAGTCATGACAGATTAGTCTGCCAAATACTACAGCACTCTGGGCTTTTACAGAAATGCCATCCTCAGTTACACATTTTGTTTTAGTCTGTGCCCTGTGATATGTATTAGATTTGTGGTATGTATGAGCCACTAAAGACGAAACTGAAATCCCTAAATCCAGTATAGTCTCAGACATCACAACAAAAGCTGCCTCAAACAACAACAAAAAATTGTACCATTGATTCAGAAGATGTAGGTGGTCATAAATAGTTTTTTGAACAAGTAAGACGTAAAGTCATGAAAGGCCCAAGGAACTGGGAAGAATTATCCTTATTGCAGAAGAATGTCTTTAGTCAGCCAATGAGAGTGACATCTTACTTGTAGTAAACTAGATTCAGACTGGACAAAGGAAAACATTTTTTACACTGAGAATGGTGGAACACTGGCACAGGTTGCTCAGAGAGGTGGTGGATGTCCCATCCCTGGAAACATTCAAGGTCAGGCTGGATGGGGCTCTGAGCAGTATGGTTTGAAACATTTTAAACTACCTGAGACTGCAGGATAAGTGTGCTTTAAGGCACCTCCACAATTCTGGTGCTGACCAGAGCAGGGATCTTGATGAATCTTGCTTTGGCTTCCTTTTAATCCACGTGCCAGAGTCCCAGAGGCTGGAAAATGACGGCAAACTGAGAGAGAGTGGAATAAGGAGATGGAGAGTGGAGATTTCTACCTGCGGTACTCCCTGTGTGGAAGCTGAGACGTAACTAGAGCTCATACTCAGAACTAGAGTCCAAGAATTCCTCCAGGTTCCTGCAGTTCACACTCAACCCTGGTTATTCCATTCTTAATGTGTAGACAGAGACATCATGAATGCAAGCTGACATTTCTCAGCAGTGTCTTGCTTTGGTCTGTCAAATCAGTTCATAGTTTTAAGTTCTGCATTGAAGTATAAGGAGGCCACTAGTGCCCGTATTCATGTTTTATCACTGCAATTGTCCAAAGGTTTTACATCTGTGGAAAATATTTGAAAAAAAAAAAACATCTTGAGGGACCTAGTGCTTGCATAGAAAAGAAGCCAGTCGGTTTTATTTAGCTGCTGGATGTTGGATCACTGAATAGAAACTTGATAGTAGCGCAGGAACATAGTAACATCTTTTAAACTTGTTTTTATTCCACGTATTTTAACTCCACAGAGATTCAGAATAGAGTCACTGTGTATTTAGTTAGTTACAAGTGTAGTTAGTTCTCAACTTGTAACACGTGAAAAAACGCGTTTGTCTGCTTAGCCAAGGTTCACTTGCTTTCATGGCATACGGAGCCAAACTTTTCCTGTTTTCTTTTCTGGTCAAAAAAACATTGGGTCAAACTTATATCTGGTGTACGGGTGCTGATTTTGGTTACTTCAGCAATGAATAAGACCTGTGGCTTATTTTCAGGCCAGATGGCGATACCAGTAAAACAATACCGGTGACTGTAAGTTTGGCTCACGTCAATGGATTAAATGTGGGTAGATGCAAACAGATGGCATGGGTTGCTTTGTCGCTTCCTGGCAGAGCTGGCCTCGTTAAAGCGGCAATTTCGCTGAAGCTTTTGTGTCTGTGATTAAAGTTGCCAAAACTTTTAAATAGGCAGAGTTTCAAAGTGATAGTTGGGATGGTTTCCAAATGTATCTGGCATAGTACAGCACTCCACGTTAGACTTATAGAGCTGGATGTTTCTGAGAATAAAGGAGATCTTTCATTTACCCAATAGGCACTTCTATCATTTCGTATATCATCTGTTGTATTTGTAAGAATTTTTGTTTCCCTCCAAAGAAAACAGGAGGTGGGATATAATGAAAAGTTATTTAGTAAACAGCGTGCTGGATGGCTGTAGTATCACTGACGCTCTGTCTCCGAGCTTTGTCAGAAGCAGAACAGGGTACAAATATTCCCAGAAATTAAAATTCACGAACAAATGAGGCTGAGAGGGAGAGATGAATATTTGGAAGCTTGAGGGCAACTTTTGCTGCTGCGCAGTAATGCAGGGTGATGACAACTTCCAGCTTTCAATCAAACTGCAATTTGCTGCTTCTGCAGAGAGAGGCGGTGATGCTGGAGGGAAGAGCAACATTGTTCTCAGGTGGAATTGATGGGTATTTGCAAAAGCGTTAGCATTTATTGCCCAAAGGAAGGGTGGCCTTCAGTACTGCATTGGCACTCCCACAAAATGCCTTCACCACAGAGCTCCAGTGCAACCATGAGCAAACCATCAAACCTTTCCGACCCCTGGTATTTTTCATTGTCAAGGTGGTTTTGCCTTTTTTTTAATGGAGGAAGCAAAGGATATAACCTTGTCTGGAGATTAATTGCTGCAGGATGCTAAGAAAATAGAACTACCTGCTAGTGGCTGTAAAATGGATAGATATAAAGGTGGAGGAGAATAGAAGTGGTCTGACATCTGTGAGTTGAGGTTGAAGCTGGAAGATGTTATATTAGCAGAAAATATTTTGTCTTCCTGTAATTTTGAGCAAGTTAAAAGTGAGTAGCTTGCTTTTTGCTGGTAATTAGCAGATTACGGCTTGATTCTGATGGTGGGAGGTACTGAATGAAAACTCAGATGAATCTGTTGAGTGGAAAACTTATTTGACATTTGGAGAAATGAACCCAATCTTTTATAGGTCTCAAACATATAGCAAACATTTTAATTCCCTTGGTTACAAAAATATTACAAACAGGCCACATAGAAAACCCTGAAGTCTGATCTACAGTATCTGGCTTACGATGGAGATTATGCTTGCACATGTGCTGCGTCTATTGTAGTTAATGACATATGAAAAACAGTTTTAATGGGTTCACTGATTATTTATTGCGGGAGCAGAACATCGTAAATTTGATAACCAGATCCTACTAATTTGTCAAAATATGGAAGAAACACATTGATGTAATTGTATTTGGTTCAGTATTCACTTGTGTGGAAGAGTTTAATTTGTATTTATGGGAAATTTCTATCCAAAGGCAAATCGTGCAACAGTCTGTGCTTCTGCGCGTATACATACAAGATCTTACACAGACATGCAAAATTCTACTACAGAATGCTAGTATTTCTGGGGGTGGGGGAAAAGGGCTGTTTTACAATTATGGATTACAAACTACTTATAAATTGGCAAATTTCTGAAAGAAGAGCTTTGAACACGATTGTGTTTCTCAAATTTGGAAAATATTGTCCCACTAATAAAAGTAGAAACTAACAAAACATCTAATGAGAGTCTATCCCACTGATTTATTAATGGAGACACGAAGGTCAGTCTGTCAGATGTCATTCTGTCCCGTTGTACTTTTTGAGCTGTTTTGTAAGCAAGAAGTTGAGAGCAGCCCAGCATGAGGAAGCTTCTACAGGACTCTGTGCAACTTTCCTATCTTTTAAAATAAAACCACAGGGTGATTCTAACTACAATATGAAAGGGACTAACAGTGTTGGTGAAAGGTATTTTGTTACTGAAATGACACATTCCCACAGCACTGTGTTTTTGTAACAAATTCAAAATATTTATGAACAGCAAAAACATCTCCAGTTTTACTCTGAAAGGAAGAATCCCATTCAAATTAGTGTAATGAACTGTCAGTAACAGTTAGTCTCATAAGATTATTAATTTAGGTCTTTTCAGGAGGATCTAGCAGGAGAAGAGAGTGGAGGAAGGAACTCAACTAAGCTGTGCAAAACCTCTTATTTCCATGCTGTGAGTGATTCTTACATCTGAATCCTTCCTGCTTTTGCAACAGAAGTTGTAAATTATTTGATTTGGACATACAGTTTAAGGAATAACCATGGTGTATTCAAGGAAGACCTCATGCTCTTCTCAGGAGAGATATTATTTTCTTTCACTCCCTCAAAGCAATTTAACTGGCTTACTGGATACGTGTTGCAAAAAAACGATGGCATACAGAGTGTTTTCCCCAAGAAAGGAACATATTCTAAAGTGACAATATGTAATCACTCTTGTTACTCATTAGTTCCTAGTTCTTTTTCCATGGCTGATTTTCATGAGCAGTCGCGATGGCTTCCCATTTTCTTCATATGAGGAATTTGCAGTATTTTCTCTCCGATGAGGAAAAGGTGGGAACTCAACCAGATTCAGATGATTCTGTGATCTCAGGTCTAGGTATGATTTGCTGAGTCTTGGGCCTGTATTTCTAAGCTCTTGGGCAGCTGATGCTGTCATCACGTTCAATGGACGACTAAATGCCCATGGAAAGATTTATGCCAATATGTTGTCACCAGTGTAGACTGCTTCCAGATTTCAAGGAGATTTCAAGTGTTTGTTTTGTTCATCTAAAGCCAAAAGCCTGACTCAACAGAGATACAGCTCTGAATGATGCAACTCTAACTAGCTGGCACGGCATGGGGCTGTGCATAGCCCTGATCTTGGATCTCAGGCTCGGTCTTGCATTAAGAAGATGACAGGTTACAGGGTGCAGATGATCTGCTCGTCTTTTCATTGAGTTTTCTTGAAAGTTTTGCACTGGATAAAAACCACAAAGAACTGCCTGAAGGGTTATAAGAAGTCATAGATGAGATACAATTCCGTTACTATTTGACTCCAAATAATATGAACGTACTAGCAATTACAGAGTTGATCTGTCAGGGAAAGAAGGACAAGGAACATGCTAGAATTTCTTAAATGTCACTGGAAACAGTAAGCCTTGTCACAAAATTTGAAGACCTGAAGGATGGCTTTGAATATTAAGGCTGAAATCCTTAGCCTGAAACCACTAACATAGTAGCTGGCTACACTCCAGGCACTTACGTGTCTGCACAAAGATATGGGTGTATATCTTCAGATTCCTGAATGCTAGCTTATGTCATGGGTCTTGAACAAATGTTAAGCCTATTGCATGTGAAAGTATGAATTGAGAATTAGTAGAAAGAAGGATTTAGTTCTGCAAATAACTGCACATAACTACATATAACTACAAATAAACAATGGACCAGAAAGGAGAGAAAGAGAAGCTGAAAGACCATTTTCAGCCCTCCTTCAGGCCTCAAAGGCCCCTCAGTTTAGGAACTCTGTACTTCCTGTGGTGTTTGACAGCAAATGTCCCTTGATCTTTGTGGTGTTTTGTTAAGCTGCTATTTTAGGCGTATAGTATTCCAGGAAAAAGAACGGTTCAATAACCAGACTTTCTCACATCCTCTTTCCTAGAAAGTATGATGGTTCATTTGACACATGGTTGTGCTTACCAGCAGCTACTATATGCTGGTTTTATTGACTGCATTTTGAAATGATTTACTGAGTTCAGAGGAAGCCTCTATGTTGTTCCTCCTTACAGAGAAATTATAAGTCTGTGCAAAAAAAAAAATCAATATTTAAACTCTTTCCTATCTGATTTTGTCCCTTAAAAGTCATGTGTCAGCTTGTGCTTAACAGGTTTTATTGGTTTATCTCGGTAACGATCTGCCTGAAGTATAATGCCGGGGCAGAAGGGACAGCTGCCCATCAGCAGCATTTCAGAGCTGTTAAAAGACAGTCACGTAAGTGATGGGTTGGATCTCCACCTTCCTTTGACCAGGCATAACCATGGCTTGCCAAACCAACACAAACAAAGCATTGTAATAAAAACATTTGCTAATGGAGAAATAGAGCCCGTGGTGGAAAAATGAGACTCAGAAATAGCAGTCAACTACATAAAAGCTTTAATCCATCACTCTTCTGGTGTGACAGGGTGCCAGGTGAAAAAGACAGATGGGATATTTGTTGTTTGGAAATGCCATCCCCCCAGTGACTTGCTGTTTTCTGCTAAACAAGAAACAACCTCACTCCACCCAAAAAAAAACCCCCTTGTTTTGTAATCATAGCAGCCAGAGACCTGCAGAATATTTTTCTTGACACTGCTGTGCCTTTGAAGAAAAGTGGGAATTAAACAAAATCCTGATCTTGGAGGGGTATAGTGGTACAATTTCGCCTCACCCCCAGTTTAAAAAGAGATGAGAGGTGAGCAGTGACCAATGTAAGGAAGTCACAGCTGGTCTAAATTAGCTTCCACAACCAGTACAGTAAGTGGCAGATACACTAGTCTAGCCCAGCTGCTTTGAGCTGCTGTTCCAGTGATCCTAAGCCTTGTATTTTTAAGCTAGCGTATGTGCTTCGCGTCAGCATAGCATAATAAAGCCACTAGTGTACACCAATGAATAGGAAATCCACCTCCCGAGCACCTAGACACTTATTTTATTCAGAGAAATCCCTGCCTGGAGCAGTATTCCTCTTTATGAGGGTTCCTTTCTAGGTGGATTGACTTTCATAGGAAGTGAAACATTTTTTCCAGGTTCACTTCCATTTATTTCTACGCAGGGAAGAGGGCACCCAAAGCAACTTTGCAATAATGTGCATATTAAGTCCTTGTTCATACAAAGGGCCTTATACATGCTGGGGGAAGTCTAAAAGAGCTAAAAATGGATGTAATGCCTCTCTAAATTGACAGAACACTGCAAAGGACCTCAGGGTAAATAAAAATCGGGGGATAGCTGGCAAAGTTGTGTTTCAAGATGTTCCTTCCCACAAGAAGCCCTTGCTCTGCTCAGAGCACCAGAAGACGGGAGCTTGGAAGAAAATCAAGAGGGCAAAGGAGAGAGAAGAAAAGAAACATTTTGTAGATCAATATCCCTGTCAAAGGCAAATATTTTCTCCTGTTTTGTCTGGCACAGACAGATTTGGAGGGGATATTTTTAGAAGGTTACATGAATTTTTGATTACCTTAAGAGATTTATTTTCTGCCAAAACAAAGGCATCATATTTCTCTAACCAGAATGTGGCACTTATTGTGAGGAGGGCCAAATCTTGCACATAATCATTGAGGTCATATGCAAATAAAAGGCACCATACTTTGTGTAAATTCCCATTTTAGCTGTTCTTACAACATTTTTCGTTTATATTATTGTAACTATTTTATGAAAGGCTCTCTGGGACTAGTCCATTAAACCATAACCAGTCTATTTCCTTTCAGCTCTTGCTGAGGAACTGCCTTCAAGGAGTATTTTCAGATTTAAAAGTAAAATTAAAAAAAAAATAGCAGTTTAGTTAGAACCCATTATCTAAATGCAGTAATATCAGTAATATCTTGTCCATCTGCCCCTGTCATAGTCCATCACAGCACTGATGGTGTCTGTGGGGTGGGACATACAGGATGATGTTCCAGTGCTGGTTCTTCTCATCCTTCAAGTGACCAAACACTACCTTGTGCTGCAAAAAAAGGGGGTGCGGCAGGCCTGCTAATCCCTCTGTACAGCCAGTGCTCTTCTGTACTCATAATTTTTTCATTCCCTCTCCTTCTTCTCATCTCCCTTGTCCAAGCCTTCATCAAATTTCCTTTTTTTTTTTTCCTTTTCTCTGTAAAAAAAACATTTGTCTGGCATGTCAAAAGACTCGTGGGAAGTGTATTGTCTCACGTATTTGTGCATGAGGAGGCCAAGGCAGGGACTGCTGCATTATAACAATATTTCTTATATGTAAGTACTGGGTATGGTACATAGCACTTACTAATGGTATATTCCAATTCCACTGCTAGGCTAAGAGGAATTACTATTAGGTCTAAAGACATTCAGATTACTGTCCCTGCTAACTCCTTCCTGCACCTGTGCGTTACAAAGCTTCCTAGTGTTCTTCTGAGCCATCTTGTTCTGGCCACTTACTGACATCTAGCAAAAGAAAGTACTTCAGCAGGGAAATTAAAAACAGCTTTTTTTTGGGTGTAATTTCAAGAAAATCATTGCCTGTTCTAAAGCTGCCCCCAAAATATCTCCCCCATCCCCCCTTTTTTTAATAATGTGCAATAATAGGGCTAGAGGAGAGAGGTGGGAAGATTTAGCACACTTGGTCTTGTAGTGTTGATATTCTGTCTCATACTTTCTTTCTGTACAAAATCTTGTAAACATTTCTTTAGCTATCTTCCAGCTCTATTTCAACTTTTAGATGTTATTTCCACAATCCCCACTTCAGAAATATCTCCCCACCTGTACTGCTCTGCTGCCTTGGCTCTTGCCAAATTGCAGACCCTTGTTTAAGCTGCACTCTTCCTCCAGAGCTGGACCTGGTCCTGTGTCCCTCTCTGAATGACAGAGCTCAGCAAAATATTTTTCATGTTAGTCTGCACAGGCTGCCAGCTCTTGCAGTCATCGCTGGCCTACTGTTTCAACGGAACTGACAATAAAGAAGTTCTGGCTATTCCACTGTAACTGATAGAAATCTTTATTTCATGGGTAAGAAAACCACCAGACAAAGTCAAACACTTCCAGGAGAGTGAAAAGAAACCTTGTCTGAATCACTTGAATGGGTGGTCCACTTTCTTCATGAGACAGATAAAACATGCTGAGCCTGTGCCATCTGGAAGATGCTCAAAAGCACCTGCCCTGGTGCAAGGCCATCGGCTGCCTTTCTCCCTTGCTCCCATCACTTCCCATGGCAGAAGTGATTTTATATAGGTAATTGCTACTGCTGTGCTCTGTGAGCACTTTGTGGCTTGTTTTTCTGATGTGGTCTGAAGGCAAAAGACAACTGACCCCTCTTCTTGGAATATGTCCTCTATCCCTTTAGACTGTCCCTCTATCCCTTTAGTCTAGCCCAGCTGTTTTGAGCTGCTGTTCCAGTGATCCTAAGCCTTGTATTTTTAAGCTAGCGTATGTGCTTCGCATCACCGTAGCATAATAAAGCCACTAGTGTACACCAATGAATAGGAAATCCACCTCCCGAGCACCTAGACACTTACTTTATTCAGAGAAATCCCTGCCTGGAGCAGTAGATTTAGACTAGACTAGACTAGAATAGAATAATTTCAGTTGGAAGGGACCTACAGCAATTGTCTTGTCCATCTACCTGAACACTTCAGGGTTGACCAAAAGTTAAAGCATGTTATTAAGGGCATTGTCCAAATGCCTCTTAAACACATCAGTTTGGAATTGGAGCTTCCAATAGGCTTGGAGCATTCACTGTCATTTTCTGAGTTGCACCCTCTTTCTGTTTTCCTTGCTTTTCAGCCATAGACAGCATGGCAAAGAATTTAGGGCATCTAAGAATATCCTTATTACCTTCCCCTAAGTGCAGCCATTCTGCTCCAGGGACAATGAATTAAAGGACAAAAGTTTCCCTTGTGTGCAGCAGCAGACAGCCACGTCCTCCTGATGTGAGATTACAGACTGTTTCCACAATGGTAATAAATCCTTAAAGTCAACTGGAAGAAGAGAGCACCAGAGCAGCTGAACCCGAACACGATAGTGGCACACGGTGCTAGCAGAGAGGCTTAAGAGCTTTGTGACATGCAGGGCATGTCCAATGTGCTTCCAGTCATCAGATCTCATATTTATGCCACTTACTTAGTTTGCAAATGCTAATGAAGAAAAAGGACCCTCTCACTGTGTGAGGTTCCCTTTCACTACCTCGTTACATTTGCATGCAGACACTGACTTCAGGTTGTAACAGACACCAACTTGTCTATTGAGTTGTCTTTGGATCTTCACTACAAAGCCACTCTCTTACTTCTGTTCCTCAAGCATCTCTTTCTTTCATCGACCATTATCAGAACTGCTCTTTGACCAAAAGGAAAGAAATAAGCAATAATGTTACAGCAGTCAGACACCAGCACTGGCGATACGGCAAAATGTTATTTACTAACCCAAGTAGTGCAAACTGGTTACATTTGAACCAGTGGTTAAATCCTTCAGGGGAGTTTAGTATAGAATTACATCTTCAATGCAGAATTTTTAGGGCTCCTATAGAAAGGCTTTCACTCTCTATGACGTTGTGCTATTTTGAAGGCTAATTTCTATGGAATATTTTCTGTTTTAGCCCTATTCAATCTAAAAGGCTTTGCCATAAACATTAGGACTCCTAAGCAATGCCAAGACTACTGCTGATCTTTGAGGATGTGTCATTGCGAGTCTCTGAAGATGCAAGTTTTCACTGCTCTCCCTCAAAGAAAACTTGAGCATCATGGTTTGAATTCATCTGTGGCTGCTTCTGGCGTGTTTCTGAGCACCTGCACTTAGCTTTTGTTTTCTACAGGCCTGCACAACATTACCACCAAAGAAAGATAGCTCTAAACATTACACATGTGCTTCAGGAAAGATGACTATGTTTTTCCATTACCTTACTGTGATGTCTCAGCGCTGTTTCTTCCTTAAAGAGGATGGCTCAAGGGGCTTGTTGAAAGACAAAATTTTGTTTTCCAAGCCCAGCTGAAGTCCAGTCCAGCCTGACAGTAAATGCAAATTGTGTTTGGGCTGGTGGCCCATTCAAAATGAGATGATTAGCCTCCATTCTGTCCTCAGTTACCAGGTGTTCACATTACTTAGTTGCTCTGCAGTGGTCTCAGCAGAGTTGTTAAAAACAGACAATCCTCTCTTTCCTTAGCAATGATCTACAGGTCAATGCAGTGGGGTGGGATGGGAGGCATGCGGGGACTGACGAAGTTTTCCGTCCAGTTGATTAGTTGTATCTCCTCTTTATGTCTCCAGCTGCCATATACAGAGGTGGATTCCTTGGCTTCAAAATAAGGCTTTGGCTGAGCAACTTCCAGTTTTTAGAATTACAAGCCACTGCAGTATTTCTCTGGAGTTTCAAACTCATGTGAGCTAAAATAATTAAGACTCCACATTTTACCAGCCCTTCCTGAGGAGAGCTGGGAGGAAGAGCCTCACAGGAAGGTACTAACTCTCTGTCTCCTTTACAGGATCTGCATCCATCTCCGCTTTCCGTTGTCCACAATAACTTCTCCAGCCACATACAGATGGCACAGGCATTTTCAATAGCTGTGACCAATAACTGAATGAATTACCTGAATTTTCTTCCTTGCAGAAGGCTTTCTTCTAGAGCTAGAACTGTTCTTCTAGTTCTGCCCAATCCTGTTTCAGGTGGGCTCTGAAAAGTCTCCTTGACTGGGCACTGCAGGCCCTATAGTCTGTACAGCATCTCTGTAGGTTCTTGGGATTGTGAAGCAGTTGAACAGCTGGATATATACATATATATATATATATATATTTTTTTTTTTTACTTTGGCACATAAAATGGCACCTGAACTCCAAATATTTTTTTTTTTTTAATAAATTAATCCTTTACTCAGGAAATTGTCTCTCCTTTTCTAAGGATGAAGAGGCTATTTGTCCCAGTCACAATCTCAGTTTGTTTCTGTTTTGAAACAGGTTTCTGTTTTAGAATTGCCATGTCTGACATGTGTGCTATTTGCAATTCATTTATTATCCTCTGAAAGTTATTCGTCCAGTTTATCATTATTGTTCCCCTCCCAGTTGCTCACAAGCACCCCTTTGTAGAGTGCATGGGATATGTTTTGGCAAAACTTTGACATTTTTTTCCAAAAGTTCATTCTGTTATTTAGTCTTATTCAAAGACACTCCAATATTCTACTGCCATTTCAGCTGTACGAGGTGACGTTGATTAGCAGTGATAGGTGTAATGTTCATGCTAGTCAGTTATTCATCTCTTCCATTTCTGCATATTTGGTGAGTGACATGACCTTTCCATCTAGTTCCCTTGCAAAAGGTCTGTTCTTCTCAAAACTTATTCATTTGGGTAGGAAAACAGAATATTCCTTCCCATGAGCTCTTTGTCAGATCTTATTTTCACAATGTTACATCCATGTTTATGTACTGGTGTTACTCTCAAGATGTTAAGGAACTCACGCTTTCTGCTTGCGTAAAATCAACGTGGGATCTCTGAGGTGGATTTGCTGTGCCAATTTTTTTGGTATCTGTCTGTCTATGTGCATTGTGCACAGTTGCAGCTCTTCAGGAGCATGAAATGTCATAAAACTTGCTTGTGTAGCAGAAGTTCAAGAATCCATTTATGAAGAAACTTCTAAAAAAGATTTTGAAAAATTGTCTTTCATATATTTAGCACTTCCCAAATGAGCTGCCTGGTTTTTTTTTTTAGATGGATTTATTTATTTATTTATTACAAAATGCAATCTAGCTGGCCCAAAATAATTTGAATATTTCAGCTAAATTCACCAATGCATTGCAATTGGTTAATATTTGGAGGACTATTTTCAACGCGCAAGCGTTCTGCTGGAGCAATTCGTTTCATCCCAAAGGTGAAGTCTGCATTCGCTTAGGTGAATCTCAGTCTAAAACTGTTCCCCGTGTTATTCCCCTCTGACTGTCTGGAAAACTGAGGCAAATAGCTCAGATGTAGATATTCACAGTGTAAATGTCTGTGGTTACAGGGGATTTGTCCCAGCTCAGCCAGCCAATGGGAAAACAGGGCCCTTTTGTTCAAGAGGCTTTAACAGCGCATAACAAGATCCCAGGAGCTGACACGTTTTGTTGAAAAATGTCACAGGATGAGACAGATTGGGACAGACGAGGTTAAAAAACTTATTCAAGGTCATTTAGCAGCTTAATGGCAGGACCAAAAGCAGAGCAAAGTCAGTGCCTCATTCTTGAAACCAAATCACGTCCCCTAATTGTTTATGAAGTTTCTTGGCATTGGGAAGGACTAAGAGAAGGGAAGGGCATCCCACACTGCGAGGGACTGAACTCGGAGGAGACAGGGTGCATCAGAGTGTCACAGAGGTGAATGACTTTGTGGTCGTCTTTTGGCCCATTATTAGTTTCTCTTTGTGGGCATTTTGAAAGGAATAACTTGTTAAAAGGGAGTTGAACAATGCTGGGATGTAAACAGAGACACTGGCAGGATGTTTTAGATAGAGGAGCAACAGAGAAGTGAGACATGAGAAGGTGAAGGGAGCAGCAAACTGGACCATAAAGAAAGGGGTAGAAGGAGAGAATGGTGGTGAATTTGGAAGGGAAAGGTACCAGCAGGAGCATCGGAATGCATATAGCAAAGACAGGGAGAGGAAAAAAAAAAAGCATTTGGGTAGTTTCCACATTAACAAGTGTTAAGACCCTGGAGATTAGAGAAAACTACAATTTTAAATGGTCCTTTGGGTTGTCCTCCAAAGGTACAGCCCCTGCAATTCCTGCACGTTCAGAACTGACCTTGCCACCTATGCACGGACATGAAGCCGATACTGTTCTTTGGGAACTTTTCAGCTTCAGCCTGGCTAGTGCCTCTGTATGGTCTGACTATGGCAGGCCTTCCTAAATATTTAGATTGAGCGCTTCATATATTTTACATAGAAAAGAGCACTGCTAAAATATTTTCTGCAGAAAGGCTGGAAAAAATGGATCTGCAAATGAGGGTTCTGCACATTCCTGCTATGAGGAACGCTGTCGGGGAGGGAGAGTACAGAGTGGGAGTCTGTGATGTGATTTTGAAATTGAAATGTAGGAATCAAAAATAATCTCCAGTAGAATTTACTGCAAAATTCTGGATTTAGACACAGGACCCACAATTGCACACATACAAAATCATTAATTCCTCCTCCCTCTCCATGAGGCTGGCACTAGGCTTTGTTGTGTGATTTCTGAGCACCTTCACATCCAGAAACAGAAGACTGGCCCAGGTTTAGCACTAGTGAAGTTCTCTATAGAGGAGCAAGTAACTTAAAAACAAGCTCAGAAGAAAATTTGGTTAAAAGTGTATTCAAAGGTGTTAAAGAGGAAGAGAAAGAAAAGCCCTTTGCATTAATGAAATTTTTTTTTTCTGGTGATTTCATAGGCATAAAAATATTTCTCTAACCTTTTTCTGGCTGCACTTTGGCAGTGGAAAATTATTTCTCTGTGCCTGGCATTCTCTTTTGTTAGTTGTACTCACAATTACAGGGAGAAAAATGTGTCTTTGTATGTATTCCCCAAGAATACGTATTACCTGCCTGCATGTAAATAGCGATCCAGTTTTAAGAATAAAGAAACTATTTCCTTATGCACAGGGAGATACAAGACAGGTGAGAGACAGCCTGTCCTTTCTGCTCAGGGCTTGGTTACAAGGTGAGCGGAAGGGAAGAGGAGCAGGTCTAACAGCACAGGACAGTACCTGAGCAGCCCCTCTCCCCTTCCCTTGAGCTTCGTCCTTATTTTCCGGAGCAATAGCTAGGACTGGGTCTCCATCCCTGTTCAAGCTACGAGATGGCTGGAAATTCTGGAGGAGCACATTAAAGTCCTCAAAAATCTATGCAGACAAAATCTCTGGGTGGAAAAAGCAGAAGTGTGTGGGGAAATGCAGCCACAGTGGCCCTGTGGCTTCTTGCAACAGAGGGAATCATTCCTCACTGGTGCACAAACCAACATCTGTTTAATACCTTCTGTCTGTGACATCATTTCTGAGCCTAGCATCCAAACTGGGTTAGCTGTTGTACACACCCATTGGGGTGCTCAGTTCTTCTCCCTGAGGAGGTACAACTTGAACAGGAGAGAGAGAGGCAGGGTTCAGATTAAACATAGTGGGGATTGAATAGTAGCAGGTGAGAAAACTCAGCAAGAACATGATATTAAGAGTAAGGGATGGCTGCCTGTGAGGACTGTGCTGGCTGAGGGTGCTCCCAGTGCTGATATCTTGCTTGGATTTCAATTTTCACTTTACTTTACTCTACATGAGCTGAAAGGGTAGGCGAGAAGAGAAAAAGCAGTGCAGATCAAAATCTTGGCTAGGGATGAACAACTGCAAACTTTGGATCAGTTCAGAGCCATGAGTGTTGTCTTAATCCAAGGCTTTTTGAGAAAATAAAAGGAGGTCTTGGGAGATAATGTTGGAAGAGAATTCAAATAAATGTTTTATCCTACAGTCCATTCCTCTAAGGTAGGATCAGTTGTTCTCACGGACACTTAAATCATTCCTGCCTCAGGTGTTTGTGAGACCCTCCAGTAGTGGAGGTTTCGCAGATTCTTGGACAAGATTTTCTAGCACAAAATTAATCACATCAATTGTAAGTCTCCCTTGATAGCCAACCTGAAGTTCTCTTAGTGCTGTTGAAACCAGTTGCTCCTTGTCCTATCATCAGTGGACACAAAGGACTCTTTGTCTCTGTAGCTACTTTGTCAGTCCATACTGCTTCATTTCAGTCTTTTTGTGTGAAAACTAAACAAACCCCATTTAGGCACCCTTTCCTCAACAGCCTTGTTTTCTACAGCTCTGACTGTGTTTTTTGTTCTTCTCTGGACATCCACCATCGGTCCAGTTGGTAATGGTGATTTAGGGAGGAGGAGAAAGCAGGTGATATCTTTTCTACACACTTAGGACCAAAATGGATTGAATACTAAGGAAAGAGAGTACATTAAAGAAGTCAATACCAAAAAAAACCTCTCCCTGTCCACCTCTTCTCCTGCCCAGACATGCTGTGTACATCCATAACAGCTCCTTCTCCTTTTACTCTGGCAGCTGTGAGGTTTGTCAGCCCTTTTGTGGCGATTACTTTAATTCCCTGAAATCAAAGCACCTGCCAGAGAAGTGGCTTGTTTTACAAAATCGAGGCCTATTGAAACATTTTAAGGAAAACAGTCGTTTCATTCTGTAAAGATACAGATCTTCTTTTGAGTCAAGGAGAGAAGATAAAGGGGAGAAGTTTGACATTTGACTTCACTCTGGAATGCAGGTAAAGGCCTGAAATATAAACTCCGAGATGAATGGATTTGATTAAGATATCATTTGAAACTACTGTCCTTCTTTTCCTTATTTATTTGTAACTGTGAAAGAAAGACAAATAGCCTTATCTTTCCACTGGACAAAAAAAATACATGCTGGCAGCTTTCCCTGAGAAAATCTGAGTGACTTTGATGGCTACCGTGAAAGTGCGTTGGCCCGTTTGATCTTTTGTTGACTAACTGGAGGTTTGGGGATGTTACAATATGTGTTTACATAATGTAGGGTAGTTGCAAAGCCTCACTTCCAGTGAAAAGGCACAGCTGGTTTTAAAAGCAAGCTAGGTCAGGATGAGAAGAAAAAGAAGTGACACAACAAATTATAAAGTTTCAAAGGTAACACACGGGTCATGTGGCCAGCCTACAAAAAGATAAAAAGACTGTACGCTATCAGAAAAGAGTGCAAATAGACTGGAATTTGATGGTATCCCTTGTAGTCTGAATGTTCAGTATAGAGCCAAAAAGCATCCTCTTTGAGGGTTATTTGTTAAAGAGAAAAGCTAATTCAAATATCATCACCTAAGTCCTAGGCTAATCCTTCTTCTCAGGGAAATTTGCTTTTACTGTTCCTTTCTCTTTGCCCTGTCCCAGACCCAGCCTGCTCCCAGCAGCTAGATTTTCTGATGCTGATGCTGGGACCAAAACCATTAGCGCCCTGGGAAGTAACCAATTAATCGCCAGTATCTGTCACCTGGATGGATTCAATTAAAGTGTCACAGAAAAGTCATGTGGCATTATGGCAGATGATATCAAATGTTTTTGCTGCTTCAAGGAGGTCAAGCTTCTGGCCTAACTTGTGCACGTAGACTTGTAGAGACCTAAGAACTGGATTCAGAGGAGCCAGAAATACAAACAAAGTAAAACCTCTAGCAGAAGAAAGTGCTAATGACAGAGACAGACTTTAAGCCTTGCTCACAGTAGTCTCTGTAACTCTGTCCCTCTAAATGGACAAAACTCTTAATTGAGCATCTACAAGGTGGCTTCTACAACAGCAAGCAACTTGGCATAAAAGGATTGGATGAGTATCTGTCTCCATGGGGTTGCTACTCAGGTCCTTACATCTACACATGATGTGATTCAGAGAGGTTATTTCCATTTATATGTAGTCTGGTCTTCTGCACAGAAAGGCCCCACCAGGGACGTGGATTGAAGCAATGTTCAGAGGATGTTGTTTGGGATCCTCACATCCCTGTAGGAGAACATCTGGGGTGTGCTACAGCAAAGGATTTTGGTTTGTCTCCCACAAAGGGAATCTGGTGCACTAAGACCGCTCCATAAACTGTGTAAACTTTGTGAACTCTGCAGTAAAGGGAGTGATGGGAGGTTGTTTCAGAACTGCTCAAAACCAAAATACTAATGAAACACAGACAAAGTTTACAGAAAGAGATAAGGGCCAGTTCACTTGTCTTTAAAGCACAGAATGTCCCTTGAAACCACAGTGGTAAGGGCTCTTGCCAAGGACTATGAATTCAAGATGCCCCCCCTGCCTGAGGCGAACCATCTTGATATCACACTGCTTGACAGTAAGTGCTGTTCTCTCTATGCTTTTGTCAAAGGCTGGAAGCTGTGGAAGTTGGTTCAAGCCGTTATACTCCATACCAACCATAACCATTGTTGTTACTCCTCAGACAGCTGGTGCCAGGGAAGAGCACCTAATGGGCCACTGAGTCTGCTCGATGGCTTTCAATGATCCACATCCTTTTGAAGATGCAACCTTTTCCATTGACTCCAGAAGGCCTTTGGTTTTGGGTCTAATTTGTTGAAATAACCAAGAGAAAATACTCTGGGTTTTGCAGTGTTGATTTTAAGCCACAACTGCTGACTGCTTAGAATTTTAAAAATCTTAGAATTCATAAAATCTTGCTTTTCACTGTCTTTGAGCTATGTTGAGTATTTTGTGGATATAAACTGTCTGTTCATCTCTCCATAAAAACAACAATAAAAATTTAATGCTATTCTTTGGAGGAAAAGTGATATTTAAGAGACCCTGTATAGTTTGTCCATGATTTATCCTGAAAACTTGTTCTACACATGGTGACAAACTATGGTGGTAAACAGAGAGAGACAAGGAACGATTTTCCAGTTGTGAAGAAGGTTCTTTTCAAATTTATTGTATAAAGAAAAATCCCATGCTCAGGACAATGCAGATGGCTCCCCTCCAGCTGACACATTCATTAAACTCCATATAGACACTGTCTTGTTTGTTTTTGGAGAGAACTATGTAGGAGAGCATCAGAATAAGAACTGCATTCCTTCTAAAGGAACTGTGTTCTGTCTAAAATTTCAGCTTGACTTGTGGGCTAGTACAAGTTATCCCTTTTCAGGATGCTCTGCCTAAATTCAAGTATTTTAGTCTTTTTGTTCAATCTACAAGGAAACAGCCTGATAGCAAAAGCTCCCTACAAAGTTTGTTAAAGAAGTGCCTGTAATTCAGCATTGGAGGCAGGTGGTGTAAAGAAATGGAGATGTGCGCACAGTTCAGGATTTCTGATATTCCCAAGGTAGCAAAGGGAGTATAGGAGGGAATGGGGAGACAGGTGAAATGGTGGAATCTGGGAAGACTTTTTAATGAGCACTGGTTTTTGTTCCCTGGTGGGTTGAGTTTAAATGTGGTTATCTTGTTGAGTAAATGCTTGGAGGAGTAGTTAAATCAATGGGAGTACATTTGAAATCACTGTGAGAAGTCTCAGTGGTCCCAGCAGGCACACTGAAGAGCAAGCACAAAATGGACACTCAGCACAAACCCCAAGAAGCATTTACTTCAGCTAATTACCTGATATAGATATTTTACAATTGGAGAATGAGCAGTAATGCCCAGAAATCTTTAAATAACGATGGATCAGGCAAAAAAAAGCTTTGTTAAATGCAGAAAATTCCTTAACTGTACCAGAATTTGTTTAATATAAACAGTCATAACTGTCTGCAAGAGAATTCAGAGTGCCTTGGCTCCGCTTTCCCATTGCTGCGCCTGGGTGGATGTGGAAAATACACCTTACTGTGAGCAAGGATTTCTCTGAATAAACGCATTTGTGTGAATGTGCTCCCACCTATAACTAGCTTTCATGGTGAAAACACGATTTATTTTCATGAAACAACATCTTGTTGCCTCAGGGATAAAGACAGTTTTCATATTACATTTAATAATTCAGTCTGCAGCAGAATGGCTTTGACCATGGGGACCCTCGTGGGGACCATTTTTGTTTGTGCAGCCTGTAGGCTCTCTCTTCTGGGCAGCAACTATTTACTCAACTTCCAAAATAAGTGTGGAAAGAAGAAATGGGACCAGTGCCCCTGAGCTGAAAATGCCCAACTGATGGATTGTGAACAAGGAAACTAATTTCCACCTATTGGTCTGGCTGGATTTCCAGCTGGCTGCCTCACCCAAAATGTGATACAGTCTTAGCAATTGCAAAAAAAAATGCATCAGAAAACACCATTTAAATTAGGCACACTTATGGCTTTGAAAAGAAAACATATCTTGCAGTAGTTCAGCTGCAGTTTCCTGTTCCCTCACAAAGTGAAGAGTATGCAAGGGCTCCGATACCAGTTTTTCTTATTGTAGATTTTCCCCAAAATGTTCCCACTGATATCAGTATCAGATTTACTATGATGAGCATCTGCTTTAACAGCCCGAAGCAAAGCCTCTTTGAGTCAATGAGGAAGCTCTCCTGACTGCAGTGAGCTCTGCTGTAAGACCTAAGAGAGTCACAGGAGTTCCTGAGCATTTCAGGTGTTATTTACTGTGGTCTGCTGCCAGGGAAGTGCTAAATCAAGGAGTTATTTGTCTGCTGGGGAATTTAGATAGGAATCTGCTATACTGCTGCCACAGCTACAATATCTTTTCTGTTGCAATGATTCATGACAGGTCAAGGGAACATATGTAATGGAAATACGCTTTATTGTGTTCTATCACTTGTCAAGTCTTATAAACACAATATTTTTATTTTGTGATATTCTCCCTTGATTTTGACTGGTGTATATATGCAGAGCTAGTGAGAGTGTGTCTTTATACACAAAAATATCACCAGATCCCCTCCTCATCTTAAAATTGAGTACATTTTTCATTTAAAGGCTGGTCTTGCTTACCTCTCTCACCCCCAGTTGCTCTGGGTATTTTTCTGGAGAAAGAAATGCAGCACAAATTTTTTCCAGGTCCCAGTGGCCAGACTGCTATGGAATGGGAAGGGGGCAAAGAGCCTTGTGAAAGGGTCTGTGTAACCCCCAAAAGGGCCAGGTTCAGACTCCAAGAGCAGAAATCTTTGATCGGTGGGAGGTTTCCACACCGCTCTTGCTATGCTGCCGCTCCTTGAGCCTTTTTCAGAACTCTCCAGTGTTTTCCAAAGTGTTTTTCACTCCCGATTCCTAGCCCTAGGACATGGTTTCCTAATGCTGTGCTTGCAGTTGCATTTCCACAGGGACAAAGGTTGCCACAAACGGCTCTTCAGGCAGGGTTTGCTTGGTCCTTTCATGACCTGCTTAACCTAGATGGAGAGCATGGTGTTCCCTGGACTGAAAGCTGGTGTGAAGAACATCGTCGCTCAGGAATGGGGCAATACACCTTGTCTGCAGGAGACTGATACAAGGGCTTCCAGGCTTCAGTGAAAGTCTGTGATTTTCATGGCTATCTCAGCCGGAGGATTGGCAGCTCCCTCTCGTGGGTAGAGGAGCACTGAACGGGACAGGCTGGTGTTTCTGAGGCAGCTGCATGTCCCAGGTCGGCCCTGATTTACTGTGCAATGGTTCATCTTTGTGCACGACAGCGTTTGCAAAGCATGAAAAGATCTATGTGAGCATACACATCTACATGTGCACAAATATATCCACCGTGGGCAAAGCAAGGCAAGCTTAGCCCTCAGCTCGTTTGCAGACAATCTGGTCTGTTCCACCCTTCTAGTTTTGAGCAGATCATCTGTTTTAGTTTGCTTGCTTTTAAAACTCATCTCAAGGATGGAAAGCGGAGTAGCAGTGCCCTGACTGCTGCAGCCTTCATGGGTGCTGCCAGCCCTTGGGGTACCCTTACCCTCTGATACCTCCAGCATCAGAGCAGGAGCACATGAGGATGCTCGAGCAGCAGTGTCACCCAGACAGCTCTGACAGTGGCATCCACACACCCTCAGCAAAGGATCTGCTCTGCACTAAGCATCAGCCAGGATGGCAGCAGCAGTGAGGTGCCTGCTAGCACTCAGCCGAGAGAGCAGGAGCACTGTCTGGCATCACTGTGGCTTCCAAATGTACTATAGGTTCACCAAGAAGGCTCAGCCTGGCTTCCTGAGGCTCAGAAATACCTGTGCATGGCCTCTGGCTCACCCACACCTGGACAAAGCTTTGTGGACACAGCTGATTTCTTCAGTGTGCAGATGGAGATTGCTCACAGAAGATATTCCTAGGACACTCCTCCTCCCAGTGGTGTTATATCCAAACTCTTTTGACACTTATGATTGTGCTTGGAAGCAATGCTTTATCTCTGAGCATTTATAAAGTGCTGCTAAAAGGATGGTGGTTGGGAGGCTGTCTGGTTTGTGGCCTTCTGGTGATGGTTGTAGGTCAAGGTGTGCTCTTCAAAGCCCCAGCTGCTCCTCCAAATTAGTTCATTGTACGAGATATACTTTGTGCTTTATTTGGAGCTGATAAAGCATACAGAAACCTAGACCATAATACACAAAATATTTTTCCAGGGTTATCTTTTTTCCACACAAACAATTGAATTTATCGCCTCTTAGGTGATTTTAATGGGAATATCTGTCAATAGCCACAATTCCCCCAGATTCCCAGAACTTTTCCTCTTAGGAAGCACAGAGCTAAACAGTGAGTTCAGGGATGAGGAGGATAGAAGAATGCCTTAGATCCCCTACTGCTACTGCTATCAGAGAAAATTCTATTACAGCTCAGAGTCATTGAATTATAGACTCAAAACAATTATCACTCCTAAAATAGAGATTTGTCAATTGAACTTCTACCATAGGTGCCCTGATTTTTCTTCCTTATCAAATGAGGTCGTCAATTTGGAGGTAAGATCTAACAAGGTGCAGAGACCCTCTTAAGCAAATGCTCTTAACTCCTAACAACATGACAGGAAATTAGGAGACACAGCATCATGCCTGAGGTGAAAAAGATTTTCCAGGAAAAGGTCCAGTTAAAGAAGAGGGGAAAAAAAAATCTCTTGGGAATCACTGTCAAATATAATGGTATTTCAGTGTCCATAGCCTTTCATCATTATAACGTGGATTTATGCTCAAAGCCTGTGCTTGTATATGGTGCCAGCTCTTGAGCCAGGTAAGGAATGTGGTGCAAATGCTAATGACATATTTCTACTGAAGCAAAACTTAGACATAATGTTTCCCTGACAGGTGATCAAAACATTTCAGCGACTATCAAACTCCGTTTCCTACTGTCAGAAGTAATGGCGTTATCTAGACTGGGAGCTATTAACACTATGTTATTGCGCTGCCATTCACAGAGCCCAAGGGAGGATTTTTTTTTTTTTCTCCTTAAATTGCAATCCATCAGGCGTGAATGAAGATCTTTATCGGCTAAAAGATAACAGCTGATGTCTTCCCTCCTGCTCTCAGACAGGGAAAGTAATATCCTACATAATGGAACAAGGGGGCTGTAGTAGCTCCATCGAGGATGAAGAGAGAAGGGAGTAGATTGTGTTTCAGGTGTAAGTGTTGAGCTATTATGTTTCATGGAGTAATGATGTCCTACCCTGTAAGACAGAGAAAGAGGCTTTTTATTCTGCCCTCGGGGGCACGGCAGGGCTGTAATTGCATTCCCATTGTGTGGGGGGGACCAGGGGATGCAGAAGCCACAATCTGTTTTCCTACTTCAATTTATCTACCAGAAGGGGAAAAGTTAACACTCTGATAGTCAAGACAAGCCTTTTTGAATGAGATATTTGTTTTGGCTGGTAGAAGTAGCCCCAGTTAACTGAAATGACAGAGTTACTAAAAAGCCACAGGAATGGGGTGGGCAGGACATGTCTTATTTCAGTCAAGGCTGATCTTGAATAACCAGCTCCTGTAGTGGTAGTGGTTTTCAATAATTTGTGTTTCTAGAGTGGGTGAAAATCATGCTTTTAAATTTCTGGGGATTCACTGGAAGAGCTGCAGTCAATGGTACTGGCACCATTTGGCTCCCCAACCCAGAAGGCAGTCCTACCATCCCTCATATCCCCAACCCGAAGGGCAGTCCTACTGTCCTGCTGCTGAATTTATCATTGTCTTAGCAGTCACGGGGAAGCTGAAGGAACAGTAAATTTGGGCTGTGACAAGTCAATACCAAGGGCCCTGCTTTGATCATGGCATAGATAGATGCACATAAATGCTACTCCACTTCCCAAGTAGGCTTTGGTGTCTGTCCAGAGATGTGTGCTGCTATTGCTACCTGGCCAAAGAACCAAAGAATCATAAAATCATAGAATCTTAGGGTTGGAAAAGACCTCCAAGATCATCAAGTCCAACCATCAATCCAACACTACCATGCCTACTAAACCAAGTCCTGGAATGCCACGTCTACATGTTCTTTGAACACCTGCAGGGATGGTGACTTCACCACTTCCTTGGGCAGCACGTTCCAGTGCCTGACCACTCTTTCAGTAAAGAAGACTAGTCAGCAACAACAGAGTGGACACAGACAACTGTGTCAGAGAAGTCTCACATGCTTCATACTGGTGAAGGGTAGAGAAGTGTGAATAACGTGGATTATCAGAAAAGACTGTAGTGTTTTGATGATATTTTTCTGCCTTTCCATTCTGAATTTAGCCAGATGCCCAAAATGCAATGAACATCGCTGCCGAAACACCACTTTCAACACTGTTGCATCTGTGCAACTAGTAAAAGATTTTTTTTTTTTTGATATTTCTTTCTCTACTTCTGGTATCCCTAGTGAATTCTTCCACTGAATAGATATCAAAGAGGAGGCTGTGGTTTTCCTCACAAAGGAAGGGATATAAGAATGAGAATTTGTTCTACTCTTCCCCGTATGATGAAAGGCTGAAGTCTGGTTAGCGTATTACTTCAAAATAGAAAGCTTTCTTTTTGCTTTCTGAAACACTTTACAATTACCTTTTGCTGTAATTTACCTGTAAAATTACCTTTACCTGTAATTTGAGACCCTTGTTCACCCACCTACTCCCTTACTATAATGAGGCACAGTTAAATGCCTTTCTGAACAGGAACACAAAAATGTGTTTCTCTAAAAGTGAGAGAGTGAACAAGTCCAAGGTCATCTCACAGGGGTGGGAACAGCCGTATCCTCCTTTGCAGGCTTTGGCCTTTCATCCGTCTTCAACAAAGACCTCAGAAGAACTGCTTTGAATGCTAAATACGACCTTAAGTAGACATGTAAGAAATGTGCAGGCAGACAGATTTCCTTCAAGGAGAGGTGGAAACCCCTGCTACGTTCTCTATGAAAGCTTCTGCTGGTGCTATGCCAGGAGGTCCTTCTCCATCAAAGTATCCTCAGATTATCCAGAGGAAACGGATTGCATCCAGGATGCTCTCTGCGAGATAGGTGCTCTCAGACTATCACCTGGTGGTGCCTTCAGCCAGTTTGCACGTAAATAAACGAGCAAGGTTGATGACAGAGGGTGCCGTGTGGTTCAGTTGTGTCTATTTTTTGTGCCTTCTGTATTGCTCTCACATGCACTATAGTCTAAATGGAGTGTAAAAAAAAAATCTATTTACGTTTAAAAATCCATCACCTTGACACTTTAGCAGATGGTTTTGGAAGCTGCCTTTTATACCATGCTTCTTACAGCTTGTCAGATGCTGCTTCTTCTGTTTCAACCCTTCCCACCCCCCTTTTCATGCCCCATTCACTATTAACATTGTAGTTAAATTGCCAGACGTACAAATGCTATTTTCCGTTAAGGCTGCCATGTTACCAAATAAGTGCAAGTTTGAAGGATGAACATGAATTTAATTCCCAAACACCAGCGAGACAGATGTTTCTATTACGAGGAATTAGCACTTGGGGCTTCCTTTCTCTTACTCATAACAAATAGTGGTGTTGCTAGCACTCTTCTGTAATTAGTGCCTGCTTGCTCTGTACATTCTTTCTGCTAAAAGTTTTACACATTAGGGATTGTGTCATTTTCCTGTTTTGGAGTATTCTTTAACAGAGAAAAAAAAAATTGTTGGCCAATAACAGCTTGTAATTTATTAAATAAATAAATGAAATTAGGTTCTTAAGTAAATTCTGTACTATTCAAAGAGGCCAAAAATCTTCTAAATCCAAAACACTAAATGATCTAAGGTCTATGTAGCTGGAGGAGTCTACAGAGCTATTCAGCTGGCACATGTTGGCATCTGCTCCAGGGCAGCTGCATCACTTGCTGTGCTCCTACGATTGTGCCTGGCTGGTAAAAGAAGCCTGAGCTCTTGATTCACACATAGACACCTACGTTACACACCTAAATTAGGTGTCTTAATCCGTGAGCTGGATCCTCCCTTGGTGGAATTATTCGGCTATCTCAGTGAAGGGCTTTTGCAGAGCAGTGGGGTTCTGAGACAACCATGCAGGACGAGCAGAGGTGGCAAGGGATGTCCTGGAAACCTGTGCCCTTCTGGGATGGCAGCTGGAGACCAGCTGGGCAGTGCAAGAGCATCTCAAGTGACACAAGTACCGATGTTTTGGCAGTGGAATGGAGTGCCAGGTGTCTACTGTCAGTGTGAAAAATTATCCTCTGGAGATGCCTGTCTCCATTGTGCATGGCCAGAGTCTAGATAGCCAGCTAGATTAGACTTCCAGCTTTTAGCTGGGGAAATGAATCTCATTTTATGAAAAACTGGAGTGCTAACGGCTCAAACATATAATTTATATTTGCATAGTAGAGACACTTAGCAGCCCAGCCAAGATAACAGCATTTCACTGGGGCCTCAACAAATAGAAACCCAGTGTTTTCTTTATCTAAACAGAAGCTCTAATACATTTTTATATGCATATGCACACTCAAGAGAAGTGAGGAACCACTGCAGTCTCCATCCTACAGATTCAGACCTGAAACAGAGAGGAGTGAAATGATGTGCCTAGAGTGACATAGAAAACTTTGGACAGGAGAAGGAACTTCACTCAGCTTTCCTGCCCTTGGTTCTCTGTCTTAATCACAAAACAAAGGTTTTTTTCTTTTCTTAAAATAACAGAATTCTTAAAGCAAAATCTTTATATAAATCTTGTTCTCTACGAGCCATATTCAGCTTGCCCATGTTGGGACTGTAAATATAGATGGGCAATAGGAGAGCCTTTTCTTTTAATGGTGTTATATGTAACATAGAAAATGCAAAATTGTGCATAAGTTACATTGTTTTGAGCCTTGATTTCAACTGAATGGTTCAGATTTAATGAAGAACAGTCTAATCACACATACAAGTGCAGTGCCATGACAATCCGTGATAGACAGAAGTAAGCAGTAACTAACCTCAAAGAACACACCCTGAAAATCTGTTGTGACGAAAGAAAGTACATGGCTTTATTATGGCAGGATACCGTGCACAGAATAATCCCGGCTTTTTGAAAAATACGCGCGAAGATCACCTTGAAATGTGTTGGATTAATATATGTTTATTGCAGCATATCATCGGGCTCTGTTCCCTGAAGTGCTTATGAATTTTATGGTGCTTTTTATTTGAATTCACTTGAGTTTCTTGTGGTATTCCCGGGCATCAGAATACCCATCACCTAAATCCTGTGGGCTCTTCTTTGCTAGAGTCTGAGTAAGAATGTCAGAAGCTTGAGAGGTTATGTAGCTTCCTATCAAAGGGCACAGACTTGCCATGGATTTTTTTAGTACTTTGCCCACAAGGTGATATATAGGTAGAGAAACGTAGGTTGGGAAGACATCTGTAGTAATGGAAACTTACCTGGCTAGTTTTTTTTCCAAGTCCGGAATTGACTGCTACAGACCATAACCCTAATGTTCTGTGAACTCCGGTGTGAAACCTGAGGTTCATAGAAGTCAATGGCAGAAGACCATTGACTTTGATCAGGCTGATTCTTTGCCCCAGGACTCTCAAGGGAATTGTTTCTCTGGTAGTACTTATGGTTCTGTCAATGATGTGATTTCTGTGTTGTACGTGACTGTGTGGGCAGCCCAAAGCTACGCTGTCCTTTCTGAGTGCCAAAATGCATTGCAAACACATTCTCGTTGAGTTGCTTGTTATCACCTCTTCCCTCAATTGCTTTCCTACTTTCCCCTTTCTACTGATATAATTTTTAAAATTGTGGAGAATTGCCTTGTTTCTCTAGAAAGGTAAGCATGATGAGAAAGCTTCGCTTTAAGAAGAAATAATGTTCTCTAGTGCAAAAAGACCATAATGTACCCTATTTTTAAAATACTGGCACGAACTGCTAAAGGGATCTTTCAATATATCCTGGCATGCAGTGGATGCTTAACACTCATTTCCTCTTGTGAATCTACGTATCAAACCTAGATGATGAAAGTTTAATCCTTTGGCACAGGTACTGCGCATTGCATCTTTCAACACAATGGAGCCCATTTTCTACGGAGTGAAAAATGCCTTGCACAGGACTTCAGCACAGGTTCTTGGGTGGAAAACCAGGAGAGGTTAGAAAGGATACAATTTCTGGAAATTAAGTTCCATCTCCAAGATACATATCTAGCAGGACAAGGCATTGCTTAGCAAAAAAAAAAGGAGAGTGCCTTAAAGCCATCTGCACAATCTTAAAACTTCACTTCCCTGATGGATAACAGATAGAGGAGGAAATTTGTAAGTAAAAGATTAGAGCAACTCTGCTTATAAACAGGAGTACTAATCACTCTGCCTTTGCCCTGGAGACCAGATTTAATCTCAGGGTTTAACTTAATGCAACTGTCTTGTTTCTGCTGCCAACGGAGAACATTCAAATAATGCCGTGATAAGACATACTTTGGGATGATACAAAGCTAAACATTGCTTGGCAATTGATGACCCAGCATTTAATCAATGATCACACTCGACAAAACATGGTGAAATAACAGACTGGGTAAGTTATGCATTCAACATTTGTCATGTCTCAGTGTTTAAATCTCTCTGCTCAACAGTTCTCCACTGCATTTGTGTTGTGTCAGTAGCACCCGCACGGTGTACTCTCACCTGATGCTTTTATTCAGCATCCTCTGAAGCGACAAGTGTGGCGGTGCCTCTGAACATGTTGGGAATAAGTCATGGGGCAGTAGATTTGCTGCAGGAGAGGTCTCCAGTGTCTTCTCACGTCTTGGAAGAAATCTCTATGTGCTGTGTAAGAGGCAGTATGTGGAACCCATGGTCTGTGATCTCATGAGATGTTTCTGACAATAGTATTTGCCGAGGGCTGCGGTGGAACAACTGCAGCTCCTGTCCTAGAACACAGCAGGGTGTATGAGATTCAGCTAAGCTTTGTGGCCTGTATCTCCACCTGTATTTCCAGTCCTCTCAGCATAAGCTCTTAGGTAGTGGATTTTCCACTCTCTGTTTTCTATTTCTATAGCCTACTTTTTGTCCTCTGTTCTGCAGTGTTGGGCAAAAGAACAGAAGCAGTGCAATTACACCTATGATGAGAACTGATTTTTCAATTTGCTGCTTGAAGTTGAAATTAAAAAGGAAAATTTTCCCAGTCTGGCCTGGAATGAAAACATATTAATTTTCTCTTGGAAAAGAAAGCAGCCACTGTGCCTGCTGTACCCCTGCTAAAACAAAGCTCCTCTGGGCTAAACAGAAGAATTCTATTTAGAATGGAAATTTTTCTTTTGCTCCTTGTTTCTGATATTTTTTTCAGATGTTAGGTAGTTACATACCTGAACTCAACTTCACACCACAACAAAAATTGAAATAGTCCATCTTGAAAGAAATGTAGTTGTTGTGATATTTTCTCCTGGACTCTCTCTTGCCATGTGTTGGAGGGCTGACCTGATTTTACTCCTTTGTCGCAAGAAAGAGTTTACAGCACAAATAAAGAGAGAGGTATCTACCCTTTGAAAGATGCTGAAGCCTTGCCCTTCTTTCTTTTAGTATTTTCTGACCACTTATTTAGATGAATCCCTGCTCAGCTTGTCACCTTCTGTGAACTAATTTTTCCTTTCTGTGGAAAATCCTAGGCACCTAGGTACAAGGTGACTAAAAATTAGAAGCTGCAACAAGGTTGGCAAAATCTGAGTCTGTTGATAAGCCCTGATTAATCAAAAGCTTGTTAAGAACAGTCTATCTAATGTCGTGGGTTTTGCGATGAATAAGCATAAGGTTCAGTTCTGCCAATTAGAAGAATAAATAGAGTTGAGGACATTGTATTCTAGATAGCTGGAGCTATTGGTGAAACACACATTTAAGAAACCTGAACTTCTCTTTGCTCCTTAGAAACAGTATTCCTGCTCAACTGATCAAAATAAAAGGAATTTGTGCAATCTCTGGATATTCTGTGTATAAATAATAATATACTCCCTTTTTTGCACTTTTTGTCTGGTTTATTGGAGAAATTAGGGTTTAAGGATCATCCAGGATGGTGTGAGGATGTGACCATTTAACTCTTTTCATGCTTATTTGACTGGAACTACAAGGAGTAGAAACAAAATTCTCTGTGTCATGAAAATAGCTGTCCCAGTACAGAATGTAAGAGAAGGACAGGCTGCAACGCGAGCACGCCCTTTTTCATTTTAGACAACAGGGTTTACACGCTATGGGAAAAAAGCTCACCAAGAAGTGTCAGCAAGATCCCGTGTCCTATTTGACTCTTGAAAATCCAGCTCCAAGACACAAACTCATGGGAAAGCAGATACCAGTAGCTGTGTTTCTCAAGGAATGAGTTATTGAAATAAGATTTGGAACAAATTACAATTTTGGGCCTGTTTCCTGAAGATGGGCAACACCTGGCCAATCGAAAACGGGTTTATTGGTTATGCCATCCATAACCAATGGATTTTATCTGATTGTTTGCTTGCTTTATCAAGAACAGTTTCTGAATGCACTGGGACGTCTCTGAAAGTAAAAGGTAAGGGAAAACAGATTAATTCCCCATGTTACAAAGCCACAGTACAATCCAGGTTGGAGGTCTGCATGGATTAAAGCAGCCGTGTTCCTCCTTGTAAGCAGGAAGTTAATGAGTACACCCTTATGACCTTCCTCTTTTGAAAAATTATACAATTTTACTAGATAATTTATTAATAGTAAGTGCATATCCCACTGCTAAGGATCTCAGACATCTCTTTATCAGGAAGTTTTCACATCCAGTGAAGGGAACCTTTGAGGTTTCTTTTTTTTTGGAAGAATGGAAACGTGTAAACATCGGACTCAAATATTTCCTTTCTAGACTTGAAAAAGGAAAAAATGCCCAACAAAACCCAAGTATGTCTTTGATAATTATGTTTATACAGAGTTTGAACACTAGTAGTTTTGTAAGAGAGAATTTCTTTTTCTGAACTTCTTCTGGCTTGCACATTTTCTCCTTTTATGAAGTGTGTTTCTTTTAGACATCCTGGCCTCATAAAAGTGGCTTATTTAGAACAGACCTGGCCATCTGGGGCCACTTTGTTATAGGCTAAGCTTAACTTATTAAGTATTGTCGTCCAAAGACAAACAAAGGGGCTACTAATGTGTTTTTGGCCTATTCTGTGTATTTCCTATTCAATGAGCAATAAAAAAAAAAAGAAGGAGGAGGAAGGAAATAAAAATCGAATGAGTTGTCTGGAATTTGCCTGCTTTAAGATGAACTAAATTTAGCCTATGGAGGTGTTCAGCTTCGTTTGTCTTCTGAGGGTGAAGATGGAAAGGAGGAGGAAGTGCATTTTCAAGTGTCTGCTGAAAATGCACCCCAAAATGGCTTGCCTATGGGTACAGAAAGGGTGAGATTACCACATCTGCTGTCACATGTTTAACTTGAGAAAAACTTCCCAGCATCCAGAGCAGTAGTGGCTGTTTAAAAGAGAGTGTAGAAACTAGGATGCCAGTCTTTTCAGCAAGAAAACACACTCCCTTCCCTGCTGCAATGCTTGGACTGCATGGAAAAGTGATTGCTACTGGAGCTTAAACAGCACTTACCTGGGTATTAGTGTAACTCCTGGGGAGCTGCGGGTTTCAATGACAAATAATCACTTTCTCAGCACTTCATGTTGCTTTCGATCACCTTGTGCTCTCTGCAAAATCAGTCGCAGAGATTTAAACCCCAAATGTCCAAGGGAGTACCAATGTGATTTTACCTAGAGAGATGCTGGGCGATGACTACAGACCCTGCAGAGCTGGGGACCGATCGCATTTTCCCTTCTTTGCAGGACAATAGTTTTATCCATCTTTCTCAGTGCACAGCCACCATATCAGACATTATTACAATCTAGGAACACAGCTATTACTAGGTAGGAAGAAACAAAACAGGAAATTTTATTAGATGCAGTCCAACATCTAATCCCTGGAGACAGGGAGCACCCAGGGCTCTGGAAGGGAGTGCAAGAGACATCTCACTGCACACAGGTGAATCAAACTGCTTATTGCAAGGGTTTTCTCCTCTACTGAAACAGCAGAAGTTGCTTAGATTGGACCAGGGAGCTTTAATGGATTTTTGCAAAGAAAATGGCCCAAGTGTATCTTATTCACCCAACTTGTTGATCTTTTAAATTTATAACGACTTTTGGCCTTTGAGGTGCTAAAGTCAATTATGATTCACATTAGTGGCATCTGGGACATTGCAGAAGTGTAAAACTGTGTATATTTATGAGACTACCTGTGTTCAGACACCGTGTAGACACTCCAGTTTGGATCTGGTCTGAAACATATTTTCCCCTGACTCTTATCAAGATCTCAGACAAAATATTCCTTTAATTTCTGCTGGGACCTCCTTATTTCTTGCTCCCACATTCTTTGGAAGCATTTCTCAGCTGTTCAGAAATAGGGTATCGCTCCCCCCTAAAGTGACCTTAGTAAAAAATATCTTTTGAGAGAAATTAATTGCTTAGCCCTGATAACCACCCCTGTCTGAACCTTTATTGTCTTTAGGAAGCAGCAGGATTCTGGAAGGAAAGTGTCTGCTATTGGTATGTGGTTTTTGCTTAACGTGCTATGCCTGAAATAAAACACTGAGGGAAGACTTATTTCCACTGTCTCCTTGTGGAGGAAGAGTTTTTGAAAACGTTAAAGACAATATAGAGATTAGGCTGCTGTTGTTTCAGCTCAGTGGCAGACGTTGAAGCTTTGGCTGAAAGCCCATCGGCAGGACCAGATGTTTTAGTCTTGCGCTTCCTTTGCAATGGGAAACAACGAAAACTGAGCCTTGTAAACGAAATGGGACTTTGCTGATTTAATTCATTTGTTGTGTCATCGTGATTCATATAATCAGAAAACCTCTCTACCAGGGGTTCAGACTGACAAAACAGGAGCTGGTAAGGGAGCTACTAATGGGACTTCACAGGAGCCTTCCCGTCTTATTTTTACTTCTCAGATGTCATCTTTAGTAGCTCCCGCTTTGAGAAACCTATGGGACTCTTATCAGTTTTCTGAAGGCAGGTGTTTTCTGGGAATTCTTTTGCCATGATGTGTGTGATACAACCCTTTCCCTTTTATAAACCGGTCTATAAGAGCTCATGAAGGGCTTGAATTCAAAATCAAACACAATGCTCGGAGAAGCTGATGGCCTTCCCAGAGCTCTGCCCTGGGTGTGATGTTGAGCATCACTGTGCTACTGGGAGACTTGGTTCTCACTTCACTTTCTAGCTCTGTTTTATCCCACCTGGCTTACCAGAGGCACCTTGCCCTTGCCTTGGGTATCCTCTGTGCACAGTGTAAAGAGAGTCACACACACACACACTCCAGGAGTGATTCAGACCTTTTGCTAGGGAAATCCTCTTTTGGAAGTGTCCATCTCTACGTTGGCTATGTAAGGAGTGTGGGCAGCTCTGAGTGTTTCCGTGAAGTGGGATGAACTCAGGGCCAACTGTTCTCAGTAAAATACAAGTACTCTTTTTTTTTTTTTTTTTTTTTTTCCTGTCCCCTGCTCTTCCCTGCACCTGAATCTAAACAGCTTGCTTTCTCTGGCAGACTGTGCTCTAACACACAGGATATTTTCATAAAGTGACCTCTACTATGAGAAACTATGGACAGTAGGTTTAAGCATCTTTCTTTTCAAATACAGGCAAATAAAGGAGATACTAAAGGTGGTTGAAAACAGAGTTGGCATTGCAAAAGACCCTCAGAGCAGTGTCTGTACTTTGTCATGACTTATTGAGCTTTGTTGAAATTAAACCTAAAAGGAACCCTCATGACCACCTGGTTTGATATCTCTGCACTCAGTTTTGCCCAGAGGCTTCTGCCAATGTTTCCCTTTTGGGATTATCAGCAACGCTGGTTCCACACCCACAGGCCCACCAGCCTGAGGCTGTCTGTGATCACCGGTGCTGATGTTCTCCACAAACTCAGAAATTCAGCACAAGGACCTTGTGCGTCCTGGAGCAACAATAGCAAAAGCAACAGACTTAGAGTCATTGTGAATAACTGAAAGGTAACATAAAAGAGGCAGATGATAGAGGAAGAGAGGAAATATTTTATCAAAACTTCATAATTAGCAGAGGACAAGGAAATTTCCTTTAAAAATAATCAACACTGGAAACAAGATGAAATATATATATATATATGGTTTTCCTAGTGAGAAAGACTAGGTTTTTTTTTTCCCTTTGGTTATTTTAACGACCCATATGTAGTTTTATATCCGTTTCACTGTGTTGAAACAGTTTAAAATACAATATATCGCTCAGAAAATCAGACTTTTACAGATTGTACTGTTGTAACAGAATAAAAAACTTCAGCGCTTCACTCCTATTAAACATAGTTGGAAACATGTATCTACTTAATGGAGTCAAATAATATTCTAAAAATATGCCTCAGAATATCCAGAATGCTAAAATCCTGAAATAGAGGCAATAAAACGTAACAGATTTGAAAAATGGAAAATGCTGTAAATGAAAACCAGAGAAGAGAGTCTACAATAACAGTCTGAGACCGTCCACAAAGCCAAGCTCTGGCAAATGTTAACCAGTTCAGTGTAACAGGCTGCCACTTGAGATCCTAAGCTTGGTAGCTTAGATGAGTTATTGGAAGGTATGCTCCGATTAGGGTCTTTTTTACGGTAGGTATGAAGAATGGGATTTTTAGGAATCCTTTAGCTCTCTTCCTGTAAACCTTCAGCTGGCTTCAGTAGCTGCAGAGTTCAATGGAAACTGAGGCTTTTGACAAGCCCATCTAAAATGTTTTGTGTCTGCATGTATTTGGTCACAGCTGGTATTTTGAAGGAGAGGATGCTGATGCCAAGCCCAGTCATTGAGGCTCTGGAGTTCCCCTATTCTGCATATAGCAGGAGGACAGGTTCACATTAAATACAGTGGAGTTCTTCGGGTAAAAGGAAGATCAGATGCAAATTCTACTAACTGTATTTATGGAAATGTGTAAATGTGTGTGCTGATTATATTCCTCTTTACATTTGCTTGCTTTCCTAAACACATCTGCTTGGAATTTGCTTGTTATACATCTTGAGCCTCTGTGGAATCCCATTAGGTCCCATTAGAAATCACATGGCTGAAGGGTTTTTTTCTCCTCGTTGTCAACGCAAGGGTCATTAGATGGAAGCAATTTGGTTGCGTAAATGTTATCATGTTGTGTCTTGTGCTGTGGGGACTATCACTTTTGAGCCCCTCAGTACAAGAAGGACGTTGAGCTGCTGGAGCACATCCGGAGAAGGGCAGCGAAGCTGGTGAGGGGTCTGGTGAACAAGTCTTATGAGGAATGGCTGAGGGAACTGGGGTTGCTTAGTCTGGAGAAGAGGAGGCTGAGGGGAGACCTCATTGCTCTCTACAACTGCCTGAAAGGAGGTTGCAGGGAGGCAGGTGTTGGTCTCTTCTCCCAAATAACTTGTGACAGGACAAGAGCCTCAAGTTGCATCAGGGGAGGTTTAGGTTGGATATTAGAAAACACTTCTTTACTGAAAGAGTGTCAAGCATTGGAACAGGCTGCCCAAGGAAGTGGTGAAGTCACCATCCCTGGAGGTGTTCAAAGAACATGTAGACATAGCACTTCAGGACATGGTTTGGTAGGCATGGTGGTGTTGGGTTGATGGTTGGACTTGACGATCTTGGAGGTCTTTTCCAACCTTAAAGATTCTATGATTCTATGATAATATAAATTAATTAATTAATTTATTATTAAATTAATTAATAGCAGCATAGATTTTGGTAATCAACATTGCCAGTTTCCCAGGGCATTTTGGGAAAGGAGGGTAGGGAGCATAGATTGATCAGCCTTGCAGTTACCGATTTCGAGGCAAGAAGAAGCTGTACTTGTTTCTCCTCTGCACTTTGTCATGACAGAGCCATGCCATTTCACTGTGTAACTTGTATGTGCAGCCACGTGCCTTGTTTGTGTGGAGCTTGCAGCATCTGGGAGATGCCTCCGGAGATGGGAACCCACCACTTCCTTTGGCAATCTATTTCCTCAAATTCACCCTCTCTGTTCAGTAATTGTGCCATATTTCTTGCTGAGATGTCTTTGCCTTTAATTTTCAGTCTTTTTGTGTTATGTTAAAAAAGCCTTTTGATACCTGATATATATACTGTCTTTAAAGAAAAGTGTAGTCTTTCTGAGACTAAAATAATTTTCCCCTTTGATCTTTTTGAGGACTTTAGAGGAGCAAATGCCTGACATTTCTCTGTAAGGCACATTTTCCAAGCTCTCCAACCATCAAGACCTGTATGTATCTCTATGCTCTGAACTTTTGTGTATGTGGTACTGAAAACATCTGCCCAAGATTTGGTATTACACCTCGTACAATAATGTATTTCTGTACACACAGACCTGTACACGCATACATAGAAAAATAGCAAGCCAAGTCACAAGATAGTGTTAAGCACGGAAGGATGAAAGGAACATCTATTGTACATTAACTGTCTAGCTTTAGAAGACTTTTTTTATTTCCATCTAAATCTAGTAGAGCTGGATAAAAAGACATCAGGTGCTGTTCATTGTTACAGAAATAACTAATGAAGTTTGTCACATTCTTTTCCCCCAACAGTTTAGGTACTTTTATGACTTTCATCTTTCCACTCTTCCTCTCCCCAAGTAATTTACTTAAATGACATTCTGGCAGCTTGTGGTATAATCAAACAATTTATTCCGATGGCTGACAAAGAGTTGGGAGAAAATATGCCATCGTTAAATATTTTATATGCTAATGTTTTCCTAAAGAGCTGGGCACCTGCCTGCTGGAGTCCCCTGTGGTTTCCAGGAGATGTCCACAAAAACAGGAGTCAGGCTGCTGATTAAGCAACATTCAAATAACAGAAATAAAATCCTCACATTTTCTCATTGCATTTCAAAGAAATAAAGAAGGCCATAAAACTGTCCTCATCACAGTAAGCTAACCCCATGTGTGGGAACATTATGCTGCTTCTTACACACAATACGGGTTAGAACATTATTGAAAATTGCAAAGCCATTTACATCCTGTCTGGCAAACAAAATGCTGCATTTTTCTTCTTGATGTAGCCTGAAACATTCCAAAACACAGACAAATATAATGGAAACACTGACAGGCCTTTACTCACAGTGTCACTGAGACATCATCGATGATTTAACTGCAACTACAAGCGATTAAATATGCCACTTCTAATAATTTCTCATGGCATGGTATCTCTATAATATTGCACACAGGGGCATATTGCCACATGTAAAATCTTATCCCTGGTAAGTGCGTGTCAAGATGAAAGTTATTTTTTCTATACACCACTATAAGAGAGATGATTCTTCTTGGCAAACAGAGGAGCAGCAAGACTGAGTGGGAGATGTGACTTCACCTCAATTAAAAGCTTTAGTTAGATTCTGGAATACTGTGCCTGTTTGTAGTATCCACATTTTAGTAAAGATATTACGAGATGGGAGAGAGGTCAGGGGAAAAAAAAAAGATGTTTATTGCAGCAAAAGTTTTTCACAGCCAAAGAAAATAATTTGGAATGAGGGATTTATGAAGGAAGTTCTTAGGTTATCAGGAGAAGACTGAAAATAAAGGTCAAGGGATGAATTAATTTCAGTCTGTACGTTCTTTCACATAGAGAAAAGTACTGAGACCAATGGTCCCTCCACTCTTGTGGACAGAGGCATGGCCAAGTTGAAGCCAGACATATTTTTACAAAAGAACAATTAAACTTTGGGAAAATTTCCCATGAGAAGTGACTGGATTCTCCACCTTCTGCCATTCCTGGGAAGTGTCTTATGCCGGTGCCTACTGGAAGACCTGCAGTGAGCAAACACAAATCACTGGACTCACTTGTGGGACAAGAGAACAAGCGTCTGTGTCACATGGACACGGATACTGATAGAACCGATGTTCTACTCTCAAAACTCACAAGTGAAAAGTGAACAGGAACTTACTGCCTCTGCACAGATGTGACAGTTTCAAGTCATGATGACTCCAATGTGGTGGCCAAGTCAAACTTAGGTCTATGTTCATGATTTTTTTAAGGGCACCTGTAGGTGTCTCTCAACCATTTCAAAGGAATTTAATTCAAATAAATCTCAAGAGAATTTTTCTGAAGCACAAGACTTAAACAAGTGCCCCAGTCCTCCATGCATTTACAGATTAAATTCAACACAGGCAAAGTCTACTACATTTCATTTGTCAGCTCTTTGGTGAACAAGAGCAACCCCCACACCCAAGGAATATTTCGTAGTTCTCCACATAAGGACTTCTGCAGTGGCTGAGGCAATGGAAGAGAGAAATCCACAATGACTTGTTTATTCAGTAGAACACTAATTTCTTTCTGTCAGCAACAGAAACAGAAAATCTTTGTAAGTATACACAAGGCAACTGCTTCCAACCAAGCAGCTTGGGTGCCAATATTTAGAGATGGGACATAGGGCTGCCTTTTATAAGCCTGTGAAAACACCGATGCAGCTCCTAAATAAGGTTGTTATTTTTGTTATGCTATCTAACCAGAAAAATTGGCTCGGTAGTGAATAGAATACTGATCTGATTTCTACATATGAATAGGAAGAAACTATAGCACAGGAGGAAAAGGCCCATGGAAGTGTCTGCTCCTTGCAAGTGCCTATTCTAAATAAATACTCATAGCACTCTGAAAACTGTTGGACCAGTGTCATACAAGCACTTTTCCATGTGTCGACCTGGGATGTTTCTAAACTTTACGATTTCAAACAAGCAAAGAATGCTGAAAACTGGATCCTTATTCACTTCCCTGTCTGCTGGAAAAACAAATAAATAAACTGAAGCTGACTTTTAAATGACAAATGAGATCTTGTCAAAGGGACTATGATATCTCTTTTTTTTCCATGTTCCAGCCTGTGATCAAAGGAAGCTTCCTGGCTTTGGAGTAATGTATGGCTTGTAGCACAGGCACAGCAGCAACTGTGTGTACTACCTTTGTGTTTTATGGGTAGGAACTGAGGCAGAGAGAGTGGTTTGTCCCCAGCAATAGAAAAAGGCTGTGACCAATCTGGGGTGCACATACGAATCAAACGCAGGTGCCTGCAGTGTGGGCCAGATGGGCTTGTAGCCTTGGCTCTCTGCAGGCTCCATCTTCAGCTTGAATATGTTATCCAGGTCTGCTGTGCAGTGCAGAGTGTGAGGGAGATGCCTCCAGAGGGTGAGTCCTTCCTCTCCCCTCCCTTATCCCACCCCACGCCAGAGACAGGCAGCTCATCCAGCATCTCACGTGCGAGTGATGACGACCAACCCCACCCATCACCTTCTCCTGGGGCTGCATTTAGCCCTTGCTGGTTCCCAGATTGCTGGGAGAGGAGGCAGGAGGAGATTTATATGGATCCATGGCTGGTGCTGACTGTGCCTTGTGCAGCTGTGCTGGTATGATGCTGAGAAATGGTTGGGACAAGCTGTTACTGTGGAGAGGTACCCTGGAGCAGTGCTGGCTTGGGGGTGTTGGCCTGTGGTCTGGACACAACCTGCATTTGCTCTGAGATGGTGTAGATGAGGGAAAACAGCTGGTTAAATCGGACTAAAACCTCAGACATCCTTAAAAATCCTGTCATTGTAATTTGAAATTCTTATGTGGAATTAGGACCTATGCTTTCGATGTTTGCAACCAAATGTTGTACACAACAGCTGTATTCATGAACAGCGATTCTGTAGTTGAGGTGAAGAGTTGCACAAAGATATTCTTATTATGAATTTGATACGCACTGAAGCCCGCAGCAAAAAAAATGCTGTTTGAGAGACCGCTTTTTGAAAACGTGGGCACGTGTGTATAACTTGGCTGAAGGATCACTAAGGCATTGATACAATGGCCACTACAAATATTTGAAAGGTGTCAACATCAAGGTCTAGATGTTACCCACAGATGCCAGCACAATGTTTCCATTGATTAGCTGTTTGGTAACATAATCCTGTGTATGGAAAATGTATGTTAAAAAGAGTCTTACACAGATCACGCCAGGATTTCAGTTCCCCGACTTTGTTGCATCAGTCTGAGCTGACTAAACCCACGGGAAGTTTGCAGATGTTTTTATTACAAGTTCAAATCAGGAGCTTATTGTAAAAAAAAAAGAAAAAAAAATTAAAAATTTCTGAGCAGACTAAGGATCAGAACAGGATCATTTTTTGGGACCATCATTTCCTGGATAATATGGTCAGCAAGCAGCTTTAACTACCGCAACACTCATTCCGGGTGTGAATATTCCTGATGTGTGGACACTGAACTGGAGGTTATTCTCTCTCTAGTGAGCAACTTGCATTGTGTAGGTGTGCTCAAACCTCTTCTCTTAAGAACACTTGCAAATTTCAAATCTTTGTTATTATTCATAGATTTAAGCCTGAGTTTATGACGTGCATCTTCGTAACACTGGTCCACCTGTCACATTTATGGCAGAGGCGGGAGCACAGATCAGATCTTCTGAGCCTGTGGTCCTGTGTTCCAGCTCAACAAAGCAGTTAACACATGCTGCCTCGTTTTATGATGGAAAAGGGTCCTGTTAGTCCCATTAACTTTGTGAAGCTAATTCCACATTTGAAGTGAGCTGTGTGCCATATCTAATGCCATATCTAATGGAAATAGGTCTTCAACCGTGTTTTTAATTATTTTCAGCCTGTGTTGCTCACACATATCATCACCATTAATAAAAAGCATTTTCCATGCAAAATGCTTTCCACATGCACAAAATCATTGCCACTTTTACTAGAAAAGAGTTGTTGAGAGAAATTTTGAAGGAAAAAATTTAGGTTGAAATAGATTCCAAAATCAGTACATTTCACAAAGGATGGTCAATTACTTGCCTATCAGCAGAAAATCATTAAAACATTACAAAAGAATTAATACTTTCAATTTTGACATTTAGAAATGGAGCCCACTATCATTTTATTTTGAAACGTGTTTATATTTCAAATTTTTAAACTTTGCTTACTAGTAGCCTTTAAAAATTGAAATTAAGTGATTTTTTTAAAATGAAATATTTTAGTGAACTAAAAAGATTGTGATAATTTCTCCTTCATGTAGAATCTTGAAATATTTGGGGTTTTGCTCTGATTTGGGCAGAAGCATGTCTGGAATTTCCAAGCTCGTTCACAAAGTGGAAGTCTGGAGCTTTTGTTTCCATGCAGCTTTATTACAAAATTACTTAGAAAAGCCCAGAGAGAGGAACCAGTGCATTTTTCAGTTCAGTTTCCATTTGAATTGAGCTATGACTGAAGCTGTTCCAGGTCAAATTGAACAAAACTTCAGAATAATGGTTTTAGTTCAAGAAGGAAAAAAAAAAAAAAAAGAGTTAGAGATTGAAACTAATTTTTTGTTTAAGTCCACTCCCTAAAAAAAGCCACAAAAAAACTTACTAATAATTTTAGTGCTATCAGCCAACAACGATCTCCATCTAGTGTTATGAAACTGCAGGTTAGGCTAAATTAAGGCCATTCAACCTATTTAATCTATTCAGCACTGAAATTATGTCCTTAGAATGAAAATACTAAAGAAATGGTTGCTTTGGGCTTTTTTTTTTGTTTGTTTGTTTGTTTTTTCCTTTTGTTTTATCTTACAGCAGTTAATAAATCCATAGATTTGTACCCAACATAAACAGCGTCCAGATTTTAAATGCACAGGAAATATTCCATAAAAGCATTTAATTAGGTTACAAGTAGTCCAAGGGTTGTTAATGTTTGCCCTGTAGATGACAGGCTTCCTTTGTTTGCAAGAGATTGATGTGAAAATCATTTTGACCCCATTGAGAATAATGATAGTGATATTCTGTTAATGGTGTTGGCTCAGGGACAGAACATAGGTTTCCTTTTATTGAGCCATGTCTCACTGGTGAGCAGCAGGGTGACATGCAGCGGGGTGACTGGGTCCAACTTGTCCTGGAGAGTGTTGAGTGCCAACTCAGGGCAAAGGGACGAGGAACTTATGGGCAGCAGCAGGCAGATGCAAAACGAGAGCTGCATGGCTGCAGACTGCAAACCTGCCCTATCACGGTAGCCGGCTTTAATTTAACGGGATCTTTTGAGGAACGTTGTTTGTCTGTTAGCAAGGAAACCCTCAGCTGGCCTCCAGGTGACACCACATTAGGCAACATCAGAGAAAACCCAAGTAGGTCTCCAGTCGTCTCTGTATGTTAAGATGCAGGAGACAAACTGGTTTTGGCATTTTTATATGTATTGTGTGTTCCTGCAGGTTGTTTTATTACCCTTGGAAGTGCCTCACCTTCCCATAAAAAGCAGAGCTCCCTGGGCTTTGTGCACATGTTGTAGGAGAGCAAGAGCATCACCAGCAGGTACTTCTGCAGCCTCTGTGCCTGTGTTTCCTCCCAAAACCGCGAGCTCTCACACCAGTGGGGACAGTGGTTCTGGTCTCACCATACCACCACGTCCTAGGGGACTCTCCTGCCCGTACCTCTTGGCTGCCACTCGCCAGGGGCTGCTTATTCAGTGGGACCAAAGGTAATGTTACAGGTGTTGTGGATGCTGTAGGTACTCTGAGACATGTGGAGAGATGGTACCACATTCTATGTTCATATTTAGTCCAAAAGAAGTAGAAGACCTTTCCTAATCATTAGAGCAAAGAGAATAGCCTTCGAGTTAGAATAAAATAGATAAAAGGCCAAAACAATCTGCAAATGAGGCACAGGTGGTAGTGGAGGACACTATGCATGACTTGGGGCTGTGTCAGGACATAAATGGATGAATTCCTTTGTACTTTTGTGCAAGATGAGGATAACCAGGTGGATATCTCTGTTATGACTTCCTGCAGGGGCAGAAATTTCTGATGGGTGATGTCAGGGCAGTAATGCTGAGATGATGCCACATCTAACCATGGCTGAGTGCAAACACAAGCGTGGATCTAGCATTTGCATTTTTTTTTAAGCAAGTGAATGCAGCAATTCCAGATCTCTAAGCTTCCTTTCTAAATCTCTGCATACTACAGCAGGCACCTGACAACGATGCTGCTCACAATACAGTACATCCAGTATTCACTCTGTCTGAATCTGCCCAGAGCTCAGCCATTAGGCAACCCAGAAACACTTTCAGAGAGGAATATTAGTCTCCTTCCAAGAAAAAAGTGTACACTTAAAATGCTGTTTTCAGACTGGATTTTGTTCTGGGGTTAAACTCCACAATTAAATGTAGTGTATTCTCTTAATAAGCACAAAGTCTGGGCAAACTTGTTGCGAGGAGTGATAAATCCTGGCAATAAATACCGTTCCTGGGGAGAAACCCAGAGCTTGCTGCACTCCAAAGTAGCAGAAATAGCAGGGACATTGGAAAATGTAGTAGGAGAAAATACTTATGCTGCCTTGGGGGAGAGGGGAAGGTGGCCTCCCAAATCCCTTCCTACTCTTTATTTCTGTGACTCATCCAGACCTGCCTGTAATGGGCTGTTGCATGGCCGCATTGTTAGTTTAACTTCTTTGTATCCTGAACAGCCAGCGTGTCTGTAAAAGAGGCTCTTTGTGCCTTTGGTGGGAGAGAATGGCATGAGGGTTGTTCTTGGAAGACGCCCAGGGAAAGTGTGGGGTGAGAAGGGAGAAGAGAGCGAAAAAAAAATCCCCAGAAAAGGGGAAAAAAAAAAAAATAAAAGAAAAAATGTGTCTGTTTTACAAACCCTGACCTTCAGCAGAACTGCCATTTCCTGAGACTGCACAAAATGTACCGACTGTTGGTGTTCACAGGTCTGGCGGAGAGGGATAGAGCCAGACATCGACACCGCCGCAGAGCTGGCTTCCCTGGGCCCCGGGGAAAAGCCGATGGGCAGCCAGGTTGGTGGCTACCTGATCCTGCCTTCACCACAGAGAGCAGTGCGAGCCGAGCGGTAATGCTGGCCTTGGCTGGAAGAGGAAGGAGGAGCGGCCTGCAATAACCATTGCCTTCTGCAAGAGAGTCCGAAAAAGCAGCATTCCCAGCAGCCGTGTTGTCTTTGAGACATGTAAACAGGCTCACGTGTCGCTAAATAAAAGCTACCCTATCTGTTTCCTACATCTCCTGGCAAGGTGAGCCCTTGGAGCGCTGTCTGGACCTTCCTTCTCCAGGAAGCTTTTTGTTCTCTGGTGCTTCATGGGTAAATGCACTGCTGAGAGAAGGAAACAGGTCAGATTGCTTGGAGTATAGAGAACATCTGGGGTTATTCCAAGAGGAACAGCCAAGTCAGATGGGGACCATCTTTCTGGTAACAGAGTCCAAGCAGGGAATAGTGAGGGAGGAGCCTTATCAGTTCAGAGTAACTTTATTCTCTCTGCTTCAGGGAACAATGCATTTATTTGGGTCAGCATCGGCACTGCTAAATCTGGGAAGGAAAGGTGGGAGGGTATGGCTACATGCCATGTTCCAACAGCCTTTCTTCAGTGCCAGCAATGGACAATAGTGGATTTTTATCACCAACAGTTTTCGTGGAAATCTTCAAGTGATATATTTCATATTAGATAGAAATAAGTCTTGAAATCTTACAGAAATTGAAGGCTTCGTGGCTGAGAGTGAAGTGGGGTTATCATTACAGAACAAACATTACTGGGGAGAAAGACAATGGAGCCAGGAGCCATGGCATCTTAAGGGCAGCTAGGTCTTTCTTTCTTCCTGCAGACACTGGGCACAAAAAATGAGCTAGAATAAGAAACTGAGCAGAATATCGTCAAAGGGATCTCCTCTTTCTTCCTCTGACTGTTTTACAGAAATGTGTTGCTTTTCTATATAAAACCAGGGCAGTGTTTTGAGGGAGGGATGCAGGCTTCATCTTTTCCAGTGGCTGGAGGTCCTGGATAGTGAGGTCCCTCCAGAACATGAGGTGTCTATTCCAGCTCCAGCTCTGACTCAGAGAAAAACAAATTCCTGATTACTTGCAAGGCAAAGCAAATAGACAATAGTTCAGATGTCTTCCATGTTCTTTTTTTTTTTTTTTTTCTTTTAGTGTGAATTCTACATTTTTCTGTGGCTCAAAATAATAGTTAACATCTGCTTGGCTAAGATATCTGGGACACTGCAGGAGAGAGGGAAATATCTTGAGAGGTGTCATAATCTACATCAATAATGTATGCAGTGTTGCTATGTTGTACTTTGGTAGTTTATGCCAAATTTATCACCAAAACCCTCCAGAAATTGAATGGATACGCCCAAAAGGTGGGAATCTTTCCTAGCTTCTGGGTCTTAGGCTGCACTTACCACATCCTCACTGTGCATTAGAAAGAGACATGGTTGCACACGTGTCTGACTGTCTGCCCTGGTTTCCAGATAAGGATAATATGGATAACTAGGCAACTCAGGGTGGCAAAATGCTGTGGAGCTAACCCTCCCTGCAGCTGAGACACAACCAAAGGCAGCACAGAGAGAGACTAGCACAGATATGCTGATTGTTATGAGCAACAAAAAATTATGTCCATAAATGACAGAATGAGAATTTACCTGGTCCTTTCTCTATTCCTCTCCTCAAACAAGAGAGAGTTCTCTCCCTAGATAAAGCCTTAATAAGCCATTTCTTGAGGGGAAAGACTCTGTATATTTGGAACTTTTGCCTCATGATTCCAGGACATCTGGACAAAGGAGGCTTGATGAGAGCCAAACTTATTTTGCTGCTTGTTTTCCAAGTGTATTGAATTGTTAATACCATGTTAGGCCAGTTAATCAGTTTTGTTATCTTGGCTTTAGTTTGTCTGAACAGTTCTGCAGCTAATCGGTAATGTCTCCAGTGAATGGTTTGACCAAAGCTTTGACTTCTAAGTCAGCAGAGGTCACCCAGACCCTCAACATGCAGGGAGAGGTAGGAGTTCAAACACGTGTGTGCATTAACACCTCCCATTAGCTCCAGGCAGTTCCCTGCTTTGCATGTTGGTCTGGGGTCCTAACTCCAAAGGGACCAATGATTTTACTCTGGATTGATCTGTGATGCCCCACTGTTCACTAACAAGGTTTCCATGATTCCATGATCCAAGTTTGAGTTTCAGCACCCTTTTAGTCTGCCTGAGCTGTGCAAGGTCATGTCACTAGGCCTGGTCTGCTCAGGTATTCATGCAGATGCTCTGAGCTGTGCTTTTGTCACTGCAAGGTGTGCTACATCTGCCCAAGCATTGCATTTTAGAAAATATTTATGCCAGCTAAACCAGACTGAAAATATACAGCTCAATATCCTGGTTTAGGTCCCTCGGCACTCCTGTGCCATTACACAGGAAGGAGAACCAGCGCTGAGACCAGTCCCATGCCTGACTGAGCAGTTTCAGACTGCTCCCACCAGTGAGCCCTGCTGGCTCAATAGCCAAATCATAAATCACATTTCGGTGCGGCTTTCATCTCCAAAACACATCATAAACATTAATCTTAACATCCCTGTTAAGTACCAGTAGGTTCAATGGTCAAAATTTAATAACTTGCAGACATTCTATTATCCACGATGGCAGATTCCCGCTGTGCAGAGCTGAAAATAACCCAGCACGTAGATGATGATATTTATGACATCAGTGTTACCTTATGGGGCAGATCCTGATGAATGTCTTGGAACATGCATCAGTTTGGTGGCAGCACTCAAAATTCTGTCCCATGTCCAGGATATTAAAACTAAGTGCTCAAGTATGTGAAAGCTGAACAAAAAAAAAAAAAAAGACATTGTTTAAAACGGTATAGGTAGACTATATTTTACTATTGATTTAAGTAGCAAAAATCCATGGATTTAATGTAGTATTGTGTGTGGAAAGGCTGCTGTTGATGACTGAAGGAAAGCTGTAATACCAAAGTCAGTCTGGGTAAGCGTCGCTGAATGCCAGGTTGCTCATCCTGTGAGGCTGAAGGCAAGTCAGGTCACTGCGCAGCATCACATGCTGCAGTGCTTTTTAGTGAAGGAGAGACCAGAGACCTCTCTGAAGCTAAAATAGATTTTGATGCAACATATAGAAACCCATCCTGAACAAAAGTCCACACAAAAGGGGGTTTGGCACTCCCTGGATTGCCAAGTGTGAGCCAGCTGGATTTTGCTCACATCAGGCTAGCTGGCGGCTTTGAAAACCACTGCTCCTTTGATCCCAGTCCTAGCAATACTGTTGGACCTCTGCTGTACAATGAGCTCGAGGTCAGTAAAACATTTTTCAGTTGTGGTGGAAGCATTTAAGTTGGAATTTGTTAAATCAGGGGCACAATTCCACAGGTAGAAATTGAACTCTATGTGTGACATTTCTCTTCTTATTACACTTTAAAGTATTAAATTGTGCAGGTTTTTACTTCCATTAAAAACAAGTTGCCAGATTTAGCATTTTGTTACTTCGAAGTCCTTCTTTTATTCTCCCCCAAAGGGCTTTAACTTTCAGACATGGTTATCCTTAAAAATGTATTTTCAATGTTGGTTTTGAAACCTAACAAAGGATATGGCATTGGAGAAATTCAGGATGGAATGACTTTCTCAAGGGCAACAGTCAGGGAACAGCAAAATATCTCAATTTTTTTCTTCCACCCCCACATTTCCCTTCAGTTTCCAGTATATTTAATTGCCTGTCAGCTCTTTCTACCTCCTGTACAGAGTTTAATGCTGAACTTTTAGGTAAGCTTTTCTTAGGATTAGTTTCTACTGAAACTGGTTCCAGAGGATTTGCCTGTTCCCAGCAGCAATTGGAGTTAGCAAGACCTGTGGCTGCTCCTTTGAAAACATAATCATCATTAATATGTTAGAGCAATGTTCCTAAAATATTGAAAAGCAAGCCAAACTCTTACGGATCAAAGTGTGATTTGTAATGGATAAGAGCAGTGGAGTCTCACTGTGAGACCACAGAAATGTGAAAGACACTTTGCTCAACTGGGTCCTCATTAGTAGCTGTAGGGAGAGGGACAGGCTATGGAGAAAGTCTCCTCAGAGCAGCTAGATGATTTGGTTTTGTATCCTTACTTCAGATGGAGAGCTGCAGCTTTCCCAACTGTGGGAAATGCACAAGGAGGGAAACAAAGAGTACCCAAGGGGATGTTCATAGACCTTCCACCTACTTGGTCAGCCAAGTGGCTCTTACTGCACTGACCCTGGAGTCCGTGTTAAAGGTATCTATCATTACAAGGACATCCACACAGCGGTCTGCCATCTCTAATGCTACTCTCCTTCTCTCTCCCAGTGCCTTCAAATCTTCCAGCTCCTTCTACGTGTTAGGAGGACACAAGACCAGGGCTGATCACCACCTTGCTGTCATTACCCTCCATCTTCAGCAAAGAGAATAATCCATCACTGATTCTCTAGGAGGTTGTCCTGGCTTAGCCCCAACCTTCTTGCTTCTGCTGGAAGTGTGAATATGGCTGTCGTGGAAATAGTAGTCAACAAAAAGCAACTGAAAATATGTGTTCCTGAGCAAGGTGTGAAAGTCTCAAGCACCATCAATGACACAACCATTAAGCCAGAGAGAGAAAACAGGAACTGCCGTACCCCTCTGGAGTGTTTCACAGTGATCAGCTCCAAGCAGAGCCCTCCCTCGCAGAGACCTCAGTGCCTGTACCCATTGGAAGATGACCTGGTAGGAAACTCAACAGGAAAATTCTTACTGGCACCTTTTTTTCCATTTCATTTTTCCCAACAGCCCTTAAATTTTCAGGGGAAGTAGGAAACTTTCTTTAGTAGGAAACTTTCTTTCTTTAGAATGATCTACTCAGTGACAGCTAAAGCCTTCTCTCTCTTTGCAGTAACCACTATCACTTTCTATGTAGTATTTGTGAAAAAAAAATAATACAAATGGTTTCTGATTACACCAACACAGGAGAAGAAATGTTTATACATGAATGCAATTTCTTTTAATTTTAAGATAAAATAAGTTACTTAAGGTATATAATTTTACATTATTTTACATTCCCCCAGGTAACATTTAGAGGGGAACGAGTTTGCCTGTTTCTGGTTCTCAGTCATGAGAAGTTTTCACAGACTTACAGTGTATTAAAATATTTTTGTTCTTTCAAAAATAAAATTTTCCATTAGCTGAAACTAACACCCGATTCAGAGAGCACAATCTCTGCTGCTCAGACTTGCCAAATCAAATTTATTTTGCAAACTCATATGTAATCTCCTTCTATATCCAATTTTCCTTTCTCTTGTTAACCTCCTCAGTAAAGCTCTAACAGATAAGCCTTTCAGTCTTCGCATTCTTTGACACGTACAAGGCAGCACGAGTAGAACTGTCCCTTTTGTCTAAGCAGTCCTTCAAAGTCTGGACTGTTCTGTGACTACATGTGAAGTTTAAGCCAAAAGTAAATATGTCAGTAAGTATGCCTCACCTGATGGGCTAATGATTTTTGGGGGTGTAATGGTCTTTCTCACGGTGTTTTCTCTTGCTTGGTCTCTTGTTTTGAAATGTCACAGATCCCAGGGGCCCCACTTGAATAAGAGGCTTTGAGTTTTACAAACTCACTGTGATACTAAATATGGCAAGAAGTGCTAAGGGAAGAGTCAGCTTAAAGCTGTGCAGAAGTAATTTAGCCAAGAAGGCTAACATCATTCAGATTTTGCTTTGTGCAAAGGCCAATTTTTTTCTCTTACTTAGGTTTCTGCAATACATCTCTTCTGTATTATCATTTTTTATACGTGCAGGAAGAGGAGAGGTTTGCTGAGCTGCGAGTTTGCTCACATCTTTGTCTGCTCTGCTGAAAAACATCCTGATGTACTCTTGGTCTTTCTGAATTTATCCACCACACTTGTGCAATGCTTGGAATGAGGTTTTCATCCTTAATTAAGGGTTTGAGCTACTGAGTGATATGGAAAATGAGGAGAGTAAGAGAACTGAATAACATGGGGTATACAAGACTCTGAAAAAGAGGCAGAAGGAAGGGTGTTTGAGAGGTGGGGATGCAAACAGAGAGTCTGAGGAAGTGGACAAAATGTCAGAGTTTTGCACTTGAAAGTGAAGATAAGAAGCCACATGGGAAGCAGTAAGGGGGGTAACGGTCCAGAGTTAGGGGAACATTAGATGTGGATGGAGATGCACCTGAAGATTTGGGAAGAGTTGTCCTCTATGAGTATCAGAAGCAGACACAGCCTTGGGAAAGCCAAAGGCTGTTGCACATTGCACCAAACTAAAGGAGAAGGTCTCCTGTTACGTGTTAGGCACAATCCATACTCATCAAGCAACAATGTGTTGCCATCTCATCATAACAGAACTGCAGAGCATGTGCTGCTCCTGCTCTGAGGATGTCTCCTGCATGTCTCTGAGAACAAGTATGATCAGCAAAGCCGGCCAACCTGCTGATTCACAAGAAGACAGGGCTAAAGTTCTGCTTTGTGCAGGTCTATTTCAGGTCCTTTTCCTTGCAAGGGGACAGAGCAGGGGTTCATCCTCGGAGAATAATAGCATCTTGGTAGCCGTCCCTTCTGTCCATGATTTAGTCAATAACTATGCTTACTTAAATGGCTTGGTAGGTAGATGGAGCACGGTTGGTTTGGTTTTTTTTTCTGAAAACCATTCACTGAAATGTGTATCCTGGATGCTAAGAACAAAAAAATACCAACTAGTCTTTTTCACTGCCCCATAAAAAATATAAAATTGCCCGTTAAGAGAGAAAGAACTGGATCAAGAGCACATATGATCAATTTTCTTCAACAAAACTGACCTTTACATGCTGCCAAAGGTTGTAAGGGGATCTTCCAAAAAAAAAGTCAAATGAGTCTCCCTAACAAGAAAAGTAAATGCAATTATTGAAGAACTGCAGTGGGATCCAACTGCAATTGTTTAGAGAAATGACAGTGAGTCTGTCTCAAGCAAACCAGTTTGAATGAGGTTAGGGTTTTGTATGCTGACACACTGGTCCTTATCGTTCAGGATATTATAATCTGTCAAGGAAATTACAAGCTCTTTTATGTTCTTCATATAAAGTCACCGAGGTTGTGATTGCATTGGTTGGATGATTAACTAAGGAACCACAGTCAATATTCCTTTTCCTCTCTAAGACTCATTCAGTAGAGAAATACTCCTGGCAACTTCATAAGATGATTGTGAAAAAATAAAATTATTAAAAAGTCAGTCGTAACGTAATTTAATTGTGTCCATTCTAGATAGAGTCTCAGCATGCTTTAGTATACACTCAGAATAGCTGACTTACAGTGTAGCTGCTCATCCCAAGCCTTTGACTGTGTAACTCCTACACTGGCTGGAAGCATGAAAATGGCAATGCGGATATCTTCCATTGTCGTGCCCTCAGCTACCATTATACATCATCCAGAGTGAGTAATATTTTCAACTACTGACAACAGTCACCATCAGATCACATGAACTGGCTAACAAGGAATTCCAAAACCTGATTCACAACCACCCTCTCAGAGAGCATGAGGACATGCTTCTGATAGATAACCATCCTTAAATGCCTTGTATATAAACACCTCGTGGCACCTTGCACAAGACAGTTGATAAATGACTGAGTAAAAAGACAGTGGGTACCTTCAGATGATGTTTCCATTTTTTGATATATATTACTTTTGCACTTTTTCAGAAAAGAAACCAGATACTTCCTAACCTTGAGCTTACAAATGAAAAATACAGATACAGCAATGTGGTGGATTTAACCTCTGAGTAAGTATGTGTTAATTTCAGTTCCTGAGAGTGTGCTGCATTAAACTGTTCTTGACAGAATTTAATAGGAATTTTGGACATTTTACATTAATAAATAAGTACTACCTTTGTTATTTTAAGTGCAGTGGTTTTCCTTAGTTGAGAAAGCCTGGCTCTCTCATTTGATTTATATGATGCTATGTTAAAAAAAAAGGTAGTAATGATACGTGTGTTATTCATGTACTTGGAAGTCTCAAAGGATTTTAAATATATCTTGACACGTATGCTCATAAATTGTGTCTAAGGTAGACATTTTGGCAAACTGGATATGGAATTAATGTTCTTGAGACTTCCAAACACCATTGATCAAAAACACTTTCAAAATTCTCCAGAACTCCAAACTGATTTCTTTTGAACCTGCTTGTGTGGTCAGTACACCATCTATCAAATTGTCTTCAGCTTAGAGATGTAGTTCACGGGCCCAGGCTGAGTTTCAGTGCAAATTCTTCTCATCACAAAGGCTTGATTTCATCAGTTTGAGATGGAGCAGTTGAGTATGAGTCGCTAATGAAGCAATATCAAGAGTGAACATGAGTGAGTACAGAGCTCAGCATTCCAAATGTGCATGTGTTGATGAGCTTCTCAGTGATTATCTTTTTACCCTCAATCTAATATATGAAACACAAAGACTTTTGAAAACAAAGTGTTTACTTTAAGCAGTGAGCCACTCAGTTTCTCTGGGGTGGATTTGGAGGGATGCTCTTGAGAAGATTTGGAGAGGCAGAACCAAATACAGCAGCAGGCTGAGAGCACGATTCTAGTTTTACTTCCCTCTCTGTATATGGGCTTAACTCCTCTGGACCTTTTTCTACAAATCTCCTATAACTGTTAATATTATAGACTGTTTCGGGCACCAAGAGTAATTTTTCCTCATGTTTGTACTGTGCTGACAGCTGTTGTAGCCTTCAGGTAAGAGTGTAATCCCATGTTGTGGTTTTGTTTAGTGAGGGGGGGGCTAAGGTGGTCGCTTCTGTAGGAAACTGCTAGAAGTTGCCCCCCTTTGTTCAGTGGACTCGGCCGGGCCCAGGGCGGACCCGCTGCTGGCCAAGGCCGAGGCAATTGGTAGCAGAATGTTCCGTGATAACGCCTCTGCGATAACGTATTTAAGTAGGGGAAAACAGAAAAAAAAAAAAGAGAAGAGAAGATGTGAAGAAGCTGAGCAGGCACAGAGGCGCAGAGGGGGAGGCGCAGGCCTCATGGGCCTTGCAGGCCTCACCCTCTGGCCTCTTGCCAGGCAGCCGACTGGGCGCGACTCGGTCCAGCCCAGCTGCAAGAAGTGGAGAGGAGATGAGCTGGATGATGTGAAGAGATCCTGAGAGGCATCTGCCAGCCTGTTCTGAAGAACTTTTCTTGTGAGAGGAACGGCTGCAGATGCCAAGGTCAGTTCAGAAGGAGGGGGAGGAGTAATGTGGCTCCTGGCCAAGATTCCCCTGCAGCCTATGGTGACGACCATGGTGGAGCAGGCTGTCCCCCTGCAGCCCATGGAGGTCCATGGAGGAGCAGAGATCCACCTGCAGCCCGTGAAGGACCCCACATTGGGGAAGGTGGATGCCTGAAGGTGGCTGTGGCCCGTGGAGGGCCTGCTGGGGCAGCCATTCTGGAGGGACTGCACCCCGTGGAAGAGATGACCCACGCCGGAGCAGTTTCACAAAGGACTGTGGCGTATGGGTGGGACCCCACAACGGGGCAGGGGAGGAATGTGAGGAGTCCTTCCCCTGACCATGAAGCAGTGGCATAAAACAATGCGTGATGAACTGACCGCAACCCCCATTCCCTCTTCCTGTGCCACTTGGGGCGGGGAAGGTAGTAGAGATAATATTAAGCTTGGGAAGAGGAAGGGGTGGGGGGAGGTTATCTTGTTCTCTGTCTCATTATCCTGCTGTTTGTAGAAATAAATGAGTATGTTTCCCCAAGTCGAGTCTGTTTTGCCTGTAACGGTAACTTTAAGGATTTCTCCCTGTCCTTATCTCAAACCTTGAGCCATTTTTCCTTATATTATCTCCCTCTATTCTCTCGGAGGGTGGGGGGAGTGAGAGAGAAACTGTGTAGTCTGGTCCCTATCGGGGCTGAAATACGACATCCCAACAAACATAGCTGTGTTTTGGTCTATACAGTTAGCCCAAGTGGAGGCCATGAAGGTTAGTTTCCCTAGGAAAAGCAGATCGCAACTTGAAATTTCTTTAGCAGAAAGCATTATTCTGGAAGCAACAGTAACAAAACTGAAGTCTGTTCACTTGCTTGCTGTTCCAAGTCCTTTCCTTTCCACTCCAGTCTCCCTCCCAAAATGTGTCCTTGATGTCTCTCCAGGTGTGCTGTGAGGCCTTCCTTACCTACTGCCTTTTTGACGCTTTCTGCAGCTGGGTATTTCCAGATTTTGGAGACCAGAGTGTTAGTGGTCCTGTCTGCTCACCTCTGTACCACAGCATGTTTCTGCTGTAATTTAGAGAAGATAGAGATTTAATTATTTCTAATGGGTTTTACTTCTTCCCCCCCCCCCCCCCCAAGTCCATTCTAACTCCCACTGATTTGACTAAATCTCATTCAAATGTTCTTCTTGCCTGATTACCTTTTCAGCATCTGGAAAGGGTCTTTCTGTGTATCTCTGATGGGTCTCCATTCTTCCTGCAAAATCTGCTCTGGTTGATTCCTGAAGATAAATCTCTGTGTAGTACAACTCTTTCAGTCTCTGAAATGATACTCCTTAGTTCCTGTGGCAGAGACCTGAAACAGTGCTGTGACATCTCTTTTTGGGTAACCCTGTGGCATTCAGAGCTGTCTTCCAAGTTTATTCAGCCTGTTCTCCCTCATAGCTCTGCCCACATCAAGTAAAATACCTCTTCTAAAGGTTCCCTGTTTGAATGTGAGAGAAACCTTTCAGAAACTGAAAAAAATCTTCAGAAATGAGCATTTTTTTCAGTTTGCCATGTAGAAAGCTTGTACAAGATCCACACTTCTGTTTTTCTTTTCAGGAACCACATGCGAGAATTTATGAAGGACCTGAGTTTACGCAGCAATGTGGAAAGTGCTGTGATATATTTTATTGTCTTTTGGAGTACTTTTTTTTTTTTTCTGTTCGAAGGAACAGAATATGCTGTTCCCTGTCATTTTTGGGAGGTTTGAGGCACATAACCAGATGAACTGCTATTGAATCTTAACACTACGCGATAAGATTGCTGGTGCAGAGGCGAATGTGGGATTTCTAGATTCACAGAATCTAATAAAACAGACAAAACATTTTGAGTTCAAAGTTTTAAAGGCTCAGGGGGCATCTCCAGTATAAGTGTACCTGTGTTTCCATATTTTTTCTAGCACACATGCTAGTGCTTACAGTACAAGGACAGTGTTAATATATGAACAGAAAGGACTGGGAGTAGAATTTTATTTACTGCAGGGAAGTAAATTTCAAAGGAGAGCTTGTTACTTTACCTGGCAGTGCCAAAGTCTGTATCACGCTTTTCTCCATGACTTGTATGTAAAGTCAAAACTCTGTGTAAGCCAAAAACTCCACAGAAAACTGCGTGTCAAATAATGTTTGTAGACCTGATTCTTCCAGAGAACCTCAGTTTTCTTTCTGTAAGTGGAGATGTCTCCCTCCCACCGGATTTCGTAGTAAATATATTTTTAAACTAACTCAGGTTTCTTTGCGCTCACTTCCCTATTCACAACCCACTTGTTTTGTCATCAGAAAGCAGTAGTGAAAATGGTAAGTTCTACTCAAAGACTTTAAAATGCTCCATGATATTATCTGGCTTTAAAAAAATAGCCTGACTGTGGCAGGCTTAGCCATCCTAAACCTGCTCCATGGGCCTCCAAGATGGGACAGACTCTTTCCCCAGGGTGAAAAGCTGTCACTTTAAATAGCTACAGGTCTTGTTTAGGTGTATTTTCCCGTTGTTTGGGGCATTTTCCATTTTTAAGACCTACACAATGCAACAGACAAGTTGTCCCCCGTTCCTAGACACGAACAGGAATCCTGTACCATTCCCAGGGATAAGGTTTTTGTGCTTCAGGCTGAATTGACCTCTGCTGCTTGTTCAAGTCACCTCCTTCCTGAAGTTTTGTTTCCCTCTGTCCAGCTCCCTGGGTAGAGGAGAAGCTTCCACTGAAGGCACATGATGCTCTGTCTAGCCAGCCAGAGATATATAACAGTCTTGGCCATGAAACAAAGAAATTTCATAGCAATAACTTCTATCTGATCCGTTTCCTGAATTTTGTGGTTGTGCCAATTTTTCTCCTCTCCTCTCTCAAAAAACATTATTTTTTTTTTTTTTAAAAAAGAGTTTCATTGTTTCCCTGTTACCTCAGAAATGCCAAGATCCAAGTTAGAGTCCCTTTGCTTTAGACACGCCAGGAACAGAGCAGTTTATTCGGGCTCACAGATACCATCTTCCAGCCTCCTTGCTACAGTGAGCCCTTCTCCCACTGAGGGGCTGTTGACTGGAAAGCTGGAGCACCACAGCAACTTCTTCCATGTCTTGAGGTATCCTGAGCCTTTCCTCTCTGATTTAAGAGGCATGTTTGAGTGCAGACAAGCATCCCTATGTTAGTATCTTATGCCTTGCAAGTGTTTCTCTGAACCCAAGCCATGTAAGCTGAGATTGCACAACCCTCTTTGGACTTTCTCCCTGTTACTCAAAGTCTTCTCCTGTGCTTTCCATCCAGTTGTAACTTGTTATCTGCCTAGCTCAAACTGGTTGCAGATCTCAAGCAGATGAACAGTACAGTAGCTGTGTTGTTGTGTACGTCTTTCAAAGCGGGATGCTCAGGGTGATTCTGTTTGGACTGGCACATAAAACCCCCAACCAGCCTTTTGGGATGTGAGATTGTCTTCACAAAAGCCTGACCCTGAAGTGACACATTCCTTCTCTCCCATTTAGTGTTCCCAAATAGAAGCTGGAGTAGAAAGAACCACCAATGTTCTCCCTGTGAAAGTCTTCTAGAGAAACTGAGTCCACATTTGATTTATTTAGCAAGCTGGGATTGGATTTTTTTTTGTTTCTTTCTCTTTTCAGCTCCTTAAGCCCTTGTTTCAGCAGAAATGTATTATAAATGCCAGTTGAAAAAGGTTTCCCTTTTTTATGAGAAGCTTTGTAATCCATAGTACCCCATTGCTCAGCATTATATTGATCCATTACTGAGTGCAACTTGGAAGTCCCTGGAAAACAGAATGTCAGAATCTATGCCAACAGAGCAGAGGCAGAAGAATCACTTTATAGGGTTTTTATTTTTTTAAACACTTTTGCTGTAAACTTCTAATATTGGCCATTGTTAAAGAAAGGATACTGCTACATGACTCTTTGGTTTGTATTAGTGCAGTTTTCTAAAGTTCTTTTTTTATGTGCTGGTCAAAATTGTATTTACTTTAGCAGGGGTTTTGAGTCTTGGTGCTGCCCACATAGACCTGGTCATATTTCTATCTTTCCTGGGAATCTACAGAATTTTGACTCAGTTCCTTTTTAGAGGGCTCCAACAATTGTTTAGCTCTTGTTTTAATTATTTTCTGGCCATTGTTGAGCTTTGTGAGTACCTCCATTATTTGTTCCAGTTTGATTGCAGATATCAGCTCAAACTTTCTCTCCTGGGAAACTTGATTCCTCTGCTGATATTTGCCTGCCCCATAGCCAACACTTTTTGTGTGCAAGATTGTTTTCACTGGAAGGAGAAATAGGTGACAGGTATTTCTTGGATGTAGTTTGCTTGTGGAGAATGTTCACAGAGACCTGCTGCAATGACCTAGGAGTCAGTGTCCTTGCTCATAATGCCATGTTTCTTCTCAAGTAATTATTCTCCTTTTTGGTGTTTTTATTTTATAGGCACTTTGTGGTATTTTCTACCTGCCACTGGATGCTTCTGTCACTTGTGCAGACACATACAGGTCTACTAAGCCATGAGCAGTGCTTGTGGTGTGTATTCAGTTCCCAACTAAACCACCAAAGACAGCTTAACATCAGCCGTGCCATATAGATCAGCGATATGAACAGTAACTTTTGTCGTTAAAAAAAAAGAGCGCTTTTTTCTGCTCTCTATTTCTCTTGAATAAAAGTCTGCTACCAGGTCGCTTAGCTTCAGAGAGTTTTGGAAACACCCATATACCAAAGACACCAGCCTTTGAAGCATTGAATTCCAGCAGAATAATGAGAGAGATTTGGGCTCCATCCCAAGCCTTCATCCAGACCTACTGGGTGGCTGATAGTGTCTTAGGCTTAATATGTCTTAATTTCTGCTTCTGAAGTCCTGTGACAGCAGTAATAAATTATTAGTTACTCCTAAAGCTATAGATATTAGTGTATTTGGATCCTTCACTGCAATCAATCCACAAATGCAAAACTAAATTAATTAATCAGAATGGTGACAGGCACACTATGTAGGTTACAAGCAGATACAGGTCTTTTTTCTTTTTTTTTTTTTTTCTCCCCATTTTCCTGGTCTTTTTTTTTCTTTTTTTTTTTTTTTTTCCATTTTCTTTGAACTGGAGAAGACACTCTGAAGACTTTGGATGTGACCTCTTCTTTCTAAGCCTTCAAGTCTTCCCCCATTGAGCTTGTGGGAAATCAGTTCTGCAGTCTTGCTTCATCTGGAAGAAGTACACCAGAGAGTCAGATTTGAGCGACTGGCCTTTGCATGTCTTTACCTCTCCACATTTAAAAATTTTGCTCTGATCTAGTTATGTAGGATAATTATGTAGCTATCAAAGAGGAAGGAGTTAGAACAATTTAGCTAGGCAAGAGATGAACAGCAATGTCATTAAATGCCCAACTGGAAGTGTTTAGAAATTTGGAGTACCACCTTTACTTTAGCAAAAATGTGAGCGTAGGTTCGTGAACTGGGGAAACCAGGGGGTGTTGCCTCATGTGTTTTCTCAACAAGAATGAAATGAAACTCATATATAACTGTTTTTCTAATGGTAACAGGAATTCTATTAAAGTTTCCACCCCTGTGCTGACCTGAGGGTTTGGACAGCTGAATGCTGATACTTTGCCCCCAGAAGCTCTGCAGAAAAGGTGTGGTGTAACTTCCCGCCAGGTCAGCGCTCGCTCTGCTCACGCAGCCAAATCCTCACTGCTGACCCGTTAATCAGTTGGCACCAGCACGCACTCCCCTCCGTGCTGTATCTCTGAGGTCAGCACGACCTGGGCTCTGCCTGCAACAGCAACTCCTGGCTATCCCTGCCTGTTGGCCCCAAATAGGCCCTTTGCCACTACAGCTGATGTTGTTTCTGCTTTAACCTGGCAGATCCTTCTCTTGATGAATCTCTTCTCTTGACGCTTGTTCTCTGCTCGGTTGATCTGACCAGTCATTTTTTTTGCTCAGCTATTGACCAATGAAGGATGACGGTTTGCCTCCAGCTCACTGATAGCTCTGCTTCCACCCTTAATGCCCTGCTTGAGACTCTAACTTCTCCCCTAAACCCTTTCCTCTCTCCTGTGAATCTTTTACATCTCCTTCCATTTATTTTTTAAATATTTTCAGCTTTATGTCTTTTCCCTTTTCTAAGATGTTCTTTTGCACCAAACTGTAAACCCTTCCTTTGCATTTATTGTTCTCTTTTGCTTTTTCAAGCCTGCAAGCACTTGCTCACCCATCTGTTCTGGGGAAGGCTCTGAAACATCTTTCTTTCTCCTCCAGAATTATCTTCTAAAGGCAACCGGCTCTGATAGACACTGACCTTTTCCCAAGGGGCCAGGACACACGTTTGAATTTCAATCCTTTTCTTTCTTTTTCTTTCAGTGACATTTCTTGTGGTAACATCTCCCAAAACACAGACAAGTTTTTCTAATTTGTCTTCCCTAATTGTTTTCAGATATAAATTACGTGTCCTAAAACTCACAAGTCATTAGTAATTGAAGGGACTTTTGGTATGCAAAAAATGGTGTTTAAATGCTGTGAGGAATCTGGCAGAACATTACTGCCCTACCTTTCCAAATGTTGCGAGATATTCTTGGCTTGTTGCATGTTATATAACAAAGCCTTTAAACACAGATTATCTTCAGAAAGAAAGTCAGTGGTTATTGTCAAACTGCAGTGATGAATTAGCTGAAGCTGATGAGATGCATTAGCAAAAGGAACTGGCCAAGAGAAGTTAGAAATAGCCAGCCTGTTTTGGGAACAACCGTGTTCTTCAGGATAAGTAAATAATACACATGATCTCAAATTTATTGTTTTCTTGGAATTATTTGGTTTTTTTACTCCAGAATAAACAGAAACTTTGTTTACATTATGGCTGCTTGCTTTTCATAGGGCTAAGGACTTCTGCTTGTCAGTATAGTAAAGCTATTGGCCAAAACTGGGGCCACAGCAAGACAAAAAGTATCTTCGGTTTTCTGTTGGAAATCCTGCCGTACAAGCAATTTCTGATTGATGGAGTCAGTGTAACTCATGTTTTTTTTTTCTGGGACTCTTACTGGCATCAGGAGAAGGCCTATATTGGGAGCAAAGTTAAAGAAATAGCCTTTTTATGCCTTGATTTGCTCATGACTTTTAAATAGATCTTACCTTTGAGAGCTAAGATTTCAGGCTTCAAAAAGAAGAAAAGAGTGTCCTGGATGAACAGTCTCATGCACCTTGTAGGGATATGAGTGCACCCTACTCTGACTTCAAAAAATCCTTTTAAAACAGAATACTTTACCAATTTCTTACTTGACTTACCAGTAAAGGCTTACAATTTCTAGGAGGAGTACATTATAACCCAGTTCTGTTGTAAATATTTAATAATTTGATCTTTTGTAAATATTTAATGTACAGGTTAAATGTGAGTCCGGCCAAAACTCCCATTCCTGCTTGTGAGATTTTGCTCTATTTGTAACTAGCAGCTTGCCAAAGAATGTGGTGGATTCTCCATTGCTTATAGTCTTTAAATCACACTGAATATCTTTCCGAGAAAGATGCCCTGAGTCAACCACAACTTATTGGAACTGATTTAGGAGTTGCTGGGCAACCTCCTTTGGGCTATGCTCTGTAGATGTCAGAGAAGGTGACTGCAAAGTTTCCAAATGATCTTAAAATCCACAAATACATGGCTGATCTTTGAAATACCAGGGTCTTAAAAAAGTTTTTCTTTTTTTTTTCATCAGGGAGATTTTAAGATCTTTGATGTTCTAATGATCAAAGTTGTCTGGCTAGATGATAAATCTCAAATGAAAGAAGTAGATGGTGAGTTAAGACTTCTTTCTCACCTCTGCCTGGGAGCTATGGCACATCTTAGTAACTTCCTTAGTAAACAGTATGTGTGTTCATGGGATTGGGCATGATTTTAATTGCAGCTCAGTAGGAAGCTGTTTTCTGATTTTATGAATGCTCTCTTGATTTTTCAAAATGTCCTCATGCTTTGCGGAGCTGAAATTGTACCAGCCTTACACCCTCTTCTAGCTTAAAGCCCAGGGTTTAGGGCTCTGGGATATAATGCCATGTCCTTGTTCCAGGTCAGACAGAGCAGGAGAGAGATCTTTTGTCTTCCAAATCTTTCTGAAAGGGTTGAGGTGGGGACTATGGATTGTTCCCTGGCAAAAGTCTGTCTTCTTCTAATTTTGAATAGCAGCTCTATCCTGGACTCTGAAACTTTAGCTGAGGAAAATGACCAGTGCTTTCTGGTGAAAATGTCACTTCTCACAATTTTATATTTCTTGGCAAACACTTTCCCCCCCAGATAGTAAAATATTTTGTCAGAAAATTAATGACCAAGTCTACTAACAATGGTCACGAAAAAAGCTACATTCGTATAGAGAGAGGTCACTTAAAGTTGTGATGCTTTGAGAATCTCAGAAGCTTTGTGGACCACCAGACACAATAAATCATAGCAACTGTGAAGGCCAAGAAGAAAACACTATCCAATAGAATACAAATTGTGTTTTCTCATTTAAGTGTTCGGCAGTTTTTAATGAATATGTTTACATACTTTCAAATCAGAATTTTCTGACAATACTAGTCTATACATAGGGGGAAAAAAAGAACAACACTTTTTCTCCTCAAAGTCAGATTTATTAAGTGTAAACAAATGTACTTACCAGTGTGTCTGAAGCTGGCAGTGCTAAATTTTAACTTTGCAGAAAATATTTAACATAATGTATGTAAATATTATGTTAAAGATTTCATGTCCTATTTTGAACAGTGGCAAAAATTTCCTTTCAGCCTTTAGGTTTTCCACTAATTTCTTTCATATTAAGTAAGAGCAGGCTAAAAAAAACTGCTGATGAGATCTTTACTGAACTTTATTTTAATGTAGTTTAAGTGGATGCAGACGGCTGGTTTTCCTTTTTCTTTATTTCTTCATTTTTTCTCTCTATGTCTGAAATATTATACAGGAGACAGAAGTTCTTGTGGTATTAACATGAGAGTCTCAAAATGGGCCAAAAAATAAATATTGTAAAAATATGTCATCCAAATCAAATACTGTGTGAATAAGAGAAACTGGAGAGGTTACAGTTGTGGTTCAAGGTTTTACATGCAAGGTATCTCAAAAGTTAGCTAAATACATTTCAGATGGATGTAAAATGTGGAGGAAATGTGTTAAGTATCTTCCCTTGGTGAGATCTTGAGCCTGGGTCAAATAACAACCTTGGAGGTCAAGTTCCCATGTGGTTGCCTATGGAGTGATGGAAATAGGCTGATCCCCCTCTCCCTTTGGCAACAGATCCCCCTGGTAAAAAGGCAGAGGACCTGCTATGGCCTGACAGTGCACTGTGGACACCTTTATGCTGATCTGCATCCTAAACCCTGAGGGTGCCCAGGAACTGTATCATAGTATATGGATCCTTCAGGTTTCCTTACACTGGGCAAAAATTTTGGCTACTGGCTGCCTATGGTGCTTAACTGTGTAATTGACTTAATTATGCTAAATTGCACTGTGTAGTCTCTTAACAATTATGTGGGTTAGCAACAGTATTAGATGACAAAAATTACATTAATGTGATCGTAGCATTGTCTAGCAGAAGCGTGAAAGTCAGTAAATACCAGAGTCTGCACAGTTTTCCTGTGAGGAACTGCTTTCACCATTGCACGCTCTGGCAGCTGCGTAACGCTTTAGCGTGGGGAGGTGATTAGAATATCACTGATTATGTAAAAAGTCTTTGCTTACAGGACAATTCTACTGACATACTTATTTCTAAATATTCACTAAATAGTGATTGTCTGAGCAAAGAGTTTTTACTCAACAGTTAACATCAAGGAGCTAAAGTTGGCTACCAGAACTTGACTGAAGGGTTTTCAGCTGGTTTTGACTATTACTGTGAAATCTTACCATTACTTTCACAGAGCTAGTCAAAACCAATAATTTTTCATGAACAGATTGGTTTTAGCATGTAGTTTTGGTCACCTGTTTGACCATATTGCTTTGCCTGGCAGCCAGGGACACAGAGCCTTGAAATGAGAGTCTCAACAGTGAAATCTGAGGAAGAACTTGCACGGAAATTCTGGAGGCTAAAATCTCAAATTTCTTTGTAAGTGTCTAGTTTGTGACTCTGCTAAGATCTTCGTATTGACTCAGATACTGCAGACCAGTTTCCTTCCTCCCGTATCTCAGGCAACAGAGCTCTCTGTGGCAGCTTCCCTGGGCAGACGGGCAGGAAAGATGCAATTCCTCCTGCTTCTCCAGAAAGGTCAACCTGCTACAATAACTCCAAGCTGGTAAAGAAGTAGTTTCCTTCCCTGTTGCACTATTTGCAATATTATCTATAATATATTGATATATTATGATATATTCTATATTAATAATTTTAAATAATTTTAATATTTTGTATTTACTATTTTAACATTTTGTGCAAAATTTGGAAATTTGTGCAGCAAGCTGTGAACTACAAATGTGGCTCTTTTGCCACCCACTACTTTCCGCAGAACTTACCTGAAACCTGCATTGTTTCAACCCCTGTGACTGACAACAAAAGAGTAAAGAATGTAGCTCAGATGAGCAACCAGACAGGAGTATAAGCTTCAGGGAGCCCTGGAAAGTTAGAGAAGCAGGTGCCGGCTTTCGTGCTGTACTGTGTAAAGGCCAAAAAAAGGCTGTACATGGATTATTTAAATATTTGACCGGCTTCACCATGAAATAACATCAGGAATGAACAGCAACTAGCTAGTTCTGATTGAGTTTTTCTGTTAGAGTTCTTTAAGCGGTTGTGTAGAATCTTCTGCAGCTAGCAAGCTTATTACATGTCTATTTTTGAACAGCTGGTTATAGGTTAAGAGTATGAAATAGCATGGCCACATCAATGAATCCCATCTTAAATATTAGTGAAGCATTTACGCTTGTTGTCCTAAAGAGCTGCTAAAATCCACAGCAAGGCCCTTAAGCTAAGCTACTTGATTAATTGCCTCTGCCAGTGAAACTATTTGTAGAAGCTAGGATTAATTTATATTATCTCAAAATAATAACAAATTCACTTAACCACCTACGGAAAAATCAGTGCATTCCTCTTTTCATATTCTGGGGTAACCTATAAATTAATTCCTTAGGTATTTATGAGGATAGCTCAGTGTGTGGGATTTGCTCATAAGCCCTCCCGAATTCTAGTTTGGGTTTCCTCTGGTGAAGTGAACATGCATATCCCCAAGCAAGCCATCTGGACAGACCCTGGTTAGTCTGAAGAATTTAACACTCCTGTAACACTTAAGCATTCCTAGAAAATTTTTGATTCCCTTACAAATTGTATTTACATTTTTTAATAGTGTGAGTGTTGCCAAGATGGACTCTACCTGGAAGAGGTCTCCCATTTATCAACTGAATAACTACTCTTTGAGTCGTGAAGAGGGCAAACCTTAGAAAAGCAAAGAAAAACTGTTTGAAAGGAGGAAAGAGAGATATTTTCTTAAGATGGCATGCCTTCTGGCATTTGAAGTCATATCTTATAAAATATATGGCCAAAGTTCAACATGATGTGGTTTGAGCTTGGCTTCCTTCAGTAAATAAAGCATATATTCAATAGATGAATCTTCCTTTAATTTCAAATTCAGACCCAAACTCTCTCCAGAGTTTGAGCAATTGTGCTCCCAGGGTTATGCCCAATAAGCTGAAAAAGGAGGGAGTTGTACACAAAGCTCCAGGATCTGAGATTTTGGGTTGGGACATCTCTACCATTTAAAAATTCTTCCATATAAAATCCCTCTACAGCAGACTAGTTAATAACCTACAAAGACTTACAAAAACGGATTGAAAAATGCATGTTCTTTTTGTGTCTGAGTGTCAGCTTCCTAAAAGTCTGTCCTCCTGAACTCACACTCAGTAGTGCTTCTGAAAGCACTCAAATAAAACTTTGCAGTTAAAGAATTGCTTTATCAGCCAAAATGATCTATAAAAAAACTTGAGGAATTTTCTAGTGAAAAAAATATTGTACTGCAAATATTTGCTCTGCTTTAACCTGGCATTGCTCCTGCTCTGAATCTATTGACAACTGTGGGGGAAAGACACATTATCATTTTAGGCTGTGTCTCAGCATTCTGGTTGTTTTACAGAATGTGTTACAGCAGCAATTCTCTAAAAATATCATTTCATACTTTGGTACAAGTTGAACTAAAGTATAAAATGACATTCAGCTCCACTTCTTTGCAAAATACCTTTGCCGTGGACAGAGATCTCAGTGAGTGCAGCTCATTTAAAGCCAGAAAACTTTCTCTGGTCCCAGTATTACTCAGCTTCCACATTGAATGTGTCCATCGGTTGCACAATTGACAATTACTCTTGTCCAAAAAGAATTTTTTAAAAAAGAGAACTTACTGGTTGAAAAAGTGATTTACATTAAAAAACGAATTCCCACAGTGCACTGTAGGTATAACTAGGGAGGGAGGGAGTATGGATTAGGAACCTTGCCAAAGTCCCAAGCAGATCTATCTCAGGCAGCTCCACACCCCATTTCGACTGCAGTTTTATCTATTTGTGTTCCGTATTTTGGGTGTCTGCTGCGGGCTGTAGTTCCCTCTGGGCTTCAGAAGGATAGTGGTCAGCCTCCACACCTGGGGCAGCTGGTAGTGAGGTGCATTTTACTTTTTTCCTCTGGAAGACACAACCACCCGCCTGAGTAAAAGGAGAATTTTGCAGTCTGAGCGCTCTCTTGCCCTACCACTCTCAAAACTTGATCTTAAAAGGCTCATAGATTAATTTATTTGTTTGCAAGAGACATTCCTGTGAGAGAATGGGCTGGATTCATATCTCACACCCGTGCAAATCCACAGTAATGGTTCTCATCTTGGAAATCACTCTAGTTTATGCTGCCGCAATAAACCAGGAGTTGGCTACTGTGTTCTTTCCAATCATAATTTTAATTCCAACACATACTTGTTTGTGCTCTGCTGTAAAATTAAAGAAAGAAATATCTGGCAAAGAAAACAATTACCAAATAGATGTTGCCCATTGGCCCTGATTTCACACTCAGTATATTTAAAACAAATGTTCTGGTGCTATTGAGATCTTGACATGTTTGTGTTTAGCTCATCAGGTCAGCTGAAATTGCCTGTGTTCACAGTGATCCCTGATGAGAGACGCTTTGAGTTACAGATTATTTAGACTATTCTCAGTATGGGGTACAACTCAAAGCTCCTTAGCAGCGTGACTCTCATAACAATGATATAACCCAACAGCAGGTCCTCTGACCTGCCAACATGCCCGTCACTTCCAGGGAATTTGTATAGCTAAACGAAATATTTGTGAACTAGTGAGAAAACAGGAGTCAGCTGCAAAGAATCTGTCTTTATTAGAAGGACAGACAGCACTCTGTGGCCTGTTCCGATTTCCTGGCATATCATACCAGGGGTTTGTGTGGAATGGACCATATCTCAAGAGATGCTAACAATTATTTTTTTTCCTCTTGTCTCTTCCCCATTCGGAGACGAGCATATGCACAGTTTGGTTTGGCAACTTTTGGCTGCATTTTAAAGGTAGGATGGAGCCAGCCTCTCTGTTCAAATGTTAATTAAACAGTGATGAACTAGGCAGTAAAATCCATAGAAGAAACTCACAGGCAGTGCAAATTGGCATTTTTGCTATATCAAGTCAAAAACATATGTGTACAGGGAAACAGGAGGGAGAAGGAAGGGTAAGAGCATGTGTTTGATTGAGGGCTGATATTCTCCAAAATCTGAAGACAGGTGACTTCACCAGAAATAAGCACATGTGCATGCTCCTATTTACCTTAGACTTTCGCCTTGCTGGTGAACCCATATCTCCTCTTTTCTTCCTCTTCCAGCACAAAACCTTCCCAGAAAATCCAGCTTCCCCAAACACGACCATCCTTTCCCATCCTCCCAACACAGTGTAGAAAGCTGCTCTTCCCTCTCACCCAGTCTGAGATCAGTTTGTCCTTGTTAAAACAAACAGGAGCAGGCAGCTGATGTCTTGCAGAAAATACTTGGTTTTTCCATGCGTGATTTATTCCTCACATGTAGTATGCACCTTTGCTTCCAGAAAATTCACTTTTTCCTTCATCTCTGTCTTTTGTATGGTGCCTTGGAGACTTCCAAACCCACTGCCTGGAGTAGACTGTACCCATTAACTTCTGGTTTAATAACATGTTCTCACCTGACACTTTGCTCTGTTTTTTTTTACTGTCTAGCTGGGGCTGGCTTTCTGGACAAGAGTGACAACAATTTGGGGTGTTGTTTGGGTTTGTTGTTTTTTTTTTTTCCGTATTGGAATAATTTCTCCATTCAGGAAAGACCAAGTCAGTCTTGGTAGGCTAGCAGGGGCCTCAACCCAAAAGAAGCAAAGCATTCAGCCTCAGTCAGTCAGAATCACTTTAGTGGATCCATATTCTACCAGAACACGCAAATTTGGTCAAAATGAAACACTTCAGAAAACATATTGATTTTGTCAGCACTTTAGTTTAAGAAAATAAGAATGAGGTAGAATTTCAGTCCCATTGAAATGTGCTGTTTTTAAAATACTGCTATTTTAGTTTTGTTTTCATTTCAGAGAAGCTTTTCTTTGGTATTTTAACATTGTGCTGGCTTTTTTCTAACAAAATCAAAGTGAAAATCAGAAAAGAACTGGTCTCCTGTGTTGAATTCTGAAGCTTGCAGGTTTAATTTTAAAAGAAACGAAAATATGTATCTAAATCAGCAGCAATCAGAACTTGCTTCAGCAGAGATCTACACTAAGCCAAAAATCTTCGGCAATATCCCTGCCATCTCCCATCATACAGCTCTGTCTGGGGAAAGTGGGACTGTAGGGGATTCAAATAACAAATTAACATGGAATCATTACGAGTAATTTAACTTCTGAAATAAGATATTTCTGCATGAACAATAGATACAGCTTGAACCTCCTTCTTTCCCACAACTGTCAAACATGCATGTTTTTATGAGACCTAGGATAAAATTCAATTTGACTTCTTGATAACATCTTTTTGGTATCAACACAAGTGAAAGTGGCATAGATTCTGAAAAAGGACTTATGCACATGCAAAATCCAAAAGTGACTGCAAGTCATTGGCATGATAGGTGAGGCTCCTTAAAAAAAGAACAGGTATTCTGTCAAAGATCTCCAAATCAGTTTTAATTTTATTTAAGTATGCTCAGAGACCATTTGTTTTTATCAAATAGATGTACTGGAGTACTTTTCTATACTGACTTTCATGTCAGCTTCTTGCATTTTCCCTGAATTCCTTTGCACGTCCCTTTTTATATCAAGATTTGAAGATTTTCTCAGTATAATTTTTTTTCTAAAAAATAAAAAGTACTAAAACCCCATTATTTTTATGCAAATCTCTTGATGTTGACAACATCTGACAACTTCTGAGTGATCATTTCTAAGTGATCAGTTTTTAATTTAATAATTTCATAATTTTTTCTGACTGCACAGGGGGAAAGTAGACACAGTCATATCAGTAACAATGGAAAGTACAGATCTTATCCTTCTTATGCCATCGCAGTAAAATTGGTCCTTAATAATAACAGTAAGATAGATAGTTTTATTATTCGTAACAGCGTGGCAGAGTGTGGGAGAGTAAAGGACAGGAAGAGCTGATTGAGTTTGAGAAATGTCTGGTATTCTTATAGTTAAAAAAAGTCATCATTAGGGAAGTCCAGCAAGAACAAGGTGGTAGTGTGTCATCCCATTAATTCTGTCTGTAATAATGATCAATTAAAGTGCTGTCACATGGATGTAAGTGAACATGATTATGAGTGAAAACTCACTATGCCCCAGAAGGAGTTTTGTTTCAATTCATAAAAGGAGCTGGTTGTTTAATTACGAACACACAGAGGATCAGAGTCAAAATCAGATTCACTATGTATTTTAATTCATGAATTGAGCTTCTGTTTAACTGAAAGAAAGAAAAGTGATTTAATTAGTGGCATGAGAGTTGGACAACTCGATCTCATTAGGACTAATCCCTTTCCAGGAAATGCTGAGAGCTCTGTCTCACACAGCATCTCCCAGAAATGATCACTATTTTGCAGGACTGAGTTCAGTGTTTAATACAACTGTTGCAAGAAGCAGTCATTAGCTGTGTTAGGGAGGACAAAACAGGGACAGAAGGCCACTGTTCCTGAAATTAGTGTGGCAATCCAGGCTCTCAAAGCTTCCTCTTGCTCATTAAAACCACAGTTAGCCATCTCCACCCAAAATAGGCTCGAAGAATAAACTGGATTTTATCATGAAGGGAAATAACAGAGGATAACTCCAAACAAACAGGGAAGTTGGGCAGGAAGAGGTCAGGTTTGGAGAAGACGGTGCATAGATGCTTTCGGAAGTTAATCTATCCACGTGGGAGCAGCCACCGAAGGAGGGACGCAGGGCAACAGAGGGTGCCATTGTGCCATCGTGCTCATTGTGTCGGTGTTCCCAGGGACGCTTTTCCCTTGTAAGCGTCGAGATCTAGTCAATAAAACACAATCAGATATATTTACTTACAAATCCTTCAGAATTTGTTTGCATGGCAGTCCTGGAAATGCAGGCAGGAGGGCATTGCGCATGTTTTCATGCATATATGTGCACAAATAAATATATATATTGTTGACGGGGTGTGCATAAATACAAAAAAAAGCACACCTCCTAGGTGGGCTGTGATAAGTGACTTCAGCACATATTCTTTCCTTGCTTCATCTGCAGCCAGTCCACTAATTTCTTGATCTGGCAGTCTATAGGCTCCCAGTTAAGCCCTGTCTCCTCTCCCCTCCCCAGTGCTTTGGCATTGGAATATTTCCCTACAAATCTACTCCGGCTCCTGGTCTAGCAGATCAAAGTACTCAGTCATTGACAGCATTTGCTTATAGTAAAAAATGCCATGGCTTCTCATCCAGATTTAGCCCTCATCTCTCAGTGCTGGAGAAAAGGGACATTTTTAGATACTGGATGCTCATTCCTAGCTCTCAAGTTATCAGAATTTACAGTTGTAATGTTCTGATGAACAGAGAAGGCTATTTTTGGTCAGAATGAAGGCCTGTGATGTACTATAGCTATTAAGACTCTTTACTTTATTAACAGGAAGGGAAAAAATAGTCCTAATTAAATATTTTTCAGCTCTGCTAAACATTCCTAAAATAGCCCTTTCTGTAAGGGGTCATAAGCGGAGGGCGTGACGGGGCAGTGGAGTTTTCGTGGCATTCCCTTAGCTGCCTGCAGATTTCATACCATTTGTTATGTGCCCAGCCCAAAGTTCATCTGGTAAAAACCTCTCCCCCCTCTGCCATGTGCTCCTTACCCATGTTGGAGACAGGCGCTTGCACACTTCACACAGCAGAAGACACTTGGTGAGTAAAATCACTGACGCCCTTTAAATCACTGTAAAGCAGGTCGAGGTCTTAAAAGCTTAAGAGGAGAAGCTGAGCCGTGCAAATGTTGGTGTAAAAGCTCCGTTGTACAAACAAGAGCCGCGTTCCAAGGATGCTACCACCTTGGATTTCACTAAAAACAACCCCCCCCCCCCCCGCCACTTACAAGTGCTGAATTATTTAGGCTGTGAATCCTCAGGACAGGCAACCTTTATTTTGAACCTACAAGTGTACTCTACAAGTCCTGCAGGCTCACAATCCCTGCTCCTACCAGAGCACAGACTTAGGTTTGCTTGGGTACACAACTTATTGTTGCAATACAGATTTGAACACAAGTTTCAGTTTCTGTCTGTGTTTGAAAGGCAATAAAGACCCAGCTAATGACAGGTGCCATTTGCTGTCTGTGGAATAGAAATATTCCATACAGTTTGTTGGGCATTCAGAGGCAACAGCAATGAGACCAGCTAAGCTCCAAAGTAGTTTAGGAGCATTGAAGTTTTGACCCTGAAAGATATTTTTGAGCAGAAGTGTGTGTTTAAGGAGCAAAGCTGTACGCCATGCCAGTTGTTCCTTCTGTAAACAGAAAGTCCGGTCACAATGCCATCAGTTACAACAAAAAGAATGAAAACCACTGTCGTGTTTTTTACAGAAACACCACACAGTGTTTCTGTAAAAATAAAAAAAAATTAACTTATATCTCTTTTTGTATATACTCATCTGGAAATACTGTTTTCCCTTGAGTTTTGCTTTGAAGGTGAAAAGGATTAGGCCTGTAAGAAAAAAGATCTCATGGAGAGAGAAGTAGAATTATTCAGTGTGAGAAGGTCCAAAATATATGCAAGAAGGACTCCAAATTGACAGTTAGTTGGAGATGGAGGAGTGTACTTCTACTGCTATAATGAGTGTGGTAAAGAAGACTGAAAATCTTTCAAAAAAAAAAAGATAGGTTTTGTCTGAACAGATGCTGGAGTGATTAACTTCTAAGTAGTGAAAACTCAATGTGGCTAGGGAAGCCAGAAGAGAAATAGTAAGGTTTCTGTGCCAACCTTGTGCCAAACACCAGTGCATGTGTGTTAAAGATGAACTTTAAGTCCAATTGTAAGAATGACAGCATCATAGAGTCACAGAATGGTCAGGGTTGGAAGGGACCTTTAAAGGCCATCCAGTCCAACCCCCTGCAAAGAGCAGGGACATGTCCTACCAGATCAGGTTGCTCAGAACCCAATCCTGCCTGACCTTAAACAGCCCCAGGGATGGGGCAACCATCACCTCTCTGGGCAGCCAGTTCTAGTGATTCACCACCCTCATTGTAAAAAAATTATTCCTTATATGAAGTCCGAATCTACCCTTTTTTAGTTCAAAATCGTTACTCCTTTTTCTAATGCAAAAGGCCCTGCTAAAAAGTTTGTCCCCTCTTTCTTATAAGCCCTCTTTAGATACTGAAAGGCAATAAGGTCTCCCTGGAGCCTCCTCTCCTCCAGGCTGAACAATCCCAACTTTCTCAGCCTTTCGTCATGGGAGAGGTGCTCCAGCCCTCTAATCATTTTTTGTGGCCTCCTCTGGACCCACTCCAACACATCCACGTGTTTCCTGTGCCAAGGGCTCCAGAGCTGGATGCAGTACTTCAGGTGGGGTTTCACCAGAGTGGAGTATCGGGGCAGAATCACTTCCCTAAGCTGGTCCAGGACAACCTCTAATGGCCAGGACAAATAAGAAAGGAGTATTTAGCGCCAGTGCCCTTCCTAGAATTGTTCAAGGCCAGCTTGGATGGGGCTTTGAGCCACCTGGTCTAATGGAAGGTGTCCCTGCCTATAGTAGGGAGAGGTTGGAACTAGATGATCTTTAAGGTTCCTTCCAATGCAAATCATTCCATGATTCCGTGATTCTATGATTCTATGCAGTTGGTTGTGGAGGGTGTCCATCCACATTGTTTTCTTTGCTAGCAAGCAGTGGTGTGTCAGGCCAACTAACAAACAAGCCAACTGACTATTGCCACAACACCATGAGGCTGGCAATATAACCCCCAGAATGAAGGAATAACCGTGCTTTTTCTGTCAATCACCTTGAACAAAACTCGTGTTGGTGCAAGGAGGCTGTGAACACCCACCCTCTGAAATTCATAGGAGCTTTCATGATCGTCCAGATTTGCCTTTGGAACAAAGAAACTCCTCCATTCAGACCTTTAGAAGTTAGACTGGTGTCTAACGTTGCCAACCTCACCCTTCCTGTCCCCTCCTTACCTGCCTTTGATGGTAAGCCAGGTATTGTTTGGATGACTTATATACCCAATTCTGTTTTTTCACTATTGAGATGCCATCAGCTACAATGGATCAGCTCTTTTCTTAAGTGAGCACATTGTGTGCATGAAGACTGATAATTTCAGTTATTTTTCTCTTCCATAAATCCTGTGGGTTTTACGCTCACAAATGCTCTCTGAAAATACTATGGTAGCAGAGTCACCGTGGTTCCTCTGAGCCAGCAGCAGAGACAATCAGTGCAAGACAGAAAAGCGCCATCTTCTTGAACACATACCCTTGAATGAGACCTAAGCACCGTTACAGTTTCCCTGTGCACCTAGAAATTGTTTGAGGTCTGAAGTGCCTGGATTTATACTTTCCAAGTGTTTACATTCTTTTTTTTTTGCTATAACTTTTCATCTTCATCTCTGTCCTAGGACTGAGTCAAACCTGGAGTTTCTATCCTGTGGAAAATTCTGGCATTTCAGATTCTGTTTCCATTCACAGTCAGAATTAAAGAAAATGTTTAGAGATTCCAGCTTGGAAAAAAACAAAAGCCAAAACTATTGCCCATCACTCTAGCCGTGCCCATCTGAATATAGCTGAAACGGTTTTGCCAAACTGTTTTTATTTCCTTTGCCTATCAAAATAGAGAAAATATATTTTTAAAAGCTTCCTATAATCTTAAACAAGTTAATAAAAGTTGTCAGAAGACTTTTTATTTTGACAAAATAGTATAATTCTGACCAAAAAAAAAGTATTTAGCCAGAAGTTATAGTGTAAGTCTAGGGTTTTTTTCCTTCTGTGATTTATGCCAAGTTCATGAACGCAGAAACACAGAGATGACCCACACTCCTAAAGGGTTTTTTTTTTGCCACAGCAAAACCTTTTGCTACAAAACTCTTTCGCTGTGACTGTTGTGTTCACTGATTTGAGTCATCGGCACTCTCTGACCTGGTAACAAAAGGCTCTAGAGAGAGTCATTCCCGATCAGAGGGATTTATATAGTTTGGGAAACAGCTGGTTTTGGCCAAGATGCTCAGACTTTCTCATCTACAGAATTGTACCTTCATTTGAAACTCGAACACTTAACGCTATACTTAGTCTGCTACGCTACATTTGTCCTATGATGTGGAATACCACAAAAACCTAAACAAAATAGTGTATTACTTCTTCTGTGAGAAGTGCTATGTAATCAGAGACATTTCCCATAAATGGCTGCTATCATTCTGTGCAAAAGCAAAGTCAGGCTTTTTTTTTTATCCTAGATGTGCCCTTGACCTCCAAAGAACGTTTGGAGAAGAGTGGTCAGAGAAAATAGAGGCTGTGACTTAAGACAATTGCACAGCACTACATTTATAATCTACTTAAGATAATTTTCAAGTATGATAATATTAAATGACATGAACAACACACTAAAATTGCAAAACTGCAAAGAATCACCATTTATCTTTTTTATCGGCATACTCCACCCCTGCACATACATTTGAAGTACACCCAGACCATGATGCCACTTCGACTAGAACAATGATTTGGGCTTCTTGCCACTAGAATTCAGAGAGAAGGCTTTAGCCTAACCAAAAGGGAGAAGATCCAGATGAACCCTCTAGGTAGACTGCATATCTTCATTTTTCCTAAAGAAGGGATATTTAGGAAATCATCTATGAGCTGTAATCATGAACTTTCTCCAGGACATGCAGTTGAGATACTAGACAACTGCCATCTCCATTGAACGGGATAGGAAAAAGTTTACTTAACCTTGATGCATCCCTTTATGTGCTCTTTCTGATGAAAAAGCTGGGGGTGAAGGGGTGGTGAAGTGATACCTCTCGGCCATCCTACATGTTCCCCTGGCATATGGGACTCTGCTGGCAAACCTTGCAGATCAACCCCCTATCATGCTACTTTAGCCAAAGTGCCGAGGATGAACATTGGTGTAACCAAAGCGCGGGGTCACTGAAAGAGAAACGCATGTCCATGAGATGGACAGTACTTTAGTTAATTATCTGTCAGATCCTGAATCTCTCACAATCTCTGGGCCTGACATGCAATAGGAAGGTGGTGCCCTTCCTTTCCCATCTTTCAGCATGGGATCCATGGACTTATCCACATGCCCTTGTCTGTCCATACATCAATCATGAGCCATTGTCTAGCCACCACTGGCTAGGCTCCTGTCTCCAGGGACTTTGGTAGAAAAGGCCCCAGATAGCCTCAATGGGTTAGGATTAGATCTTACAATGTAAGAAAAGGTGTCTCTCAAGTCTTCTTGTTCCAGGTGTAGTCCCTCACTAGACACATAGGGAAGATATATTTTAATGGTAATTCTCTCTACATGCCAAAACTGTCTTAGGTATTTCTCTAAACCACCCTTTTAATCAAAGCACACTATCTATTTGGCTTCCTCTCTCTGTATATGTGTATTTTTGTGTACATACACACATAGGTGTAAGTAGCATAGAATCACACATTGTTTAAACAAAAGTGCATTTTGTTTTTGTCAAAACCTGTTTGTGTCAAAAAACGATTTTGTCCCAACTGTAACACAGTAAGAGTTAATCTCACCATTCAAAAATCAGCTCTTCATCCAACTTTCTGCCCTACACAAATGCTACGTCACCTCCTGAGCGATGCAGGATGGATGATCAGCCACAGCGTTACAACATGAGGCAGCAAGGTACAAACCGGCTGCCTGGACATGATTGCCTGGGGCGGGGGGAGTTATTACTCGCCCCGTGGCGTCTGTCAGCATCTTGCCATCAGCTTTCATTCTATATTTATGAAAAGGTACTGAGGCACAGCAGGCATTATGCATGATCTTCAGCATAAAAAAGGATCATGCCCTTATCAGTTTCCTACGGTAATTTGCTAAATGTCATTGCTCTTTCCCAGGTCTCATTCTGCAGAGCGCTGGCATGCTGCGGTCCCGTTAAAATGCAGCCTGTCGCACTCGTGTGAGCGTTTGCTCTGTCATGAGATCTTCCAAACGCTGGATGTTTGATAGGCCAGTTAGCTACCCGAATAAATATTTTCACTTTCTTTTAGTCAATGCTAGAGCCAAAATTTCAACTGAAAATAACTTGGGGTAAGTATTCTTGTTTTAAAATTAATTTTATAATACATTCTGTTCATGGAATCATTGAAGAGTGTTCCTATGCTAGCTTTTAAAGTACACTATGCAATATTGCAGAGAAATAACATTTTTACCACTAGAAGTATTGCATTTTAGTCATGTCTATTTTTGGAAGGCTATCCTAAACTGTTCTTGGAAAGGTAAAGCAAAACATTCTAGCTGAAAAACAGTGATACACATCTATTGCTAACAGAGATTTGATTGTTTGACTTAAATGCCTGATTGCAGTTGGTATCTACTTTTACTGCAGCCTAAAGAGATTTTAAATGAAAAAAAAAATAGACTCTACTAGCTGGAGATTTAAGGAGAACATTTTAAAATCTAAATAAGAATTTTAAAAATAAATAACAAAAAGGTAAGATCCTAGTTTGGATAGTGAGCTATTTTTTACACTATTTGATATAAGAACTCAACACAGATCTTTTTGAAATATGGTTCTTATTACTATTTGGATAGAGTACATTTCCTTTTCCTGATTCAGTTACAAAAAAATTCCACTTACAGATAGGCTATACATTAGTGCAACCTCTTTCACACATTACTACGTCATAATACAGTTGGCTGCTCTTGCTTCGAACAGGTCCACTCTACCCATTTGGCCTGGCTTTATTATTTCTTGCTCCCATCTGGTTTAAGTTATCTTCTTTGGGCTATGTTTTTCTAAGAGATGTTCTTCAGCTATATGCGCATATTCTGAGCGAATATGTGAACAAGAGGGGACTTCTACTGTTTCATATCTGTGCGGGGGTCATTGAAGTAAGTGGAGCCTACTGGTGTAGATTTTGGTTCTGCAGAGTCTGTTAAACCCCATTTTGGCTGCATGGTCTAAGTTTGTATTGCAAAACCCTAGAGGTTGTTTTTTTAAATCCTGGATTCACATGAATATTCCTGCTGGAGAATGGTATCTTGCAAACAGAGGTTTTACCTTTTCATTTTCCCATTCACCTCTTTCCCTTCTCGTCTCTCCCCACTGGGTCAGTGAGTACTGACCACATCCTCCACGCTGGAGAAGTACAGCAACAGTCCTTGCCCTAAGGCTTTTTTCCATCCTTAGCAGACAGGTCAAAGCCTAGAGGAGATTTCTACTGACTTCCTCAACCTTTTGATGAGTCTAAGGATGGACAGGGAAGCCAGGAGAAGCAAATCCAGATCACAAGACCTTCTCCTACCATCCAGCTCTGCTCCACGCTCACTAGGTGGTCAGATCATCAAAGTCACTTCCTTGTTAGGAAGTCCATAATCTTCTCCTTTCTTGTTCTGTCCTGAAACTTGATGTTCCCAACATAGTGATGCCATTTGACATTACTGATCCCTCTTAAACACCTGCTATCAAATGCATCAAATCTTTTCTTGTCAGCTTGCGTAATGCCCCAGGTCTTTGCAGCATCAAGCAAAACTGATACCACACAGCTGTTGTAGAGTCTTATTTTTTGTTTTGCGGACATGTCACTACCCCATACTTTTGCCCTTGAATTTATTTACATTGATCTTCACCTTATACTGGTCAAGCTTAAAATGACATCGGACAAAATCCAGGCAGAGTGGTCCAGAGCACTGGGAATGGGAATAATACAAAAACATGAATGCTGCCATGACTGCAACTGACCTCAAAGAAGAAGGACAAAGCCAGTATTGCTTTTCCTCAATAGACCCAAAGCCATTATTTAATCAAAAGCTTTGATATTTTTTTCTACTGAAAGTTTCAATTTTTAGGATTTTTTTTAAGGTGATCACTGGCCTTTGGGCTCACCAAAGAGGAGTCAAAGGATTTTGTAATTCTTCTTACTAGCTGGACATGCTGTATTTATGAAACCCCTTAGAAAACAGGGATAGAAGGCAAGTACAAAGGATGAATTTTCTTTTTCAGAAGTGAAAACTTGTGATATTACTGAATTTATTGATTAAGTTCTGCGCCAAAATTTAAAAAGAAAATAACATAAAGGGAAAAAATGAAAGTAAAAGCTCTGTGCATAATTGTTTTCATTTCTCCAGAGGTAGGTAACACCATTTATCCATTTATCACAATTTTTAAAATACCTTTTTAATGTTATATAGACAGTGTAAAAGGAAATAGACATAGCACGATGTTCTTGATTTTTAAATTAACCTTTCCTGATTTATTCTCTATTCTGTTAACATTTTTTTTTTTTGTATTAGTGTGGAAAAATAGAAAAGTGTGTGTGTACATTTTCATTATATGGAAATAATGTGAAATAAACTTAATTTTTTTTTTTTTCTGAAAAAAACTAGAGCTGTGTAGAATGTATTTTTCTCATATACAAATTCCAGGAAACTTCCACATGGCATACAATCAGACTATGCCAGCCCATTTAGAGCACTGCATATTCAGTAAAGGTAAAATTATGTCACAAAAGAAAGAAAAGTTCTTTCCTAGAATGATAGAATTTTATGGAAAAAAAAAGTAATGCTATATCACTTAGACATAAAAGCACATAGCAAGCAGAGGCCATTAAAAAACTTTAATCTATTCCTCAGTGTTGAAGAGGACATTAATAATAGGAACAATATATGCTAAAAAGTATTTTGAACAATAATATCTAATGTAAATACAATTATATAGTTACATTAGATTATACATATATATCTGTTACAATTATTATGTTGTATTATTGTAATCATAATAGTACTTCAATAGCATGTTCTTGAAAATAACTGTTGAAACAAATATATAAAATATTTTCACTTAATTGTTATAATTCTATGTTATTATTTTCTAATTATAATACTTTTACATAGTACAATTGTATAACTGTTTACATTATATATAGCATTATATATTACATGTAGGAATAAACTGTTTATGGTTTGCAATGCCACTTTTCTGGTAATTGACATAAGATTCTATAAAACTCTGGTATATTTTGTTCTTTTTTTCCTGCTTATTAGAAGTCATTTGAACGTAGATGTATCCAGTATTCGATTGATTCTACTTATAATTTTGTCATTTTCGTCTAACTTCTATTACCTTAGAGAAGCCTCACATTTTATAAGAATTCTGAAATACTTTTATCTTCCAAAGGAATAAACTCAGCATGCACGTAAGGCACTGGTCAATTACTACATTCAACAGTTCAACATGTGAACCTTTATTGTGACTATTTTTCACATTGCTTGTTTCAAATATTGCCTTTACTGTTTATATACCTAAATAAATATAAAATATGTAATTCAGTCATCAGTGTGCACATTTGAGCAGCTATTCCTTAATTGCAAGATAATTAAATAAATATAAGTTGAAAAGAATTCCAGTCTGACACAAAATTTCTGAAGAGCAAAAATTTCTATTCACAAGAATAGATACTGTAACTTTTATGGTTGCTTCTAGATTTTGATCCTGACAAAGACAAGAGAAATAGATTCATCAAAACTGTTGGAATAAAATCTGTCCATAAGCAGGTACCAGAATAGTTCTTGTATTTATTTTTTTTTGTGCTGGAGAACAGTCTTTGCCATCCAAGATTCAAAAGATTGATTATTTGAAGTTAATAACAAAAATAATCTTGATCAGAGTTTGAAAAAAAAAATTGTTCAGACAGTTAAATTGCAATTTAAAATGGGAATTATTTAATGGGCAAATATTATTTTCAGTGTGACTAATAATGAGGAACCACTGCCGCAACTTGGACTTGCAAATAAGTACACATTCTTTCTCTATGAAAAAAAGTACTTTTTAATAAAACTAACATTACTTTTTTAACTCTATCAGATTTTCTTTACAAAACAGAACTCTGTCAATTAGATACTTAAATTCCACTTGAGTTGAATTTGCTTTGAGCCCAACAGTAGCATACAAAGGAGAAAGAACATTTTGGAAACTTTAAAACATTGGCTGGACACTGTACAGAATGCGCCCTTTTATAGCAGCAGTGACATAAGATAGAGGTGCCTTTCAACTGTGGGGTTTTTTTGCCAAGATCATGTCAAATGAACTAAAAAGAGGTCAGCTGACAATGAGCCTGTTTATGTCCAAGGTGATTATTTCTGGGCACTGAGGTAACAAATTCTGAGCGTGGTTACCTGCGTAAAGAGCAATAAAACAGAAGTGATTTTAATTAGAGTATTAATGATGTGCAATGTGATCTTTCTTCACTGTAAATAATAAGAGTTTGGGATTGTTTCTTTTTTCCTCTTGTTTTTTTTTTTTAGTTTTTTTTTTTTAAACTTAATTTTTAATTTCAATTTTTTTAATGCAACCAAAAGAAGCAGGACATTCCTGTCCCAGCCTGGATGCCATGACCCACTGCCAACCTCCTTTAGCCTGGAAAGAGGTCCTGGCATCCAACAGGGCTGAGAACTAGCTCAGCCTTGATAGAAAAAGCTACAGATGAAAGAGATGAATCTTGCCCCAAAAGGTGGGGGCAGCACAGTGACGGTGACACAGAGGATCAGTGTAAAGACATCTCAGTCTGCAGCTCTGGAAGATGACTAAGCTGAAATGACTGTTCCACCAGTGAGATGAAGACGGTGGACCTGAGAACATGAGGCTCCGTGAGCCTGGGCATGGGCAGACCTGGCTGCCTATCAGACAAACTTTGATTTCTTGCAGAATCCAGTTTGGAAATGCACAGACATATGGACACTGCGGCCAGGCTGAAAACTTCAATCTAAAGTAACACTATAAGAATATCTCCGGGCAGGGAATGTGACATTGTCCAGCTAAATTGTTTCCCAGGGCACAGGCAGTACAGGCAGAGGTCCTCTGTAGAGGCTAACGGCCATAAAGGCGGTTAGCTGAACCACTGCCCACCTCCTCATGTGATGCCCTTCCAGCTTTGATCTCCGGAGCCAATTGGCCCCTTGGCTGAGCAGCTGCTCACAGGGAATTTTCCAAGGGGTTCTTGTCTCTGAGCTTGTTAGCCCTTCTGAGCTCGTTAGCCCTTCTGAGCTCATTAGCCCTTCTTGGCCCGAAGCAGCCAAGCCTCAGTGACATTTACTGTTTGTTAAAAGACTCATCCGTTACGTGGCCCTTCTAGGAAAGAATGAGTTTAAGGACCTCACAGCATAATATAGCCATAGACTTTGGGTAGCTAGCTGGAGTCATCTGGGGAATAACGCCATGGATATTAATTATGACTTTACACAAGAAGTCTGGAGAGCTAGAGGCAGATAAATGGAGTAGTCAGCTATGACAACAAAAGAAAAATTTGGGTCCCAACATTGTTTTTTTTTTTTCCATGTGAATAACACCAGAGCACATGTTCAGGCAGATGTCACCCACAAAAGCAAAACACAAAGCCTCCTTATCTTTTAGACTGCTAAGACTGCTCTCTGTCTCAAATAAGAATAGAGTTCTTTTTATGTCTTTACTAGTGGGAGCCATAGCAGCTACTATGATACCTCCCCTACACAGGTGAGCAAGGTGGATGGGTTACAAAAAAATGCTGGTCCTAAGCTATGGTGGCAGAAGGAAGTCAGTCAAGGTTTAAGAGGAGCAAATGGAACAAAAACTGTCAATACACAAAAAGTGCCATTAGGATAAAGCTGCTCAGCATACCATCATGTGCAGCTAGACCACGGATTAAACTACACAGCTATACAGATCTCCAGCTCAGTATGCAAACTCTCCTTTCCCTATTCAGTATCCCACAACCCCATACCCACCAGTGTCCTCCCCCTGTGCCAATGGCATCGGCAAGAGCTGAACCTTGGCAGTACCACTCCAGAAACCACGTGGGACTGGGACCAAGAGAGGAACAGAAACTGGCTACTGTCCTGGATTGAGAAGAAAGCTCTGAGGTCTGAGGGAGCCAATTTGGTGCCATTGCTCTGTAATGCAAGGGACAACAAGGTCAGCAGGGGGGACTCTGGAGGCAACCAGAGCAATTATGTTCTGCGAGTTCTGCCCTGCAGAGCTTACTCAGGTGGACAGACTCATTAACAACAATTAATATCCCATTTCCAGGTATGGCTTGTAAAAGTACAAGGGTAATCACTGACTCAAAGCTGAAGCAACATTTAAAAGTCAGTTTTACTGCACGTCCAAGTCAAACAAACCAGATCTGAGTTTCTGCAGGCACTCGGTAGTCTCGTGTGCTGTTTCTGGGCGACAGGGAGGCTGTTACACAAACAGCCTCGCTACAGCTCCAACTGGCTGAAACCGTGCTTTATTCAAACCGTTTCTGAACGGCGCCTAATTGCATTCTGCCTCCCTGCTTATTTATTATTTTGCGTGAGGTGACCCTGTCACCAGTGCAGCTTTGCATGGAGAATATCAAAGGGAGGTTCAGAAGTTATCGGAGGTTTTTTATCTCATAGCCAACATGATTTCCCAATCAGCGCACATCTGCCTTGCATTTTGTGAATTTTAGCACGTTGAAATCATTGTGGCCCAGAAAAGCTTTTCTGGAGCCTGCTTGGTTGATATACACTCAAATCCCTTCTGCTTCATGTCGTGGTTCTCCAAACGCTCAAGTACTTGAGTTACTTTGCACATCTGAACAGTCCCATTGACCCAGTGGGAATATCTGACTGGGTAAGTGTCTGCAAGATCCAGACCCTAAATGTGAAGTGAAGCTGGAAAGCATAGGCAAAAAAGGGGTCAGAGAGAAGGAAGGACACGATGAAAACACACCAAGTAGTGAGCAACCTCGGGCTGTGAAATCAGGTGTTACTGTTTAACTTCTCATAATAAAACAATAAGGAACTACTTGTAGTACAGGTAAGATAACAAACTGATAACTGACAGAAGGAAATACGAGCTTTTAAACAAGTCACACAATTCTCTCTTGATCACAAAAAGTAATTCATGCTGGAAATTAATAAAAAATGCAACAAGGGAACTATTGTACTTCTTCCTCGCTTTGGGAGAAGGACACATGAATGATTATGAAAGGAAAAAGATACAGGGACTATAATGAAACAGTTCCGTAGTACCAAATGTAAGACGTTGCTAAATTGATTGACACAGATACAGATTGACACGGCTAACACATATCACAGATTAAAAATGAAACATCACATGGTTTGGTTATTGGGTGAGGAAGAAGAGTGGCAACTGAGACAAATTTTTGTACATGTTAGTCTGAAAAGTAGTTTGGGGCAGGGATTCGTTATTTTGGGGCAAGGATATATTTCTACAGCACTCCTGCATCCTCTTACCAAGAAGTAATGGTAAATCAGAAAAATCTGGTTTAAAAAAAGCCACAACTTTTTGCAAATAGTACTGTTGAAAACTTGCATGCTCGGGAGTACCACTGCTCATTCAGGGTTTAAACTCGGTTACCAGGATTAGAGAAACGCGAAACAAGCCCTTCCATTACCTCGGACAGCCTGCCACGCGACACGAGGGTGACTTGCTCTCGACTTGTTGGTCTCGGTTCTGGCGTTGTGCCCCGATTTGAGTGTGACTCACTAATATTCTACAAAAATACCATTTCCTGGTTGTTGGGTGATTAACTATTTGTCCTGTTGTAATCCTTTCCACTCAACCCCCTCCATCTAAGAGTGTGGCAGTAGGGATGAACTGTGTAGATTTGCTGGAACATTGCCACCAGCAGACCCAGCACGAGTCCCCAGGCCACTTGCACATCCTAAAACCACAGCGTGATGAATTTAAGTAGAAAAAAAACCTGCTTTCTCCCTCACCCCCTGCACCAATCCCAATGATTGCCGTAACAGAGGCGCTGAGGAGTTAATGATGAATGCGGTTTTGGATGGAGTCCGAGCCTTTGATGTGCCGTGCCACACCAGTTCACGGGTGTTGCTGCAGAGCCCTCGTATTCGAGAGCCGGTGTCAGGCTAAAGCTGATGAGCGCACCCAGAGCCGCAGCTCCTGGCGTTAAGGGATGCAATCAGAAGCACAGCTAGATGGGAATATAGAAACCAGCAGCCTTTCAGTGGGGAAAACGCCTGCTCGTCCCAGCTGAAACGCTTTGTGGCAGCTTTCAGATTTTGACAACAGCCTGGGAAAGCACGGGGGGAGTTTGGAGGAGACTCAACTGCTTCACCTCTTTTCTGACACCAAAGAGTTACCGAGGTGTTTGTACATAACAGCCGGTGTTAATGAACTGACTGCAATTTTGCTTTTTTTTTTGTTTTGTTTTCTGAAAGGAGCAGTAACCTGGGTGGCTCCGTGCTCTGGGGATCACGTCTGGTTGTCCCAAGGGGCTGAGCACCAAATCTTTGAGTAATTGGAGCTCGGCAGAGCCAAGCAAATTCAAATCCTTTCCCTTATTTGTTCCTGAAATGCTTGGGTGACTCCCTGTTAGCACAGATTCATGACACTGCTAGGTTTAAGTGAGAAACTGCCTGTTTCTGTGCATTAACATAGAACATTGTAGACTTTATCACACCAACACACCCGAATATTAGCAATTCTCATGCTATCTCTTCTTTTCTTTCCACTGTCTGATGGCTTTTTTTTAATGCCAGGATTTTGTTTCCAAAGATCACGCTGTCATTTAATTATTTAAAACTGCTACATACCCATGCATACGGATTTCTCTCATGTATTTCCACATTGTCTGAGATACTTCATAATCTTACACTTAAATTACCAATTACTTTGCCGAAACACCACCTCAGACATGACTGAGTAGCTGAAATATAGCATTTTAAAGTTAGGACATTTCAGTGGTGTTGTGTCCACCCCCCCCCCCCCACCGCCCACCCCGACTCTCCTACTGCTTTATGTAAGGTGCTAGGCAATTCACTATAACTTTTTGCACCTCATTTTTTTAACCTGTTTTGTAAAGCTCCAATAATTTATTTCTCAAAATGTTAGTGTGCAACTAAATTTATTAGCTTCCTTTTGGGTGATGAAACACAAACTATTATCACTTATTGAGCCTGGTAATTAAAGATAATTTGAATATAATGTGGCCTCAAAATTAATAGCCCTGAAACAAATAAGAATAATAGACTTCAAGGAAAATTACCAAAATAGGAGCACAGCAGGCTCTCTTTAAATGTGTCTTTAAAAATAAATTGCATACTAATAATCCTATTATTCAAAGGAAAAATGTTATGTTATGTTTATTAGATACTCTGGAAAAGCCACAGTCTTTTATAATACTGCTTCTCACAAATCACGTCTGTTTAACGACAAGATACTACAGACTTCATCTCACATTTAAGTAAATATGTTTATTTCATCCCGGAGAGAGATTTTATTTTAATTTTAAGATTACAATTTTTTATAAGCCTGTCGCAAAACAACATGAGCACTGCCAAATGGAAATACATACCACCCCCCTCGTAGGTTTAAAAAATAAGTTTTTTTATCTCCAGCACAGAAAAATACTTATTTATTCTGACGAAGAAGCAAAGGACAACGATCGAGGACACTAAAGTTAACTGCTGCCTGAAGTCACAAACATCTGGTGGCTATTTTAATTGCATTGCGAACTAACCACAAAATCCTCCACTAAAAGAATAGAAATATTTCCCCTGTGCAATATTGTATTTTAGAATTCCTCTCTTCTGAATCAATGTCAGACGTGATTATAGCACTATGAAGTCTGTGTTTTCACGCTTGCATCTTCTTGAAAATGCCGCGTACCCATATTACAATTACAGTGTTACTCAACGATTCGCACACGGATGAATTATTCAGGTTATTGCTGCAAACACTGACTTAAAGATAAAACATAACGTTTACATTATTGTCATTGTTTTGCAAGTAAGTTAGATAGATTAATATGTCTGTACACAAATACTGGGCAGCAGAAAGCACACGGATAATCACACAGGCACACAACTTTGCATATAAAGAATGTAGATATATATACACACAGACATACAGATATTCATACATATCTCTGCACATACATATATATATATAGGATGTATTTAGTAAGTAGTAACACAACCTACCTAAATGTGAATAGAAATTGTTGTTAATAAAATACTTGCATGAGTTGTACAGGGACCTTCTAAATGTCTGTGCTTCCTGGGGAGACCAAATGACCTCTTTTTTACAGATACCAAGATCAAAGCTCTTGGTTTAGATACTCCAGCTGTCTCTCTCGTTGGCATTTGACATGCAACCCAGTCCATTTAAAATCAAGGGGCATGTAAACATTTTAACCCTTGGCAGCAGTATCTGAGAAAGATACTAGCAATAAATGGTCATAACAGTCTGGGCCAAATCACATTTGGTATCCTTCCTTTGAAGTCCATGCAGGCACTGTACCCTATAGTTTTGACAAAGAGCCAAGTCCAAAAAAAGGATGTAGGCTCTTGAAGCTGGCCGGACGTGGACTTTGGGATACAGAGTGGCTCCGCGCAGCTGATAGTTGCCTCCAAACTTGCCGTAGGCATCCCTGCCTGACCTTGGAGGGTCTTTGCCCACGGTTCTGCTTTGGTTTGTTGCCTGCACTTTCCCAGCTCCCACACTCAGTGGCAATTTTTTTTGCCTTAGCAGAGGGGAACCTTCATCCCTTGTGAAACCTCCTTTGATGGGTATGCACATGGGTAACACATGCCGATACAATTAGACCCTGCACTTAATACACTCACAATTATTTTCTTTTTTTTTTTTTTAAGTCATTGCCACAGGAGGGTGCCATTTTTCTGTTTAAGCCCCAATTGATTAGGTCCCTCGCTCAGAAACGAGTTGTGGGTTCAAATCTCTCTTGAGATCCATCATGTCCCAAGAAAGCAGGAGATGATGGATGTGAGCCCAAGAGAGGTGTCCTCATATGCCCGCACCCTTCCTACCGAAGTCAACCCAGGTCCCTAGGGACAGGCAAGCAAACAGCACCAAAAAGGAGGTGATTCTTCCACGCTACTCTGCTTTGGCCTGAATGCCATTCTCCCCATGCAGAGTGCCCAGTTGCTTAACCCAGCTACCTTTTGAGTTCAAGTGCTTAAATTATTTTGACAAAGTGCCGGAAGTGCCCCAGGGCACCTATGCACAAGAAAGCTCTGGTGCAAAGCCAGTAGGACAGGGTGATGTGACACAGGGTATCAGACCCGTGGCACAGCTGCCTCATAAGGTGATGCAGAGTTTGTTCAACACCAGACTATATTCGAGGGGAAGAGGAAGAGGACACTGCAGACCTGCATGCATCCTTCCCAGAGAGACCTTTATTGTAAGGTGGGGTGCTGCAAAGCCAACTCTTATGGTTATTGCCTGGCAGTGGAGTGGTGAGCTCTGTACACGGATGAGGTGGAAGGACCTGGTTCTCAGGGGGGAGACCTGAGAACCTATTTCCTGCTTGGAGAACAGTTGATGTAGTCAGTTGAAATGGCAGAAATAATGCTGGTGGCAGAAGCCCAGGAAATTCCCTTCTCCAAGCACAAAACAGTTTCTGCTGCACCCACGCAGGTGCTTGGCTTCTGTAAATGGTTCAGGCATGTCCCCCTCCTTGTTCCTCCTGGTGCCATTTTTCCTCCTTGACAGCCACTTCCATGGAGGGTTTGTCTCCCCCATGCTCAGACAGGGAACAGCGCAGTTAGGCACCTTACCTCAGTGCTGCAATCTGTCCCCGAGGCTCTGTGGGTAGCAGTGAGACGTCCTCATGAACATCTCTGTGCCTGAGTCCTGCTGTCTATGGGAAAATGTAGCTAAACAGTCTTTTTAGGGAGCAATCTCTGAGTCCTAGACCAAATAGTGCCAGCTGGTTTGTACTCACACTGCCATCCTTCCTGATCTTAACCTGAGGGATTAATCCAAGGTGGAAGTCGCTTTACCCCCGCGCATGGCTCACAACTGCTCAAGCTGTTATGGCTCCTCTGTTATTAAACTCACGAGTACTCAAAACTGCTCTCAAACATGAATTAGTAATATTTAATCCAAATTGACTTCAATTTACTTTCATCAGATTTCAGTATTAAAGGCAATGGCAGTCACTACCAACTGCAAATAAAGCTATTAATGGCATTGTAAGCGCTGGAGAAAGTATTTGCATCCAACATTTATTGTCAGCAATCGTGCAAGTGTTTTATACCAACAAAGATCTCAGCAAACATGATCTAAGGAGGTCATTGAAAGGGGAAATTATAAAATAATGCTAACCTCTGAAGTTTTTATTCCATTATTCTTTCGCAAAGAACTGCAGCTATTAAAGTGTCTTGTTAAATATGTGGCTTTTAAATAAGTGCCCGCTAACTCCAAATTTACTGTGCTTTAATATTCTTTTAAAAGTTATGCTTGTACAAAGAGATAAAACAATCTAACTACACCATTTCAGAGTTTAAACAAATAGACTTTCAGCTATAGCGGCAAGATTTGGTTGTTAACTGACTGCAATTGTATCAGTGCATTTATTTCCCCTTCTAGATGATGTTATAGAAAACCACGGGGGAAGGATTTCTTAATAGGGCAAAGGTAGGTGGAAATGTTAAAAGAAACACTATGCTGAAGTTCTATAATTAATACAGAGTTGATGACAAGTGTTTGTAGTCAAGAAATTGAAGAAATCAACATAAAATTTTTGAAATGGATGCTGTTCAAGAATTGCTACCTAACCAGAAAGACTGAAACCTGGATTCCAAGCATACCAATCCTGCACTTTGCTATCAATTGCTGATATGGATCACCGGTCACAGCTGTAATTGACTGATTACACAAAAGCACTTTGCAAAATCAAGACTAAGCCTCTGCAATGTATGAGCAGCTCCTAGCGACTGGCTCCAATGAAGCTTCAAAGTTTGCATAGAGTAACCCAAATTGAATTTGCTGACTTAAAAGCAACACTCAGGGGATTTGTCCTGTGCATTTACAGAGTCTGAAGTAATAATGAATAGAACTGGAAGAGCCAGATGAAACACTAATTGCCAGGGTACAAATTGAGCAGCAGTATTTAAAACTATATTTTGTTTCTGGCTTCAAGTGAAAAAAGGATTTAGATCAGAATTGGTGTTAAGGTTGGAAAATCAGCTTTTGATTTGCCGATAGCAAATTCAGATAAATTTCAGGAAAAAAAAGATAGCACAAACGAGCATGTCTCTGGAATATGATTTCATTGATGGGGCTATGAGCTTGATTTCCTTTTACCTATTTCAAAACTAATTAAATTTACTGGTATCACGTCTACCTATTTACACTGTAATCTCTGATCTAATTCTGCAGATGGCCTTGAGACATCTTTCTGTCTGTTGCCTTGATCACAGGAAGAAAAGCAGAGGCAGAGAAGGGAAAGCATAATCAAAATTCCTGGTAGTAACTAAAGATCTGAATATCAAACTGCTTCCTTGTCACTTACTTAGAAACAAGCCATCTCGTTTTCAGTGTGTGCTATGATCTCACGTGGCAAATGGTGGAATATCAGATCAGGAGTGCAGAACTTATGTAATAAATTAGTCACATCAAGCATAATAAGATTTTATGTTCTACTTCTATAACACCACACTATCCATTTCATGAAAGCTAGGGTACGTTTAAAAAGACCCTCAGAGTTTTCATGGACATTTCATCAGCCCAAGAACAGAAGCCATTATACCATTGCAACCTAATAAACTCTACCAAACCGGTGGGTTTTTCTTCTTCTTCTTCTTCTTCTTCTTCTTCTTCTCATTTTGAAATTCAGAGAGGAGATAAATGATTTAAAATAACAAGGAGGGAAATTACCTTCTTGTAAATCTTTGCCAACTTCTAGTTTATGGAAAAAGACAAATGTAATATGGGACAGCAGATTTGTATTAAAATGAGGCCATTTACAATCAGAATGTCCATAATGGGTGGCAGTTGAAAGACCTGTTTTATAACCCTGTCACTTCTTTAACAGTCTCGCATGCAATAATTCCTGCATTTGATTTCCTGTACATACGTAGGACAGCTCACCCAAGGGAACTGGGTTCCCCTACTATCCCCCTTCTTTTCATGGGCATTTGCCATTTCCAGCCACTGGAGGGAAGAAAAGTTAAAAAAATCCCATAAAACATAACACAATAACACTTACTGTATTTATGATGCAGTGAACAAGTTTGCATTCTTTGCTTCCAGTGAAATGGAAAAGGTCATGGCCTGATCCCACCAGCCTGTGCCACGGCTCTGCCAGCTGGAGGACAAGCCCTCCTCACCGGGAGAGCAAAGCTGTCCCTCATGACAGCTGTCATATCCAGATGCGAAATACCATATTCTCCTTTCCCCTTCTATCTCTTCCAGTTGGAGAAGAGGCCCAGGGAAGGAGAATGAGAAGGAGAAGGGGAAGAGTTAAACTCAGCCTTGCAGCTAGTGCAGGATAGTCCTGAGCCAGCTGTGACTGGAGATGGCAAAGATATCATTCAGTTGTAATATTAATTGTCTTCACAGTAGTCCTGAACTGTCATGGCACACACAGTATAACTTACAATTTATTATTTGGCATGGGAAATCATAAGGAAATCCTTTACTTAACAATGGAAAGTGTTTTCAGCCTGTTTGATAACTGACACTTCCTTGTCTATTGTTGTTGGGTTTGATGCAGGAACTGCTGGAGGGGATCAGTAGCCCAAGCTATGCCCAGAGGACTGACCAGACAAGTCATCAACCTCCTCTGGCTGTGTAGTTCATAGGGAGTAATAAAAATAAATCAACTATTGAACTACATACGGAAATTTTATACACTGGGTTATCTCTACTAACTAATGCTCCAGGCTTTTAAAGCTGGCTTTGAGCAGATAAGGAGCCTTCGTGCTTTCAGGAAAGTCATTTATGTCCTGTGCTAGGCATAAGCGTCAGCCTCACCAGCATCGCGGCTCTGATGGGACATGTCATGCAGCGCTTGCGGATTTGAGGTCATCTATCTTGCGGTGGATGATAGTACTTCATCCCAACCACTGCCAGCAGATGAAATGGTCGTCATTCCAGTTTGTGAATGTAGGTCATCTATATTTAAAGCTCGCATGTGCCTATAGCTCCATATGTGTATATATGACATCCATAATATTTAACAGGTCCTCAGCCTTAACTGTAATAATGATGTTAAGGTTTTGAGCTAAAATTGGATCCATTTTTGGTTTTGTAACAGACTTTTCCTTTGTTTTTGGCATAGTCACGTCCTCCTGGAGCTATTTAATGTGTCTTTGCCCTTTTGAGGGTGAGGATGGTCTCCAGAATGCCTAAGTGTTGCACTACAAAGGACTTGGGAGTGTAATTGTAGCACAGATTATGGTAATAGCTCCAGAAAATTAAATACACTTTGTTTTGTTCTGGTTTTCTTCCTTTTTTTTTGAACAGACAATAACCATCTTAGAAATCATTTGGCCAGGCAACCCTGCTCACTGCATCCAAATACAATAAGAAATTCAAAACAGCAGTCAAGATATCAATCAATTTTTCTGATTCTTTTGAAAAACATCAACTGATGCAGCAAAATAAACTCCCATCTGGATATTTTTTGTTGACAAAGTAGCGTACATCGCCTAGCAAAGCTGCCTTCTTTGATTTGCTTCATCCGGCAACGAGCTAAATGGGCTCTTCGGCTACGTTATCAGCAAGAGCGTTAGCATGGGTGCTGTGCCATTTATCTCCTGTGCTTCCTGACACATCCTTAGTCCTGCTGTCACAACAGATATTTCTGCAGCTGGAGACACTCTGCAGTGAGCATAGCAGCCCAAAGCAGGTACACCCATAGCAAGAGGGAACTAGGAAACATAGCCCATCCTGGGAAAAAAAAAGATTGTTGTTTCACCTTTACCTCCTAAGAAGGCAAGAGCATGCTGACAGCACCCTTTATATCACAGAAGTTACTTCTGCATCCAGGAAGATCGTTGCTCAAACACCCCTCATTGGTGTGAGCGAGAAGATGGGGAGCAGTATTGTGCATGAAATGTCTTTTATTTTTTTTTCAGAAGAAGGAGCAAGCCCTGCTGTGCTATTTCCCAAAATAGTCTCAAGTATAAAGAGGTTTCAGACACCTTCACCAGGATCAGGGCACTAACACGGCACGGTTGGTAGCTGTAAAACCACACAAGAGTCTTCTAGCTGGTCAATCACAGAATCACAAACTGGTTGAGGTTGGGAAGGACCTCAGGAGTTTGTCTTGTTGAACTCCCCTGCTCAAGCAGGGCCACCTGGAGCCAGTTGCCCAGGACCTTTAAATCCTTTTCAATCCTCTGAATACTCATTAGCTGCCTTCATTTGTGTTCAAAATCTTAGAACACAGGAATTGCCTACTAAGATAACCCTCACAATTGCAAATCTTGCATTTGGCAATTGAAGAGTGCAGATGTTTTATGGCCTCTTCCAAAGTGCCTGAAAGGTCATTCTGCTTTGCCCTGCTGTGTGATGCAGACAAGGCACTAGACACGGTACGTGACCAGATGGACCTGGTAGTGAAGAAGCAGAAGCAGAGGCAGAGAGGAGGAGGCGTGAACCTTGTGGGCATTGTGGCCCTCACCCTCTGGCCTCGCGCCGGGCAGCCGACTGGGCCCAACTCGGCCCAGCCCGGCTGCAAGAAGTGGAGAGGAGATGAGAAGTGAAGAGATCCTCAGAGGCATCTGCCTGATCTGATTGTGAAGAATTTCTTGTGAGAGGAACGGCTGCAGATGCCAAGGTCAGTGAAGAAGAAGGGGAGGAGTAATGCAGCTCCTGGCCAGAATTCCCCTGCAGTCTGTGGTGATAACCATGGTGGAGCAGGTTGTCCCCCTGCAGCCCATGGAGGTCCACGGAGGAGCAGAGATCCACCTGCAGCCCGTGGAGGACCCCACGCTGGAGCAGGTGGAGGCCTGAAGGAGGCTGTGGCCCATGGAGGGCCCGCTGGGGCAGCCGTTCTGGAGGGACTGCACCCCGTGGAAGAGATGTCTCATGCCGGAGCAGTTTCACGAAGGACTGTGGCCCGTGGGAGGGACCCCACAACGGAGCAGGGGAGGAATGTGAGGAGTTCTTCCTCCGACAACGAAGCAGCAGCGTAAAGCGATGTGGGATGAACTGACCGTAACCCACATTCCCTCTTTCCCCCTGTGCCGCTCGGGGTGGGGGAAGGAGGTAGATATAATTGACATTAAGTTAAGAGAGGAAGAGGGATGAGTGGGAGGAAGTTGTTTTTGTTGTCTTCCTCATTATTCTGCTTTGGTTTTATTAATAATAATAATAATAAAAAATAGTTTTCCCCAAGTCAGTCTGTTTTGCCTGTAATGGTAACTTCAGTGATCTCTCCCTGTCCTTATCGCAAACCTCAGTGCTTTTTGTTGTATTATCTCTCTCCCATTCCCTCAGAGGGTGGGGGGAGTGAGTGAGAGACTGTGGGGCTAAACTACAACAGTAACACAGCGGCCCTTAAGAACAAGATGGTCCTTTCTTTTCTTTCTTTATGCAGGATTTCAGTTGGTGTACTGCAATAATGCAGAGGCTCTAGAATGCCAAAAATGTCTCCCTTCACCTCTGTCCATAACACTTGCAAGCTGTCAATCCCCCACTCATAGCTTGTTTTTCTTGTCAAGGACAGAGCTGACCACTTGTGCTGGCTAAGGAACCGCAGCACTTGGTGCCAGAGGCATATCTGCAACTGGACTAGTCACAGCTGTTGAGCCTTCACTCCAAAAATTTCCCTTTGCAGAGGCAGCAGCATAAGGTTTGCATCCCTCCATGCTGCTCTATGCATCCTATTGCACAAGTCTGCATTTCTGTGATGGTTTTAATGCAGTCAGTATTAGTCCCATGTGTTCTTGGGCTCAGCATCATCCAAACTACTGATAGCAGCCTAGAATCCAAACCTGGGCAAGGTGGACTTTTTTTTTTTGGCATTTTTTTCCTATCCAACATGTGCTAATTGAAAGCTGCTTTCAGATGAAAACAGGCAAACTTCACAGGATGGACATGTGTAGGTGATACACTACCACAGTTGGCTGCTGTCTTGCCACCAGATCTGGAGCAGCCAAACCCCAGCATTGCTGGCATGAGGCTGCCATTGCATGAGGATTCAGCCACACGTTACACAATCACAGACTAAATTGCACAGATTTTTTATGCAACAATAAGGATAGAGGATGTCAAGGTCATAACTGCCAACTTTATGTCACCAGACAGGTGACAGGTTTAGCACTGATGGTGACTGGACACATATTTACCAGGTAGGTTCCTGGAAAAAAACAGTGCTAGCTTTTTAATGTTTGTTTGTTGCTTGCTTTTTTTTTTTTTATTTAATCAGCTTGATAAAGGACTTTATTTCTATCTTTTAAAATCTGGAGCCTGACAACTACCAATACATTGAGGACTCTATGTCCTGTTTAGGAGAGCAGCCGGGATTATAATGCCTGAGTAAGTGACAGGCACTAAGCACCTTTTTGCTCCTAGGCCTGAAATATTATTGATACAAGGGATTGCCAGCAGACTTATTCTGAGAAACTGTTTATTCAGTTATTCTGAATTGTTACATTTTGTTCTGGTTGCGGATGCACTGGTGAAGTCAGATGGGTAGCTTGCCCTTTCCGCAATAAATTAAACACTGAAGTGCTTCAGAAAGCAATAGGGAGGAATAGTGTGGGCTTTAGCAAAGCTGAGTTTACTTCACATTCGTTCCCAAATTCTTTATACATTTGTGGGCAAATCATTTTATTAGTTTGAGTCTTTATTGCCTGAAGTATAAAAGTATTCCCTTTCTTTGCGGTTCTTTGTCTGTCTTGCCTGCTCAGCTTTTAACTTTTCTCTATGTAAATACAGTGTGTAGTAGCATTCACAGCACTCCAATATTAGATGGCAATTCTGACACTACTGCAATAATAACTGTAGCCAGCTCACATTAAATCACCATGTATTTGATGTAGCAGTGACAGTTTCAGTGGAATTAGGCTAGAGAGAAATTTATCCAAGAGTCTTTAGCAGTGATTTAGACATGAATGCCCTTTTTATGTAAAGCGATAGTTGGAAGGATTAAGATTGGGAGGTTAATCTTTCCTAACGGCTAACTCATTGTTTTCTCACGATTCCAAAATTCTTTGGTAAGAGACATGGTCTGGACAGCTCACCATTAGCAATTTTGGAATGGAAAGTTAACCGCAAAATAGTCAGAGCTGGATATCTTGCAAAACTCGCTCAAATACTGATTTCCTTCTGAGTCTTTCTTCTAAAGATGCCAGACACATTCCTATCCATGTCCAACGACTCTGTTTTCCGAAACAGGAACACTTACACATACACACATATCTGCGCAGAGAGACATAGACACGCTCAAAAGAGACAATTTAAAGTTTCTGCCAAAGAACACGTACACTGGAAAATATATTGGTTAAATAACTTGTTTCCTTATCATAAGCTAAGAAAGCTTACCCTTTGTAAGACAGGGTGCTGCTCATCGGGAAGGCTAATATCAAAGTTAATATTAATTAATTAGAAAACTATAATGACTTTTTTTTTCTTTGGTTTCTGAAATTGGAAGTCATTCCAACAAATATTTGGGACAGAAAGGAATTGTGCTGATAGTCCTTTTCAGGAGGAGAAAGATTTTCTGTCAAAGAACTAGTGGAAAGTGAAGAGGGAAGGTACCATGAATATTTTTCAACTTAAATCCCAATGTCTGGAATTTAAAATGAGACCTCTTGGTGCTATGCTAATACATACCTGGTATAAATCCCTTTCCAGCCACCTCTGGTAAATTTTGTCCTCAGATCCAGCTATGTAACAAGTTAACAAAAGTTTTTTGTTACAAGGAGATTTCTTCTTGGTCTATCTGAAACAAGTTTGTGGTTCAGCTTTGAGTCTATTGGAGACCTCGTTGGTCTACGTTCCCTCTGGGACACTTTTGTTATGGTCTTGCCATTTGGTGGTTGCATCGCTGTGGACTCAAGGGAGTCTGCTCTTCTCAGAGGCAACCTTCCCCCATATTCAAGCATATTTACAGGCACATGTAGAGAGGACGGGGTTTTTGGGGGTATATCTTTCATACATAAAGGTTCTGATGACTTCAGGGCAGCTTCTGCTCAGGGGCAATCCGGAATCCGGGGATGCTGCTCATGCTTTCATGTAATCAGTTCAAAAAGTATGCAGAAAACATTTAGGGACAGGATTTATGAAAAAACCTTGTATTAGGCAAAATCTGCTCCCGTGGCGATATCTGAGTGGCACATACATATAAATGGAGCAGCGCTAGGCCAGCGAAGAGCACTTTTGGAAAACTGCCAGAGTACACAGTTGTGGGATGACATTTCTCAGTCACTCCCTGAATTCTTATATTCTTCCATGCTGTTAGAAGTGAGAGTCCTCTTACTCGGAAATTGTTAGTTATGCTTCCAGTTCTTCAACAATTATTAAAGAGGGCTATCTCGGGTTATTTATGGCACAGCTGCAACCAGAAAAACTGGCTATAAAAGTGCCATTATGGATGTTTGGTTCAGGAGCAGCTTTCTTCGCTCTGTTTACAAATCAGGGGAGTTGTCAGCCTCACAAACTCAGCCAAGGAACCCAGATTTAAGTGGGGTCATTTCTGGCTCAATAATCATTAGCGGTACTGAACTTTCTGCAAGATAAAGAGTCCTCCATCTAGGCACAGATTTATATCGGTAGGATCAGAGCCTCCAGCACATAAATTCTTTCGAGGCCAGCACTGCCTACATTTATGTTTTTAAAGTATCGCACTGAAAGGGGCCTCAGAGCAATATTATATTGGAATTAAATGTTATTTTTAAATCAATATGTTCCTGAATTCATTATGCAGTTTTGGCCAACCCTTGGCATTACTGCTGGCTGAAAAAAAAATAATTTAATTTTACTGACTAATTCATTCTGGACATCTTTATACACGCAGTAACATGATGTCCTCTGAGACTAATGGAGAAATAGAGAAAATACAGCAGAGGAAAATCTTTGAAGCTTCAACTAGGAAGCCCAAATTTGGAGGAAAGGATTTTGTGCCATACAAATTTGGTTATTGTGAGTTTGGGACTGAATTGTATCATTATTTTTTATAGTGCTATAAAATGGAAAACTCTTTTTAACGAATCCAGTTCTAGCTGTCCCTTTTGGGTTGTCAAGTCCAAGCATGATCTGCACAGAATATAATTAGCCTGATGCACAAGCTAGTGAAATAAATGGAGTTTTACTGATGCTCAGAGTGCTCAAAGAAAAGAGTAGCCAACGCAAAAAAAAAAAAAAAAAAAAAAAAAGGCATTAGAACTGGAAGCCAAATAAAATTGCTTCTTGCAAATGATTTTTTGGCTTGTTTTCTTATTTTTTTTTCTGAATGTCTCTTCTTGCTTTTTTTTTTTTCCTCTTTTTCTTTGGTTGAATTATTCTTCATAGGTTTCAGGGAGGCAAACCTGCTGCAGACACAAACTTCCCTGACTACCTGATCTTCCCACCCTGTCAGGCAGCTGCTGTTTCCTATGTTCCCACCTTGCCAGCTCTCCTCTGGCCCACAGCCGAGCACCCCGGACTGTCCAGTGAGGGTCCCCTCTGATCTGCCCCCTCTTCACTCTGCAGAAATATTGTTCAATTTTCTGTCTTGCTTTTTTTCTTGGAAGTGGAAAAACTTTTCTGGATCCCACTGGCTTCTGCTTCTGGCTCTTTTATTCAAGAAAGAGTAAATTCAGTCCTGAATTTCAAGAGCCTTTTGCTTAGGAGCTGTCATTTTAAAGAGGAACATATTTGGCTTTAAATGACTTCAGTTCTTAAGAGCATTTAATTTGTAAAGTGTGTAAGTCTCACGTTAATGATACACATTCTGTGGATGTTCATATTGAATGGCCGTCCTTCTTCCATGATATACTGAAGAAGGGGAATGAATCACAAAACACAAGCCTCCGTGAGCTAGACAGAGTGCAAGTGTCTCCATATCTTGGTTCAAGGAAACTTTTGGCTCTGAGCCCTAGATCCGTTTGAACTGGTGGCAACCTTCCCATCGCCTCTAGTGGCACTGAATTTGGCCCTTGGACATTTACGTCGTTACATGGAACTAATAGTCTCTGGGTTAGCCAGGAGAAGGGTCTCCTCCAGCCCACAGGGTCATGGGGTCTGACTCTCACTTACTCAAACATGCAAAACACCACCATCAAAACCTCATAAACAGTGGCGAAGGCTGGAGGTTAAAAGAAATGTCTGCATGCTTCGCAGAAATCCAAAAGCTGTTGTGCAACTGCAAACACATGAAAGCATGAGTCAGCCCGCCGTTTGGAGGGAAAACACGTCCCAGGGTGGACAGATACAGTGGGTAGATGGACCACGTGGCTCACTGCCATCCTAAACTGTTGCTATTTTAGGTCTCTTATAATATATTATTTGCAAAGCAACCCTTTCAAACTGACTTTTGTGCCATGAAGTGGGGTGTACATTCCCTTTAGGTTGGGTTTCTGCCCTGGATCTCATAATTTCTCCTGTTACACTCTCAGTTTTCCACTTTCCTTTTCTATGACTCTGTTACCATTTTTCCTAACGCTGCCCTTTTTTTTTTGAGCTTCCTCCTCTTGCCTTCTCATACGTCCTTAATCCTAGTGTTTATAGTTACTCTCTTGTTACTTTTTCATCAGTTGGTACCCTTCTGTCCCATTAAACAGGTTATTTCTGGAGCTCTGTTTAAGTGTTGCTTTCTTCTCACCTGATCCCACACTCCATGTTTTCTTCAACTGTGTGCCATTATTGGTGCTGGATTATCTGTGTTATTATTATTATTAACTGATCTGATATGTGCTTATATTTAAGCTAGATTTTTGCCAGTTCAATCACCACCCTCACCTACCCAGTTTGATGAACTCTTCCTTTGCTTTTCAAAGGAGCATCTAAATCCAGCCTGGGGGAAGCTCAGCTGTGAAAGATCTTCTTACTTGGGAAAAGCTAGAAAAGTGAAGGTGAGTCAAGCCACTGAGGCAAGATAGCTTTATAGGCTTCTACGAACACCTTCTATGAACAGGTGAAGTCAGCATCCCCTTACTCACCTAGCCACACAGCTGTAAACGTCATGCAGCTTGTGACAACATCCACAGCAGTCAGTATGTGGGAGAAATGCAATTTCAGCTCTAAAATTTTACACACTGGTGTTATGAACTGTGAAACTATGGCAGCTTTCCATCTGGAAACAGCTGGACTTGCATGTGGATGAAGCGAACCCTGTATTTTACATTTATATTTGTCTTATCTACCATAAGGTAAGGATTTCTGGAAAATAGATTGGTCACTGCATTAATACACAAAAGCATGTTGCTATCCTCACAATAAGTGTCACACAAAGTAATGAAATTATCACACATATCCCATGATCCATTTGCATACATTCTCAAACCCAGTTTGGCATATTTTCTTGGAAAATGTGAGTTTTTACGTGAGTGAGCCATTTAGTTGTTAAAACGTTGTCTTTTTGCAGAGCATGATTGAATGTGTCTGGGATGCCAATCAGCTCACTCAGTGAAGAGAAAGAACAGACAAAATTCGTGAGGTATTAAAAAGCTCCTTAGCTGCCATCCACCTTCCTGCTTTCCTTAAGCAGTCGGTGTGGTGGGGAGCTGGTTTTTCTCTGCTTGCAAAAACACTTGAGCAAGGCTTGAGCAAAGCAGCTTCCAGCAGAAGCAAGTCGCTTCTTACCTAATAGCACAACTAAACTCAGTGCAGACAGAATGAAAAATGAAAGGTTAATATTTTGGCTCCAAGGTGCTTTTGGCAGACTTGATATTATCTTTGGGAGTGTCAAGAAAAGCTTTCAGAACAGCACCCAGAGCCAAACATTTCTGAAGTGACTAGCAGTTTTGGGAAACTCAGCTGTGCCGTGCCTGGCTTGAGAAAGCGGCATCTGAAAGCTCACCTTGTGAGAAATCAGGCACCTTTGCAGGGCTGGAGAAGGTAACTCAGTCCTCCACCTCCAGTTACTCCCCATATATAAAAAAAGTATTGAGTAAATCCTTCTCAAAGCTGCCTCTATTTCTTCCCAGTAAGATGTCTCTGCAAGACGATTCTCATTTCAACAGGAACGTCTGGACCATATTAATGTTTGAGATGTTTTTGTATTTCTGCTATGGAGGTCTAATTGCTTTCAGCAAGATCACTCCCAGGGGAAAATCGATAAAAGTTTTGTCACTTATTTCAATTGCACTGAGATTTGTCACAAGTGAGAGCTTAGATGTCAGCCTACCTCGTCGGAAAGGTCCGGTAAATTACAGACACGAGGACGCAGCATACTTGAACCTGTGTTCATCAGTCAGACCTCAAAGTTGGCTCCATACAGAGAAAATAATTCTCCCCTCCCTCATAGAGTAAATGAGGAGTTCCCCGCTGAAATTAGTGTGGTAAAAATAGTGTAACTGAAGAGAAAGTCTGTCTCAGAAAATCAGCCTTTTAAGGCTATATTCTGATTTTACATACACCAGTTTGGATCTGGAGTATTCCCGAGACAAAGACTCTGCAGCTTAAAACTTGCATTTAAATGTGAAGGCAGATCTTAGTAGATCATGCAGTTAGGTACACAACTCAACTGTGAATCCTCTGCTACTGCAAGATCTTCAAGGCTGGTCTGCCTTTCCTCCAATTCTCTTATACACACACCTGAAACGTAGAGACTGAATCCAAGATTTGAAGACAATATTCCTCCTCCAGCTTGCCTCTCCCTATGTCCTGGTTCTGGCTAGGATAGAGTTAATTTTCACCTGAGCTGGGAGAGGAACTGGAGCTGGTGGCACCTATGGCTGGGGGACACAGCTGGGATGGGTTACTAATTAGCCAACAGCTGGGATAATTTACCCAAATTAGCCCAAGGGCTGTTCCATCTCTTGTGACATCTTGCTTAGGACATAAAGTGGGAAGGGTGCTGAGGGGAGGTTCCTGCTACTTGGGAGGAAGCTGGCCATCAGGATCCACTGTGAGCTATTGTATTTTATATTATGTGCTTAAGTATTTTCTGGTGTGGCCTTTTTTTCTGTTTTCCATCTTTGTTTTCTTTTCCTCTGTTGTTCTCATAAACTGGTTTTATCTCAACCCATGAGTTTTGCCTTCTCTCCTGATTCTCCTCCCCATCCTATTGCAGGGGGAGTGAATGAGTGACTATGTGGTATTTTAGCTGCTGAGTGGGGCTAAACCACGACATCCTGTCTCACTGACCTGACAAATATTTAACTGTGAACCGAAAATGAGAAAAATGCAGTAGGATTCCTTTTCTTTAATAGCTTAAAGGCTACCTCACCTTGCAACCAAGGTGTGAAGCGGTAGCCCAGCTTAGATGAGCTGGAGGAGAGGTTCTCCACAGGGCCACAAGAGTCACTCACCTGACCTTGAAAGGCTGCATTATTTAAATACCCTGATACTTTGGTCCATAGGGAGGAGAGGGAGAAGAATGGGTGATATAGGAATCCTTTGAGGTTCATATACATTTACAGGTATCTTAGCTCTGCCAGGGCTTGGCAGATTTGCTTAGACTTTCTGGCAGAAAATTAAGCACTTGCTGCGTCAGGTGGCAGCTGAGATGGAGTTTGGAGCATCTCAGTGAAGCCTGTGTGCTGAATTCAAGCACTTTGTCATCCAGTCCTATTCCCAAGGCCTTTCTGGAATTTAATCCCTTCATTTCCCTGAAATGCTGCTTTGAGTTCAGGCTTGTGAAGAGACAGATTCAGATGGTAAAAAAAAACACAGGGAACTCTGCTGCACCACCACTTCTCCAAGCACCATGGTCCAGAGGTGTCCAGCATGCAGATGTGCAAGATGCACACCTTTTAAAACAGATTGTGGTCTGTCCAGCATTGTGTAAGCTAATTATATTTCTTTCACTGAAGAACATTCCTTCCAGCATCTCATCAGGGCAGCGATAGCTGCATTTGTCCGTTAGGGATAAACCTTTGATTATTGATCCTCTGTGGATGGATTGGGGCAACAGAGCCTCAGCTGTTGCAGCAACACAGAAGCTCCAGAGTCCAAGTTGGCTGCCACCCACTTCTACTATGCTCTCAACACTCAGCCTGTTTGGGCCTTTTTTCACCCCCAGACATTGGCAGCAAAGCAATGGAAAACAGAATATATTCAACATGTAGGAGTGTTTACTTTTGTCATGACACAATTTGGGATTTTCCATTTAAGCTTGAAAAACAAACCCTAAACAGAATTTATTAGGAAAATAGTAGCTATGAGGTAAACTTATGTCAACGAATGCCAAGAGGTCAAGCAGACAACGCATGACATTTTGGTTGAATATTCCGTGTGTTCCTAGAAGCAGTGTGAAAGCTGGCTCACAAAGTATTTGCTGGAGCCTTATAGTGGCTGGGGAATAGGGCAAGTCCACAAAGCTCCTGAAAGCAAAGCCTTATTCTGCTTTACTGTAACAGAGGCCTTTTCTTCATCCACCAAACCTGAGTGTTCCAGATGCCAAGGCTGGGGAATGGCAGGGAATGGCAACACTGGCACAGCCATGTTGCCAGCAGGAGCCAGAGGATGCAGGACAGGCTGGTACTGCAGACATCCACACTCCAGCCTGGGTGGAGAATAACTCTGACTTTTCCCTTGCTGCTACCAAATTAATAAGTCATAATTCCTCTGGAAAATAGTCCTAAACACCCCACCAAAATGAGAGATTCACAGTCATTTCTGGTGACAGTGCTCTGCTCTCATTAACAGAGGCAGAAATCCACTCAGCCAGCAGGAGGGGAAGCACAGACTAATGGTAAAAACTGAATATGAGGAAGAGGAGGGTATCCATCCCTGGTTCAAGTAAAGTTCATATGTTGTCCTCAACAATCACAAACCTGTATAATGCATCTCACTCATTTTTACACCATACTCATTTTCACTCTTGCCTTGTTTTTTATTCCGTGAGTTGTGTTTTTAAGAAGAATTTCACATGACATGAGTTTCATAGTGAATATCACAAATTAGACCATCCCTTTATTTAGTCAGCAGCTGGAGACTGGGTAAATCATATGCTGGCAGAGCTCTTGCATTCTTGGGTTACTAGGTGTCTACCAAAACCTTGCTCTTGTCCATCTTCAGGATGCCTTGGCACCGTCTGAACAGAAATATCGAATATGTAAAATATCACAGGTTACAATAGGTTTTAACATATTTAAACATATGGTTTAACATATCCCAATAACTTTGCAAAATTAACATTTATCCATGTTATGTCCCCTTTCTTTATAGTCTGCTTATTGTTTTGGTGCTAATAATGTTGTTTCCAGGTGTGCAGTTCCAGAAGTTATTCTCCCTGGTTTGTATTGCAGCACACAGTGTTTGCAGATGGTGAATAAAATTTACTGAGATTATTTGAGAGGAATTGGAAGAAAGTCACCAACTAAAACAAACAGGGCAAATTATCATCACTAGAGCACCCCAAAGAAGTTAAGATGTGAGTGTTGCATAGAACTGTTTTGCTGAGAAGCAACACACCCTGAAATGCTCTCTTCTCTTGGAAAACAGGGAAAACACTGATAGAGACACATGCTATTCGTAGGCTATGTGTTGAAATCCCGTGATTGGGGAGAACTCACATACCACAATCAGGTGTGCTAGTTTTCATGGCTGTGAGAACCACACTGTGGTGGGCATATCCCAGTAGGTCGCTTGTAAGCTGCAAATACTACATAACACTGTGGTGTGCGCAGGGGCCCTTGGAAGATGCCATGACACATTCAACATTTTGCTGTGTATCTCTCATATGAGCTCCAAATTCACACACTTTATGGGACTTTACAATGCTGGAAAAAAAAAAAAAGGAAAATAAGTAATACCAGGGAAGGAGAAAGGTGGAAAAGATGTTTCAGATGACAGAAAAAAAATTTCCAGCTGCATCTGTATGACTCTGGAGGGTGAAGTCACAACTATACCAGCACATTTATGTGGACAAGGCCACAACCAGGTGTACAGACCATGGGCCACGTCATGATGGCTGACTGTGGGAATGCTCTGGTGTGACAGCTAACCCAAACTGCTTTGATCTACCTCACACTATCATGGGTAAAAACGAGTCACCTACAGTCAATGAGGTGAAATAAAGCCATCTCCTGGCGCACTCTGCAATGACTTGTTTGTGCAGCCATGCCCTAAAGCTCAAATCACTTTGAAAAATAGGAGTTTGGGTAATTCATGGTCAATTTTTTGTGTGTACCTAAAGATGCCTTGCAAGATTTTAAAGCTGAAATCCTATGAGGATCACAGTGTTCTTGTGAATCCAGACTCCAAAAGAGTCCAGCTATGTAAGGTGTGCCTGTGTGCAAAATGTAGGTCCACGGAGTCCTTCAGCCACAACTCCAAAGCTTCCCCCTAAATATTTTGACTTATACTGTCAACTACATTTCCAGCAACAGCCTTTCTGCCAGGCACCTAATTCACACTGAAACCTGGTAGGGGACAACCACTGCTCTGAGCTGAGGTACTGGAGCAAGCTCCCACTCAGACCTGCTGGGATGTAAAGGTACAGCCACTTTCCCCTGATATCCCAGTCACTGGAGAATAACTTTTTACAAAGGAGGAAAGAGGATAAATCCTGGGATCTGGTCATGTTTTACACATATGTATGTCATATAGATTGAGATGTAAGGATCTCTATGCTTTGGATGAGCATTGAATCGAGATGCTTTAGTCACGGGGCTATCACTGCCCCAAGTTTCAGGAGGTGCAAGATTCCAAACGCAGACCAATATTTAGCCTTTCCTTGGGGTTCATTAGGGTGGCTCCCCATATGGTGACTGGTTCACACCCTTTCTTAAGTGATCTATGAAGTATATAAGCCATAGCCCCAACTTACAAGTCTGGATTCCTCTCTAGCAGCTAAACATCTAAGGCAGGTTTTCAAGCGATTGACCTTTTTCAGATGAAATCCTATATTAGTTCTAGCTCTGAGCCTCCATGTATGCTTAAAAATGTGATAATTAGAGTCATGGAAAACCTTATTTCTTCCCTGTGAAGAACTGCATCTACACTTCTGCAACACCAGCACATCTCTCCCGCAGAGATTAAGTGGTTCAGCGAGGCATCCATCAATGGTGGAATCTGAAATTCAGATCTTAGGCATTTACCAGGAGGATTCAAGTATAAGTCCAGGGAATGCAGAGCTTTAAAATGTCAATTTTGAACTACTAGATCGAGCCACTGCTGACATGGGGCAGCATGAAGCTGTAGGATTGAGATTAATAGGATAGCAGAATCTGATCCTTCCCGATGCATAGGAACAGAAAGCTTCCAGCAGAACCCAAATCCTGCCTTGGGCACCCTGGTCAGAGCTGGCTGGTGTGTGGAGGCATTCCTTGATAGGAATCACAGCAGATCCCAACAAAAAGACAAATGGAGTTCAACGCACTTCCCCACCCTGCCGTTCTTTGATGCTATCCCCCCTCTCCATTCACCCACACAACCCCTTGATGTAAATGGGTCAAGACTCACTCTCCATATGGGGCAGTGCGTGCTATTTTTAATTTTTGAAAGTTAAGCCAGCTCTGAAGCTGGATTAGTGATGGCAGATCCTCCTAAACTATAGGCACGTAAACTGAGGGTGGACAGCTGCTCCGACGTTCCTGACTAGGAATCCAACCCTTAAACACACTAGATGCACATACATGGCTTCTTGGCTGCCCCATTTATACCCATCTGTTTCGATGGCACACTGCCTACTTAGAAGTTGGTCAGATCTTTGCCCTTGGGTAATATACCAGGCAATGATGGATATGTAAGGACAGAGCAAGACATCTCTTCCCCAGGAAGTGCCTTCTCCTGCTCTGACTGAACCTTGCTGTTTGGTGCGGTGGTACATCCTTGCACTCCAGGCACACCTGTTTCATTACTGGCCTCCTAATAAGTAAGCAAGCCGAGGAGAAGAAAAGGAGCCTGTGGATTTCATGGAAAGTTCTGGCTGTCAACAATGAGCCAGGTTGTATTACAGAGCATTCCCGAAATACATGCGGTCACCAATGGGGACATCAACACGACAGTTCCGCCCACTGCCACTCTGCATAACAGGCAACGGGACCAGGGGGCAAATCAAATTTCAAAGGATTGCATACATCTGAGCCCAAGATACCACTTGTACATTTGCCTCAAGAAGAGAGCCAAGGGACATAACCCTTCCTGGTCTTTAGTAGGGTACACGATGCCCTTCACATGGGAACACGATGACATGAATAACTATGTCAGGTGAAAAGCAGGGATTTTCTTATGTTCTTTTAAGGTATGTCCATTTCCCTTTTTATAAATTGGGAAAACCCCCTTCAAGTGAAGACTGAAAATTTTATGGGCTTCTCTTTGCTCTTGCCCCAAAGATTTTTTTGCCGGAAACAAAGTTCTTGAGTCTGTAGGACAAATAATATTTGTCTTGATGCAGAAGAGGGCATGAAGTTTGTATTTGCAGTAACACTTAGAGACCTTAGCTGTCATTGAAGCCCTACTCACTCTTCAGGACAACTTCTGTCCTGGGAAGCATAAAATATAAACATATAATATGGAAGAAGACAAAGGAATAGTATTATCCTGCAGCTAACTACCAAGAATTGGATAAAGTGACTTATCTGTGCTTACAAAGGAAAGTTTTATTTTATCAAAGCCCCATAAATCCCTCACTCACACTTTTTCTATGAGATAAATCCGCCTATGTCAGAATTGTCTCAAATACATTTGCACTAGAACAGTTGGTAACAGTGCCACTTTTGCTCCCTTTCTCCCTAAACTTTTTCCATGACCTCTTGATTATGCTTGAGGCTCATTTATTTAGTTCAGCAAAAGCTTAAGGAGAACGTAATTGTTTTGATATCACGTTGGAAGCTACTGTTAGGAAACAAACCCCAGGATCCTGACTTAGGAGAGCAGGAGCATGTTCAATTCAATGCATGGTGCCAGTGAGGATGCTACAACTCTCTCACCCTACTCTACTCTCCCAGGAAATCTGCACCTATTTCTACACTGTCTGCAAAGCAGCTTCCAAACCCTGTGTGAGCTCTGGTGCCCAAACAAGCGCAGCAGGTCAGTGCACCAGCACAAGTGCACTCCGGCTCCACCATCTCGTGGACAGGCGGTTGGCAGCCCTTCAGAGGCCATTCTTGCATGATGATACACATGTCCCCAAGGGTAGGTCTTGGAAGGGTAACTGCATGTCTAGATCCCACTGAAATCCTATAGTCTCCTTGTCCCCTAGGCCTCCATATAAATGGGGAATAACAGGAAATCTCTAGCTTAGAAGAGTGCTATGAGGCACTTAGGTACTGACGTAATTACAGCTATTTATGTACTTCAGGTGGACGGATCTGATGTATTACCCGTGATGGCCCTCTTACTGTCCAAACCAGCCTCCGGCATACATACATTTCCCTGCAACGCGCTGGCCCACATCCCATCACTAAGAGCTATTTGGAGTGCACTTTGAGGCTTTTTGGTGAAACCTCTATCATTCAGTCACCAGGATGAGATAACTTTTTAACAAAAGAGAGAGTCCGCAGTTTTCTCACCACCACCTGTGAGAAACCCTTGGTGTGAACTCCTGTCTCCAGGAGTGTGGTGCAGGTTGCTGTCCCACCGACCTCCCAGGCTGGCTCAGCCCTCAAAGCCAGGAGTGGACAATATGTGCAGTTTCTGACTGTAGGCCATTTCTCTCCCTCTAATTAAGTCTGACAAGTCCAGTTTCTCCTTACACACTGAGCTCACATGCTCCCATATGAGAAAATTTTATTCCAGCTGCCATTGTTTAATCAGAAGTACCATAAGTTTTGTTCTTTCTTGCCAGACAGTGTTTTTTCTCTAATTGGATCCATAAGAATGCCCTTATTCCTGAGATGATACACACTTTTGCCAAGACTAATATCTACAGAGAGGAGCTAAAGTCATGCTTTAATCCAGCAAAAGGATTTTATCATTGTGTTATTTGAACAAATGATATGGGGTGGAAGCCACCTAAGTGAACTCTTAGTAGTTAGTGGCTTAAACTCTTCCTCCTAGAAAATCTTCCTTCAGTCTTGTGTCTGCTGGCTGCGTTTTGTGAAATGCCCATCCTAACAGATGCTCTGTAAACACCAGTGGGTGCACACCTTGCTGGCAAAACTGCTGGAGAAAAGTCTCTTTCATGCCATCTGACAGCATTTGGCTGTAGGTGAGGTGTGCTGGTGTCCAGCATGTTCAAAGTTTAGCTGTATGTACAGAGGGTGCCCTTGGGTATGTATAATACACTTCAGTATCAAGCAAACCATTTGTTACTTCTGGCAAAACACGGGCCAGGTAGTTCACGATAGACCTGTCCCAGCTTTTCAGTCTTCCAGTGTCCTTAGGCACAAGAAATATTCATGTAAAGGACCCGTTCTTCCCTGCAACGGTGCCTCTCTGTATGTCTGGACCACTGTGAAATTCATACTGTGAAGTGAAAAACTAAGTCGTTCACACATCTGAACACCTGAAGGTCCAAGTCCTCATGCAAATCATGTCCTGAGACTTCAGTAGCACACACAGACAACATCTGAGCCAGGGCTGGAGGATCTCAGTTTTGCACTTAGCACCACAAGGAGTTTCCTATTTGTTTCGTGGAGCTAGGTCAAGAGCACAGATACTCCTTTTTCAAAATGCCTCCTACTTGTTAAATTATATTTCTGTTGGCAACTGAGGGCTTTTGACCTCTCTGAGCAGCATGTTCTTTCCAGAAGAAAGTTTATATGTAGACTGGCTAGTTCATTACCACACAAAGGATCACCTCTTTGTTAAGACTAGAGAGTACTTGAGCACGGTTAAAAATGAAAACACAAAGGAAACTGGTCCTTTTCAGGCAGAAAATCATGCATGTGGGCTTCAGCTCTGAGTGAAGTCACTGAACTGCTGCTCCTTACGGTGGCGTGAGACAGGAAAGGCACGATACAAAGCTGCAATGTGATGGTGCCAGGTAGTTGCTAGGGTTGGAGTCACTCCTGAACCTAAGATGTGGAGAATCACGGGCTAAGGACTGCCAGTGTTGTCTGAACCTTTTCTTAAAAGATTTAAATGCCAAACAGATCTAGCAAAGCTTTTCGAGCTAATGTAGGTTTGGGAAGCTCTATCCTACAGAACACTTGAATGTAACTCCGCCTCTATAGGCTGACTATAGGAACGATGCAGAAGGGAAGGGGGAAAGGCACAGGGATACGTCCAGGATGTCTGCCTTACACAATACCTTCCAGAAGAAAGGCCAACATTTCTAACTTCTTGGACGTACTCACCCAAAAACTTGCCAAAGCTTTTCATTCTCTGTGCTGTTAACAGGAATAAGGTAATGGTAACGGGAGGTGAAATTCAATTAGGTGGAACAAAAGGGACCTTTTATGGATTTTTCCATCATAAATCCTGTACTCAATTTTTATTTATTTTTTTTTTTGGGGGGAATCATACTGTTTAAAGAAATGAGGCATAACATATAAACCAGCAATGGTGATTAAATAAACATAAATCAGTACTTGGTAAAAAGTTGGTGCAAATGCAATAGCAGCACACTATGTCATTGTCCTTTTGCCAGGAAGACTGCTTAAAAGCAATGGGTGAAAAACTGCTCTTATTTAGGCATCATCTAGGCATCAGACAGATGCCAAATGGCATTTAGGATTTTAAATCACAGTCTATATTTAATGCACTAAGTTCAATGAATCTTAAGCAAGGGACCACTTTCGTTCCTCAGACCCTCCACACTTAATTCATGCTGGCTTCCGTCTTTTCCTGTCCCAATATGATGAGGAATTTCAAGGCGTAAATCTGAGCTTTGTCCGCTGATATTGACTTCAGTCCTACTGACGGCAAGGCAGCTGCTGCAAATTTAGATCTTGACTCGACTCTCTGTTATATTATTTTTAATTTTTCCTTGGCACATCTCAAAACCGTTTACTGGTATAAATATTGTTACACAGGTCTTGGTAAGCCATTGTATATATCAATGATGTACCCACATTGCAAGAAGTACACCTCTGCTCTCCTCAAAAAAAAAACCCAAAAAAGGTAGTAAAATGATGAAAGGTGATGGAACAAGCAAGAGGGGTGACTGGAGGGCAACGTGGTTAATGAGTACCCTTCCATGTGAACAGGCAGTGCAGCAGGTGACCATGTAGAATCTCTATTTTCCTGCCTTTCTTCATCCTTGGGTCATAGGTGCAGGGAGAACAGGGTCATGATCCCACCAAAGACTTCTGGCAGGTGACCCAAGTTTACCTGCTAGGGCTTGTCAGCAGGAAAGCAGAAGACATCTGAGGCTTAATGAGGAAGACCCAGGTTACTGCTATGTGGACACAGGCACTAAATCATGGAAGTGAAGTGCTCAGAGACTTTGGGTCCATCTGTAGCAGCAGACAAACTGGCCCAAGGAGCACTCCTGGTCAGTGCATTGCTAGAGCTGCCACCGCCATGATTTTGTTCAGGGCTGGATAGCATTGCCACAGAAAATTTCTGGGCATAGGTCAGGAGTCAGCAGTTCCCAGTGAGCAGTTTTCTCATGGCAGACTTAGAGACAGTGACTGGGATCATTTGGTGCCTGTAAGTCTCAAAGCCAGACACAAATCACACATGTACTTAATTTGTCAGTGCATACATAGCGGTGAAAGCCAGCAAAGACCATTTTGAACAAGAAGAAAATGACTGCAGCCCTCAGCCCTCAAACCAATTTCGTTATGACAACTTAAAAGAGAGTATCCTAAGGCTAGAAGAGCATGTTTGACTCTCTTCAGCTAACTGCCATGTCACACAAGGTCCCATAAAAGCTGCATCTTGGATGGAAACCCAAAGGTGCATACCTATCCCAGATATAGCAGCATATTGCCTTCTTGACTCAGGTCTTGGAGTTAGCAGACGCTCCATGTTTTCTGAGTGGTAGAAAACACACACAGAGCAGTGTTATGGGGCCTTTGAAGAGGTTTTTACATGAAGACCAATGCCTAGAGGGTGTGGAGGAGGAAGAGCTGTCTATACTCTCTCTGCTTTTAGTCATATGATTTAGTTATAGGTAGTCCTGCGAGGAGCAGGGAGTTGGGCTTGGTGTTCCGTGTGGGTCCCTTCCAACTTGAGATATTCTATGGTTTCACACTTATTGTCATGCTGGGTCATGACAATCCCTATCTACCTCAGGAGAAAAGAGAATAGGTCCTGCACCAATTAGATAGCTTCAATCTCTCTTCCCTGACAAAGCAAATATTGCAACAAGAATCTCTGTCTTCTTGTAGGGTCCAAATCCCTTAGGTAGAGTAGTTTTTGTACACAAAAATAACACATACACTTTACTGCAGAAAATCACACCCTGCAGACATCAAAAGAAGGGAACCATATATTTTGCTGCTCCTCCAGAAGCCCACAGCAACCCAGGCTTTGGATGCAGAGGATGTGGGCACACCAGTCACCCATCATCAGGCAGCATTTACTGGTCATCTGCACAGACAGAGACATATTGGTCACACGTACGCAAGAGCTCGGAGAATGGCCCATGGCGAAGTGTACAATTTAAAACCCATCCAGTTACATTCTTGGAAACATTTTCCCCCAAGTCAAACAGAGGAAAATATGTATTCAAAATGCCAACAAGATGCACAAGGAATTGCATCACTCTCCTACAGCTCCAGGGTTGCAGTGTGGCCAAACAAAGAAGGAGGCATGGGAAGGGCAGGATGGAAAATTGCAGCCCTAATTGTTACCTTGGAGGAGGCTTGAGGGTCCTTGGGTTCAAGCAGGAGAGGTTACAGCCCTGAACCAGAACTCTTTTCAGCTACCAGCACATCACCCATAATGATGGCAAGCTGATTTTGTACAAGACAGTCTGGCTCTCAGTGAAATCAGTGCCAAGACTTCTCCTCACCCTTTGTGAATTTAAGGCTCATGCAGGCCTGAGTACAACCATGCATCAGCGTGTCCACGCTGGTAACACGGTGAGCCCCACAACAGAGACGCAGTTGTGTATCTGCATATTCGTGCATTCACAGATGTTACATATGTAAACAATCTGTTTTTAAACACGATGATGGAAATCAGCTGTGCATCTTTAAGAAGGTGAGGGCTTCTCTTGGAGAAACAATTATTTTATTTCATCTTTTCAAAGTGTGAACAAAAGAGTGGTAGGTTTAATTAATGTTCTTTTTTTTTGCAGTCATTATTAGCAATTTCAAGAATAGAGATCTTAAAAAAACCTAAATTCAACCTGTTCTTTAATCTGGCCTTTCTTTGAATCTCTCCTTTCTTTGTAGACATGTCCACTAGTCCTTAACCTGATTTATGTGATTGATCAATTGTGAGTTAATGAAGGGGATAAAATGTTTTCTGGAATGCTGGGATAATCGACAAATAGCAATGACCAGTAACTGGACCACGGCCAAGACAGGAACTTAATCCCCTGAAGTCCAAGGGTATTGTGAAGTTGCACTGAAGTGGGAACTGAAAGAAACCAGTTACATCATTCCATTTGTTTCCTTAGATTGGGACAAATGCGCTCACTCCAGTAAGCATATTTGAAGACTAATTATATGGGGAGAAAACAAGTTAGGAAGGAATTTCTCCACTTCTAGGCATATGTGATTTCAAGTGTGGTTTAAGGGTTTTAATCCTCTTCTTTTCTGGCAACTTTTTACTGTTTGATGCATTCAGTGTGAATTGTTTCTTCCAGAGGTCACACACTCTCGCCCCCTACCTCTGCTTTCCTTAATGATGTGGAGCAGCTCTCTCACCGTCTGTCAAACATTTCGCCTGAATTCTCAGTGGCAACACAAGAGCTGAATGGTTCAGCTGCAAGGATTAAAGAGGTGGGTTTAAAATGTATGTATATCCTTCGAGTGTAAAATTTAAATTACAATACAGAGACATCCTTGCCTGCTCTGCCTTGGATTTTGTGTAAAGGTCAGAATTCATCACTGCTGGAGTCCCACTGAAGTTAAGCAGTGTTGTCAAGGATGAACTTGGGGCTGTCCAGTCCAGCCAAGGCTTCTCAGCCTGGATCTTTCTGGTTTTGAACGCACACCTCAAGACACATGGTGGGAGAGGATGGGAAGAGAGGCTTTTCAGGTGGTTGGTACACAGTCAATGAATTCAAAAGTTGAAACTGCACATGAAGCTCTCTGATCAATGCTCATGAGTTCAGTACCTAGACAGGGACTGTAAGACCACCAAGAAGTGAGTTATCACATCTTTGGTGGAGGGAAAAGGATGGGCTATGGACAACCCACTGGTGATACTGAGAGGACAAGGGGGACACTAAAATATCCCCTCTGCCTGTGGTGGGTGTCACCAGGACTTGCCAGGAGTAGAGGGAGGACAACCCAATTTGCCCTAGGCCTCCAGTTTTGAGAAGTTAGACCAGGTCCCCAGTATGTTACATGAGAGATGTCAGTGCAAAGAGGTACATTGACCCAGTCCATGTACTAAGACCACGCAACATATCTCCCAACATTTCCTTGGGATACTTCAGGATGACCTTTATGCTGTGATCAACACCCAGATGCTAGGTAATGTTTTCTCAAATGCACATCATCTTCTTAGATCTTGCTTGAATTAAAAAACCCCCAAACCTACAAACAAACCGAAACAACAGAAATTCTTCATGGACTTCCAAGCTAACACCCTCCCATGTGTTTCTGTGCTGCTGAGGCTCAGATTTCCCTCAATGAGTGGTTAATTTTTATACCATTTTATGGATATTTTTCCAACAAGAGGCCCTGGAGAGCCAATGTTGCACATGCAGGTGGATTGCAAATTCGCTGGGGAGAGGGCTGAGGTTTATTTGCCTCATTTGCACCTCAGACAGTGGGTCCCGATTTCACTGCTATGCCTAATTCATATAATTGATGGGCAAATAATTGAACAGCTTAAAATGCCTGGGAAGACCCAGGAGAAGGTTCAGATTGAGCCATTGCTTTTCTTACAAGAACAGTTGGGGTCTGTAACGATGTGAGCTTTGAAAGGAGCAAGAGATGGTGTTTGTGGTAATGAGATTTCCAGAGCCGGTGGCCCATAGGGAATCATAAAGAAGAGAGTGAAGTGAGACATGAGGAGCGAGGAGAGATTAATTAGTGGTAAGAAACATTCTCTCGGTACTTTTTAATAAGCCAAAACATTGAAATATATAAGAACTGTGTTAATAGCCCATGGTGAAGCACCAGATGGGCCAGCACCAAGGTCTACACCCAAATGTCAGAGCTCTGGGGCAGTCTTGCTGCTCCTCTCTCTGTCTGGCTCTGATTCGAATTTGCAGACTCCTTGCCATCCCGAGCTGCCCAGCCGTATCTCCGATGGAGTCAGGTTCCTCTTCCACCTCCCCCTGGCTCCTTCACACCAGTCTCTTTATGCCCCTGGCCTTGCTTTGTGTATTGCATCAGCAATTTTGCCTCTTCATTAGCATTTCAGCAAGCTAATCCTGTCCTCCCACGAGCTGGTTGGATAACTGTATCGGCCAGGCAGCTGCATCTCTCTTGTGTTTAGGGATTTGTTGATTAAAACAATTAGCTCATCCAGTTTGACCCTATCAGCTCCAGCTTCCTTTGCTGCTGATGAGAAGCACATGTTGGTGGGTCTGGAGCACTTCACAGCAGAGCTCATCAGCAAGACAAGGGGATGGACAACAAGCAGGTGGGCTCTGGCAATGCAAATTCCTTCTTGCCATTGGGTTCAGAACAGATCCATAGGGATCAATGGTAATCACCAGAATGGAAAACACTGCCAGTAGCCCAGGATGCCACGTAAGACAAAATTCAGCAGTAGGTGGCTTCAGAAGACAAAGTCCTTCTAGAGAAAGATTGAAAAAGATGGTGGTTGTGTGAGGTCTGGGAAGTTAAGGGAGAAGAGCTCTAATTTGCTAAAAAAGACTTACAAGAATTATTGTAGAAATGCCTTGTGAAGACACAGAAATTCTTCTCATCAAGTTTGTGTGTGGTGTACTAAGGACATCTACTAATATATTGCATAAATTCAGGCGAGTTGTATCTGCTCTGTGTGTCAGATGAAGCTTTCGTTGCTAGTCAGTTTTCCAACTCTCTGAACAAAGCTACATCTGATTAGTTTACAGTCCAAGGTGCTAAACCACATCTCCACACCCTTTAACTCAAAGAAAAGGGCTTGGAGGAGAGGTCCAGAAAGGTTTTATTTCTTTATTTGCCTTCAATCCTTAAATGCCATATTAAGGTACAGACTTTTAAGGTATAATCTGGATCGGCTTTAAATTAGGAAGACAATTGGTCCTGAAGACAATGAAATAAAGCTGAAATACAACTATCCAGCAATGAACATCTATGATAACTCAGTTGAAGGCCTGATTCACCTATCTCAGGTCTCTTAAAAACCTCCCATTAGAAACCTTCCTGTGCGGTCTCTTGCTTATCCATCGAGTCGCAGAGCTTTCTGGTGTTCAGCAAATCTGATTCTTTCATTCATCCACGATTTTTGCATCTATCTTCTCCTCTGTCATTTGGATCTCACATGTCTGGAGCACATATTACTTAAGCTGTAGTGCCTGAAGCCAAGCAAAGTGCTCCACGTGTCTCATATATGCCTCTCTCAATTAAAACCATGAACTGGAGCTGCCAAGTGCTGACTTCAATAATGTATCTATTAATAGTGACTGTTATCGGGGAAATGGGAAAAACAGCAGACAGAAAGAAGGAGAAAAACAGTATTAAATTAGACATTTATCTGAAAATACACTCCAACTTAACCACAAAATATAGTCAGATAACCTACACAGTTCTGGCTCTGTGGGTGATAAGCCTCCCTTTAATTTTTGCACAGGAAAAATTTCAGATTATCTTTTCAGAAGGGACAACAAAAGTGATTTACTCCTACACACACAAAAACCCACACCAGCGTATTTATGCATTGCCACGGGCAAAGCACCTTCCAGACGCTCAAGATTTTTCCCTTCTCTAAGCATTTTGCAAAATAAAGACTGGTTTTGTTGCTTACTGGGCTATAGCAGCACCAATTAAGTTTGTAACAAAATCTCAGGTAACATAAATATTTAGAAACAGCAATCCAGAAGGATTAAACAAGCACAGAGCCTGACTCTGATGGGATTTGTCCTGTGTCGTTATTCAACTTGCACATTTTAGAGGTAGGAAAACCAAGCTGTCTAGGACTGTGTTGATTACTCCCAAAGACTGAACGCCCATATATATGGGACTAGATTCACAGGAAGTATTTAAGGATCAGTATTAGACCCTGTTCCTAAATCTTAATTAGGCAGTGCCTAAAGATGGTAGTTCACAAACCCCAGCACCCTGAGCAAGGCTCTGCCTAGCACCAGCCCCTCTATAAAGAAAAAAACAGCAAAATGCCAAAGGGGAGAAATTTCATGTGGGATTAACAGCTGGAGTTATTTTTTTAGAATATAAGCACTAAATGAGGTCAGTCATTCCTTTCCTTTCCCTCAAAAATGCTAAAGTATCCTATGCAGAGCTCTCCTACCCCAAATATTAGCCTATACATCTCTGACATGAGAGACCCACTTCAGTGTCCACACCTTGTGCTGGAGACTGTCTTAGAAGTTGGGTCATTACGTCTTCTGGTGTAAGTATTAAGGGTTTCTCATGCAGGGGGGATGGGGCTTTGGTGTGATGGGGAGTGCAAGGAGAGGGGGACAGGCTTTCTGCAATAGCCCATGCGTTATGCACTTCAACTCCAGCGTGCTTTTCCCATCCCCAGCCTGAAGAAAACCTAAAGCCCAGCTCAGACTGGGGGGAATCAGATTTATATGGTGAGCCACTGGGCTCATACACAATGAATCCTATTTTGGATGGAAAAGCTTCAGTTCCAGCTTCAGAAACAGGCTAGCGTCAGGGGACTGACCAAATTATAATTGAATCTCTTTGTGTTAATGGTCCCTTGGCCTTCCTAGGCTGAAGCAAGCTACATGTGATTTCTCTGGCATTGCTGAGCGTGTGTACTGCCAGCGCATTGCCCTCCATGCCTTATGTAAGCCAAACTAGCCGCTTCTGTGACCTCTTGTTCCTTCTATGCATGGAACATATTTAAATGATTTTATAACTCCTCAAATAAGGTCTCTTTTATTCTAATCTGAATGCCCTGTTAACTTGGTTTTGGATGCTCTCCCAGACTGCAGAATACCTGGTGCTCTATATTTTGCATAGACCGGACTGCCTGTTGCTCCAGGCTGTGATAGAGAGTGTCTGGTTCACCTACTTCTCCCTTTAAATGTTAAACTGCTTATTCTGGTTCCCCATCACTGCTTTAAAAAAAAAAAAAAAAAAGTGGGAAAAAGAGCATAAACAGCTTCTTTCAAAATTTTCACTGCCAAAGCTGTGCATCAGCTCACTTGTGCTGTCTCTCATTAGCTAGCAACAGCAAAAAGTCCCTCTTGTCGTTCAGTTCAGCTTGTCCAGCCCATGTAAGTGGACAGATTTGGAACCAAGAAAGCTCACTGTTTGCTGGTTCAACACAGGTCTAAGGGCAATGTCCGAGGCACAGGGCTACAGGGATGAGGATCTCCCAAGGAGTATGGGAAACTGGCATGAGAGAAGCCACATTTCCTGGAAACTGGTATGTTAGAAGCCAACCTGCTTGCAGGAACATTTAGGGAGGGAAGAATCTCCAGACTAAACACTTTTAAAATATATTTTTCAACTTGCCATAATGCTCTCTCTCTCTTTTTTTTTCCTTTAAATTAAGAATTTCTTTTGATTCTAAAGTGGCTTTGAAACTGCAGTACACTAAACTTTTCCAAACTTTTTCATTATCTTTAGATATCAGAATTGAAATAAACTGTTCCCATATGCTTCACATTAAAAATTTCAGTGGAACCAATCTGAAACCGGAGAGGGAGAGCTTGGCGTGAAGCCTTTTACTTGTTCTTCATATTTATTACAAGAGGGGAAAGACAAAAGCTCTGAAACCTCTCACAGGATGGGGAACAAGTTTCCTACTCACTTGTGGGGGCCAGGTTCTCCAGGCAGAGCTACACTCACAGCAGACCAGCCCTGGTGAAGGTTTCTTTCCATCAACAGATGAAGAGAAAATACTCCCCTCTCAAATATAAACTGGTCATGGAGGGTATAATAAAAATTGGGGGGTAGATTCAACCAAAGTGATCGACTCTTTCTCTCATTCTCAACTCAGCTTCCTCATCTTCCTCCAAATTAACTTCTTTCTTTGTATGTCTCCTGCTTAGTATTAAGCATGCAAGCTGGAGCTCCTGCGATGGTGGAAGATAAGGGTGCAGTTATATTAAATTATAGCAATTGACCTCAAACTTCTCCTGCTTTTTACAGCCTTATGGTTTCTTTTGACTTCTCCCTCTCTCCCTGGCCTTGGCCATTTATTTGTTGAACTTCACCCTCAAAAAGGCCTCTCAAATCCTGAAACAGCCTCTTGTGTCTCCTTCGTCTGCAGTTTTTCCAGTTGAAGCATCCCAGACCATGCCAAGCTGGATATCTTTTAGAAAAGCCTCCCAAAGGAAAGATTCAAGCATTTCCCCCTGCTCTCCCCCCACTACTCTTCTCACCTTTTTTTTTTATGGTTTGAACTCTGGGCTATATCATCTCTGCAGCCAGTAAATTATTCGGAATTCAGCACAAATATGTTCAGCAGCCTGTGGGTTCCTATCAGTTTCTTTGCCGTGCTCTACCACAGCAGTCAGGAGAAAACAGTGGTTTCAGCAGAAAAAAGCAAGATGAGCAGCCTCGAGTGCCTTGCTGGTCCTCTTCTCCTGTGACGTTGGGAGGTGCATAGCAAAGTCTACTGAACATCCAAGTCTTTAGCTTCATTATAGACATGACTGATGGGTTTCCAAAGGGTCATAAGGTCTTGGTAGTGGGACTGTCTGCCAGCCTTGTAAGCTTTTCCAAAACCAATGTCAGCCTCTCTTCAGGTGTTACCATGAAATCATGTGGTTACTTCTTAATTTCTTGTCCCTCATGAACTTTCTTTTGCACTCAGATGACTGCGATAGTTTTTTCTTCTTATTGCCTGTCCCAAGCTTTCAGTCAGAAAGCAAGCTACTAACAGGGAGCCAAGGAGACCTTGCCAAGACAGCACACCGCTCACCAGCCCAGGAACAGCACTGAGGCAAAATGAAGCCCAGGCTGACTGTCCCTACCTCTGCTGGGACAGGAAAGAGGGGAAATTTCTCCAGGTAGCAGATACAACTGGACAACTCCAGGCTGTGCTCCAAGTCATGCCATAACGACAGAGGATGACTTGGTACCATGTGAAATGCCATCCTGTGCACTGAGAGCAGATGCTGCTTGCAGAAATCCTGCCGTGATTTATGTCCATAACACCAGGCTGTGGAGAAGCCGGGGTTCCCACGGGACTCCTGTGACCAGCCAAAATTACAGCAATGAAGAATGTTCAATGACCAGGACAGATCAAGTAAGGCTTCAGTGATGTCCTATGAGCAGTAAGAAAAATATTTCTAAAGGTCCTTTAAAATCCAACGTGCCTTCTCAGCTCTACACCTTTTTCTTTGCAGTGAGGGATTTTTTTCTGGGCACTATTGCAAGGACAATCCTGAAGGGGCAGGGAAGTGTGAAGGGCTAAGAGGAGGTCAAGGGATAGAGAGACATGGCAACACAGGAGTGGTGTGGATCAGAAATACAAGACAACATAGAATCATAGAATCATAAAATGGTTAGGGTTGGAAGGGACCTTCAAAGGTCATCTAGTCCAACCCCCCTGCAAGGAGCAGGGACATCTCCAACCAGATCAGGTTGCTCAGAGCCCCGTCCAACCTGGCCTTAAACGTTTCCAGGGATGGGGCCTCCACCACCTTTCTGAGCAACCTGTTCCAGTGTTCTATAACTCGCATCATAAAAAATTTTTTCCTAATTTCTAATCTAAATCTACCCTCCTCTATTTTAAAACCATTACCCCTCGTCCTATTGCAACAGGCCCTACTAAACAGCCTTTCCCCATCTTTCTTGTAGGCCCCCTTGAGGTACTGGAAGACCGCTATCAGGTCTCCCCGGAGCCTCCTCTTCTGCAGGCTGAACAGCCCCAACTCTCTCAGCCTGACCTCATAAGAGAGGTGCTCCAGCCCCTTCTCCAACTGGTCCATGTCCTTCTTGTGTTGGGGGCTCCAGAACTGGACACAGTACTCCAGGTGGGGTCTCACCAGGGCAGAGTAGAGGGGGAGAATCACCTCCCTTGACCTGCTGGCTACTAGATTCCTTACTCTAATCTGCCAGGTCAGGATAATGTCTAGGTTTTCCAAGCCATCTCCATTCAGAAATAAGAAAAACAGAGAACTGTAATCAATCTATCCCTACATGTCAGTGATGTTCTGAAGCTTAAAATAATAGCCTGTAATCCCAAGTGAGGAAGCAATTCCTAATTAAAAATGTAATATAGATAACACGTTTTTAAAAAAATCCCAGTTCCTCTTTCCTTTTCTCATAAATAATTCCCTGAATTTTGTACAAGTGTTTCCTATTCACAAACCTTCATTAACAATTTTGACTAACAACTTTCAGGCAGTGGAATACCTGTGAACTACTCTCTTAGGTTACTCTATATAACTTCCCAGGAAGAGATGGCCCCACTGCTGTTTGCAGTGTCAGAGTGGCCAGCTAAACCCTCCAGCAGAATCTGTACACTGCTGCAAGATGAACTGTACTACAGCACGAGGTGTGCTAAATGCTGAATGAAATTATTCTCTTGTCAGAAATGAGTGGTTAAGGAGATGCAAACGTTTCAAGAAATCCCCAGTGGCTGCCCCACGCATTTGTAAATATGTTGTTTAATTATTTGATGGGGCTCTGGGTTGCTATGGGAACTTGATGAACTCGGAGACACACAACAAAACGAGGTCCTTCCACTTGGGACCGCAGTGTCTTTGGTCCCAAGCACTTCACGATGTACTGTAATTACTGAAATGCCAACAGAGCAGTGATATCATGCAAAGATATGACAGATCACACTTTTCTCATATGAGGAGAGAAGGCTGGAACATGTGAATATGTGCACAGGAGTCTGTTTGTAATGAAATTGCCATTATGGGGCCCTTGTGTGCTTGCAGTCTCATTTCATCGAGTTAAGAGTACTCACTTTTCTTAATGCTTGCTTAATGTGTTTACTTAAATATATTTAATAGCCTACGGAGCCCATTTCCATTTACTGTTGGAGGTTTTTTTGAACATCATAGTGGCAAGGCTGCATAAGATACTCATGAAAGACATCAGTAGCAATAACTGCTGAGGAGCACATGTTCAGGATGTAAAAGGGCAACCTTCAGTTTTGTAATGAAAATAAGTAAATGAGGAAAACTGTGGGGACATATTAAAATAGAGCAACCAGCCAGGCAAGTAACAAATTATTCTGTGTACCCAAAGGGAAACAGTGAAGGTGGACAGTTTCTTTTCTCAGATGTTGCTTGTTGTGGAAGCAATAGATGCCTAGTTGGGAAAAAAAAAGTAACAATAGTACAAGATATTTCTCTCTCTGCTCGCTGTTCACCATCTGACCTCATCACTGTTGCACTCCTGGCTGAAAAACAGCTCAGCTTCAAGGAAAAGACTGGACGGCTCTCAAGGAACACTACGACCTGGTGGTTAGGACACCCTCTTAGTATGAAGGAAAGGAAAGTTTAGTGCCCCTTGGTCTCAGTGATAGCCCCTTTCCTCCTACGTGAGTGCAGTAGCATATGAACAGCAGCCACTACCAAGAGCAAAGGTAGTGACTGTCCTGACCACGCTCTGGAATCTTCCCTGTGAGGCCTTGGGTTGACGTGGTGGATGGGCTGAGACTGTGATGGAGCTCTAGGTGGGAGATCGCCACCTGGTTCTACCGTAACAGGTTCTTCTGACCCTGTCTGAGGACTAAAGATAAGCATCCGGAGAAATTTCAGGTGAAGTTGCTACAAGTCCTACAGCTATTCTCGTTTCTGGGTCAGTGTACAAGAAACTCCTTGCTCAGTGACCTGAAGGAGAAAGGCAGCGAAAGAGGCTAAAAGCCTTGAAGCAGAGGCACCAAGTAATTGAGAATCCACCCTTAAATTGCAGGAATGGCAAGGGGATTTTGCACTCACCCCTTCTGTGTTTCAGTACCAGGAGTCCTGTTATTTGTGCTAGAGACATCTATATGTTAGAAAAGCAGGTCCTGGTGGCATGGGACACAATGATCTCTTCAGAAGGGTCCCAGCTGCCTTTCCCTGTTCAGTGTCACTCATACCACCAGGCCTGGGGAGCCAGTGCTCATGCATGTAAAATCACTCTTTTTAATTTTCTGTTTCTGTAACATGACCTATTACTATACTACATCTTCATGAGGCAGAGCTGTCTGGAGAACATCTGTTGCAGTCCCAGCTGTTCGAGTACTTCCTCCGTCTGATGTTTCAGCCCTGATATGTACAAATCACTGACAGTGTTACATCCCCCAGTTCCTCCTACAAATCCTATTTTCTCTGTTCTCACAGGGAGAGGGAAAGGAAAAAAAAAAAAAAGATACTTTATATGGTAAAATATGGGCTAGATGCTTTATTCTCACCAAATCGGCACCAGTAGGGTCATTGTGGACTGACTCATACCAGACAGACAGTAAAAACCATCCCGATGTTTATTCCCTTTGGAGCCTATATAATTAAAGCTGCCCACCTGCTCCTGAATTTTGCTGTCATTTTTTGATGCTATGGGCAATGTGATACTCAGTTATTATCACAAACTATGTTAAGCTCTACCCACTATGGGGTTTATGACAACAATCCTTGAGAAAACTGTAATCCTCTGTGCTCAAGTATATCTCCTTGTTATAATGCTTATGATTCTTGGCTTGAGATGATGGCAGATGATGGCCATGAAAGACTTTTCCAAATATGGGTCCTGGCAACTTGCTCTCTCCCAGCTTGCCTGCATTACATACATTAGATGAAGCCATCTTCAGCCCATCTCTTGAGCCTTTCAGCACAGCCGTCATTCGATTCCAGGACGCACAACCAAGAGATGTGATAGCCTGCCCCGAGGTATCAGTACCCCTCTCACCTCCAAAGACACCTCACATATATCCGCTGAGGGTCCAGGGGGAATTAAGGTGAAGGCAAAGAGGTGAAGGGGCTGGGGGGGTCATCTGAACAGCTCTCATGCTGCCTCTCCTCAGAGTTTGAAATAAAGCCACATGCCTCCTTTCCCTGCATGGCCTACAACTTTTGTTTTCATCCCCAAGCAATAGCAAGCATCAGTACGCCTAGCTGATGGTGCTCAGTAAGGATTTGGGGCAATTTCCAGGGCTTTGGCTGGAAAATTTGCAGGGACTGGAGTGTACGGAGCCATTCTCCCACACCTTGAGTGAGCACTACAACCACTAGATCGTCATATGGAAGGGTGGCAAATCATCTGGGTGTGTTTTCGAAGGAAACACTGCTTGGATTTTGAGAGAAGGGTTGTACAGAAGAGCACTCCAGGGTGCAGATCCCATGCAGACTGGACTTTGGGTGCTTCCTGCACCCAAAATTCCCATGGAAAAATGGGAATTGCTGACTAGTCCTCCTTACACACTGCACAGGCATTGCCAGAGGCAAAGACCAAAACATATCTCCAATGCTCAACATTTAATCTGCTACATTTTTAAAAAAAATCTGGCTTCCCAGCTTCAAATACTGTGTAATAACCTAGGGACATCAACTTACAATATTACAAATACAGCCATGGGACAGCTCAAATATTCAACAGCTTTAGAAACAGTAAAATGGTTTTCCATATCACCCAATACTGGTGACACATATATTAAAGCCACCATCATAAAATGCTTACTGTAACTTCATGATTGAAAACAACAATAACACACTTTGTCTCTGTAAACACTCGTCATTGGTTTCTGGAAAACTAAAAAGCATTAAGAATATATCTTTATAATATTTTTTTAATGGTACAAACACTGAAGGCTTTGGAAATTAAAAAAAATTTATGACCCTTTTTAAATATTCTGAATAACCAGACATCCAAAATTTAACACCACACGGTTACAAAAAATCCACATCTGATATAGTTTTCCCTTTAGTGGTGCCTGCAGCTAAAATCTCAACAATGAAAAACTGTCAAGATTAACACTCCAAACATGTTTCCTAGACAGTCTGGTCATCCACAATTGTTGGAAGCAGCCACTTCTCTCCACTGCCAAAATATTGTCTGTCATTTGTCCCTCCTGGAGGGACTTATCAGTGTTTATTAAATGATTTGAATCTGCTTGGTAAAGTTTCCATTTAATACTAGTTGAAATGTGAATTATTTATCATGTTATTTTCCCTCCCAGCTTTCTGAAGGACAACATACGCTCTTTGATAAAAGCTTTTGAACGCTGGACATGCACGAGCTGGGACCACACACAACTAATTTTCTGTAGTAGCTGTAGGACAAAGGTTCCATGTTGACACATCTTGCACAGGTCCTCCAGGATAGTGCAAAGCAAAGTTTCCCCTCCTATTTCTCTTGCACATACTTATCCAGAAAAGAAAAAAGAAAAAAAAGAGACATTGCTCAGTGTTGATGACAGCACTTGTCAGAAAGCTGCTAGCTTCTTAAGAGAAATGAGCTATGCTCCCCAGAAGTTCATCATAAAACTCCCAGTGACTTCCATGAGGCCAAGTTCAACCCAAGCTGCTCTCACGGCCTCACCCAGCGGCTGGGGAAGCAGCTCCACCTTGTAGGTCATGTTTTGGGAGAAACAAGGTTAAGTCAAGACTCTGAATAGAATAACAAACTGTCTCTGTGCCTTCCTTTGAGTGGGAAACTGAGCTCAGCACTGGGACACAGCCACCCTAGTATGGCCTCCGGCATCTTCACTCTGTTACCAGCTCTGGTTTGGGAAATAATTGATCTTGGTCTTGGTTTGCTAGCCCTGATGCTCTGAAGGAGAGTAGATATCCTGTAATTTCCCAGTGTGTACTGAAGCACTACTGATACAATGAGGAAGGTGATGGCTTTGGACATACGTTAATTCAATGCACATATCCAAGTCCAAATTTCTGCTCTTCCTGCCTTAAAAAAAAACCTTCATGTTTCCATATTTCAGTGTCTCTTCTGTAAAATGAGAGTAATTACTGCTGTAATTCATAGGGATGTAGTGAGAATAAGCGGGCAAAGTTTTCTGGAGTGCAGACTCTGGAAATGGAGAGAGGCACTCAGTCATTTCCCTACACAATGTGTATCATCTTTTCTCCTAAAATTATTTAACAAGTAGGTTATTTTTAAGTGCCATTTTGACTTTGTTTTGTCCATGTGATTTTCTACCTTTTGGTTTGTAGGTCCCTATTCTAGCAAAGATGGTAAATCAGATTAAATACTGCAGGGACTTGCACGTTAAATGCTGCCCAGAGTCATGTTTGCACAGAGGCCCCTGCAACACCGTCAAGGAACCAAAAAGCAAGTGCAAACAGAGTTGTGCTGACTTTATGGACCCTTACAAATCTTTTCTGGCATATGGGAGTATTAGGTCTTAACACAGTAAAATGAGAGAAAAGTATTTTATCACTTCTCTCTGATATCGAGTTGAACCTGTCCTTACACGCAGCCTCTATTGTGCATGCACATTTGGAAGAGGGTTTCAGACAAACACCAAAATATGCCTGTTCTGATGTCAGGCGGCATTGCTCTTTGCTCTTACTGAACCATGACAGAGGGCAGCTTGTGTTCCCCTGGCAGCGCAGGGCCGGGGCCAGCAAATGTCGACTGAGAGCTGTGCGATGAAAGCTGGGGCTTGTACCAGCAGGCAATCCCACCCCGCACGCCTCTCCCCTCTGATTCTCTCATTTTGTTTCATATTCCTACGGGCAGGGAGAATCCAGGGGAACATCCACCTCCCAGGCTCAGAGGGATGCTCCAGGACACAGCAGCATAAGGGAAGTTGCAATTATTTGCTGAGGTTTCTACCAGATATGGGCAAATTTAAAGTAGATGGACACTTCACCAATTTGCTGCATATTTTTGTAATTATCCAGCATTGTATTTCAGTGCCAAAGCCAAGTTCATCGTTTTGTTTTATGGTACCTGCATGACAAATTCAGCTTAACTTCTTGGCTTTAGTGGAACTGTATACACCTTTGGAGGTCTTTCTCTCCACCTGGAAACCAAACCACCTTTGGGAAGTGCCAGTTTCTCTTCCCTATTTAAGGAAGCTCATGATTATCTGTCCCTAACTTTGCTATCTTGCTTAAGAAGGATGGACCCAGGCCTTAAAACACGTCCTTATTTCTCTTTGAGATGCAGGCAAGGAAAGAACACCCTTCGAATTAGAGATGTACTGCAGTGATGTGCTCAAGAGAAATTGTCTGTTCTAGTGGGAATTGGGGGCCCTGGTTTGTCCTGGGTCCGGGAGGAGCACCCCACAGCAGCCCCTGGCTGCATCCTGGGTTCCAACCCACGCGAACCAGCCAAAGCGATGACTTGGCTTTACCCTGGAAATCTCCTGTGACAAGTCAACTCACCTCCTCTTTTTAAATTGCTCCTCCTTGCTGTTTATGACTCCTCTTTTCATACTTCCTATCTTAGGCAGCACTAATGAAAGCATTAATATTTTCAATTTTCTATATTATTTTCTATATAGTATTAATATTGAAATAATTCCACAAAATTTGCCTTACCCGTGTCCTCAGCAAGATTTTGGCTCTCAGCTCCCAGTGGTTTCAGGATGTGGGCCTCCATCCTTATCTCTCTGATGAAATTATTAGCTTTAAAATCCTTCACCATTTTCAATCTGATAGTAAAGCGCAGGAAAACGTGGCTGTCAGCTTCATGAATATTTATTTTTTCAACAGGGAAGGAGCAAGTTTACCTAACAGCTTTGCTAACTGATTGTCTGCAGAAGAAGGAAGTTATGGCCATGTTAACGCAAGCAGTAGTAGTTTATTGTTTTAGTAGACACTTCTTTTTCCTTCCTTTTGAATAAACACACCGCAGGATCTGGGAGGACACGTGCCAAGAGCATTACGGAGCGCAGCAACAGCCGAACAAAGCGCGGCAAAAGCAGAATCCTAATCATAACAGAGCGAGCAAGTATTGTTACAAATGTTCCCTTTAGTATGGAAATGAGCCAGGGGTAATAAAAACACCATAAAAATGTCAAAATGACTGATCGCCACGAAGCGCTGGCCTTTTTATAACAAAAACTTGCAATGAACTTTAAAAAATTCCTGTGTTAAGAGAAATGCCATTTTTACTTAACTTTATTGTTCGACTTATCCTCACTTCACTGCACAGTTGAATGATTGCAGGAGAGAACAACTTCAGAAGGGCATCAGGAAAGATCTGATTGATATTAAATGGCATTCAACCACGATGGTGGACTCTGGATGGAAACAAACTGCTAAGCAGGGCATTAACATTAACACTGCTCCTGCCTCTTTATGAGAATATGGGGCATATTTAGGTACTAATTGTTTGAGCAGCAGCAATAAAACATAATGCTTAATGACGTACAAATGAAGAGCTGTGTAACTCGTGTAATTCCATCAGAAAACACTCAGGAACAGCAGCTCAACTCCTTAATCGCTCAGATCAAAGGGAAAAAAAAAGGCATTTTGAAGTCTGTTCTAAAGTGTTATTTATTACTCCTCTCACTAAAGCGTAGATCAGCTCCAATGGAAAGAGCACTTCAGACTGGATTTGGTTAGCGAAAATGGGGAAAAAAAATATTCAGTGCTTTGCTGATGTCCACCTATATATGTTAAATCCTAATTACAAGAGACTGGCAGAGGGGAAAAAAGGAAAGAAAGTATAAAAGCTAAAATAAGGACAAATAAAGGTCATAGCTTCACGTATTCGTCTCAGAGACCAGAAGCTGGCAAACACGGACAAAGGTGCCTGAACTAAACACAAAATGTGAAACAAGCATCCTCTTTCCTTCAGAATCCACTCTATGCACAGACAATGCATATGTGCCACTTAACAGTCAATGCAGCACCAGTATTTTAAATATGGTTATATCAGCCATTACTTTCTATTTTCAACTACAATTATCTACATTTTTGTTTTGAGGTAGGGGCGGGTTTTGGCATTTGTAGCAAACTTAAAAGCTGGGAATCTTAGTGCAAGAAGTGCATTGCTGGTAAGATAAGGTCAAAATCAAGCCAGAAATACCAACTGCATCCATCAATCCACAAACAGACACGCATGCGAGCGCTCTCTCTGTGGCTCTGACACCCATTGGGCTCCCATGCATGTAGGAGATCAGCAAGGTCACTTTGGCCAAATTGTACAACCCAACATACAACCCCTCATGTCTGAATGAGCGTGCCGAGGGAACCTGTGTCCACCCAGGGCTGAGCGCAGGCTCCCATGCGTGGGAAAAAGGAACTGAAGATACCTACATCAGTAATAAGTTTACGCAGCTGAGCAGTCCATTAACCATATGTGTTTGCATCCAAATTCCAGCCACTCCAGCCAGCAAGTTGGCTTAATAGAGGCCCCAGCTTAAGTGCCCCTATGCTAATGCACGGAGAACAAACAGGAGGAGTCAGAGATGTGTGCACGCCTGCAGGGCTACGATCTTGCTGGCATCACGGAGATGAGGTGGGATGGCTCCTGTGATTCGAGTATTGGAATGGAACGATATAGGCTCTTTAGGAAGGATGGGCAGGGGAGACGAGGAGGGGATGTTGCCCCCTATGTCAACGGCCAGCTGCAGTGCATGGGGATGGATGAGGAGCTGACAGAGAGCTTATGGGTCAGGATTAAAGGGAGGGCAGGGACAGGCAACATTATAGTGGGGGTCTGCTGCAGGCCACCTGGCCAGGAGGACTGAGTGGATGAGGCCCTCTATAGACAGATAGGAGCAGCCTCATGGTCACAAGCCCTGGTCGTCATGGGAGACTTCAACCACCCTGACATAAGTTGGAAAAACAACACAGCAGGGCACAAGCAATCCAAAAGGTTCCTGAAATGTGTGGATGACAACTTCCTCCTGCATGTGATAGAGGAGCCAACAAGGAGAGGCTGGTGGTGGCTGCTCAAGGGCAACCTTGGCTGTAGTGACCATGAGATGATGGAGTTCAAGATCCTCAGGGCAGTGAGGAGGGCTTGCAGCAAGCTCTCTATCCTGGACTGCAGGAGAGCAGACTTTGGCCTCCTCCGGGATCTGCTGGGTAAAGTGCCATGTGATACAGCCCTGGAGGGAAGAAGGGCTCACGAAAGTTGGTTGATATTCAAGTAGCACCTCCTCCAAGCTCAGGAGAGATGCGTCCCGACAAAGAGGAATTCAGGCAAAAACCCCAGGAGGCCTGCATGGATGAGCAAGGAGCTCCTGAATGAACTGAAAAAAAAAAAAAAAAGAAGCCTACAGAACATGGAAGCAAGGACAGGTAGCATAGAAGGAATACAGAGAGACTGTCTGAGTGGCCAGGGAGCAGGTAAGGAAGGCTAAAGCCCTGACAGAATTACATCTGGCCAGGGACATCAAGGACAAGAAGAAAAGCTTATTTAGGTACATTGGGGATAAAAGGAAGACCAGGGAGAATGCGGGCCCTCTCCGTAAGGAAATGAGAGACTTAGTTACCCAGGACATGGAGAAGGCTGAGGACTCAATTACTTTTTTGCCTCAGTCTTCACTCGCGAGGGATCTAGCCACATCACCCAAGTTGCAGAAGGCAAAAGCAGGGATTGGGAGAATGAAGAACTACCCACTGTAGCAGAAGAGCAGGTTCCGGTCCATCTAAGGAACCTGAAGGTGCACAAGTTCATGGTACCTGATGAGATGCATTCACAGGTCCTGAGGGAACTGCTGGATGAAGTTGCCAAGCTGCTATCCATCGTATTTGAGAAGTCATGGAAGTCTAGTGAGGTTCCCACAGACTCAAAAAGCTGAAATATAACCCCCATTTCTAGAAAGGGAAACAAGGAAGACCAGGGGAACTGCAGGCCTCTCTCCTATGAGGATAGGCTGAGAGAGTTGGGGCTGTTCAGTCTGGAGAAGAGAAAGCTCTGGGAAGACCTTATAGTGACCTTCCAATACCAAATAGGGAGCTGATAAGACAGATGGGGAGAAACTCTTCTGCAAGGCCTGTTGTGAAAGGACAAGGGGGTAGAAGGAGGTAGATTCAGATTAAACATTTGGAAGAAATTTTTTACACTGAGGATGGTGGAAGGCTGGAACAGGTTGCCCAGAGAGGTGGTGGAGGCCCCATCCCTGGAAACATTCAAGGCCAGGTTGGATGAGGCCCTGAGCAACCTGATCTAGTTGGAGATGTCCCTGCTCCTGGCAGGGTGGTTGGACTGGATGGACTTTGAAGGTTCCTTCCAACCCTAACCATTCTATGATTCTATGAAATTCACATGTAAATCCTTCACAACAGTGAATCTAGTAAGGTTTTCTAAAATGCTGATAGCACAGAGGAGTGGGGTGTGTGTATGCAAAGGGCGATGCTGCTGTTTACACAAGTGGCTTCTTGCAGAAGCAGTAAATGTCGATGCACAGCCCCAGTTTATATAAATAACACCATTACTCTAGTAGTAAGCTGGAAACTGCTGAGATCACATACTTACAGTCTGGAGGCAAACGGAGCCAGGTGTGCAGCCTGAGCGTGGCTGCTGTGTGCCAAACGTTGCTGTAAGGTCTGTGGTGCACGTGTGGAGCTGCAGTGCTCACCAGGAGCAGCCCAGCCGGGTGCAGGGGACCTGCGCTTGCACCTCCTTTTCTCTGCAGCTCAACTACATTTCTTTAGGGCCAGAAAGGATGACTAGATGACCTCATCTGGACTAGATGGATCCCTTTATTCTAATAACATTCCCAATATCTTGCATCCAACAGAAGCACCCTGTCCACAAAGCACCCAGCCTTGTTTTTGAAGAGTTTAAGAGACGCAGTGTCCACCCCTCCCTTTGATAGCTCCTTCCAAAATTTGTGTGTTTCCCATTTAAATGTGCCTGGCTTCATACTCTGGCCATTAAGTCCTGTCACATCTTTCTCTGCCAATGGGCCAGCCAGAACAAAGATATAAAAACCTTGTAATGACTCCGTGCCTCCAATTGATTTCCCAATGGACATTGCAGGGATTTTTTTCCCACTGGCATCTGCAAGAACTGGAAAGCTGGAACGGGTGCTGTATGTGGAATAGTCATCAACTCTGAGTAATTAGGAGTCTTGGGCACACACAACATATCCCATGCAAGCAGAGATGATGCCCAGATAGCATAGTCATGATAAATTCCCCATTAACCTTTGTCCACCTCCCAATTTTTGCTCACTGCTGCATGTCCCCCAGGGCTTTATTCCAGCATTTCAAACCTCTGAAGAGTTTCAGGCAGCCTCAGAAATTGAGCTGACAGAGAAATATTTCCTCTTTCCCACCACAAGTGTTCAATTTCTGCACAAGGGTCTTTGGATCCAAGGTCCAGGTCAGGTCAAGATGAAGTTTGGGTGAGGGTCAGCTTTTCTGAACTTAAAGTGTTACAGCTCAGAAGTTTGCTGCCTCTGGAGTGGGTGGTGAGACACATATCCACCTCAAAGGGATGAAGGTGCTAAGCTTGACCTTGAAATCCCTGCTCCACTCCAGGCACTGGAGTTTGGCCATCAGCTCCAGAGACTCCAAAATTTCATCTTGCTAATTGCAGTTTGACTCCTGGTGCAACAATGGCATTTGGCTCTAGAGGTGAAGAGAGCAAAAATAGTCCCTACTCACTAAAACACAGAAACTTTTCCCAAGCCATTTGAAAAATAATGCCTCTGCTAGATTCACACCATTTACACAAAATGTCGGACCGAGCTGTGGTGCAAGGGTAATTTTGCAATATTGCCTGCATTGTCTTGCCTGCGTAGTTAAATCATGATGCGTGTATTCCTGATGTGTACAAACACACGTGCACATCCTCACACGCACACACAGCCATCCTTTCCTTCAAAATATAGTAAGTTTACAAATTCTATTGTCTATTAACACAATTCCAGGTTTTTATTCCTCTCATTTCTTCTGTAACTTTTATTACGCAGCCACAGGCATATAGACACTCTGTCTTGTTTTGATGTGTTCAGTTACTGTGCTTGCCACCGACTGAAAATCACACGACGCTTTATTTTCAATGTCTGATAAAAGCTGTCGGTTTGAAAGAGGCCGCCCGTACCAAGATTGTCCACACAAAGTTTAAAAGTGCCACACGCAAACTGGCACATAAGGCCATGTTTGATCTGTAATGCAAATAAAATAAATAAAGATGGTGAGTTTTAAGCCTAAAACTCCTTTGATCTTTGAAGCTCCATGGCCTTAAAAGTACAACTGGCTTCTGTATCACAGCCTGGCACGTATATCTATATGCCCACATGTATATGTGTACTTACAGGTAACATAAAAAACTTATGTGTTCAAAATAGGGTCAGAGGCTAGTGGCAAACTATGGTTTTCTTCTTTAAACACCCTCTATTCATGAGTGTAGAGGAGTCCAAATCTTGTCCCGCTGATGAAAAACAAATTCAAACATGAGCAGGACCTGGCTGAATTTATTTGGAGTAAGGAAGACTTTGCAGTACATGCAAGGCACAATCAAGCCCTAAAATTCAGTGGCATGCAGTAGGGCATGGGACAGTGACTCTTAAGAGCATTTACAGATACTTTGTGGAGGCAAAATAATTCATTAAAAATGCAAAACCCACCCAGGCACAGTAAATCAGCAAAAGGCCCAGACAATATATACAGCCCCTTTTAAATAAGGCATATGTTCTATTTTCATACAGAAAATACAGGAAATTTCACACCAATCTGGGTGCCCAACAGGAGATGTTCATGAGGGAGCTGATACCCAAGGCAGGCTGAAAATTCCACTCTTTCTGCAAATAAAGACCTTTATAGCATCTCACATAGTGGGTCCAAAACCAGAGCCACCTTCTCCGCGCCACGGCTGAGAGCTGCAGTTTCGCTTGGCTGCTGCATCATCCGTGCTGGGTGGTTTACTGCAATATTTGCCATTGGAGGTCTCTCTATCAGCATCACTAGAGATTTGTCCCTAAAGGCAGGGGCTTTAAAGGGCAGGAAGAAGCCACTCTTTCCACCTGAGCCATCTGGCAACATGTAAAGTTTCTGACGGCATGATACAATGCTACAGAGCTGGATCACAATGGGTAGAAGGCACCAGTGGAGAGCGTTACGCTCAGCATGGAAGACTGTGGTGTTTGGTAAATGTAGGATTGCTTCTTTCGACCCACTAACCCTCTCTCTGAGGGTCAGCGATATAGCTGCCAACCGAAAAAGTGCCGTAAGGCAGTCTCTTAGGGTTCGCTTAGAGCTGAACCGTACAAAACCAGTGCTCACCTCCGCCTTTGAAGCTTGTATCAGCCCCACTATCATGGCACGTGTGAGAGGTGTCCTCTCGCTGCAGCAGTGGCACAGAGAGCAGAGGAGGGGCGAGGGACTGCAGGTGAGCCCTGCCCTCTGCCATGCCCCTAACACTGCGGAAATGTGCAGTAGCTCGCGACGTACTGTGGTGCAGTAAGTAGTTTCCCTTAGGCATGAGATGAGACGTAGCCCTTTGTATCTCTCATGGAAATATCTACTTCCTGTCTTCTTAAAATAAAGGTGATGCAGTTAGTGTATAAAGGCTTTATAGGTTGTTTTTTTAAAAAAAAAAAAAATTAAATCACTCAATAAACTACAGCCATTAAGAACTCCTGCCAAAATCATGCCTTATATCCACCAGACCCCTCAGTGGTCATATTTAAGTCTCCCTGAAGCTGAGAGGATGCATATAAAGACACTCACGATCTGAATTTAGCTTTTATGGAGTTCAGAAATTTGTGTTAACAAAGTGTAACTGAACCTTCCTGCTGAAAAAAAAAAAAAAAATTAGCAATGAATTGCTTTATTATCTCCTCTACAGGAAGACCATCATGATGGATGGTCTTCTGTAGAGATTATAACATGGATTTCCTACGACAGCAGGGAAGCAGCAGAATGTGCCATGCAGTGCTGTCTTGCAGCAGTGCCAGTTGGTAAACTCCATGTGAGTAGGAAGGTCTCTCTCTTCTACTTTCTCCTCCTCCTCTCCTTCCCCAGTGGTATCAGATGGCTCCAGCTGGCACCAGCACAGTGGGCAAGGGTGGAGCCACTGATCCAGGTGGCTAAGGCAAAAAAAAAAGGGACTTTTTGGAGCAGGATGTGCTGGTGAAGGAAAGCGGGAGCTTACGTGCTTCACTGGATCAGGGCCCCATCTCACAGCACCACGGCTGAGCAAACAGGGAGTTGTTTGGTTTGCCGGTGACTCAAACAAGCCAGCAGAAAAATCACTGCAGGTCAACCCAGAGCAAATACCTTTGGAAATATTCAGAGAAAAGAAAAGCCTAAAGCAGTGCTTTGTTTCAGGTTAAATGAAGTGTTTAACTTTTAAACGGAGCAGCCGGTCTGCTGAAGATCTCTTTTGTGGAACAAGCTTGAGAAGGAAGCAATTTCAAACTCAAAAACTGGCATGTTTCAAATTTTCAACGTTTTTACCAGCAAACTTTAAGAGAAACTCAAGTGAACAGCAAACAGTTGCAGCATTGCTGAACCCGCCTTACCTAAAGAAAATTTTGGCCGCAGAAGGGTTGGGTGCCTCTCCTTGACATGCCGCAGAAGAAGGTGTGAGCCCACCTGCACTCTCCTTACTGCACCCAGCTCACCTTCCGCTGGCTCCTTCAGCAGCTGCCTTTACAAACGAAGTGTTTCACTTACGTTTCCTGTTTTCCCCTCCCAAGCACCCTGAGGCTGAAGTTCATTTTACAGGCTCACAAATTGTTATGTTTTGATTTATAACATTTTCTTTAAAAAAAAAAATAAACCCACTGCAGGTTTGTGCTTAAAAAACAAACATAATCTCCTTTTTAAAAAAAAAAAAAAGAAAAAGCATAGTGAACCAGATTTCCCTTCAAGCAGAGATCTTTGCTACTGAAGATGACAAGGGGTCCACGAGAAGTGATCTGGCCACTGCAGACCCTCACAGACAGAATACAAAGAGTGGAAAAGGTCGGTTTCTGACGGAAAAGATGGCACCAGCAGTACCTGAGATGATGTTAGGAGATGGCATGTGGCTAGTGTAAAAAGACATAGAGCTAGATGGCCTCCAGGTTAGGAGAAGTACAGTTGGTCACATGCTACATTGAGCATATTCTGAGCATGGCATCTATAGAACCTGAAAAAAAAAAAATTCTTTATTTTCTTTGATCAAAAATACGTATAGAAATGCCTGTTTTGAGGAAAATATCATACATTTTTCTTGTTTAACAAAATAAATTAAATATACATGACTTCTGTTTAAACTCTATATAGAATTACAAAGGTTTTATATTTGCAATTGGATCCATTTCCAGTCCATATAGGTATTTAATACAGTCCTTATTAATTTTCTCTTCTTCCTGTTTTTACCGTTGTTTGAACTGCAACAAAGTTGTATCATTTCCAAAATGTTATCTGAGGGGAGGGGACAACCACACACAACCTAGGTGAACATTTCTCAAATGCATTTTTTTCCTACAAGATATCTATTTTGTTCTCTTTGTTTCTTACTCATTTTTCTAGTGTTTTCATGTATTTTGCATTGATGTAGAAAATCCAGTAGCTTGTCACTGTGAGCCATCAGAGAAGGACAGCGTGTTTTGTTTTCTTCACCATCAGCAGTTCAATTATTATTATTATTAATTATTATTATTTCTTAAATATAAATATAAAGATGTTCTGTACAGTGTTCCTTTTTCCTTCTTTTGTTTTTCCTGGCAGTGGCACTGAGTCCTAGGACCAGGGGACCGGAGCACTGGCGGTTTGATCTGCAGAACACCCCATGGGAAACACGATGCCTTCAACTTGGAGAAATCGAACCAACCAGCTTGTTAGGTTTCGGGTTAGCATTTCAGATCAAATGACCGTGATTGAGAAGCTTTCATCATTTCAACTTGTGAATAGAAATTAGTTTTTCCAAACCCTCTTGTGTTATTTTTTTCCCCTGGAAGAGGTGAATTGCTTATGTCTCCCGATGCTTTGGCACTAAACTTCAGGTACTTTAGTGCTTTTCCTGCTCCTTTTAGCAACACAAGGAAGGAGGTGGTGGTTCCTATCCCTGTGTCCTGTCTCACTTGTTGCCACCTTGATTAAAAAAAACCAGGAAGGCTCCGCTGCTGGAGATGGCTGCTTCTCTGCTGAGATTTGGAGTTCCTTCATTATTCCTCGGCTACATCCTGATTGCAATAATTAAAAAAAAAAAATCTCTTTTCTCTCTCTGTCTTTCTCTATTATATATATATTTATATAGATAGATATAGATATATACACATATATATACACACACATACACACACGCATATACAATTATATATATATGTATATATATTTAAAATTATACATATAATCTTTTCTGTCTGCTTTGCCTATTGCTGGCAGTGTGAGCTGACTTGGAGCAGTCTCTTCTGAGGTACCATGAGGAAAAGCCCAAATGAGCTACTGTACACGGCCCCCCCCCGCCTTAGCACTGGTACTGAATGTGCTGGTGCTGGTGGACTTTGCCTTCCACATGCGAGTGGGTGTGGGTGTGGATGTCCGTGTAAATCTTTGGGTACATTTTGGATGCCATGGCCGGGGCGAGCGCAGGCCCTTGGGACAGTAAATGCTGCTGCTGAGCAACGTATTCCTCATAGTTTATGGAGGAGATGCAGTCTTTGTCAGGGACCTGGGAGACACAGATTCTGTCCCGGGGCTGCGGCCGGTGCACGGGGGCAGCAGCTGGTGGGGAGCAGGGTTTCTTCTTGGTCTGGCAAAGCCACAAGAGGATCGTCCCAAAGATGAAGACAGCTCCGGCAGGAATGCCGATGATCACGGGCCAGGGTAGGCTGCTGGCTGAGGAAGGGGGTACAGGTGCACTCGGAGGCTTGGGATCTGGACATTACAGCAGGAGAGAGACAGAAAGAGTTAATTAAATGCAGGCAAAGTGGATTCAAAACAGATGTCACACTTGGGCTGGCTTTTGTACAGGCTGTCTGGCAACCCTGCCAGACCAAGTAACAAGGGAGAAATCAAGCCAGCACATGACATTTGGTAACTGCTTTGCTTTTCAGTGCTCCTGAAAGGACAAGCAACTCATTTTCTTTGGTTTAGGGGTCGGGAGGGGAGTCTTTGGAGGATTTTTTAACTTTCTTATCCAAGCTTTAATGGATGCACTAGAGCCAACCTGACAGAGTTTCCTAACACCCTCACTCTGTGCTTTGCTGCCCAGTTTGGAGGACACAACACGGGACGTGTCAGTAATACGTCCATGTCAGCAGCCCAGGAGGCACGATCGGGTTGTGCAGAACCACGGCACGTCACCCACTCGCCTCTGCCAGGTGTAGCTGTGTCTGTGTGGGCTTTAGACACTGTTTAGTATCCCTGTCTAGTAATACTGCAGCATGGCAGGCAGGATGACTGTGGTGTTTTGAAGGTGTTGTCTTGAGTTTCTTGTGTGGCCAGGAGGAAGGCTGAAGGATGGGAAAAACATAGGTGAGCTGGTGTCCCCCTCCTTGGTGCCCAGGCAATGGGGAACTGAAAGTTCACATGGCATTAAAGTGTGAGTCACAAATGGGCTCTACTTCCACCAGTCTTTTTGGAGCTGCTGTTGACTTTCCAAGGGCAGCAAATTCAGCTACCAGAGGAGATAAAATGCTTCAGACAGCATCCTTCACAACTACCTCCCCCTTCCCCTCTCTGCTGTTGGCAGCCTCTACATCCCTGGGTAGCCACTCTGGATTCTCAGTCTTATCTCTTGATTTATAGACCCAAAAGGAGTCCTGGGGTGGGATCCTAGCTATCAAAATCCCCATCTAGATAGCTACCAGCTGGGATTTCCAAAGCCCTGAAAAATACCTAGGCAGAGAATTCAGCTTGCAGGGAGACATTCATTGAAAACCACAGGCTATCCAAATTACCCAGTAAGTTATATTCAAACATATATCACTTAACTTTCAAGTCAAACTTCTTTAAGACACTAATGTCTTTCTCTCCTTGATAAATAATCCTACAGTTAGTTTGAAATACTAAATATATACCATGTGGTCTCTTTGAAGTCAGAAGGACCTATACTGTTGACCTCAATAGACAAAATGTTGATTCATCAGCACTGGAAATTACAGAATAATTTAGGGTGTAAGATGAGTCTGGAGGTCACCTTGTCCAGCCCCCTGCTCAAAGTAAGAGAAGATCAGAGAACTGACCCATCAGCTGACCACAAAAACAACAGTCTTCGTGTTGGCTGGAAGAAATCCTCTGCTGGTCTGAAATGAAAGTGTTCATCCATGCTGTCCTTCAGACCTGTCTACATCAAATCTGGTAGATTTACAAGCAAAATGGTGTTTTTCTAACTCACGGCCTTGCAACCACATCTTTACCTCCGAGGGCAAGCTGGGTTCTCCTTCTCCATCATTGCCAATAACAACAGGCCTTCAGGCTCTGGTTCTGGTATGAGGCCTCATTATAGTCCCATTTAAATCTGTGGAAACTCTCCCACTGATTTCAGTGGGAGCTGGATCAGACTCTCATAGTTCAGAAACTCCCGGAGACTTTGAGTTGTATCCCACCCACCCAGCCTTTTCCTTGGGATTGACAGGCTTTCTAGTTGGAGTTCAGTCATAAATTTAAGTGATGCAAAAGAAGACGCCAAGAGCATTCTCTTAATTGGCAAGCCATGGTTAGTGTCTAAATTCAAGCCAGTGGCTCTTGACGGCTGCTGAGATGCAGAGCTTTAGCAGTCAGTGAGCAAAAGAAGCCATGCTGCTTTAGCTAGTAGTCACAAGCATTTTCTCTGCTACCTACACAGAAAACCAGTCCTAACAGCCTGGGAGAGTTAACGATCTCTGTCTCTCACTGGTGTCTTGACTGGAGACACCTCGTTAAACCTGAGAGCTAAAATGTTCTGATACTGGCTCCAGCTCCTGCACTCCCTTAGCTCTGCTGGCCTTGTGGTGGTGAAGGGAAGAAAAAGCAGTAACATTGATTTTTGCCATAAAACTGGTAGATCTGAAGCTAGGTTCACATGGCAAGATGAGGCAGAAAGAAATGCCCTTTGCAATATGAAATACTTAGCAGGGCAGAATTGCACCGTCAGGAGGCAAAGGAGTAAATAACAAAGGGAAGATGGTATATCCTAAACACGTTTGATGCAACCTCAGTTGGACGTGGCCACCATCTCTGAGGCCTGGGGAGAGAAGGAAGCAGCTGCGAGTTTGGTACAAGGGTCTCCAGGGGATCACTAAGAATTTAACTAATCAATCATTCTCTCTTTCACACTCATTCTTTTCCTTTCTTTGTGACCAGGACAGTTTTTATTCTTGTCTCATTTTATGGGTCTGTATCATTGTTTCCTTTTACCAGTAAAAGCAACGTAAATAAGAGCAAGAGAAAGAAATGTAAGGGAATGGGGTTGCAAACTGTGCTGCTATTCAGTTCCCCTCTCACATCCTGCACCCTATCACTGCAGTGATGTAGTGCCTACAACTCCTGTATCCTTTCCCAGCTCCTCTTCCATCCAGGAGCAGATCATTCATTTTATTTCACCTTTCTGGAATCATTATTCCCCCTGAAGGGAGAAAAGGAAACATCATCACGAGGTTTTCAGCAGGGGCTGATTTAGTCCCTCATTCATTCTTATCGGAACTGGGCTAGCCTAAATCAGCACAGCATCACAGAGGGCCATGGGGCCCAATGGGCATCTGTAGTTGTATGAATAAACAGCATGATGCAGACTATTGGTTCAGGTGGGGGGAAAAAAGGCATAACTCACCTGGCAGGACTGTGAGAAAAGCACTGCGAAAGCTGTAGCCCATGGTGTTTGCCCCTAGGCAAATGTACATCCCTGCATCCTCTTCCTTGGCTCGAGTAATCATCAGTTTGTTCAGGTAGGAACCGTCGGGACGGGACCAGACCTCCCCTGTGGGCAGCACCACAAACTTCTGTCCCCCGACGTCGATGGTTGAGTTGTACTTGCTCTCTGTGCCATACTCCACCCTTTTCAGCCACTGGATGACAGGCTTGACATCACTGCGGACTTTGCACTGGAAGGACGTGGTCCCACCGTAGTCTACCGTTGTGTTGACGGGATGCGTCCCTGTCAGGATGGGCTTGGACCTCGTCCTCTCTGCACAAAAACAGAGAGCTCCATGGAAAAAGGTGTTTGACAATCTCATTAATCTGTGATTGCAGAAACATAGGAAAAAGGCGTAGGAGAGATGCAAAATAATTGTCTAGTCCAACTCCCTGCCCCAAGGCAGGCTGAGATTTCTGCAAACCTCTCCTGATACAAATTTGCTCAGCCTCTGCCAAAGCCTCTAATGGTAGATGCTCTCCAGTCTCTCCAGACAACTCCTCCATTGTCTGAGGCTTAGCAAGACTTTTCTCATGTTCAACTTGAATCTTCCTGTTTCTAACAAGGAAGTTACTTACTCTACCTGCATCAGACCTGGAGAAAAGTTTTCTCTCCTTTTTAACCCTTCTATTTTGGAAGATTTTCTTCATCCCTCTCTTCTGTACACTGAACAACCCTCATAATAGGTTCCTAAGAATCTTCTACAGAAGGTTTTTCTGCCTTTGCTGTGTTTCTGCTCTCTCAGGTCACTCATGAAGAGTTTATATTTGGGCACCTAGTTTGTGGTAGTATTACTTGACACCACACAAGTCAGACCTAGCCTTTCTGCTCCTTGGCCAGTGTTCTAAGTCTGAATTTTCCATTCCCTTGCTGTATGCTGCAGCTATGAGATGACAAAGGTGGCCATCCTTCCTTGTACTCTCATTTATCCCCATGTCTCAGGGACCATATCGCTGAATAATGGGATCTTAATGATGTACTTTGACCTACAGGGTCAGAGGCTGTAGTGATCTTTCTTGAGTCTCGGCCAGAGGAAGATAAATGGCCGGATACTAGCCAAAAAGGTCAAAACCCATTTTGGGATTAAATTTGGGCAATAGTACAAGTCTGACTAAAAATGAAGTGGATTATTTAACTGTAAATGTTCACTTGATATTGACCCTGATGACGTCTTATCAAGGATTACAAATATCTGAAAGGAGGGTGTAAAGAAGATGGAGCCAAAATTTTTTCAGTGGCACCCAGTGGCAGGACCGGAGCAATAGGCAAAAACTGAAACACAGGAGGATCCTTCTAAACATCAGGAAACACTTTTTTACTGTGAGGGTGACCAAGCACTGGCACGGGTTGCCCAGAGAGACTGTGGCATCTCCATCCTTGGTGATACTCAAAAGCTGTCTGGACATGGTCCTGGGCTACCAGATCTAGATGACCCTGCTTGAGCAGGGGAGTTTGGACCAGATAACATCCAGAAGTCCCTTCCAGCCTCAGCCAATCTGTAATTCTGTGATGCCGTGTCCCTTATCACAGCGTCTGGTAGTGTGCATTTTAGAGGTGAATATGACAGAACCTTCTGTATTCTCAGACACAACCTCAATTTTATAACAGATTACTTAGGAGTACATATCTATTGAGAGTCCACACCAGAACCACTGTAGCTAACACCGGTCTGGGGACAGTGAGGGACAAGAGATATCTGTCATCTCTGTTGCTGGGCCTGGTAGCTGCCCATGGCGACCAAATTCTACTAGAAGCCATCCCATGTCATGTCATCCACTGCTGGGGGAGCTGAGACCACAGGCACTACTGGTCAGGAAGATCTTCACTTCATCCTTACCTCCCTGGTTTTATTATCCCTTTTCTCAGTTTAATTGTCCCCACACTCACTATGGAGTAAACTTTTGTGGAGGAAGAGCTCAGAAGGCTTTTGCTTTTCTAGCCAGTAACAAAATCTTTCCTCACAAAATTTTTTGCCTCAAGTCTCAGCTAATGAAGGAAACAAGACGGTAGGAAAGGAAATCAAACACAAGAGGTTCACAAGACCATCCTTTCTAGCATGATCATAAGCTTTAGGTTGTGGCAACACCACATAAAGCCAAAGGAACAAATATATCCTATATTCTGAGGAATGTTTGGATTTTTTTTTTTTTTTCAGTGCTAGCATCAGAGAAATCAGTCACAGTTTCCAGACAAGGAGGTACTGCAAACCTCCATCCTAGGCACAGAGAGAAATTAGCGGATCACAGTGGGTGGTAACTGCTGGCAATCATCAACCGCTTTTGATGGCAAACACTGTCGGATTGAGCATGTAACAAAACAGCTCCCACCAGCACTGGCTTTGAGGTGAGAGGAAGGAACAATGGACCGTCTTTCAAAAACTCAGGATACTTTCAATAACGAGGGCTCTAAAGATGTGCTCGCGAAACAAAAATACCACAGTGGTCTCCATAGGCTTTGCCTTGGGACTATGAGCTGGAATCACAGCTGGGGAGACTGAGACTCAGATAAGCAGGACTTAGGATTGGAGGCTCAAGGGGGGGGGGAAAGGAGGAAATTGAATAAAACCTGTAATGCTCCACAGAATGATGTTAAAAATAGAAAGATGTCTGAAAACCGCTTAATGCCCTTATCTCCTTGACTCTGGTTCCAGCTTTGGTTACTGTTTTCACTCCTAGCCAGCAAAAGCTAATGAAAACAAAGGTTACATACATCTTTAAGTTGATAAAAACCAAGATAAACAGGGACAAAGAAAGGGGTTTGTTCCTGGTGCTGTCTGGTTTTGATGAAGTGAAAATGCCACAGCTGCCATTAGGATGGGGCTTGATTCATTTCCCTGTCTCTGCTCCTGGTTTTAGTGTAAACACATGTTTTTACTGTCTCCACACAGCTGCATCTTTATCAATCCCAGATGTCCAGCAGGTTTGTGCCTTCGTAGCCCAGCAGAGCTCCCCACATGTGCTTTTAATTCCTGTGATTCTAGAGAAAGGACTTATCAGAGAACAGATCTTTACCTTTAAGAACAATTTTTCACACTGATATAAACTTTCTCTTGCTAAAATGTATGCACAGACAGACAAACAACATGCTTTGCATGTGGCTGGGAATAGCCCTCCATGCCCCTGCTCCTCAATAATGAAGGCTATTCTTCCCTCCACTCAGCTCATCTTCTCCACTTTCTTGAGTTGGCTGCTCTGTAATCATTTCCATGACAACTTATGATGATGTCAGAGACAAAGCATAATGATTTAAGAATAAGACCTCTCATCTGGCAGATTTAGGTAGGGTTTGAGAATAATTATCTTCAGTAATAATAGGAGAAGCAGGAGATTAGAGATCAAGAATCAGAATAGCTAGATAGTAAGAAGAGCAATTTACTCCACCACAATGTCGGGTAATCCCCCACAGCTCATCTTCTAAGGGTTGAATCTCTAAAGCTATGTAGGCATTTAGGACCCTAGTGGGATTTTTATTTTTATTTTTTTTTAGTATCTCATTTGTACCCACCTGAACCTTTAAATGGCCAAATGTTTTTTTTTTTTTTCAAATGTGGTCCTAAAGCCTTGTCTGGCTAATCACTCTAGTCATAAGATTTCTGCTAATTCCCTTGGGAGAGTTCTCTAATGAAGTGGGACTCCCATTACAGCTATTCAGACTACATTTTCAGTTGACTGGTTTCACCCTGTGACCGCTCTGACAGAGTGATCTGGGCCATCCTAAATATTTCCACTCCTCCTCTATGGTAGATGAAAGGGCTTTCTCAGTCAATTCTCAGTCTGTCCTTGAATTGACTCTGTTGGTAGTGTAAGATTGAACTGGTCAATTGTGAACTTTCACCATGCAGGTGCCCTTAGAGATGACTGTTTCCCAATTATCTCTCCTTGTTTCAGCTACTGAATCGTATTGTTGCTACGCTGTCTTGCCCAGCTGTTGCTGGTTTATTCTAGAGTTTCAGTAAGGTTTTCTCTGTCTCTGCTGGCGTTTCTAACACTTTCCCATTTCTGTGTCCAGCTATCGGCACTGCACAGTTGCCATCGCACTCTCTTTACCCAGCCAGCCCCCTTCTCAAAGCTCCCTCCCTGCCTTCCCACCCCAGAGGCTGCACTTACGGATTACTTCAACTTTGTATGTTGCGTTGATTTCTCCAACTTTGTTAAACACTCGGCAGGTGTATTTCCCACTGTCCTCTGGCTTCAGGTTCTTCAGGTTCAGTGTCCACTTCTTCTTCTTGTTCTCCCCAATCTCTTGGGGTGTGAGGGGCTTATTGTCCTTCAGCCACGTGATGTCAGGCCGTGGGTTCCCGCTGGCCACGCACTTCAGGCGGATGGAACTGCCGACGGGACGGGCGATCACTCTCCGTCTCATCTTGGCAGGCTGCGTGAACCTGGGCCGGGCTGCAAATGGCATGAAAAAATGACTGTGGTGAAAAAAGGGCATGAAAAGAAGGATACTGCTGTCAAGTGTTATGGCCAAATTTGCTTGAGAGGCATCGGGCAGCCCCATACATAGCAGTGTATCACTCCCTCTCATATCAGCTCAAACTGATCTCCTTAGAAAGCAGACACTATCCAGCCATTTGAATGTCTACTGGACTGCTATGGCCACCACATTAGCCTTCTGCATAGCACAACCCTGGAATTTCTCAGTGTCCACAATGCAACTGTGTCAGATCATCTCACAAAATAATATCAAGATCACGCTATTGTAGCTGAAGGCAAAATGTGGCTCTATAATCACATTATAATTGTTACCATATTCTATGCCACAAATGCAAGCCTTTAGCCAAGACCAAAGGAAAAACCTCAGATTCCTGTCAGGCTGACCATTTTCTCAGTCTTTTGCTGATCACTTGAAGCTTCATTTTCTGAAGATGTTTTACCCCTTAGTTCTCAGTGGCTTTAATAGGACTTAAGAATTGTCAACATCTTTTCAATATGTAGGAAAGTCTTAGAAGTGTGCAAGACTTTTGTACACTGTTCTGAACTTAAATGTACACAATTCATTCAACATTAATTTATGAATCATTCATGTCAAAAGGCCCAAAGAAGCAAACAAGCAAATGGAAAGACTCAATAAAAAGCATTGAGTTTAGTATTAGAAGATACCCCATGCCAGTTCATCCCAAAAATGGAGAAGCTGAAGCAATAGCTATTGGTGGACAGAATTATGGGTTAAGATGGTCACCTTGTCTTAGCAAGGAAATCACCAATATTTCTAACAGCAGTGACAAGAACAGTAGAGAAATGTAAGGTCCCCACCTTATACCCTGAAACTTATACCCTCGACTGTACCTAACTTTAATTCAGATTATGTCAGATTTCCAGAGGGAAAAGAGACGCCACCTTTACACGCTAGTAGCTTTGCTGACATTGCAGAGAGTTTTCCTGTGAAGTCATTAGTTGGTCTAACTAATCAATAGAAAGAAAAAGACCTTTAAAAAAAACTTTTAAATTAAGACAGTTGAAATAATCAAACACGATCTGTTGCAAGGCAACAGCTTGTCCAATAGTATCCTGTAATGAATTCAAAATAAGTTACAAATTTCTCACAGTTACTTTAATTATGCAATGCTGGCCCAGGGGCACTTCTAAGTGCACTCTCCTGCTGAGATTAACAACACCTCTGACTGTCACTTGGCACTCTCCCCTACCTCCAAAGTACTCCTGCCAAATTCACCTGCCTTCTTTTTTTTTTATTTTAGCAAAGTCAGTTTCTCCTCCGACTCCACTCAGCATTTCCACAACAGGTTTCTCCCTCTGCCTTTGAACCTTATTTCTTGCTTACCATGACCTTACTCTTCAGCCCCAGAGGAGAGTCATCCTGCATTTTTGCACTCCTCTGTTAAACCTTCCATGATCCTTTTCTTGGGAAACAAGAGAAATAAGAAATGAATAGCCTGCTCTGTGGCACACTGGGTCGAATTATGCCTACCAGCCACTGGCCTTCACCAACAGCAACTGGAAAGCCACAAGCTCAGTAGCACATAACACACCAAAGCAAGCTGAGAATATTGCACTTCTGGTATCAGGGAAGTTAGCTACAGAACGGCACGGTGGGACTCTCTATGAGAGAGCCAGCCCTGCTGCCCAGGGCTGCAGGCCAGAAGCTCTGAGATGTGCGTTATAGAATCATAGAATCATAGAATAGTTTGGGTTGGAAAAGACCTTTGGGTTGGAAGGCCATCCAGTCCAACCCCCCTCCAAGGAGCAGGGACATCTCCAAACAGATCAGGTTGCTCAGAGCCCCGTCCAACCTGGCCTTGAATGTTTCCAGGGATGGGGCATCCACCACGTCTCTGGGCAACCTGTTCCAGCGTTCCACCACCTTCAGTGTAAAAAATTTTTTCCTGGCTGGTCTGCTGCTTCCTCTCTCCAAACACTGGAGAACAGCAGACATTGCCCTGCATGGCCTGTGAACATATCCCTCAGTCCTCACCACCCTGCAGCCTTGCCCAACATCCCTCCCTCTCGGAAGAAGATACCCTTTGGCATACTCCTCTCTTCAGAGTCCTTTTCTGTCCATCTGCCTCTGCAGCCTTCCCTCACCCGCCTTGGCTGTCATTTGGGGTCCCAGCCATTTCATGTTATTTCAAACTCTTGCTCAGAAATGCTTTACTCTCCATACAGAGGCTTTCATGTGTAATCCAATGAACCACAGCAACTTTGGCACTGAAAGTCCTTGCCGTGACAGCTGAGCAGCAAGTGCGACATACTAACCCACTCCACAGGTCGTGGTGTGTAAATTGCTGGGTATTCCCTTGGGGGTCTGCTGCAAGAGGAGGCCCCATCCTAGAAAAACCAATCACCCTCCCAGAGAGACCATTAACCCTGCCAGAGCTGCACGCTGTGTGCAGTGACATGCTGAAGTTTAAGTCTGAGCTGAGGGCTGACAAGGGCTGTCATTGTGGAAATTGGGTAAATGTCTGCAAGGTGCGTGGGGAGGTTAAGAACCAGCTGTGAAATGGGTCTAAACAGTTATCCTCTAACATGGCAGTAATTCATTCCAAGACCAGGAACTGCAGCTCCAGGTAGGGGTAGGTCCTTGCCAGACAGGATTCCTGAGCTGGGGCTAACACAGCAAAGAGCAGGTTGCAGACAGGACAATCACACTGCCCACACAGAGCGAAGAGTCAAGTGAGTGACTCTAAACTCTCACCTTCCCTTACCTCCCCGCTGCTTCCACAGGAACACCAGAAGGACTTGGTGTTCCTGCTCAGTAAGGGCATTGCAAGACAGAAACTCTCTTTCCTCCCCAAAAAGCAGGCCTATAACACTCCTGGTTTTCCTCCCACCGCAACTCCCATGAATCCGTCTGGAGTTTTGCATTCACTCCTCGTACATTGTTGCCCAGATTCATACCAAACTACAGGTAAAGCTAAACTTCTTTGGCCCTTTCTGTCTTCCTTTCTTCCTCTGTTTAAAGAAGGTTAAGTGATTATGTGGTCTCAAAAGCTACTCCAGCCTGTGTGCAATCTGGTGAAACTAGATCCCATTTACACAGTGCTGAATTATTCCTTCACTAAAGCTTGAATTGGATAAGTTTAGAAAAGCCAGTTGACAAAAAAAGGAGAAAGAGAGAGACACACACACACACAAGAGAGAAAAAGAGACCCAGCAAGCACAAAGGAGAAGGAGGGAGAAGCAGCAGTGTGAGAAGAGAAGCAGAAAGAATACCTTTTGAGTTGGTGCTAGTAAACGTCTGTCCCCAAATCTTTACCATTTACAGAAGTTTTGCTTGTTGGAGTGCCAGCGAAGGCCATCACAAAGTGCCTCTGTGTTATTTATACTTCACATGCTTGTTCTCCTCCACATCACTTGGCGGTTGCTTCATAAAGACGAACGGCACATTTGTACAGTATAAATTATGCCCCGCACAAGAGCAAGGGAAAACACAAGTGGATGGGGACAAAGAGACAGTGTTGTGTATGGGTTCCTTGGTGAAATACTGCTTACCATGAAGATTTATTCAAGCTAATGAAACTTAAATTAAACTGAAGGTTGTCGGTATGAAGACCTGGGAAGGAGTTCAGCAGTATCCTTTCCCCATGGGACTTCTTGAGGTATGTGAGGTGGTCAGCTAACCCATGTAATCTGCTGCGATCTGCCACAATTACCTCCACATACTTGTACTAGTTCAAGCTTTCATGCTACTCATACAGAAAAGTACCATGACATCACTAAGCATCGAAATACTTTCCAGTCTTTTGGATAAGACTCTCCCCAACGTTACCGCTCCATGATGGTAGCTGAAAAGCAAAGTGGAAGAGGTTTTTTCCATGCTTCTCCTCTCCCATTTCTGTAGGGCCCAAGACTCTGCAAACACAAACTACTTCTTTGCCCATTATCCTCCAGAGACCTGCAGGCACGCACAGCGGCTCACACCAGCAATTTGCTGGTGAACACTGCCGGATGGAAAGGGGCTGGGCCATTTCTGTATTATGAAATTAAAAGGAGGGATGTACTGCAAGAGCAAGATGGAAATGCTGTGCTTCATCCCTCGAGGTCATAAACTCACATCGCACACCTGTCAATAATGGCCAAAAGCTGTTTGGCATCAGCCTGACAACTTATTCTCCTTCAAGGAGTGCTTGGACCAAACTTTGGACCTGCAAATCTTGTCGTGATTCAGAACCTGTTCCAAGTGAGATTTTAGCAGTTCCCCAAAGCTCTGCAACAGCATCAAAATACTACTCTTGAGTAGTCCAGGACTTAGAGAAGTCCATGCAGGTGTCTCAAAGAAAAGGTAATTTTAAAAAACACTCAGCTTTGGCCTAACTCTAATTCTCCTGAAATGAAGTCAGACCTCCCATTTGCCCATTTGGGAGTAGTGTTATGTTGGCACTGAAGGCTTATGGAAATACTGCTGTAAAAGTCAATATGCCTTTTATAGACAGTCTATGAAAGCTATAATAGCTGCACATGCAAAAGAAAGTCACTGCCCAGAAAAACAAACGCGAGGGAGACCCATGCCGAGGTCTATGGCAGGGGGCCCTACAGCGGCCCACAGGCTGCATTTCGCAGGACCCTTGGATGGGATCCATTCACACCAACATGTTCAGCTGACGCTCTGTTTATTTGACCATCTGTAGGGAAAACTCACTCCAGCAGCTCTACCTTTCCTTTCCTTCAGCAAATGTGCCACATGAACAGCACTGAAGGAAGAATCAAGGGAAATAAAAAAACATACACTGCTCCTTACCCCATTGCTTCCCAGAATGATCTTCATATTCTCCATTGGAGCCTTCAGATACCTGGCTATCCTTTCCTGAGCTGGCATCATCTGCAAAGGAAAGGAAAGGGACGCCGTTAAGAAGGTCTCCTGCAGTGCAGCAGTACTATAACAAGACTTTGTGTTCCTCCTGGAGGCACCGTGCAGCTGAAACTCACTCAACATACATTTGGCATCCACATCCCGGCACTTACAGCCTGGCTAGTTTAATGAACAATTTACTTTGCTGCTTTATGAGCTTTTCGACAGGCTACCAAAGCGATTAATTAATGTTTCCATTAATAGCTGACAAAAGCCTCTTTGTTTATGTTTACAGGTTGTTGTTCCCTAGGAGGAGCTGATCTGTTGTACCTTCTATGCAAATCATGGTATAAATAAAAATTACAGCTAATTAAATCTAGGGGGAGGAGGAAGACTTATATGATCAGTCACACAGATCACAAGCAGTGGAACTAGGGCCACCAATTCACCTTTCAGCTTCCGTACAAAATCAGGAAAGCAAGTAGGTCTGGGGTCAAATGAGCCCTCAAGGGATACTGAACGCAAAGCTATGGGTGGAGAAAGCAAAATTGAATTGAAAAGCTGTTTGTGGTTGGTTTTTTTTTTCCAAATAAATTTAAGACCACACATCCACCTGTATTGACAACACACCACTTTGTCTCTTATCACTCCCGAGGGTCGAGGGAGCAGGGGAGCACCCTCAGCCTCTTTGTGCAACCTGGGCTGTGCTGGTGGCCTCCCACCTCCGCAGCACCCAGATGTGAAGCTTTTTTCTCCTCCAGTAACAGCCTGACCTCTACTGCACAAGCGCTCAGAACACAGCATCCTCTTATAGCAACACATCACACCTGGAGGGAGGTCCACCTGAGGGACTTTGGGCACCTACGGGTGACGGCACAGCAAAGTGTGGCTCTTCTGAGGTTACTTCTGTGCTCTACAGGTGGTGCAGCCCCAAAGGGCAGCTGGGTTTGAAGTGAAGATCAAAAGCTACTCAGCTTCTAGCTAAAGTGCACTGGAGCGTGTGAAGGCAGATTTTCAGAGATAGTTCAGGTGAAGGCTGGGAAAAAGTTCACCTCAATAAAGAACTGCTCTGCAGAGGTGTAAAATAAATAAAAACCAAGAGAAGTTGAAACATCTGACCTAAGAATGAATCCCTCCAAATGTCGAGCTCCTAAAACCTGAGAAAAAGGTCTCATGAGCAAAAGAGAGGAAATTTCTTGCTGTAATCTCTGCAGCAGAGAGGAAAAACTTATCTCAGCATATACATGAGGATGCCTCCCCCCTAAAAGAATGTACAAACAGTAGAACTGTTCTTTACAGATGTTTTATAAGTTAGGTTGTGCTTAAACAGTGCTTAGTGCCTAAACTTGTGTGCAGTCTTTGTGAGAGAAGAACATGTCTTTAGCCTCATCCTCACCCCAGCTTTCACTATTTTGGAAAATCATCCCGTCTCTTCAGCACGGGTCACTTTATGCCAACACATGCTTCAGCCTCGCTTGCCACTGTCCCTTAAGCAGAGAGGCTGCAATGCCATATAGGTTTGTCCCCCCTCGCCCCTGACAGATTTTTTCTCTTCTCCCTGTGGTTCCTTCGGCACAGTTTCCGTCAGAGGTATGTGCAGCTGTCACCTCAAGGAGAAAAGAAAACTTTCAGGGCAGCAGCGTGCCATGCTCTTACTTCGGCAGCTCACTCCAGCCGACTGCCCTTTCCCACCTCCCTCCCATCCTCAGTCCATCACTGGAAACCCGGAGGCTTCCCCGGGGGCTCCAGCCAGATCCCAGCCCAAGCTGCAGGGAAGCGGCGTGAAATGCGGTCACGCGCAGGGAACACCCACTCTCGCGCGGTGCCGTGAGTGCAGCCGTACCATCCAGGCTCTGCTGGGGCTGGCCCACCGCCCGTGTTACGGGGCAGGCGAGTAACCCATGTTCTGCATTTTGCAAATATATTTTTACAACCTTGGCAAACCGAACGCAGGGAACACAAATATGCCCATTATATTTGATGGCTTGCATATGACAGATTGTCTCCTTTCAGTCAAAATACTGAATCGATTATCTTCTGGCACTGGTACAATTTTTCACATAAATATCAATAGTGCTCAAAAGAAATCTTGGGTGCTCTCTGACAACTTAGCACAATTAGAAAAATGTATTGGGTAACAGAGAAGAAAGAAAAACTATGACTGAGATGTAGTATTCCTGCCCATTGTTAACTGCTGAATATCTTAAAAGCGGTTAAGACGTTTAAGTGGCAATGTTCTGTCAATTATATCTTAATCCTACTCAGCTTGATGTACAAAGAGCAGTATATCCTCCCTTGCCTCCTGCCTCATGTTACAGTATGTCAGCCCATGTGCGCTCCTCCTGCCTACACACAAGGGCCGACTGGCGTTCTCAACACCTCTTGACGCACTGCCAAGCTTTTGATGTAAGTAAAATTGCTCTGAATCTGTTTGATCCTTTGAAGACGCTTCTTCAGTTGTTATCCTGCCAAATCGCAGACCTGCGGAATAACCTGTCAAACCTAGAAAAAATCATTTTGGGGGGGAAGAGATCAGGATAACTAAGGCCACCATGCTGAGCCTATGAAACAGGCAGTTTGGTGGGGGAGCAAGAATGAAATAAATAACTGTATGCATTTGGGCACATTGGTTTAGATCCGCTGGAACTCGTTTCACATTTGTTAGGAATGTGGTAACATTAACAACACAGAGCAGAAGCCCTAAGGTGGGGGAAACATCATAAACATGGAAACTCATGTAGAGCAAAACTACTCCTTCCCTCACCCAGAGCTGCACACCAGGTGAGGGATGTGACAGCAGTCTCCCTTCCAGCTGCAACGTGCAGTGAACTGGGCTGCTACCTTCAGCGTGACCGTATCTGAATGAACTCACACTGGAGAACTGTAGGAAAAAGCTGATTCATGAGATTCAGAAACTGGATGAAATTCATTTTGGGAAGATTCTCTGAAGCTTATAAATCTCCAGTTAAATGTAAAAGTGTGAGGGAGGCAGCAGAATGGCCAGTGATATAACAATAAAGCATTAACCCGGGATGTGAGTGACACATGGTTAATCTTCTGCTGCAGAGAGGGATTTGAACCTCTTCTCTTGCACCTTGGGTGAGTGTCTTAAGCTCTGAACTGTGGTCTCAGAGAGCCAAAAAAAGAAAGTATTATTATATAGATTGGAACAACACTGTGGGAGGCAGCTACCTCAGGAACACCCTTTGGATGGAAGACCCCTGTGTAACTCAGGTATCACCAAGATTTGACTTCTACCTGCCCCATCCAAAGTTAGTACTGCAGCTCCGTGGAAAGCATCCGTCTCTCCCTGTTTTGAAGAACTTTCTTATTTATTCAAAAATTACTATCAAGTGGTTTCCTAGGGCAGGGAAACACTTTTGCAGTTTGCTCTAGACCCTGTGCTAGCAAGGATGGATGTCTCTCTACCACGAACACTTTTTGGTCAGCCTGCTCACTCCCAGGGAGGGATCTACGACACTGAAAGCAAAGCCAAATTTTCTGACAGTTCGGAGGCACCTGATTCAGTCCAAACCGGCAATCTGAAGCAAGCTCTGAAAGAACTGGTTAATACTGCCAGATGTGAAGACCTGCTGTTTGCATTTCACCCCAAGCTTTACAAATGCAACCGTCCCAGCAATATTTTTATAGAATAGAGACTGGACCTGAAAAACTGAGTCATATTCAGTTATGTATGACCAGCACATAAAACGATGAGTTAGTAGCAGAAATCACATGAGTCTTAGCTATATCCAAAAATGACTTAATAAGCCAATTGCTTACTCATGCTCTTGTCACCTCCCAAAGAGGCAGGCAGGACAGGGTGATAAGTACATACAAAAAAAAATCAGCCTGCAGCCAAAGGGCAGCAGGGACCAGCTATGCAGCACTGCCAGCTTTGCTGCCAGCAGATTACCACAAGAGGCAGTGCTAAGAAGGATGAGCTCCTGAAGTTTCCTACAAGCTCCCTTTTCTGTGACCTATATTGGAAGGTCATCCTATACTGGACTTCTTGGACAGTATCACAGGCTTAGGAGAGCAGCCAGTTGGAAGACGAAGTGGAAAACCTGCCTTGAAAAATAATCACTGACTAATTTTATGTCACGAGTATCTGAGGCTAAGAAAACACATTTAGATGTCCTCACTGTACAATTTGGTTCCATGGTGATACAAAGCACACTGTCTGGTTAAGAAACCTGAAGTGGAAGGCTCTGATATCATGTCAGGTGAGAGACTTGGAGATATGGGACAAACTAGTGTAGCTCCTTCCCCTCCAAACACCACACCTGGCCATAGACAGTGTCAGGATGGATGCAGAGGCATCAGCCTGTTGTTCGGGAGTGTCATGCCAGTGGCGTGATACTCAGCTGCTCTCCAGCCAGCGCCTCTCTCTTGCTTCAGGATCTCATTCCAAACTGGCTTCTAGGCCCGAGATGGCACAGGTCTGAGGTGCTGGCACTATGCTGGGGATGCATGTGATGGGGCTGAAAGGGGCAGTCATAGGCTTGTTTTTGCAAGAAACTCGACATGTCTGAGTGTATGAAGCCCTGATTATCTGTGTTGACACCATGGGCCAAATTTTCCTTTCTCTACACATACTGCCTACCACAGGTCTTTTTGGTCTGCTCCTTGTCCCAAAGCAGGATGGATTTATGCAGAAAAAGGATTTCTGTACGTAACTCCATCAGTTGATAAAGCACTTCGGGGATCCTATGGGACAAAGAGTGCCACATAAACAGGGTGCAGTTACTGTTTATTACCATAGCAGAATTGTTCCATACCCTCTTGAAAGTTAAAACAAATGGAAAATTCTGCATAACAGTCCAGCTCTGAGAGAAACTGATGGGAAATAGTCACGGACTGTTACTGAGCTTGGATCAACTTTTATTTATCTACAGACTCTCCATGAAGACTTCGTCTTTTAGCTGAATGGGTATAACTGGTTTTCAGGCCAATACGACGTGCTGAGCATCCATCCCCCAGTCAAAACAAAGGCCCAATTTTTTTTTACGCAAAAATCTAGCCGTAATATTTCTCTATGATTCACAAAGTTGCTTTAATTTGTTATAATGCAAGGCCTGTCCCTGCTCTGACTTGATGGGACCAGCTTTGGAGTCTTTGATGTCAAAGGCCTTGAAAGCCCCATTTCACAGATGAGCCAGCTTTGCATAAATAAACAAAGTGACCTCTGAACTGGAGCCTGAGACCTGAGCACACTTCAAAGCACTGGGGGAGGTGATGGGGGGAGCGACGGGGAATGAAGTGATCAGCATGCATCATTAAGGCAGCCCCCCCCCGCTCAATGCTGCTGCCGAACAAGGGGTGTAAATAAAAGGAGGGAGGCAAGCAAGGAGGGAGTGAAATGAGGGGGAAAGTGATGTAATCCAGTCAGGCTTGAACAATTATAATGAGGCCTTCTCCCATGGATGAACGAAAGAGATCTCTGAACTCCAGCTTTAAGAGCTGACTCTCGCATTTACCCAGATGCATCATATTTGTACATCATATTTGCACCCCAATGTCCTTCACTGCTGTAGACATCCAGTGAGCGACAAAACACAAGTTGCTTGTGGGAGGTGGGTCTTGGGACTTCCTAGGAGTTAAATCAGAATTTGCTCTACTGAGCTTAACCAGTAAAACTTAGACCAGGAAGTAACTGGACTTATTTTTCAGTAATCCTGATGGTGCAGAAGATAGATGATGAGCAACACACGTGGAAGTAAGCACAATCTGAAAAAGTAGATCTCTGCAGTTTATTTCAGATGAATTCAGGATTTCCTGTAATACCTGCTGCATTTTAAGGGGAAACACAAGGGAAAGATCATTCTGTACTTTGTTTTAGGAAGTTGTCTGCTATCCCAGCGGTTCACCTGATGCCTGGATCAATAGTCCATGAGGTATATATGTAGGCAGGCAGTAACAAGTTTATCACTGGGTTTGCAGGGATTAAGGCACTTGTTTTCCCTAGATCTCCTTAACATGGATTAACACTCCAGGTTTCACTAGAATTTCAGCGGATATTAAGTCCCAATGGCCAGCAAAACACATTGGCTAGTGCATGAATTTTCATCTGAAAGCTGCCACTGCCAGCTGCCAGGATTTTGTTGTTTGTCTTGTGATATTTGGGGTGTTTCTGGAGGATCTTGATCCTGGCAGGTGACTATTCGAGACTATCTCTTCTTTTTTTTTGTGATTGAATAATAATTTTTAACATCTGTGATAGTAAAGAAGAACTCTTTACTATCTTTACTCTTTATTCTTTAGGATGTATTTACAAATACATCCTAAAAGCTTGGTGGAAAAAGAATAAAACACTCATTTTTGAGGTCTTGTGATTCTTCAGCTTGTTTCATGGTTTTGCAAGGTCTGAATTATGACTTCAGGACCCTTGGGACTGGTGATCCATAGATGAATCCCAAGGCTGATTTGAAATAATGAAAAATATTAAGATGCAAAGTCTGCATTTTGACTAAGTCTGAATTTCCTTCCATCACTGAGGTTTGATTTAGTAAGTCTCCTTTTTGAACCATCCTTTCTGCCAGAGTCAGACAAGACAAAACTCCAATGAACTCATCCCCCTAACACAAAGCTAGTTTAAATCTTAGATACTATTTTGAATGTTTTTCGTAGTTCCTCCATCAATCTTTCATCCCATGCTCACCATTCCTTAACCTGCCTACTATATTTACAGTGTTGCCTACTGTATTAACTATGCTGATGCTATGAAAAGACAGGAAATGTGTTTAGAATTTATTTGGAAGGACATAGTGAAAGGAAAGGGATCAGGAATATTTGGAGGGAAAAAAAAAAAACTCATGAAGAAAACCCCCTCTCCTTGGGCCTGGCCAACAAAACCCCTCAAGATGAGGGGTCAGAGGAGCACATAGCCAAAGAACACTCTACTTTTCTCAAAAAAAAAAAAAACCCAAACAAACAAAAAACCCCAATCAAAACCAACCAACCAAAACCAGCACAAACTAAAATATTACTGGCAGAGAATTTCCCTCTATAACAAGCACTGAAGACTTTACTGCCTACTGCCTTTGCCTCCAGTTGGGCCAAAACCAACCAGAGGTATTGATACTGGAATTTCCTGAAAATAAAAATAAAAATAAATATTGTTCGTGTTAGTGGCTTATTTAGTATTTTCAGCTCTGGCCATTTTCATCAGAACTTCCATGCAAAAAAATGTTCATGGATTTCACTTCAGCCTCAGCACTGGGAATCTCTCTCTAAGCAGGATGCTTTGCAAAAGAAAACTGTGCAATACATTTGCCTCCTGAAACTCTGGAGAGGCTCCACAGTCTACAGACCAAAGCCCTGGCTAGGTAGTGGAGAAACAAGACTTCCGTCCCTAGCTAGATTGGTAACTCACATTTTTAAAATATGATGATGTTCAGGCCCATCCTATTACCTGTAGATTATAAAGCCATTAATTGATGATTATTGCTGCATCTCACATCTCCACACCAAGATGAACACGTATGAGAGGTGACTGCTTTAACACCGAAGAAGACTTAGCTCCCTTCGATAGAATGAAGGACTATGGGGTAGCATAGACATATAAGAGCCAGTTTCTTTTACGGGCTGGTAACGAACCAGCTCCAGCGGCACAGGCAAACCAGTTCTACTTCTCTGAACAGTTTTAGCAGCCCAAAGAGAATCTAATACTGCTGTGCATGAGCTGCTACCAGCACCTGAGATAACTCTTTTACCAACAATTCCTTCTTAATACTGCAGTCTCTGATGGGAGCCCAACATAGTCATACCCCTGCTTCGTACTCTTGTGGACCACTAAAGAATGCTGTGGTTTATTGCTTGGGCTTGATTTAAAAACTTTGGTTTGGAAAGAGATCACATATTTCCTCAGTAAAATAAATGTGTAAAGTGGAGAGATAGAACTTCAGAACAGGGGGCTACTTGAGGCATATAAATGGATTAATGCACAAATTATGAGGTAGAAAATGAGAGTATTTAAATTGAACACACATGAAAGCTTACCAACAGGGGTAGCTTCCAGACTACGGAATAGTCACCCAGAAGAAGAGAAAGAAGCTGTATCTCCCTCAGTGTTTGGAAGGTCTGAAACTATAATGGTCTGAACTAGAGCTGGTTGAAGTAGAGATTTTGGAATTCCATTTACCAAAGTTGCCTCATCTAGTTCCTGAAGAGAGCTGTAGTAACTCCTTCACAGGTACTGTGAATATGGCATAACTGTACGATCAATAAGAATGAAAAAGCACAACAGAAAAGGACATTCATGAAAAAGGAGTCCTCAACGATCCATTAAAAAAATCCCTATTGGCGATATCTATACAGAGGAACTTTGGAGCTTTTCTGAGCTTCTGCTTGGAGATCTTCTGAGTCCATGAAGGATGAGACCTGTGCACACCATGTTCATCTCTCTCCTCCCCTTCTTTGTCCCCATGACTCTGTATCTGGTTCAGATCTGCACTTACTTTATAACTCTTTCTCCCTCTCCTTCCCCAACCACTTTCCATAAAGCTGTGGAGGGAGAAGCCTTCCTGAGTGTTTAGTTCTCTCCTTGCTCGTTGTGGTCTATTGCTACCCACAGAGCTCACAAAATCATCTGAGACACATTCTCAGTCATGGCACATCTGCACATGGGGATGCTCCATCTCCTGCTGTAACCACACAAAGAACCACAAGTAGAAATGTCTGGAGCATTTCACTGAACCACTGCAATTCCCTGGCCTACCATTATAACAATTACATTACAAAGGCAATCACAGGCCTTCTGCCATGCTGACTCCTCCAGACACCAGGATCTCCTGCCTGCCTTCAGGCCTCCATTCCACAGGGGGCAAGAAAACAACTCTTCCTTCTTTGTTGTTGTTGTTGAGGTTACTTTTTTTTGTCAGCATGCTCTAGCACACCCAGACAGCACTCCGAAGAGCTCTGCGCCACAGGCACCAGTCTGAGGTTACATTCTTTGTCTACTACTGGGGAGGATGAAAAGGAGAAGAAATCAGAGAACAAGATGAGTGGTTAGGCTTCTGCCTTGTCACCAGCACTTCCTGAGAATTAAATAGTAGCACCAAAAAGACAGCAATTGCCCATCAGCTGTTCCAGAACTTGAACAAATCAATAGTATTTCCCAGTATTTTTTAATTGTTACTTGCACAATGGTAGTATCAATGATTTCTTAGAGACAGGTTCCCAGTATATTAGACATCGTTTATACATAGCACAAAAGATTTACTCTGTTCAAAGAGTTTACTGCCTGGGAAGTGCAAGCACAGAGTGGATGTAATATGTATTAAGGTTCCTCAAGAAAGACATTTTTTAGCATCCATCCATTTTGGCCTGGTGAGGGAATTATAAGGGTCTTGTACTCTTACAGAGTTGAGAAGCAAAGCTTCATTTATCGTGCCAATCAGCCTATCTGTGTTAATAACAATTCAATTGCATTTATTATTTATAATAATAAATCACTAGTTACTTATAGTAAGTTTATAAACATTAGGAAGAATTACGTGACTTTAATTGTTATCTGACAAATAAAGATGTTGAAATAGTCCTTACTTCATAAACCTAACTCTAGCGCCCAAGTTAGGAGTGAGAATGAAAAGGTCAGATTGACATCTACCTCTCTTCCCTGACTGCAAAAGGGATGATGGAGGGGGTCTCAGCCATGTAGAGTGGGTGCCAAAAGCGAGGTGGTATGAACACTCCACCCAAGAACATAGGCCAAAATTCCATCTTCAACAATCCTAAATTGCTTAGGGTTGAGGGAGGGAGGCATGCCACTGAAAGGACTAACGAAAGGTTAATGATAAGAAGAAGATTACAGCACAGCCGAGGATAAAACTGATAAGACCTGGCTCTCAGCCTTCTATTTTAACCACTACACAGCTGCTGTTCCCCATAAAGTTATACCTCTATCACTCCTCTTCCTAGTAGCTCTGATCAATGTTTATTATTTCCTTCACTGACATGTGTAGGAACATCACTGGGACACGTTCTATCTCCCTGAATGTTCACATGGTCAAAATAGCCAGCACAAAGAAATTTCCAGAGGGGCTGGAAGGAAAGAGAGGTCACGTCAGTGATTGAGTACAAGAATTATTTTTGGATGGAGTTTATAATCAAACAAAAATAATCAATCCTACAATCCTTCCAAACACTGAGTTAATTCCTTAGTGTGGAATTACCCAATCCATCATGATGAACTGGGAATTGCAGTACTGGACTTTACAGACAGGAATCTGGATCCAGCTGTTTCTTCATCACTAGCATGAAAATTATTGAAACGTTCTTTATGGGCCTACATATTTCATAGTCTTCTGGTAGAAAAGTAAAAATATCTCCTGTGGAAGGAAATGAAACATCCTGTGCAGTATGACAATTACCAAATTAAGCAAACTCTCGGAGAGGACTGCTGCTTAACATTTTAATGGGAGAAGTGAGCCCCATGTGTGTTTGCTTGAGGCAAAAAGTCACACCTCATGAAGATCCATCATTAGCCTATTGTGTTTTAACTTTGTTTTCAAGAAATAACAGCACCTATAAGTGGTAAAAGTGCTAAGAAATTGAGAGAGGATGACGGTTTTTAATTGGACATTACAGAACATATAAAAATCTCAGTGTCTAAGATGTTAGTTACATTCAGTAAGGCACAAAATGTTTTTAGGGAATCTTTCCTCTCAGATTTCAGAAGTAAAGAGATTTCAGAAAACAGTCCATATATGTAATAAATAGGGGTTTTTTTTTAAATATATTATTTGCAGCTGTCAGCGCCTCAACAGCCACCAATGTATGACTATATACTCAAATATCTTTTGATAAACAGACTTCCTAAAGGACAGGTAAAGCTCTAAGACAGAAAGCACAGAAAAGGCATTTGAAAAGGTAGAGGACAAGCAAATTTTAGCTTACTTTTTTTTTAACTTAGATTTATCTTTTCTTAACAAACTGATACACAGTAGTGTAATAGCAATATGGCAGTGGTGTAGTCTCTCTGACCACTATACTTTATAGCATAAGAAGCTAAAAAAATTGAGGTTTAGGAGTCCAGTCATGAAAGGCAGAAATTAGCCTCAGTGTCTGATGATGTCAAGCCTTTCAACATTGCCCCCATATGCTGTTAAATACATAATTTTATCAGTGAAGTGTCATACACCTTCTACACAATGTTCAATGAATGATACATATATCTCTGGATCATTGTCAGACTAAGAATAAACTGGTTTAAGTAGTAAAATGTTACCACTTTCACAATTCTGTCCAACAGCTCTGGACAAGTGGCAATTTTGTTGGCTCCCAAAACAGACAGAATACTTGGCACCCTACCTTACATGAGGATTACAGTATATTACACGGAATAATATGGGCCTACGTCTTGCCAAAATTAAACCTAACCTAATTACTTGGAGTAAATTATAGCTTTCCATGTGGGGTAAAACACAAATTGTAAAAATGGTTGCTCCCCAATTAAGTATATAATCCCAATCCTGTCATTACAAATTTCTAAAACACACTTCAAAACAATGACTAGTGTAGTATAGTCATTCCTGTGGGATGGAATTACGTTCTCTTGTGTTTTTTGTGTTGTTTTTTTTTAAAAAAAAGAAATGGCTGTCCTAGCACGTGACCAGCAGTACACGAGAACAACAACCAATGTAGGAGCAGAAAGGACCAGAGACAGAAGCTACCTAAGAAAACATGTGAAACCCAAGATTATTTTAGGTAGAATTCAACAGCTTTTGGGTGCTCAGTCGCAGAGTCACTGCATATTTTGGAGAGTGAGGGTACAGCGATCCCCAACATCCAGAACTCTCTACAGTTAGAGACGCAACGCACCCCACGTTAGTGCACTTCACACCTTGAACCTCTTTCAAAGGCCTCACTGAGACGAAGAAGGAGTGGCAGAGAGTCTGCATGAGTGACACTGTTTGCAGACCAGGAACAAAGGCACGGGGACCATACAAAAGCATTGAGAAGACAGAGCAGAGCTGCAATTTGAACTCAGTGTCAATGAACCAGAGCTAGCTAACTCCTAACCAGTTAGCTGTCACCTGTGACCTTGCCCAGGCAACCCATAAACAATTTTTTCCAAGAAGTATTTCACCTTCTTTGATATTTAGATGCTAAAGCAGGTGCAGTTTATTAGCTTTCTATGCGAGTTACCCCATCAGGACTGCTCTTGGAGAGCACTGGAAGCCACAGTGTGCACCAAGGGTGCAAATGGGAACATTTAAGTCCTCTGTTCAAAATACAGAGAATATATCTCAGTATTATCTGTGGGGGGAAAATATTTTAGTTTTTACTATTAATCAATGCTTTATCCAAAACTCCTAGATACTTACTCTAACGAGCACTGCAGTTACACACCTTATTTTTTACCGTGATAATGTATACTATTATTAATACACTCCTATGAATATTGCATGCAGAATGTATCCCACACGCTGTTGGCTATTTTAAACAACAGATGTGAGAGGGATTTAAATGCCAATTTTAAAACTGTGCAGTTGATTAAAATCCTGTGAGCCATTCATAGATTGCCAGAAATTCTATTTACATGTATTCCTCTCATGTAAAATACTTCAGGGAATACTCTAGACCCTGGCATATGGTTTAGAATGATGCTAACCGATGTTGGAGATGCCACACAGACAACAGGATATATTATCCGGTTACATCTGTGTGTAAAATGCTTTGAGATTTTTTTGATGGAAGGAGTTACGAATGTGTAAGGCTGAGATGCTACATTTATGTCCCTCTAAATCATGCTCACAGATAACAAGCAGTTAGAGCCCCATCAATGCAAAAACAAGCACTTTTATGAATGCATTTCATTGTATCCATGTGCTGTTATCCTCCAGGGTAATTATGACTTGTGGGTGAACCTTGAAAAATTGCAGACGATCAGCTTAAAAGAGGAACTCCACTGCCAAAATGCATCCAAACCTTGAAAAGAGAAACCTTGTGAGAATAGCCTGCACACGGTTAGATTGCAGCGCGCTCAGGGCTTACTCTTCTCTTCTTCTGACACCGGGGAAACCCCTGTCCGTGCCACAAATCTGACTGACTTCAACTTCTGCATCTGCAGCCTGACAAATCCCACGGGCCCGAAACTCCCACGCTCTATAGCAGAGGCCCTGCCTGACAGATTACATGCAAATGTTACAAATACATCATAGGTTATAGCGGAGGAATGTTCACAGTCCTGTAGACGCATTTGGGAGAAAAGATTCAGCAAGACCCCTTGGTAAAGTCCCCATGGTAATACATCCTGAATGAAGAACTCCATCGTGTGAAAACATTCCTCTTACCTCCTTCTGTTTTCATTAATAATATTAAATTTCCTGCTTCTAGGGTATCTTTTTGTTTTAACAAGCACAGCTTTTTGTCTCATCTTCTAACAGATTGCACCACTGTAGTCCATTATTACTATTTATGCTGAAATCCTTTAAATAGACCAGGTATTCATATCCAAAATCAGCAATTTGCAAGACATAATCTCATATTGACCATGTTAATGTGACACCTGAGATGTGTTTTCTTTCAAGATGTAGGAGTCCAAATGGCTGAAAGTGTCAGAAATGGATGAAAAAAAAAAATAGTTTTTCTGCTTCAGAAGAATATATGCAGTTGATTCTGCAGTGCTCCTAAGTGACTTTTGGTGATTTTTTTCTTGACAAAGAGCCAACTAAAATTGAATCAAATTGTAATAGGCCAACAGTTTGAAATCACTAGAAAAAAAATTGAGAGAGTTTTTTTTTTTACTGCTTGAAATACCTCATTCTGGCTCAGAAATAATTAGGGGCAGATAAATTATCTGGTCTGTGATTTTCTCTGGCATATTATTTTACTCATGTCTTTCTTCCTCCTCTGTGGGGGGTGCTTGTGGTCATATTGTTCTTTTATTTACGGCTCACAGCCTTTTCAGTGGCAGCACGCACACCAAAGCGCAGACACAGAGCGGGAATGCAAATTCCTTGTGAGGTAACCAAGACGAGAAAAACGCCCCAGACCATGCCAAATCTTTACAAGAACAGCAGTTAAACGGAAAACTATACCCTTAAAAAAAAAACCAAAACCTGGGAAACAACAATGCTTAATTAGAATATCATGATTTGTATATTTATGAGCTTTAAATATAAGACCTGGTCCCCTATCGAAGCCTAATTGGTTCTTTTGAAATTCCCTTATAAAACAGCGCTCATATTATCCAGCTGATGCGTTCCCCTATTTATTTTGCTTGACTGTGACTTGCTTCCACTTTGAATCGGTCGCTCCCAGGACTACTCTCTGGCTCAGCTTTCAAGCTGATTTCTCTGACAAGCTGGCAGCAATAAAATAATTCATTCCAGAGGCTGAGAGAATCACCCGCAGCATATACTGCAAGTATCGTCTGGCAGCAGTACAGAGGCCTACGCAATGGGAAGCCTGGGGTAAACCCTGCGCTGGGACGCATGAATGCTGCGGGGAGGAGGAAAGGCTTCAGTAATCTGGCCAGGAATAAAGGCGGCATCATGGCAGTGGGATGGCAGGCACGCTGGAAAGAGGTTGCTCCGAAGAAGGCTCACTGAAAGGAGGAAGAAGCGACCAAGGAGAGGAATATTATGAATAAAACTGGAATTTCCAAGAGAAGAAGCAAGCCCCAGGATGAACTCTGCAACGTGGTGGAGGTTTTCAACCCGTGGGCTGCATATCCATGACCGCTTCTGAAGGCCCAGGGAAGATAATTGAGGAGGAGAAGCCAAACAGCAGTAGCCATGCTTTTGCAATGATTTGATATAGTTTTGTTTATATCTCTGCTGGAAACCCTAGGGATCCACAAGCTGAAAAAAAAAAAATTATTGTGCTCAACAATATGATGTTGGAAGTCTTGAAAGTATGAAATTCGGAAAAAGATGAAACAGTGGATTCATTCCTGTTTAAAAAAAAATGTAAACTCCTCAGAACCTAGCAAGAGCATGGGTTTTTGGATCATATCGGTGGCTTTTCAGAAGAAAAAAATAGGCTCAATACACTACATGTCCCTGCTGAAGTCACTGGATCTCTGAGCGCTCAAGGCAATCAGGATTCTCCCATATCAGCATGACGTGTAGTGAACTGGCCCAATATCTCACTGAACAATCGCCAGCCTGTTGCAAGGAAGCCTGATTACATATCCCCATGTACTTCCAAACCAGCCACATCTGGGCAGAGATTAGTCACTGTTTTCACAGTAAACCCTTGGACTAAGATCTGCTGTCTGATGCATTTCTGAGGGCTAGAGACCCCCACTACCCATTTGCCCTGAAACGTGTGTTAGGGCAGCCCCAGCTGAGTCCCACGTGCTCCCTTGGACTCCCATGGAGGGGGAAGCAAGTCAGGGTGATTTGGCAAGTCCCCTTTGAGACAACACAGCAGGGAAGCAGGCTTTAACTACCCTCGCTGTGCTCTTTGAGCACTCAAAAACTATACATTGGAAAACTATCAGCCTGCACATGAGTCTTCCTCAATTCGACATCTGCCTGGTGGAACAATAATTTGTTATCATTTCAAACTGCAAAAAGTCTCTTCTGCAAGACCTCCTCATAACAGAGAGATCTGGCCCTCCTGCACCACCCAGTTTGTTCGGCTCAGCGGGCAGATTTCCACTGCTTGCATTCAAACTTGCCCACATTGTCCTGGCCCAGTCTACATAAAGATCCCTAAGGATAGCCTGGCTAAGGTCAACTGGCTGACCTTCAGCTAGGATGGCTCTCCAGAGGAGCTCTCTAGAAGGTGATGTGTCACGTTGCCCCTTCACAAGAAAGAGCTAACGCAACCACACTGTCAGTACACCAGGGATGCAAAACAGACTCCATAACACGACATTCAATCACAAAGCCCCATATTGAAACCTTTCTATTGAATTGCCAGGCTGAAGTTGGCAGAATTTAGGATTATGTTTTAAATGAAGCAGAAAATTGCTTCTATTTTATTTCTAAGCTACACGTTACTCAAGTGACCAGATATTTGAAATGAAAACTGCATTGGAAACTTCCCAGAAGCCAAGATGTGGCATTAATTCTGCATAAAGCAGAGCAGAAGTCAGCTACCTCCTTTCTATATCATGAGTGGTTAGTTGGTGCCCAGCAGTCTTAAGAAGATTAAATTTCACCTTAATTTCAGAAGCCTTCTGCTCTGGCTATAAAAATGCTACAACTGCAATAATAATACAACTGACTGTAAAACTTCAATGTTTGGCTTGGATTAATAGCATTGCCACTTTATTCCACAGGGAAAGTAGCGCAGTGGGTCTTACGTGTTATCTTCTCCAGACAAGAAGGGTTAATTAGCTGTTATTCATTACAGTAATTGTGTTTTTGCTTGCTCAATGGAAAAATTACATTGTTTTCTGCTTTATAAACAATGGGTTAATCTTACCAAAAGAAAAAAAAAGATGACCTCTGAAAGCAATTTTTTTTCCATTAGCCCTTCTTAAAAAGGAAAAGCATAAAAAAGTGAAAAAAGCATTTTTAGTTACCGATTAAAAATTTAAAAAATTATTTGGAGACAGTAAAGCTGGGGAACACATACCCATCTCCACAGGTAAACACACCATCTGACCACTGTGGAGGACACAGCTCTCAGAAGAGACTTTCAGGCAGCTGTTATCTCAAAGCTATCAAAGGTCCTTCCCCTTCCTCGCCTTCAAAGAGGAAAAGCAGAGCAGACGGCTCGGAGAGCCAGGCTCTAGGCTCTGCTCTACTGCCAGGGAGGTGACCTTCCCTGCTGATGGCCCAGGACCTCAGCTGTGAAACTGGGAGCAATAGGTTCCCACCAACTGGGAGTAATATGAGGATAAATACAGCCAAATTGTGAGTCTCTCTGGTATGAGCATAGACGTAGAGAGACAGGCATGTTGTTTTAGTCAGTGTGTATAACTCACTTAAATTTACCATGCAGTTTCAACTTGCAATCCCATATTTCCTGTCCTAATCTCATATACAATGTGGGTTTTGTACTGCTAAACAGTCTCTCTGTGGTTGCTCCATGGTGATGGGCAAATTGATTCTTATACGAAAGGCCAGGCTCTGCTTTCAGATACATACACTGTTTCCACTGGTCTGAAATGGACGTAGCTGGTGCATTCAAGAACAGCAACTGGTGGAAGGACAAGGCATAGGTATAAGACACAAAGGATCTGATTGCTTCTCAGCTCTGCCCAATGCCTCTGAGTAAAAATGAGCAAGTTACTCCTCTTACTGCCTTAAATATTTACCCATGGTAATATTAATTCTGCCTTTTCTGCTGTTACTAACGTTATACGCTCTTTGGGCATGGGTTGCTCAACTGTCCACCAGTTGTGTAACCAGACCCTACTACAAGAAGTTAGTAATAACTAAGAGCAACATTGGTATTCCTGTAGAGGAAAAGCTAAATGCAAACTCCTTTTAACAACCTGTACAGCATGACAGCAACCTTACACAACTATCACTGGCCTGATCAAAGCACACTAAAGTCAATTAAAATGTTTCATTGGCTTCAAAGTAGAATGGATGACAAATATTAATGTTTAGGGCTGGATGTGAACAACATTGAAATACCCAATAACTTGAAACTGTTCTCTGATGGCATCTTCCTGAAGGGCTGAAGTGTTCTCCATCATATGTTAAGGGAATGTATCAATAAAACTAAAGCAATGCCACAGGGTAAAAAAGAAAAAAAAAAAAAAGCAATGGAAAGCACAAACTGTGGAAAGTCCCAGTAAAAGGAACAATACAAATTACTTAGGAAAAAAAAGCCTGGATAAAATTACCACCTTCATCCTTCAAAGTTTCTGCCTGAAACCAAGTCAAAATCACACCTTAGCTGCACCGGAGTGTTCCTGAACGGGAAGGTGAAATATCTAGTTAGCAGTAGCAACGCAAAGAGCGGCTGTGAAAGATGCAAAACCATCTGTTTAGTAACTTGTTGCCTTAGGACTACATATGCTATGTAGGTTATTTCTTCTTTGGTACCTGATTTGAGCTTTTTGAGCTTAACAAGCAGTAGGCCTTATGATAAATCCTGATCTATATACATAGTCAATGTCCCCATTGGCAATTTGTGCCAGAAAGACATTATTCTTAGGGAACAGTTATTACAACTGTTGCTTTAAAAATAAACTTTTTTTTCAAAATATGTTATTGCTTGTCTGCACACAGTAAAGAAGTAGACATTCATTTGTGCTTCTGTCATCTAAACAAAAGACAAGCTTCCAACATCATCCACCAAATCAGACAGGATACAAGGGAGCTCCCATGTGCTACTGGGAAAGGTACTGCTCCATGTAAGAGAAACACCACCCGGCCCCAAGTGTTTCTTTGCCCTTGTGATTTCTTAAAACAAGTCACTTATCTTTGCCATGGCCACAAAGCATATTTCTCAGGAATCTTTCCAACCCTCTTGTCTACAAGAGCTGAGGAAATGACAAATGCTTTGCCTTCAGCAAAGCCTTCAGCCTTCCCATGCAGGAATGGTGTGAAGCCACTCCAACATGGGCAATTCACCTGATAAAAGGGTGACAATCCTGCAACACAGACAAAGAGGCAAGGTTCCAGTGCAAAGAGATGAAATGCCGTTCGATTTGAAGTGAGCAGGCATCAACTAGTCTCAGAAAGGGGAGAATTTAATTGTCTAGACAGCCCTACCCCAGGCAAGGAGCGGGACTGGACATCTAGTGTAATACCTCCGTCCTTTGCCATTTCCCTAAGGTTAAAGATAAGTCAAAGGGTTGCCTTTTCCAGCAAAATCACTGCGTTTCACTGTGACCCTCAGCTGCTAGATTTTTTAATCACACATCCTCACTAAGATCAAGAACTGGTTATTAAAATGGCAGCAGCTATGAGTGAACACAGTTGAGAAGTGTAGCCTGAGAGGGAGGGGAGAGATGGCTTTTATGTGATACATTACTGCCTTTGAGCAAGGAAAACATAACTGGCAATAAATGACAATGAAAAGAAACAAGCTTATCAAATACTCAGCACTGAAAAAACTGTCGTTAAGAAGAAACCGATTGAAGTGTAGTGCATAATGACACATTTGAGCTTTACCCTGTGAAAAGCAAAGGAGATGCTCTTGGAAAATGATCTGAATGCCTCATAACTTACAGAACATAAAAGCAGAGACACCTGTAGTGCAAAGTCACAGCTGAGAATATTTTCAGTAGCAAAAACAGGCTCACAAATAGCAGGGTAGAAAAGAAGCTCCTTTTTCTTATGTCTCAACTGTTGCTACTCGCCATGAGAAGTAGATACGTGCCTTCTCCACTCCAGTCTAGCCAAGCAGGACAGCCCAGAGCCAAGTGAGCGCTCAGAGAGAAGTGGCCCACTAGTGAGAAATAAGCTACGTATTGAGACTTGCCTTAAATACATTGGGATAATCTAGCAGGTCTAAAGACTCTGATTCACAGTTCAAGCAAGGTAAGATTAGACAAATTCTACAGAAGCCAAAAAAAATAGCAGAAGAAAGCGAAAGAAACTAAAAGCCAGTGCATTTGCTCTAGAGGAAAGGCAGTTGTGTTGGCTGGCTGCAAAAGCAGTCTCTTTCTCCAAAAAATGTTTGCAAACAACTTTCTAGTACTGCAGAAAGGATTATTCTCTAATACTGCAGAAAGTATTAGCAATGTGAAGAAGTTCAAGACAAACCTTTCCCCCCCAAAAAAAACCCTCATCTCTATTATTAATAACTTCTTATCTTTCAAGAAGTTCTGCCCAGATTCAGATAACCCTGGAGTCCGGGAAAATAAATTCAAATCTACCTAAAAATGGGGCAGGTCAGACCTGACTGCTTGCCTGTATCAGGCTTACAGCACACACAGTAATTATCTGCACGTATTGCAATTTTCCCTTCCAGAGCTATGGGCATGGTGGGCTCCATCTGCGCGACGGTCTATCAGCACAAAATGCAGAGTGCTCCAGGAGAAGAGCGGAAGGATTATGCTACAAACAGTTCAGTAGTCTTCAAAAGCCTTCACTATGTTAATAGCCTTTAAAGTGACATTTCAGAGCACCAGTGGCACCTGGTCCAGCTGCTCGCGGCTCCGCTTCCATCGACACCCCTCGCTGCTCATCTCTCAAGCCCTCGGGCCAAGGTGAGGAGGGCTTGCGCCTGCCTACTCAGTGCTAAAATTTATTGGTTAGGCAAGAGGAGAGGACACAGGCTTCTCCTTCGGTTTCTTGTGCACATTCTCCTCTACAGCTGCTGAACGTAACTTTAGCAAACATCAAGGAGAACAGGAGGCTTTACTGAATTAAAATATTTAACATACTGGCTAGTCATCATTCCCTTTGAAACCAATACCCAGCTGGGATTTGACTTCATGAAGACTGCTACAGTCTTTCCATACCATGTCCCAAAAAAGTTCAGAAGGGAAGCACATTGTTGTGTACTTTATGCTGGCCCATAGAAAGATTGGGTTTGGAGTGCACATGCACACAAAAGCTTTTTATCTCCGGAGACCTAACCTTTGATAACTGACATTTCAAGCATTTTATTTTGCTCACTTAAGTAGCGCTATCAATAACTGCCTTTTGCTCTAAAGACAAACGTGGTCTGCTTTTCCAAGCAAAGGAAAACAAATTAAAGACTTAAAACACCCATCAGTTGTTCACTTTAGCAATTTGATCACTATCATTTTTTTTTTTTTTTTATTTCCAGAAGACCCTTCAGGCCAGATAGTAGTCACTCACCGCCTGCAACGCTGCACTTCAGTCCGCAGCATGTGTATTTTTTGAGAGCTTCAGTGAAATATGAGCAAGAGGCACAGATTAGAATCTGGCCTGGAATTATGGTTTGAACTCTACAAAAACGGATACAGCAGGTCAAATTCTCCTCTCGGTTACACCAGAGTAGCATTCCAATGAAGAACAGAAAATCCATGTTTTTAGCCCTTATTTTTTAGGTTATTTATACAACCCAGAATGATGGGGGAGGTTTTAGAAGGATTAAAATCATTTGTAAGAAATCCGTGGCAAGCTGCATGTATACAGCTCACTGGTACATCAGTCGAATGCTCGACGGAAGAATCAAAAAGGGCGTGGCTCTGTGTCATCTGGGAGAAGGCAGATAGGTCTCACTGCCTTGCAAGTCTTATGCCTCTCTGTGGCAATTCCTGGAGTCTGGCTGAGTTCACAGGAAGCTCTCCAGGGAGGAGAAATTTAGTTGCAGCAGCAGAGAGCTCAGCAGGGGCAATTTTACTCAAATACTCGGGATTCCTCAGTTATTCTGATTTACTCTAGCCATACGATAAGACACACAGACGTTCACACCACCATGGCTAGGTGGATGCTGCTCCTCATGATGTCTAGTCTAATTGCATCTGTCATCGCTCCATCCCACCGAAGACAGTGGTGGAGGAATACCCAAAAAAACAGTGAGAGGAACTTGACACTTACCTTGAAATGGGACGAACTGACGTAACCACAGTGGCAAAGAGTAACACCAAAAATGACCCTGTTCAATATAGTCTAGGGAGCACAAATGTGGGAGCAATGCAAGACATTCCTGATGGGCACGCAATAAAAGCAGCATTTGGAGCCCCAAACACGTGTACACACGAGTGGGGGCAACTCCCACTTGCACTCACGCACATGTGAGAAAGGGAATGGGGTGCATCCATCTCTGGTGCTGCTGCACTGGAGGTATTCAAAAGACAGCATTTGCCAGCCCTGCTCCTCTGCTTGCTTACCATATAGACACATCAGGGATAAATTTCACCCTGTGATTCTAAGCAGCTGGCCAAAACAATAAAAGTGCAATCTGTAAACGTGCTCAGACTTTTTTTTTTTCCCCAAAAGGTAATAACTTCCCCTTACATACACACATGCATATTGTTCAGAAATATTAGCCATTTCTCCCCTGCTCCAGTTCTGGTAAGTCAGGTAATTGAAGCTTCAAAGGAGAATCACGGTTTAATGGAGCTGTGCTTGCCAAAGAAGACAAAGGACTTTCATTAGATTTCTTCCAGCTTATTTACATGACTTATCTTTTCATAAATTCAACTTCCTTCCAAAGTTGATAATAAGGTGCCTTGAAAAAAAAAGAAATAAATGGAATGGTTTATTTTGTCGCAAGACAAGTGATTATTTTTGTGATAGAGTGTGTCTGGTGTAAAGTTCAAAAACAATGGAAGTAATAGTCCTCAGCAAAACACGTAACTGTTGCTGATAACAGCCTCCCAGGAAAAAACAGCATTTTTCAGAATTCTGCATAATAGCATTGACAAATACCTTCCAGGAGCAGCTGTCATGGTTAATTTCTGCTCTAAGATCTGAAACCAGGCATGGCTTTTCAATTAGATGTTATTTTTAACTTTTTTTTGCATTTTATTTCTTTTGCCTGAGTAGAGAATGGACATTTCCAAGACAGGAAAAGAACCATTAACATACTAGATGAAAATGTTTCCATGCATTTCAGTCCTTGTCATTCTGACTTGGTCACCAATATATCCAATTTCTCCACTATGGAGTCCTCAAAAAATCATGAGCATGCTGATGTTTTCCTAAACTGGCCTCTACAGTGAGGCAATGAGCCTTGTGAATATCGAGATTCTAGGGAAGGAAATACAGAAACAGAGCAACTGGATAATTTAAAATAATGATGGAAGTTACTTTCTAGGTAATAATTGACAAAAAAAAAATAGACAAGGTGATTTGCACTGCTTTGTCATTCAGCAGCTGCGATGCACGGAGAAGATTTACCCAAAATAACAGAAGGGGACAGATGATCAGAAGAAGGATGGAGCAAAGCATCCCTCTCTGCAGGGAGTCTGCTTCAACACTTAAATGGCTTCTTTATGGTTTGCATAAAGCCTTGACAAATTAGCACTGACCCAGGGCATCTGACAAATTAATCTGAGGGTCTACCCAGGTGAATTTATCCCAAATAACTACCACAGTTAAATCATGCCTTAACTGAATCTAAATTCTCTTGAGAAGCACTCAGTTCTGGCCCCAGGATTCCTGTTTCCAAACTTTTTCAATATCTATGTCAGCAAACAAATGGCTTCTACATTTGAGTTTCACTCAGCAAAAAATAATAAAGCCATATCATGAAATAAAAACAACGTTAAAGCAAAACTATGTGTGCAATAATTAAACAAAAATAAAAAGCTCCAGCATACTTGAGAGGCAATCTAAAAATAGTTTCCGAAGAGATACTGAACATTTCTAAAATTAAAAGCTGTCATAATAAGAGTATGTTGTAATAGCAAATCTTGCTGTAAAAAGTTCTGAGCCTTATGTGTGTGAACTAAAAGAAACTAAAGAAAGAATTTTTACAAGTCACTTGACTCAGTATTATGGTACATTAACCTTGATTTTTATTAGCGCTCAACATTTTTGCTTTTGGACCAGACAAAACCCCAATGAATACAAATATGGGGGTGGGGAGCAGAAAAATGGGAGGATTTGAGTTTGTAATCACTAAAAAAATGCAGTATGAGTTCTGTGCTAAAACCCGAGCGGGTTGTCATTTCATCTGACTGATTAGCTTCATCCATAATTAAACCCCAACTTTTCTCCCAACAGGCAATGAATCAAAACGTGCCTGGGAATTGTGCAGGAGGGACGGCCCAGGATGGGATGTGGGCTCCGGTTCAGGGCGCAGCTCAGCCTCACTCCATCGAGACCAGAATCCAGGACAAAAGTAACTTGTCAAAACATCCATTTCACTGACCACCTCTTATTCAGTGGAATATCACATGTTTGCAAATAAAGTTCCTAAAAATAAAAAGAGTAGCTGCTCTGCCTTTTCACTGATGGGAAAGGCAGATGTTGCCTGCAGCTCTATCCACCACAATTTTATTCTCAATTTACCTGCCACCCCCTGTTTTACGGCTCATGCTGCGGTAAGATACTGGAAGTCAGAGCTGCTGATTGCCAGTATGAACCTCATGCTGGCGTTTACAGTGCCTCATACCGGCAGCCTTTGCTGGAAAACACTTTGGAAAATATTGAGAAAGATTGTCCAGTCATTCCAGTGGGAACCCATGAGAGCTCTGAACTAACCTTGGCCAGAAAGGAAGTGAAAAAGGAAAAAAAAAGAAAACAAGTGAAGATAGCATTCCTGATAGCGCATTCAGCCTGTGCACCTAAATCCTGCCCTCAGATAGAAACGGGCGACATGGCTGCTAAACAAATGCTTGAGCAAATAATTTGGCACCTACGTTTCTAACCGCAGGTCACTACAAAGGAAACCATCTTTGCTGCCCTTTGCAGCACAGGAAAAGGTCATTTCCCAAAGATGCAGGGCCCCAGGGGTGCTCCGAGTGGGCCAGGAGACCCCAGAAGCACTTTGGCAGAGCAGGAAAGGCAGCATGGAGTAGCAGCAAAATCAGTTCATCTCAGCCTCTTCTTAATGCAACTGAGTCTTTCTGCAGCCTTCCAGGTATGACTAAAAGCTGCTTGTGTTTGACAGAATGAGATGCCAGTGGTGTGGCTGATGTCCCAGCCTTCCTCTCATCTCTCTCATTAGGAGTCTAACGATCTCGTGATCATCCCAGATTCACCTCATTTCATGGGTTTAAGCTATGAAGATGCCCTTTCCCACGCTGTGTTTGCACCCCTCCTGGATTAGGCACACCTTTACATTTGTCTGCAATCAAATGTCAGCATATTACCGTGGGACTTCTGTAAAATAAATATTTGAACTGTGATTTCTCCTAGTAACAGAGAGCTCCTGCACCGGTTTGTGAACACTGTTCTTCTACACTGTGTAAAATCACGAGTAAAGGGGCACATGCATTTTGAAGAAGTCAAACCGATTGCAGCAAACACACTGGCACTCAAAACCAGGAGACAGCAAAAAACCAGCAAAAAAAATTAGCCCAAATTTCTTTAGTCAAGCTGACACATGAGTTGTTCAGCTGTGGCTCATCTCCAGTGGAAATGCAGCACATGCTGGGTATTTCAGTGATGCAGTGAATGCAGTTAGCAGAGAAACGCAAGCCCGGAGAAACACATGACTGGTTTCACAGGAGGGGCAACACGGTCTCATCTCAGACAGACTCTTTCATCCTCAACCCACTTCCATCTAGCCAAGTATTTTTGAAAAATGCCTAAACTGCCTAATGGTCAGCTGTATATCCCCTTATCCATAGAGGTGTGCACACTGGTGTGCATTTACTGGCCAGGAAATCACAGCAGGGTACACACAGGTGAAAATAAACTGGAACCTATAACTTGATTTTTTTTTTTTTTTGCTCATAGTTGGAGGTATTTTTTCTTTAATCATTTGTGGCTCTTTCCTTAAGCTAAATTATTTGGATGCCTTTACGTATGCAGGCTGGCATGGCGAGGCAGTGAGACCGGACCTCTAGGCCCACCAAAACTCCCACTGCTCCAGAGGAAATAGCTCTGAGAGCATCTGTGCTTGGAGTTGGTTCCGGAATAACTAATTTGCTGTCAGCCCTATGGTGATACCCTTATTCCCGAGCTCTCAGACCAGATGAGGAATGAGTGGTGGGCTCAGACCCCTGGCAAGAGGGGTTTGCAATCCAGAATCGATGTCTAACAATGAAATTATCCCACGAAACCCTTTCCAGGATTTCCAAGCGTTAGTGCAAGGGAAGCAAAGTGGGCTCCCCAGATGGCTCTCTATGACAGCTAAACCTGCAGGAACTCTGCATTTGGTCGTATTCCCCTGAAAAAAAAAAGAACTATTCTGCTTGCAAAAGGAATGTTTCATAGAAGCAGCAGGAGGTAAATCCTGGAGCCTTAACTTGCCTGTTACAGTGGCCAACACTCAACCAAAATTCCTGCCAATGACGGAGGGAATTTTGCCTGTGCACAAAATTCACGTTTTGGCTCCAAGGGACTACCAATACCTTAAAAAAAAAAAAAAAAAAAGCCTTTCTGCCTCCAAAGCAGGAGCATTTGGGAATCAAGGGAAAGTCTGAAAGCTCCTAACGAAGGGAAACATTTCTATGGAGAAACTCCTTGCTGTGGGCAAATTAGGACTGGAAAAAATCAAAGCTCTGGAGGGTTTTATGCAACAGTAGCCAAAACCTTGAAAGAAAACATTGTTAAAGGTTCGTATTTTCTCTTTTCTTTTGGGAGACTGTTTCTTCTGGAGTGGCCTACATTCTCAGGCCTGAATGCTCCCAAATTAATTGGTTTGCATCCTCTTCCCTTCCCCCACGCCCTTTCTTTCTCTCTCTTTAGCTTAGTCCCAAGCCGGTGAAGTCTTGGCCGGGGCCCGTAATGAACTGGCAGAATGATAAAGAGATGCTGGGGCCGGAGGGAGGTGGGGGAGCAAAAGCCCGCTAATAAGACCAGGATCCCCTACTTACACCGTGCCCCACCGCAGGGAAGCCATTAAAGACCCGTAGAATAGAAGAGAAAAAGAAGAAAGTTCTTACAGAGAGACCTCCCCTCCCTGGGCCCTCTCCAGTACTTTTTCAGAACAGAGCCCTCGACACGGCTAATCCCTCCACCGCTTAATGAACTACAAGATTCCCTTTCACTCGGGACAAAAGTTTCTTTCCTTTCTCGGGCCTAATCGCAGACAAATGGTCCCCCCACCATGATGCCTGTTAAAAACCCATTCCCTTTTTTTTTTCCGAGGCTGCAAGGCAGGAGGAATGCCACTGGCAAGAACAGGTACCCTTGAAATGAGCTCCTTCTGCCCTTCTGAGAGATAAGTGGGAGATGACATGGGAGCTATAATGGAAAAAATATTTTCACAAGGCAGCATCTGTTGTTTCAGTGGATGCAGCCCCATTTTTGTTCCAGAATGCTTCTGTGCATCTGTCTATATCTTTTCTGTCAGTGAAACAATTACCTCCTGCCCGCCCTCTCTCTACACACACATATATTACTGGTAGGAATGCTGTGTGGCTGCACAATAAAGCTGCCGTAGCCTGTGCTGAGTTTTGTACGGACAACAGCTTACTGCAAGAAAGAGTTATCGGTTTGCTTCCAAAATGAAATAGTAGGCATGACTTCTACAATTTATTACTTCACAATGCGTGGGATGAGCTCAAATATTGCCTGTTCCATACAGGAAAAGGAAGATATGCTATCTAATTGAGTATAAAAAGGTTAGAGTATTCAGATTTTATTTCAGTACATAAATAATTATCCTTATTTCAGGATAATAAAGCATCAAAGTGTTTGCAGCTCTCACCTCTGCTGAGTAACAATGAAACTAGGCCATTTATTTTAGTGTTTAACTTTCCAAATCCAGTATGAATATTTCATCTTGGATGACTTTTCAGATGACGATTCAAAGTTGATTTCCTCAAGTTTATAAAATACAGTAGTACCAGAGCTGGGAATGTGCCAGATCTGCAAAGCCTCCCTCCAGAGCTACATCCTCCGTCTCACACTCCTGTGTGACAAGAAGATATACAGACTTTGAAGCAAGTAGGGACTGTTTGATCATTTAATCTGAACTCCCATCTAGTCAGTGCTGCTGTATTTGGCGAAAACATTTTCCAGGAAAGCTTCCAGAAATAAGCTGAAGACATCAAAAGATGGAAAATCCATCCTTTCCCTCGGCAGTTTGTCCCAAGGGTTTTCACCTCCACTGCCTGGCTAGTTTGTACCTTGCTTTTGTCCAGACTCACCTTTCAGCTCTCATATCAGCTTATGCCTTTCTTTCGCTAAATTAAAGAGCTGTTTAACATCCTGTATCTTCCGCCCATTAAATACTTGCACACTGCAATTAAGTCACCTCTCAATCTTCCTGTTGATAAGGTTTACAGCTGGAGTTCTTTAAATCTCTTTTTTTGTAAGGCCCTATCTGCATCCTGTCAACATTTTTGTGGCTTTTTATACAGCCTCCCGATATGCCAGTGTGCTTTTCAATGCATGGACCCTTTGGTTGTTTGCAACATCTCTCCGTGTCACCAATGCTGTTCACATGGCAAAACAACCTCCTGCTCCTGACAAATGAGACAACACTTCTCCAATGGCATCATTTATATCAATATACACTCATATGTAGCAAACAGAGATACTTAACATCCAAAAATGCCTTTCTGAACTTTCTGTGGGAATGGATACTGCTTTTTCTGCACCTGGACTGAGGGAAAAGGCAGACTAGTTTGTTTGCAAGACAATATTTAGCCACTGGATTTGACTACAAGGAAAGGGAGAAGGAAAAACTCCCAAACCTATCCCAGCACAGCACCTTGGGACACAGACTTCTCTCATGCTTCCATTATAAGGAAATGCTGGAGTTTGAATCCATGTCTTCATATCTAGTTATTTTATATTTTAGAAGGGGAAAAAAAAACCTTCATGTGGATTAAATGAGAAGCTGTAAATCAAATAAGTTTACATCAATGAGCAGGTCAAATAACATCCATAGTGTGTCTCCAGGGCACCACACATTCAGCATTTCCTTTCCTATTACAAACCATCACAGCAACAGTACATGCCATTTCCTAACAGGCCCCTGTGTAGATACTCAGAGTTTTGGGTCTGTCACCAGCAGCCCACAGAGGCTGTCTGGGGACTCGCAGACACGTTTTTCCCTGCAGGGCTCCCAGAAGCTCTTGTTCCTGCTCTGCCCTCCTACTACAAATTTCTGGATAAGTCCAACAAATGCAGAGGCAATAGAGAAAATGACAGGTAGGAACGCTAACACACCATGCAGAGATCTCACATCACTGTGCACTGCAGAGGAGGGAGAAGCGGAAACCCGCTGGCGTGAATAGCAGCTTTGTGGCTTTGAGCCCACCTTGAATCACCACATTTATCTAAAACAAGGGTGAAGATACACATTTGGACCAATGAGGCTTTAAACTGAACTAGTAACAGCTGCATAGAATCAGGAAGGCCAGGTTGGATGAGGCTCTGAGCAACCTGATCTGGTTGGAGATGTCCCTGCACCTTGCAGGGGCGTTGGACTAGATGACCTTTGAAGGTCCCTTCCCACCCAAACCATTCTATGATTCTATGTTTCTAAAGCTATTTCCCACTACTACACCACTGAATCAGGGCTCCGTTAGAAGAGGTTCTCCTCATTCAAGTGGCAGAGCCCCCCCCCAATATCTGAGTTTCTCCAGGCTTTTGCAAAAGTAGTGGGGAGCTTATCATCATGGACTTGCAGCAGGGTTCACACCACAGTCCAAGCGAATCTTTGTCAATGTCTGTAAAGTACCTGGGACGTGAGAAGTGACAAGTATTAGTACTTTCAACCACACATTTCTAACTCTCCAGAGCAGGCTCAGTTTCAAAGGGCTGGATTCGGTTCTTATTTCTCTCAATTTTGTCTGCCTATCAGTACTTGCAGGGTCAGACATGGGAGGAGGGGACTTCTACCCAGCAAATCAAGCAGCTACAAAACAAAAGGAATCCCGTTCAATTATTCCCAGCAAGCGGATTAAGCAATGAAAGCGACATACGAGTCCTTTGTGTGGTATTCTTGCAATTACGATCATTTTTTCTACATTACTAATATGCTACTAGAAATCAGACACCATGCCCAATAATGCGAAAACAAGACAAAAGAATGGAGCCAAGAAGGGGAAGAAACAGAGAGGAAAATGCAAAACTGTAAAGTATTCCTCTTAGCAAATGTTAAGTACCAGCAAGGGAACATTACAGCTGGGCCCCCAGTCTCACGCAGCAATGAACTGGGAGCAAAGCAGCAGATGGTGGTGCAGCAGATCAGAAATTGCTACCAACTGCCTGTCTGGAGAGCTTTGCCTGGGATTATGGACTTCAACGTAGAGCAAAAATCTGTAGCAAGAGGCATCGAAACGTAGGGATCCTTAAAACAGGCTCCAAGGAGATTTAATCTGCCCATGTGGACTCTACGCTGACAGTGTTGGAGACGGCAGACATAAAGGTTATGTGAATGTGTTACTAGAAAAAGTAACTAGATTGTGTTACTGTTGTGAATCAGTGCAGCCGCACCAGCACCAGCAGATCTCAGCCAAAATGTGCTCTCTGAGATTCAGGCTTCAGAAACCAGGCAAAACCAGATGAAGGTAATCACTTTGTGGTGGCCTTACAAAGGAGTGGGAATGCGAAAAAAAAACCACCAAGGTCTGTGTACATCCTAGAAGGGAACACTAAAAACTGATTGCTTGCTTGGTTTTTTTTTAAAGACCACTTACATACTCTGACCAGGTAGGGCTGAGCAGCTCTGACAGGTCTCATAGTCTTTCTGTGCCCTTTTGCAGAGCCCAGTGTGAAGCGTGGTGAACTCTATATCTCTCTGGTTTCTGGCCACAAGGTTCAACGTGCTAAGACTTCTAGTAGAGGAACTACCTGTGGTGGGAGAGTTTTGAGCGTACCAAAATGCTTATGCAGTGCTCCTTTCTGTGAAGATCAATCATTAACTCTCCTTTACTCTTCCATCCCCATTGTCTTCTGGATGCAATTGTAGAGTGATGCATCAGCATTTCCCACTGAAGTGCCATTACAGAGCAATATTTTTCTCCTAAAGTGATGATAAAAAGTGACATACAACATTTGAGGGATAATTTCTCTATTCCTCCCTCATGAAACCCCACCTGCAGTACTGTGTCCAGCTCTGGAGCCTCTGGCATAAGAAGGACGTGGATCTGTTGAAGGGAGTTCAGAGGAGACCACGAAGATGATCAGAGGACTCGAGCACCCCTGCTATAAGCACAGGCTGAGAGAGTTGGGGCTGCTCAGCCTGGAGAAGAGGAGGCTCTGGGGAGACCTTATAGCGGTCTTCCAGTACCTAAAAGGGGCCTACAGGAAAGATGGGGAGAAACTCTTTAGTAGGGCCTGTTGTGATATGATACAGGGTAATGGTTTTAATATAGAAGGAGGTAGATTCAGACTGGATATAAGGAAAAAATTCTTTACAATGAGGGTGGTAGAACATTGGAGCAGGTCACCCAGAGAGGTGGTGGATGCCCCATCTGTGGAAACATTCAAGGCCAGGTTGGACGGGGCTCTGAGCAACCTGATCTGGTTGAAGATGTCCCTGCTTCTTGCAGGGGGGTTGGACTAGATGGCCTTTAAAGGTCCCTTCTGACCCAAACCATTCTATGATTCTATGATTCTATTATCACCTTTACTGTTGGCTGCTTGGAATAGTAACTGCAGCACAGCTACTGAGAGCAGAGAGCATTGCAGCACTCTTTAGTGTGGAACAAGTGTCTAACAAACTATTTCATTCAGAATTTCATTCACAAGGTCATCCTCATGTGAAATGGTTCTAAATTACGTTCCTGTTAACTACCAGCACTACTGGAAAACTACTAGTTTATCAGAGCATCTCTAACTACAAGGTGACAAACAACACAACCAAAGAAAGCAAAGGAATTGACTTCAAACTTTACTGGATTTAGCCTTTCCCTTGTATGACCAGAGCTATTTTCCAGAACAACAGTCAGACGAAAGCTTGGGAGAAGGTCTACTGTATCAGGATAGGCAAATGTGCACGTATGCATATATTTATCCCTGCAGTCTTCCCAAGGACTCAAAGTGCCTTCTGCAGAGGGATACAGTTTCTTTACTGGGTGATGTCCAAGCATCATCTTCTGTCCTTGGATTTAACTAACGAAACATTCTGACAATAAACCACAGCAAGCCGCATGCTGCATCCATCATGCTGAACCAGTGTGTTTGCAGACGCATTTTTGAAAGCACATTTTCCTTGATAAGGCTGTAATTCGACTCAGAGGGTCAGTGCAATGTGCGCTAAATGGGATGGGAGAGTCCTTCACGGTATCATTCACATGGCCAAAGATCTGAAGCAAATCTATTAAACACATTATGTTATTCCAGATATTTAGCTGTGGAAACAAGATCAGGACCTGGCTTATGATCACAAGAAAAATGTCCCTATGACCTTTGTCTTTCGAGAGTGAGGGGAAAAATCTGCCACTTGAACATATGTAAGGTTTACTGATATAGATTTCAAACTGGACCAAAGAGGACCTAATGAGTGGGCCAAATGTTAAAGAAAATTAAATAAGTATTTTACATCAGTTGAGATTTGGGGCTCCAGTTGTCAGTCCAATCAAATGTTGACCTCTTTCTATTCCAGCATCTTTCAACCAAAGCAACACAGGATTCCCAGTCTCTCTTGGGAACGCAAAGCTCCAAGTAGCCTTGGAGTTTTACTATATAATATCTACATACGTATAGTTTAGAATTGCACCTTTGCTTCAGCATGACACCATTCAGTTTATGAGAATATATATTCATAAATTATTTTTAAAAAGGAGAAAGTGAATCTCCTCCCATAAATACTGCCCCACACTCATGAAGGAAGCCCAGTCCCTGTCATAGAGGGCAAATAACAGGAGGTGAAATACCTGCCTAGTTGAGCACTAACTCTTTAAAGTTACATTTGACACAAACAAAACAATTTCTGAGCACCTTAGTACAGGTGCTCAGAAAGCAGGCATTTTCACATTGTATCTGTCAATCAAATAAGATTTTGCTGGGAAATAAATAAAGCACACAGGCTGCCCTGCTAACTATTTTTTCGAGAAGCCTGGTTACATGAGCAGCAAGATGCGTCACTGTTTGCTGCCATGGGGGACAGTCGGTGGGTGAGATCCTGCTGGCGATACCATGCAGTGTATCCCACCGATACACACTGGGATCTGTGGGAAGGCAGTGGTCAGTGCCATTTCCACAAGGAATAAACCCTGATTAGACTGGCCAAGGCAAATGTTGGCCTGCTCTCCCGCCTGCCACAAAGGTCAGGGCTGGTGGGGCCAAGCCAAGTGCTGGCTGTCATTGCTGAACCCAAGCCATTCCCCACGCAGACAAGGCTCTGCTTTTCCAATACACAGCTATGGCCAGGCCTGGCAAACACGCTTCGTTGGTGATGCCAGGACTTTCACCTTGGCTTGGCTTCTCCCATTTGGATGGGAGTCATCTTCAGAGGCAGACAGGCTGACGCCTGATGAGGGCTGCCCTGCAGGCAGGACACGACCCCTCAGCAGTGACCACACCGTCATTCCCTTTTCTCTTGCCTCTGACTCCACACTCCAACCTTAGAGGCCAAACAGAGACGAGTCCTTGGTGCATGGGGTTGCTGGATCTACTCCTTGCTGCTCGGAAGATGAAGGCAAGAAAAGTGGTCGCCCCATTTGCTGCAAAGAACTTAAGCCTATAAAATAGCGGAGCTGGCAAAGTTACTTTTAAAGCCAATGCTCTTTGCAATGAAGGAAAAAGAAATCTGTTAAACTAAAACCCCAATTATAATGGTCTTTTCACATCAAAAGAGAATTTAGTAGCTTTGTTGCTTTCACAATAATAATAATAATAAAGAATCACTTCTCAGGAGACACAAATTAAATATTTGTCTTCTTTGCCGACAGAAAGGGTGAGGTTCCTCTCATCTGCTACACAATTCGTGTGCACGCCCCTCATGTAACACTACCCCTCTCCGCCATCAAAGCGGTGTGGGTAGAATCACTGCCCCTACTTGCTCTGCTTACAAGCCTTGCCTTAGAAGACAGGTCTCCCTTCAGAGATGGATTTTACCGTCAAATCCCTCTTTTCAATGCCCCACCCACCACACAAGATCACAAAGAAAGGGAATTGTTTAAATACAAAACCACAACTGTTTGATCACAGCAGTGTTATCACTTGAAAATACTGCAGAATGTTTCAAATCTCCAGGTATTCACATAAGAAATAGTTAATCGCTGCACGTCATAACAACATATTGTTCCCTCTTCACCAAAGAGAGTTGACTTAAACTCAGAAAATGAGAATGGCACTTGAACTAAATTGAACTAAATGAACTAAAAAAGAAAGATGGAAAAATTTAGGAAAGAAATGTACAAAATATCTTGAAATAAATAACTGCATGGCTATGGCCCAGTGACCTTACAAAGATGCATGTTAAAAGTGTGCAAAAACAACTAATACAGAGCTCTTGAGACAACTTTGAGAACAGAACAAACTGAAGAGCACAGAAAAATGTAAAATTTCTGCTCTATGGAAAATATTGACATTTCAACATTTGCTTTATAACCTGGGTCTAAATTATTGACACCTTTCAATATTTGTCTAGTGGACCAAAACATGATGTTTCATTTTCATGTCAAATCCAAGCAAAACATGCTAATATTCTCAAAAATTACACATCTCATTGTGATGTATTCAAAAAGCCCGAAATGCTTAATTTCTCATTATGTTGCCACTAGACTGTCTTCTTCTCCTCTTGCACATTGCCTTATGGGAGCTGTAGTTGCTGGCCGTACTTCAACTTCTAATAGGTACACAGAATGACTGACTCTTGTGATGGATCAAACAAGTTTGGACAAGACATACAGGTATGGTACTACAAAAATAGCCCATGGGAAAGAATGTAAGACTAAAGTATAACTGCTAGAAGGTGCTTGCTGCATTAATAGAAGCAACTTAATACCTTATTGAACTGACTCAAAACAAAAGTAAGTTGAGTCACATTCAATAAAACAAAATATTTTAATTTGAATCATGCATACTCAAATAAAATTTCTTTGGTATTTTCCTAACAGATGAACTGATATTTTTGGCATAATCAGAAGTTTTCTGAATTAATGGATTTATAATTTTATGGAAATTCCATTTTCCATTAGAAAACGCCTCCGGGAAAAAAGTTTCCAAGTATCTTTCAGAAATGCTGTTGGTTGAGGCAGCAATCATCCTTCTGTTCATTGTACACTGGTGAGCATAATAGGGTCCTAGTTTGTGTTGGGGCTCTTAGATGTTACCTTGTTAACAATATCATTAAATACTACAAGAAATACAATCCTATTGTCTTGTTTTGCAACAGCTTTTTTGGTTTCTTGTGGCGTACTTCTTTCCTCTCCAAGCCATAAGTCAATTATACATTCATGAAGTTTCTTGCATTGCCATATAAAGAACTTGTTCTTGGATTATGAAAGAAGCTGGCAAGGCTTATTACCCCTGGCAAAACTTTACTGAATGTGGCTCAAATGCCAAATTTACTATGAAAACACTCAGAAGAGAAGCCTTACATTTCTTGCACTTCACCAGCACACCACCAAATAGGTCTTCTCCTGCTACTAGCAATTCACAGGCAGGTGAATAAGTGACATGCTTCATGCTGGGCTTCATTCTCATGGCACACACCTACTCCTCCAGGCAAGATAAGTTACTTTCTGGGCCTGGGGGAAAGTATTTGACAGTAACTGATCAGGACGAATGGCTGCTGTGTACCTCTCCAAGTCAGTGAAACATGGTAACGTGCCATCCAGAATTTGTACTACCGCAGCTTAAAACACATTAGGAAAATAGCCCAATAATAAATCCTCAATGAATGCACTAGCACATTGCTGCGTTATCACACGAGTGGAAACAACAAATGTGTCACTCCAGTGATTGTTTGATGTGAAACCATGTGGAACGCCTCATTTGGAGAGCAGCCCAGTCGGCCTCTCTGAAACCGATCCCCTCCGCACCATGTTAACGAACGCCGGAGCGTGAAATCCAACCTCGCATCTGCGCTGCTGCAATCTCATTTTGTGCCCGCTACGTGTCAGCGTCTGTTTTTATTTTCTGGCACCTTGAGCAAGTGTTAGAGATTCTAAATAATAAGTGACACACGGACACTTCGCTAGGAACGAGCACCTGGACTGGAGCATGGCATTCATTAAACCCCGACACATTCACCCTCTGCACTCTTTTCAGTACCTTCCTTTCTTTCCTTTACCACACGATTACTCATGTGCCTACCGGCAATGTGAGAAATGGAAAATATAGCACGCCCCACTGGCCTAACAACTGGACCATGATTCCAGCAAAACTCTCCTTCTCTTTGGTCCCTTTCATCCTTTCTGCATGGCACATTTAATAAAAGCACAGGCACACCTTGGTCAGCTTCCTCATTACAGAAGATTAGGCACTTATTTTTCTTCACTGCATTGAAACCAGGGATGCCGTACACAGGTGCAGTCAAGCTAAAAGGGTATGCATGTTTTGCTTTAGATGAGAAAACAAATTTCGGGGGAAGTTAACTGCATCTCCACAGCTCTGTAATATGCAAAAGGCCTGATTTTTGATGCACATCTTCCATGAAGTTGAACTTCAGAAAAAGTGAAGAACAGTGTGCACCATGATGGTTTTGAGACTTGTTAGTGCACTCTTATCCTGCGTAACTACTAACCTACCACCAGATGAGTCAACAGAAAGAAGCAGAAGAAGATGCATGGTGGGTAACTTGTGGGTGATCAGGAAGCTGCCAGCAGTCATCGTCCTCATACAATTTACTGAATTAAACATTTACTATCCTCCAAAGAGAAAGCTGTGTCTGGGAGGGTAGAGAGATTATAATGGCTGTGTCATACTGCACTGGGGAATGCAGGATAAACTAAACATTTCCAAACCATGTGAAGGCGGAAGAGAGACTTACAACCTTTACCTGCAGCAAGCTCAGTCTAATGAGCTAAGGATGGGACAACCATGACGATTTTTCACAGAGCATCTGCTTTCACTGGCAGACCATCCACTGCCATTAGCAAAAACAATGACTGCTCCTTAAGCCTCTAGTCATAACATGTGTGGGCTTTACTTTGCTTTTTTAAATTTTTTTTTTTTTTTTTTTAAAAAAAAAAAAGCTTTCCAGGGATTACCTTGAGTATTTACCTGGGCACCCCATGCAGCCTGAACTTCCCAGAGGCAAAAAACTGTCTTGGTTAAAATGATGTGTGAAGGTAACACTAAAATATTAAGAAAAAGCATATGTATACCCACATATATATACACAGGTTCCTTGAAAAACAGGGAAAAGAGAAGATTGATGACAAAGAATGTCATTAGTCTTTAAAAAACACATCCTGCAAAAAAACTCTAGTTAAAGGAGTGAAACACCAGGGAGTCATCAAGCCAAAATCAATAAAGCAGCACTTAAAAATCCATTTCCAGTTCAGGATAAGCCTGTTGCTGTATAAGGAAGGAAAAACCACCAGTGCTAGCACAGAAAGGACAGAAGCAAAAGCAAACTGTGAGAGGAGAGATGACTGACAGAGGATAAACTGCACTGTCCATTGAACAGGCAACCGTTCAGCAGGTCAGTGCAGTGTGCTGGAAGAGTGCAAAACTCTTGAGACTCAGTCTTCAAAAGTAGAGACTTGAGGACAACTAGCTCAACTTGAACTCTCAGAAAACATCTGTGGCAAAAAAAAAAATATTTGGATAAAAGGAGAAAACTACATAGAAGTGGACAGGTGATGTGACTGTATACACAATAGTATCTGCAATAGCATTCTGGGTCCAGACTCAATCTCATGACTCAAAAATTAAATGGAAAGAAAGAAGAAGAAGAAGAAAAAAAAAAAAGAGCACAAAAGTGAGCCAAAAATAATTAAGAGAGTAGGAGAAAAGTCTTGAAAATGTTAAAGTACTCAACACATCCTAATAGAAAGCAAGCTGAGAATTGAGTTAAGTCCCCTTAAAAGATCCTACCATGTGACCAACACATAAAATTGTTGCTTCTGCAATCTTGGTGAACCAGGCGAAATACAAGCCAGTGGTCGGCAGAGGAAGTCACCAAAAGGCAAAGGAGAATTTTTGATGGTACAATTTTTGACATTTCATCCAGCAGGATCTTCAAGCCCTTGAGTAAGCAATTTTCCAGCCTTTTCCTGGACACGTACATAGATGCAGAGCTGTAATATGGGACTGAAGAAGTCAACTGTTTCTTTCATAGCAAATCTTTCATGGATTCCTAAACCTGCCACTTTTCATTAACTTTAATCTTGGCAGGTAGCAATGTTTAATCCTACTTTCTTAAGGAAAAAAAAAAAGCAAAACCAAATAACCAAACCCAAATATTTCACAATTTTTCCAAACAAAAGGAACTAATGTAGCGTAGGTAGCAATTGTGATGACATTTGAGATTATCCTATAATCCAGTTTCAGTCTTCCAGCTGGAGAGTGGAGACTGGATGGTTTGAAATCTGTGAAGCTACTTGATTTTAAAGGCTTAACAGGCAAATAAAAGGCCGTGTAGGCCAATGACACCAAAATTGCTGTATAATGTGTAGTTCACTGGATCCAGATTTTATATGTGTCCTCTGTTTGCTTACTCTGATACAAACAGTTACAGCAAACCAGAAATATGTGCTGCCTGTGCAAGATGGATTGGAATTCTGTCCTTGCTCACGTCTGATCTGTTCACACAGAAGTCAGCAGGATCAGCCAAATGAAGAGAAGTTCCCAAGACAGAAGGTATTTAACAACAACAAAAAACCCTAAAAAAATCCGACTACGAAGGAGGAAAGGTCATGGGGAGCAGAGTATGCATCTGTATATCCTTTGTATCGCGTTGTAGTGTGCAACTAGCTCTTGTCCACTAACTTAATCAGGAAGATATATTTTAGAGAGTGACAAGTAAGAATGAATACAGTCAGTCTTGTTTTCACCGCAAGACATAGAGATTGGGTTTGGACGTCTTCTTGAAGCATTCATTTGCCAGGCAGAATGGGACCCTGAGGGCAGAAGGCTTCAAAAAAAGAAAAAAATACATATCCCCAAAGTCATCTAAAATATAGGGCTACTCTGTCAGCTAGTGTAAATGAATGTAATTCCACTAATGAGAAGGAGCATCTACAGTATAAACCAGAGGAAGATCTGTCCATGACAAACTGGAATGGTGCCCTTGGTCACATCTGATCTATTCACAAAAATATGCATGCCTTCTGGGGTAAATTTTACTATCTGCTCAAGTTTGTTTGGGGAGTATGTGCAGCTATGTCTGCTGGGAGAACCAGGAGGGGCAGAGGGAGTGCTCTGGCATAAAAACCACTACATCATTAAATGTCTCGAGGAGAAAATTCCACTCTTAGTTGCTCTGGACAACGAATCCAATGCCCAGCTCTCACCACTCTTGTAGCAAAACAAGTGGTAGAGCCATGTTCTCCAAACACTGTGCTGGCACAAAATAGGAGCAACTTTCCCGAAATAACGATCATAGCCATTCTACCATAAAGTTGAGCTGCCTGCAAGGGGAACACAAGTAGAAATAAGAGAGAATGTATCTGTCATGAGTGGCAGTGTGCTCCAGTTCAGAGCAAATTCCTTGTCATTTACGCACGCAGCTCTGTGTGGTTTTAACCTTAGCATGGTCGCTGGTAAGTCAATAGTAACAGAAGGGGTTGTCGGGGGGAGGATGATTTATTTTTCCTTCTTGCTGCTGCAGAGCAACTGCATATTTTCCTTGTCAACAGCTGTGGTTCATATACACTATAGAGATAGGGAGAAAGAGGAAAAAAACCCCACCCAATAAACAAGATGTAGGACTCTGAGGAATTGTTATTACATGCTGAGCATGCCAATATAATGCTATTTGCAGTCTCCTCTCTAGGTCACTAGAGATTCCAGCGTCCTTTGTCCAAAACAGTTGCTCTTCCCCAGGAGTCTGTGCAAACCCTCGTCCTTCCGCTGTACTGCCAAACCCCAGCGGAGGCTTCAACCAAGGAAGGGCGAACAAATCCCAGTTGTGCACCTAGCTGAAACGCCTCTGCTCGTCACACCAAATTACCACACGCCTGACTGCCCTCTTTCTTTATATCCCTCTTCCACGCTTCTTTTCTGTTGCCTTCCATGTGACCGCTCCTGTCTGTAATCCCTTCCCAGTCCCAGTTCTCTAATGCCTTCCACACACTTCTGCTGGGAGGTTTTACTGACGTTAGAGTCCACAGGGAGAGGTAATCTCAGCACTGATGGGCAGTGACACTCCTTGGTTTTCACCCTCTCCACATACGGCATCTTGCTACGACTTAGGATATTGGAAAGTCCAAGAGGACAACTCTAGCTACGCTGCCTTTTAGCATAAAGGCTCACACCCAAAGATAGTGAAGCTGCTGTGTCTATCCCAGCCATCTCTTTGCAGCAGTAAATAACCACTCAGTCTGCCCCAGCAGCAAAATAAATGTGGAAATCTAAACTGCTGTGAACGTGATGGCATAAGAATGCCATTTTGGCTACTAGAGCTCAGCCGATGTGGAGTAGATTACTAAATGGTGATCACACCAGCATTGTTCAACCATAGTGTGGGATTTTAGCTTGCTTGAATTTAGCTGTGAATTCCCTAGCACCTTACTGGCATGAAAATACAAGCACATTCGGACTCAGCCCTCTGCCTCAGCTTCTGGGTAGGACAGCAAATATTGCCAGCTGTCCACGAGCACAAAACACAACTGCTGATGTAAACCTTCACCCACCATCTGACCCAAACTAAAAATGCATTCAAAGGGGTAGGAAGTCCTTACTTTATTCTAAAAACCATCTTGAATTTTTCTGGCATTTTCCAAGAAAGCTGATGTCATAGTTTCATGATAGAGGCTGTTCACTGAAATGTTGATTAACATTTATGTTGTGATAGTGTCTCCAAAAAAACCTCTGTCAGGTCCCCATTGACTGCAGCACTCTCTCCAAAAGCATTCAGCCTACTGAAACATCAAATCATTTTACTTGGCTGGAGTTGGGGAAGACAAGAAATTAAGATCAATTATGTGAAATCCAAGCAAACCATTTATCTACGCAGTTTTGAGTCAAATTTTGTTCATAGAGGAGCTCAGCAGAAGTTGAGGTCAGTAGAAAGAACAAGATTAGGTTTTCCACTGTCTTGTTTTCACCAGAGAGATTTTTTTGAGGGAAAATAACACAGCATCTGAGCTTCTCAGAGCAACCATGTTATCCAAGTTTTTTGGTTTGAGATCTCATTTCACACATGTAATACTGGGTCCATAAACGGCTCTTGGGGAAAATAATGTTGCAAATATAAACGTATCAGGAACAGATGCAGTCCTACAGAATACTAGCTATTCTCGGGTAGAAAAGTAAGCACACAGAGCACCCAAAAATATTAATATTAATCTTCATATATAAATAATAGAAAATAGTCAGTGACAGTCATAGAGGTCCTGTAGCCAGGCTGAAACCTGCTTCCAAACTAAACACTGGAAAAGCGAGCAGCATTGCTGGCATTTCTACAATGCAAGTTGGAAGGAACACTATAACCAGTGATTGACACTTGACTCCTTCCAAATAATCTTCAGGAGTTGCACAAAACCGACATCTCTCTACACCCACTTTCCTTCCACTCCCCAGAGAAATGCATTGCATCCTCCCAGATGGACTGAAGTTTGATGCTGGCAACTGCACCAATGAGAACAACAAAAACACACAAAAAAATCTCGCTCTCCTAAGCTAGGTGCTGAGCTATGCCTACGTGTCTGGAGCCAGATACTTTCCTGCCTGGCTTTCACAATGCCAGCTTCTCTTTTGTTGTGCAGCACGTCTTACACAAGGAACCGTGTATCTGCTTTCATTCGCAAAGAAAGATCACCCACTGAGCGGGACCTCCGCGTGCCTGGCGGGAAATATTTCTCTTTCACTTGGTGGGTTTTATGAGGGCTATCTTCCAGTTTGCACAGCAAACATATGGCCTGATCCAAAGACCATTCCAGTCAACAGAAAGGCTCCTCATGACTTCTATAGGCTTTGACTCTTGCTGCTCTGGACAGCAAGGAACTGTAGTCTTCATAATAAGGCCCTGGGCCAAAAATAGGGTTGCACACATGACACAACTCTCACCCCAATCCCATTCTCATCTCCCACCTGCTTCTAGCCACAGGAAGATGTTTACATCATGGTCCTATTGACACAGGTCAGAGTTCAAGGAAGTCCAGTAAATCATGAGTCTAAATAGGGTAGGGCTGGAGCCGGGAGGAGGAGAGAGAGGAAGTAATGAGAGCAGAACCGTCTCTTTGAAGAGGAACAAACGTGAATGTTTACAGTCCCCCTGGTGCATTCTCCTTCTGCCGAAAACATGTTCAGACGCTGGTTGGCTAATCTGCCTTCTGAGAAGTTGTGCTGAATGACAAGAAGCTCTATTCATGCCATCAGCAAGATCTTAGCCTATGCTTCAGTTTACCCTGCAAAAATCTTAGTGGCATGGAAGGGAGCCAGTGCATTAGTCCTCTATTTTCATATGTGTTGTACCAAAGAGGCTGAGCTATGCATTGTGTATTCCCAAAAGGTTGGTGAAATCAGACTTAGTCCCAGCACACAGTGGGATTCTTCTCAAAAGAGAAAAAAAACAACAACAACAAAGAATCCACAAAAAAACCCAGTTAGCAAACAAGACAGGGCATGTTTCTGCACTAAACCGCAGTACGTAGTTTAACAGCCTTTCACAAATCTTCTTCATTTATCATTAATCTGAAGAAAACTTATTTTTCCATAGCAGAATATGTATGATCCAGCTCCTTTATACTACAACATTTCTGGGTTTTCTTGGCATTCAGAGGATCTCAAAGATATTCCCACTGCCTGTAATTACCACAAAGTGCATTAGCACTTCACTCTGTCACTCACTGATTTCCTCTGCTTTGTTACGACTCCAGCAGTGTCTGATGAGAGCATTTAATTAAAAGTAAGTGCAAACTGATAATGAGGGCTCATGATTCTTTTATTCATTTGTTTGTTGATCAGTAAATGGTAAACTCAAAGGACTGAACAGGAAAGTCCAGGACAAAACAAGTGGAGGAACAGTAAGAAGGAAGATTTAACATCCAGGTGTCGGACATTGACACAGCAAAACCAAATTTCACACTGAGATCCATGTAGTAAGGGTGGACACTGTACTAAAAATGTTTGACCTTTCTTCCTTGTAAAAACAGGCCATGTTTGAAAGGCATCTGAAAAGAATTTGCAAGACACCAAAGTCCTGCACATGGTGCACTTCTAAAGGGAAGTGTGATCTGCCTGCTGTTCTCCATCCGCTTAGTAAACACAACCCAACCTGTCTCCAGCACAGCCTCTCCACTGACGCCTCACCTACACCAGAAACATTATACTCACATAGCTTTACTGCCAGACCCTTCCTTGCCCAGACAGACACAGAAAATTATAGTATGGACAAAATCCCGCTATTTCTAGTAAAAACTATTTATTCCAGCTGAGCAGCTGGTCCTAGGCTTCATTTTCTCTGCAAGAAAGTCCCAGCAGAGATTCACACAAAGAAAAGAATCCCCAGGTAAAAGCAACATTCATTTGCCTTCCCGAATGTAGCCTTGGCTAATATTTTTATTAGATGGCTGTTTCAGCGAAGAACAGAATGTTAACTATGTGATCAGCCAGCCCTCCACTTCTGTAAGGGCTTTTGGTGAGATCTCCAACTTGTCTTAAGCTCTTTTAGCAACAAATATTGCTTCTAATGAAGTTTCTTTATAAATTGCAAAGGCAGCTACTGCATTTTGAGCAGATAGCAGTGGTCTGACTTTGCTGCTCTACAGTCACACACATCCTCACTCAAAGAAGATGAGTGGCTCCTTGCTTGGGGCAACCGCAGAAAAGTCTGTGGGATCAGACTGGCCTTTCTTACATCACCTCTACATTTAGACTTTGCAGCTGAACATCAAAAGAGATCATGGGAACATCTGCACTGACTGTCTACCTATCACACGGCATGACACGTTGCCTATACTCTTTATTGGAAAGACAAAAGTCTTCAGATAACACAATTTCCAATTTTCAAGCAACTACGTCAAGCACAACTGTGAAGGCCCAACTACTGACTCACTTTCCAGACTCTGATGAAGAAGGCAGCTAATTGCCTGAGGTAAGACCCAGTGCTAATAATATCCCTGGCTGCAAACACACACACACAAAATATATTGAGAGATCCCTGCCAAAACCCCTAAATAAAAAATTCCTGGCTCCTACTCTGGTAATGAAAGGTCCTTGCCATGTGAGAAAGGCACAGAAGTCAGACATTGAAATGACTGTGCTGTCTCAGAAATATGATAAAAGGCCTCCTTTTTGTTGGTATGGTCTACTGGATGGGCTAGAAAACAGGATAATGTGAATTATTCTGTGCCAGTGAATATTTTCCTCATTCTTTCCTGACTTACTTTTGGGTAACATATGATTTTTAGCAACATGGGATCACAGTCATTGTAACGACTGCTGGTTTTGTTATTTATTATTTATTCTATAGCTGTGGCATAGGGTCTCCATTCAGGCCATGAGACACAAGGCCAGGAGCACAAAGCGCAAGGTGACACAGATATGCAAACAGCTTTATGTCTGGTTTGTAAGCTTTGAATTGTTATTATTATTTTCTTGTTAGGCAAGTAAACGTAAGATGCAATGGTATCAGTCATCCTTCCTGGAGCCTGCATAGCCACATGAGTGATATGCAACACAGCCCATGGTGTTGCTTTTAGTAGGAGACATGCACAATTCCCTCCTTCAGCTACCTGGAACAACATACTTCAGTCTAATCTGCGCAGGAGAAAAGAGTCATGTTAGCAAACATACTTGTTAGCACATCATTCAACATAATTTATCCTTCTGAACAATGATTATTGCTTTTAAAAACACATTAAAGTGATCTCAGATATTTCACAGAAGCCCAAGTTAGTGACTTGTTAAAATGTTTAACTGTGTCTTGGCTCAAGCCTTCCAGAAAGTCAAGGACAGGCTTATCTCACTACCTGGAAATGACTTAACTATCTTCACTTTTTTAAGAACGAGTTGGTTGTAATATATGAATTCTCCGCTGCTTTCCCTTCCACATACTCTAAGACACTGAGCTGCAGCATATATTTTTGACGACCCTCAATGACAGGCAATCTAGCACAGGTCTGGATAAGCATCCCGCATACGGTGCTCCCCACTCCGCGGGGATGAAGTCCACCAGCTGCAGCTGTTCAGACAACTTTCCTAACACCATCCCATGATGCAACGTCTCCTGCTCCGAAATTACTCAGAAATCCCCACTTACAAAAACAGGACACAGGAAGAGGGTTTTTAGGACACCCAGGACAGGCTGGCATAACCACAGCTCTGACAAAATATGTGTCCCTCTGTGGGCATAGTAACGCTGTTGCATGGTTAAGTGATGCAACCTGCCATGTTCCAAATAAGCACCAGCTGCAATTTTCTCCATATTTTGAAAATTACATGTGGCTCTCAAAAGCCTGGCAAATTCTCAACGCAGCCCCTAGTCTGGTGCAATTTCAGCGTCCTTAATCCAAATGGTATAAAAGGAAACAGTTACAGAAACTCTGTAAATAAAGAATGATGTTGGGTTGATGGCTTTCTAAATATGTCTTAAAATCCATGGGGTGCCTTCTGTAGACATCTACTTTCAGGCAAAACTTTAAAAGCCTGCCATCACTTTCCAGAGGAGCTAGCTTAAGGGCTCTATTTAGAAGATCTTGTCAAAAAAAGTTTCCTTTAAATCAAGCTGCTTAGTCCTACCTAGAAAAGGATGTCATTTTATACTCATTTGCTCGAGTTTTAGCTATTTCCATACACATACATTTTTAAAAGGAGCGAGACGACTGGGCTACCTCCTAAACTTAAATTATACCACCATAAAAAGCTTGCAGGGAAAATGCCAGCTCTGTGCCTAGTAAAAAAAAAAACAACGTAGTATTTTCCTGGCACTGTGCAAAGGACTGATCCAGTGGTTGTTATCTTTGCAAAAGACTCAAACTATGAAATTCTTCATCAGTTGGCAGTTACCAAAAAGTGTTTCACAGAATCTGGCTTATATGATTTGAGCACTGCTTAGCATCTCTCATGAGAAAGGCTTGGGATGGGTTTTCTTCTTCTGCAGGAATGCAATGAAATGGAAGGAAAACCTTAAAGCAGGAGGAAAGAAGCAAGTGAAGAGAACAACTAAGTTACTACCACCAAAGTGCTCTTCAAGCATCTTTAACCATCAAACATTAATGTGATTCTGTCTTCTTGGGGGTGGATTACATGATCTCTTTCTGTAAATCTTTTCCAGCTCCTACATCTATGATTCATCCCTCTTTCGGGCAAAACAAAACCAGTGTGCTGATCATTCATCATCATTAAAAATCGCATTGCAGTTTTCACAAAAGCACGGATGTTTGTTCTAGCCAAAATTCCGATTTGCGTAATTACTGTACACAGCCTACCTACGAAACTCCCTTCAGTTTGAATCACAGAGGCATTATTCTGCACTATCTTCTATTGAGAGGGAACAGCCTTCATTATTCACTTTCTGGAAAATTGTGCAGTCATTTGCATGCTTACCCAAAGTGGATATAATATGCCATTTACATACATTGGATTGAGCCCTACTGGGTGAAGCATCACACAAGATGCTGTGCAGGGGAGAAATGAGCATTGAAAGTCATGCAAGCCATGGGAGCGTAGTTATAAGGACAGAAAAACATTTTGCATGCTTTCAGACATGACTTCCTTCTTGCTGCAAAGCTGAAAACCTCCACAGTGAGTGCAGGGCACAGCCCTGCCAGGGGACACCTCCCTAGACTGGTCCCTCATGGATATCAGATTTTCTGCCCCTGCTTTGAGCTGAGTTTGGTCAGAAGGGCCTTACAGCCAGGTTATACTCTGCCCAAGGTGACATTTTCTACAGAGGTATTTCCCTTACTGTTTTTCTTATGGAAATGAGAATGGTTTTTAGCACAGAAACCATCTTCTCACAGAAAAACCTGGTTCCACCATACTCCAGAAAATTTTCAGAAAGTAAATCTGGGGCCTGCTCTCAAAATGACTATTGCTCAGGACACCATCACGAGCTGCAAAAACCTCTTCGAGAAAGCAGCAAATCTGAATAAATGACAGTGTGTTATTTGGAAAGAAACAATGGTGAAGGAAAGACTGTTGTACAGCACCTCCATCATCATTTTAAGTTCCATTTCCAGTATTCCCCACCTCTCCCTACCATTGCAAGCCCATGGGTGCCACCACCAAGCCAAATCTGGAAGGATTTGTGGATGACTGTGGAGAAAAACAAAAAGATGACCTTGCAGATCTTCAAAGTAGTGGATGCCAACCTGTGGCCAATGTAGAGCCAGAAAATGGCTTTTCAGCAATGCATCTAATTCTGCGGTTCCCAGCATGAAGGATCAGGTCCAAGGAACTCCTGTTGCAAGAAGTGGACTGAGTTGGGATGAAGCCAATAAAAAATCCAGCCACATCTCCCATCCGCTAAACATGGCCATTTACTCAGTTTTTAATTACAACAATATTTCCTCCCTCTTGTCGACAATGAGTCAGCACAAGTTTGAGCCCAGTGCTTTGCACGCTGCACAGAGACACCATTTCTGTTTCAGGGAATTCCCAAGGAGATACCTATTGGAATTTGGGCACTTAGGTCAGGGGAATGTCTTGATACGCTTCCTCTTTTCACTTTTCCTTGGGCATCCACTATTGTGGATGTTACAGCCAGAAGATTGTCCTAGCTGGATCTCTGCTTCAGTCTGACCTGGGTATGCCCGTGTTCTGATACCCTGTTCCTAAGGCCAGCATGTAAGACCCTACTTGAGGGAAATTAAGTCAGCGATAATACATTATCAGTGATAGTACAGATAATTTCATAGCACAGTATCCAAAACAGATTCTAAGCTCAAAGACTCCACAAAAAAAAAAAACAAACCAGCAAATTCTAAGAGAACAGAAGCTGTACTTCACTTATTGTAATGAAGCTATAACTGCTGCAAAAATCTAAGGCCAAACTGCTACTGCCAGAGGGTCAAAGAGATTTACAGCACCTTCAGTGCATTGAGACACTCTTAACAGATCCTTCTGGGTCCTTAATTTAACAACTAAAACATGGAAAACCCCATGCATGTAAAATAAACTTGGACAAAAAAAGCCCTCAGACCAAAACACAAATTAAAGTGGAAAATATCCACCATAGTCAGGGTTTAGGTTAGACAGAAGACCCTTCTGAATTGTTAAAAGACTGTATGCTCCATATTTGGGCCAGGTGGTGCACGTGTACCCATGTCCCATGTCTTCTCTTCACACTGAGACATTACAGCTCACTTTGATATACTTAATACTTGCCTGACTGGCAAATTTTAATCTTATATCCATGAGCAGGAGCAAACCCAGCAGTTTATCATGTATGTGCGTTGTCAGCAGCAGAAAGCCAAAGCCAAATCAAAAGGGGATATAGAATTCTTTACAGTGTGTCTACCTCAAACTAGCAGAATGAAATTCAGAAAGAAAATATTTAGGTTCTATATCAGGAAATTAGGGAAAAAAAAAAACAAACGTGTCTGGCAGAGAAATAACATCGATTAATAAGTTTTGGAAAAGAAGGACAGAGTTCTCATTATGGCACCTGGACTTCCAACACAGGGGCTCAGTTTCCAGTTTCTACACAAACTTCCTTTAGGACTTCAGGCAAATTCCCCAACTCACTATAATGGGACAAGGGCTGTCACTCATCATTTGTCCATATAGCTGACTTAGCCTGTAAGATCATAGGTATGAGGTCCATACCTTACTACAGAAAAATGACCAGCACAACATGGCTTTGCTTTCCATCTGCACCTCTGAGGACTATATCATATAAATAAGAAATAATCCCAATGTATTTAAAAACACTTGAAACAAAAAAAAAAATACAAAATAGGCTGAGGGGGACAAAACAATAATAACAAAAACCTCATGTTTCTTGCAATAAAGGAAGGCAAATGATGCTGTCCGAAGAAGAGATCGGTTCTGGGGTAGGACAGGCAAAGTTCACAGCTGGGAATGGGCAGTAGACTCCCGGATCTGGCAGGTGAATGTTGCTGCCTTGATATCCAGGACAGCAGGGTGGGAGCTGACAGCAGTTCTGGATTTCTGCTGGGCTGCTCCTCTTGTAGTTTCTGTCTTAAACCACTTTGAGATGCTGCTGTCGCCAGCTCCTGCTCTGCCTTCAGGTGACTTTGATGCACAACCACATCTTCTAGCCTGGCATGGGTGCCTTCTCCTCAATCCCTTGCCAAGTGTCTATCATATCACCCACTCCTTCACCCGATGAATGCATTTATCTGCTGGTGTCTCATCTGCTGCTAGTGACCACAGGAGATGCATGAAAGGACATGGAGAAGATAATGCCATAAGCCCTGTTCACTTATGGTATAAATCTTGGATCCTGGAAAATACATGCAAGATTTTCCCTCAGACAGAAAGCAGATTTCAAAACTGGAGAACAATTCAACCTTGGCACATTCCCAAGCAACTGGACAACTCAGGCTAGACTGAAGCTCAAGGGACCACACAAGGCAGCATCCTGCTTTTTAGCAATGTACTTCTGGCCATCGCACCACCACACTTCAAATGAAAGGTCTGCAAAAGCCTCCACTTCATAAACCTCTATCAGGTACTTTCATGTCCTCTAAAAATTGTAAGTGACAGAGAGAGGCAAGTGGAGAGGGAGGGAGGAGAACTAATGCTGCATGGAAGGAAATAAAATGCTGTACACATAGCTGACATAAGCACTAAATATTTACCTCAGTGTGAAAACTTGAGCTATTTTCCTTTTCAGTCCTATCAAATCACCTTCATAATCATACGTACTTGTTATTTTTCCCCAGGGACATGAACACAGCTAGTAAAACATCTACTTGAGGAAAAGCAAAGTGTGGCTGGTGTGACATGAATTGCTGAAGAAATGCTGCAGAGGGTCTGACCCAAATGCAAGCTTAAGGCGTGAGCTTCCAGCAATACTGAAGACACGAGTCTGAAAATCACGTCTCTCTCTTTCCATCTTCTGATCCAGCCACTCCACGCTAACCTTTCAGATTACCAGAACCCACATACGAGAATCATAATGAAAATCTGAACTCAGCTGCTTCTGCCTGAGCCTGAGATCTGCAACTTGAAACAAAGGGACTATTTTTTTTTTTCAATTTCTGTTAAATTATTTTTGCAAGAAAATTGTTTTAGCAGAAGCTACACAAATGTTGAACCTTTTGCAAGCTGTGAAGATCTACAGGAACTGGAGAACTTTTCTCCCATGACTGTTGCATTGTTTTACACAAGGAAAGATGAACAGGAGGTCAAAAACAATGCGGGAACAGGAGTCTTTGGCCAACTTTGTCTGCTGAGGACTAGGAAGTCCCACTAGGAATTCACTTTGCATTATATAGAACAATATGATTTCTTTGCAGTGTCCAAAAGTCCCGCCCCACCTCCTCAACAGTGGCACATAGGCCCCATAGCAAGCAAAAACTGCTTTAAAGTATTTAATCCTGTGCTCTGGCCAAAGCGTTAAACCAGGCTTCCTTCCACCACTCAAAGCTCACTGAAAAAAAAAAGCCCCAAACTCTCTGCGAAGACAATATCCAGAAATAGGTCTTTGAATTCTCTCACATCCAGGATAGACAAAAGCAGAAAAAAAACTACTCTGTCTCAAGAATTACATGTAGAAATTAAAAGAAAAATTTGTGACTCTCCACTAACAGCGTTCTTTGAAACGTTCTTCTTATTAAAGAACTGCAAAATATTATTGTTAGAGCATTATTAAATAACAGTGGGAAAATAATTCCAGATAAAATGAGGATGGAAAGGAAAAGGGTGCCTCATGCTCCCTCAGAATTATATCTTCAGATGACACTTCCACTCTTGCTGAAATTTCCCATTCTGTGTCCCAGGAGTGGAGGTCCACAGTGCCTTACATACTGGAATCGCTGAGATGAAGCCCACGATGAATAATAGCGCTTTTGTTTCAAATGAGCTCCAATTCCCATGGTTTCTTTTGAGATCTCTCTCTCCCCCTTCACAGATTCTATATTTTGCTGACTTTTCCTTATACTTAAGCGTCAGCCAGCGAAGAATTGGCAACAATTGTGGGACAATTGCTTCTTCTCATCCTCCCTCTTGCAGGACAAAAAAAAAAAAAAAAAAAAAAAGAAAAAAAAAAGAGGAATTTAAAGAGACAGCCTGCATGAAGCAGTGAAGCTTAAACTGTAAGCTACACATTTTTCAGAGGGTGTGAAGCTGTGAAGTGAGAGGCTTGGAGAACTGGAGAGATGCAGCACACCTCAGTATCTAGGTTCTTTACTATGCCATCTGAAATGGAATTTAAGGGCAATGAACCTGTATCGCAGGGCTCTCAGTGACTCACACAGTCAGATGCCACCCTGCCCCACTTCACTTGGTCCCCCGTAGCCCACAGGTGTGTGCAGGAAGGGCTGGTGGACTGAGGTGGTCAAGCTGGAAGAGATCCCTTGACTTGGCATTTAGAAGACCCATAGTACATCCTGAGTGGGATTGCTCTGTTGCCACCTGAGTAGAACTCAGAGCTTGGTGAGAGCATCCTTGATATTGAACTATTAAACATGGAGAAAATAGTGTGAAGCCCTGGAGTTAGACAGGGAGCTCCATTTCTTTCTTGGCATGCTATGCAAGGGGAGGAATGACGTCCAACCTTTCAATCGCCTTTTTACGCAGATCTAGGCTACTTGCTCCATGGACAAGCATCCAGTGAAGTACAGGTAAATTATATTTAGTGAACAGAAGGTGGTCTAAGTTGCTTATCTGCTGTTGACCCTTCAGGAACTTCCAGGAATGGGGGTTTGCTACAAATGAACTCAAAGGGTAAATGACTTTTCTTAATCTGGAAAAAAAATATAGTCTTCTTATATTTTCTCCCATAGTGTTTGCAACTTGTTGAACACAGCTAAGGTCCCCAAGGCAACGGATCTGAGATCTCTCTTGCCATGTTCTAGGACTGTCCTCTGGGGAAACATTAATACTCTGGTCATACCAAAAAAAAAAAAAAAAAAAGATGCTCTCAGGAAGTTTCTAAGGCACTCCTGGGTGCCACAAAGCTGCATCTATCCCTAATCAGTCTCAGCCCTCTCAGTATCCTCTGTGGGCAGAGAAAAGTCCCACTTCTTCTCCAGATGGAGGCGACCCTGGTTAGATGTCCCTCCTACATGTGGTTAGAGGTGAAGCTTTACCTCCACGGTGCACAACAGACTTGGGACAGCATGGCGGAAGAAGATGGGGTAAGGAAAAATGGGTCCAAATCTGGAAGCCAGACTGGCATGCGATGCCCAGGAGGCTGAGGAAAAGCTGACACAGGGATCACTACCACTTTAAACTTTGTAGGCATTAACTTGAGCCCCTTCTGATCTTCCACACAAGAGTCCCTGGGACAAATCACCTGGTTTATTCACCTTCCCACCTTATTCTCTTCCATCTTCCCAAATGCCATTAGACCAAATGAAACCCCAGCCCCTGGAAACAGCTTTGCCATTGCTCTGGCATGAATACACTGGTTGCACACAGGAATGAGAGCTTAGCCTGGAGACACAAACGCAAATATACAGCTGTGTACAGTATACTGAAAACTAACCCAGCACAGAGAGCTGCTTTTATGGGCAGGATTTGTTTTTCCAAATGGGATTTATTTAAAAGAAATTGAATGGTTATAAAGAGCTCACTCTAACAATAACACAGAAAATGAATCCAGTGTTCACTGCTGGCTTTGCTACACTGTCCAATCCAGATAGTGAAATCTTCTGTAGAGGGTCCTGGCAGCAAATGACCTGCCCTGCAGAGCAGCCCATGGGGCAACAGCTGGGTGGAAATTGGGACTCTGCTAACGACTGAGGCTAAGGCAGGAACTTCACTGGGGGAGGGTGTTGCAATGCCAATGTGAGGAAGTGACTATGGGAGCACCTTATTTCAATAATCTGTATCAATAGCATAGCAAGGCTCTAGGAGACAAACGGGAATTCCCCCTCCAGGAAATTGTTTGCGGTCCCCGTTCCCCATTTAACCATCTTCATCACCAGAGCCAGGACCCCTTAAGTCCAAAGGTCACTTATGTTCCCTTGATGCTGCTGCCAGCTGTATAAAACTGCCTCTGTACCACCTTGCTTCAATTTTGACGGCATTTGGGAACTAACCGATGGGTAGCACAGAAGTATGCATCAATAAAAACCTGATGCTTTAGGTTGCAGCATGAGATGTCCGTAACCTGCCCCACTGAGTTCCTTAAAACAAAGCACTTGGGACCTTTTGACGATCACCCTTTACAAACTCTGCTTTTGCCAGTGCAGTAAAATGTCCTGCAGCTTCCTTTGTCCTGTTTGTCTCCTTCAGTATATGTCCTGACAGGCCGATACACCCAGTCACCTAATTGCAGTTTATCCGACTATCTGAAGAATAGAAACAAAAATAATTAGTCATAACCATTAATGCTTCTGATACAATTTGCTTCAGAACTACAAATCTATTTCAGCGACTAATTAGAGAGACCATTAGATGTCTTTAATCTGGGGCACATCAAAGACCTTTCTTCTCCAATTAGGCAGTGGGCTTCATTCAGTGCTGCCCAGGACAGAAAGCCATGCACTGTTGCACAGATATTTTCAAGTCACAAAGCAGAGCCAGTGCCGGGACAATTTTTACAGCTCTTACTGGAAACCTATTAAGGTCATGGTATTGAGAAAGAGCACAGTATGGCCTTCATATTTTAAGCTTTGGAAATATCAGACCCAGAGTTATAAGATTATTTACACTGGAAGCTGACTAATGGGCAGCTGCCAGGGTAGAGCTAATCAAGGGACTGGCTGGCCTATTAATCCTGACATATTCCCCAGCCCATCGTCTGCCCATAGCCTTTCATGCCTACTCCACAGTCAGCAGACAATCCATTACACCAAGAAGTCCTGATGAAATCCCAGACACAACTAATTTTTTGAACCTATCTCAACCATATTAAGATCCAGGCAGAGAAGAAGCAGCTGGTTATTTTGCTGTTATGGACTGAAATCTGCAGACATGGATTAGCCCTAGGAGAACTGTCCCTTGAGAGCACCTTTCCAGACCCTCCAAGATCTCCACAGACTCTCTCTTTCCAGAGAGACATCACCTTTGCAGTCCTCCCCATAGAGGCTCTAGTTTCAATGCAAATTATCTCTCATCTCCTCATCCCAGCACTCCTACATATCTCAGCACTGCCTCAGCCTTCACCCCCCAACAACCTGGGATAATAATGCCTCTGAAGCACATTGCAGCATCCTTTCCTTTTCCCGCACTCCAAGTCCGACACTCAGCAACCATCCTGCACTTGAAGTAGAGACCTTCATTGCCTCTACCTGACATTAGCAAAGCTCCATCTTTTCTCCAGCAAAGCTTGAGGAAAGATGTGCTGATCACAAGTGAGACTGAACACGCCGACTCCAAATCTATCAGACCTCACTCTGCTTAACAATTCTACAAAATGAATTCAGAGTTCAACAGCAATTCCAAATGTACCTGCTTGCCCTCAAAATAGATTTCTCCTGCATAAATTGGTTGTGCTGATATCCCAAGCTCATCTTGCCATCAAAAATATGCTTACTTGATTCCCTCCTGGGTTATTTGAGGATTAATTCATTCATAATTGTGTAGCACCTTGAAGAGGTAAGACACTTGTGCAAGTAATTCGTTTTAGTAGGGTACATTAAATGATAGGAAAAATTAAATGGGGTGTATGAATTATGTGACATAAGCAGTTTTCTAAGATCTCTGTAGATAACTTGCAAGTAAGTGTTTCTTTCACCGTTAAACTGATGCATTTGCTGAGAAATCCAGTGTTGCCCAGTGCCAAGAAAACCCTGCTACCAGTGTTAAAAAGAGGAATTTCCCTTACTTAACCTTTTGAGGAATAAGAGGTTAACAGAAAAGGTAAATTGTAAATCTTTCCAATTTAGAAAGTGGGACCTTTTCAACAGCATTTTCAAGGAAATCTACTGCCAGAGTGTTCCTAGAACTAAAATGGAAAACTTGACACCTTTAACAATTTCCTGCCACTGTATAACTGTCAGCGTTGCATGGATTTTATCAACCCAAAAGTTAAGTTTCAAGGTTAGGAAACCTTTGCATTCATATGCTTTTGGGTTGTTTTTATACAGTTTTCTTTCCTCTGCAGCCCCAAGATACCTGGCTGAGGAATCCTGGGAAAGGCAGCACTGCGCTTTTTACAGATTCTTCCTTCCCCCATGAAACACCATGCGACAAGGATCTGAACAGGAGAGTGTTGGACCACTTCCATGGTACAAAATAGCTCAGATCTGTTCCCCTTCATGCCATATCACAAGACACAACTTTCACAAGTGCTGGTGAATGGGCAAACACTATCCGCGTGGCTACTACTTGCCATGCAATTGAATCCAGACATCATAACAAAAACTAGAGCCCCATAAGATTGAATATTGTCCCTCTGGGAGTACACAAGTGGCATATGTAAGACCCAGGTAGGAAAGCAATACTCAGTGGCATCCAATAGCTAAATGCCAGAACTAGGAATAAAGTCTTGGTTTCTTAACTCCTTGCCTCATGTCTATCATGCTCTAGAAACCCATTTCTGGGGTAAAGTAGAAAATTGGCTTAGCTACACATGTTGAATCTAATTAAGGGTAGGGAGGACTGAGGTGAAGTTATTATCTTGCTGGGTTCATACCACACATGGATGCACACAACTTTTACTATCTTATCAGCCTAGATGAACTTTTTTTAAAAAAAAATCACAGTTCCTCTTTTTTCTTGATTTCTCATGTACACTTAAAAGTCAGATCAGCATCACCAAGATCACAATGAACATTGAGAGTTACCAGCATGGAAAAAGGTCTCAATATTTTACAGAAAAAGTGCTGGCGTTCTTCTTCAGAGATGTTCTCAGGTATACCAGCCCATTTTAATCACTGTGAAGCCATTCACGTGCCCATGTCTCAGCCAGGGGTGCTCAGGACACCAAGGGTACTATATGTGATGATTTGATAAGTTTTAATCATTAAAGAAGTATAACACTATAAAAACAACCCAAAAAGCACCCCTCAAGCAAGCATATCACTCTAAGAAGAAAACCAGAAGAGCTAATGGGAAGAGAGGTCACATGGGAGGAAGAGACTTCGACTATAGAAAATGTTTCTGTGATGCTATTAATTATTTTAAAGCCATCCTCACCATCCCCCTCAATATGCTATTTTTCAATATTTTCTTTTTTTTTTTTTTTACAACTGAAAGAGCATTTGAGACAGGAGAAGGCATTCAGTTCAGCTGTCCGCTCTCAGCCCTGCAAAACCACAGAGCACTCTCTGTGTTTCCACCTCCACCGTGCCGGGGAATGACATCACCTCTGCTCAAGGGGGCTGGCGGGCCAACAAAAATAACTGTTACTGACCAAGAGCGCTATTGCAGGGAATATTTTTGGAACCATACTCCGCATTCCTCCGAGTCCCCTGCTTCCTAGTCCAAACATATCATGGCCTAAAAATTCCTCGCATTTTCTATGCAGTGTTTCCTTTGGGCTCGCACAATGGGGCAGTTCTTCTGCTCAGCAGCGCTAGTGTTCTGGAAAGGGAAGGGGAAAAAAAAAAAAGCTGAAGCACTAAATAACCCTAATGGCAACCGCAGGGGCCGCAGTGTTATTTTTAGGTCAGAAAAATGATGCAGAAGGCAACAGAGTCACCTCAGATTTACCTTCCACTGGCCTTTACTGAACAAAAGGCCAAAGACCTCGGTCATTTCTTCCATGTGGCGGTAAGGGGGACTCACCTAGGTTTGTGGCAAAGACCTAGTTATTTTGTGGAATTTTGCATGGAAGGAGGAGGCCAGAAGGATGTGAGATCTCCCTCTAACAGCACCTCTGGGACCATGCAGGGGTAATGTAGCCCCAAAACCTACTCACCTCTGTTCTCAGCTGCCTTTCAGCTGCAAGAAGCACAAAACAACAGAGGCAATTTCTAGGTTGCATCTAGTCTGTGTACCAGCCATCATTTTCCCAGAGGAAAGAGCAGATATCCTCGATGGAGACTGTCCCTCCTAACATCCCACGAAAATGACACTGTACTGATCCCTTCCACACCCATATCTGTTGGTGTATTGACATAAGGTCATTATGGAGGCTTTCCTACTAGGAAACAAATTATTTGACAAAATGTGTACACTTAAAAATATTAATAGAATCATAGAATCATAGAATTGTTTAGGTTGGAAAAGACCTTTAAGATCATTGAGTCCAACTGCAAACTTAACACTGCCAAGTCCACCACCAAACCGCGTCCCTAAGTGCCACATCTACACAGCTTTTAAATACCTCCAGGGATGGTGACTCCACCACTTCCCTGGGCAGCCTGTTCCAGCGCTTGACAACCCTTTCCAGCCTAAGCCAAATAATGGAAAAAATTCTTATTCCTTCTTCACTGTGAATTTCTACTTTTTTTTTCCTCCTGGACTGGATGGAAGCAATTTTCCTTATTGTCAAGGTAAAAGTCAAGGTTGATCTCGCAGGGAGAATGGAGATAAATGGTAGCTCCATTCCAACCTTGCTCTGTCCCAAGTTGAACTATTTACCCAGTCTTGGTACAAATTTATATTTGAATAGAAACAGAGGCTATTAAACAATACGTGCTTTACTGGCCAATACTTTGTTTCTTTTTTTAGCTGCCCAGATAAGAAATACAATGCAGAGAATAAACTAATAGGGAGCATAGCGAAGCCACTTATGCCACTGGTGTTCTGCACAAGGTTTAGAAACTCCTTTACTTTTGTTCTTCTGTTACTCCACCAGTCCTAAACAGATGAAGATCAAATTTATCTGTTGAGACTATAAAGTCTAGGATTTGCTTTCTGCTGTGTCCCGTACTTCCCACTCATAGGTGGGCCTGGAAGCACATGTTTATTAAAAATCATGATATTTTTTAAGGTAATTAGATTCACCGCACATCCACAAACAGACCAGTTGCCACAAAACTGTTTTCAAACACAGAGAGCAAATTGACTCTTTGGGGTGTTACAATTGAGAGACGATGAATGGGCTGGGGAATTCAGTATTTAGGTGGAACTAATTATCAACAACTAAAAGCTAAATGACAACGTAACTCTCAGCCCCCTTGTGGGATATTCTAAAATGGCTGTGCATGCCTGAAGCATTTCAAGGACTTTCATTATCTGCTCGGTCTACCGCTTTCATAGCTCAGATAAATCAGTATTTTCAACCACAGCCTTCAGCCCATTGCCCTGTGGAATAATTCCCCAGTCATAACATCCAGAGATACAGAAGCACACAAAATATGATCTCTTTTACTAGGCTAATAAAAATCAGAAAGTATACTGTATAAATTTTATAGACCTCGAAGGTCTGTCTTCCATAGGAGAAAGCTGGGACTTCAGGCTACTGCTGGCACCGTAACAGAGAGGAAAATATTTATTGGCTGCTTTAGAAAACCCAACAATAGAAGTCACCAGCAAAGCAAAATAACATAACTGCAAACTTACCTGAATCTTTCCTCTTTGTGGAGCTCTTTCATGTTACGCTTTTCCTGCTGAGTCAGTAGGATGATTCAGGGAACCTATCTGTGCTCCGCTTCTGAAATACATTGGCCCTTAAGATATTACTCTGTCACTGAGCACTCTAAGGTATGTCAAGCACAGCCCTCACAGTTGTATTGCTCCTTGCTAAACTAGGGACAAGAGATTGGAAACTCAAGTGCCTCCCAAAAGCCACCTGGGTGCCTCTTAGGAGCTACGTTCCGAGTTGAGAAGATCCATATGGATTCAGCTTCTCCACAAAGTGGGGGGAAGCAGACTGTGAAAGCAGGACAGGGAAAGAAGGGGGAAGATCTGTACAATTTTCCCCAAAGAAACCCAGATGTTGAGCTAATGCTTTTGTAAAGCTAGATGAATAGGCAAGAGGTGGGAAGGAGGACTTTTTGATTGTCAGATTGGTGAAAGTGGGAAGAAGCCGAATACTGAGGTCCCAAGGGAGAAGGGGACCATGCTTCGAGCAGAAGTTGGGAGCTGCAGAAGGGGAGCCCAGCAGAGGTGACCTGGAGACCCAGACAGGCACTAAGAGAGGTTCTGGAGATCACCTCAAGGTTGGAAGGGGGACCCCTGCACCAGTTATGTGTTTACTTCTTCCAATATAGCTCCTGTGCAGTACAAAGCAGAAAGTGACTGCTTCAAAGAGCTTTCTGCAAAATCCATGCCTGTTTGCTTGTGGGCAAAACCTCATGCCTCAGAGACGTGAAATCAGACACTTCAATATATGCCCTGGATTCTCCAAAAGCTCCTAAAGAACCCAAATCTCACACAGTTTCTTTGAGATCAGAGCTAAGACAGATGTCCTGAGTGCAGACCTGCGCAAATGTGTTTTCATGTGCCTTAGTGGAAGGCTACACCTCTAAAAGCAGTTATGATTTTCCATAAAAGGGACATTTTCCTCCTGAGTTGTTTGGTTCTAGAGTGCCTGCCCACACAGAAACAACTCTCCTTACCTTCACTGTCCCACATGACATCCTTCTCTCTAAACTAGAGAGACATGGGTTTGATGGACAGACCACTCGGTGGATAAGGAGTTGGCTGGATGGCCGCACTCAGAGAGTGGTGGTCAACGGCTCAGTATCCATGTGGAGACCGGTCACGAGTGGCGTCCCTCAGGGGTCCATGCTGGGCCCGGCCCTGTTCAACATCTTTTCGGCGACATGGACAGTGGGATAGAGTGCACCCTCAGCAAGTTCGCCAAGGACACCAAGTTGTGTGGTGCCATCGACACGCTGGAAGGGAGGGATGCCATCCAGAGGGACCTTGACAGGCTGGAGAGGTGGGCCCGTGCCAACCTCATGAAGTTCAACCAGGCCAAGTGCAAGGTCCTGCACCTGGGTCATGGCAATCCCAGGCACAGATACAGGCTGGGCGGGGAATGGATTGAGAGCAGCCCTGAGGAGAAGGACCTGGGAGTGCTGGTGGATGAGAAGCTTAACATGAGCAGGCAATGCGCCCTTGCGGCCCAGAAGGCCAACCGCATCCTGGGCTGCATCAACAGGAGCGTGGCCAGCAGGTCGAGGGAGGTGATTCTCCCCCTCTACTCTGCGCTGGTGAGACCCCACCTGGAGTACTGTGTCCAGCTCTGGAGCCCCCAACACAAGAAGGACATGGACCAGTTGGAGAAGGTCCAGAGGAGGCCACGAAGATGATAAAAGGGCTGGAGCACCTCTCTTATGAGGACAGGCTGAGAGAGTTGGGGCTGTTCAGCCTGGAGAAGAGGAGGCTCCGGGGAGACCTGATAGCGGTCTTCCAGTACCTCAAGGGGGCCTACAAGAAAGATGGGGAGACGCTGTTTAGTAGGGCCTGTTGCAATAGGACAAGGGGTAATGTTTTTAAAATAGAGGGGGGTAGATTTAGATTAGAAATTAGGAAAATTTTTTTTATGATGCGAGTTATAGAACACTGGAACAGGTTGCCCAGAAAGGTGGTGGAGGCCCCATCCCTGGAAACGTTCAAGGCCAGGCTGGATGAGGCTCTGAGCAACCTGACCTAGTCAGGGATGTCCCTGCTCCTTGCAGGGGGGTTGGACTAGATGACCTTTGAAGGTCCCTTCCAACCCTAACCATTCTATAATTCTATGATTCTGTGATTCATTTCAGTGATCCAGGACTGAGCAGCCTCAGAGGGATGACACAACAGTTGTGCAAATAAAACCTACCAGGGACCATTACATTTTTTTGCTCCTCCAGTAACCAAGGAGGTCAGAGACTATAGGAAATACGAGCACAAGCGAAAGCTGAAAGGTGCTTTTTACTCCTGCGATGACAGTTAAGTTGGATTGCACAAAGAAATCTGATTCTTGCCAGGGTAATCAAGTTTTTCTCGGACACAGAAAAATTTTTCCCCAGGGCATTCCATCTCACCCACCGTGGAACTGGATGGCACTGACCACTCTCCGCTTCAGCCAAGCCTCAGGGAAGAGATCTGTTGCAGAGGAAACCAGGTGGGTATGTGTTGTGACTGGCTTCCACTTACACAGCTTCAGCCTTAGTCTCAAACTCATTAGCCAGTTTTCTCTCTTTCTAACAAATGAACAAACAGAATCCCTCCCCGGATTTGGAGAACAGAGGGAGACTGCAGTAACCTCGACAGGTTTAGGGGAAATAGAGAGAGAGGATAAACTCTATGGAGACAAAGTTCCTCAAGTGAGATTAACCTAACGAATCTGAAGTATTCTGTCTTCACGGGAAAGAGAGGGAGCCACACAACCAGCATAGCCCAGGTTAATTACACAGAGATCCCATCCCCAGGGTCTAGTGGAAAGAAACAGTGGGTGTCTCTTCAGCTCAGCTCTAGTCCTAGTTTCAGTGCTAAAAGATGGAACAGACAGATCTGGATCATGACTTTGACATTTGCTCTGCTATCATCATCAGCTCTCTCTGATAGGATGATACTACTTAAGCAGTGGTAGCCAGAGGAAATCCAATGCTAAGGAAATGGACATTCATTTAATGTTTATCTAGGATCTGCTCCACCAATGAATTCCAGATGTTGCCCTTAATTGTCGCATTCTGGTATGTTTAAGCAGCAGGAGTTTGTAAGGCCGATTTGTAAATCAATCTGGCAGACTCATACTGAATCCCATCTTTGCCAGCTTTTCTGAGTAAGAAGATGCTCTTAAAATATTAAGTACTTAACGTGTCTGCAATGCAAAAGGAAGGAAAGATTTTTAAAAATTCCTCCCTGATGTTTTTCTCCTTTTGCTTTTTCTCTCCTTCATTTCCTCCCCACAGAACTGCAAGACAAGCCATTCCCCTCAGGTAGTGCAATGAATTTTAGCAGTCCTAAAGCTAACAAGGGCAGGTATTAGGATGTCTCCCTGCAACATGGGCAGAGCACCCTGCTCCTCACTCCCATACATTCCTTCTGAGTAACTCCACCAATTTCCCACCACAGGCAACAGTAACTGCACACACGGACTGCATCCAGCAACAGTGCTCCTGACATTTGAGCCTGGAGTTTTCTTAAAGTGGAAAAAAAAAAAAAAATTGATTACTGCAACCTTGAGACTGTCTCAGGCCCTAGCTTCCATGTTCTTATTAATTTGTATTTAACTGTTACAGTGGTTACAGCTCATATCCAGAAGTGGTACAGAAATGTCTTTCATATTCTGATTCCCATCATACAAGCTCCGAGTTAGATGTCGGCAAACCTTGCAATTGTTTTGTGCTCAGCGTGACTTCATACAACAACTAAAAGTGTTGGACTGGCGTTTGAGGAACTGCTTATTGCAATGGCCAACTTATCCATCAGGCCTTGCTTACAGGAGAGAAAACTATGTTAAAAAATAGCTTAAGTACTGTGTCCCTGCTGACTAGGGCAGACACTATAGCCATTGAAATTGCTTTAGAAACCCATTTTCTCAATTTCCTTTCAAAACACCTGCTTCTGAGAAAGCACCTTAGTATTCAACATATGTGAACCCTACTTACATTTCCCAGGAATGTGTGCTTAGTACACACATTTTTCAAAAGGTGTCACTGGATGCTTAGGTAGAGTTTCAAAAGCTTTCAGCATGGGCAATACTCATCCCGTGGAAGTTCATGGGAATTCTTCAAAAGGGGTTGACTCAGCCTCGGCTGACTGCTTTTGAAAAACTCACCTTTATCTTCCATCTTTGACGGCCCCAGAGATAAAGTGCTGTAAGTTCAGTTTACCACCCTCCTTTAAAATTACAGACCTTTATGTGGGGTTCACTCCTTCCCTCACTGAGAACATGAAAAGCATTTCACTCATGGCCACAGACATATGAGGAGGGGTTTGAGAAAAGCAGTGGCTAAAAATCCACCCATTGCTTTACACTCTGAGCAGAGGCCGAAGTATCAGCAAAGAACTGGCTGTATCACCTCAGCTTAGCAGTGGTTTAGAATTCGAGGTCAGAGAAGAAATCTCACTTCATTACAACAGCAAGTCCCCCAAAATAGGCAGGATGAAGTGAGCAGGCTTGAAACTACCTTCCAAGTCCATGGGGCCATATCTAAGCAAGGCACAAAAGCAATGCCATCCCAGTTAAGTTAAATCATTATCACTGTGCATCCTGCAGAGCTGGGTGGCACCAGGAACTATGCCAATCTGAAATATAAAAAAGCAGGTCAGAATTCTGTAAGGGAATAAGCAAACTGGTTATTTCCCCACAGCAAACAAGCTCCCCATGCTAAATGACAAAAAAACAGCTGGTACAGGGCTCCAGGGAGGTAGTGGTCAATAAGAAAAGCTCTAAAATACTGTAAAAACAGGCTGCAGCAAAAATAACAGGGATGACATGCAGGCAACTTATTGGTCTTCATGCCCCATGTCTGAAACTATTTTTGTGGTCCACAGCACATTAGCAAAGATGAATAGATTCGGCTCCAAACACAGAAGAGTGCTTCCTTCAAAGACCAGGTGGATCTAGTGAAGAGTTTCCCCTTGAGGACTCGCCAACATGGCCTTGGAAGAACAGAGATGCTGTTAGAGGATCTACAGTACTCCCTCCCTTGCCGCAGATGCTGAAGGGTGGCAAAAATGTCACTTGTGAGCAGTCTGGTGTGCAGCTCGTCCTCCTGTTAAGTGTGGAGCTTTGAACTCAAGAAGGACCAAATATTCCTAAGAAAAGCTAACATGGGTCTAACAAACAAATAGAAATAACCACATATAAGCCATAACTTCTCTATTTAAGATTTAACAATTTAATCTATAGTTGAGCATGCCCATGACCCAGGTTTTGCCTAGAATAAGGGTAGCATGTATCCAAATAATTCCTGGCAAAGGGATGGGAGATACACACGAGCACTGATGGTACTGAGGATGTCAGGTGGCCAAATCACTTTCTGATGCAATTCCATCAATCTGCTCCTGAAAGCTGTTGCCCTGTTGTCTGTTTATCATGGCAGAGTTTCCAGGGGCCACCACAAAATTCTCCATAATTACCCAAGGACAGAACATCCAGAGAACAACCTCTTTTTTTGAAGGTCATATAGAATGTTTTTACAATGGCCATGATTACAGCATCTCAGACACCACCCCAGAGGCTCTGAAAACCACTTCAGAGGAAAGGGGTTGATGGATTCCCCATAGATGAAGCCAATCAATCTGTCAATGTGATCAGGAGATGGCTCTCTACTTGGGAGCACTCCTGTCAGGATGAGAGGAGCATTCCTAGCACCTTACTTGTATTTCAAGCCAAAGGCACAGACCAGCTCCTCAAAATTCACCCTCAGTATTACTCACTTCCCACAAGTGAAGGCTGCTGCATCTTCCAAGCCTCCTTGAAGGAAAGGGATTAACAAAACCACACTCAAACCAAAGCAGCTCATAAGAGACGTTTGCTGAAACAACCCTCTTGATGTCAAATTCCCACAACTTTCTCCTGGGTTGGAGTTTTTCCTGCCAAAGCACACGCAGAGGCTACCAGGAGAAACTGCAGTGGGCTTGCAGTTGTCAGGAGACGCTGCAAACAGAGCACAAACACTGGGCTGTGCCGAGGATTGGGAAGGCGCCATCCCTCTCCTCCAAGAGATCCCTGGGATTGCTCTGGAGAGAGCATCAGGGAGGTCTGGGAATCCCAGCCTGCATCTGAAATGGATCCAGCTCCCATCCCAAATTCCCTGCCAGCAAACAAGGAGGACTTTCCCCAGCTCTTCTCTCTCCTGCTGGCTGCACATTCAACAAAGGTGAGGTGAAGATCCTTGTTTACTTCAGCAGAAAGGTCATCATAAATTATTCTAGCTTGAGAAAAACCAATACCAAACCAACGTATCAACTCGTATGGTTTCTCTTTAATAAGAGAAACATCTAATATTGGACCAAAGAAAAATAATTTGGTGGTAAAGTTTCTTCCAAATCGAAGTAGCTTTGTGATGGAAGATTCAAATCCAAATATTTCAAAGACCTTTGTTGACCATCAAGCAGAAAACTGACTCAACTCAATAGCTCAACTGACTTGACATTTTTCAGGGAAACAATGAATTGGAAGGGGGAAAAAAAAGGGCAAAAAAAAGTTCTATGCATCATTTGCATTGTGTGATAAACTCCAATTTAGTGGCTTGGTTGGCATGAAGAGATCAGAAAACCATCCATATTCCGCATTTTTGGCCCTATAACCTTTCTAGTGTGCCTGTAAGAAAATTATATACAGACAGAGGAACACACATTTCTACAGCAAGATCAAAGAAAAGAAGAAAAGAAAGACATCAACTGCCTTTGTTGCACTGGATCTCTGCAATGGAAAATAAAATTATTTGCTTCCCTTTAATTTACATTAAACACTTTCTGTACAGGTCTGTTAATAATTTAGCTCGTCATTAAACGACAGCATTGTTCTTACTGTTTGTCTCCCTATTGTTCTGCCACTTGCAGTAATTTCAAACAACCCAAAAGAAATGACAGACGGATGCACTGTGTAGAGGACAAGCGTGTTGACCCATGCAGTGCTTCACCAGCTAAGCCTGCAAGGTACATTCATATTCTTGGCTTTTACTGCACATTAAAAAAAAAGGGTCTCTTTAAAATATTAACTTGAGAGCTGCAAAATACATCATGGGAGCAGAAAGTGAAGGGATAAATTCTATGTTATCTAATTCCTTCTACTGGGTTTTATTTCTCCCCTCTTTTCCTTGGCTTCGGCGCAAGGAGCAGGTTCCACCCCGCCAGCGCGACTGGAGTAAAACTGACATTTTATGAGTGGAAAGAGTCCAAGGATGATGGCTTCTGCTCTTAACATCCTGACATCTCAACCTCCGAGAACAGCAGCGGCACCGCTTCCAGTGGCTGCAGAACACCTTAAAAAGCAGCACAAACTGACAATGAAAATAAACTACGATCGCGGCGCTGCTGGAGTCTGGCAGCCCTTAACAAATACAGCAGCGCCTGGGTGTTAAAATACATAAATCTGTCATCATTACCAGGCTAAGGGGTCGTCATCCTATTCACAAAATAAAAGAACTGTGCATAATCAGTAGGGCAGGGAGTTCAGAACAAAGTACGCCTTTTACAAACTCTCAACTGCTGATAGATGGATGTTTGCAAGGGACTTAATGTCTTTAACAGGGTATGTTTAAGAAGGAGTGTAAGTTTCAGAACTCCTGGGATTAGTGCTTTTTTTTCTCTTCTTTTCCAAATTTATTGCCAAAAGTGGATAATGTAAACACTCAGGTCTTCTGACTGTGAAACCCACGTTATTATAAAATAAGGAAAATCAAAGCTTTCTAGCACAATGATATTATTCATGAAGCACAACACAGAATATGTTCCTTCTTTCATCAAACAAAAATAAATCAGATATAAAAATAGGTTTATACCCTAATTGCCTGCAGTTTTGTTGGGGTTTTTTTCCCTTTTTTTCATCTTTTTCTTAGTGTGGATGCCAAAGACAGCACAGGAAAGGTAGAGAACCAGACCCTACAGGAAAGTAAAAGTACATCTCCTCAACAACCATACATTTTAACAGGCAACACATCTACATCTATGAATCAAGAAGCAGCATGTGAGCCATCGATGGTGCGTATGTGCATTTACACATAACGAGGGAGTCTCCAAAATCAACATTCAAGCTACATCTTATAAACTAGCCCAACTTGGTGCCGTTCTCTCTATAATAAATATTATACACTGTGCCTTAATTTACAAGTGTGTCTTTTGTGTGTTTCTGAGTTAACTGATATCAGAGACTAAAATTTGGCTAAAAAAAACCCCACTATCTGTGGAATTTACTGGGCAAACTGAGGACAGCAGAGCTGTATGACGGCACTAGTGAATGGGGCAAAGTGCTCTCCAGCAGAGACCTCCTGGAGACACTGCACCTATGAAGCCCAACCCAGCTTCAGTTGTCCTCTGAGCTCAATGAGGCCATTCTAAGTCCTTCACTTCCAGCCTTTGGCAAGGAGAAGAGGGATAGAGCAGAGGTTCCAAGGAAGCACTGGCAGGAAAAGGGGAGGACAGTAGTGGTGGTAGGAAAGTCACCAGAAAGATCCTGCTACTTGGGGAAGATGGTCACCTTGGATAGTTAGCAAGATGGCAGATACCTCAAAACTGCTGATGACCAGGTTGGCAATCAGTGTGACCTCATTACTTGGGGTGCTATTAATTAAAAGACTCCTAACTACTATTCTGCAATCACAGCAGACCTTGACTGGTAATCTAGACCACCTTCTGCATGCCTGCTTTCAACACACATAGAATCATGGATACAGAATGGTTAGGGTTGGAAGGGATCTTTAAAGGTCATCTAGTCCAACCCCCCTGCAAGGAGCAGGGACATCTCCAACCAGATCAGGTTGCTCACAGTTTCATCCAACCTGGCCTTGAATGTTTCCAGGGATGGGGCATCCACCACCTCTCTGGGCAACCTGTGGCAGTGTTCCACCACCCTCATTGTAAAAAATTTCTTCCAAATCTCTAATCTGAATCTACCTCCCTCTATTTTAAAACCATTACCCCTCATCCTATCACAACAGGCGCTACTGAAGAGTTTCTCCCCTACACGCACAGCATCTGCTTGGACCAGGGACTACCTTGGCTTTACCCACAAATGCAGCTATTTCTATGCAGTATAGATCCATAGAGGTGGACAAATCAGTGTGCACATCAGCATTGTTCTATCAACACGGGCTGAAATTCTGCCCATTGATTGTATGGAGGACTGTAACAAAGACAACTCTGATTAATAAAGTCAGAGGAAAAAGATATTTTTAGCCTCAGCCATACTGACGAGAAAAAAACAATATATATGCCACAAACTTGTTGGGCTCAGAGGCTAATTCTATTAATATCATTTAACAGGAGGAAGCCATAAATTGCTCAGATCAAACACACTTTTAACGTCAGCCGGCCTGGCATTGTGTATTGCTTTCATTCCCAAACAATATTTATGCAGCAAACAGAGCTGCAGTTTGCTGTTTGCATGGGTGTAGCAGCAGCTACACACCCCAAAGCATCTGCAAAGGATTGTGGGCTAAACGCATCCATATGTCCTGCACGCCTCAAATTTACACTGGCTGCAGCTCTGGTCTGCCGCAGTCTACCACAGGATGGAGTACGGGGGGGGAAACTATATATCCATACATATATGTATGGATTTCATGCTTACATTCATGGAAAAAAATCTTTTCATTTCCTTTAAATTGTGAACAGGTGTTGTCACCTTCTTAACTTGGCTTCTATGTTACAGCTTCACGAAGGGAAAAGAGAAATCGACCCAAAACAGTGAGGCTTTTGTCAGCCAGAACATGATGTATTGATAAGCGCACTGTAAAGTTTGTTATAAAATCAAATGAAACTAATAAAACTGAACAAAGATCTTGTAAAAACTGTGGACATTATACAGCATTAGCACTGAGTTACGTTATAGATCTGGACTTGGAAGAAACAAGACTGCTGCCCCGTTGTGATGTTTTCCAGCCTTCTGCACCCGTTCACCGAGAGCCATCAGTCATATCACTCGGTGCTACGTTTTTCATCAGTCATTTTTAGGATAGTTACAGCTAATACTGGCACTCACATCGTCACCTCTTTATGGAGAAAGAGCTTTTCAAGAACAAACTATTATGGGCTCCTGTGACATCAATCTAGGGTAGCACTCATCAAAATGACTAAAACTAGTGAAATCGGTTTTCTGCAGCCATCCAGGAACAGTCACCTTTTCATTTTGGAGTATTTCTCTCTCCTCTTTTCCTCTCCCAGGACAGCGGACATTTTCCAGGACTAAACATGCTGCATATGGGAACAGGGAGTTTGTCGGACTCTGAGTGGGATTCCCCGAATGAGGAGGAAATGAAGCACCATTGAAATTCAGGGGATAGGAATAACTGATTGCTTTTAGATTCCTTCAAACGTGTATGCTTCTGCTCTCCCTGGGCAACAGCAAGTTTGGTCAGGGTGTGTGTCTTTATGGCTACACCAATAAACACTCAGAAGGAAGAGCCTTCACTTGGATGAGGGCATCATTAGTCAATGATGAGTCACTTCCACTGGAAAAGGAGATCGTTTTCAGTTATGAGATTGCACCGAAACATCAAAATACTCACATTTTATGTACCGAGCATGTCATTGACTCCTCTAGTCAATGGGATCAGTTCATGCAGATTGCCAGTCTCTTCCCACGGGCTGACATGGAGGACCTCCTCACTCTGCAACACCCCTTAGATAGGTTTGGTTATGAACCAAAGCCCTATCTGTATCTCCACAGAGGGGCTGCTGTGACCCAGTGACACCGCACCACACGCTGACAAGAAGTCCTTGTGCAATGACTGCAATTGCTAGGCCTTGAGCAGTAAGGCTCCCCTTTTCTGCTCAGATCCCAAAGGTCAAAAACAATCTGAGTTCTAATTAGCAACATAACCATTGCTAAGCATCAGTGACTATGGCCAGATCTTCATCTGGTGTTAATCACTCTGCGTACGCACAGGAGGCCACCAACGTAGATCCAGCTGCCGGATTGGGACCTTAACAAATTAAACACGAGAACTTTGTTACTGTTTATTGTCACAAGGAATTCTTCATTTCCATATAACAACTGACTAATCATCATTAGTCATGATTATATGCCCTGTGATTGTGTTAACGGTCCCACGCTGGACGGGCTGCCTTTCGCACTTTGTGTTGGAGTAAATGTGCTACAGACGGATTGCTGACTCCATACCACGACCAGCAACAAGACACACCACCTTGTTCTCAGATGCAAATACTGCACATTTTTTTCTTTTTTTAAGCATTGACTCATTTCAGTTTTTGCTTAGCATTAGCAGTCCCTTGGTGCACACATTGCTGACTCAATGTTGATTCACATCTTCTTGCTGAGCACATCTTTCCCTGGTCCCCAGAGTTTATTAAGAGGCCAAAACCCAAACATAAAAGCATTTGTCATGCTTTTCCAAGATGTCTGGTGGCACCTGACTCTGTGCTACAAATGTTTTCCCAGCTTTTGCACTATAAATGAGTTCTGAGACACGGACTGATTACTTCATTGGAGAACTGTAATGCAAACCATATTTTACTGTACTTGACTTACTTATTTTTTCCCACAGTATTTTCTACTACTATGCACAAAAAAAAAATGCACATCAGAATAAATATCCGTTCAGACATTGCCATGACTTTTTTTCAGGATAGTTATGCTGACTGTTTAAAAAAAAAAAAGGTTATTTTAATGTAAATTTTTCACACATGCCTGTTATCAAAGAGCTTGTCTTTAGACAAGCTGTAGAAAAAAAGCATAAAATAGCAGCTGACTCAGCAGGAAAAAGCTACTTTAAAGATAAATCATCTGATGTCAGGGAAGATTCTCAAAGCAATCAATTGCAGCAGACAGACAGCAGACATTTAATAGTAAATTTGATTTATTTGAAAACGAGATGTAGCTCAGTTTCTGAACACCCCATCAGAGGTTTAGGACAAGCTGCCCTCTGCCTCCTGCTCTCTGCATCAAGATTCTACTACTCCACAGCTCAAACAGGGCCAACTGGCTTGGTCACTCAGAGGGCCAGGCACCAGAGCAGGGTATGAAATGGATGGATGATGGATTCTTCACCAGAACCTTCTTCCAAAGAAACTCAAAGAAGAGAAAAAAAACAATTGCAGCAGTCAGAGATACAGGGCAAGAAAGAGAAACACTGGAGAAGCTGTTCCTTGGAGTGAAATGTTGATATTTTTGTGCTGAGATGCACCCGAGCAAGATGTGTCTTTGGCACAAACTCCAAGTGAAGCAAGAAGCCTACAGTGCAGAGACAATCCCAAACCCTACTCTTACCACTGCTTCATTTTCCTTTGCTACAGAAGATAATAAGAAACATGCACGCAGACGCAAAAATAGAGACAGCTTGATCTTTCATCACTGGGTTAAGCAACTGATGGAAGATGAAGTATTTACTGGCACCTGTAGCAACAGTCCCAGATGCCGGAATGCTGGCACACCTTGCAGGATTTGGCCCAGCACACTTCTGCAAGTGAGAAGTCCTCTGTGTTGTGCATTAGTGAAAGAGGTCATTATGCTACAACATAAATATTTACTAATAGTCCTTCCTACAGCTGTTCACCAATGATTTTCCCTTCAGAGAATGACCAGAGTGCTGGAACAAGTGATACTGTTTATTATTGCAGAAAGAGATGGCAATGGAGGTTGTCCAGCACTTCCTTGTTAGAAGACTTTGTTTTCAGTTATTTACAAGTCAGGCAAATCTCACCCATTTGGGCAAAGATTTCCCAGGGAGGGAGGGCCTGACGGCTAGAGCGTGTGACGGGTCCATATGCGCAACCTCACAGTTTCTCCAGGCTGGCCACAGCTTGACACAGGCTTCAGTTACACTACCACATTCTCTTTTTTTTTTTTTTTCTGCAGAACATACGTCCATTCAGCACGCAAGGTGGGCAGTTTTCAAATAATGAGCAGCTATGCAACATTTTGTTTCTTCTTTTTTTTTTTTTTTGCCTCAGGCTTCCTTTTAGAGCATATTGGCAAGGAAGTTGCATTCTGTAGTAAAGAAACCGCAGGTTTCAACCAAGCATCTAAAATCAAAGTAAAGCTACTTTTCACACCTGTAGATTATAAATCAGCTTTTCTGAATTGATTCAGCTCGGAAAAAAACCCATAAAGATAAGATTTTCATGGGCATCATTGTACAAATAACTTTTTGGGAAGGTACAGCACATTTGTTTGGATGAGCTACAGATAATTCTCCTCAATAAGTAACTGTTGTACTTAATAACTGCAATGCTGATTTAACACTGATTGAAGAGAAGTTTCTCTTCCAGCCTTTGTAAATCTGTCTGCAGTATAATTGGCATCCCAAATCTTGTGGTAAGCCACAAAAACTATTAAGGAGGAGAGGAAACTGTAGTTTTGACTTATATTGGTTATCTGCTTTTACTGGCTTACATTTCATACAGGAGTGTTTTAGAGCAGGACTCCTTGGATCTTTGGGTCTGGGCCCTGCAGTCTGAGAAGATGGGGAAATAAGCAGGGCAGAACCAAATCACTACCTTATGAGTTGGCAGAACCTTTGTCTGAGAAGGAAGATCAAAAACCTAGAATAAGAGAAGACTCCCTTCCAACACAGCAGCAGGAAGATGCTAAATTAGGAAGAAAAAACTTTAGCAAGTGTTATGAAGGAGGAATAGTCTTTTAGGGTGAGATTTAAGATGTTTAGACTCAACTCTGAGCCACAGCTCGTAGGTATGTCTACCAGACGTGTAGAAGCAGACCTAAGCTGGTTCTGCTCGTGCACTGAGCTGGCTGGTTGCAAGCAAATCTGTCAGGAAAGTTGCAAAGCGACATTCAAACAGGCTTACACCAAAATAATTACATCTCACAGAGACCAACTTGCCATGTAGACAAGGGAGCTCAACTCTGCCATGTCTGCCAGCACTCACTGGTGTTGGTGGATCCACTGGCCTTTTTTATTCCTTTGTACAACATCACAGATTTTTGTTGGTTCTCTATACTTTAATGCAATATAGAGATGAAAAAGAGTTAAGATTAATAAGAGTTATATAGCACTGAGTGCAGGCACAGAGGGTCAAGGCAGCTGAATTTTAGTCTCAGCTCTGTAGGAGCCTGGGTAAACCATCACCTTATCCTGCTTCAGTGTACATGTGTATAACAGAGATGTGACAGTCCCTCACTTGCCAGTGGTGTAGCAGAGCCCAGTTAAAAGCATATAGCATAACTCCAAAATCTCTCAACAAGCTACTGTATAGATTCCAGATATTGCTGCCTAAATTCCCAGAATGTTTTCGTGTCAAAATGGATTCTATTTTTTCAAGTCCCAATGTTTAACAAATCATTTGATCCTATTCTAGATTTAATATCTTAACCACCTTGCCTATGTCTAACACCTGCATGGTTTTACATGTCTGGTGTCAGCAGTAAAGATGGAATGAGAGGGCTTCTCCTTTGAATGAGTGGGAGAATAGAGAGGCCATACGGTTCAAAAGGCCACTTTGCTTAATGAAGTTTGTGCTTTCCCAAGCACAAACAAAACAGCTCCATCAATTTGATCTTCAGCCTCAAAACTGACATGCAGTTGGTCTTAAAATACTGCCTCCTTCTCAAAAATCAACAAAGGATTGATGTGCTCTCAACCAAAAGCATTTTCACCACAATGAACACGAGCATCTGGCCAATGCATTAAACATTTGGATCCTTTGAAAGAACAAGTCAGTGATACCTTGCGCTTACTTGCAGACCTTGGCAAGAAAGACACTAGGAGAACATTTGTTTTCAGGGGAAATTGTTCTAGTGAAAAGCAATCGGTTTGAAACATTACATGAATATATCTACACCACTGGAGACAACGGACTTAAGTAATCCGTCAAAACGGTCTGAGCAACAACAGTGCTCAAGGGCACACTGCGAGACAAGGAAGGAAGGTGCAAGGAGTTGAAGAAATAGTGGGTTTAGCCAGCATTAGAATAAGGATGCATGGAGATGAATGATAACTCAGCCCATATGTGTGCCACACATTTAATTTCCAGTTATCCTTTTCTTGGCACTCGATGATCAATATTTGTTTGCACAGGGCTCAATCTCACACCCACAGAGGCCAGTAGGAGCTTGCCATTTCCTTCCATAGCTGCCCGACAAGGCTCCAAATAACTGGTGTTTGTGCCTGGGTCTTTCCAGTGCCAAATATAATGAACACTATTGTTCTTAACACAATTAAATTTGATAATCCAATTTCCCTGAGCAACTGAATTGCAGTTTTTGCCTCAGTCTTTCCTGAATTCTAGTCCAACTTTTACCCTGTGCCTCCTGGCTTTTCCCTTTCATTTGTTTCTGTTGTGCTACCAAGAACAGTCAGAGCGTTCTTTGACTCACAAATGCCTCAATGCCTCTTTGCCTTGAGATAATGGGAAGTGGTTTGGGCCCTGAGCTTTACAGAAGATACAAGATGACACAGAAGATCAAAGACTTTGGCAACCTCCACATACTGCAAAAGCACAAGCAGGACTGAAGCAGGCTCCTAATCATTCCTTCCTCCACACAAAACAGTCTGGAAAGCACATCCAGAAGGAGTCTGTATAGACATTACTGTTTCTAGACTACCTCCACTTCACCCTTTTTGCTCAGCGTAGCAAAGAAAGATGGATGAGCATGGATAGGAAAGAGGTGAATGAGGAAAACCAAATCCACAAACCATGTAAACTGTAAGACGGCTTTTGCAGCTTTATCCCACTCATGCTACAGGAGTCATACAGCAAGACGTTTTCCCTCACCTAAGCATCTCTTTCCTAATAAGACATTTACATTCTGTTCTCTCTCCTTTACCAGCTTTGCAGCAAAGTGTATTCTCCAAGAATCACCCTGTTATCAGGTGATAATCCTCCATCAAGCAGCACCAAGTGTTCGCTACATGCTCTGAGTCCACAGCCACCCTCCTACTGTGAAGGTGAAGAAGAAGAAAAAGAACAAAACCAAGTGTCAACCAGTAGGCAGCTAGAAACTGCCCTCAACTCTGTCCTCACTTCCACTGTCTGAGAGAAACAGAACCTTGTGGACCAGATACTGGGAGTGCAGATCAAGCAATAGAGTGAGCAAGATACCTGATCTCATCCCCTGCTTTGTAACCTTCCCCTTTGTTCCCTCAGCATCCTCCAGCATGCCAAATTTCTTCCAGCTCTTTCCCTCCTCACAGCAATAAGCTTATTGTGTGGCAGCCACAGGAGAGGAATCTCTGATTACCCAGAGAAGTGTCTTTGGGAGCCTTCAGGAACGCTCAGATTATAGGTGATCCCAAAATTCTATTGCCAGGCCAAGCAAGCCCTTTGAAGCCGATCAAAAGCACAGCCAGAGAACCCATGGGCACCAAGATGGCATGTGAAGTTTATTTAATTCTGTCTCCACCAAGGGGATTTCTTGGGAACTGAGCATCCCTCAGTCATATGCCAGCTCTGAGCTTTGTTTCAATCTAAATATTATTCCTGAAGACACTATGCTTTGCAAAAGCTCAGTACATGGATCTTCCAGCTGTGTGTTTTTATATGGGTGCCTTAACATTTGTTTTGAAAACCATTCTGTTCCAATAGCAAACATAAAGATCAGTGTGACCTCTCCTTATCACATAGCCTTTCCTGTGTGGAATTCATTGTGATGTGGACCCTAGTGACTATTGCATCATTTCTGTTTATTTGTAACCTTTGGCACCGCGTAATCTTATCTGCCTGCAGCCGGCTGCAGCAGAAGATGTGCAGCAACGTAGCCAGCTCTGGCAATCCTCAAACACTGGAAAGGGCCAGTTGAGAGTAGAGGTCAGTAAATGATTAGCAAAGCAAATCTGCAATCACTGACAGCTACACAGAAATCCGCTCGCTCTCTCCCCACAAAGCAGGTGAGGCTTGCCTTTTCTCCAGCTCTACTCACCGATCACGATGAGCGTGTAGTTCACATTGGTGCTGCCGAAGCCATTGGTGGCTTTGCAAATGTAGGTTCCCGCGTCTTCGCTCTCCACCTCCTTGATTTTCAGCCCTTGCTGAAGGATTCGGAACCTCGTCCAGCCACTGTGAATAGTGCGTCCATCCTTCATCCACATGGTGAGAGGTGGAGGGTCACCTTCTACTGGGCACAGGAGCTTGATGGTCCTCCCTAGCCTCACTGACTGACGGTGAATCACTTTATCAGCAATCCTTGGCGGACCTAAGAAAGAACAGAGAGAGGAAGAGCTGTTATTGTGTTATTGCTTTTGCCAGTGATATAGCACTGATTTAAAGATCAGTCATCAATCAGGGCATTACACTGACTGCTATACAGAAATATAGTGAAAGGTGCTTACCAAAAATCATAATCAAGGGTAAAAAATGCAGGCAATTTCAGAGGGATACAACAACAGAGATACTGGTTTGTGTGAGACCTGAAGCTGTAGCCTTGCTATCATCGTCAGCTCATGATAACCCACCAGGGAAGCCTGGTTCCGAGTCTCTTTTGCTTTTCCAAAGCACCCCCATCCTACAGCAAAGAGGAGTCCAATGCACAAACTGTTCAGCTGTATTTGGTAAAGCAACTGTAGTTGTTTTAAACTTAACACCTATCCTGAAGGCAAAATTAGTAACAGCACTGGTACAAAACACTGCCTCCCTCCAAAAGTTAAAATCCTTTCATGTTGCATGTATAGTAATTCCCTTTAATAGTCACCAGATGGGCTTTATCTGAGATGCATAAGCCTGCAGTTGTTGGACATAAAGCATTCACGGGGTAGCACTTCACCGAAAGATACAGCATAGCCTGACATGTTAACATGGCTTAGAGCACAAAAGAGGATATTTTTATAAATCGCCTTGGCAACCCTACTGGTTTGACCCAACTGACAAATATTTGTTCTTTGTAAAAGGTGATAATTTCACGTAAAACAGAATGTCCCTGGAATGACACAGGGTGAAACACACTGTTTGCCACATGATAACAGGATGCACTTGGACAGGCCAACGCTCAGAAAATAAAGAAGTGATAAAGACTCCAACAGTGGGAATGGTCTCGTAGCTGAATTCAAACCAGAATTTCTTCCCAAGGCTCCGAAAAGTTGAAGCAGAGAGTCTTTTTGCTGCATCTGCCTTTTCTGCCTTTTCATTTAATCAGGCCATTGCACAAGTTCCCCACACAAGCGGCAACAGCAATGCTCTTCCCAGAACAGTCTATTAACGGGCGTGATAATCAGTGCCCTGCTCTTGCATAAGGACAAAATGTTTTGCTAAGGACTGCTGATGCTGAGTTGCACCCAAAACCCACAATATGTTTGTGGGATTTGGAATTGTTCCCTCATATTTTATTCCTGTTCCTAGTGTTTTGCAGGATTCAATCCACATGGGACAAGCTACAGAGCTCATATTTGCACTTCCTCATGACTAATTCCTATTATTCCAATGTCTGCCTGAATTTTCCCCAGCATGACTCAGGCAGTACATGCAGTCCAGCTCATGAATGACTACAGAGCTGCTGCTGCAGTTACTCGTGTTGAATCGCACCCATGAATTTCGCAGCTTTGCTGGTGAACAGAAGTGCTGCTCAAGCTGAGAAAAGAGTAATGAACTAGCTTGAAACTCATTAATTAGCTTAGCTAAGAGCCTGGTTAAACCAGTGGGTCTTAGACACACTCAGATTCTGATGAACCGCTGAAAATCCAAACTAGGGATCTTGAGAGCACTAATTCTGAGAATGTCAGATGGACAAGATAACACCCATCTCTGCACATCTTCTGCAGATATCTGTGGAGCAGCGTCTCAGAGGTGATGATACCCTCTCATATTCCAAGAGAATTGGCAAAACACTGTAAGAAATCCTGCCTGACCAGGTCTTTCTAAGCACAGCAAAACACACTGTTAATGTTCTTCACCCTGGGAGATGTCCAACAGCTCTGTAGATAAAGAGATGATCCCAAGATCTGTTGAATGCCAAGCTGACACAAGCTGTGTTGCTGAATCTTTTAAAGAGGAGGTGCACCCATCAGGAGGGATTGTGTCCATTGGCTTTGATAAAGCAGAATTCATCAATACCGTGTGAGGATCCAGACCCAAATTCTGCTACATTTCCCCACGTGGCACAGCATCTTACTCAGTGTAAAAGAGCAGAAATGTCCAGACAAGTCCACAGCCTCTAGAAATTCTGGGCTGGCCATTGGAGAGGTCCCTTCTGACTCAGAGCCCTACCAAACCGAGTCAAATTTTAAGAGTAGCTTCATTGCAATCTACTTGTGAGCCAGGATACTACTCTGTGCATATTCAAATGGCAAAAACAGATCTATAATTAGTGCTGGGGAAAAATGTTTGGTGCAGGGCAAGCAGGGACAGCGGAGAGAGAGCGCCCTCCTCCCAACTTGGAAACCTGCTGTAGCTCCTTCAAAATCCCTTTCCTTCCGACATTCAGGTTGACTCCTGATGAATTTTGAGACCTGGAGGAATCAGATAGTTTCCCAATCACGTCATGTACCTCGTTGGGGCAGGCTGCACAAGCGGCTCTCCTGACGGCACCGGAGTTGCCTCTGGATTTGTCACATGTTTGGGTCAGTGGTAAGCTTGGTCCTCCTAAATGCCATTTTCCTTTGATTGACCTTTCGTTCTGAGGAATTGTTGGATCACTCTCTGTCACAAGATCTATTCGCAGACCTTTATGACATTTGGAAAAGGGTGTGTTTCTTAGAGCCTTTCTGCCTGAAAAGAGAAAGACTAGCATGGTCTGCTGCAGCCTTTCATTAGCCCCTCCAGCGACTTTCTCGGCATGAGGAATAAAAATTCTCCCCCACTCTTTTTCCTGCTCTCAATTTTGCCAGATACAGCTGCATGCACTTTTCAATAAGGTATAGCCCCAGGACAAAGATGCTAAAACCTTGCTTCTGTTCATTCGGTGCTGTAAATATTCACATTTTATTACCTATCATCTTTGCGTTAATAACTTTCTGCACAAGCAGTACTCTCTCTCTGGAATCAGTGCCTTTGCATATGCCAGAGGCTTCAAAGATCCTGGCAAGCCAACGATAGCTGGACCTCCGGTAGATGGCTACAGCAAGAATAAAATGTTGATATCATCACGGATCTCTGTCTCTCTTTCTAGTGTACAGGCATCCACTGGGTCTTATTTCACTACATATCTGTACGGCCCTGCCTTGGAACTGAAAGAGTGATGGATGAATGCTTTTCAAGTCAAGATACACTTTGGCATATCTCAACACTCTTCGCTGTCAGTATTTCCAGGGAAGGCGGTGGAGAGGGGGATGTTTTGCAACAAGGCCCTTGTGCAACATCCCCATACTGTGGGTGCTGCTGGCACAGAGCTGACCCACACGACGTACCACGGAAATCCCGCACCATCCAGAGAGAAATGTATTCCCCCTTTCCCACAAAACTGCCCAGAACCACTCAGGTTCCCTGGAGGTTAATTCCTAGGGCTTCTCTATGGCAGTTTCATCTTCTGCTATATGAACAGGACAAAAAGATGGAGTAAAAAGATGCTGAGCACCCCAGTTTCTTTCTTATGTCCACCACCGGTACTGAAGGGAGCTTCCCACCTTCCAGAACTGGCCCATAATATGCCAAGGGGGTGGCCACGAGAGCAGAGTGCCCAATAGCTGCCAGCTCTCCCAAGGCATTGAGTTGGGGTGTCCCTGGGCGGCTGCCTCCCGCGGGGCCGGGGCACGCATGCACTCGCAGCCAAGTGCAGCAGAGCGGGAGCAGAGCCCACAGAACAGCCTGCGGCCCCGCAGGCTGGGTACATTTCTACAGCTGCTTAGAGAGGCAAAATCCCAGGAAAACACCTGCTGCTCCACGTACAGCTGCCAGTGAGGTAAAAACAGGCTAAACCCTGGCTGCTGCCGAATTCCCATCCCTCGCCGCTGCCGGCTTCTGCCCTGAGCTCTAACGCAGCAGTAAAAAGCAGATGCAGTTACTCCTCAAGCAGCCAGTGTCAGAATTTCAGCCGTCCTAGACTCCAGCTTTGTGTCATATGTGAGCAGAAACAATCTGATGTATTTTGAGAGCAATACCCTCGCCGCAGTGCTGCTCCTGCCTTGGCTGTGGGTTACGCATTTGGGCAATGCCACAAGAGCTGGATAGCAATAGCGTAAGGGATTGTTTTGAAACCTTAAATAATTTTGTTAAAATTGGGAATTCATACATCTACCAACACATTTTTTAAAATAATATATACCATCTTGCTGGCTATAGGGGGGGATCCCGTGAATTGCCATGAGCCTGCACTCAAAGACCAAAGTTCCAGTCTGGATCATTTCAAGACAGAGTCGGAGCGAGCAGCCCTGGTGTAAATCCTGGAGGAGGTGTCCCTATACCATACTCCCCCTGATTTCTTAGCCATTAGACAGTGTTTCTTGAAAAAAAAAAAAAGCCTTTGTCAGCGCAGAGAATCTGCAGCCTCTGATGCTCCCAGAGACAGAGAAAACCTCCCGCAGCATTTTCCCATGGGACATGGGAGAAGAGGCCAAAAAAGAGGCCCCAGGTAGACATTCCATCAAAATTGCTGACATAGAATTTTACACATTTTTATAGTCAGGAAGGGAGCGGGAATGGCAAAGAGAGAAAAGAACCACCGTTTCTTGCTTCCACTCTTGCAATTTTCCATTACGCAAAGGCGTAAAGGCCATTACTCCATGGCCACAGGGCACCATGGAGGAACAGCCTGCTAGGCCACACCACGCAGGAGAGGGTGCAGCTGACTTCACGGCCTGTGCGAACAGAAGGGGCTGGGACACTAAATTAAGCCCTACCTCAATGCAAATCCAGCGAGGGCAGGTTTTCTTCAGTCCCCCTTGTCCTCAACCCAATAGTTTGAGAGAATAATTTCTTAATATTTCAGCCAGGGGGGGAGGGTGGGGTTTGACATCCGTGGATGTGACTTGGGAAGAAGTGACAAGAATGCAGCTGCCTCCCCCTGCGTCTGGTTGTTATTCTTTCTCCAAATACAAACTAAATATAACTTTGCCCCATAACATTCAAATCATTTTAGTTACTAGAAGGGATCATGCCTGGAGTTCCAAGGGCCAGGGTGCAATCAGGCTTAAAATATAATTTAAACAATCCAGACTCTATATTTTCCACCAAGTTGTTTTCTTGCTTGTAGTTTCCCCATCTGCAAATACATATGAGTACACCCAGAAAGAAACCAACAATTCCAGCCAGATGCCAAGTTTTTTGTTCAAGATCGTATAAGCCCAGTCAAACATTAACAAGGAAATGCCGTGATCACCTCATTTGTTTTAAATATTTCTGCTCATATACATGCAGACAAGTGTGCAGATTTATTTGCCTCATTTACGAATACAAGCAACTGGAATCTCCATTCTGTTCCATTATATAAAAGACAGATCCTACACCTGTCTTACTGAACAGCTGGGCAATTTTCAATTTATATCCTGCGATACCGCTCTCGACTATCCTATACCGCAGAAAAGCCCCACTTGCTGCTCTGCTGCTGACGCTGCTTTACAAGCATTCCTGTTCTCTCCCCCCTCCAGTGCCTTGGAAGGGCTGCTGGTTGCCACTTCTTGGCAAAAGGAGTTATGTAAAACCCAAGAAAGCCTCTTTGCTTTAGCAAAGAGTTATTTCCGGGAAGTAGTAAAAAAAAAAATTTCTAGAAGTGTATTAAGACACAACTGTGGAATAGCCTGGAGCTTCCTGTCCATATTTCTCACAGTCAAAAACACACACACGTGTAATTATATTTTCCTGGACTGCATTGCAAAGTTCATGCACTCGTTCAACTCATACATGTAGTAAACATGATTTATAGCTCTGTGTGAAAACCCTCTAGATATATGATGTTTTGATAGGGACTCGAACCTAGAGCTATAATTTAGTAACACCTAGCAGTGAAAGCTAAATGATTTCCCACTCCACATTCCTAACTTTCCATGAACCCCTTTTACTGCTAACCTGGGGAGGAGATACTGCTTCTACAATTGTTTGGACTTAGTCTTGTTATTCCTTCGACTAAACTGCATGCTAACGTCAAGCTTCACATATGGTGAACACACCAGCACTGACCCACGTCCTATGAGACCATTTGCCATGATACAGTTCAAAGTGAACTTTATTAACACATTAAACATAATTACAAAGAGGAAATTCCAGGGAAGGTCAACCAGCCCGGACAGTTTCTTGGAATGGAAAGTAATTTATAATATCCACATACTGTATTGTAAAGTTTATAAAGAAGTTAAATAAGTTTTAAGAGTCCCACGGGTTATGTATATTTTATTATTTAATACCAAACGCACTCACTTTCCATGAAGATAAGATTTCTTTTGAAGTGCTGTGTTAGCAAATTAGCAAAGTCATTTACCATGAAGCACCCAAACAACTCATCAACGCATGCAAGGAATCAACACCAGGGACTGGGGTATCACAGGCAACGTGTGTTCTACGAGGAGAACACAGCAGAGCAGAGAAATCTTTCATTATCACAGTGAGATGAAGGAGTTGGACAACGGTCGCTAATCAAACCACTCATTCCAAGTGAATACAATCTCTTACACCAACACTTGAGGCAACATTTTGCCTTCACCATACTCATCACTGTAAAACCTGATCCTCCAGAGTCCTTACTACAAGGGTGGTTCACACTAAAGTTGATTTCTTTCACCTCTCCCATGTTTCAGAATAAACATGGATGGCTGGAAAGGACCATTTAAAAGCCATATTTTAACCCTGCTCCCAGAGTTTGTTAACTTTGCCATTGCCAGAAAGCTGGGCTGGACAACTCCTGCTTAGAACAGGAGTTTAACCCTTGCTACAATAATTTAACCCTCTCAGCAAGACTAATAATGAGCGTTATACACTTACACTCTCTGCACATCATTATTACAGTTATTTCTGTTGGCATTCAAGTTGTAATGATGGATCAATGGACCAGTTATAATGATCGATCAGAGGCCTTGCTATGCTAGGGGCTGGACAAACACCTACCAAAGAACAACTCCCACAGGAAAGGGCTTACAAAGCAGTGATGGCAAGAGTTTCAATTAAAAAGAGTAGATGTTCCTCAAAGAGAGGAGCTCTTGGCTCTCCGCACAGTGGGAAGCCATTACATGGAGAGCAGAACTGATAAAAATGCTTTTTGACAGAGATAAAAGGATGAATGTTTTGCCCATGTATGCCATTAACTATTGGAATAAACAGTTCAAAGGAGTGGTGAATCCAATATCTTTTCATAATTTCAAACCAAAACAGCCTACATTTCCAAAAGGTATGCATTAGCCAAGTAAAGCAGGGGTCAGCGTAGGGGTAACTGGGCCAAACGCTTTGGTATGTGACACGAGCAGATCAGATTAGATGAGCTAATGGGTCCTTCTTGGCTTGAAAACATCGGCGCCCACAGACAAAAACAATGCTTATCAAAAACAATCAAAAGATTAAGGAAAAAAACAACAGCATCTCTGTAGAACAAAGACTCTTAGACAGGAACACAAAAACACCGCAAGTATTTGCTGACCAGCCTTGACGACTGGTCAGGCCTGGCTCTGGGGACAGCAAACTGTTTGCAGGAGCAAGTTCTAGGCTTGGACTGCACAGCTGAGCTCAACAACGTGGTGGAGAGAACAGCTTTGTTCATTTTACAGCAAGCAAAGTGGCATACTTTCTCTTTCTTCCTTACCTCTGCAGTAGTAGCTGCTCTCCTCATGAAATGGATATTTATCAATAGCACAAGAAGTGCATGCTGTATTTTTACATGAGTATTAACTGGCCCCTTGGGTGAAGGCTGCCAGTAAATTTTCTACTCTAGATATTCCAAAAATAAGAAAAATAGAATATTTGGGAACATGTTCCATTTAATTAAGTGCCCTGCATACATATTTCCCTGAGATTTAATAAAATAGTTATTGTATGTTAAACAATTGGCACTTGATTACTGCATAGATTTATTGCAGTTCAACAACAGTAGATGAGATACGTATCTCTTACATGGTTTTTAAAACCTTTGAGCATATGTTTTCAATAATCAGTCGGTATTTATTTAACATGAAATTACCATCTTATTAAATTAAATGTGCATGAGTGACATTCAATTTCAAGTGTTGATGAATATTTTTTCGGCAGCAAAAAAAATAGTAACTTTATCCCTTAAGTTTTGAGGTAGCAAACGCAGAGGAGAGTTAGGATTACTTCAAATTGCTTTTGAAGAAACAGACTTCGTACGCTAGAAGGTTTCTCTTCTAGTATGGAAGAAAATATATTATTTATTGTTTCTTAAGTGCTGCCAGTGGGCTTAGTGTGGGCCAAAAGAGAGGACTAGTCTATCTACTCTAAGGCTAAAATTATACTGATAGTGTAGTTCAGGTATGCAGTTCAATCGATAACCAGAAAACTTTTTTTAGAGATAAGTACAACAAAAGTGTGTTGGCACACGTACACACACAATCGACCTTTTTCATTCCCATGCAAGAAGGCAAGCCCATAATGGCATTCCTAATTTCCTTTTTCAAAAAGAAATGTCATTAAAATTTATTCTCAAGGTTCTGAAATTAAAAAGCTCTTTTTTTAGCCTCCCTTTTCCAGGAAGGACAAACTGCCTGATTCTGGAAGAAAGCTAGAAATCCTCCGGCCTGAGGAAGTTAGGAGGATCCAGAACCCAAATGAAAATCCTGCTCCATAGCCCCAGTCTGCTCTCACCAAATCTACTCCAAACACACAGCATCTCCACCACAAGTCGCACAGGGACCATTCCTCCCAACACAAGGCATCCGTTTGCTTCCCATAATCTCTGGGAAGCAATCCAGTCAGGCAGCCCTGAATTAGCTTCTAGGGTTAATCTACCCAAAGTTTAACACAAATGCTGTTGTACTCTGCCCTTCCAACTGCTTCCCACCCAGGCAAATCCTGCTTCACGAGCCCAGTGGATTTCCTAGACAAATCGCCCACCATCTCCAAGACTTCCAGCAAAACAAACCAGACACTGCAAATCTCAGTTTAATTCACTTATTTTGTAACAAAACTCCCCTTTGAGCCACCAGTTTGAACCATGTTCCAAAACCCAAGGCTTCAAAGACAGGCGTTTACTTCTGAGACAATCTGCTCTGGTTTTTGTTCCCTTCTTTGTCCCCCCCGGCCTATGTGTGCAGTATCCTGTCACCTAATCGTTTTATTTGAACGGCTCCTAGAAAATAAGATGCCCAAGTTCATATCTGGGGACATGGATTCCCCTTGAGCTTTCGTAGTCAATATTTAACCCAGTCTAAGCACAGTAGAGGGTTTAATAAGTAATTAGCTGTTTCCCTTATAGACAGAGGTTTGTGTGAGAGCTGCACAAGCAGGAAATTTTAAGTGTCATTGTTTACGTCTGCAGGGAAACAGAAACCACAATGCTTGACTCCGTGCCATATTCGGGAACGATGTGAGCAAAGATCTTTAAATAGTTGGTTTGCCTTCCTGCTAGTCCACAGCGGTGAGTCTTCGGCCATACACCAACTCAGGGGCCTTTTTCATTTGTATCTGAGAATTAGCTTTTCTCAAAATATTATTGAAAATCTTTTTAAAAAAAAATTCTCTCTAAGAGGTTAAATTGGAGAAGAGTTTGCATTCTTCCATCCAATGCTGGTTTCTACTGGCTTTTCCCAATACCCAGGATGGAAAAGGCCTAATTAGGGCATTAAGGGCTCAGAAAAAAAAAAACACACATCCTGAACATTCAACTCTTAAACAGAAGACACTGCCAAAATATCCATAAGCCTTTCGCTGTTGGGAAATCAGTGGCCGTGCCCTACATGGCAAGGCTGCTCTCAGCCCTCTCTTTGCTCTGCCCTTGTCACTGGGGGCTTCTAAGTTTGGTCACCACAAAAACGCGGTAACAACTGTTTGTTGGTGACCACAAAGAGATAAACACTGTGGTATTTAAGAACTGAAGATATTTTCAGAGGCTTCTCTAAAACAGAAAGCACTTCCAGCCGAATGGCTGCAGAGCAGACTTAGTATAGAGAGCTTTGCAGAGATGTTTTTTTATCAGAAAATGAAATTTTTGTCAAGAACCAAGACTTTGTCCAGTTTTCTGTTTCAATAGTGTCTTTTTCAGTTTGAGAAATCTTTAGTATCATGATTTTGGCAACTCAAAATGAAACAACACAAACAAAAAATCAGGATTTTAAAAGTATATTGATTAATCAATGGTAATCATTTTTAATGAGTTGCTGTATCACTAAAATATGAAACAGTTTTGATTTGGGACAGGAATAAATTAAAATACATTAAAATTAACAGGAGGAAATATATATACACACACCTGTGTGTGTATATATATATATAAAAAAAAAAACTTGTCTTGCTCCAGAAGAAAAATTAAAAAAAAAAAAACCTAATCTTGTTGCAAAAGAAAAATGCAAACCATAGTTGACTTTCCACCTCCCAAGACAGTAGCATTTTAAAATTCTGCCTGAAACCATTCACCATTGCCCTACCAAAAACTCCAGTTCACAGTAGGTGTGATGAAAATCTCTGTCCAGCTCTCTCCAAATTAAACTGTCATCACAAGGGTCTACCTTACGTGTGCCTACATCAGCGTTTTAGTTTGGACCAGGGGTGTGCTTTAAAGTTAATATCTTGATCATCCCCACCGATTATACTTTGCTTCACATCACGAAACAATTTTGGTGCACATGGACTGAGCTGCTTTTATATGAAATTGAGCTCCAAGGTGCGCTCCAGTTCAGATGGGCATTTAGTTCACAGGACCAGATTAGAGCTATTCTGAAGTGAAAGACCCCCCTGAAATGGGGGCATCAGGACCTCAGCACCAAATGTTTTGCTTTACAGATCCAATCTTATCAATCCCCACCAGCTGCTGATGCAGACACAGCCAGCAATTGCCAGCTGAGTCTCTGGTAAAACAAAAGCAGAAAGTGTGCTCTCGGATTTCCATTAACGAGTGCTCAATCGACACGACCAGACTGGAGCTAATCCAGAATAAACTCCCGAAATGCCTACAGTGTGAACATCACCTCCTCAACACCAAGTGCTTCACTTTAAAGATTTGTTCCTTCCTGTTGTGCCATTCTACAAACTGACTTAGACACACCTGTACTTCTCTTCCAGGAGGGGAAAATAATTAAATGCAATTTCAAAGAAAGTGTTCACAGAGGTTGATTCAGCAAAAACATACATTTAAACTCAAGAGACACACCAATCCCCCGCATATTAAAACCAGGAAATCATCAATGAATCCTTATAGCATTCACATCTGGTTCCTGATGTGAAAAAACCTGATGTAAAAACACACAACACTTGATGGCATTGGCAGAAGCTAGGATTTCTTAATGCATGAAGCTTTCATACCTGGAGAACATTATATTGTCAGATCTCATATAAGAAACAGCCTCAGCTGCAGGCCATACCCAAAGGAAAGCAGGTAACGTTTTCTTCAAATGGAGAAGTCTGATGTCACAGCACAGTGCTAAAACATGCAAGGATGCCTGCAGAAGCCCATGCACAAGCAACCCTCTTGCTGTGACAACTCCAGTTAGCGTTGGCACAGTCCGAGGGCTCAGCTGGTGCCTTGGACAGAGGCTAAGCCAGATTTCTGCAGCCTGCCTGCAATGAGGACAGCTTCAAACAGATCCGTTTCCTCTGCTCCTCCTTTTCTACGTGCTGGCTGGCTCACGACAACAGGGTTAGTGCATTCTTAAGTGGCCTTTATTAGTTTTCCTAGCAGGAGATAGCAAAGACTCCTTCTGTTATGCTTACTATATCCGATCGCACCGCCACGGTTTGTGCCTTGGATTGCCAGTGTTTTTTTGGACATTTTGGGACTGTACAGCTTCTATGATCAAATAAAATCAGTGCATTTCACTTGGTATGTCCGAAACTCTGCTGCACTTCTTGCTGCTCAAAAGCTGCTTCACTTCATCTGGAGGAAGGTGGTACCTTTATCGCACACCAGTGAGGTGAATGGTATTACCAAAACAGCACCAAACAGCAGATACACTCCACCTAAACTGAAACACTAAACATAAATATTTAAAATATAAATCCATTTATATGCATTTATATCCATTTATATCTCCAGCAAAGGATTTGGAGATATTTCTCCTTTGCTGAACGTCCCATATTGCCTACTGTTTACCTCTATAAATCTGCATGACTGGAAAGATGGTGCTAATTATTATCTGACACACCAGCAGCTACCAACTCCCTGTTATTGGCGCAGCCTGGGACCATCAGTGCGGTTGCTGTATTTGAGCTGCCCAAAACTCAGCAGCTACAGAGTTTTCCCGACATCGATTGCTCTGTACTTTCAAATTACGCCATTCCACTGGCGGGCTGCACACTGGTATGTAACGTCATATCCATCAGGTAGATAAAGCTACACTGGAATATCAATTAATGTGTACTCCTATTACCTCACAGTCTGGTAATGTACGGTCCCAGCTCCCTTCCCGCAAGTGGGCGCAGGAGGAGAAACCTGGAGAGCACAACAGCTATCTAGGAAAAGCTGTTCATGGAGAAATATTGTCTCGCCGCACAATGACATAGCTGCTTTATCCCCCATCGCACGCGTGCGTGTACCAACACACGCAGATCGCATCAGCTGTCAGCAGGAATTCCTGACTGCAGATTAAAGCCTTGCCACAGTCTGGCTTCTCCGCCTGTCCTGGCCGATGCTTATCAGAGCGAAGTGTCCACTCGCATAAGGATTTCTGAGTTTCTCTATTCACAGAAACAGGAGGGTTTACTGTTGCAATGACTTGAACTTGCTCTTGAGAGAAGTCACATCAGAAATCACCCCTGTGCCGTGTGCTGGCATTTCTAAGTGAGGAGTCAAGAGGTCAAAACCCAAGGTCAGAAAAAAGCAGACAGGCAAGACCCCTTTCTGTACCTGCGGCTGGATAAATCAGCACTTTCCTAATCAGTCGCTAATCCCCTAATCTTTATTGCATGTAAATTCCAATCCCTTCCCAACGGCTGTGCCATGGTAATCTCCAATCTGATTACGGTGCAACTCCATTGGAAGACTCATTGATAAAAGATGGAAATGTGTAAAATCAATTTGCTGTATATCACAAACAGCCCTGCACACCCCTTCAGGGATCAAAGAGCCGCCACCAACAAATAAAGAGCTGTTAGAAATGCTTTTTATCTAATAGTGGGTTTGACTATTTGACAAAAGACAGAATTCACTTCTGAAGGGAGAACCGTGGCATTGTTTTATGTACAGTAAAGGATCAGTCGGTGACTAAGGCAGAAAAGGCAGTGTAAGAAATGTCATTTAAGGCCACGCTATAAAAGTGTGAGGGCAAAAGACAAGAGAGGCTAGATGCACTTAGACTCACAATTTACTGGCAGGAGCTCAGACTCAGGCAATGATCTCAGCTTTATCTCCAGAAGGTACAGCAGGAGCAATGCTGGCATGGAGTGGTTAGCCAATGAATTTGTCACTTGGTATTTATCTCTATAAGAAGCAATAATCATTGGTAGGGTTGAGCAAAATGATCCAACTTTTGGTCCTGAGCTCAATCAAGCTTTGGGCTGAAATGGCCCCAGCAGTAGGGACCACAGCTCTGGCCCATCGGGAACAGCTTCGGCTCCATCATTGCTAAGTACAGTGGTTCCTAGTTTTGAAAACAATGAAAAATTGATAACACTTATAAAAATAAAATATCTTGGCAGGATCTCACTCTCATATCACTTTTCTACAGTGGGCAGAAGGGAAGCCAAAGCCTCCTTCATGTAACACACCAGAAGATAGAGAAAAATATTAAATTAAACAAAAGCAGATGCCAATCTATCTCCTGTGTTTTATCCATTGAGCGGAATTTGCTGGCACTCACAATTTTATTTTTTAAATCTTGTGATATTAGGTGCTTGTTTCTTAATGTCTCTTTTCTGAGGGCATAATCCTGAAGGAGAATCTCCTGTTTATTTGAACATGAAAGGAAATTTGTGACCTTTGTGATCACAGGGAATCACTAAATGCTCTGAAAACAGGAAGCAAATAAATAAAATTCAATTTGTTGTAACATTCATGCTACTTAAGCCAGAGTTTTCTGGAGTTTGACCCAGGAGTGTTGAACACACAGGATTAGTAACGTGAGTGTTTCCCACGGATGTGTCCCATGTGACTTATTTAAGCATCTTTATGACATGCATTAAAAAAAAAAAGCTACACTGGCTGTGGGATCCAATAGCCGTAGGATCTAATATAGCTTACGCTCCATTCACCATACAGGAGATTATAAGCAGGTGTCTCTCCTAGAGAAACTGGTATGCTACAACCAACAGGAAGCTGGCTCGTATCCCCAGATGTTTGTCATTATGGGAAGAGGGGGGAGAAAGAGGGACGTTAGGGTCAATAAAACCACGCTGCTACTCTTGCAGCACCTACAATCCAAGAGGGACTCCAGTAGCTCAGCTCTGCCATTGATAAAAGTTTTACAAGACCTCTGCTCCAAGCAGCCCTAAAATCAAAGGTCTGTTTACTTAGCCTTTGCTTGCCGGGCTTTAGGATAGCACAGGGAAGATCAAAGCGGAGACTTCGTTTAACATGTCCAAGTACACAACCGGCAAGTCTGTTTATGTTGGATTCCGACACACTGAGTGCGCTGCTGTCTGTCAACACGTCAGGCTCATTTTCAGCAATATTGGGTGAGGAGGGAAATATTCAGAAAGGCCCCACAGATTTTGGTCTTGCTGAAACAGAAGTGAAAGTCAGAGCAGGGAGCTCTGCTTTTAACTGTGACTGTCAAGGTCAAATACAAACTCCTTGCAGGAAAAAAGATGTAGACCTGTGGTCTCTGCTGTAAGAGTAACACCAGTAAAACACAGCAAAAGTCTGCATGAAGAGCTGAAAAAGACAATTTTGGTTCTGTATTATTTGAGTTGCATCTGTTTTTACTGCTAACGCACAATGAGACTGAAGTATTAGGTTTGGCATTGGTAAGAGATGACACCCTGTGTATCTCACATACAGAAAGAGGTGCAATAGCCACCAGCAATTCACATCTTCCTGAAGTCTCCCCTTGACGCCCGTACAATTCCAGTCTGTGGATGTAGCAGTTTGCGATGGCAGACCATACATAGTGTCTCTTTCACACTCACTGCTGGGGACTCCCAGCCAAAGATGATTTTCCAGTTGCCAAAAACGCACCAGGACTAACAACGTTCAGTTTCCAACATCCCGGCTGGATCCTGCAGCTAGATTTCCCAGTGCCTATTAAGAGGCAAGAACCTGCTGACACTTTCACTTATTTATTTGCTTGTTTGCTGCTGGTACATTCATATCTTTAATATTTAGAAAAGCCTGAAGCCTTGCAATGGCCTTTGCCTCAAGCATGGTGGGATGCAGCACTATTACAACCTCGCCTGTCTACATGGTTTCTCATTTCCAGTGGCTTCCTCTCAAACTTGTTCTCTTGCACTGATGGGAGGAGCTCACGCAGGAATGAGCAACCAAGTAGTACCTGCTTCTTACTTTGGTTTCACAGAGGAGTAAAATTTTATAAAGAGTAAAAATATATAAAGAACACGGGGAGAAGACCACAGAAATTGTAGGCTGGAGAAGCCTCCTTAGGTCTCCTTCCCATCCATTTCACTGTATTATAAACAAGGTGGACCCTTTAAAACAGAGACAAGTAAAAGGAAAGAGAGCATAATGGCTAAGAAACTTCCTTAGGTCCTTGATTCAAGTCAGACAGCAAGGTCATGCAGGGTACCGAGGTGTCACACCTGCACACAGGGACATCTCCCTCTGTGGGATGCTGTGAGGACAAACAGGAGATTGTCAGGCACCCAGTGATGACAGGGGTGCAGGTGGGTACTGAGACGGATATGCAGGTTTCAAGACCTGGGAGAGTCTTCACACTTTTGCAGGGGAGATATTTTCCCTAACCAAGCAATACCGCCCGCTTTGCTCCACTTTATTCCACAGTCTCTAGTCAAAATCCCCATCAATGCTCCTAAACTGTTCCCTTCCCCTCCTCCTGGCTCCAGTACCCAATCCCTTCCTACACTTCTGGACAGTTATTGTCCCCTCAGGTGCCACTTAGCCCAGCTATACACGTATTTACAAGCAGCTCTTTTAATCTTCTCACATAAATCAGTCCCCGCAGCTTTCTGATCTGATCATCCAGGCCTGTCTCTCTCTCTCCGGATGAAAACCTCACCTGTCTCCCTGACATCTCATGGATGTCGAGCTGTCAGCTCAAGCTCACAGCTCTTAATCTTCCTCCCCCTCCCATCTCCTTCCTTAATTGCTGCAGACACCACTACCGTCCTGCCTGTCACTCAGGCCTGTGGCCTGAGCATTTTTTTTTCACTCATCTCCCCATCTAGCTCTCCACATCCCGGCTTGGACCATGAGCCACAGAGTCTTTCTGCAGCTCGTTGACAAGCCCCAGCCTTGGCCATCCATCCACTCTCTTGCAGTTTGCATCCAGGCTGCCGTCATATTTCATCACAACTCCTCTGCTCCAACCTTGACAAAACACATTCTTGTCTCATTCATATTCCTTTTTTTTCTAGGCACTGCTCTGGCCACATCTGCTTCTCTTCACATCCAGCTCTCCCTTTCCCTGTCACATCAAATGGCCGCTACTTTTCTTCACTTGTCAAGGCTCCTGCTGGCCTCTCCCCACTGTTGCTATCACCTGTTCACTACCAGAGGTCCATCTTCTTCCAACCAGCACAGAAGTCCAGGCTCTCTCCGCCCTTTTTACATTTTTCAAAGCAAATCGTAGGTGTTTTCCGCCAAGCTGCCTGCCTTGTGTGGGAGCAGCTCCCCATCAGCCTCGGCTGAGGTGCTCAGCTCTCTCCCCACGCACCCCTCCTTAAAGCTTTCCTGACCATCACTGGTCAGCAGCTAGGCCTGACATCTCTGCTAGTCCTCATGGTCAACACCATCTCACTGCTGCTTTGCTCCACCCATCTCTCTATCCTCCTGCCATCATGCTTCACCTTGCACCCCCAGGCAGCTTTTTGGGCATAATCTTCTTGTGTTCAGACACCACCTTGCACAGTGGGGTGAAGGCCCTGAGCACAGCAGTGACACACGCAAATCATGCTAATCACAACAGCTTCACTAGCACCTCTCCACTCATTATCCTCATTTCTGCATCCACAGCATTCAAGTATAATTGCATTTTAACAAGCTTCGTTAGCACATCGCCTTAGTCAAGCTTAGCACAGCCCAAGCACCCAAGGAAACCTCACGGTGCTTCTTTTCTGCTCAATGTAATTTTCAAGGCTTCTGTAACCTGATTTGTTAGGAATAACCTCAGGGCTGTAAAACTTTTCTTCTGCCATCCAGCAATTAAGGAATAATTTGTCACGGAGCAAGTCAAGCTGCAGGGCAGGAAAGCCCTGTGCAATACAATGAAGCTGTGTAAACCATAGCCCTCAGTGCAGGAACGAAGCGAGCATCCCTCCCCTCCTCCTTCGCTAGCCGGGAGCCTGTGCTCCGCCGCAGCTCCTGTAAATGCTGCACAGTCTCCTAAGTAAAGCAACTCCTTGGCCCGCAGGCAAAGAAACGCCTGTATACACCCTGCCAGCATACGCTAACTGTGGGCCTGCCCCTCCTGCACTTTTTTGGACGTTGTGTGGAAAGGTAAACAGCCGGTTGCCAAACCGTACCATTGGCACGAGCTATATAACGGAATAGGATTAAGAAATGGGCCGCAAAGCTTTTTTTAGCAAGTTTTATGAAGCTCCAAAGGATAACAGAAAGCCCTGGAAAGAAAAATGTTATGTTTTTTAAGAATAGAAAGAATGAGCAAATGTAGGTGATGAGTTTGCGATGCTTTAGATGCCTTGAACTCACTTAATCCGTGCATGCTGCTACCCATGACAGGCGTGAGGTGCGGTGCTCTGGACAGACCAGGGCAACCTGGGGTGCACACGAGAGGAGATCAGGATGTGACCCTGGGCAGCGGCTCCCGAGGGACACACTCCACATTTCAACCATCATTTATGGTCTGATCGTTGTTCGTGGAGCCACGGAGGGATGCACACACATACACCGAGGAGAAACTGGTCTCATGTTAAGACAGAAGGAACAGACAGCCCTGTGTCTACAGAACTCAATGAGTACTTCTGTCTGGGCGAACCTTTGCTAGCTTTACAGTTGTTTAATACTTTCTCCAGTTATCTCAGAGACATAAAAGTCAAACACTTTCCCAAGCATTCCTGGAAAGATGTTTCCTGTTTTGATGAGGGAGAGAGGGTATTTTTAAATAAAAAATTATCTGACTGTGCTCACTGTGCATTAAGCCCACTCACAAAACCAGAAGTAGTTTTGCAGATGGAGGTTGTTACCTGATTTTTTTTTTTCCTTAACATCCATAGTAGCCAGATTAAGGAACTGCTAGCAAACCGCAGTCACCATTTCCAAAAGCATACATAGGAACAGTATGGCAGGAATAGAAAGCTATAGAGTATCAACCACTACAGGGCCCCAGACAGCTGTTTGTAAAAGCAGAAAACATGGGGTTAATGGATTTTTTATATTTTTATTTTAGTACTTGCAGACAACTGAAGACTAGCATGGAGATCACTTATCGCTGCTGGAAATTCTGCTTGCAATGAGACAGTCTGATCTTGTGAAGTGTGGGCAACACTCAACTCCCATCAATTCAAAGGGATATCAAAGATGTCCAGCATTTTGTAGGAAATTGTAAATCCATGGACAGGTAGGCTCCCATCTCACTATAAAAAAGGGTTCTCCTCCAGCAAACCCCTCTCATGTCTCTATTCATCCATGCTTCGTAATTTTTCAGCTTACGCATATAAAGAAATAAAAAAAAACAGTTGCTAGCTATCTGATATTACAACAGTACATTCTTCAGGAACTTTTCACATCCTACTACCATTATTTTAATATTTAGAAGTAGAGGAAAAACTTCACCTATCTCCACCTTCCTCCCCCTTAAGCAGACAAATAAGGCATTCAGCTCGTCTGAATTTAAATTTTTATTGGAGTTGATCCAGCAACCAGAGTGCATTGCTAGAAGCCAAGGTCCCGCTTCCTTCAATACACCTCCTTCATTCCGACTCCCTGCTTTTGTGCTGCTTTGGTAATCTCAATCTGTGGTCAGGGATAGGATAAAATTTCAGCTATTTCCCCCCTCAACTGCACAGAACAGGGCTTGCTCTTAAATCAAAAGTCCTACACCCTAAACCTTTAGTTAAGTACTCAGCTACAGGCAAATCTTTGAAATCATCATGGACTTTTTTTTTTCTTAGATATAGCTCTGAAAACCACAGAAGTAAACCAAGCTCTCAGGAATATCAAAGGTATTCAGAGGAAATTGGGAGAAAGGGGTACATAGGGTGGCTCCACAGTGATTTTTTGGCCTGATCCTCTGAAGTAGATGGAGTAGTCCTCATCAAGAATGTGAAATTTTCTCTCTTATCCTTTAGGGCAAGAGAAAATATCGTTAAAGTTTCTGGAAGCATTAGGAGCAGGCAGCAACTGGAATCCAAGCAGAAGTCCCATTTCTGTCATTCCCTCGGTAAATGATCTCCACCTTTCTGCACAGGATGGTGTGGGCTCCCACATACCTTCTACAAATGTTTATATTTTCCTCTCTCTGTGCTTTTCCTTTTTTTCCCCGCATTCCCTCTCCTCTACACAAATAGTAATTCAAGAACCACGATCAACCCTTCGCTTGGCTTCAGGTCTCTCGCATGGGCTAAAGTTACCTCCAATTCTCTGGCATGGTTTGGGGAATTTATTTATATTCCGTGTTCTGGAGATAGACCTCATGTCTTGCCAAGGGCTCGCATGGGTCTTACAAAAGGAACACTGACAAATATTTATGGAACCTAAAGTGAAACTCAAGACACTGTTAAAATAAAGTTTGCCATAGTTTTTTTTTATTTTCCTGAAGAATTGACCTGGCTTTCTTGGCAGAAAGACTAATCCAAATCCTATTGGTATCTTAACAGCTCATAAGAACCACATGCTTCAAATAAAGCCATTACTATCAGACACGCTGAGTGGTTCAATTAAACAAATATGAAAATAGACACTTCATCCTGCTTTAACTAAGTGGGATCATTCCACTCCTGAATCCAGACTGACAATGAAAATGATATAGTATTTATAGAGTAGCTTTTTATCCTGAAAGATCCCAAAGGATTACTCAAACCCCGCTTCACACACTACCGAGATGGTGCAACTTCCAGGGAGGAACACACGAGGAAGGCTGTCCCACATCCCCGAGGAATGGCACACGGCAATTTAGACAGAGGAACGGAAAAGAATTTCTCATTCAGCTGAAACTATAGAAGGGAATTTAGGCAAGCAGAATGGAGATTGTTTAGACTGGAGCACATCCAGCACAGAGGAGTAGAGTACTCCAATGTTTTAAATATAAAAGTTAAGGCAAAACAATAAAAAATTCTGGTTTAAACTATCCAAAAATCAGCATTTATGGTAGAAAGTTACACACCATTTTGAAGGTGAACAATTTCACCCTGTCCACTTCATCTGTGCATGGGAAATTCTCTAGAAGATGTTCTTGTTCACTATTCCCTTCAGGAATACAAGAGTCACGACTAATAATACTTTGCATAGTTTCCGGTTAATGTAAGGATGACACAGGATACTTTATGAGTTAAAGGCTCCAAAAATGCTTTGACTGGTAGTCTCACACACTTCAAAGAGAAGAACACGTTGGGTCCATCTACATCACACAAGGGATCACATTGACTGTTGCCAGGATCCCTGCTGGCATCTCTGCCTCATTTCTCATTTCACATTCCTTCAGGACATGGTTTAGTAGGCACAGTGGTGTTAGATTAATGGTTGGACTTGATGGTCTTGGTGGTCTCTTCCAACCTTAAGATTCTATGATTCTCTGATTAGCTGCACTGCAGATGTAATGCAGCCCAGTATGGAGAGAGCAAGCAACTTGCCCAAGGCTGCCCTGCGAGTCTGTTGTGGCAGCACCAGAAATTCAGTTCTGACCCCCAGTGCTCTACTGTGATGACCAGGTGATACCTTCCATCTCAAGGACATACTCTGTTCTGCAAAATCTCAGCTGTGCATGAGGAGCTCAGCAAGCCCTGGGGTTTTCAAATGTTTTGTGAATAAGCGGCCAAGAAATTTGTAGTGAGAAGCTTTTGTGGAATCATAGAATTATAGAATGGTTAGGGTTGGAAGAGACCTTTAAATGTCATCCAGTCCAACTCCCCTGCAAGGAGCAGGAACATCTCCAACCAGATCAGGTTGCTCAGAGCCCTGTCCAACCTGGCCTTGAATGTTTCCAGGGATGGGGCATCAACCACCTCTCTGGGCAACCTGGGACAGTGCTCTACAACCCTGGAAAAAGGAGAGGAAGGAAACTGCTCACTTGTGGAGCATCAGCATGGCAGAACACAGTGAAAGAGGGAAAATCCATTGTTTTAAGAAGGTAGGGACAGAGCGACATGACACAAAGTAATGTGGGGAGGCACCAAATGTCAGCTGCAACTCCAGGGCTTACAGCAAGAACCGGGACTACCTCAGCATGAAGAGCTCAGCCTATGCATGTGTTTATGTAGCCATGTCCCTAAGTCCAATCAATGCAAAATACCACATTTAAATCTTTTCATTTTTTTTCCCCTGCAAGATGTACACCTACTCTCCTCTAAAAATGTCAGTGGTCCTTCTTCTGAGTCCCAAAGACACATCTGAGAAAGGAAGCAGTCCTGTCATTACTACTGCAAACATCCCCTCAGCACAGAAGTGTGAAAGAAATACAGCTGTGCAGCGAGAGTTTTTTACCTGGCACAAAGACTTGAAGAGCTAGCCAAAGCCTCTCTGCAGAACAATTAGCAGAAAGCACCAATCTTATACAGCTTCTTTCTTTTTTTCAGTTCATTTAGCCTGAAGTAGAGCAATCAAGGCTCTTCTGGCAGGATATCACATCCTCAATATGTAACCACTTAAAAGAAGAGGACAGCTATTGCAGAGAGATGTCCCAGGAGAAGAAATCATTATACAAGTGAAAGGGATTTCTTTGGAGTGACTTGTAAAATAATGTGAAGTTGCTGCTTTTTTTTTTCCCCCCTAGGACTGTAGTATGAACCCTTCTTTCACTAGTGAACAGTTGTTCACACACCTAATCCTCTGTGATTTAAACGAAACCCTTCAGGCAGATAATCATGTACCAGCGGGAGGAAGGGGTTGACTCTGTGGCCCTGCAGCCCCCGGGTACGGCACTACTTTTTTCCCTGGAGGGGAAGGGAATGGGAAAGAGCGAAAGGAAAATACTCAGTCTTAAGACTGAGCAAAGAGGAAGGAAGAAGTTGCACACTGTGTAAAGGAGAAAACTTCCAGTGGCTCCACAAACTGCCAAGAGCTAAGACTATTTTCTTATATATACTTATTTTAGGGAGTTTTCAGTACTCACAGAGCTCATATCGCTGACAGCAGGGAAGAAAACACATCCATATGGAGATTGTGCATTCCCCTGCCGTGACGGGGAAACTGTCCTCAGATATGACAGAGGAGGAGGACACAGGGAGGTGAGCCCTGTTCAGCTCAGGGTCCCATGACCATGCAGCACAGCAGAGCTCCAGACCCACACAGCAGCGCAGAGGAAGGCTGTGGGATGCACCACGACTAAACATGTAAGGGAAGCAGGTGCCTGTTGTGCCAGCGCCGGTGGGGAGGTTTGGGAGGAGCGCTGGACGGAGGCCACCACCTCGGCTGCTGTTTTGGAAGAAGAAACCCTCTACTTTCACTTCTTCTGAGCAACAGCCAGATTGGACTATTGGGCAGCAGGCTGAGCTGGAAGAAACTCCGCACAGCAACCTTAAGGCGAAGCAGCCTGCATAACCCACGGGACTCAGGATTTCATATAGAAGTGACTCCGACCCTCCGTTCCTGTGTGAACATGCTGTTCATAGTGAGTAAGCCTGTGTCATCCTGCAGTCCTGGAACGTTAAACACACCCAGCTTCAAAACCTTGTGGATGGTGAATATTTGCAATGTCAGTCTTGAAACCATGCATCTGCGAGCTTTGAACTGAGCAGTGAGACAGACACCCACGAAGGCGTGGTGGTGAGGGCTTCTCCACAGAGTAGCAACCAAAATGTGTGCCTTGGAGGACCTCTGGCTGGTGTCCAAGGTGAAAAAAAAAACAAGCCTGGAGGAGAGCATATCCCCTCTCTCCCACCCTCCCAGTATCTTGCTAACATACGATGCCACTCCACAGCCACGAGGGCTCTCGCTCGCTGTATCTTGAAATACACGGCTATTTTACCGCATGCAGAGCCCACGTTCTCCAACAGCATGACATCACCCGCCCCACACTCAGAGAATAATTATGGCCTTGTCTGCACTGCAAAAACTGGTCCCCTAAGTCAAAAAAAAAATGCTGCTCAGCCAGTAGCAGCAACAGCAGGGCTCTAATGCAAGACTGGCCTCAGCTGTTTTTAGTATTGGATCATCTAACTCTGCTTAGAGTGGGATTAGAAAAAAAAAACTGGGAAAAAGTCCCACACCCTAACACCCCTCTTAACAATAGTCTAATTGCAGCGGCCGCAAGGAAAGCAAGGGGGAAATGATTTTCCTGTCCCCAGAGGTTTTTCTGAAATTTAAAAGGAAAATTCTATTCCAAACAGGAATAACAAATAACAATGAAAAGTAAGAACCTCAGCATTTTCTCAAAATGTTCATCTAAGAACATTTTCCTATCTTGTTAGATGTTGTATCAGCGGTCTGGGAGCGTTTCATTTCAATCTTGGCAGTTGCTATTCATTTTTAATTTTTTCAAGTTTTTTCATAAATAAGTATCCTACATCACAGATCAACTCCAAACTATTTCAAATCAAAAAATGATACTTTTTCATTTAAAGAAAGTAAACTGCAATCACAACCTCCTTGGGTGAGAGACAATATTATTCCTACCATGCTTTATTTGTACAACAATTAGCCTGTCCCGATCCAAGATAAAGTCCCCCAGGCACAGTTGTGAAACAGCAGTGTGTTGGGCTTTTTTAAATGAACCTGATGAATGACCAAAATCAATCCTTTCCTCAAAATTTCAGTTATGATGAGCTAGCGTTTTTCACTCCAGAACTGTTACATCCAAAAATTATCAGTTAGAGACAATGATGATATAGGAGCATCCTAAATTTCCATGCCTCGCCGCAGTTCACGGGTGTTAATGTTATTCCCTGATGCTTCTGCAGCTGTGTATTGGCACAGCCACTAGCTACCCTTCCTAAACACAGAATACGTAAGATTTAATGCACAGTGGACTTTAAAAAGCAAAAGTAACTCCTTCCCCTACATGGCAATGTCAGTGGAAGATGAAATGAATTGAATTCTTTCACGCACAGAGCCAATGAGCCGTAACGCAGAGCAGCACACTAGCTCCCAATTTTAGCAAGTAAGGAAGAAACACACTGAGACCTCGTGCCAGATGCACCTTATCGTTTCACTTTTATGCACTGACGGATGAAGACATCAGTAACGGCACCCCTTCCCTCTGGCATGCCCCTATCTCTCAATTCCCTGCCAGGGGAAGCGAAACACTTGGAAAGTGACCTACTCTGTTCAAGTATCTGGGAGGCTGCCTTACGCAGCGAGCTATCTGGCATGGCCTTCAAGATCTTCCATTCCTCTGCACAAATTACTTTGGTCATTCAGATAAAAGCAGAGGGAGATGAAGAAACATTTGTGTCTGGAATTCCCTGAATTTCATTACTAACCTAATATCATTCATACACCCAGGGCTTAGCCAGGGCCAAGCGCTGTGGTTTTCGCACAGCCGTGCTTTGATTTCAGGATGATAAAGGTCCATTCACTACCACTGCCGAGCCTCGAGGGGTGTGATACGAGTGCAACGAGGAGTAAGAAAACAGCCCCCACGGTGACACCGGATTGACCTCACACAAACGGAGCAGCTGTTGCAGCATCCTCGCTGTGACGTGCACTGCCACAGTACTTCTGCTGCTCTTGTAGCGCTTAACCTATGTCAACTGCCTTCTGAGCCGTCTCCTTCAAGAACTGTTAGTGACAGACATGTAGTTCGGTTTGGGAAGGTGTGAGACCCGATGCCTACTCTCCCTTACCACCTCCCTCCCACGTTTATCCACTTTCCTTCCTGCTGGGATATGTCAGCCCAAAAGCTTCCCTGGGGAGGAGAATAACAGCTGGTTCTTTCAAACCATCTCACCCAATTAAAAAAAAAAAAGTCTGCAATCAATGCTTACATGCTTTTATTGTTGACGAGGCACAAGGCGAGTGAGAAGCGACCTCATCCCCCCTCAGCTGTGCTGACTTTACGAGATTCCTGAAAAAAGTCAACTGAACAAGAAGGTGCCATTTGTAGCCCATGGTTACTCAGAGCAGAGCCAGGCTTGTAAATGCTGGGGCTTATGTAAAACTCTTTGAGATGCCAACTGTGCTCTTTTCATCCTGAGTTAATTATATTCAGTATGCTTTCATGAAGTCCCAGCTTCTGGAGTCACGGGACAACACAAAAGGATGGTAGGTTCAACCTTAAAGAATTTTTTAGCTGTTGTGCTGACAAGCTTGTGGAAAGCTTGAGAATTCGGACCCTCAGCCAGAAAACAAGTAATAAGTGCCCAAATGGGAATTTTAAAATACTTTACAATATCCTCTTGAGTGATGGAGACTGAGTCATGCTTCTGGGAAGGGCAACATTACATCTTTATCATCTGCTGCAGGACTTGACTGGGATGAAATCAGATATTTTCTACAACAATTCTGGGCCTCTGTCTCTTGCGTGGAGGGGATGGTCCTCAGCAACTAGCAGGGGATGCCTGCCTGTTAAACTGGCATTGAATTGATAGAATTACAAGTGCTTAACAGCTTTCACGGATCAGAACAGGGCAAGACATTTAGGTGTCTAAGTATATTTAAGCATCTGTCATTAAATATGTGAGTTTGAAGGATCAGGCCCTAACTTCTTAGTTTTACATATTATATCCTATGAATTAGGTCTAAATCTAAATCTCTGTCTCACCATAGCATCACGCGGTTATTCTCATGCCTATGGAGTAACCTGAGATTGAATGAGATGTGTGATGTCAGTGTGATAATCAACACTTAGTGAGGGCCAGGTCTTGAAGGAGCATTTTCTACTAGGACACGTCATATTAGGAGAGCAGGGGAGACTTGACCAGTGTTTCTCAACAATTCCTAGGCAGATCCTCAAGAACAGCTCCTCTAGCAAGAGGCCAACTATGCTGATACAGCCTCTGCAGTGGCTGGGATCAGGGCTTTAGTGGTTAAAGCTGTCGCAGGTCACTTGCAGACAATCTCAGCTATATTTCTTACTGTCCCCTGAAAATTCCATCCCTACCCTCTCCTCTCATCCCAAAATATAAGCAAGTGGCACTTCTGAAGAACGATTTTCTGTTGTTCACAAAGCAAAGTATGACACGTGCTAAGGGACACGGCAGGGATTCACCTCGTCTTTGAGCCTTTCCACACATCCATCTGCACAGCCCAGGCTGCCGTGGCTGCAAGTGTGCGTTACTACCACTCTCCAGAAGAGTCAGCTCAGCAGCCCCCAAGCTGCTGTAGCTCCAAGTGTGCGTTACTACCACTCTCCAGAAGAGTCAGCTCAGCAGCCCCCATGCCCATCAGCTTTTAACCAGGACCTTAGACATTTTGTTACACCCCCATGTCACCACAGCACCTGTACTCTTTGAACAGAGCCCTCGACTCCACGGCCACACAGCCTGGTCCTGCCGTAGCCACCTACACAGCGTTCATATATACCTTGTTATTTATTAACGGAGTCGTACATTTTCTGCCAAAAATTTTGCTCCTTCGTACAGACCGTGGGGCCATTCAGCTCCCTGCCAAGAAGACCTCTCAAACATTTAGTGTCAAAACTACAAGGACACTTGTAATTGTGCAGCGTTGTGCAGAGAAATGTTTTTTCCCTGCTATATATTGTATTCTAGGTATAGCAACAGTCCTTATTCACGGAGAGCCGAGGACGATGCAGTGACATCACTGCCATTACCCCAACGCACAGGGAGCAGGGTGGGGACTCAGGTCCGTTCCTGAGAGGACAACTCAGTGGCCTGGATGTGGCAGGGGACAGTTCACCCTGCTCAGCCAACAGCTATGAGATGACAGAGTTTTGGGCCTGGGTTCACCACACTGGCCTCTGGATTTTGCAGGAGGCATCGCGCTCCGCTCTGCAGAGTCGCTGCTCTCAGATGCGAAGCCGCTCCAGAGGAAGGGCCACAATTTGACCGAGTTGGCACACAGTGCTCCACAAAACTCATCATTTCAGGCATTAGTCATCTGCAAGCCCTCACACGACAGCGGTTCACTTATGAAGGAAGGGATTCCTTTCCCGTAAAAGTCCACAGTAACAATCACAAACCTAAAAAGCCCTTACACGGGTATGGAGCTCAGTGGGACCAACCAGGCTACTTTCACTGTTTGCACAGAGCAGGAGGCAAACAGCGCTTTGATTATCAGTCATCTTCACTAGGAGCAGGGAGGGTGATTTTCAGAAGTGCCGGATGGCCTGGCAAGCACGACTGGTGCTGAAAGACGAAGGGTCTTTTGCTCCTCAGCCAGCCAGGAACATCAAAGACTTTTTCATTCAGTTTCTGTTACGACAGTACACACACACAACTGCTGTGAAGGTATCACAAGCCTTGGCGCAGGTCAAAGCTGCCTGACTCACACTGCAACTGCCTCCTGCAAACACAAAGTAGACAGCTTTCTAAAAAGTTTTTTATCTATACACAACGTATGTTCTGTGCCCAACAGAAACGACGCAGAAATTGCCACGTGAGATTTTTGTGAAGCATGTTGTGCAAGATGTCGGATGAGATTAAAGCACAACTGCTTTCCAGCTGCCTGCATTGCAGTCAGGAGATGCCAATTTGAAGAAAACTGCAAAATTGAGATGAGAGTAAATCAAAATTTATATACGGAAAAAAAAAACTCTTTAGGTCCAGGATGGAAATTTATGTTTCGCAGAACAGCCACAGCCTAGATCACAAAAATCTCAGTTCAAGCCCTGTAGTAAATCAGTGAGAACAAGACTTTCGCATTTTCTCACAGCTTCAGCACACACACACGGACGCACCTCTAAAAGCTTTCCCTCTGTCTCTGGCCTGAGAAACACTGACTTTATAATAATAAAGAGCTCTAAGAAGCAAGACTGGGAGAGAACCACTTCAATCTAGCTAATTTGCTAAGAACTACCTTCCCACCGCTCCAGTGATTTCTCTCCCATGGAACAGGCTGGTGCACCTTTCTGTCTCTTTTGGGTTTTTTCCTTGCCAAAACACCAACTAACTCCAAAATACAATGGAAAAACTGAAAAGCCTGTTTATAATAAGAAAACCCAAATGATCTCTTTTGCCTTTCAAGTCTAGGAAAGATGTTTCTTGCTTCCAAAGGGCTTAAATTTTAGGATCGAAGTCTATAGTGGTTTTTATAGGGCAGCACCCCGCAGTGCTAAGTCTTGGTTAAGGTAAGATACAACAGGTAAATGCAAATCTGCAAAGGAGAAGGGGTGAGACAGGAAAAGGGCTATTATAACTTTGTACCATGAAACAAAAGGATAAAATAAAGCAAAATGCACTAAAACTCTTCCTAGGTTGTTTATGTTGCTTGTGTGTTTGTTTGTTTTTTCCTTAAGCGTTAACAAGAAAATAAATGAAGATATGTAGTCATGAGGTGTATGTCCATGGTTCCCTCTAAAAAGGCACATTCACTCTCCTCTGCTCTCAGTAGGTTTTTATGGAGCAATTGGAAGACTCTATTTTCAAAGCCAGGACTCAAGTCGGTTAATTGTTACACCTCTTTGTTTTGCCTTTTCTTTCCACGAGAAACAGCTAGAAGTTTGGAGGAAGGAGCCTTAGGGCTGCAACAGATGTCACAAGCAACTTCCTACAAATTAGAAAAGGAAAGTAACCCCCTCAGGTTAATTACAGGGAGAGGCCACACACGGAGCTGTGTAATGAGCCTGTGGGATGGAGAGAAGGCAACTGCTTCATATTGGATTTCAAGAGATGGAGCATGAAATCTCTCGGGCTGACTACATGCTTTCACACTGCCAGAGCAATGCCTTCTCCTCCGGGGAGGACACAAGCCACGCTGTCTGGGGCAGGCGGCGGAGCTAAGGATGGATACACTTAACACTGCTCGGCTACCTTCCGATGACATCCCTGAGCGTAGATGTCTTCCCGGCAGACGGCTATCACAGCAGCCTGCCCTCTGCCACGCAGCACGCCGGGGCTCTGCACCTGCCTCCCTATTTACACAGGTGCAAGGTAGGTAGAAAGCCATGGCCTAAGGACTAACGCCTAAAGACTGGGACTTGGCTGACCTGGATGTTGTTATTTTCCTGGTAGGATGAATAGGCCAAAGTCTTTTCATCTTTCTCTGCCTCATTTCCCCATCTATATAATGAAGACAGTGGTATTTATCTTTTTTTTTTTCTTTTAATAAAGTAGTTAGATTTTCACTAAAGAAAAGCACCAGAACAATTACCAAAGAGTTCCGAGAGAGCATAGGTTCTGGCTTTTTTCTCTCTTCTCTTTTTCTTTTCCATTCCCCCTCTCCCCAACAGCTTGGTCCAGGCTTGTCTGAGAGTCCACATTTCATGGAAGTTTCCTTAGAGATCAGGTCACTTTAAAAAGTCACAGATGCTCATTTAGAGTAAATTGGTGTAGCTAAGCAATTGCAACTCAGCCGTGAACCTTCGCTGAAGAATCAGCCCTGTGTTTCCTTCCACTAAAATACACATCCATGGTCAGGTTAGCATGACCTGACAACAAACCCAGCAACGACGAAAACAACCCTGAATGAGCCAGCTAGTGTGCCTAGAAGATTTATTTTAGTGGAGGGGGAAACAGCTTGATGTTTACTTCAAGTATGATTAGCAGATTCAGAGTTTAAGCGACAGTTAATGTCATCCACAAACCAGGAGAATCCTGGTAAAAACTGAGCTACGGCTTCACCTGGGAAGTCATCGCTGTCATCAGAGGAGAGTTTGGTGGGATCCAGGCAATGTTGCATAGGCGTAGCGAATCTCCTACTGCCAGGACGGCCATGTGTGGTTGTTCCTGAAGAAGTAGGGATAAGTAACTGCATGTTTTAGTGAACTCGTACAGTGGCCAGGAGGAATGGAAAAGCTCAAGATTCCCAGTCCAAAAGGGATATTTTGTTGACATTCCATCTTGTGGGGAAAAAAAAAAAAAGTGAAATATTTTGGGTTTGATCCAGTGCAGATCAGAAGTTTTTTTCATCTCAAAAAAAAAAAAGCAAAGGGAGATAGATCTGCCATTCTTTGGACAGCTGTAATCACAGCCTCCTCCGGTAACGTCTTCCCAGCTGTGCGCACACCACTTCTAACACTTCTGTTGACGCTGTGCTCAAAACAGGGGCCAAGCAGAAAGGTCAGAATTGTTTCAAACTTCTCATAAAGCATGACCAGTGCAGATTAACACACAGCTCCCTGACTGACAAAAGCACCAAGCAGTGATTGCGGCAGTGGATTTTCATCCACACCTACCACTTCCAAGAGCACAGGAAGATATTCACAAATACGCTAAAACCGACCAGTGGTCAAAAGTTACCCAATGAATATTAAATGTCTTTCAATTTTTTCCACACCTAAAGACAAACAAACAATCTCCAGACTTGAATTGCTGGTTTGCACGTTGTCCTACTTCCCACTTCTTCCAAAAAAAGGCGCACCAAATCCACCCTGGTTTCAGCAGGTAGATTAGAGGCTAAGCAAAACTGGTTCTCTTGAGCAGGATTAGCTTGAGGTGCTTCTGAGACAATCTGTCTGCCTTCCAGGCACCCTCTAAATACTTAGAGGCACCCATTTGTCATCACTGCTGCATTACCCTTGCAAAATGCATCATCCTTACACGATGGAGCTACCCGATCTGCAGGGTGGGAGCGTGCATGCCTGTTACCTTGCGTGTTTATCTACTAGGGAGAAAAATAGTTTGCGGCCTGCATATTTCAAGCTGAATACCCAAAGTGTGCAGATATTACAGGGAGACACATTGCTGAACTCTGCCCACCCGGTCCCAACGATGCAGGATAGCACCCAGCTGAGCTACAGGAATGTGGCATGGGAGGTCTTCCCAAAAATGACCATTCAGCAGAGTTGAATGAGCAGTTTCCATTTCTTGCAGCAGATGTGAGGGGCACAAACAGTCCACCTGGGCGATTATCAATGTCAAGCGCAACAGGATGGCAAGGCAGCCTGGAAAACTGAAAAAATACAGCGAGTCTTGTTCATACTTGCATCAAATTTTCTTGGGCTCAAAGGATTTCTCTAAGATTTAAACAAATAACAGGACTAGAAGGTTTTAAGAAGCTCCCACGGGCTCGTACGGGGCTGAATCCAGCCCCTAGTGCAGTCAATAATTTTAAAAAAATTATCTCCAATTTAAACACAGCTATCACAATTTATACCCACTGAGGATGGCTCACCCCGACTTTAACAGGAACATGACCAGGCGGCTTGCCAGCGCTTCTGGCTTTGCCATAGCAGGAGCGACGTTCAGGTATGCGTGACCACTCGCCATCAGATTTCTTTACAATGACAAGCTTTGAAGTCAGAGCGCTTTGCTCTCCTTCCACCAACCATTTTCACTCGAAACAATAACTATTTAAATGGGAGCCTCACCAACGCCATTTTGGATTCTTTTTTATTCCTCTGTCGATGATAAAGTATAGTTACATGACAAAAAGAGAGAGACCTGCCTGCTCCATAGTACCTATTCAGCACAGGATGGATACCCTAACGCTCAACCACCTCCATCATTTTTCATCACCGTGAGAGAAGGGACCAGTGGCTTTACCAATATTATATTAAAAAACTAAAAAGAATTAAATTGAGCAAATGACTCTTTTTGCGGAAAATCTCGTTAAGCTCCTCCCTACAAGAACCACTAAATGTTGTCTTTCGGGCTGCTAGAGGCTTGAACGCAACTTGTGGACCTCATCCTGCCTCTTCAGAGCAAAAGATATCACCTGCGGGAAGCCGGCAAAAGGTTAAAACCTGGTACCTCTGTGTTTTCCTAAGAGCAGAGCTTGGCACCAGAACAGAGGCTGTGAACAATAGCAGGAGCATTGCGCGTGTTTTCTTTTCCCTTAAAGTAACATTTTTGCTGCAGTGTCATCTTTCTGCTCAGCCAAGCAGGCGCTCTGGGTCAAATCAGCTGCGTGAGCTGTCAGCAGATTTTTCTGGCCCTTTCAAAAGATCTTCAGGCATTGTATGAAGGAGCCAAATCAGTGAAAAAACAGGAAAAAAAAAAAAAGTGGACAGACTGCCCACACGTTTTACCGGTCAGGCGCTCGCATGACTGTGAAATAATCGGCATTCTTTTGGTGATATGTAGCAGCTTTAAACCAGCTATCTGGCTTCCCTCTCTGGAAAACAGTGTGCTTTCTCGAAAAAAAGCTAAAACCAGGGTATTACAGCCTGACAGCTTCAAAATTCCTCAGACCTCCCGTAGGAATCGCGCACAAAAGAGCAGGCTATTCCCCAGGGCTGGATGTCAGGGAAACAGACCCTCTGATGGAAAACCCTGGGGGAAGGCATACTTCCATTTATACCATCTTTTATGTTTTGGCTAAGTGGCTTGTTTATAATCGTTGGGTTTAGGCGAGAGAGGCTTCACCTCTCCTCACAGTTCCTGTAATGCAGCAATAAGAGCTTTGGGGCCTGTTGGGTCACTTCCCAAATAGAGAAGAAAGGAGAAAAATTTCTTTGAGTATTTCACATATTTTGGCAAGCATCCTCCAGCGGGCACGGCCACAAATAGCGTGGAGGACAGTCCCACTTTCACAGCCATTTGCACAAACCATACCCTTTTCTAGGAGCTACCATGAACCAGCAGAGCAGAGACAGAAGAGGCACTGAACAAACTCCATCGCTATTTGCCAAGACTTCCGTAAAAAACCCAGTATTTTTAAAATTAAGCAGCAATTTTATAAAGAAACAGCGTTTTTAAGAAACCCCACCTTTTCAATACAAAATTTCTTCAAGGGCTATTCCTATCCCAAACAAAAGAAACCGAAGAGTCACATATGGGACTTCCACACATAATAGCTACCACAAGTCTCTGTGGTTATGGTGAAAATCAACAGGTTGTTAAAATTGATGAAGACAAAAGTTTAATTGCTCATAATTTTGCCAAACAGAATTGTCTGGGCTAAGATTTTCCCATGCTTGGGACATGTAACTACATTCTTAGGAGAAAAAAATAGTAGGAGAACATCTAATTAGAAATTCTATTATTTGGCATATGCACACACGAGCTGAATTAAGGCAGAAAAGGACATTTTCTTCAATTCCTTGTTTTGCAACCTTCATAACTTGTTTGATGTAATTTTATTTATTTGTACATATGTTCAATGGATGGATAAGTCAATGCTAATTCCTAGTACTTATGAAGCAGAGGAGTTGAACTAACAATTTCTGCACATTAAATAACAGATAACGGCCTTAATTTCTATTTGTATGGTACTAAAAGAGCGGCCCTCAAACCCATGCTGCCTCTTCTCATATGAACTTCCTCCAGCTTGCACTGTAGTGAAAGACAGATAAAATCATTTCTAAATGACACTGAGACCAGAAATGCAAATCAGAAGAAGAGGAAGTCATCAGAAAGGGGTCTTCATACCGATACGGGAGGTTATCAGGTCTACCTGCCTGGTAATCAATCCTGGTGCCTGATCAACTTCAGGGGATGGACCCAGCAGGAGCACAAAGGCTCTTTATTCCTTTGGCTCGTGTTGTGACTTTGCTATAAAGCTTAATTCGTTGGGAAGGGCAAGGTGGAGCTGGACATAGGGCCTATCAGGTAACGTTAATGTTCAGCTAAGATACGGACCTTGTGTTTGAACGAGACAGACAGTCTTTGAAGAACATAATCTGTGTTGCCAACAATGGCTGGAGTGAAAGGAACTCGCTCTGGTTACGTTATAGGATGGACTGGTAAAGTATAGTTGGATTCTTATCAAGATGTTGGGTTTGGGGTTTTTTTAATCATTGATTCATATGGTAATGGCTGTGAATACAAAATGTGAGGTCTTCAAAGGGAGGAAACACGAGAAGAGTATAGTTTTACCCAGTTCATGTTAAGGTTGCACACTTTTGTTCTGGGTGATTTTTTTCATATATAAACCCTGCTATCCTCACAGAGACTAATCCTCCTCATGTCTTTTCAGATTCCCTCCAATTCCAGTTGGATACAGGCTCACCAGCAGAAGCGAAAAGCAGCAGCCCTCCTGGGGTGCTGTGTTTCTCGGATTGACCTTAGCTCTGTTTACCCTTGCTTCGAAAGTTCGGGCCAACATCTGCTATATAAACGGGAGTGCTGGGGCGATGGGGAGAGGGAGGAGGAGTTAAAAACAAATGGGATTGTTCTGAAATGAGACAGATGCTAAAGGAATTCTAGGGAGACTGGGGTGGGTCAGAATATGGTTGCAATTCCCTTTGGATCAACAGAAAGCCTTCCTCTGACATCTCTGATCCAGTTTCGAAGCATGAAGAACATACCTGTCCAAAGGCAGTGTTTCCAATTCAGACTGAAGCACTCTTCAAAACACCCAGCCAAGTCACACATATACTTCATCCCTGCGTGCAGTAGTGGATTTGTTCATACAGTATGTTTAAACAAGGTAGCAGCTTATATTTAACATAGCAGAATCTGTTTCCCTGCTAGCTAAATTCAAGTTAATCAACCAAACGGCAGCCAGCTGCAAGCATGGGAGCTAGAAAGGTGTTTTCAAAGCCAACGGTGTCTTCATTCCAACACATCATGGTTTAGCCCCTCACTACCAGCAACCACAGCATGTCACAAGCCATCACAGCTCCTCCCTGATACAAGACGTGCCTGACTACATCGCGCTTTGGACCTTAGGACTGTTCACAGCATCACTATGCTGTGGTCATGCCTCCCTCCAGGTTTTTTGCCAGGGGCACGATAATCAAAGTTCACTTACTTAGTGAGTGTAAATGGACATGGGGATGCTCAGCACTTTGCTGAAGAAGCTCAGTACCTTGCTGGATCAGACATACAGGTATTGCCTCACACCTACACCTTCCCAATTTGAACATCTTGCCAGCCAGACTATCATCTTGGCACTAACTCTGAAAACCATATGAGACAACATGTACTTCTTCTGCCCCCAGTCAGGAGTAAACCGTAACTATTGGAAGGGAAGGGGAGGGAAAAGGGGGCCGTCCTACAAGGTATTATCACTGTAATGATGAGGCTGCGTAAGAGTGATCCCAGGAGGCTTCAGTGTAGACAATAAATATGGGAAAACCTGCAGCTTCTTAAGGTTTCAGAGGATGCTTTAGCATGGCCACAGCATGCTTTGTTGTAGCAGCTATATTCACACTAGGAAGCCACTGACAGCATAGCATACCATTATATACCAGTAAAGCACTCCTTAAATAACTGCATCCTCAGTATTTGGCATATGTCTTTAAAGCATCAGGATTAACATCCCTTAAAAAAGAAAAACTGAGTAATATGAGAGCAGATATTCCCATTGTCAACATATCTACATATTTTTTAATCTCAACCAGCACGTGGCCCTGTTATTATCTCACGGCGGCATGTTCTAGAGCTTATCTAGACTAACTTTGCTTTTCATCACCTTCAGAGTTCCCTGAATATTTCCTTGTTGGTCTGCCATGCTGCCTTTGGCTTACTGGACAGCTTCTGTTCATACTCAAGGCATCCGAGAAACAGATCCCAGCTGGCTCAAAGACACTGTCTAGAAAAAAAAAGGCAAATGAAGCCCTCCTTGACAGCAAGCTGCTTGATTCTCTTTTGCATACATAGCAATAGTGAGACTGGCACAGAGTCATCTGAGGTGAATACAAGCCCAATAATACAATCTTGGTACTATACAGGGCTTTACAGCAAACCTCAAAGCCCCAAGCAATCGAAGTAGCCAAGAAAATTGGGTAAAATGCAACATTTCTTAATCAAAGATGCCAACCAAGTGGGAATCTGCTTTTGATATGATAACTGACTTTCAAGACATGAAGACGTAATGCTGAGTTTGAACAAAGCTTCATTGGCTCATGCCAACCACACAGCAAAATTAAAATTAAGTGGAACTCATCTTGTCTGAAAGCACCTCGCTGAGCCACCATGGAAATTTTCAGTGAGCATGAGGAGAAGAGGACTGGTAAGGTGATTTAGTCAGTCAGTGATCGGGAAACCACCTGGCATTATGCTAAAAACAGCAACCCGCAGGAACTTGACTAGCAGAGTTCTTCCAAAAGGGTTCGCAGAGTGAATCTTGCTAAAGGACATCGCTAACAGTTTTGTCACCAGAGCACAGCATGGTGTTTAGAGGCTGGAAGGCTCTATCTCAGGGTCTCCAACCCAGTCACCGCTCCAAGAACAGAGCTGGATGCCATGGTTCTCCAGAGGAAGCCCACTATAGCCAACCTTGTGCTTCCCAATCAAAGTATTTCTGTGAAGCAACATTATCCTTGTTTCACATCCAGGAAACTCACGCACATGCTGGTGATGGCAAAGACAAAAGGGATTTCTCTCAGGTGAGTCAGGAAGACTGCTGATGCACAAATATTTAAACCATAGTTTGCTAAGTCCCAGACGAGAATGGTAACCACTAAACCAGTCTTTCTCCCTCTAGGTTACAAGTCCTTGAATTCCTCTCCTGGAACAGATCTCAGGTACATCAATCTCACATTGGGATATTTAAGGGCTTACAAAGCATTTTCTCTGCTATTGGTAAAGAGTTTGAAATGTATTACAAACAAAATCAATGAAAATTGCCAAGGAAACTCTATTGATAACTGGCACAGTGGGAACTCCCTGAACTCTATTTGTAGTCAAAAGCAGCAAAACAGTAACCTAAGCCTGTTCGGTTCACCTTTAAAAGAAGAAAACTAGAAGAAGCAGGGAGTTGAAATCTGTGTCACTCGATAGCTCCTGGCAAACTCTTCTTGGCTTTATGGTTATGCTTCTAAATCCTCTCAATTTAATGGCGTAGGTTTCCCTATTTTTAGATCACAACTTAAGGCAGCTCTGCTTTTTCCCTTGCATTATTTTTTAACCAGACCATGGTCATTAAACTTAGCAGGAAAGGAGTAAGAGCATCCCTTAAATTAAAAAAAAAATCCACCATACATATGGAATAACTACATATGGAGAAAGGAAATCGCTCCCAAGGGCTGACAGACCTCTTGAGTTTTCACTTTGCTAGCCCACAAGGCGGGTCTGGTGCTGGGACTCCCGAGACCCCAGCGGTGCCAGGGCGCTTGGCGGCTGACGGAGGAGCTGCCTTGGCACGAGCCTCCCGTCGAGCGCAGGTCACCAGCAGGTCTGCAGCGAGCGTCAGTCCACAACGCTCCGGTTGGATTATAACCAAATAACTCCTGTTTTAATGCAACAGTCAGGGTGAATACAGCGCCTTGCGCCTCCTCTCTGTCTGGCTGCAGTCAGGCTGGGGGGGGCTCTGCGCCGGGAGGGCACGCCGTCCTCCAGATTGTTTTGAAACAACAAGAAAAAAGCTTATCGTAATCCTCCTGGCAATTAGAGCCCTGGCTGGCTGTAAAGTGTAATGCATTTATCAAAACCTCCTTTGAAGGCGCTGAGGGAAGTGAATTTGAAGCTGTTGGGGACTGCAGGAGTAAGAGAGCCCAGCTGCTCCCAGGGAGCCTGAACTGGGACGAGGGGGCAGAGGGAGGAGGGTGAATTCCCTTGTCTGGGACATGCACTTTTTCCATCAGCCTGTTTGTGCAAGGACAAATAAAATGTTATCTCTCTCTCATTGTATCTCTCGAAAGCTCAGCTGATTACAGCTGGCATGCTCCAGGGGCTCTTCCTGCAAGGTTCGCCAACAAGTTAGCCAGCCCTAGAGCCATAAATCATCCCAAAGCAGGCTGCTTCTCCCCTCCTCCCCATCAACGTGAGAAAAACCCAAGCTGGTTTAAAAAAAAAAAAAAAAAAAAAAAAAAAAAAAGGAGAGAAAGTTGCCAGTTTCATGAAATACCAGGAGGACAAAACTGGCAGCTTTTGCCTTTTTTACAACACACATCAGCAGCAGTTTCCCAGAGACGATTCGTACACAGCGGCATGTTGAAGGGGATCATCTCCCCTTGCCATACAACGAGGCCCTGCCGAGCAGTGTGAGGTGGGACTACAGCAGTGCAGTCTTGTAAAAACCATCTAAAGTAACAGGCTAGAGCAGTGTTCCCCGACCTCTACCACCACAGACTGGGTATTGGCATCTGATTAAATTCTCCAGGCCTCTTTCATTTCCCACCTAAGGCCCGCTGCTCTCTCCGCAGCCCTACAGACCTTGGGACACTGCCTTCCCTCTCCTCCCTCCTCACAATTACAAGTCACTTCTTTAGAGGGCAAGAGGGAGAAAATTGCTTATGATGCTCTCTCTCCTCATCTGCTTCCCTCTGACTGGTGTGGGCATGCAACCTCTTTGGCCACAGGACACCCTCCTTCTCTTGGAGCACAGAACATCTTCCCTTTGAGCAGTATCCCAGGATATTTAAGCTGTAATGTTAGTGGTCTCCCCATGGCAACCAGGGAAGTTGATCATAACTCCATAGCTCTCCTACCACAGGGAAAGGAGCTGAGCCCAGCCCATGGTGCAGCCATCCAAGGCTACTGGGGCTCTTTGCAGGAAGATGTTGGCACATGTGCGCCCTCAGCAAGAAGGATGTCAGGATAGGGAGCGAATGCCAGGGAAGGATGGGAAGAAGCAGATGGGAAAGTTAAGATGAATTAAAGATTAATTAAGTTGTCCTGAGTAAACTGCCTGCAGAGAGTAGGACCCCCATGCCATCCCCCTGCATCTCCTCCCTGCACAGGGTGGGATTTCCCTTTACTCCATATAGATATACAGTTCCACACCCCCTTCAAAACAGCTTCTCTCCTCTGCAAGGTTTTGTTCGTTCAAAACCACTGAACAATCATTGCCTTGAGTATTTTTTTTTAATCACTCCCAAATGCTTTTGTTTTGGGGCATTCCTGCTGAGATCCCAAGCTGGATTCTCCACTGGAGTAAATCAGCCCAGCTACACTAACTGGGCTGCTGATTTACATCTACCAGAGATCTGCCCTCCTCCCAGCCAGCTTCACTCCCCACGCTTGCCCGTGCACGAGCCTCGTCTGAAAAACTCCCGGTGAAACCTCGCAGCGCATCCTCCCCTGCTCAGGGCTATTCCTGGGATTTAAGGAATGTGGGCATTACATCGCTCTGAAAAGGGGCACTGTGCTGCATTTATACGTGGGGAGGTTGCGGGGATGAGAGCCAGGCTGTAGTAGCCTTAGATCTGTGACGACATTACGGGGGTGACAACAGCAAAAAAACTTTGATCAATCCCAGACTACAAATGCAGGTTTATATTCTTGCCATCTGGCAGAGTATCATGTTAAGGGCTGAGCAGACAACAGTGGCTGCTACTACACGGTGTACTATACACCAATAAAAGCTGAATGGATCTACAATAAAGCAGACTTTTGAAATAGCCGTGAAAGGAAAATCTAGGCCACTAAGTGCTGTTAGAAACAATGTCCTTATATTTTTTCCCTCCCCTTACTATTCTCCTCTGTCTTGCTTCTCCTCTTGGGATTCCTCTTCCCTCCCTTTTCCCAGCCCCAGTGACTGCACAGAGAGCTATCAAGTGAAATGCTGAACCTAAACTAAAGGTTGTGTTCATTTAACAAGCATTAAATAACGGTCAGGAGGGGCGGACTGGCAGCTGCCTTCACAGCTGAGGCCAATCCCCCTCCATAAATGGTGAAGCGTAGCATCCCCATGAATGGAGGATGTGACTGCAGCCTCTTCTTTCCTGCTTCTCCCTCCCCTACTCAGCACAAAGGCATACGAGACCCATGGATAAAATCCTGGATTAGTGTAATCATTGTCTTTTCCACTTTTCCAGAGCTTCTTCACCACAAGGAGCTCAAATCATTTTTGGACCTTGCCCATAGCAGCTATAAACTCCCAAATATGACCAAGCCACCACTGCTTAGTGGGGAACAGTGCTCTGCATCCATCTCAAATGCAAATGTCTTAGCCTGAACATCTTTCATTAGAAACTAAGTGGACACACTCTGCGCTGCACTTTCCACATGCCAAAAGCTCTGACACAAGCAGTAGTGCCTCACACCTTGTTATTTGGGCCACAAAGTGCCAGAGCATCTCTCTGATGAAGAACAGAAGGAGGGAAAAACCCTCATTTCACCCACAAGTTCACTGTGGCTTAAAGATGTTTCCCCAAGCTAATGGCAAAATCAGGTAGAGACTATACCCATCCTGGTTCCCAGAAACTGGTTTCAACACCAAGACCACCACTCCTGCATTACTCAACTTCACAGGCCATGGACCTTGACACAAAACATGCTTGTATCATTCTTCACAACAAGTTGTCTGACCTATCAAATCATCACACCCACTGGATACAGATAAACACAAACACATCATTGCCAAGATGCACTCTCCAGTGATGTGCTGGCAAAAATACCGTGGACAATGGCACATCATCTGAGGGATCCCTTCTCTCTGTTTTGAGTATGGATTTCTCATTAAAATGAATAAGCCAGCAATTAGATGGAAGAAAAATTTAGCCTGGCAGTTAGGTGTCATTGTTACTGAATTTTCCTGTCAGGAAATACAATGGTCTCAAGAGGGAAGCAATGGAAACTATCACTCAAAATCACTGAGCAGGTTGCTAGACCAGACAGTACAGGGACCAGTCCTGACCTGGCAGGAAGACCCAATAGCTCTATTCTTCCTCTTTGGCATCGGCGATCCTACAATTGCTCAGTCATTTCAATAAATCCTTCAGCTCCTCTATCAGATATCTTTTTTTTATGGGCTTAATTCTCAAAAGAACTCACTTCCCAGCATTCAGGCCAGCTTTTCATCTCCAATTGCAACTCTGAGCTTTCCAAACAGGCTCAGCACCCAAAAGGTTTTCTTTGGAAAGTCCCAGACGAGGTGGTATTACTTTGCCAAGACTCTGAACTCCTAAGGGTATATCTGATGGCTGCCTGACTCTTCAACAGGAGGAAATGTTTGCATGATGTTCTTATGGATGTTCACACTGTCAAAAGGGCTAGATACTATTTTCCCAAAGTAACTTGACCCATTTAAAGAACTTCTCCGGGAAAGCCAGTTGAGTATCTCTGACATCTGCATTACCACAGACACTCTGGTGTTAACCATCCCCTTTATCTCACTATATTTTTGTTGATAGCTGAACTATGCAACGCAGTGGTTCTGGCATCCCAGAAATGGCCAGTTATCAGGAGCAAGAAAGCACGAGGTCTGGGAACTCATTGAAAACATTCAGAGGCGATACGTGAGGGACTGGGAGAGATTAGACAGGACTTGCTGGGGCTCCAGAAATTCCTGCAATTCAGGAGTTACATGGCGAGATTTCTTTTTTGTATGGGACAGCAGCAAGCAGGAAGATGGAGTTTCCATTTATCTTTGAAGTTGTTTTCCCCAAACTGCCACACACACACAGAGCTTCTCCTGTTTTTCCTCCAGTGTTTCAACCAGCTGGGATACCAAGGCAAGTCCTCAGAGTAACAACCCTCATGTAAACTGGAAAGGCTCAACTGGGCTCTCATTTCACCAGGAGTTAGACTTTGTAGCCTGACTGACAATATCCACAGCTGCCTCCCCAGCAATTCACCACTTAGAAAGGGCTAATTAGTATAAGGTAATTAGTTTCAGGCAAAGAATGCTTGAAAAATAATCCGCGTGTGTAAGGTCAACCACCCTAGGTTTTGTTTAATATACTTTTCTTGTTCTCTGCTGCTGAAACAGATCCCAATAAGATGATGTAAGACACCTAAACTAGGCAGATGCTGGAGATTCAGAGAATCAAGTGTTTAAACATACTGAAATGCTTACAGATGCAACTTCAACCCTAAATGCCTCTAACGTAACAGGCATATAAAAAGTAGAGGTTTCATGAATGACGCTAATTATCCTAAAAAATCATCTCCTTTTCCCACACACTCCCACACCTAGGTTCTTGGTTTGCCTGGGGAAACAAACAAGACAACACAAAAGCGATCTAGCAGAAGACAGATGTGCCGACACGAGGTCTCGCAAGAGTTGCGGCTACGTTCGTTTGCCACTCGGCTCCTGCCCGGTCACGGGGCAGCTGTGAAAACAAGGCCACTGGGAAAGCACCGCGTGAAACCAGAATGGAAATGCTGACACAACCCCAAAGTAACAGCAGCCAATGTCAGCCACAGACACTACAGTGGGAGCTTTCTTGCATTGTTGTTGTTTTTCCCTAAAATAGCCTGTAAGATAAAGAGAGCCAGCGATTTTCTAAGTGCCATCTCCCCTGATAGCCGTTTGCTCATTATCTGCTCCTGACACCTAATATCTAATTGCACTGAAATGTCCCAGAAGGACAGCCTATTCTAAGAGGGACTGAATAGACTGACTGGCAGAGGGAGGGAGAAGGAAAAAAAAAAGCTTGCTGGCACATCCAAGAAATGAAAAGGCTGCACTCCAGCAGGGTTAGGATGTCAGCATGGGGATTTCAACAGCAAGGGTGCAAAAGGTTACTTCTAGGAAAGGTTGGCTACCTCTCAGAAGCACATCCAGGTTCCAAACTATTGGGTCTGGTAAGGTTTCCTGCTCACAAAAATAGTTGTATGCTCTCTGTCAATGAGACCTGGGCTCTTCCCTCTTTCCTTCCTGTTTATAACACGTTGCCTCAAGGACGCCAGCAAGATCAGAGGCTCTCTGTGCTCCAGAGAGAGACAGCCCCTGCCTCACCATGCTTAAAATCTGCACAGAAAAAGCAACAGGGGAGAGGAAGCTTTATCAGCTCTCAAGGAGTTTTATGTTGCTCTCTTCTTTGGGGGGGGGGGGTGAGGGGCTTTTTTTTTTTAAGAAAAAGAAAAGATTCATTTCACTGGTCCTGTTTGCCAAGCAAACACAGGATCAGCACAGCCAACAGAGCAGCACAACATGGCACAGGAGCAGATGACTGGGGATGAGAAGGCAGGAGGATGGACCCTGCCTGAAAAAAAACAGCCTGAAGTACATGGGTATCGCCTAAAGCAATACAGTTCCCCCATGCTTCAGCCTAGAAGGATGAGATCCACTTGCCTTTCTGCCATTTGGTGACCAAGGAGCCAGCTCCAAGTGGTGGAAGAGCTACATACCAAGCCCTGTGGGGTCTGGGACTGACATGACTGAGTCCATCATAATCATGACATTGTCCATGTGTTCGTTGTAAACTAAACAGAAAAGTATCAGTTATTTGGGAACCCCATGTTGTCCATGCTGGAGAGAGGAAAATCTTTAATCCTTAAAAAGCAGCAAATGAGAATTCTGGAGCTTAGCTTTGCTGACAATTTTTGGCTATAAGGTTTGTCTTCTACAAAGACAAAGTGATTTTGGGTTATGATCTGCAGATGTACAGGTTTTTGTATCAGGTTGCAGCTCTTTGTGTCTTACACATCTACAAAGCAACAGCCATGATAAACACAGGCAGACATGACAGCTATGATATGGCATAAGAGGTTTATTGTCCCCAAAAACCGTGACATACTTCTCCATCCTCCGGCACGCCTACCAATTGTCTCTGAATACTCAGTTACCCAATGAAAAACGTAAGTCACAGCACTCAGGGATGTTGCTTTGCTTGGCTTTGAAATCAGTCTGGAAGCATTTCAGTTATCCAAGGTTGGAAATGGTCACGATGCATTAGATTGCTATTCTGCCAAAGATCTGTGCAAGCATCTCTCAGCCCTAAAAGCATTCTGAGCCCTCTAATCTTAACAGAAGTATTAGCGCTGTAGTCTTGGTCCAGACTTGATTTGCTCAGGTTTTAGGGTTTGAGATCTAATCCTAATTCAGCTGCAGAACTCATTTCCATGATGCTGGAATCATCTAGGCTGTTCTGATCAGATTCATACCATCTGGAGAAGATAAAAAGGCTCCCAAACCCCACTGCACCTGCTGTAATGTCATTCCTGTTTTCCTGCTCCCCATGCTAAATGGGACCGAATTCAGAAAACAGACTTCTCTGGTCGTGCAATCCAAAACCAAAAACCATTAAGTCATGATTTAGATTTTAAAAAAGCCTTTCCTCCACATAAAAATAAGCAAGTGGATGTAACAGATAAAGCCTTCAATTGATGCCCATTCCTTGTGAAATAATATGCTATAAATGAAAGTCTTACTATAGGTAGTGTTGGGCCATATTTGTCATACAAGCCATTGGTTTGCAAGATGACTGCAACTGGTCTCTATGGGAGAGAGCAAAAGGAATGCAGGCAGCTCTGCAAATAAAGCAAATAAACCTGAAAGCCAAATATATTACAGACAAGAATATGACTGGTAGTAGTCTGCATGGATATACAAGGGGGAAATCATGCCAGACCAACTGGAGAGCCTTCTATCTAGCCTACCACAGTGGAGACAGGGAGATCAGTGGATGTTGTCTATCTCAACTTCAGCAAGGCTTCTGGCATTGTCTCCCATAACATCCTCATTGATAAACTGATGAAGTATGGACTAGAGAAATGCACAGCAAGGTGAACCGAAAACTGACTGACCCGCCAGACGTAACAGGTTGTGATTAGCAGCACAAAGTCCAACTGAAGGCCAGTCACTAGCCAGGCGTCAATACTGGGGCTGGTACTGTTTGACATCTTCGTCAATGGGACTGAGTACACCCTCAACAAGTTTGCAGAGGATATAAAACTGGGAGGAGTCATTGTTGTACCAGATAGTCATGCTGCCATCCAGAGGGACCTCAACAGGTTGGAGAAATGGGCAAACTGAAATCTCACAGAGTTCAACAAGGGAATATGCGAAATTCTACAGCTGGGGAGGAAGCGTGTACCAGGACAGGCTGGAGATACCTCCATCTTGGAGATATTAAAAACCAGATCGGACATGGCCCTGAGCAACCTGCCTCCAGCTGTCCCTATTTTGAGGAGTGCATTTGGACTAGACAGCCTCTAGAGGTCCCTTCCCACCTCAGCTCTTCTGTGATTCTGTTATGTTCTCATGGAGTGTATGGAGAGTATGTAAACGCTCTGGCTTTACAGGATATGAATAAACATGTTAGGTACTCAGACTGCCTAATAGCCATTGTACCTTCAAGTAAAAGATAACTATTAAAACTGTCAAAATTATAAAGGCTGCCACCAGGGACAACAGAGGGAAGGCTGTACGCCTCCACAAGCACAGCAGGCAATGCACAACCACATACTGCACCAGCTAGTGCCAAATGTGAAGATCCCTTCTTCTCTCTCTTCTTTTCATTTTACTCTTATTTCAGCTTTTATTTAGGAATGAGGTTACAGTTTTGACACTGAATGACAGAGGTGCAGGGTCAAGTGTCTCTCACTCTCCCTCTTTCAAAAGTACTTTTCAGTCCAGATCAGAGATTTGAACATGGCACTTCATATTCTGAACTCAAGATGAGGAACACCACACTGTCTTGCTCTTCCTCTGGCTTGGCCTCTCTCTTGGGATATTGCTACTTACATTTTGTTCAAAATTTCTACCTCTTCACAAGTATGTTGGTCTCAACAAAAGTACAAAAACAATTTCAGGACAGCTACATTTCACAAAAATGTTCCCATCACCTCCAGTGGTGACTTAACTTTCTCTAAGTATACACAACATGAGTCCAGCTGCAGTGTGTGTGTTGTGTAAACCTGGTGTGACTCTGCTGAAGTCAGCAGATGTGGTCCAGATTTGCAGTGCTTTCTTGGAATGAAGAGCTTTGCCTTCTATTTATAACATACTTCCTTGCTAAAGAAATAGCCTTAAAATGGCATTCACTTTTTCAGTAAATGCTTTAGAAAAAGAAACAAAAAAGACCATCAATTACCAAAAGAACCCCTCCTATGCAATGGCAAAAAAATAGCTTGTAGTCCAAGTTTTGCTGTTATGCTGACACAAAGCTGGAATCATCCTGATCTTGTCATTAACATGACTGCACATTCACTCTAATTTAAACAGGCAGCAGAAAGTTGTTCTCATGCAAATAATACACAAATCTGCCAGGAATTGGTAATACTCATCTCACTTTGACAGCTATGCATACCATCAGACAAGTATTGATGATAAATAAAGATAATGAACGAGAAACTTGTATTTAGAAGCCTAAGCAATTAATAACTAAAGACAGATAGACAGATGAAATCTGTCAGCACATGGAAAGGATCCACTAATTGCATAGCACCAAAGTTGCAAAAGTGGACAGCTTTTATTGTTTAGTTCTGTCTGAAAGACAAACTAGAAGTCTAGAAGAGGCAAGGGAATCTTTGGCAGCAAGCTGGCCAACTTGTTGAGGCGGGTTTTAAACTGAAGGACTCGGGGGGCAGGGTCCAAAGTGGAAACACTTATGACATTGCGACCAACTAGGGAATAAGCCAGGCCAATCAGAGCAGTGACAACTGTTTCTTAGATGTCTCCCAAGATGAGAACCAGAAGAGCAACCATCTCAAGTGTATGTATACAAATGGACTCAGCCTGGGGAACAAACAGAAGGAACTGGAGCTCCACACCCAGTCAGAAAGTTATGATATCATAGGAATAAATGAAACATGGTTGGACAGCTCACATGACTGAAGGATCACTATGGATGGCTAAGAGCTGTTTTGTAAAGATAGGCAGGGAAGAAGAGGAGGAGTCATGTTCTATGTTAAGGAGAACCTTGAATGTACAGAAGTCAACTACAGTGATTGTGAAAGACCTATCAAATGCCTCTGGGTCAAGATCAGATGCGTCATCTCCATGAGGGATCTTACAGTAGGCATCTGCTACCGACCTCCAAACTAAGACAATATAGCTAACGAGGCAATGCTTGGGTCACTTAAGCAAGCTTCAGGTCAACAGAACCTGGTTCTTATGGGTGACTTCAACTACCCAGACGTTTGTTGGAAGAACAATACAGCAGCTTACATTTCATCCATCAAGTTCCTGGAATGCAAGAGGACTACTTCCTCATACAAGCATTATAAGTGCCAATCAGGAATGAGGCATTGCTGGACTTGGTACTGACAAACCAAGAAAATCTGCTTTGTAGTATCTCGGTCAGTGATAGCCTTGGCTACAGTGATCACAATATTGTAGAGTTTGAGATTCTGCTGAGCACACTGAAGATTAGTACTAAGACAAAGGGAGAGCCACCCTGCAGGAAGATCTGGACAGTGTAGAAGAGTAGGTTAACAAGAACCTTATAAAGTTCAATAAGGACTAGTGTAAGGTCTTGCACTTGGGAAAACATAATCCAGGAATGATGCACAGGCTGGGATCTACCCAGCTAGGGAGCAGCTCTGTGTAAAGGGACGTGGGGGTCCTGATGGACAACAAGCTCAATATGAGTGAACAGTGTGCTGCTGTGGCAAAGAAAGCCAACAGGATGCTGGGTTGCATCAACAAGGGCATCACCTCAAGAGATAAAGTCATTACCCCACTCTACTCAGTGCTGGCCAGGCCATACCTGAAACACTGTGTTCAGTTTTTGTCCCCGAGATACAAAATGATGTGGACAGCCTGGAGAGGGTCCAGAAAAGGGTCACAAAGATGATCAAAGGACTGGGAAGTCTGTCATACGAGAAAAGTCTGAGAGAACTGTGTTTGTTCAGCCTTGAGAAAAAAAAAGGCTTAGGGGAGACCTTACCACTCTCTTCCAGTAGTCAAAGAGTGGCTACAAAGAAGATGGAGACCCCCTTTTTACAAGGAGCCACACGGAAAAGACGAGGGTTAATAGGTACAAGTTACTCCTGGGGAGATTCTGATTGGACACCAGAGGAAAATTTTTCACAAAGAGAACAATCCATCATGGGAACAATCTCCCCAGGGAAGTGGTGGATTCCCTGACATTGGATGCTTGTGAGATTCACCTGGACAGGGTGCTGGGCTATCTTGTCTAGATCATGCTTTTGCCAAGAAAGGTTGGACCAGATGATCCTTGAGGTCCCTTCCAACCTAGTATTCTATGATTCTATGAAACTTCTAAGAAAGTTTAAAATGGTGCTACTTCTCTGTGGCTGCAGCACCCACTGAGCAGGACGATGCTGTATCTGCCAGACACCTTTCAGGCATCCTACCCCAGCTCCTCTGCTCCACAAGGGAATCAGGACACCAACAGCACACCCCGTGCTTTTCCTCCCATTAGTCAGGCGACTTTCCTGTTGACTTAACTCCCTTTTCTTTAATGTCTCTGAGATTGATCTTTCCAACATAAGTCCCATTGATATTTAATCTCTACCTCTATTTAACTTGTCAAGGCTCTAATAAATGAGGAGAGCACTTCTGACCGAAGGTTTTCCTCTGATCTGCTTGGTCCAAATAGGTACACGGAAGTGGATATACTTCAAATGATACAGCCCACGTCTCAGAGAACACAAGTGATACTGCAGCCAGCAGCGGGGCACGCACACACTCCTGTCACACAGCAGACCCAACACCGCACCCCTTCATGTTGAGATAGATACCAGGCTCCAGCACCCACCTTAGCCTTGCTTGCATGTCCTAGTTAATCCCCAGGGCAAGGGAGGGAACCTCCAAAGGGTGAAAATGGCCACTGGGTAGGTTAAGTAAAAGGAATTTCAGGCACCGCAGGAGGCTGGGATGCAGAATTCGCCACGGACTTCTCTCACCTTGGAAAGAGACCACTTTAGAGGGTCCCTCCACCTTTTTTTCAAGAGCAGGGATTGATCCTGTTTCCTTGGCCCCAAAGGAGCTGCTTTGGCTTTGAGGCCTCATTCGTTAGTGCAGCTTCTGCTGGAGAAATGAGGCAAACCCCATAAACACCCTTTAAATGAAAGGGTAGGACATCTGGTGAGAAAAGAGGTGGACCTGGCCAGCTGAAAAGGCCACAAACACCAGAGAACAAGGCTCTAACTGCTGCGTTTCAGAAATATTGCTTCTATTTGGCCACACTTTCATCCCTTTTCTCCTGAAAACCTCGGTGTCCTCATTGGACCAGAGAGAATGAAGCACAGGCCTTTCTCTGCCTCAGCTGCCAATATTTCCTCCTCCAACCTCCATACCAAAATGCATTTATCTGAAAAAAAAAAGCCACATTTAAAGCTAAAACCCGCGCGGTGGCTGGGAAGAAGGGGGCCTTTCCGTCCATGCTGCCCAAACACTCCGGCAAGCGACACTATCTCAGGCTTGGCTCCCTCCTCAGCCCCCGGACAAATGTGGCTTTCCTCTTGACTTGCTATTTAAAAACTGTCCCCAGACCGGCACACAGCGGTTTCAGATTAACGGGCTGGAGCCGTTAGCGGGTGGGTGGTGTCCCCGTCTGCTGCAAAGCGCTGGGTGCCCCCACAGCGGAGCTGCTGCTGCCTCCACATCAGACCACTCCATTCATTTACTTGTGGCTTTTGACTTATTTTTTTAATTTAAGGAGGACCACTTCCTAAAATAGATTTGAAATTCCAATTCCAGGGGAGAGGAGGCTCAGTCATGGGTATATGTTGCATAAATTTAAGGTTTTATTGCATTTACACATCCCCTCTCAGCACACTTTACCAGAATAGCTCTTTATCTGCAGACACAGCTTGTTGATCTGGACTAAACATGGAGCCCATACCAAGGCAGACAACATGACCGAGATCATTTGGCTCCCTGTGTTGTGTCCCTCCATCCAAGCTGTTCCCTCTAAAGCCCACGTCCTGCCCAGCTCGCAGGGTAAAGCCTCCAGAGGTAGGCAGGAAGCAGGTATTTTGTTTCACGTACAATGTCAGAGATTTTGAAACCCAGGCTGACATGAAGCAGCTGCAATACCTGAAGTGTGGAAATTGTCTTAAAAGGAAATCCTTATTTTCTAGAGGATTGTGTAGGTCTGAGGTTCAGCAGAGCCGACACTGCTCTGTGAGCTGCTTTCATTTCAATGGGACAGGACTGCAATTTCTGATGGAAAACAGTTCTCCCATTTTTTTTTTCTCTGTGTATCAGAGCTAATGTAATTATATGCATGGAAAAGAGTGTCAACTTGCAGATCTACGACACCCAGGGTAATCATTTATAGTGATGCAAAACAGGTTAAAGCCCTATCACATCAACACAGTAGGGTTTTACACCACAATTTTTACAGCATATCCCCCACGGTCCCAGTCAGGATCAGAGCCCTGATCGAATGAGATGTGGTGCAAACGCACAACGAGAGAGCATGTCCGTAGAGCCACTGTAGAGACAGGAAGCAGGAGGATGAACAGAACTATGGAATGAATTGGCCAGAGTTCCACAGCAGGTTGATTGCAGAGGTGGGAATCACCTCAAGGGCAGCTCACGCCACCCTTCACACAGGTTTGCACAACTGTAAGTGAGCAGACACTTTAAAATCTAACTCATTGTACAGGGAAGCATGGCTTTGGGGCACCACCAGCCCAGACGCACATGCCAGAAGCCTCCTCCTTACAACTCACAGCTGCACTCTTGCTTTCCGTGGCAAATCAGGACCAGAACAGCACTGTCAGTAGATGCTGACATCATTTAATACCTTTCCCTCCTTAGTGCACCTGGCCAAGAAAAACCACAGACATTTTGTGTTGATTTGGGATGCAGGTGGAGAGTCCCGTGCTCTCAGGATTTAGGTGTACTGCAGGATGAGAAGCCTGGGGAGACTGATGAGGGGTAGAGGAAAAGAAATATTCAACAAGAGGATTAACACAAGCAATTGCAAGAGAATTGACAGCAGTGGAGCCTGGGCAATAAAAACCAGGCGCAAAACACAAACTGACTTTAACATTCAGAAGCAACCCCAAAAAACTCCCACAGGAACATGGGCAGATATTTATCTCATCCATGTGCAAGCACAAGGCAGCTCCATGCAGATGGGGTAACTGCTCAGGCTGTAACGATCTGAAGGGCTGAAGTGACCATTCCCAAAGCCAGTGCACGTGAAGAGCCTCAACTACAGCGGGGGTAGCAATTTGTAGGATCAGCCTGGTATTTTACATGGTCATGCTGTACCCTACATGCCATGGAGTGTACGCTCCTTCCAGCGAAGGCAGAGCACCGATGAGATGACATCATCTCTCTGGTAATGCCATCAAGTCACAGCATGCAGAGAAGGGCTGGAAGCTGGAGAGGCAGCTTGTGGGGCTCCTCTGACTTTGTCACACCCTAAAGTTGTTGATGCATGCAAAAAAAAAAAAAAGTGGGTGCTATGGGAAGAGATCTGATTTAAAAAGAACATGAATTGCATTCTAACCCTGAAAGTTGCGTGGTTGAAGTCCATGGAAGATCTAGTCTAGGATCACTAGAAGACAAGTTGCTACAAAGTCATCTTTCATGAGTCTTTGATGGGCAATATTTTGTTGCCAATCAAGACCCCTCTCAAACAGCAACCTCATCCACACCATCCTCCAAGAGCAGTCTTCAGAATAGCCCATCACACGGCATCCTCCACCTCCCACCAGTGCCCACCCAGCAGCACAGGGACCATAAGTAAGCTCTGCCAGCTTCAAACGAGGCTAGCACAGGGTTCGGAGGCGGCTGGTTTGGAGAGCAGTAGCAAGGCTGCCCGCCCCAGCGGCACAGACACGCTTGCAGCCCATGCATTTACTTGTGACTGTTTCTGCTTTGCAATTTCTGAAAGCAGTTTTTAGGGGCCAATGTTAGAAAGGAATGAAGAGATTACAGAGGGATTGTGGACAATCACAGTCAGGCCCACCAGAGCTGAAACTGTGGGCAACCCAAACTGTAGAGAGAAATTCCCCGGGAACTTCAAGCCCATCACCAGGCGCTGACTCCTTTGTGTCCATTCAGATTCAGATGAGAACAGGCATTAAATCCACAGCAGATCTGCGGTTTGGGACTCCAGTTAACAAGGGAGGCTTTGCCTTGCTTATTTTTACATTCCAGACGTATATAAACAAAGAATATAATCTGCTTTTGAAGATTTCTAGTCTGTGGAACTTGCTGTCAATTTTAAGGTGCTTGGCTGGTGCCATCACTCAGTTCATCAGGTCTGATGTGCCAGGCTGATTTTTTTTTCCCCCTAATGTTTTAGAAAGGGAGAGAGCACTAGGGAAGGGAAAATCGAGGTTGCTTCTGAAGAATTGCTTGCTGCTAGGGAAGGCAGGGAAACACTTCTGGTTCAGATTAGCATGGTTGGGTAATGACAGACGAGACCTTTCACTACAAGTCCTTGCAATTCATCAGCACACGAGCTCTTTGCTGGTATAGTGTCCAGCCCAGCTCTGAGCATGGCCAGCAGGTTGAGGGAGGTGATTCTGCCCTTCTACTCTGCTCTTGTGAGACCCCACCTGCAGTACTGCATCCAGCTCTGGAGTCCCAAACATAAAAAGGACATGGACCTGTTGAAGCGAGTCCAGAGGAGGCCATGAAGATGATCAGAGGGCTGAAGCACCTCTCTTATGAGGACAGGCTGAGAGAGTTGGGGCCGTTCAGCCTGGAGAAGAGGAGGCTCCAGGGAGACCTTATAGCAGCCTTCCAGTACCTCGAGGGGGCCTACAGGAAAGATCGGGAGAAACTCTTTAGGAGGGCCTGTTATGATAGGATGAGGGGTAATGGCTTTAAAATAGAGGGAGGGAAATTCAGACTGGATATAAGAAAAAAAAAATTTTACACTGAGGGTGGTGGGACACTGGCACAGGTTGCCCAGAGAGGTGGTGGATGCCCCATCCCTGGAAACATTCCAGGTCAGGTTGGACGGGGCTCTGAGCAACCTGATCTGGTTGGAGATGTCCCTGCTCCTTGCAAGGGGGTTGGACTGGATGGCCTTTAAAGGTCCCTTCCAGCCCAAACCATTCCATGATTCTATGATTAAAGCAACGGCATTTTCAGCCCTGTTTCCCTCCAGAAGCTGTCCTGTAAGCTCAGATGTCTGGAGCTATTTACACTGCCTATCTTTACCCTTCTGTGTAGCTAATGGATAGAGTAGACACCGCTCTGAGTCCTCATTTAGATACCCAAATTAGATGCCTACAGTTAGATGATACCCCCACTTTCTCACACACTCCCTTTCGCGTCCTTCTCACACTGTCAGGCTGGTGCTAACAAACCTGAGCATTCACAAAACGAAGTGGAGAAGGAGGAGGAGGAGAGAAAACCCCTTCTCCAAACACACACACCACCTGGCCGAGCGGTCAGCTTGCCTCCGGCAGTCTGGCTTTGCCATGTTACACGCTGCATTGGGGCTACGAAACGTTGCGTTGCAATACATCTGTAAAAATCTCAGCCACCATAAAAGGAAGGAATGGGGGCTCCAGGTTTCCTGCAAAATGTAACGAGCAGGAATTAAAACGTAAAAGAAACACCCTCCAGGGTCTTCACAGAAGCTATAAACCCAGGCAACGGTTTTGCCAGGTGTTACTGTGCAGCGCCCGCTGTTCAAGCGACGCTTTGCTGGCATCTCGCCTGTCTCATCTTCCCAGTACCCCTGAGCCCACCGGGCAGGCGGTGCCGAGCGGGGGAATTTATTAAACCAGCACGGCTCAGCAAGGGCTGAACCGGCGACGGGCTTTGAGCGGCTGAATGAAGTGTTGTCATTTCCCAGCTGGGAGCGGGAAAGAGCGCGGTGCCGCTTCCTGACGCTGTTATTTTATTTTGCAGCGGCTTCCCCTTCCCGCTGTCTGAATGTCACAGATTACTTCACCGCTGTGCGAGCCTCGGGAGAGGGGGGGGGAGCAGAGGGGGAAGTGAAAAATCTGGCCAGCGCTTCCCGAGCTGCCGGCATCCCCAATGCCCCAGCTGCTGCACAGAATCCAGAGGCTGAAAGGGATGGGTGGAAAATTCACCTTTTGGGAAGCAAGAGCCATGCACAGGTCATTAACCCGCTCAGCAAGGTCCACAAACACCCAAGGACCCTGTTCTCCCTCCCATCTGTTTAACTCCCCTGCACTAAGGCTCGAGATGTCTTGCTGGCTCAGGAAATACAAGCCCCGGGGCTGCTTTTTGGAGCCTGTCAGCAGCGCTCTTTTGTCAAGCAGAGGCCTTCCTGTCAAGTGATACTAAGTGCTCGCTCTCCTTTTCCCCCTGGGAGCTGTGCAGGCTTCCTCCCGCAGCCGCCCCGGCCTTTGTCAGCCCAAGGGAGTGGGGCGGCTGGCGGGACGCCCAAGCGTCTGGCAGGGACACCACTCTCCACCTCCCCGTAGATCCCCACTGCATTGCACGCAAAGGGTCTGGGCAGGGGAAGCGGTGAGGAACTTGGGGGACCGGGCTGGTGAATGGTGGAGAGGAGCAGTTGGTATGAACGGCAAGGATCTGCGCGTTGCTTTCAGAGCAAAGCATCTCGGCTAATCCCGTCTGCAGCCGCTCCGTGTTGATGCCGCCGTGCTAGGGACTGACTGACTGCATGGCTGCTGGGAGACAGTGTGCCAAAATGGAAAAAGCAGCAGTGGGGACTACATCCAAAGGCAATATATGCTGCTTTCTGACTCTTTCCAACCTGTCTGGCTTCAAACTAGAGGCAGATAGAAAAGCAGAGGCTCTATATGATCAAGTCAGAACAAGTGCTGCAGCCACGTGATTCCATATAGTTTACAGAGAGCTCCTTCCCACAGCAGGAGTAAGTTGTCCAGCCAGGACTGAACTGAAGCACTCAGAGAACTAACATGAATAACTAAGAGTAAGAAACAAAAGAGCCATGACATGATTTCCCCAATGATGCTACACAACTACAGTAGCAGCAATGAGAAAGTCAAATTCTCCAGCATACAGGAGAAGCCCTTTTCACCAGAGCATCCTTGTCTTCACTTATCTCTGAAATTTAGTTTGGCCATGGCCCTATTTTTGGGAATTGGCTCCTTATCTGCAAATTTACACACCTAGATTTGTACCCTGTAGGTTGTACACACAAAATACGCTGGGCCAAATTCAGTTCTTTTTCCATATCTTAATAATCAGCACCTCCAACCCCAGGTGAAGAGTCATGAGAGGGAGAGCAGACAGCACTGGTTTGAGCTGGGGTGATCTAACATCGACCTACAACACCACCACTGACTGTCAGGTGGGTCATATTCTCTTCTCCTTGCTGCCTGGTTTAGTGCAAGCTCTTCCCTGTGCCTTGGGTTTGTAAAGCAAGGCCAAGGGTGCGAATTGCCTCTGTAAAGCATTTTTTAAGACCTAGCCACTACAAGATGTAATACCCACAAATTTCAGCAGGACTGTTGCCTGAAGAAGGGTAGCGCACAGAGAGCTCAAAGGTTAGGCTGAGGCTACTAAAATCACCCTTTGTTTTAAGACAAAAAGAAGACACAAATAAAAGTAATCTGCATAATTTGTGCATTCTGAAAGAGGTGGAAAGTGCTTTCTTCAGTACGCAAACATAGGAAGGATAATTAAACAGCAGAGATGATTGGGGGAGCACAGCGTGTCATTGCAATAGTCTCGTTTGCAGGTTCCCCATATAATTGTCGTACCAGAAACAACCGTAATACCTGTAACATCTAGTAAAAGTTGAGTATTGTTAGGAGTGACTAAATTTACAACATTTTCATTTTTTAAGCTTAAAGAGCACATTAAAATCACTGCAGAAAATGCAAAAAGTTGGACTTGATGGCAAAATTAGCGTCTCAAGAAAGGCTCCTCCTCCGATTTCAAGGGAGGTCTGAAAATCACGTTCTCCTCTAAGCAATTTTTCCTTTTACTTCCACAGACGAAAAGACAATCCATTTTAATAGACAACACCAAGAGAAAATCCTATGGCTTATGTGCATCGCAGCATTAAGAAAGGAGGACCACAGCAGTAGCCTGGAGCTCTCTTTCTTCTGGCAGGTAGGATTGCATCTCTCAGCAGTGGTACCAGCTTGCAAAGGCTGAACGTACCAGTGTTAGACACACAATCACACCGCCAGTGCTGGGCTGAAGGACAGAAACCATTTGGTAGTGCACAGCACGGCTTTGCAGTGATCCAGGCTAGGATTGGTAGCCTGGATCGGTGTTCGCCATCACACAGCCCCACGGTTTCAAGGAGTATTTAGGCAGACAGGTTGCATTAAATCCCATGTCAACATGCAGCCTCCATCTCTGATGTTTGGATTGAGTGAGTGTAACTCTCCACTGATCTCTGGGGCAACGGGGAAAACACTATTCTCACATCCCTCAAGGCACAAAGAAAATCTTTTCCTTCTCACTTCTTTTCCACCCCTCTTAAAGTGGTGGCATTCCTCACCAGCTGTAATCAGCACGCACGCTCTCCCAAAGTGCCATTTAATACCATCACACAAAACTGCAGCGTGGCCCACTTTGGGTTATTACGTGCAATAATTGCAAGACACAGCACCCCCGTCTGCCAGGCTCCAAGAGGCTTTCCGCAAGGGCACTCACTCAATCCGCGCTTTCTGCAGACTCTCAGCTACGTGCCTGAGAGATGGACAGCATTTCTCTCCATCGCATCCACCCCCACCTCCACTTAATTTCATGCTTGGACTGTGACTGCACTAACAGGGCATATCTAGTTTCTCTCTCGTACGCTGATTAAACCGACATGGTGCTTTGCACAGTCTTCCACGGACTCCTTATCTCGGTAACAAGAGGGAGGAAAAAGCACAAGGACAACTCTGAGCAAAGCAACGCTGTCTCCTTTTCTGGCACTGGCAGAAGTCCCTTTGGGAAATGGTGTGCACCCACCGTCAGAAAGCTGGAAGAGAACGATTACAAGGCCTCAAGGGCTTGTCAGGGCAGGTCAGTCCTGGTAAATGGGAAATTCTGGAGGTCTATTTAACAACAGTGTTTTCCCACCTTTTCACTGTATTTTTCAACTGTGGGTAGAAATCAGAAGCTCAGAGAGGTTGTGCTCCAACATTTTCTGAAGCGGCCTCTGCTTCTGAGAGCTCTGCAAGAGATGCCCAGGAGTGGATGGTGCCCTGCCCTACCACAATGCATGCCCATGAAAGTCAGGATCGTGGCTATGGAATCCGGGCACTGAAGCCACAGCTGAGTGCTGCTACTTACATCAATCCAAAACTCACTAGATCAGTTTTAACCGAGTTATTTTCCCCAATACTGCCTTCCTGTCTGCCAGCTTTGGTGTTGTTGAGTGTAATCTAGCAAGCTTCCAAAAGCTCTTCTGGAGAAACATATTGCTTTAGAATTAAAAAAAAAAATATGAAATTGAGGATTTTCATCTAATCTCATTTCTTTGGTTTTTCAAACGGTTGTAAAAGAAGGAACTATTCTAAGGCCCACAATAATTACAAAGAGAATTGCCACCATACCAGGACAAATCATGGCAGAGCCTTGGGTAGACACAGGGATAGGAGACAGCTCTCCTGGCTTTAGGGCCTTGAGTCACTTCAAACATAGGATGCCCAGGGCAGCACAAGATGCCCCAGATCACCCATATGGAGCTGGCAGATAGGATACTGAACTTATGGCATGCCTGTATTATTGCAGAGTAATAGAACCCTGGGTAACAACCATGTACCAGTTATCTGTGTTTGGGAAACCAAATAATAACCTGGATTTTCACAATGCAGCTGTCTACGTTCAAGCTAGTTCCCTTCAGCTCCCTGTATGACAAGTATAGAGACTCTGTTCATCCCATGATAATGCAGGCACTTAAAAGAGGTCAGATGATTCCCACACCAGGTCTGCTAGCCCAGCATACTCTCCGCAAAGACTCCGTTTGACAGGTCCTTCAGGGAGCAATAGAGCAACGAGTGCAGACACTGTAAAACAAGGACGGCCTCAAATCAAAGCCTTCACCGATTCTATGATCTGAAGTTCTAAGAGACCTTTGGAAAATGTGAATGCACAAACTTGTCTTTCACTCCTGCCTGGTTCTTGGGCTCCAGACAGATATAAAAGTGCTTTGCTACCACAAGACAGGCTTTTCACTCCCAATGGGCTTGTGAAGCACTCACAGCTCCTTTCAGCTCATGCTAGAACCATTCAACACCTTTACAAGTTCCTTGGTTTCTCAAAGAAGCCAGCCCAGCATCTCCAGAGCCAATGCAGAGCACAAAGCAAGTCTAAAAGAAGAGATTGTTTCCAACCCACAGGTTAGAGGCTTTGCTTAGAGAGCCTCCAAATCCATCACAAGCATGCTCCGTCTTCAAATCCCCTTGCCACAGCCTTTGCAAAGATGGCAGCACCTGGAAGAGGAATGGAGGGAGCTGATTTCAGAGGCAGATTGATTACCAGAGATGCACCTCGCTGATGCAAAGGGACCAGCTTGGACCTCAGCTTTCCCAGCTGTTCCTTTGCTTGTCACACAAAGCGAAGTTTGCGAGAGACTTGTTCTGCTCACACACACCTACAGGCGACATTGTGCAGTTTAAACCAGGCTATTTGCAGGCGGAAATATCTTTTGTTTGGCTTGGGTTTTTTGATGGGACCAGAGAATTGCAGCTGATACCACTACTGAATGGAGCTAGGCCAGGTAAGTTATCGCTCCAGATAGCCGGTCTGCTTTAACACACACACACACACACACACGCAGAGTTTGGCTGTGCTGGATAAAACACCGCAGCACTTATTGCTCCTTGAGGCCTATGAGTTCACTTCTAGGCTCCAGGCCAGCTTGGAAATCACATAACCCACACGAGCAGCAAGGTTGTAAGGAGACGTTTGTCAAGAAAAAAGATAGTTCCAGAGTGCTGTTCCCTGCAGGAGATATCTCAGCAACCCTGAAACCAAGATAGTAACTAGTCAACACTTCAGGGACTATCCTTGGCGAGGTCAGGCAAAAACTGACTGCCCACCACCATGAGAGAGAGGGTTGTCATGCTCAGGGAAGAAGCGGAAAGCACCTCCTAGGCCTGGCTCCTTTCTGCAGAGAAGCACAGAAATTTTGAGTCATACTCTAGTGCTTTTATGTCACGTGAAAGGGCCAAAGAGGCATAAAAGGGCCATAAATCATTTGTGCTGTCTAGAAAAGACAGCAGAGCGTGGTTAGTTACCTTACAAGGACCTCCTTGCAAACACTAGCACAAGGGGCAAGGGAAGGATGCCAGGTAATCAGAGGATGGCACGCTCAAGAGGCATGGAGCAACAGTGGACGGCCTTACACAGTCCACGGGGCCCCTCATTTATAGACATGTTTCTAAAGGAGATTGCAAACCACTACATGTCTCTTTCCCCGGCCAGAGCAACACACTATGGGCAGGCAGCAAGGTAGAGAAACGCCTCTCAGAGCTCCATATTGATCTGCCACAGAGCAAGGTCCTTTTCCCCAAATCCTGGCAGGGATAGTCGTGCTGGCCCTTCACAAACCTATCCCGCCGTGTCCTCCCTCTGCAGCACCTGGTACATCAGCTTCAGCTGGATCACAACGGGGTGAAAACTGGTTCAGAGACATGAGGAGGGATTAGGCAGCCTTGTCAGGCCAAATTCTGATACCTCACAACCACATACCATCACTGAGGAAGCCAATGGGGTTTTGGCCCATCGTATGGGAATGAAATTTATGCTAAAAATAAGCTAAATTAAGGGCAAACCCCCATTGCATCATGGTGTAACAATCTGCATGAAAACACAGCTATTGATATGATTGGGTTTCCCATCTTTAACAGCCATCTTTTTTCTTATTTTGTTTTAATTTTTGCTATTAAGTGGTAGCTCATTACTTGAGGGGGCTGGTTTTTTCAAATTAAACTGTGGCAGTGGTGTGCAGAGAAGCACGGCACTTCCCCTCTCTCACTGGGTAAGCTGCAGCACAAAGGCTTGGGGCTGATCTCACATCCTCTTCAACAATTAAAAGTCAAGGCCAGCAGCACAGCCAAAACTTGACACGCTCTTTAGAGAACAAAGGTCACAAGATTGAAGTCTTCACTCCCCACTTTGGCTGAAGCAGCATGAAACATCCTCTTCAAAACCTAAGGCAGTTGAATCTTTATCAGGTGATGATGGCTTTTTGGAGAATAAAGACAACTGACCTCTGTGTCTTCCCTCCTACTGCTCCACAAGAAACCTTCAAGGCACCTAATTAGTATAAATCATTTTCCAGTAAGTGCTCCTGCCACATGATGGCCTCATCACACACCAAGTCCAGAGATAAAGCTCCTGATGGCCATGATAGCAGCTGGGCCAACGCTGGGTATGACGGCTGAAGCAAGCCAGAAGCCGGACGGTCACAGGCTACGGTTGGCCGCAGCTCCCTGAGGAGCAGAGCGGGCCGAGGTGGTCATTGCAGAGCTGCAGGTGTGACCTCCGCACAGCTGTAGGCCATATCACCGGCCGGCCAGGGGACAGGGGCTGGAGAGGACAACAGCTGGGCAGGAAATGAGCCAAAGATATGCTGTATTACAAACCCCAGCACTCCTAATGCTTTTGCCTAAATAGCATTTTTGGAAGAGTAAACAGAATAAAAAGTCATTACATGGTTAAATGGTTAATTTCACAGCTGCACTCATAAAGCTGACAGAAGTCAGTGCAGCCACAGGAAGGCCCTGTCCAAGCCTGACAGCACCAACACTCCCCGGAGAATGAGGCTTCACTGAGTAATATAGCTTTGGCTAATTTAAAACAAATCCTCCGAGCACGCTGGTTGTCCAGCCCAGGAGTTGCACTCTTGAAAGAGTCCAAAAGACAAAAGTCAGCTGTCTTCTTGCCCATCATGGGGTAGGACTAACATCCATCCCAGAGAGGTTGTCCCTTCTCAATGCTCCCTGCTTTGTCCAGCACGCTGAAATTCTTACCCAATTCAAAGGCAGCCTCCAACCTGAGGAAACTTTGTGTGAGCGATGAACAAGGCCTAACACGGTCCCAACTCTACCTTCTTTGCTTGAGACAAGGATGGCCCATGAGGGGAACCTACAACGGTGGACTGAAATTGCCTTGGGGTTCACAGGATTTGTCTTACCCCTTCCCACCACCTCAGACAGACTCTGGAAGTGGAGTGCAGACTTATTGCATTTCCTCACACACTCCTAGCATAGCTCTTGTCCCAGCACAGAGCCTTCCCGGGATTTCTCCAGGGGAAACTCACAAAAGGGGTATTTTTAGGAGCTGATTCCTCCTATCAATCTGAAGAACTAGTGGCATTTTCCTATCATGAGCCCAACAAAAACAGCAAGCACAAGGCACCACAGAATCAGACCTTTCACTTCCATGAAGAACTCAAAGACCTAAACCTGAGCTCTTCCAAACTTAGGCTCAAATTGCAAAGACAAAACCAAGCAACCCCCGCCAGCATCAGGAAGGCATTTGGATTCAGCTATGAACTTCAAGACATCTAAGTCCAACGCAACACTAAAGCAAAACTCAAACCTACTCTTTCCTCTCCTCAGAGTGTGGTCACTCCCCAGGTACTGATGTGGTAAGAAGGAAGATTCAGGTCATTAATCCAGCAGAAAATGTTTTGTTGCATTCGTGTTTTGAGTCCAATTGGCCCAGTGCTGCCAGAGAAGTGTGAGAAGGCAACAGGCAGCCAGCAGCAGGAAAGGATGTGGAGACGGAAGGGCCTCCAAAATGAAACTCACCCGAAAATACGATTTTTATATGAAACAGCCTCTGCTGACAAATAATTCTTTGTCCCAACGCAGAGAGCGTGCTTCAGGCAAGAGCTGCTAAGGCAGAATTTCCCTTATGCAATTCCCTGCCCAAGATCTGCTGCAGAAGCTAGCACTGCCTCCATGCACCCTACCTGCTCTCGGGTTAAGACAAAACATTTCCAGACGTGTCCTTAAATAAAGAAGTGCTCCATTTCATGTATTGATCTACTCTACTTTCACTGAGCCAAACTCAAACCTTTCATCCAGTGTCACTGAAGTCAGCGGGGCTGCGCTGCCAGGGCCCGGGCAGAACCGCTCCTCTCCTCAAAGTGTCATCTGTGTTAACTGAGGCTCAGAAAACAAGACATTTAATAAAACATGAGGTAGCTTTGATCAGGTTACACTAATTGATACCTTAAATTCCAGCAAGCATTTCTGGTTTTAAAAAAACTTTGTCTCCCCCAAAAAACGTAAGAGGGGGGAAAATCCCCAATTTTTTTTAGCTTTCTTTCATGGGATGCTGAAGAAATTCTAAAAGATGGATGGATAGAGTAGAATAAATTGTATTTTAACTCTGGAATCAACTGGCTTAATACTGCTAGGATCCTCCATCAAAGTTTATTCCTAGAAAACTGGATTCAGGTTTATCAGACATTAATTACCTATATAAAAAATAACCCCACCCCTTCCTAAAAACTAGTGATTAAAAAAATAAAATTGATAAAGAAGTCATGATGGATGAACACATACATGCATTCACCCTGCTGCTTACTACCCACAGCCCCTAATGGGAGATAATGGAAGCTGCTTTCAAAATGAAACGTCTAAATGGGTCTAGGGCTTGTTTTCTCCAAACTCAGCCAGGCATTACTGCTGCCACAGCCACTTTCAATCAAGCTTTTACTGCAAAGCAAAACAAAGGAAGAAGTTAAATCCATGGGAGATTTCCAATGAATACTTAAAAATCTTTTCATGGGGCAGAGCAAGGGAACTCTGTACCAGCAATGACCTCAGAAATCTGGTGAGCTCGCTCCATCGCAGGCTGTTCCCTCTCTCTGCTAGATTTTAATTAGCTAATTCAAGGCCTTGTATGGAGGAGGAAAAAGTAGTGCTTAAGCAGCAGAAAGTTCAGCTGAATTTGCTGTGTGCTTGGAATTTAATACGTGAATACCAAGACCCTTTCGAAGACGGTTATTTCACACGGTTCAAGGCAGACATATGGCCGCTTGGCGCTTTTCAAAGGACCCATGTGCGCAGCATGCCCATGCACGCAGACTCTGTAACTCTTCTTATATCACGTCTATGCCTAGATCTGTGCATCCTGCGTACACCTTCCAATGCGGATGGGGATATACGCGTGGGAAGAGGTGTTACCACGCTGTACGTGCACAAATTTGTGCCTGTGCAGACACAGAACGCACACCACAGGCACTTTCCCTGCCCTCCTGTTTCTCCTCTCCTAAGCTTTTTTTTACTCATCTGAGGAACAAAGCCAGCGGTTGAAAGATTCAGCAAAAGTGCCTTGTTACGCAGAAGAAAGAGATACTTTAACTCAGCTGTCAATAAGTTTCACCCATTTACATGTGTGCGGAACACTTTGAATAAATTAGGTTTCCAGGATTTAGCTCCACAACACCGGCCGAACAAAAGCAGACTTACAGCTCCGGGTGAGGGGCGGGGGCCGAGGGGGAAATACATTTTGCACAAGATAAAATCCCTTCCAGAACCATGAGGGCAAAATGGGTTGGTGTTTTTTCTTTGAAGAGCGTGGCTTTTACATCACTTTCAATCTATTTTCAGACACAATTTCTGCTTTAAAAAGCTGGGTTTGCATCAACCGTAGAGAGACAGCTCCACATACGGTCTCTGTGGGAGTGAGGATGGGATGGTTTTGCTTTTTTAATTACAGATTCAATGAAAGAAAAAATGATGGGGGACCATGGGGACCTGCTGATGTCAGGTGGAGATGTGTCCCTTGGCAGTCAGATTTTACTTGGAGAGTGAAATCTGCTCTTCCTGCTATTAGTGGGACCAGTAGCCAACAGAAGTGCTTACAAGACACGAGCTGGATTTTATATCTTGTTCTAAACACGCACACATAGGTCCCCAAGTGACTACTCTGCAGAAAATTTACCTGTGGGGAGTGAAACAGAGGAGGACGCAGTCTGCCACATCACCCTGGGGGCAGGAAAAGCAGCTTTCTCATGGACCAGTCCTGCACCAGGGGAATCACTTCAGCATTTTCCTAAGTAACAGTCCCTAAAGAGGCAAGACCCACTGGGCTACAGTCAGTGGGATTTGTTAAGAAAAAAAATTGGGAAATTAGGTTTCCTGATTATTGAAAGGAGGTTTTCCCAGATGGCAGGTACTCCTCTCCATCCTTCAAACTGTAATGCCATGAAATGAAGCCTGGCTGCTTTCCAGGGTTGCACTGGTCAGTGACTTTAATAAAATTAAGTGAAGAAAAAGCGATCCACAAGGCTGAAAGCTCAGGCAGGTTCCCCACGAAAACAGCAACTGAAAATAGCCCCAGCTGACAGGCTCCACAATGCTTCGGTGACAGCAGTTTGGGACGGGCAGCCAACAAGAGCTACAGACTACATCATTCCTTCTTCCTCGAAGGCAGCAAACATTAATTCCTGAGCTCCCCGATATGAAAACCAAATACACTGAAAGTGGGAGAAAAGGAAACCACTAACATCACAGCTTTGTGTTTAATATCAACGGGAACATGCAGAACTTTTCTTCACTGCTTCAGACAAATGAGTGACTCATTCCCTTTGCAGCAGCAACCCTCACAACCTCTGCCAGCAAAAGAAACTATGTGGGAAAAAAAAAATATGCATCTCAATTAGGTGAGTTCTCTTCCCCCAGCACCCACCAGCGATCAGCGCTTGACAAATGATACGGGAAAACTTTTGAAAGTTTTGGAAGATGAAATCATCTTCCAAAAGGGCCTCTCTGCAATGACCACTCTAAGCCAGCCAAAACCACTGCCAGAAGTGTGCCGATTTAAATGCTCTTCATCTTATCTGTGGAAGAGGATCCGGGGCATCAGCTTTACTGATGTTTCCAGGAAGAGGAGCCCTAATCAAGCGTTTCTCCCCATGAATAACAGACAAGGAACGTCTCCGCTTGGCCAGTAGTAGCCTGTCAAAAATTAACAAAACCCTGTAAAATCTGCTTTGGAAGCAGGGGAGAGCTAGCAGAGGATGCGATTGCTGTCTTATCTCCACCAGTACAGACTTTGTGAAGGCAAGGCTGACCCACGGATGGCCTGTCACTCCAAGCTGGCCTAACCAAATCTGCAAGGTCAAATGCAGATCTAGGGAACTGGTCTACCATGCTGGATGGCAATCACGCAAAAATGGAGGTCTCTGTCCAATAGATGCTTTTTTTTTAATTATGAAGAGAGATGCAATGATCACTGATTTTCTTAGAGCTTCAGCTGCCACAGCGTTCTAGCAATATGAAAATTGCAGTCAAAAAACACCCATGCTTTTTTAGAGAACACTGAATGTGCAGCAGAAATAGTTAAAGAACCACAAACCACTTCAGGTATGAATCTGAGACTAATCAGCCCTGGCCAGGTGACTTGACCCATCGCTCCGGAAGCCACCAAGTGGGCCGTGTTCTGGCTAGAAGATACCTCTGAAAAAGAAAAGCAAATGTTTACAAGCTCTTTTTCATGCCAACTGGGCCTGCTTATTTCCAACCAAATTCCCAAATTCCCAAACCCATTCCCATAGATCCTGCATGGTTAGCAGACGGTACTACGTGTGCCAGGAATAATTCCTAATGCTGGGATGGCTGTTCCTTAAGCAAGTAAAAGCACTTTCAAGTGTGTGTGTGCATGCAGATTTGCCATGGCACTTCTTGGAGATCTGACAACATGCAGCAAAGGGTCAACAGTTCTCTCTGGAAGGCTATGTTGATATCTGCTGCAAGATAACATACCCTGCAGTCAAAGAGACTTACTTATTTTCTAGGCTCGTTATCAGTTGTTATTGTAAGTAAAGCAGTACTATGTCAAATGCCCCTTCGTTTTGACCTTACCATGGGCAGGACCCAAGAAGATCTCATGGAATGTGAAATAATCATTAATACAGTCTCCGTGGCAGTGCTAATAAATCATACAGCTCAACATCTTTTAACAAAGCAATAAAACCCTACCAAAGACACACCAATAAACTGCACACACGAGAACTCTTCCACCCCCAGCCTCTTCCCTCGCATTCCAAACATGCAGAAAAGCAGCGGTGACGCTGGCTCCCATCCTCTAATCCCCAAATCCCCAATTACACTGAGGGAGCTGAAGATAACACAGATTTAAGACCTGGAAGGAGGCTTCTTCCAGAGGTAGAAGAAAGGTGTTAAATCAACAATCCTGGGTAATGGGTTCATTTACCATGACACTTCTCCATGTGCAGACAGACAGGCAGCATAAGTCTACGAACTCTGGTCTCCCATGCAAGTCCTTGAGAGAGTTTGGTGGTACCTTCTGCAAAGAGCTGAATTTCATGCCATAAGGAAAAGTTTTGCTCATGTAAGCAAAAGGGCTCTCTCACGTATTAATCCTTCTAACATTCACTGAAGCCTGAGGGGAAATTCACATTTATTGGCTTTAAATTAGCCTTTCCTTTTCCACTTCAAAGAAGCCATTTCTGATTTACACCAGGACAAGCTCAAAACCAGACCCTGTCAGGACTCCTTCATCTCTAATTTCAGACACACATAGTGTAGGCACCTATGAATCCCTCATCTCACCTCCCTTTTCAGTCATTAAGGAGGAAAAAGGTGCTTTTAGGGCATAGAATCATAGAATGGTTTGGGTTGGAAGGGACCTTTAAAGGTCATCTAGTCCAACCCCCCTGCAAGGAGCAGGGACATCTCCAACCAGATCAGGTTGCTCAGAGCCCTGTCCAACGTGGCCTTGAATGTTTCCAGGGATGGGGCATCAACCACCTCTCTGGGCAACCTGTGCCAGTGTTTCACCACCCTCATTGCAAAAATTTTTTTTCCTTATGTCATGATGCATCTCAGTCTCACATAGGTAAACAGATTGGGCCAAATAAATCCTGCTCTGCAGCACAGCAGAGGCCGGACGAGCTTATCTCCTTCACACTATTGGAGGGACCATGAGGGCTCTGCATGGAGCACTTTTTGTTGGTGGCTTTTTCCAACTGCTGCCAGGATTTGATGCTCCCTTTCCTGGCAGTGGGGCTCCAGGCCATCATGTCCACCTTCTCCTGTTCACATGAAGCAGAAGCTGCTGTATCGACCCTGTATCTAGCTGTGGTGAAGGCCACTGAGTCCTCTGCATGCGTCACCAGCCTTGCTAGCAAGGACAAGATTTGCAGCACTAACTCAGAAAGTTTTACTTCCAGCTCCTGATCCACCACCCACAACTCCTCCTTCTGAATCCAGCTACAATCCCTCTGCTAGAACGCTTAAAAAAAAAAAAAAAAAAAAAAGTAATGTTTTCAGGGTCACTGTGAAATTATTTTGTTTTCAGCAAACAGAACTGCCTGAACCTGATTTACTGATTTACTGTACATTCGGTCCCTGCTTCACAAAGCAAAACCACACAAGGCTGCAAATCTGACCTTCGAGCCCCTCCTGCTTGGGATGCTAATTCCCTGCATGGTGTTGAGAAAGGCCCAAGGGCTACTAATCCTTCCCACTCTGGGTATAAATTGATCACCAGGATGGAGGAAAAACACCCCTTCCGTCAAATACATATAGTATTACACACTTAGGAGCAATTAGCCCACGTGTGAAGCTCCAAGGCGCAGTTACTTTGCTGATAGTGGCCAAAACTACGGGTCTGGTCTCAGCTGTTTGTCCACAGTGTGAGCTGCAATGTGTCCTCAGGCATGGGCACCCAGAGCACTTGGGGGCTCTGGGTAAGAGTGGTCTAACCTTGCCTGAGGATATTAGCTAGCTAATGAGTGAGCTAGAGCCCATCCAGACTCAAATTCAGTGGGACATGGCTGGGAGTTACCCAGAGGTTTTAGTTACTGGCACTGCATGCAGATAGATGAGCAAGTAACCACATATAGCATCACCATTAACTACCCCAGGAACCTAAGTATGGTCAGCACTCAGCACCCTGATTCACCTAAATTTAGGTGTCTGACTCCCATGACAGTCTGCAGAGAGCTGGTCAACTCACTCACTAACATCTCCATCGACTCTGAGGGCAGCTCAGACACTGACACTTAGATGTCTTCATCTACAAGCTGAACACCTCTTGTGGTGCCTTGTCTTCGTGCCGCAGGACAGCGTTTCCGTGCCTGGTGAGGTGAGCCCTCATGGAGGGGATGAAGAGGTTCCCTTGGAGCACCTTCTCCACACGTACCCACCTTCCCACACTCCCCAGTAGCGCGGCGGCTCCTTGCCCAGCCAGGGAGTCAATGCACCAGCACAGTTGACTCGGAAAATAATTTGCAGACCTGCAGATGCAAGGAGGATCAGTCCTACCTGAGCCAGGAGCACTGGGAGGGAGCCAAGGGCACGTCAAGCCTGCACCCTCAGGGTTCATCCCGGGCTGTCCTGGTGCTCCTTGCAGGCTGCTGCCACTGGAGAGCGGAGCCAGTTGAGGGGAGCCCCATGTGCAGGCAGTAGTTTTCAGAAACGCTTTTTCATTCTTACTAAATCCCCAATCCAAACCTTTCCCTTTTGCTGGAAGTCTTTGCAAACACTAGCAAAACCTTTCCCGTTAATCTTTCTTCATCTCGCTAAAACAACACAGACTGTCTGTCTCCAGGGAAGGCTGTCACAGGATATGGGGGAGGAATCTATCATTTGTAATGCACGGAAATACAACTTACATATATCAAAGGCATTTTCTGTAAAAACAAATACGCTGCAAAGATTGGGAGGCCAAACCCCTGTTGCCTTCAAGCTACTGTGCTCAGCAGTTGTGTGAGCAACAGCCTGAGCAAACCCAATTAACTTGATTTGTAGATCGCACAGATTAGCAATTGTGTTCCAATAGCAAATCCCACAAGGAGCCCCTTGTGCTTACGTTTCTGTACAGCTCCTCATTTGTTACCATAATACGTATGTAATCTAAATCCCTTAAATTTATGTGTCGCCAGGTATGCATCCCTGGCTCTAACAGCATCTTCTGATGCAGGACTGCAGAGATCTCTGCAAATTTTACTTCTGAAAACTCTCCAATGTCTACATCAGGTATACAAGCAAAAACATTGGCACTGAGGCATCGAGAGGCTCACTTTAGCTGCTAACATAGAAAGTTTGGACCAGAACTGAGCTGTATTGAGGACACGATGTCTGATGGGTTTCACACTTCAACCACCAGCCATGCCGGTGCTCCTGCACCCTCCCCTGACTTCACCCCGACTTGATCCAAATTTAACTCCCAATGTGATCAGATCCAAATGTGCGACCCTTTGCATGGTAACAACCCAAACGAGGAGCATCTTAGCAAAAAAAAAAAAAAAAACAACTTCTGAAAATTGAATAATGTTGCAGGACCCACTCCTAGAGTGGAAATTGTTCTTTCAGCTTTATGATCAGTTTTCTCTCAAGCAAAAATGCCTGACATAGAAGTACACAGTCAAAGCTGTATGAGATTCTAGTAATGTTTATTTTAAACCCAGAGGTGTCCCTCTAAAATGAAGACGCTTGCAAAGCTGGAAAAAAATATAGGAGCGACAGAGGGGCAGGAAAATTGGGGGTTTTTTTTTGGTACCGCATCAATTGAAGAAACATGTTCTGCTGGTTAAAAAATTAAAAAAAGCAAGATGTCTGATGAATAGTTCTACTGATATTGACTGGATTTCTATATTTCTAAAAACATGAGCACTTCATAAATACACTGAAATATTCTGTCATCACCAGACAGAACGTGCCAGCTTTCTATAAATATAGACAGCTGGCTGTGGTTTCTTCTACTGTTACGGATTTCTGGTGTGAAGAACACTACTTTGTGAGTAAATGCATGTTTGAAATTAATTTCATATGCAACAGGTTACACTGAAGAACAAGAAAGATTTGCTGGGCAGAGACGCGTAACAAAAACACTGTGTTCCCATATTGCTCCCGACCCTCTCTAAGAAGTTGCCTGCAAGATACCGTCGGCATAAAGTATGTTCCTCCAAGCAGCGCTGCTTAATTAAAGCATGCCCACAAATTGCATTGAAACTTGAAAACGGGACTTGGTGTTTGGCATCGTAATTCTGGCCACAGGGAAACGCCACCGAGAAAACACTGCGTATTAAGTACCAGTGAGTAACAGCACGCTTTGTACAAACCACCTGAGAGGTGCCACAAGCAACAGTAAGGTATATAAAATCCAGTGATGTAGGGCTGTGCTGTGCTATAACTTCATTTCTTTCTTTTTTTTTTCCTCCTGGTGGGATTTACAGCCAGATCTCTGTCCTAATCTGGCCCACGATGCAACCGTCCGCAGAGTTGCATCAGACAGAGGGCAAGCTGGGGACACCACAGGGTCACAGCAAAGATGTGAGCCTGGAGAGACACCTTACATCGCTAAGGGCTTGCTCAGGCTGCAGACGGATGCTGATCCCGCACGCCAAGGGCAACAGAAGGCATCTTTGTGTAAGGACACGGGCTACGTTTTCTATCCACATCTGTCTTGCTCATCAGGCTCCCTATAACAAAGTCATTAGCATCAGCAGGTAAATCAGTTTTTGGCTGGAGAAGTTTCCTTTCTGGTTAACATAAGCCAAGTGTAAACACTCCCTTGCAGATTAACAAAAGCCAGCAGCCCAGACAGGGATAATGCTTTAGGAAAAGGGAAGATGGAGCCGGGGGGGAAGTTGAAAAGACAATTAATCACAAGCTTTCCTACACCGTGACACTTTTTTGCCAGTGACTGGGTGTTTAGGGTGACTCTGTGTCGCTCCTCATGCACTTTAAACTCTGGTTAAGGGGAACATTTTCCAACTGAAGCCATGAAAAGAGCAGAGCCCAGAGGCTTCCTCGTCGTTCAGCCCCGGCTGCCCACCCTCCCTGTTCCCTTCAGTAAACACCGCTAATTCGCCAGCTCTGCTATCACCCTTTTTTTTCCCTCTCACAAACCACCCTAAAAGCATTTTGGGACCAAAGAAAAGGAAAAGGGAGGGGGGGAACCCACCAAATCCAAAGTCTCTAGACAGGTCTCTGTATGCATTAAATACTTGCTACAAAATCCAAATAAAGACAAATCCAAGAAGCCTGGATACCCTGTGTTATCTTTGCAGGCTGGCTGCTGCCTTATCAGCTCCAACAGAAACTGGCATTTAAGAAAAATTCAGTATCCTTTGAGTGGAAGCTGGTTCCTAAGAAAACACACAGCCGAATTGCTGGAAGTCAGTACAAGAGGAGAGGGTGAGTGGGTAAGAGATGGCCTGAAAGCCTCTGCCATCGTCTCACCGTTCTCCATCAGGAAATAGGCTCCCAGATATGATTTTTAATTATTTTTTCATAATTCACTCCTCACACTTCACACCCATTGCACAGGCCAAGAGCTACAAGCGTGAACAATCACTCAAAATGCTGCTTGCCCTCATTGGGTATCGGTGGAGTCCAGGCAAAGCCACGAGCTTTTGGCACCAGGTTTCAAAGCACATCAGAAATGGAAGAAGACAGAAGATCACATCCGACACTGGCATTAAGTGCCACTGTCCTGATGGGGAAGGATAAGGATGGGCTTTTTTCCCCACCCTCACTTCTAACAAAGATGTTCTTTTAGATAAAGTCTCCATGGAAGAATTTGAATGTTAAGGAGCATTTTTTTTTTTTTTTAACAAAAAGCAAAAGTTCTGTTTGCTTTCACACGTAACTCGCTGCATACGGATTCTGGCAGCCACCCCGCACAGGAGTTGGACTTTCCCTTTGCAAGGGCATGAGGGTCTCGCTCTTGAAAAAGTTATAAAATAGTTATAAAACACCTTTGCTTGACATTAATGGATGGGTAGAAGGAGCTAGAGAAGGAAAAGCTGTCTCAAGGCCAAAGTCTGCTTTTCAGCATCTCATTTGTAACGTGGCAGAGGGAACAGCTGAGGGGAGGCCGTCTGCCTCTTGTCAGCCCCAGAGGGAAGGACAAACTGACGGACGCTCCCTGAGGAGCTGCCCTGGCATTATAACCGCCTCCGTTAGAGGGTGAGTGGCTTTCTACCTCTGACCCGACCCTTTCTCCCCCAGGGAGTCCTCACAAAGATTTCCCCAACAGCTAGCAAAAATTGAAGTGACACAGCTGGGCCCCCAAAGATGTCCTTTTTCTTTTTATTTTTTCTTTTCTTTTTCTTTTATTTGCAAGTTTCGCCCAAGATAGCATTGCAGGGAAGGCAGAGGGACAAAGCAAAGGGAACTGCAAGTGTGGAGGGTGTCCGTACGACTGGGCTCAGGCCCTGAAGTGACAACACACTTAGGGGTACTGCCTATCCCAAGCTCCCCAAAATCATAAGGCAAACTCCAGAATCATGGAACTGGTTTAGAGGAGTCATGAAACACTTGCTTTGGTTCTTTCTTTATTTTGTTTCTGGTGTCTAAGGCAGCCAACAAGGTCGACGCACGCAACTCACATTTTCTATGTAACCTTCAAAATCATCAAGGCTGAAATCTCGTGGGCTAGTTTCTCTTCTCTTCAACTGAAAACTGAGTTATTTCCCAAATTCCATGAGCCCAGAAAAAGAATTTTAAGGGGAAAAACCTAGTGTCAGAATCCTTGTGAAATAGTTGCTACCAGTTCAGCCCATGCTTAGGTCTGCCATATTTCACATAACACATTCTGTAACAGGTCCTCAGCAGGTGTTTGTTTGAATACAAGTGATCCTCAGGTGCTTAAAAGTAAGTACATGCTTAAACACTTGGTAAAAATGATGTCCAAGATCAGAAACTTCTGTAATTGCAGAAGTGCATTGAAATACTTGGTTTTGTACCTCTCCTTGCATGTCCCCAGTGTCATGCTACTTGGCTTTCAATGGATTCAAACCAGAATGAATTCAAATAGTTGTGTCATACACTATTTTCCTTGGTTTATTTGACTTTAATTACTTCTTAATGGTATTACTGTTTGAAAAAATCTCTTTTAATTGAGGGTGTTGGTTCTGCCTAGGGCTGCTTGGCCCTTCTCCACTGAAATGCCCTTTCAGCAACCACCACAAGCCTCTCCAAGCAAAATAAAATCTTTTGAAAGAATATCTTTTTCTGTGCCTGTGTGAAAATTTGCCTTTCTCAACTCTCTTCCTCTCCCCCCCGAATTTTACATTGGCTTTTCTTTTTCTTTGTGCTTTTCCAGGAGGGAACAGAAACCCATGGTGGACTCCAGTGGGATGTGGAGTGACTGCTTGGGAGCAGTCAAGACCTTGTTGTTAGTACATGTGAAAACATGTCGATGATGATAATAATAACAACAACTTTAATAATCTATTTTTTTTTTCTATTCAAGGACTTTTGATGGTTTTTTCCATCAAAAATAAACCTGGTGTAACGCCTAGCTCTCCCTAAAGTCAACGATGAAGTTTGCACCCAGCAGAGAGTGGATGACTGGGCTTGTGATTTTCACATGCAAACCATGTTGGGTGTGCAGCACAAGCCCTTCAGCCCATGCATGACCGATATCTTTGCATCTGTTTCACCTTGGGCACTTGCCCAGGGTTTGGGCGCAAGATTATCGTTTGTGTGGGTCTGTACTGCAGCAGCAGTGAGAAATCCTTATCAGGGCAACATCTGCTTTGCACGGGGCATTGTAGGTGAATACAGGATCTCACCTTTCTCAGTTTTACACAGGTGAAAATAGAACTTGGCTGACCAATGGGTCTGTTTTTTGGAGGGAATCTTACAGTAAAACAAAGTCTCTATACAAAGAGCTATTAGTACTTTGCAGTTAAGACTGTCACTGTCTGTCTTTTGTTCTGGGTTTGACAGCCCTTAACAAAACAACAGGGCTTTGGTACAATTAAGGCTTCCAGGCACTAACCCCAATACTAAAAAAAAAAAAATCACAGCAGCTATAACAACTTTGCCTTATGCTGTGTTCATTCTATCAACCAAAACCATCGCTCACTTGTTGACCTGCTCTCTAAGAGTAATATTAAATATTTTAGATCTTGCAGCCCTCCTCCGGCTCTGCCTTGTAGAGAAATACCCTCCAACACATGCCACCGACAGAAGGCCCTGCACCATTTCGAAGGCTGCGATACTTACAGCGGAAAGCTCATTCAATTATCTTGGTGCATTTTTCACCTCCCTCAGACAAGTTACTGCGTTTGTCGGTTGGAGGTTTTTCTGCAGTTAGTGTAGTATCTGTGTTACTCTTGCAGAGGTAAAAGGGAAAGTGGCTGCAAGTATGCGAACAAAAAGGTCCAAGTCAAAAGGTCCAAAATTCATTCAGGCTTGTTCCTCTCTGCTGTTATTTCAATTAGTGTCTGATAAGTAAGTAGATCCCTTTTAATTCTACATTGCACGGTTTTTTTCTTTCAAACACTTGTCTCAGTGGAAGTTTGATGCTGTTTTTCCTTCTGGAGAAAGAAACCCCAAAGATGTATTTTCAACCTCCCTGCTCAGTGTTTCCCAGACATTTTGAATCAGGGACTGCTGCCAAGATTCACATTTTTCCACAGATCACCACACACCCTCACACTCACAGCAGAAAGCCATCACGGTGATACAGATGTGGGGATGGACTCTGGAGCAGTTCTTATTGTCTTGGTTCTTGTTGCCCGTATTGTGCTCCATGAGCCGCATGGGAACCGGTGCTGGCCCCTCTCACGTGGTCCAGGCCTGAGAAGATCTGGTAGGTTTTAAAGGATATAAAAAAAAAAAAAAACCAACACACACATCCCTGCTGCCTTAGGATAATTACAGTTATTTACTACCAAGTTCTGATTTTCCTGAACGTGCCAGAATTTAGTCTTCCAACGCAGACTGTCCTCAGCAGCCTTCATGTGGGTACTGGGACATGCACCAGGATCTTCCCTTCTCTACAAAAAACTGGATCAACAACCAAAAGCCACAGTTTCTCTGGGATACAGGGTCACGGTTCATCACATTAGTCACACGTCAATCATCCTCAGACAGAATTCACCCACCGCGCCTCACAGGCCAACATAAACATCCCCCTCCAGAAGACCCCTAAAAGCCTTGTTAATGCAGCCCTGCAGCTTTACCTGTTTAGCCTACTGGCTCTGTTCCCTTGGAAAAATATTTTTACCTGCAGGGAGTATTTTGCACAAGTTGTTTTCTCTGCCTTATTTTTGCAACCCCCTGAAGCTGGATCAGTAGTCAGAAGTCCACACAGAGATGGAGCCAAGGTTGTGGGGGGAACCTGGCTCCCTCTCAGGCCTGGGTGACACACCACCTTCACCTGGATACCAGAGTGCTTGGACAGGCAGGAACTCAATCACCAGCAGCACTGGTTGCAGCCCATCTCTGCCGCCAGCTCCTTTCTTGCAGCAGGCCATGCCGTAGGAGGGCCAGCAAAGGCTGGCAGAATTAACTCACCATTTCCCAGCTCCCCAAATGATCCTTCTCCCTCAGAAGCCAAAAGCAGAGGACAGAGGAAGGAAGATTCTCATTTCCCTATAAAGCACTCTAAATTTCATGGGAATGCTGAGACAAACAGAAAATTGTTGAGATACAGAGTGTGAAAGCTGGAATCTCCCAATGCAGTGATGTGCTACCCCCTGACTGAGCTGAACAAAGAGCAAAAGTCAACAAGGAATAATTACTGCCTGTTCAGAATGGCCCAAACCACTTCTGGATTAGAAGTTTCTACCAGCGTAATATACACTTTGGTCGATGGGATCCACTGAGAGAGGATCCAGGATCCAAATCTGATTTTTCCAGTCTTCACCCTCACTTCCCCTGGGCAATGCTACATTTTGCAATGTGGATCCTGCTGCATTTTAATTTCCCCAAGAGTCATTTTATAAATATTCACGTAAATGCTTGATCCTCCAAAGTATGGACCCTTCCTGCCACAAGTGGTAACGGAAAGGACCTGCTGCCTGTGGTCACACTGCAATACCGCACGAGTTCAGGCCATGCTCTTCTTAACAGTTTAACCCACCACTTTTTTTCCTCAGGTTGGCTTCCTGCCCAGGTTACCTCCCCAAAACAACCAACAGCAAGGCCAGAGGAGCTCTCACACTGGCACAAGGGAGTTACAAGTCTGGGAGCAGAGCAGGACAAGGACAGGAAAGTGGTGGGGTCACCGTGAGTCATCTTCAGCTGCCACGAGATCACACCTGAGAAGCATTTACTGCCAGGATTCAAGCGGCTGCAGTCGGACAGAGGAAGAAGAGTCCTATTCGTGCCACTAATGACCCAACTGAGAGGACAGAAATCAAGTGCTTGACCTTTCCCAACATCATGTGAAGCAAATGCTCCATATGACATGGCTCCAGCATTATCTACCAGGCACAGGTGCATGACTGCAATTAGAAATGACCTGCATTTCATACATAACAGCACCTTTCAACCCAACTCAGCCCATCCAAAAAACAGTCGGAGGCTCAGTTACCACTTTCTTCCCGCCCAACCTCCCCAGCACCTTGCCAACTGAGGAAGCACCAAATAATTCCCCGTGAAGTCTCACGGCTATTACCTGGAAATTAAATTGCAAAGCACAACATCTCTCTGCATGCTGGTCGATCTTAAACTTGGCGCTTGGTTCGTCCCGAGACCATTCCTCACCCCCACCCCTAAATCAACTTCCGCGGAGAACAATGCGGCTGGTTTGTGTCCACAACAGATTTATTCCCCCATTCCAGCAGCTCGCGCCGCCTGCACCTTCAAGGGGCAGTAGCTGCTTGAAGCGAATGGTTCCCTCTGGTTTCTGGGAATAAAAGGCTGCCCTCCATAATCAGGGTATTGTTCTCCCTAAATGGACCCAGACTCTGTAAACACGCTCCTCTGCACAGCACCGGGAGGGCGACTGCCAGCGCGTGTATGCGTACATGCAGGGAATGCGTCTTGCTCTACAAACCACTAAATTATGTTAATTCATTTCCTCTGCCTAAACAGTGGTAATAAACTTTGGGAAAGGAGGAGGAAAAAGTAAACAAGAGTCAATTACAAAAAGGTGAGGGGGAGAGGTAACCAAATAACTCCACCAAATGTCTCGTTCAGGAAAGGACGTGCACGTTACAGAGCAGATGGGCTCCATGCAGCCCTACCTCTGTCCCGTGGAGGTGTAAATGCCACCGTAACAATTTCTTTCTTTTCTTTTATAAGGTTGCAGCCTGGTTTTGTGAGTTCAATCTTGGGAGCTGGGAAAAGAGTCCCCACCGGTGCCCTGATCCATGGTGAGTACATCTCAGGGGCTTTGCTCTGCATGTGATGCGAGAGCTCCAGTGACTGAAGCCAATCCGAACAGTCAGAGCCTATTTGTAATTTTCTAACAGGAAAATAATTTCACTAAGCAAGCTACCACGCTTTGACTCAAACCCCTGATTAGCACAGTTTGAAAACAGGGCAGCACACTGTTCTGGGAATTAACTTGCTTGACCTCCAGTCTATAATGGCACTCAAATAATCTGTGAGTCAGACGAAGTTGAAAAACTCTTGGAAGACCACACTGAAAGAATTTACTGGATTTATTGGATTTTCTAGGATAAAAGAAAAATAAGCCTCAAACTCCACTTAGCTAGTCTGTGGTCTTCAGAAAGACAAGCTTTTTCTCCTGACACAATCTAGAAAAGGAACGCTGTCTATCCTGAGCAGCACTTTTTGGGTCTTGTTTTTTTTTTTCCCCACTGGAAAGTCTCAATAAAGAGTAATAATTATTATAAATATGCAGGTCTATTGCTGTGACTACTTTTGAGTAGCTCCTTGCTGTTTCCTTCCTTGGGATGAGTGTCAAAACGTGGGGGAAAGGGACAGATTCCCATCCCTGTGAATCTGCAGTCCTCATCCCCATGAATCTGCAATCCTCATCCCAACCGGAGTACTCATGAGGAGAAGAGCCCTGGGCTGAACTTCAAATTAAATATCCCTAGGCTACTTTACCAGTTGCAATGAAGGACTACTGTGGTGTTTCCAATCAACTTCCAATGCCAGGATTAATCCTGTATATAGTACTGTCACAAAATACTGCTTGAAATCCTCCAAATCCTCTGGCCTAGCCCTGTTTGAGCAAGCAGGAAATCAGGAAAAGTGCTCTGCCTTAGTGATACAAACAGGACCTTGCTCTAGATAAAACACTGACCCATCCCTACCTTACGGTTGCTCCAGCCCCTGAGCAAAATGCTCTGACCTGCTCCTACCACTTCTTTGTGCCTTTTTGTATCCCAGAAACAACAGACGCCTGCCGAGAGCAGGGGCAAGCATTTTCAGATAACAAATCCAGCAATTAGAAATCAACTGTCCAAAGCCAGTTCCCCTGCATATGCAAATATCTCCCTAATAGGTTTACGATACCTTGTCACTCAAACCTGTCAAGGAAAAGTAAACACCTGTCCCCAGCCATGATTAAGTTGAAAGCTCCACTCTCATCAGCCCTTAACGAAATTAACTCTGGCAATACTGCATTTCTCATTGGTTGTGAATACCAGGAGGAGGAAAGATACTCATCATCTCTGATCTGTTAATCTAGTTTTATATTAACTACTGCAGATCTCAGTGAACCCTCCCGTGGCATGGTGCCACACTGTACCGAACCGAAACACAGCCTGCTCTTACAAGGCCCCAGTTTCTGCTCTCTGGTAAGATTATAAATTTAAATCCTACTCACAGCTACTCAGCCACAACTCACTGAACCTAAAGAGACTATTATAATAGAAAGCAATATCTGACCCTGAATATTAAAATACGAAAAGACTTAGCAGAGCACAGAGCCTGATATCCATATACTGGTGGAGCTGGCAACTCTCCTCCCAATTTCCCACTTTAAACTGCCTAAAAAATACATTAAACACTTCCTAATGTTACTTGTCTGGCTACACAGACACTGTGACTGCCACCCAAATGTTGTGTTAATCTGAAGAACATGAAAGGTTTTGATCCACCCAGAAGCTGAGCGAGATGGCTCATAGCATCCTCTCTCAAAAAGGTGTTTGCACTCTGAAGGAGTTTTATCCACCAGTTTTACATCGACTGGTTGATGCCAAACAAGCGTTCTTCCTTCCACAGAGAGCCTGCAGTATCCCTGGGGAGATATTCCACAATGTCCAGAGGTTTACCCTGTTATTCATTAACCCTTCCATCCTTGACATGCAGTTCATACACCTGTAACACGTCTGACACTTGTCATTGCTTAACCAGTGTTAACAGACCTGTTTAGGCGAGAACAACTGCTGAGAAAAACAGCTTCCTCAATTACTCCAACTCACACAAATCTATTAGTCAAGAAGAAAAAGGAGGAAAAGAACCCAGTTCAGAGTGCTCCAATCTGCAGCATTCTAACTCCAGTAGTTTGGCTGGTTCAGCTTTGGGAGGCTGGTCAGACTGAGTAATTGTCCTTTCTCCCTCGTTTGGGGTTGATTTGGCCTCAGCTCATCCACTTCTGTCTAGAAAAAGGAAGATTTAAATCCACACAAGGCAACAGTAAAATACTAGCTACCACAGTGAAAATCTCCCTTTTGTGACAGAATGCTTCTACTTGGAGTCACACATTGGTCAAAAGCCAATTAAGCATCACACCTGTACCTAATGATGTGGGGACACCTGGGAGGACACAGAGGAAAAGAGAAATACAGCACAGATTTGGAAAAGCCACATCCCAACATCCTCTTTGCAGCACACACGCTGCCCACTTGACATCCTCTCCCAAGGCTTGGCTACACGAGGACTCAAGAGCAGCAGGACACTAACGCGGCCTAAATTTTCTCTGGTAGGTTGGCTAATACTTACATTTCCCTCCATGTCCTCCTCCAGCTTTTCCCCTCTCCCAAATATCTTGTTCTGGGCAGAACCTGCAAGCCCACAATGGCCAAGAAGAGTCTGCACGACGCCAGTACCAAACTCTTACAGTCATCGGTTCACTGGGCAAGTGGGAGCAAACCCAGCAAGGAGAATATTAATGTAAAAAAAACTGCCTATTGCACAAATTAAATCTGCATTTTTGCATTTGTCTGCTGTTCCTGTGTTTTTATCTAACATGCACAAATACTTCCAGCTTCTAAGACATGCACCAAGTTCAACACCACCCCAGTAGCATCTAGGGTACGACACCTCTTGCATTACTCACTTCTCAATCACTTGACAGGATACACAAGATTGTGTAAATCTTTCATTAAATAAATTAACCAGACATAAGGAGAAATTATTTAGGGTCCTATTGAGCTAGAAGCTACTCATAGAGAGGCTGAGAACAGAGGTGCAGCAGTCCCGAGAAACATTAACCTGCTCAGAGAAGCCTCTGTTCCCAATTTACATTTTTCTTCCCTTAGTGAAGCTCAAAATTAAGTTTGAACACTTAATGGAAGAAGTAGCCTGGAGTTATTGGCTAAATTTCTTCCTGAAAATTGGAGTGGTTGGGATGAAATAAAAACGTTAGGTTATTCTCAGCACTGCTGGACACCACGTTTCTGCTGCGATACAATGGGGAGACTGTAATCAGGGCAGCCAATCAAACTCCATGCAGCCCATGTTTATTTGACTAGGAAGGGGGGGAAAAAAAAAGAAAAAAAAATCAGAGATGTGATGTAACTTGTTAAATAACACTCAGGCTAGTTTTTCACCCCTCCACACCTAGCAGCACCTTCCGTAGAATAGCATCCTTTTTTGGGGTATAAACCCCTCTGCGGCGGGGTTTATCCCACAGACCCCAAAGTTAAAGCAATGAATTTCCAAGGTGTTTTCACCCCTAGCAGCGCACACCCCAGCTACCAGCCAGAGCTCACAGCAGGCAGAAACAAGAATAGAATAAAAAAAATTGAGCCCAACACATCTGGTTGAGCAGGTGAATGGCAGGATCCAAAATACCACGGTTGGCCGACAACTCTTCTGCTGTCGTACGTGCGGGGTCCGTATGGAGGTCGGCGTCACAGATAATCTCTGTAATCCATCTCCTTCAGGGATGGATCCAAAGGCAGTGGGAGCGAGTAGGAGTCACGGCACCAGCACTCACCGGCTCTGAATCAGCTCCTAACCTGTTCAAACTGGCATAGGCTGCATCTGCACATCTCATATGACATCAGGGCAGCAGGATCAGATTATTCAAGTTTACTTTTGGAAATATTTTTCTTTCACTTTAGTATCACGCTGCTACATGAGCACAGACTCGATAGGCTTTCAACAGACTGCGGTCTTCGCAACTTCTACACTCACATTGGCTCTACTCTTAAAAAAAGTCCCTTAGATGACCAAAAATGTTCCACCTTGGTGCAAAAGCTTAGGACAGGTCAACACAGCTAAATACGTGTGCTCCGCATTATTATTAGAGAAAGCTCCAAGTCAAGACTGATTACAAGAGAACAAGAAAAGGAACAGAAATCCAAATTAAATGTTCAAAACAAGATCAAATGCATTTCAGCTTGAGCAGCCCACCAGAAAACACAGGAAGAGGCCAGATGAAAGACAAACTCTGTGATACAAGACAAAATGAGCAGGTTAATGAAAAAAAAAAAAAAAAGGGGAGAAAGGAGCATTTCCACCAACTCCTGTAGTACTGGGATACATTTGCATGGACCCCTTGAGCAGCACGATTTTACAAGTCACTGCAGACACAAGTAAGAACTTCACGACTCGAGAAAATCAGAAAGCTGTGATGGTTCTATTCCCACTGAATAAATAAAGCTATGACTACAGGTTGTTGGGTTGTTTTGTTTTGGTTTTTTATTCAAACTAGGCAAAACGGGACCTCTGCATTATTATTTCCCCCTTTCAGTGGAGATTTTTATCTCTTCCAATACTTATCTCCTCCACAATGGGTATTCTGTACCAGATGTACCAGCATCGCTCGTGGCGAGACAGACGCTCAAAAAGGAATTATCGGGGTCATTGGAAAAGACCAGCTCTATCAGCCAATTCATGCCAGATGACAAACGTCATCTCTAGTTAATAAATTAGTACCAATGGTCCCAAACCTTGAAAAGCAGGTTCCTACTTGCTAGCAAATGTCACTTTTGCTTTTTCTGGTTTTGATTGACATTTTTTTCCTGAAATAACCATTTTCCTGTAATTTCTCAAGCATCACCTCATGGCACATTAAAGTCTCTTCTGCGGCTAAAAGTCAGACTTTGGAGTCTAGCCTTTGCTGTGTACAAGTTCATCACAGAAAAGACGTATTTTAATTTGCTGCTTGCGTCTTTTAATGAAGGTCAAAGAAACATATGGACTTGGAAAACAAATTCATAAAAACTTTAAGGAAAATCTAAATGTATTTAAGCAATTTGCTGAGTTTTGTAACATTCCTAATAAAAAATTTAAAGAAAAAATCAACCCTAATTTTCCAGTATGACGCACACTGTATTTGATGTTCAAACTCAGCCGCAACTTAAAGCGACCGACAGCCTCAGAAGAAGGGAGGAACCGGAGTTTAAAAAAAATAACCAGGATTTTCTTAGATCGTCATGTTGACTCTAGGTACAAGTCATGCTGACAGATTATTCATGAGCAAGTTCTCCAAGAACATGATCCAAAAAATGCCCCAAAGTTAACCAGAAGTTGTGCAGTGACTTACATAAACTTTGAATCAGGCTGTTAGATTTGAACATGCTTCTCTTTCACAAGTGAGAAATTACTTAATCATTAAATCTGGTAACAAGCATTCAACAAGAATAAAGGAGCAAAACAGAAGCCAACAACCATCTTTCTTATATTATTATTATTTATCTTTTTGACATTTACTATTGTTCACTCTTATAAACCTCTAAGTTACACAGAACGGTAAGTATGTTCACCAAAATGAAGAGCTCATCTCTCAAGAAATAATAATTAAAAAAACCTTCTAGCATCCTATTCCCTTTTCTCCAATATTCAGAGAAACAAAAATGGCACGTAACATTATTTCTGCAGGAAATCACTGAATTTTGAGGTGGTGCCATCAGCAAATTCCCTGTAAAGCAGGCATCAACCACGTTTGCAAGCCAAGTGTCGCACAGAGAAGTGCCAGAGCAGAAAGCAATTAAGGTCCCGTTCTTCCCCTCCCTACGCAATGCACCGAAAATGAAATCAACATCCAAACTAATTAGTTTCCAGCAGAATATCAGTTTACTCGCTAACAGGAGGGTTGTTACTGCTCTTACCAAAAACTTCTAAACATACCATACGAAATCTTGTTTAGGCCACCGGGCCAAGCCAAGCACATCCCGACGTTACCATATACGGTCACCAACGCGAATACGATGGCAACTTGACAGATTTGGAACAAATATCGTGTTGTGTGTCACTGAGATAACATAGGCAGGAAAATAGGCAGGATTGTATTACCTGTATCCGACCGGAGGTGTGGAGTGGTAGGAGCTACATTTGCTGCAGGACAAAGTCACTAAAGGTTAGTGACCCAAGATGGCATTCGTCCCCGCGGAGGAGGGCCAGGGCAGGACGCTCAGGACTTTTATGCCCAGTATAGGGCTGCTTGGAGAGAACAGGAATGGCGTGATACAAGGGACAAGCCACTGGACATGGACTGTTATCCCCGGTTCAGGCCAACACTATCCAATGGAGCTGGCAACCGGTCTGAAGCTGCCGCCCTACACCTTGGCTGTCAGCCGGAAGGCATAGTCCCTCTTAGAAAACCGCAGCACGCAGGTTTTGTTCCCAAAGAGTGGATTTTGAGCATGCAGAAGTTCTTGGCTTCACCCACAAGGGAAAGAAGGGGCTTGAATATTTACCAAAATAGCTCCCGAGGAAGACTTTTGTGGTACAGGTAAGGATCTCCAGGAGATCCTTAACTCAGAGTAAGATTGGTCTCTGGGGGAGTTATTCCAGATTAAGTTTTTTGGAAGAGGTATTCCAGTGCATTTGCAGGTGTAGACAAGCCCTTAACCAACACCTTTATATTTCAGCCCCAAAAGCATTGGTTCAAACTTAGCCAGAGCTACCTCATCCTTCATCCCTCGAGACACAGCGAGCTCTGCACCTGGACCTCTAAAATCAGACCTAGTCTCTGCTTTGTGTGGATACTTCAAATGTGTTGCCTCTTTCCTAAGAGTTTATCTTGGTTTCCTAAGACATCCCCCTTTTTTTGCAGTGTTTTGTACATCAGCAATGTGACACATCAGGTCACAAGAAGGGACAAAGCCAGTAGGCACAGCTCCGAACCTGGAAAAATGCCCTCGGTTGATGGGGGCAAAAAAAAAAAAAGTGGCCGCATTAGCCCAATCAGTGATCCCTCCGGAGCCCTTCACCTTAAAAGGCATCACCTAAATAAAGATGTAAAAATAATACAACGTAACATTTAACGCAAGATTGCCGCTGAGCGCTCAACTGTCAGGAAATATCAAAGCCAGAGCGCGTGGGCAACTTAACTCTGCCCCCTTGTGCAAATGCACCACGGCACAGCCCTTCCCCGAAAACAGGGCACGCCATCAGCCCGCTCCAAATTAACATCCTAATTCCAGCACAAGCTACTTTTGCCTAACAGGAGTTAAAAAAGAAGGACTAGCATTTTCACAGGGAGCCTCCTCGGCCACCTTCCTCACTTGACTGCAAACCAGCAAGCGCCCATTTAACTTCTGACGCCTCAGATCAGGAGACGTTGGCATGCTTTGGGCCACACACGTCTAATTTGCCATCAGGATACAGATATTAAATGCTGTTTGGCCAAAACAAAGAGCCCTTCTTCCTCCAGAGAAAAGCCTTGCGACCTTGGCCGAGATTTGGCCGATGCGCTGTCTATAAAAGCTGAGCGACTGGAACAGGTAACATTTATACATCTCCAGTGGCCAAACCCACCGCATGATACATTCGGAAAAAATCCGCAGGCACGTTAACAAGCGGGAATGTTTTTCCCAGAATCTGAAATTATCCCAATGTAAACATCTCATAATTAGGGATATTCAATGGTAGAAAATAAGGTTGCAACGTGCTGGAGAGCATCTTACTTCTGCTCACTTAAAAGTTTGATCTTTCTTCTACGTCCTCCACTATCAAGAATGCTCTCAACCTCAAGAGGTACAAAGTAGGATCTAAACGTTAGGGTTTTGTCTACTACTTTACAGCAATGACACCTTTTTCTTCTTCACTTTCCCTCTCTTGATATCAGCACATCAATGAATGACGTTTTTAACGGGCTGGCCCTGGTTTTTTAACTCTATTTCTACATCATTTTAAATAACCAGGACCATCTCTCCATTCACTTGCAGGATGGATTTTTCCACCTCTTTTTCAGACTCAAATAACCCCATTACCTATATGATCCTATCAAAGTGATATTTAAAAGACCTTTGCACAGGAAAAACGATGATGTCCCAAAATTACCGCTGTTAATTTTCTGTCGCTTCTTCACACAACAACAGCCCACAGCACTTCATTTTCCAGGGGCAATAAAAGAAGACGAGCAAGACAAGTGCAAACCAAATTTAAACAGGGTCAGCCTGTAACGCAGCCGATACTTGGCTCACAACAGAGACAAAAATCTTTTTGTCTTCTCCTGCCCACTTCAGATCTTTTCCGGAACTCCACGAACTTCACGGGTCCATTGCAAAATATACATCCATGAAGTCATCTGAATTCATACACCGCTGCCCATTGCCTACAACTTAAACTGAGTCTCCATTGTAAACCCTGCCTGGAATTCAGACTTGAATATAGACTTACAGCCTATATACTGTTTTCTTTTTCATTCAGCTTCCAACCGAATCATTTTATAGGGCTTTTGCCTCCATAAAATATTTGCTTGGGAGCCAATACCAAGAAGGAAAAAAAAACAGTGCACTAACCAAACCTTGTTTTTTTAGACTAACGTTCCCCCTCTCCTTTCCTACTCTCACCCCCAAGGTTTATTTTTGGCAAAGTTACTGCCCAAGCAAAGGGCAAGTTTAAACCTTTTCATTCTCCATGGCACTGGGTGATTTAAAGGTCTTCCAACAATTCATGCAACTTGGATACTGTTGGGAATTGCAGCTGGAGCAATCTGCATCCTAAAGCCATACCCCCATTCTCCTGGAACAATGCAGCCCCTCCTTTGTGACCAGAGCCGGGGAAGCTGAAAGCAGGGTTTCTCACTCAGGCTTTCCAGGGACAGCACCCACCAAGGTACCACACCGGCGAGAGCGGAGGAAAAGCCACCGCTCCTTCTGCTCTGATTCCAGAGCTTTGCGTAAAGCACCTTCCCGTAAAGAAACTTCTTTTTTTTTTCCACCTCTCCCTGTCACTCCCAGGTCAATGTATTTCAACTTGCCTCTGGTAGAGTAACCTGTTTATTGAAATCTGATCAACTGCTGGAGCCCCAGCGTTAAAATACGCTCTGGCTGTTGGGAACTGTCATTTGTCTGTCACCGAGGAAGTTAATGGATGTATTTGTTTAGTTTGCTGGTGGGAATATACAGGGCAGAGGACAGAGGGATTACAGGAGGGGAGAGGTATTTCTGATCCACGGTGGAACGCAGTTGCTTTTCTTTAAAATTGTCTGTGTATTTTTACACACACACGAGAAAAGTCCCTGGAAGTTCACCTGTGCCTAAGAGACCTCAGCGAACCCCGAGCAACTGAGCTCCATCCAAACCGATGGCCCCGAAACGCGCAGGTAAGGAGGTACCACAGCAGGAATGAGACAAGCAATGCACAGGGGACGAGTCCACGCCGACAGCAGGTCCCATACAGGGTCCCTCCGAGGGCACGGCCGGTGTTTGCGGAGCACGAGCCCAGCGGAGCAGAGGGAAGGGTGCAAGTCACAGAGCGTTTCCAGCGAGCGCAGTCTCCTTACCTCTCGCCGAGTCCGAAAATGCAATGATCCCAGCGAAAAGCAGCGCGAGCTGCAATTCCATTTTGAAAAACAGATCCCTCCGTGTCGTACAGGCTGCCGTCCTCTCAGACCTGGAGGCAGGAAAAAGGAGAGCAAAATAATTACTGGGGAAAAAAACCAAAACCCAAACATCGCACAACTTTGCCGAGTTTTTAAACCTGTCGCGAAGACTTAAGAGCAGAAACAGCAAATGAAAGAGCAACGTACTTGTAATTCATTCCTTGGCGCTCAGTGAGTAAAACTTTGCCCTCCTCTCTGTTTTAGCCTGATATAAATCAAGAACCCGCTGAGGCCAGTAAGCTCCTCTAAGTTTACGGTTAATACATAATTCTTTGCTATCCTGTACAGAACAAGTCTGGAAGGCAAACAAAACCCTAGCAAGTGGCCATAAAAAAAAAGACTTCAGGTTAACAATTTGCGGAGGAACTTGGGGAAAGGGGGAGGAGGAATGTTACCTCTCCCATCAGCAGCCCAGAAAACTTTTGTGTTGCTGCTTCAGTGCCCCTCGGTCAGGCTCCGCTCGGGGTCCGCGCTCTCCTCCGCTCCGCACCTTTCTCTGTGCGGCACTGATTTTTCCCTCCCCTCTCCCCAAGCGCCACTTGTTCCCGTGTGCGTCCCAAAGCAAAAAAAAAAAAAAAAAAAAAAAAAAAAAAGAAAAAACCAAACAAAAAAAAAAACCACTTAATTATCCAGATTCTTCAAGATGCCTTCGCCGTCATACCGAAACCCGGAGTAGATCAGGTTTACATTAATTACACCCTGTTCTCCTCCTAAAACTCTCACTCTCTAAACACTGTCTGAATTCCTCCCCCTTGTAAACTCCCCGCGTTAAACACCCCGTGCCCCCAGGACACACAACAACCCGCGTTCAGCATCCAGCAGAGCAAACACGGACGCTTTGCCGTTCGTTTCCCAATTCGCAGCGGGGAGCCGGTCCGGGGTGGGGGGGTAGGAAGGGGGCTCCCCTCGGGGCTCAGCCCCGCGGCGGCCGGTAACGGGATATTCGCAGCGGGGAATTGGGGCGGGGGGGACGGGGACACCCGAGGCGATGCCACTCGCGTCGGGACAAGCCCGGCGGTTCCCCAGCTGTGGACTGGTGTCTCCCCAAACCAGCTGTGGGGATGAGGATGGGGGGGGGTCTCCCAGTCGGGGGGGGGTGGTGGCTGAAAGGGGTGGGGGTGGGGAGGTGGGGGTTACTTACCTTGGCTGCTGCCGGGGCTTTAGCACCGTGCGCTGGAGCCCAGCCCCGCCGCTCGCCGCCTCATGCCCGCCGCGGCCACGGCGACCGGCCGGGCCCTCCGCCGCCGGCCTCTACCTCATCCCGCCCCCCGCCCCGGGGGGGCCTGCTCTCCGCTTTTGGGATACTCTCCGCTTTGGGGGTGCCCTCCGCTTTGGGGGGGGGGGGGGTGGCCTCCTGACGGAGCCGCTCTCCCCTTTCGCTACCACCTATTTACCACCCCCTTCGCCCCAGAGGCGGTTTTTTCCACTAAGGAGCCAGGGGTTAAGGAAAAGGGGGAAACCTTGGAAAATTATTTTTCCTGCTTTCCTATTCGGGCTGAGCCTGTGTGTGTGCGTGTGTGTGCGGGGACCTGACAGATCGGCCGGGGCTCCGCAGCCGCGGGATGCCCGGTGATGCCGTCCGGCGGCTGGCCCAGCCGGAATCCCGTTTAAGGAGCGAGGGGAGGAGGGGAAAGGGGCTGGGGAAGGGGAGGGAAGGGGGGGGGGGGGGGTGGTGTAGCGCGGGGGGGGGAGAAACAAGCGATAAAGCAACTTTCCCTGCAGGGCTTTGTGGCTGTGGGGGCAGAGCCGCCGCGGAAGGCGGGGCGGTGCCGCCCCGCTCCAAACTTCGCACCAATCCCGGGTAAAACCCGCCCTCCCCTCCTGCCCCCTCCGCCCCGCCGCTCCCCTTAACCCTTTGCGGGAGCGGCAGCGGAGGCGGTGCGGGGGGACGGGGAGGTGCTGGGTTCGGTGTGTCCCCGGGAGCGGCGGAGCTCGGCCCGCAGCCCCCCTGCCCGCCCTGCTCTGCCCCCGGAGAGCTCTGGGATCGCCCCCTCCACCCCTCCGGCTCCTGGGGCAGGGGTATCGGCCCTGTGCCCTGCTGCGCCCCAGAGCATAGAGTCACAGAATGGTTTTGGGTCGGAAGGGACCCCTAAAGGTCATCCAGTCCAAGACCCCCTGCAAGGAGCAGGGACGTCTCCAACCAGATCAGGTTGCTCAGAGCCCCGTCCCACCTGGCCTTGAATGTTTCCAGGGATGGGGCATCCACCACCTCTCTGGGAAACCTGTGCCAGTGTCCCACCACCCTCAGCGTAAAAAATTTATTCCTTACATCCAGCCTGAATCTACCTACCCACCCCCACCTTCCGTGCACCCTCTGCAGCCCACGTAGCCCCCCTAAGCCCAGCAGAGATGGAGGCCTCCAGCCCCCCCTCCAGCCACCCCCCAACTCGTCCCCACCAAACCACCCCTCTCCCCAAGGCGAGGGGAGAGCCCTGTCTGTGGAAGCCCACCATGGAGGCAGTGAGAGGCTAGGGTCTGCTATGGCGTTTTGATGCTTGGGTGTAAATCATGTCAGAAAGAGACCAGACTGAACTGAACCAAACCAACTGGAAAATAAACTGTGGAGATGTCCCTTCCTTAGATTAACTGTTACAATTATTTATTATTTATTATTTACAGGACTCAGCTGATGCAGCCACTCTTACAGCAAATTGTTCTCCTCGCAGGGTAAAAATCAACCTGGCAGCATTCACCAAATAGACTAAACAAACGACAAGGAAAAAAGCTGCCTTAATAGCTTTACTTTTATATCCAGAGATAAACATTGTTGCTGTTGAAATTATTTATTAGATCTTTTGTTTGATACCCTCCAGCACGAAGGCCTCCTTGAAAATGAAGCTATCTCAATATTAATTCAGTGTGATAGGCACCAGGTGAACCCCCAAACCCAAGGCAAGAAGCAGTTTGAACATCCATCTTGTCTATTTTGTTAGGGTTATGAAATCACACCCTCTTATTATTAATATTACTATATGTATTTACTTAGTGGTTCCTGACAGCATTAAATCTTGATACACAAAATCAATGCGAAAAATGTTCAAGACTAAACACATAAACCCTTTGAACCAGAAACAAGCAAAGCGGCTGACGATACTGTTTTATATTTTACATATTTATATCATCATTTGTGTTATTAAAGTTCATTCATCTGAGAAATCCCAGATGGACTACTCCTCTTGTCAGGCAATAACTTCAGCCCCATTGACTTCAAAGACAGTGTTGACTGAGGCAAACCTTCAGGACTTGACCTACATGGTCACATTCATGCCATGGATTCGGATAAAATCACTCTAACTCGCACCAGAATGAGAGCTCAACCGCACGCTGCATCTCGAGGGATGATTTATAAAGCACCTCTTTGTAACATTTCCCAGCCATTTCACCACACAGGAGTCAAGGTCTTTGTCCCAAGGACATCACCGTCTAATATCCGGCCCCAAAACTATTTACATGACCTTCTGTTCCCATGCAGACTGAAGTCCAAAGCAGCCTCAGTAGTGGCTCAGATGTGGGATCCTTGCCCATCTCGGGTGGATTCCCCACCAGGTTAGAGGGACCCGACCCAAGAGCTCCTACTCATTGTCTCGTTTTTCTGGGTCATGCACTGAGACTGAGGCTTATTTCCCAGCCACAACGTGGCTTTCTCGTCACAGCCTGCCTACAGACACAAGTGAACTCTCTCTGGGCCTGAATCAGCTCTGGTTTGGAAGAAGGGACCTTTTTCCAACCCAGGCTGTGCCCAAGCCCAGCACTGAGCATCCAGCTCAGGTTGGACACAAGAAAAAATTCTTCTGATCGATCCACTACTTCCATCCTCACTTCCCTACAAAAAAAGTCCCATGTGTGCCTTTGTGGGCTTTGGTATCTCCCAGGCTGTGGGTATACCTCTTCCCAATACACCTATAAAGCAGCAAAATGCCTCCTGCAGCCTTTCACTAGTGGGAAGTTCTGGGAGAAGGAGGATTACAGAGGTGGTACACAAGATTTTCAAAAGCATCCAGGTGCCTGAACACCTTCAGATCCCCCTTAAGACTCTGTCTTTTGGCATCCAGAAGCTTTTTAAGAATCTCCAAGTGATGTTGCAAAGGGATTACATGGGGCAGGGAACGGAGCCCACAGCTTCCATACCCCAGGCTAAAATAACCAGAAAACAACCCCTACTGACTCCAAAATGTCTGCACAATTTTTTTTTTTTTTTTTTTTTTTTTTTTGCAAGGGCTTGGGAGTGCCTGAAAGACAGTCTGAAACTGTGCTGTAGACTTCATCCATCTCATTCCCAATACAGCAGTGGAGGAGTAAATGTAAAACATTGATACAACAAAAATAATTAATATTCCTGAAACAGCTCCTACTTTATCAGAAATAAAATCTCATGCTGTTTTCCCAACACTTCTACCTAAATAAGGAAACATGCAGAGCTGTGTTTTCTCTGAGCTGGCTGTAATTTGCAGAATGATTGAGTAGTCTGAAAGTCAACAGCCCCAGTTTGCTCCTGCACCCCACGGTCCTGAGAGAAGGCTGTGGGAAAACAGCTTTCTGGAGCTGACAAACAAAACCGAATGCTAAGCAACAAAGGACGTGTCTCTGTATGGTCTGAGAAGCAGCCTAACAGTCCATTTGTATCCCAGTTGTCCCCAAAGCCCTGTTTCCAGACCATGGCTTTTCAGATTTTGCATAGCTGTGATGGTCTAGTGAACGTCCATCCCCAGAACAACTTTCCTCAGATCTCTGAAACCAGCTTTTTCCCTCTTTTCTCCCAGGAGCTGCTCACCTCCATCAGCACAGAACTCTGTTTTTCCCCATTTTTCTCCCTTCCGTATTGATTATTTTGCCTTTTCTTTTCCCCTACAGATGATACGAGAGGCACAACACCTCCAGGCTGTAATTCCTGACCTGCTTCATTGATTTTCTCAAACTGCAGATGGTAGCCACCCAGTTGAATTTCCCCATCACGCTTAGTAGCCCGGGGGAGGCTGAGGCCAGCCAAGCAGCTTGGGTTGGCAACAGTGCCCCGCAGGAGCACGAGGCCCCATGGCACGGTTCCACAGAGACATGCCACCGGGGCGGAGGGTGTGCGGGACCGGGCGGCTGGGTGCAGCTGACGGAGCATGTGAAGGTGATGGAAGGGCACGGCCAGGATTAGGCGCATTCCCTCCGCCCCACCGCCCCATTTTTGCAGCCCTCCTCAGGTTACCAGGGGGCACAGCCACCCTGGGTCAGCCGGAGCATCCATCTAGGATGCCTGTCTGAGGGGATCGCTCTGGATGCAGGGAAAGGTAAGTAACGTGATTAATGGGGCAGATTTCCCTGGGTGGATCAGTTCTGATAAAGCACTTGGCATGTGACAACACAGCACAGGAAATGTCACAGCCAGGCACGACACACACCTTTCCATTTGCAGATCATCAGAGTCACCGTGCTGATCCCTTTGGGCCTACAGTTAAAGATAAAACTGTGTTTTCCAGAGAAAGCGGTGTTTTATGACAGCTGAATCACTATCATGTCCCCTATTTGTGGTACCTGAGTCCTAGCTACAACCTAGGTAATATTCAGAGCGGAGGTATGGGCAGATGGAAAGGTGAACCAGAGTGATACAGTCCTGAAATCTGTATTTTTTTCTTAGTAAAAATTTTTTTTCTGCCAACATATACACCTAATCCCTTAGACTATGCTTTGCTCCAAGCAGTGTTGCAAAGAAACAAATGCTTCATCATGTGCGTAAGATTAACTTTTGTACGTGAGGCATGAACGCCATTGGCAGGCAGAGAAGAAAAGATGGTAACGGAGTTAAATGTCCTGTCAACCAAACCTTGGGTCCTGTGCAGGATGCTGGGAGGTCCCGCTATGCCACGGCCCTTGCATCGGGGCTTTTGAGGCTTTTTACAGGCACAAATCATCCCTCTGCTACTTTGTGGTCTCTGTCTCGGTCTGAAGTACCACCAGGAGAGGGTTGCCAGTCTTTCCCCTGAGGACAGGTCACACACGCTGCCCAGTCTCACTGTGCCTGGAGAATGTGCTTGGATTTCTCATTGATGCTAAATTTGCACATGACGGCATCTGCAGGAAATGCTTTCCACCATCCCCAGTTGGCCGGGAGACCCTATCTCTCTTGGCCAGGTTAGGCACGCTGTGTCAGCGCTCCCTGGCACTAGGGAAACGTGACAGCCCTGAGCAGGGTACGGGCAGCGCTCGGGGAACGCCAGCCAGCCCAGCCCAGGACGCATCTCGTCGGCAGCACGAGTCCCTCACGCTGCCTTCCCAGGGGCTGCCAAATGAAGGTCAATGTCTCAGTGGCTGGGACAGGCTGCTCAGCAACTTAGTTCAGGTCTCTGAGATGGATGAGAGCAGAGGACAACTCCTCTTTCCAGGGTAAGCTAAACTCTCCTCTCGAAGGCAAAGCTGGCTTGTGCAGGAGAGCCAGAGCATCCCAGGGCAGCCCCAGGAAATACAGACCAATATTCCCTGGTCTGGGAATATTGTCCCTGGGTGACAATACTTCAAACAGCCTTCGCTGCTCCAAAAGTGTGTGTGAGAAGGTCCTAGCGTAACAAAACACTACGATCCATGCAAAATTCTCCTTCCTTGCAGGAAAGATATGCACAAAGAGGGGTTTAGATCAAGCAATACAGATGGAAGAACACAGAGAAGGTTTTGGACCTGGATGAGGTCTCGGACCTGGATGAGGTCTCACACCTCATCTGCTTTTTCTCTGACTTCCTCAGTAGATCTAAGAAAATGTATTACCTCTTCCAAAAAAATGTACTTCCCTTCCACTCAACGACCACAGCACCATGATGGCTATAGCCAGAATAAAGCACATCTGACATGCAGCACACCATTTCCACACTCCCAGAAGGTGCTCAGATATTCAGATGAGGACTATGGTATAAAAAGCTTATGGCAGACCAGGCTGACATTTGTTTGAAAGAGCTATACTCCTTCTGCTTTCCTTAATTGTATCTCATTCTTCTTTCTCACATCCGTTTGCATCACCTCAAGCAATTTATACAATCATAGAATAGTTTGAGTTGGAAGGCACCTTTAAAGGCCATCCAGTCCAACCCCCCCGCAAGGAGCAGGGACATCTCCTACCAGATCAGGTTGCTCAGAGCCTCATCATTTGCTTAAGCTCTGTATTTTTTTTCCACTCTTAAATATTTGCAGGCAGTTCCCTTACTCAGCATTTGCTCAAACTACAAGTAGTTAAAGTTTCCAAATGTTCTCCATAAACACATCCTTCCTCAGGCCCCTTATCCTTTATATCACTCAACACTGGTTTCTTGGAGTCAGTCTGACACTGATGTATGAAGCATTTGATTTTGCTTTCCTTGTACATCTGGCTAGTACAGGAATAATCCCACTGGAGCCATTTGGATCATTGTAAGTGAGAAAAAACCTGATCAAACCAACAGACTCATCTGTGCAGCAACTCTTCAGTCCAGGTAGTCTGAGCTGAAGACTCTGAATATGCATCTAAATACCTCTTTGGGGAGGCGACCACAGTTTTGAAGGCCTAAATCTCTTCTCATCGCTCCCTCGTATCATCCTTCTGTGCAAGGAAGTTTCTTTGTACACATCGATCCTGGGTTTAGCAAACAGACATAGCACACATGAAAGGAGACATGCAGAAAATAACAAAAAAAAAAAAAAAAGGCCAAGATCAACAGACAGAGCGAAAACCAGAAATGTCAAGTATTAATTGCTGCACAGACGTGAGGAATGTTAAGGGAAACTGTTTGGGGATTTATGTTCAAAAAAATAAGACAACTTCCTAAACTATTTCCTTTCAGATCTCTCAGCATTTTCCATAAATTCCATGTGCATGTGTGGTGCTCTCTGATAACATACAAATCTGCATGCATAAACTGTTTTGAAATGTTTGTACAGTTTCATCCAAAAATATGACTATATGTTTGTGTTTTAATTGTCAGCAATAGGATATTAGGCAATAGCCACATGCATTGTGTCAGGGGCACTGGATAATTTTAGGTGGTAGTAGCACAACCTCCCCCTTTCTGGCTGGGTCTCCATAATGGAGAGGAACCAGATTATCTGAAGGAAGAACCTGTAAGAAAGCAGGGTGCAAGCAAGAGCACAGCCCCTGCTCTCAGTGACCGGGGTGCTGGTCCAGACAAACCCACTGGAACCAATAAAACCATTTCAGATTCATCCCAGTATAACCAGGAGCAGAAATTTGCTGATTTCCAGGTCAGGCATTAGAGTTTTTGCAACTCCTTGCAAAAAAAAAAAAAAAAAAAAAAGCCTTTGGGGTGGGTGGGGGGAATGACACTTTGCTTCAATCAGTGTTGTTTGAAATGTCTTTCATGTATTAACATTCTTGCTGAAGCCGAACATTAGTTCCACTTTATCAGGAATACAATGCAGCTGCATTTTCTGGATGGGAACACCACCAAAAATATGTTAACTATAGAGCTGACAGCTATGCCTTGTTTGCTCTCATGTGTAAAGCCATACAGAAACAATCCTTGTAGGAAATCTCCTTTCTTTTTCTCTATCTGTAGGCAAATAAAAATAATAGGAGAGGCTGGAATGGGATGCTTGTCGAGAAATGGGGTGAGAGGACTTTGCTGCCCTCTCCCCAGCGAGCAGCAGGATGGGGTCAGCCGTCAGGGGGTGAGGATTTGTCTCCTGAGTGTGGCAGAGGGAGGCCAGCACCACGCTGTGCCTCCGCAGAGGAGCACTGGAGCTTCTTGCTCCATCCTGCCTGGCCTGGCAAAAGCATCATTTTGCTCAGGGCTTGCTGAGAAACTCTCCTTGATTCCCCCGGGTGCAGATCCAGCCAGGTTGAGCTGCTCTTGTACGGCAATAGGGTTTGCAGGGAAGATCCAGCCATCCTCACAATGCTTTCCCTCTAGGACATTCCTATTGGAGATGCATTTTTTTTCTGAAGCAAAGGCCACGGGCATGGTGCTGGCTTGTACGTGGCTCTCAGCCCGTGCAACTGCTGCACCATGATGGCTTAGCCTTGGTGTAACTTGTGCCAGGGAATGAGTTCCCAGAGGAAATTGGCTGGATCCAGAGATGGGTGCCCATGAGCGCAGAGCATGGGGGCTGCAACGAGGGAGACGTCTCTGGAAAGGCTTCCACTGAGCTCAGAAGGGACCTCTCAGACCTTTCACTGCTCACACATTCATCAGACTTTCCTTGTCTTGGTGCTGTGTCCATGGCTTCATCCAACAGTGCCGGCAGGGTGGCTGTGGGCACAGGAAAAACCTGAGGGAGAGAACATTCCACTAGGAGGACAAATCTTGATGGACCTAGGAATGCTGCCCACTTGCCCACAGCCCAATGGACATCATAGAATCATAGAATGGTTTGTGTTGGAAGGGACCTTAAAGATCAAAGGACACCTTCCACTAGACTGGGTCACTCAAAGCCCTGTCCAGTCTGGCCTGGAATACTTCCAGGGATGTGGCATCTGCAGCTTCTCTGGGAAATCTGTTCCAGTGCCTCACCACTCTCATAGTGAAGAATTTCTACTTTGTGTCTGATCTAAACCTACCCTCTTCCAGTTTAAAGCCATTACCCCTTGTCCTATCTCTACATGCCCTTGTCAAAAGTCCCTCCCCAGTTTTCTTGCAGGCCCTCTTTAGGTACTGGAAGGCCGCTATAAGGTCTCCCTGGAGCCTCCTCTTCTCCAGGCTGAACAGCCCCAACTCTCTCAGCCTGTCCTCATAGGAGAGGTGCTCCAGCCCTCTTATCATCTTCATGACCCTCCTCTGGACCAGCTCCAACAGGTCCACGTCCTTCATATGTTGGGGACTCCAGAGTTGGATGCTGTACTGCAGGTGGGGTCTCACGAGAGCAGAGCAGAGGGGCAGAATCACCTCCCTCGACCTGCTGGCCATGCTTCTTTTGATTCAGCCCAGGATGCAGTTGGCTTTCTGGGCTGCAAGCGTGCATTGTGGGCTCATGTTGAGCTTCTCACCAATCAGCACCCCCAAGTCCTTATTCTCTGCTGCCATCAATCCATTCTCTGCCCAGCCTGTATTTGTGCTTGGGATTGCCACGACCCATGTGCAGGACCTTGCACTTGGCCTTGTTGAACTACAAGATGGCTACAAAATCCACTGGGGTGTGACATGCCAAAGACACTGCAGAGCCTCCGTCCCACCCTCCCCAGGCACAGGCAGGGTTAAATATTAACCGCACCAGGTCTGCTTAGGCCAGGGCCCTGCGAGACAGCCCCTACGGCTGGGCAGTGACCCCCACAGCCATCCCCATGCTAAGGGAAGAGCAGAGAGCAGGCTAAGGAGCCCTGGAAATATGCAAGGAGCTGCCAACGTTTGCTGCCAAATGCTTTTATATTGAGACGAGATAAATCTGTTGCTTACTTAACCCAGCCTTTACAAAACTCACAGCTCCAGGTTTCCCCAGTAGGGCCAGCTGGTGTTGTGGTGAGCAGCAGATGTATACAGGGCAGCTAGAAGGTGACAACGTATCTCGCTAGAAAAATGGCTGAAGAGTAAATCATATCCCACAGAAATAAGAACTTAACCTTTATGGGCTGGAGAACTTTACTTCTTGCGTTTCTCTAAAGTGCAGGTGTCTGTTTACTTAAGAGAGCAATTAAGACATAACATTAATAACGAAGAAGAAAAAATTGGCTACTCAAAAAGAATAATGAGGAACATAAAAATCTTGCAGCACAAGGCAGATGGAATGCAGTAGTGAAAGAGCAGAAATGAGCCATAAATACATGCAAGGGCGTCCTCGGCTGTCACATGGTTTGTAACCCAAGGCCAGAGGGAAGAAGGATGCTGGTGATACAAAGTGCAGCCCCCATTGCAGCGCTGGCTCCAAGCCTCAGGGTCTGCTCACCAAGGTGCTTTTATTCCTGGTATACAGAGCTGTGAATCTGAGCAGACGAACGGCATCCCAGGGTTTTGGTGTGGCGCTGAGTGATGCTCAGTGCATCCTGGGCTGCATCAAGGGCAGCATGGCCAGCAGGTCGAGGGAGGTGATTCTCCCCCTCTCCCCTGCTCTCGTGAGACCCCACCTGGAGTGCTGCGTCCAATTCTGGATCCCCCAACGTAAGAAGAACATGGACCTGCTGGATCGAGTCCAGAGGAGGCCACAAAGATGATAAAAGGGCTGGAGCACCTCTCCTATGAGGATAGGCTGAGAGAGTTGGGGCTGTTCAGCCTGGAGAAGAGGAGGCTCCGGGGAGACCTGACAGCGGCCTTCCAGTACCTCAAGGGGGCCTACAGGAAAGATGGGGAGAGGCTGCTCAGTAGGGCCTGTTGTGACAGAATGAGGGGTAATGGTTTCAAAACAGATGAAGGCAGACTTAGATTAGATATTAGGAAAAATTTTTTTACACTGAGGGTTGTAGAGCATGGGAACAGGTTGCCCAGAGAGGTGGTGGGTGCCCCATCCCTGGAAACATTCAAGGCCAGGTTGGACGGGGCTCTGAGCAACCTGATCTGGTTGGAGATGTCCCTGCTCCTTGCAGGGGGGTTGGACTGGGTGGCCTTTGAAGGTCACTTCCAACCCAAACCATTCTGTGATTCTATGACTGCAAATTTGGGCCCTGCCTCATCTAAGAGGCCCCAGGTCCAGCTGACCAGGCACTACCCATTTACCAGGGCTTTTGTCAGACCTCAGGCTTCTTGCAAAAACGGGCTAGACTCCCCCCTCATTTTCAGGTCATTTGCTTAGTTTTTGCAGGGATAGGTGCTGCAAAACAATTACAAATACTCTCTGGGAATAGCAATTTCATTTTTAGCTATAAAACTCACCAGTCCCAGTACATACTACTCTTTTTTTAATACAAGAATTATTATCTGACACAAATATCACCCCTTCCTTTGCCACCCGTGACCCAGGCTGAACCTGTTTGGCCTGTGTTATTGTGCTAGTGTAATTCAGCAGAAAAGAGATTGGATTAAACAGGCAGCTCCAGAGGAGTAAATAAAAGGAACATGCTTTAAAGAGTAAATAGACAAGTCTGGGTATAATGGAATAACTCCTGGTGGTGCTAAATCAAAGAGAACATAATGCCTTCGCTAAAATCTGAACACGGATGTTTGTCGCTGCAAGAAAAAGAACCCAGCAAAACCCAGAGGGGAGCAGAGGATGCTCTGGAGGTGTCCACAAATTCACACTACCCCTGCAGAAAAAAAAAAAAAAAGGAAAGTATAAAATGAAAAAAAAAAGAAGGCAATATCTCTGTAGCAGTCAGGCTTGCACTGGAGAAGCAGTCCAATTTCTGAATGATCTGCGCACGTTTCCTAAGAGGAGTGCAGAGAAAGCCGAGTTAGCTCCGGGTAATTCCTCATTGATTCCAGACCAAATCTGTTTAGCAACAGAAATATTATTTTTTCCCTCACTGCCAGCCCTGCAGTTCAACCTGGACTGGCGGGTCAAGTCCTCGGCTTCACCTCCCCTTTTCCTTTTATGCTGCTCCAGCGAAGTCAAGAGCATGTTTGAAGGCAGTAATGGGATTTTCCTTGCACGGGGGACCCTACAAGAGTAGCCAGCAGCTCCTGTGCGGGCTAGCAGCATGACGCCCCGGGGCAGGAGAGGGCTGGGAGGACTTGATGCTCCCTGGCAGCCTCAGCATGCAGCTTTGGGAATGGTCAGCTGATGGCATAAATCAGCCCAGCTGTAAAGTCAATTGATGTGTCTTCCTCCACAGGCTGTTTTACCCCCAGCAAGAAATTGAGAAGTGGGTGGTACAAAGCTCACTGCATTCCCACCTCTGCTCACCAGTGCTTTGCACCCCCAGGAGCCTTGCAAGAGAAGTGGAGCACTCACCTGTGTGGGAGCAAAGCAAGAAACAAAGGGGTTTTGCAAGCCCAGGGTCTGGGCTTGACATCCTCATTTTCATGCAGTGGCATCAGAAAAAGTACATTGTGAATGGCTCGGGGACATTTGTTTCCCATCAACTGCTGAGGAAATTCTCTGTGCTTGCAAGGCATGAGAGTCCTTCCCATGGGAAAATGGGACAGCAAATCTGGGAGCCAAAAATGAAGTTCTCTTCCCCATTTCTACAGTGACTCTAGTGTCAGAGCTTTAATGAAGAATTTTGACAATATGTAACTCATTGTTATATGTTGGCTCAGCTTTATGGATGCATTACCTCTTCTCTGCTAACAAGGGAATAGGGATCATAATTTCGGTTGAAAACTGACATACAAGTACAGAAAGACTAAGAATATGCAATTTTATACAGTCATTTTCCTAACCAGACCCCAAATGTCTTCTTCATAAATCATCTGCTAATATGAAAAGGATAAGAACTTTGGAACATTTTGGAGTCCTGATGTGACCATTAATTGAGATATCTAGATTACAGACACAACCACCCCTACTCGAGCATAGCACTTGAAGTGAATAAATGGATAGAAGGAGTTACACATATTGTGAAGTTATATGGTGAGAAAGAATTCTTCAAGGAATACCACATCCCAAGACAAGGAAATCCAGTCTAAGCATTGTGGAGAAAATTAATGTGTTTCAAGGCCAGGCAGAATTATGAGGATGATCAGTTTGATAATCCAAGGTGCTTAAACGCAGCTGTATTTTCCAACAAAGTGAAGTGTGAATCTGTCATGTGATCCAGCAGCAAGGACAAGTGAGGGACTTGGGCTACAGACACCAAAGTCATCTGCATGAAAGACTCCCCAGTGCTCCACTTCAGAAGAGATTCAAAAGCAAAAAGAGAATTAAAACTGCAGGTCAGTATTTCCACATCACTGACCATGACTCCAAGTGGGAGAGCCATGCTGGTGGGTGCGCTCTGACAGAGTGTGCGGCTCTATGAATCCCAGTGCATAGGGCACAGTCGTCCATCAGAGCATTCTGCTTTCACCAGCTAAGGCTTCCTGCCCAGCCTTACAGCCCCCTCAGAGGCAACCAGTCCTAGAGTCACTCTTTGCTTGCATTTGGGCAAGATTTACTCCCGAAGTGCATTTTCCCAGCAAAGTTGCAGGGCACACTCATGTTGATAACATCCCCAAATAACACAACAAGCTATGCCTCATGAGAAGCCCTCTGGAAGATGCTTCAAGATAAGCCGGTAGAAATTTGGGTGCAGGAAGCAGAACTGCATGGCTTGAAACCTAGGAGGCCAGGAACAAGCAGCATCCTTCAGCACAAACACAAAGCTTTGGCTGTGAAAAATGGCTTGTCAAGAGAATGTAGAACAACAGGGCATTTGAGCTAGTGTGTATAAGAAGAAAATAAAAAGATTCTTCTTTTTGAGTAGAGAAACATTATTGCTAGAGCCTATATCCTTGTACAATTACTTTTTTAAACATAGGTCCATGCTCTTCTGAAGATACAACCCAAGAAAGCTAATAATGGCATGTGCAAGAACATATTTGTTATCAGTAGCTACTTTTTGTACAGATCTCATAGGTGTGCTGTGGCTAAATAGTTAAAACATATTTATTGGATCTGAATACAGCTTCATGGGTCACTCAAAAATGACACAAAACTCCAAGTAGAGTGGAGGTTAGCCTAGTGCCATTTCTGACAAGTCCCTTGGAAAGCAGAGTTGCAGTTTATTGTATTAATGAACTCCAACAGAGTGGTCCTCCAAAAGGCCTGGAAACGTGTATTTCATTCTTAGGCTATGACTCTTGCCATCTACTAAGGGCTTTTGAGCTTTTCTCTTGATCTTCTCCACCCAAGGATGAGAATGTGCCAACTGACCTTGCCTCTTCTGTCTGATGTTGGCACTCAAGAAACTGATACCTTCCTATATTCAACTCCTGGCAGGTAGGTTCATTTTTTTCTGTCTTTGTGTTTCCTTCAGGAAGCAGAATAAGAACGTAAGTCACATTTAGCATGGATACAATCCTGCGAGAAAGACAGAGCAGATTTTTGAAAGAGGTGCTATGTTGTTCCCATCACTTTGAGGCCCCTTTGGTACCACTCTTCACATTGATACTGTGGATTTAACTGGAAGCAAAGGCCCCTTTGCACTATGCAGGAATGCACATTGTGGCTGCACTGGAGAACAGTTTGCAGGTGTGATTCTGTAGGAATCAATCCAGAGCACAGCCAAGTCTCAAACTGGTTTTCTGACTGGGGTCACTGGAGTCCCATGCATCAGAACAGTGAACCAGGTACTTGGATAAGTTGGACAACATGGTAATATAGCCCTGACAACACAAGATGCCAAATTGCTTCATAGTTAAACACAAACTTGAATGCTGACGTGGCTCAAATGTTTCTAGGAACAAACCACATACTTTAGAAGTTTATCTCTGTTTTCCCAATCTTAAAACAATCTCAGGTGTGCAAAAGGCAGCCGAATCAACAACTCCTTATTCAGGGAAAACGCAAGAAAATTGAGATACTTGGAACAGCAAGCGAAATACCACATGTGTAATGTTGTAATGTCTCCAGCCTTACATGCGTGTCTTCTGCATAGACCTAGGGTCATCTTTGGATGCATGAGGACACCAGTATAGCCAATATCCTGGTCATCAGCTCTTAGGCTTGTGTAAGGAGCTGGTTGCCACATAAATTTACACTAGTCTGTTCCCTTGTGCATCTCTAAGCATTTTACTACCACTCATAACTCAAATCTCAGCAAAGCCTCCTGCTCCACTGATCTGTGAGTACCTCCATCTGTCGGAGAAGCAAGATGCACTGGCAAGTTCAATTACTTGGCTGAGCTCCCCCAGTCACGTGCAGCTCTGGAGCCCAGACTCCCAGACCTTCCTAACAAACCTTAGTGCTTCATTATGGACACTTCCCATTTGAGAAAAGAGCAAGGTAAGTTGTGAGAACAAGTCTGCCTGCAACACATATACCGCAGGAGAGACCTCACGGATCCAGAGCAACGCAGCTGAAGAGCTTTCACTGGAGAAGGGTTTGCCACCGAGGACATCCACAAGCTTCAGCGCAGAGCAGGCATAAGCCAGATGCCAGCCCTTTTCCTCTCGCTGCCAGTTCAAATGTCAATCACATGCAGGCTTCTGATTTATAGCAAGTCATGCCACGGCTCTTGCGAGCTGGAAGTGAGAATGCCTGCGTGAAGCCTCAGATGCAACGACAGAGTGCAGGGCACATGGTGTGAAAGTGTCTCTTAATGATGCAGTAGGTGTAGGTATAGGGCAAGTGGCTGACACCATCATCCCCTAACAAGGGGAGTTTGCACAAAGCAAATACAATGAGCACATGTGCTAAGGTTGACAAAATACCGGTCAGAGATGAGCTGCAGCCACAGAATTCATCTCTGAGTCCAATTTTTTCCAAAACTCATGAGCGTTTGGGCCTGGAGCTGTTGTTCAGCCTTTGGAGACAGAAGGTCTCATAAAGATACTGTGGGACATGTGCTGCTTCGGTTTCTGGTACCTGATCCAAATACCTACATGAGCACCTGGCACTCCCAGCATCTTCCTCTTCCCCTCCCATTGTCTTGACATGTTGTCATCAACTCTCTTGAGTTAGTATGATGTTTAGGGAAGCTTTGCAGACACTCTTCTGAGCTTTGCCAGGAATTTATCTCCTCATCCCAGTTTGTCCTGAAGATAGCCTAGGAGGCTGCCTGTTTGTCTAGGCTGTAGGAACTACCCTTTGCTAATCATCCCTCTTCCTCACCCCAGCATTCAGACAAAAGAGAAAGGGAGAAATAAATACCACCAAGTCTCAGTTATGGGTGATGTGCGGTTTATCCCTCTGCTGCTTACTCCTCCTGATGATGCAGCGACATCCATCTGAGCTCCATTGGTCACAGCATGCCACCAGTTTGCTTCATACATGTGATGCTATGCAAACTGAACTATATGATTTCCAGGGCCAGGTCAAAAGTCCCACATGTGGATAAGTCCTCTGAGACCCAGAAGTGCTAGGGAGAAAAAGGAAAAACAGGTAAGAAGTTGTTCATAGAGTCTCCCAGACCTGCTAAGGTGGGTATTGATCATCACCGGAAGGCTCACGTAGTTCAGTGCAGACCCTGCGCAGGTACATCTCTATTGTGCTCTCAGTGTGCTCCAGAACTAACTCAATTTTTGTCAATATCTGATTGACCCCTCCCCCTCATAGATAAAGGAAACATTGAAAATGCCAACATTTACCTTAATTTCTTCTTTTCTTATCCATGTCTCCCTCTTAGCTGATAAGTGCTGCACAGCCTCTGTTTTGCCATCTATAGCAGTAGTGTGTGAATAATAAATAACAATGATATGCTTTTAGCCAGAAAATAAACCCCATACGTGTCGTCAAGTCTCTCTTTTCTCCTGAAGAATTAATGCAAACATTGGTTCCAGAGACTGTTATAATCCTGTTTACTTGTCAATGCTCAGAGTGAGCATATAATTACAGTTCCACTGTAAGATACTTAACATGTAATTCGATGGCAAGGAGCTGCCGTGTTATTATCATCTTCTAAGGCTGGATTTATGCCCTGAAACCTAAATTAGTCCCGACAATTTCTGTTCAGAGTAGGATAATTTAATGCAAATATTATCAAGTGCACCAAAGAGCAAATTTCACCGAGACAACAAACAACACAAGCAAGTAATTTTATTTTATTTAAGCTTTCTTTGCCACCACTTATATTTTCCTAGAGAGGCAAAAGGTTTGTGTTTGAGTAGAGTGCAAAAGTAAAATTTAAAATATCAGTGGCAATCAAAGAAACCTTAGGAATCAATTCTGTCCTTGGAGACAGACATAAAACCTCTGGGATACATCTCCTACAGTGATACCCAATGGTGCAGCTTTGATGTCAGCACCAAGGTAAAAGGTGAAGAAAGTTATAGGAGTATCTGGTCTTGGCTCACTTATTCACCCTGGTGCAGCTATGTCTCCAGGATCTGTTGTTAAGCTATTGCCTGTCATACCGTCATCATCAACAAAGTTAATTGGGCCCTGCCTTTGAAACAGTCCATCCTCAGTACCACAACACTTAGCACTCCTCCGAGGCTGTTCATACAAGACTCTCAGAGGGCTTTACACGTCCCGACTGCTTAAGCAATACAGTGTGCCCAAGAATTTGGTCAGAAGCACAGGGAGAGTAGCTGTGTTTGTCACAACAAAGCCACACACTTGCCTATGGCCACAGCTGAGGCTGCTCAAGGAACAGGAAGAGGACTCCAGCTCTTGGCTGTGTTCATTTTCTGCATGCCCAGTCCCAGTTTTTGTTATGAGCCTCAGTTTCCCATTTGTAAAAGGAGCTTTGGACTTTCAGTCTTGCCAAGGACAGGGTGATACCAGCCATGGGACCCCTCTAGAGCAAGTGAGTTACCTATGGCAGTGGAGGTGCCTGGGTCTCCTTCACAGCCTTTTGGCAAGGTTGTCCTTCTCGAGCTGTTCCCCAACTCCTGAAGCTCCTTGCCAGCCCTTTCAGTACAAACACAATGCAGGCAGTTTTGTTACAAGGCGTAGAGGCCACAGCTAGGCTAAGAGTCCACAGGAGTCGTGTGAACGCGCGTAGAAAGTTCCCAAAGCTCAGAGGAAGGAGAGCGGAGGAATGCAGCACGGGGAGCACCTGGGACCCCACGCTGCCAGCAAGCCCAGGTGTGCACCACACAGGCGGGGGGACCGTGACCGTGAGCTGGCGATGACAGCTCAGGGTCCCTAATACATTAGTTCTTGGGGTCTCACGTGCATCTGTTGGAGGGTTTGAGATTTGCCGTGGGCCAAGGGGGTAATTAAGCAGGTGGGCTGTTCACCGTCCAGCATGCTTGCCAAATTCAGGCCTGCTGGAAGTGGGCGTAACCCTATGGAAATCACAGGCATGTGGACGTATACGCAACATCCTCACCCACGCATGCATGCAAAGATGTGGGGGAGAGGGAAGAGGTGAATGCACACACCGGCTCAGAAGCGGTTGTAGAAGCACAAAAAGATGCGCGATCCACAACACAGAACTGATCACCCAAGAGCCACCACGGGCCCCTTGGAAGATGTCTGGCAGTTCAACTCTCCTCTGAGCAGCTCCCCACTCTTTCATTTACAGAGAGGTCTCTGATGGGCCGCCAGAACAGCCAGGTTCATACAGCGGTTACATTGTGCCATCTTCTGGTTAAAGGCTGTGGACTCCCTCTCCGGAGTCCTGCTTAATTCCAGCACATAAGAAAAGCTTTTTTCCTTATGCCTTCAAGAAGTAAGATCTGGAGACACCCGCGGAACTGGGCTGTCGTGACATAACAGCATTACCTGCAGAAACGAGCCGCAAGCACAAGGCAGATTTTGTGAGGATCACGAGGACATAGGAGCTGCCAAACAGAGCCCTGGCCTGCCAAGCCCACTGTTCTTGCTTCCAGGAGAAATCACGCTTCAGTGTATCTCTTCAACGTGATGTTGAGATACCCCTGTATCCTTTTGGTCAGCTGCGCAGCTATGAACCACGTGTAGGTGATGAGCAAAGCCACAGGAAAGTGAAAAAGAAAGTAGGCTCAGCAGGGTCCTCAGAGACAAACATGTTCATCTCCCTGCTGAGGAAGATCATAAATATCCATGAATGCATGAGGACACATGTTCAGAGCAGCTGCCAATTACTCATCTGGATCATGAATGTGGGGAACTGGATGTTCCCAACCCACCCTTTGCTGCAGAAAAACGAAGATACACAACTGCAGAGGGATATGTGATCTTGGAAAGAGCTCTTCATGGAGAAATAACTGGTCTGAATGTGCAAGCCTAGGCTTGATGCAAAAAAAAAATTAACTGACAAATCCTCTTGGTTTTCAGCAGCACAGTTTATAATCCAAGTTTTAAAACATGGCCTCTGAAAGTAGAGCAATTTCCAGCCCTGCCACATCACGCCCAACTCTGAGCTCACTTGCACCAACGTTGGTGATTCTGACAGCAACATTTCTCCACCTACCAGAATCATTTCGCAGAAGTAGGTGTGCAGGATGATGAGTTCAAAAGGAGCCAATTAGGTACAGATTAGACAGACAAATTAGAAACAACGACTTCACTAAATACTGGTTAAGCAAACACAGCTTCAGGGAAGATCCGTGCTAGGGATTGTCATCAGCAGTACTGGTGTGAGCTGGATGAATTAGGTGCACAGCAGCCCCCGACAAAAAGCTGGTATGTAATGATGTTGCTACAGGAAACAGTGTGAAAGGATGAAATCATCTCCTGTTCCAAGGAAGGGGAAATAGCCGCTGCATTTCAGACACCGCAGAGTATGGGACCTGACTGGTGGCTGCAAGTGTTTGCCGTCCTAGTAACATTTAATTATTTGACTGTAATGAGCTCTGCAAATGTGTTTAGTTTCAAAATGTCTTTTTATAGTGCTCTGAAACTTCAAGTAAATCAGAATAATTATGAAAGCAGCCTGATGATGTTACACACCGGTATCAGCCAGCCCTGAGGTACTATTTCCTTCTCAGCTTAACTGAAGTGGGAGAAGCAGAGACGGAGAGTTTTACAAGATGTAGATGACTCCAGCCTAGTCTGCCCATTTACAGGCTGCCTACACTTACTAACATGCTGGGTATCTCCTTGCACAAGTCAATCATCAGGAGGAGATATGGGAACATGTCCAGATTTTGCAGTAATTCGGGAGGTCTGTACCTTCAATGATCTGGCAGACAAGCAATCAGGAGCTTGGATTGCACCACGCTGCAGTCCAGTGGTACGTGGTGTCTGTGCATTACATGGAGAGCAGGAATACGCTTACCAAGCGTAACAACCTTGCATCAGGATCACCCACAGCAGAAGAAGGATTTTGGACCTAAAGTTGGAGGCTCAGTGGGTTGAAATGAGAACTGAGGCACATACCCATCTCATGGCAAGGCATAAGCTCTGCTAGCATCTGACGGCTGCTGTTATCTAGTCATCTTCCAAGAATGAGTAAGCCCCTCCCTACAGTTGCATCATTGCTTGAACACGTTAGTAGTAAAATATGAAGTGCTTTTCCTGTCTGCAAGCATACCAAATATCAGTCCTTCTTACATATCAGCTTTTAAACCTTGCAACATTTATCTTTTGATCATTTCTACATTTCTTAGGTCGTACGGGCCAAGACTGATTAAAATATTCCATATGGGGTCTTTCAGGGCTGTGGGGTTGTGGGCTTCCAAGAGCAGTAATCAGAACTTGTCTTATTTATTTTCTGCAGCTTTCAATTTTTCTTTGAACTCATTTTTTTTTCCCAGATCTGCTTCTGAGTTGCTGTTCATGCATTGATGCCATAGTTGTCCTCCTCTCCGCTCCGGTGTGGCTCTGTTCCCCTCCACTTTTGGCATCACAAGCTGACAGTTAAATTAAGGTTTTCTGCCAGGTCATCGGCACTGACGAACACAGCTACCCTTGGTGTATTTTGCAGGATCCCATAACCTATGGCCCCGCTCTCCCTTCCTGGAGGTCAACCCCACTTCATCCCCTGTCTCCATTCCCCGCTGTAGTCATGGCAGGAGTTTTTGACGCATCCCTCCCTTTGTCCTTTTTGGTGCTTCTCACTTGCAATACTCCAGCATTACAACACAGGAGGGTCCCTGCCACCAGACCCCCATTCCCCATCCCAGGCGATGCTCTCTGCTCCCAGCATTCCTGTGTCCAGGGGGGCCGGCAGCCAGCTCTCACTGCAAGCATCGCAGAGGGTGCTCACAGCCCACAAATCTCCCCGACACCTTCTAGGACCAAGGGCAGGAACAAGTCCTCAGATGACCGGGAACTAGCCTGGTCTTGAAGACATGAAATAAGAGTCATCTCCACTACTGACCTCCTTGGCACCCTGCTGCACCCCGGGGAGCTCACCAATAGCAACAGCACTCTGCTCCTGGATAATATATAGTCTGAGCAAGTGTATTTTTAAGCACTTAATATTTTTATCCAGTTTCTAGCACAGCGCAATATCAAATACCCTGCTGAAACCCAAATACATCATGGCTGCGCTAGACTTGCTGCATCTACTAAATCAGGAAGGCAATTATACATTTGTTTGGTACGATCTGTTTTTAATAGGCCCGTGTTGTTTGCTGGCTATTGGATGCTTTTCTGACAAATGTTGTTACACAAACTTCTTCAACACAGTGTGAAGTCTGGACACTTCCCCAAAACAGACAACAAGCTAACAACACAGAAGACGCCAAGACCTGATTTCATGGTGTTCTTAAAGACAGGTATCATATTTGGTTGCTGCCAGTTTTCATATGCCTCTGACTTGGTGATTTATTGACTTATTTTTCACTGGTGTTTTTTTTTTTTTCTTCTCCCTAGGTGCCTGATCCTCTCATGTTGTCCAATTCCCCTTGACAGCAGAGAGAATTTGGGCTGATCAAGGGCTAGAGGACAGGGTCCTGGCTTTTTTTAGCTCCCCTGGGTGCATGTCATCCATTGATTTATGTGAGAAATAGTTAGTTTGCCTTGGTGGAGAAACAAAAACACCCAAGTGCAAAAAGAAAAGGCGACTGAAGACACAATGGTCATGTCATTACTGAAATGTGCTTCTCACTTCAGAAACAACAGCTTGCGTTCAAATGAAGTGATAAGTGGGTACAGAGATTAAGCCAAAATAAACATTCTTATCTTAAAAAAATTCAACTTCCTAAAGCCAACCTGGATCTGATCTATGTGAACAACAAGAGAAAGTGCAAGAAAGTTGAGATATTTCTTAAAATAATATTACTGTAGGACCCAACAAAAGCAAACTCTGCTCATGGGACAAAAGTTATTTACAATTAGCGCTGACACTATGCCCATGAGAGGTCAGATGGAGAGCAGAGCACTAACCTTTCTATGTCTTGCACGTTTAATTTACAAACATCGGGCATGATCCTGTGGGGAGATGCCTTGGCTGGACATCAAACACCAAGTGGTTCTCATTGTCTGTGAACTTCCCTTTAAAAGCAACAGGACTCCTTCCAGCACGTAAGGTTAGAAACTTTTGGTTAAAAAACTGTGTATTAGACCAATTTTACAAACTCCAATAAGACAAGAAGGATGATTCACAGTGCATGGCACTAGAGCAAGGGGCTTCATTCCAAGCCCTGGCCGTGTCAGAGACTTCTTGGGTACCTTTCCCCACCAAATTTACCTTCCTCTTTTAATCCCATTCCTTGAGGTTTGTTTGAAACAAAAAAAAAAAAAAATCCTGAGTATATTCTTTGTGAGGGGTTATAAATCCCTGCTGGACACTAGGTCAAACCCTCAGGTGCTGCAAACAGGCATCACAAAGAAAACAACAGTTTAGACACAATAAGGTCACTGACCATATGGCAGGGGAGATCTCCCATGCCATGCCTTGAACTCATTCCTCCTTAAGTCCCCTGATCCAACCCAACAGAGGTCAATCAGAGGGCTAAGCTGAGTCTTCTCTGCACAGCGCAAACCCCTCCAGTATCAGACAAAAATGCGTCTGCCCCAACCCCTCTCCCCACCTACAGCACATGGATCAGCCCTGGGTTGAGCCATCATCTCCTCCCTCCTGCCTCGCTGGGAATTGTCACTTAAGATTTGCTTTGCTTGCCTGTTGTGCAGATTACTTTCCTTTATGCAAAAAATATAAACGTACAGGGGACACACATACATATTTAGATGCATGCACACCAGTCTATGTGTATGGGCTCCATCTTTGTCTTTTGGTTAACCAATCAGAAAAAAAAAAAAAAAAGGGAAGAAAGAGATGTCATGTCATGAAACCTCCAGGACCTCTGTGATTTCTGGATGTGAGAAGCCACCTGGTTGCCACCATAGGCCACCACCCTTTGGCCAGGCTGACTTTTGTTCTTCAGGTTAGCAACAATGTGGTCCATCCTAGGATTTTGCTTAATAAATAAACTGTAAACTGAAATGTCCAGCTAGTGCTTCACACAGGTTCTGAAGAACTTTTAGGGTGCTATGATTACACAGCTCTGAGGGAGGGCCGTGCCAGACATGAGCCTCTCAGTTGGCCCACCATCCTCTTCCACTCCATGTCCAACCACTATGGCTACTGGAAGAAGTCCAGCCCCCTCATCAACAATCCATGAAGGGAAGGCACTAATGCAGCAGAGCATCCACTGGGAAGGCTCTTTCTTTTTTTCTAACTTGCAGAGAGTCTCTCAACAGTGTCTCAATCATATGACACATTCAGCAGTAATGTGGCCTGAATTGTTGCTCCTCAGGGGTCTGTCTGCCAAGAAAACTTGGGAATGATTCATGTCATGGCATTCAGAGTGAGGGGAGGGCAGGACCAGGAGGTGACTAATGATTCAAAAGCGCAGAGGTTTACTTCCAAGGGAGGACGGGCCAGTCCTACACACAGTGCAGGCAAAGGGCCTTGCAGCACATCAGGAAAATGAAGCAGAGCAATGCGTATGCGAAAGGTGGAGAAAAGCATCCCTATCCTAAGACATTGCTATGAAGACACAAGCGATACACACCTGATCCTCCATGGACTGGGAGACTCAGAGGATATGGATGGTTCAAAGCTGAACAAGATCATTAGAAAACAGATTAGGGCTGCTTGGTGGCAATCCGAAATGGGGTTTGTAGGTTTCTGCTGAATTTCTTTCTAAATCACAGGAAAGACTCAGTCAAGAAAAGGGCCAAGACAGCCCTCCTTCCTCAGTCAGAGGAGGAAAATTTGTTACACCTTTGTTGTATTCTTTCACCATGGAGATGTCTTGTGATCCATGCAATATCTGTGTTGGAGAGACCCAGATCTGCTCTAATTATATTTTTGAGAGATACACTTGCTGAACCCTTGGAAGTGGGCTGCACAAGGGGAAGAATACAACCCCTTTGCTTCCTCAAATACTTGCTTTACATCCATGACTTTAGCCATAGCAAACCACCCATTTACAGAGCCCAACTGGCCCTCTTTTGCACTTCTTGCTGCTTAACGAATCCCGTGGTAAAAAGCTGTACCTCCTTTCCCATGCCCTGTCCAAACAAGAGAGTCAAGCAGGGGAGAGGGAAAACTGTTATAAAACCAGTGGCTCCTTGTTACAGCTCTGCTCCTCTGCCTTCTTGCATAACTTTGTCCATAAAAGTCCCATCCTGCCATATGTGCTATACATCCCCTCCTCCAGCCCAGGCCAGGCATCTCACAGGAGGCAACGGCACCTTGGGAGCCAGGAACCATAAGAATTTTAGGGGAAAATGGGCAAGTTCTGGAGAAATCATACCTGAAGTGGCAATTTTGCTTTGAAACTAACATAGAATATGTGCCTGTGCTTATGCAACACTTGACACTGCCAAAAGGAGCGTGGAGTGGGAAAACACCCCCCAACACTCCCCCCACTCATGGCCAGCATCGAGCGTGTCTAACAGCTAAAATGGAGACAGCTCACCAGCTATGGGGCACTGGGTCAGGCTGCAGCTCCTTGCTGCTGGTGGGCATCAGGGAAAGCAAGAGGGACAGGTTACCCAGTGATTCCAGCGATGAGCGGTGGATGAGCGCAACCCCATCCAGGCACAGGGCTGACACACAGAGGGTGAGGTTGGCTCCTGGCGTAACTAAAGCATGGATAGGGTCTGCATTTGGTGGGGGGGTGGAGGGGTTGCTGTGCCATTGCGTCAGGGCCAGCTGCTGAGACAATGTCTGGACCCAGGCACTGATTTGAAATTGTCCCAGACGGAGCAGGGCAAGGGCAAGGGGGGAGAAGTGAGTGATGGATTAACCCATTTCGAGTCACACTCTCCCGATAAAGAGCGGGTTACTTTCTGCTCCGATGCTGAGTTATGCTAACAGGCATTGCTGAGACAGGGCCTGGGCGAGATTTATTTATCTTGAATCCCTTTAAACATTTCAACACCCTGTGGCTGTGCACCCAGCGAGCCTGTGAAACCGCATGCCTCACAGTTCCTACTCTCTCCCCGCTCTTCCCTCCTGGTTGTTTCACTCTCTCCTTGCTGCAAGCCAGATTGCTTGTCAAAATTAAAAATTAAGCCATGGGAGGCACGCACTCAGCTTTCCCCTCTGCCCATCTGGTAGGGCCCCGATCCTGCCTGGGGATAGTGGGACTTCTCATAAGCACATAATCCACGCTAAAAGACCCCATAGCCTCTTTTTTTTCTTTAAGGTCCAAGGCAGTACGGATACCAGGGAGCGGCACAGCATGGGTCAGTCCCTTAAAATTGTGTTAACTTTGGAGTGCCTCTCGCCGCACGCAGGGCAAGGCTTCGCATGTATTGGGAGGAGTTCCTACATCTGCAATCCATCACTCACAGACCCTGCTGAAGAGCCAACGCGATACAGCCCGTTTGTTAACGTCTCCATCCCACTGACTAATGAAACATGACGGGGATGGTTTATGGGCTAGCTCTGAATCACACAGGAGCCCCAGCACCCTTGTTTCATCCAGCATCTTTGCTTGGAGGATGCACTGAAATCGTCGGGGCTCTCTGCAGGAACAGGGAGCTGTTATTTATGCATAAGCTGCTCCCTCGACTTCAGAGGAACTGTAAAAATGGAAAAGGACAGTAGCTTATCCCAAAGACTTCCTTGCACAAGGAACAGCCAGAGCACAGAGATTTGCCCTACTCTTGCACTACTGGATGAACTTTTCTTACTGCTGAACCTGAATAGAAGGGGTTGCAGCTCAGCCTTACTCTTCCAAGCTGCCTTCTATTCAAAAAGTATATCTTCCTTCCCTCCAAAAAATGACATCCACCACTCATCAAGGCAAGAATTCCTGGGCAAAACAGATAGACATTTCAGGCTCCTTCCTCCCAAGCATCCTCAGTACCTTCACTGCGTGGCAGACTGTCCTTGCCATACCACCTGGTAAATGTTGTGCTGTACTTTGCTATCATGTTATTTCTACCATTACAATATTCTAGCACCATTTAGGACAAATTCATCCAAAGATCTTGAAGTACTTCACAACGTTTAGTTAATTAAGCCATTGAAGTATTATTACATCTCTCTTACGGAGGAGAAAGCCAAGCAAAGATGTTAAATGACTTGCCAAACGTAATATGAGTCAGTAGCTAAGTTGGGAAAAGAACCCAGGAGTCCTGACTCTTAACCCATGGCAGTAAACCATTTTTCTCTATAAAACAGAAATTAAGCAAGCAGAAGTGTGGCAGCACGGCTTTTCCTTTTGCTTGAGCTCCTTATAGTTAGGAGAACAAGAAAAATATTGATTCCTAATCTTAGAACTTGGTACATTTGTTTGAAATGGACCTTGTGGAAGTTTTGGGGGGCTTGCTGCCTTTGGAAACTCTCACATCGCTGTCGTATTTAAAGAAGCTATTCTGCTAGCAGGAGTTGTGGGCTTGTTGCAGAAATGAGCTCTGTGTTATCTAGGAAGTCAGAACAGATCATTGAAACAACACTTCAAAACAGTATGACAAGTCTATGATATCTTCCTGCTAACTAAAGGCATTAAAACCACCAGAACAAGTTACCATTTGTTCTCTCTCTTACCAAAGAGCCAAAAAAAAAAAAGGAATGTAAAGGTGATTTCTCTTGCAGAACAGGACTCCTCTTCCTCCAGCCCAGTCCAGGATCTGCAAATGGAACTGCTCCAAGTCTAAAGATAAACACAGCAATAGCAAGGGCATTCCCACAGGCAGGCCAAGGAATTTGATAGAGGAAGGAGTAACTGGGACCCCAATGAGCCATTTGCCTGTATCCTGCTGTCCATGAGTTTTCTAAATTATGGGGGAAAAAATGGTGTGTGTAACTGAAAGCTGCCCCTAGGCACCAATAATTTGTCTGACCTGCGTTTAGACGACCAATCCGCTCAGCTCTAACTAGCCTTGGCAGCCTTGCACAGGTCGTATTTTTACATGGATGAACTGTTCTTCAACAATTTCCTCCAGTGTGCTAGCAGCACAAACAGGCTTTTCTTTGCAAGTAGGTATGTGTGCCTTCTTTTTCCAGTTATTTCTTTCCTCACACACATGGCTTAAGTGGCCATTTGCAAAGAAAAAAAGCCCAGCCCTCTCTCTCTTTCCTACCAGCGGTGTTGCTGTGAGCCCTGTTGCAGTTTTACGGGGCAGGGATGGAGGTTTGCTTAGGTTTGGACTCTCTTGTTTTAGAAGGCAACAGCATCACCTTTTTTTTCCCCATTTTTCCAACTCCTATTCATATCTTTCCCTAACATTTGCTTGCAGTATCGTGTTTTATTACTCAAGAAACTTATGCTCATAGTGACAGCCAGAATTTACAAAATTGTAAATTTTGTTTTGCAATTACCATTGCAAAATTCCCGTTGTTTTCCGGAGTAATTCTGAGGCTGAAATAGACATCCAGGACAAATCACTGTGAAGAAGGGGAGAGAGCTGGGAAAGCTGTGCCATCACCTCCCTAAATCCAGCGCTTGCTAAATGAGTTTGCCTGCCATGGCCGAAGCCTGGTAGCCCCTTGGGTCTGTGAAATTGAAGATACAGTGAGAAAAGCATTAAGAAAAGAAAGCAGGTGACAAGGGCACTGTCAGAGATACATAGATATACTATATATATATATATATATATATATATATATGCCCTTTCTGGGAAGGGATTATCATATGCACCGAAAGCCACATGACCTCAGGGTGTAGGCCAGGATTTACGGCCTTGTAGGAATTTGCCCTCACTCTTTATTTAACACCGAGTAGGATTGCGCCTGCATGAACTGAACACATCCAGTGGTTTCCCTCCAACATTCTGTTGATGGATTGCTGGCATCACTTGTTTTCTTTTGAAGGCAATTCATTTATCAGAGACAATTACTCAACTGATAAGTTCAGTGTGTTCAGCTGTTCGCGGCTACACAGCAGGTACAGGCCAATAAATATGAGCTGCAATTAGCCTGATTAATGATTTCAGATCACTAAACTGCAGCTTTGTTTAAGATAAGGCTCTAATAAGCTTTTCTGCTGAAGCTGGCAAGTTTACCGGCGTCGGTGACACTACCTTCATTGTCAGCGCCCCAAGCCCAGCAGCTCCTTCAGCCTGACTTTGTGACGAAGCGAGCCCCGCTCCCCGGGACCTCCGAGGGGCTCAGCAGCTGTTTGGCGGGCAGCGTGCAGCAACGGGGAGCCCTCTTCCATCTGCCGCATCGCAAAGCACTAAGGAAATTGTTTCCAAATGTCCCTTAGTTTAGAAGTTTACATCCCTCCCAGCCTCCTGTTTTACTCCTCGGGGCTGCTGACCCTCACCTCTGCTGCCATCCTTCAGCCGCCGCGCGAATCCTGACGCTGAGCCAGCCGCCAGTGTCTCGGAGCACACAGCAAAGAGCCAAGGGAAGAGAAACTGTAAAAGCCCAAATATTGTGAGCAGGCTTTTAAGCAATAGAGAGCAGGTCTTAAGAGGACCACATTTGATTTAACATGGTGGCAGGCACTAACACTGCTACGGTGAGACTTGCCGAGCGCAGAGCTGCACATGCTGATAGCAATCCCTTCAGATGGGACGGCATTTGCATTTCGTTCATCTTCTGGTTGTGAAGAACATGAGCATGAATGCATGTGTGCATATACATTTACCTACATGCTCTTCCCCTGCTGCCCTCTGCTAAAGTAATCGATGTCATTCATTTTTGTGCCACAAGCCCAAGACGGTAAGGACCACACTTGTGAAGCAGCAGTTTTAGAGTTACAAGCCCTGTTAAGCTCCACGCACAGGCTCCAAGCCATGAAACGAGCTGAGGTGCACCACACTGCATCTACCATGCTTTATGCAGACCAAGTCCCACCTCATGCTCCTCCCAGTGAAGATATTTTCAGCCTGAAGAACTTCTGGGCATTGCAGACCTCTGGAGATTTTATTTTAGTGACCTGGGGAACGATGTGATTGGCATTTTGCTTTGTATGGACATCAGGTGAGATTCAGACTATTGCTATTAAACGTTCCAGCTGTAACATAGGCACTTCCTTCAACCAGCTCACTCAGTAGGATGTCCTCCCCTAGTTGAGGGAGAGAAATAGGCCATTTGCTGCTAGCAGGAATCTGCTGGTTTCTGGCCTCAAGGTAATGCCACGCACAGGGACATGGCTGCATTCCCAGCCCTTCCTCAAGTTTAGGTGCTAAATCAGCACTGCAGCTATCTCATCCCAAGGTGAGAGTCTCAGGTCCCCTTCCATGGAAGAAATGTTGGGAAAAAACACCCACCACTTGAGCAAGGGTCCTGCAACTGCAACATTTGCTTGTGCAGTGCGAGATCTTGGGTTCAGTTCCTGCATCAGCACGGGGAACAACAACTTCTGCATTTCACCCCCACATCTTGAATCTGGATCTCTGCAGGGAGGAGAGCCATGGAGCATGCAGCAGCCACAGCCAGGAGAAGGAGGAGGAGAAGGTCGTTCTTGCTCACTCCACTCCAAGAGCCCTCCATGCATTTTACATTACACTTTAGAGGAAAATATGTTGCAGCTGTTAATTTTATGCCCCTCTCATTGCTCAAGTTTACCCTGAGAATCCATTTAAAGCACGGCATAAACATTTGGAAATCAATACATCTCCCTGGGAAGTTTCCTCACAAATGACAGGTAACAGGTATATTCCATTCTAATTGGAATTGCTCTCTCCCATACAGGCAATGCAGTAATCTATTTGTCAACCACAGCCAGACACCAAACTATTTACCCAGATGTCCCCAGGTGCTCAATAAAGGGAAAAAAAATGAAACAAATCCACCCCAAACTCTAGGCACACAGGGCTTCGTACTCAGGGACCTGGATGTGCTCATTTTGCAACCAAGCCCGAGGCCAGGAAAGCTTTAAGGAATCCTCCTGGAGGTGCCTTCATCCTGGGAGCCATCCCCTCACCTGCTGGTCTGAAAGGCTGGGAAAGGACAACAGGAAAGAAGGAGAACAGGAGAGGAGGATCCTGACATTTGATACAACCTGTGTAATCATCTGACCTTTGTTTTAGAGAGAAGGGAGATTTTGGTGTGGTTTCTGCAATCTGTGGCTGCTCCATTACATCACGAAACGTAAATGTAAATATGCCCATCAGAAATTTCACCTATAACTTTGAGATTGGTTCAGATGAAATCTCATTGTTGCTCAGACCTCTGGATTTGCCTCGCTGGAGAGATTTATCTACAGAATCCAAACTGGAAATCAAGTGTCTTCCTGTAAGAACCTGCTGATATGATTATAACTGTACAATTGCCATGAGAATGCCCCAGAAGAAATGAGAAATCCTAGAAAGTCATGAGGCCCGTAAAGCCTTAATCCAGCATTTCAGTCCATTGTCAAGGCTGCATATCTAATGATTTCAAAATTTCACAAGTTGCTACAAGAATACTTTCCTTGGGGTGATGCTGGCACATTGATACCCTAAGAATCCAGAAGCATGCTAAGAGGTTGATAAAAAGGATATTTTTGTTTTCCACAGATCTCAAAAGAAAGTCTTTGTCTGACTCCAGGTTCCTATGGATTTGTGAGCTTTGGAATTAATTTCCTAAAAACTCACATTCTGCTCCTACAGAAAACCATCAGCAAACTCTTTGGAGCAGGTCAAATCTTAAAAGGAGCTGCCAACAGAAAGCAAGATGAAGATCATGTATAGTTCTAGATTCTACAGAAAATCTACTAGTTATATACTGTAGCAAAGGGAGACCAAATTCAAAATTACTGCAATATCACAGGGAAAAATGGCATGGAATGTAGGTTACACTGAAGGCTGGATCAAAAATATGAGTGCAATATTATCATGACATCAGTTTTACAGGGTCCTACACTAGCGACATTGGGAGAATTATTACTAATATATACTGGGACGAATGTGCTCAGAAAGTGGCCAAGAGGCAAACAAAGCCAAATCAATGCACTGTGACACATGGCCAAATCCTGGGTTTGGCTACACCAGAGTAATTTCCAGCTGATCAGCTTTTTTCTCTCTGAAGCTACGCTGGCTTCAGACTTGCAAAGCTAACTGTGGACCTTCCTAGAATCATAGAATGGTTTGGGTTGGAAGGGACCCTTTAAGGGCCATCCAGTCCAACTCCCCTGCAAGGAGCAGGGACATCTCCAACCAGATCAGAGTCCCATCCAACCTGGCCTTGAACATTTTCAGGGAGGGGGCATCTACCACCTCTCTGGGCAACCTGTGCCAATATTCCACCACCCAAACAGGTTCATCTGCACACTAAAAGGATCCAAAGCAGGAAGAAGCTGGACCAAGTGGCAGGATGAGATGAAAAGAGGAGGAAGACTTTGCTGAGATGTGCAGGAGCAGTGGCGGTCTGGAGAAAACAATTTCTGGACAAATACCAGAAAGCTGACACATACCTCATTGGAAATGGGAAATATCAAAGGTGGCATGATGAGGTCTCAGCATAAGGTGAAGGGCAAGGTTACGACCAGAGTCACAGGTCGTGCTGTCAAGGCAACCAATGCCAAATCCACCAACTCCAATGGCGGAGAGGATGGTTTGGCTCAGCACAGAGGGAGAACAAGAGCAAGGAAGACTCAGCTGCCCACATGCTATACTGTGCCCACACAGAGAGAAAAGTCACCAGACTGAATAGGGAAAGGAAAAATCCACTGGTATGAAAAGCTCCGTAGAAAGCCCTCCTTGAGGAAAGTTCTCCAGAAGGAAAGACTGGCCAAGGGGTGATGAGGCTTTCACTATTCTGACCCAGACTCAGGGAGAGTCTGGACCCACAGCAATGTAGAGGCCTGGCCTATGGCTTCATGGACAGAGCTTCAGCTCAGCACTTGGAGGACTCATCACCAAAACCATAAGTTAAGAAGAAAACTAGTTTTACCAACTGTGTCAACTAAAAAAAAGAGCCTTTCTTAATTACCTTTCTCCATAAATTCCCCAAGCCTCAAAGCCTATAGAGTTTATTTTCAGCAATTTGGGTTTTGGGAAAGGTAGAAGTACGTATATTTAACTGGACATTTACTTTTATCTAAGACTCCATTCTTCCATTGTTAAAAAGTAGCTGTAAAAACTTTTCCTAAATCTTAGCATCATTCTCGGGATCAAGGAGTGAACAAACCAATACAGTTTAATTTTAGTCCAGTTCACATCCTTGCATTCCTCATCCAGTCAGTACAGGGCAGGATGGGAAAGCTGATGGTGAAGGATCTCCCTTCCTTCTGCATTACCGTTATTCCCTTTTCAAGTGAGTGGTCTTCCACCTTCCCAAGCACTTCCTTCACACTGGTTTAAAATAACAACCTAAGTCCAGTCATTACTCCAGCAATACCCCCTGGGTACAGGAGGCTGTTGAAGCCACACTGAAAGTTTCTGAATCTGCAAATGTCAAAATCTCCCAGAAAACTGTAGGGGGTGATGCAAAGAGGTTAAAGAGGCAAAATTGCCCCATTCTCACGTGGCTGGGCAGATCCTGGCCATGCTGTCACCATCAGTTGGATTACACATGTCAGCAAGCGATGCCTTTGGTGAAGGGGGCTGGGGCCATAGACAGTCCCAATTGGATCGACCAACAGACAAGCGCGCAACAGGGGGATAACAAATGGCAGCAAATATTTTTTACTGAGCAAGCGAGGGGGAAGTAGGAGGCCCCCAGCCCCTATGCTAGGCAGGCTCTGCAGACCCCGGATCGTTTCCTCCTTCAACAGCTGCAGCCATGGGGGATGGAGGAGCGTAGAAACATACAGCTGTCCTTCCCTGATCACCACAGACCCCTGCTGAGGCTTACTGGGTCTGGCTCCGCGAGTCCAACCCTAGGAGCAGCTCCCCTGTTTCTCCTTGACCAGCACACCAGGTCTGTGAGACGGTTCCGGCACACGCTGGTCTTGATCGATCCACCTCACACACGAACAGGGATGATACTTTCTGCAGAATCAGCTGTTGTGAAGCTCTTAGAGCACCTTGTTAAATCTCCTCTAAGGATTATAGGCAAAGGGTTTGGGTTGTCTGCCTCGATTTTTAGTGTTTTGGAGGAAAGGGTGAGGGGTGGGGTGCCAGTCAGCTGAAGGGGATTTCTGAACAGGAAAATCTCACGGTAGTGGATGTCACTTCTCACAGGGAGGCCTTTTTCCATGGCAAGATTTGCACAGTTGGAGTCTGAACAGAATAAACAGACAGACTGACCAAATACAAATAGCCCTTTTAAATTATCTGTGTCAAATTTGTTAACACGGGTCCACAAAGACCTGGCTGCAGCCATGAGGACAAAAGTCTTAAAAGAAGACCCATCCTCAGACTGGGCTGGATCCTCTAGTACGAAGGACCAAAAAAAAAAGGGCACTAAATGCATTTCTCCTTCTTTTTTTTTTTTTTCCTGTGTAGTTTGACCCTCCTCACAGCACAGTTTCCTGACCTGGCTCAATATAAATGACAACTTTATAAAGTTGTATGGCTCTTTTTCTAACCTGGAATTTTTTTTTTTTTTTTTTGGACACAAAAAGTTCAGTATTAAGCATAATCACTTTTTGGCACACTATATAAATAAGCATTTTGTTAGATTGATTGGCTCTGTGTAAGGACCTAAAAGGAATAAAGTTCTACTATTCACCATTGTCAAAGCAATACTCCAGACTCCTAATCAAATCTGCTGCTGCAAAGGTAGAAAAAATAATAACCCTGCTATAATTAACCTGCCTGGAGCCACCGCTCCGACGCCATGAAACTGAGTTTTTCTGTGCTGCATAGGGACTTGGCTGATACATCTTTTCATAAGTTAGAAGTAATTTTCTCAATAGCATAATATTTTCTCCCAAGGGGCTTCACAAGATGCACAGGCTAGAGAGGGTTAGATCTCAATGTTGTTAGAGAAAACGCACAAGCATTTCAATATACATAGGTTGAGGGTGCAGGAATGTAGAATTAGAGAACCACAATCTGCCCAAAACTGTAGCCATGTCATAGCCACACATACCAACACTGGCAGTCCTCATGGGAAATTTAACCCATCTCAGTCTGACGACAACTGAATTTATGAAAAATTCAGTATCATTGTTGCTCAGCTGCCTGGTACTTGACAGAAGTGACAAACCCGTTACACAGTCAGTGTTATCCTGACAAATTTGATGCTGATGTTTTGAGCTCTGGGCAGGAGGTTGGATGGGATGATCTCCAGAGATCCCTCCAGACCGTGTTTCTCAATGGTTTTGTGTGGGTTCGTTCTTTACTTTGCTACCAGTAGGACCTCAGCATTTCATTAACTAACAAAAAAAAACCTGCCTCAAAGGGACCACAGAAGACAGAAAAAAAAAAAAAAGAACATTTTCACACTACTTTTAATATGTTTTGGAGTATAAAAAATAAATTAAAATGACTCATTGTCGTAACTACCCAGACTCGTAATTTATATACCTTTTTTTTTTTTTGGTCAAAGGTGTACGTATTCTTAAGATCTCATGCAAACAACATACTATCAATACCAAACAGCCTGGAGCTTTTCAAGGAAAAGCAGGCATTGAGGAACAAGATTTTTTCCTGAGATATTAGTAATTTGGATGCTTCCATTTGCATTTTCATATAGAAACAGAGTCTAATTTTATCTTTATGCATAAGACGGAATTTCAGGTCAAGAGACCAGTGTCTAGATCTCTTAGGAATTTCTCTTTTTGAAGACCATGGCAATAAATGGATGTCCAATCTGCCATGCTGCTCCGTTATTTCCCAGTTCTCCAAGTGACATGAAATGTTTCTGAATTAGATTATTAATTATCAAGCCATCAGACCAGCCTCACAGCAACTGCATAAAACCAGCTTTACTAGTTATATCAATAGCAATTTCACCCCCAGAAGGCATACAGTCTATTGCTTTCATCTCACCCCTCCAACTTCTCCTTTTAAATAAAAGGAGATGTTCCTTTTACGTTTTGTCCCCACTTCACACATAAGGAGAGGTTGCCCAGCTAGACTAAGTGCCACAATCTGACTATGCAGGGTCCAATTTAATCTTTGTGCAGAAGATGGCATTTCAGGTCAAGGGAGCAACACAGCAATATGCCCATGAGTGACAGCTCAGCTAGAACGTTGTGTTCCTGGGCCTACGCTCCTGTCCAAAAGTGAGATTGAAATGGGGAAAAAAAAATATTTTGGAAGGCTCTCTTAGCAGTATGTCTCTGAAAAAGTCCCTGTTCACTAAAGCCACTCTTTGTTCAGAAGACACAGAGATAGGCATTAGCACTGCTGGACATCTTCCCAAAACTGTCCTGTGTGTTGTTGCCAACACAGGGTGTGCTTTCCAAAATGGTGCTACCCCATACCACAGAGGGCTATGGGGAAAACGTAGTTTTGATTTTAATCTCAGCTTAAATGTTACTGCAGCTTTTTCATCAGGGAAAAATATTAGTAAACTGATCAAAACCACTTCTTATCCTCATTGCTAACAGGAGGTGGAGGGCAAGGAAGAACAGAAGACCCTCATTGCTCTAACACAGATCTTGAGCTGCTGCTTGAACCCTTGCAGTGAAGCTGAAAATGTTCTTACAAGCCCTGGCATTCCTCTGCAGTTTGGCTATTGGGACCAGGAGGAGGAGAGGAATTTGGGTGAATGACCATGAAACTTATCGTGCAAGCAGAACTCGGTGTTCCTGCCTGTTTCCAAAGCAGAGACGAGAACCAACAGGGAAACAGAGCGAAAACTAAAAAACACACAAACCAAATTCAATTAACTGAAGAGGGGGAAGAAAAACAAGTTAGTCTCACTTTGGGGGTTTTATATCAATGCATAAAACCGCATTTGTGTTTAGGCTTCCAAGTCTAAAGCAGTCATGGCAAGGAAAAGGGAAGCTCTTTTCATTAAAAATATTTACTGAAATTTTATTTTAAAGAAGCCCTAATGCTCTTCAAAACACAGTTTTGACAGTGTGATCTTTAGGTGGAAAGGAGATCACAGCTTATCAGCATGATCGCATGGAGGGAGGGAAGGCACTGAACTGACACAGGAACCTGCAAGAGCAGATTTGCAGAGGGAAGTCTCTAGTGCACGTAGATGAGCTTTTTAGATATCTTAGCACCAAAGCAATACTACCCCATGTGCACCATGGAATGAAGAGCTATAAAGTCAGCCTTGCCAGCGTCCAGGCTGCTGAGATGCCCTTGGTCACTGGTAAATGAGTGTTCATTGGGTGATGCTGACCATTGCTTATTGTGTCTCTCAGCACTTTTATCACTGTCTTCATTTCTGTTTCCCATGCTGAAGTGGCTCAAGCTGGGCTGAATGAGGTTTCACAAAAATGATCTACATCTCTTTCGGGCTTCAAGTGGAGGCAACCAAAAAGTGCCAACCCCACAAGTGTTTCCGGCACTCGTGCTTGTACATCATCACTCACACTATGCACTCGGGCATCCCCCACACAACTGAAAATGGCCTTTGTTCTTCTGTGAAGGAGCACATGTGCCCCTCGAGTGATCTACAGCCTTTTGAAAAATCCTATCACCATTCCCATGGATGCATGATCTCCCAAACCACGTTTTTGGCAAAATGCACCCTGGGCCAGACCCGTGCCCTCTCCCTCCCATACCCAGACCACTGCCCAGCAGCAGACCTGACCTTTGGATGAGAAAGCGAGGGTCCTGCTTGCACCACACTTTTCAAAGAGCACATTAACCCTGATTGTCTTGGCTAACTCTCTGGAATTTCCTTCCTTGCCCCGGAGACAGAGCATTCTGTGGAAATGAAAATTAATACTTACAGGCGGCTTGAATTTGGGTGTGTTTTCAATTACGTATTTAAAAAAAAAAAGGAGAGCGAAAATTCAGTGGCTGCTACAAATAAGCCCATTTTAATTGTAAATCCATTTAGCAGGAGGTGGAATTAATCACCTAAAAGAGAGAAGGGGGAGAGCCCCGAAGTTGCGCACAAAGCATGGAGAGTGCGAATCACACAGTTGGCATGAGATCCCATTTCATTTTTGTTAAGTGCAGGGGTTTTAAATCCCTGAATATCTCACTGTTCTTTCCCTCCTGTTCTCCAGAGGGAGAACAAATGCAAATGGTGTCGTGTTAGAAGGGGCTAAAAGGGCACCCTGTAATAATCCAGTGTGTGAAACCCCATGGATCCATCAAGGAGGGAAGGTGTAACAGCCCTCAGGAAGCCTGCAACAGCCTCTGTGTACACGTAACACCTCCGAAGGAATTCTCTGCAGTTATTCAAGAACAGACCTGGGTCTATTCACCCTGACTTCACCCCATAGCTCACTCGCACATTGCTGGGGAGCACAACGGAGTGCTGCGCTGCACCAAAATAACGCCAGTCAGGCTCTGATGTTTCTCTCATGGGTGCTGGTGCTGGAGTTTGACAGGCGAGGGGGAGGATAGTCTTTCCACAGCATGTACCCTAGAGCACAGGTTAGCAGGAACCAACCTCCAGCAGCAGCCAGTTACATTACACCACTTCCCCACACCAACCTCTACGGCAAGCCCCTTTTTCCACCCCAAGCAGGGATGGGAGAGCCCAGGCAAGACCTTGGCACCCACAATGCTCCACCACAGCGAGCTCCGAGGCTGTATCCATTGTAGCCAAGTCCTGATGGATGTGGCCAATGGCACAGTGGGCCATGCAGGAGCCACGGGCAGGATGAAGATCCCATTTCTGGAGTGTCGGCTGAGGGGTGGATCAGCTCCAACAGGTTTTCCATATGCATTTTCCTTGAAGGCTGAGAATTAATTCAGCTTGGGCAAACTCGCCTTCGTTTGACATTTCTGCTCCACAAACATTCAAGCTTTAGCTGTACAAATACTTAGAGGAAATATATTCCATGTTTCCAGTCAGTGCTCGTCACCTTGCACATCAGTGAGGACTGAATCCTTTTACTGTCGATGAGTTTGTCCAGCTCCTCCTTGGACCTGCTGACACTGTCTCCACAACCTCCTGTGGCAGCATGGTCCCACTGTCTGCTGCCTTGGTGCAAAGAAGTTCTTTAAAATTCAGACAGTCAAGGCTCAAAGGAGAGGGATCATCAGCCCAGTTAGTCACCTCCAGTAAGCAATCTGCACATAATGCTTACTTCCCTAGCTCATTTTTTAACTATTATTGCAAACTGGCTCTGTGTAATGTACTGAGAACAGTGCATTGCACAAGTTTTTGTAGGAACTGAATTTTGAAATTGCTACGTGTAAGAACACATGCCAGCTGTGCCTATGAAAAAAAACAAACGTGGGTCTCATCCAATCAACCACATCTTGCATGTGGAATATGTGCGATCAGGTTGTTTGACCCTTGGAAAACACACACGTCTCTCTGTTACATTATTTATTTTACAGGGAAAAGAATAAATCTGTTTTCAGTGCACAAGTAGAACCAAGAATAATCAATCCATCAGTTTGGCCATCAAGCTGAAAACATTTTGGTTTGATGTGGGTTGAAGCTACATTTTTCTCTAGCTTTCCTTAGACACAAGCAAGATATCAATCCTCAAAATGAGGCACAGAAAGCCTCACACAAAAGCACTCATTTCATTTTCAAAACTGCAAAAAATGTTCTTCTAAACCACTTTCCAGGAAACACTCAGTGAACCTTGAAGCATTTCTCAAAAGTGATGAGATGAGGAGGGGGTTTGTGACACCGAGGGAGAGCTCCTGCTGCCCTGGGCACTGCTGCATGCTCCTTCAGCTCACAACCCTTCAACGACCAGTTCTTCTAACACCCTCCACAGCAGGGAAATGGCATTTTCCCCACTCCACAAGAGAGAGGCCTTAGACCCCAAAGGGCATCCAAGTAAAACAAGGTCTCCAACACAAGATGCCTTGGTCTTTGGTAGTATAGTACCTTCACTGTTGGGCATGTGTCCTCCAGAACCGGAGAGCAGGCAGGAGCCTGCGAGGGAGATGGATAACAAAGAAAGAAAAAATATAGAAAAGGAAACAGTTCCAGTAAAATTATGCAGTTGCTAGAAGGCTTGGTTGGGGGCAGAAGGTGAGGTGTGCTATAGCATTATAGGCTATAGCGTTGCAGAGGGGTAAACACACAGGGTGCATTTAAAGATCAAACTTGGAGCTCTCCCTAGGGCTCCAACAGTTGGATCCTTTCGCTATAAACTCACTTCCTGATAAAATAAAGCAAGCTTTCATCATCCAGCTACAGGAAATAGTCTTGATGCATGGTATATACAGACACATAGTATGTACAGATTATAGAGCTGGTTGATTGATAACTCTCAGATTGATAGACATACAGACTGATGTAAGTGATCTGTAAAGCTCAAAGGTTGAAACCATTTGGCTTAAACAGGAGACCTGGAAAAAACTAAAAACCAAGCTTATGATTTTTGAGGGGTGGACAAAAAATTTCTGAGAGCAGCACCTGGCCACACTTTCTAATGAAGAGTGGTGAGCTGCCTCTCTCCTGTTTCAAGTCTTTTATTACTGTATGAACTGCTTTTTTTTTTTTTTTTCCCAGTGAAGGTAGTGGCCAATTCTGCAGGCTGTTTTCAAGCAGAGGATAACCAACTCCTAAAAATTAAAAGGAATTACAGAGCTTAGGAGCATTTGCAAAATCTTCCTCCAAGTGTCTACATTTGCTATAGGCTATTTATTTCAAATTAACCTCATTACTTCTGTGCAGTTACCACCCCTGTGCTGGCCAATACACCCATGAGCCTGCCAAGCACTAGGATTCTTTGTGAAACTTTCCTCCCCAAGTCCCCTTTATCCCTTCATCCTCTCCACACACCACCAGCTCAAGGCTAGCATGGCCCCAGACAATCTCCTTGTCTCAACCCACTGGCAGTGATGCAATAGTGACTGCATTTGCCCAGTCAAACCACTAAAAAAAAGTTTCTTTCTGATTTGCTGCAGAGTGGCAGACCGTACACAGAAACAGATTTGCAAAAGTGCTCCCGGTCACCATTAGCATCCTCTATTCTGCATCTTCACAGCAGAAATGCAGGGGTTGGAGGGCAGGAAACTGGTTTCATCCAGTTGTCTATCCTCAAGCACTGCAGCTCAAAGAAAGGTTCACAAAGGTGGAGAAAAGTATTTCAGGTTGAATATTATTCCCATAGTTTGGTTTCTTCAGAGCAGCAGGCTGAAGTCTCAAGCTCCATTTATCCCACTGTTGGGCATCTTTGCTCAGCCCCAGAACAGACAGATGGGAAAAGGTTTTAAATGAAATATTAGTTTAGAGATTATCAGGGGCTCTTGTTTACATGCTACTCAGTAGGGATATGTGGGTGCATTTGTTACCAAACCCCACTAATCAGATGTTAAAGCAAAGATGTGCATCGCACAGAGCCCATTGGGGCTTTGCACAATGTTCTGAGCACTGAAAGCCAAATGAGATGCTGGTAACGCCTTCCTCTGTTGTGCAATTGCACTGAAGAAATGCTGGCTCCCTTTTCAATTTTTAAGGAAAGAAGTAGAAAAAAAGGGATAAAAGGGATGACACAGATCACCTGCCGTATCTGGGGGGAAATGCACAGTGAAAGGGAGGCGTGATAACCTCTTTGCTCAAAAAAGAACATCTCAGGTGTGAGAAATTTTTTGGTGCTGTTTTTTAAGCCCTAAGGATGACAAATGTTATTGCATCGAGAAGTACTGCAGATAGGTATTACTAAAACAACGTTCACAATGGACAAAAATTTAAGAGGAGAGCAAAAGAATTGGTACAAAAGAGTCCCTAAGAAAAAAACACCCCATGGCCCCATCACTTGCAACACCGATATCAATACAATACGTGGGAACCAAATCCCGTTGGCACATCAACATTACGCAGCCGGAAACTCGTGAAACTCGTTCCACAGGTCCACAAACCGAAGCTGAAGAGGTGCAGCCAGAGCACTGAACGCAGAGAAACACTGGGGAAAAGTGAGGTTATGGACAGGGCACCAGCAAATTAAGCCAGGAAAAAATTAAATTGAGAGGAAGCAGGAATGGGCAGTTATAAATGACATTAGGCTGGCTTCTGCTGCAAAATTTCTGCCCCATGAGGAGTCTCGGCCTTCAGCAATTGCCTTCCTGCAGGTATCTCTGTGTGACTTCAACAGAGGCTGCCCTGTGTAAAACCTGAGAAGAGGCTCAAAGAGTTCAGCATGATGCTCCATAAGATTAAAAAAAAAAAAAAATAACTTGGGATACACCAGGATCTGACAAACTCCTAAAGACAGAGGAAAGGAAGTTTTTTCCATCTACACATTGGCAGGAAGAAAAGAATTCCCAGGAATTGCTTCTGCTCCTTCACCAGTGGCCCCATTTCCCTCACGTCCCAGCCCCTGCTCTCCTCCCTCCAGAACCCAGCATCACCACACACAGTCACACAACTGCGGAGAGCAAGTGCCGATGGCAAAAATCTAGTATTCAAACCCAATGGCAATAGATGTCTTGTTTGCAAATTAGCACCATTTCCCAAGACAGCAGGAAAAATGAGCAGTTTTGGGACTCACGTTAAATTAGAAGAGATTTCATTCCCTTCTTTGTTAATTCACCAACCTAAATCTTACCATGCTTGTTTGGGGAAGGAGGGAAGACAAAGGGGATGAACACTCTTCACTTCATCATTGATGCAAGATCATCCTTGATGCTTTATAGACAAGGTCCACTGGGCTTTTTCAATTTGCCTGGCTAATAACAGAAAGGAAAAAAAAAACATCACTTCAGCTTCTCAGCCTTGCATCATACAGATTTATGCCATGGTATGTGGATCCTTAGGATAACCTAGCGCCTATAGCACACTTGGTCAAATTTGGAGGAGTTTTTCCGTACCCAGCAGAACAGCTTTACAGCAGGGCTGTTGTTCCAAGCCCCCCATGCGGCCTGTGCAACCATGATGATCTCAGGGGGTTTCTGTGTCTGTGGCAGTGGCACAAACATCCCCTAACAGCAGGTGGATCAAAAACCAAAGTCTTCCCAGAGCTCCAACACTTCAAAAGCTGCTGCTGATGCTCCAACTGGCCAGATTCTGCCAAGGGGCTAGTTTTGCCCTGGAAAGCACCTGATCTTTCAGTTTAAGTGTCTTTTCATCATCTCTGTGGCCCACGACCTTCAGCTCTATAAACAGTACCAGCCTCAAAGCAAAAACCCTGCCAGCCAGCCTGTCACAGCACATGCAAATATTTTTTTTCTTGAGAAGAAAAGCCATAGACTAGAGAAGTGCTCAAAGGGCATGTGTGGAAAAGTCAGTGGTAGATAAGGGCTGTGTTTGCTCAAACATACAGAAATTCATGGTTAACTAAGCACAAAAAAAAAATATTAATCATGCTTACATGGGCACATCTATAAATAATCCCAATGGATGGAGTACACTGCTGGCAATTTCCTTGTGGAAGTGAGAGCTGCGCTATCTACCATGCAACATTAATGTCCTCAGATTTTAAGGGGATATCAGAGTCTCCAAGGATTGCTCCTATGGCATTTTAATAGCTCATAGCAGCAAGGCAGCTGCATCTCCATGTACCTGTGTCCTCTTCCCTCCCAGATGAGCAACACTAATGTTAAAGCTGACTTCTCTGCAACCTGACAGATTTACTGTGCGAATGAGACGCTTTTTGCACAGAGCTATGCAAGTAATGGGAGAGCTCCAGAAGCCCTAACAGGACCTCTGTGTCCCCTCCTGTCACTGCAGGCAGAGCCCAAACGCATTATCCACGTCACCCAGGGAACACTGCACATTAGCAATACAAACTCGTAGTAAAGCCCTGCTGTGTCCTTGGACATATGAAAGCCAATGCATTTTCCACAGCTATCAGGGGGTTACACTGCTCATATAGAAAATATCGTCATAAAAGCAGTGATCCCAAACGCACACTGTGAGTATGGTCTCACTGGAAGATCTCAGCCCATTCCTTTCATTAGAGGGGGGGGAAGATAATATTTGACCTGCAGTGGGAAGGGAAATATAGCATGAATGCACTCATTCAGCTGGTGCCCTGAAAATTAACAGAGGCTCCGGCTTAACCTTAGTACACCAAGAGAGGAAACCTTTCGAAAGGCTGAGCCAAAGGAGGTAACAGGATGGGTCTGGGATGGAGCAAGCAAATCTTTCCCCAATAACAGCTTAACAGTACCACCTGGTGGAGAAAGCCAAATTTGCTCTGGCGCTTTAGAGTTGGGCTGCAGAGGGATGCAAAAAAACCCACATCTCTAGAAGATAAAGATGTAACAGGGCTATTCAGGCTTATTTTTTTTTCCATAGAAGCTGAATTTTCTATCCCTTTTCAGTAGGAATTCAGTGAGGATGAGAATGAGGTGTTTAGTTCAAATGTCCCACTACAAACGCAGCAACATGGCCAAAGAGGTCACTGGGGTGGGGCATCCACCAGCATCCTCCTGAGCTGCGTTCCAAAAATAAAATAAGCAGCAGCAAAGACTCATCAGGAGGCAACCAGGCAGTTAACATCAGCCTGCACGGTACAAACAAGTGTCTCCCAGTGATAACCATCTCCAATTAAATATATTTCATAGCTATACGTTTTAAAAAAAAAAAAATCAAGCGCCCTGAAATTTGTATTAGCAAAGGAATTATTTGAAGAAACCCTGAATGAGAAAGGAAATATTTAGCTTTCCAGTACTGTAGCTTCATAAATTCCTAAATCTGTGCACATCTCTGTATCTAACCATTCCGAAGTGTTTAATTGGTGATCCTTCCAGAATCTGCAGACAAGACATTCATTTTTGACAATGTGAGGGTTTCATTACACTTAAGCAGCCTCATTATGCAGTTCCATCCTGATATTGAATCAATTAAGCATGGCAGCAATAAGGCAAAGTGGAACTAAAGCTAATGTTCTAGCAGGAGTTAAATCACCAGGATTATGCAGAGTGAAATGCTGCTTAAGGAGACCCAGGTAAAGTTTATTTACGCTCGCAAGCATCGCCACACAACCTGGAGATCTCGACCTCCTGACGCACCCCTCTGAGAAGCGGCAAATTAAATCCCTAAATCATGGGAGGTGTTTGCACTCTCATAGCTAATTTAAAGCTCTGAGTAACTTTGTATATATATATATAAAACATAGATATGTTATATAAATATATTTTATTTATGTGAAACAGAAAATTCTATCAAAATTAAAGCTCTGAAGGAAAGTCTCATTCAAAACCAACAATATCTTAACAGAGACAGGGTAAATAACTACCAGTATTTATAAAAATTGTGCAGTGAAATATTATGAGCAAGAGTCTTGGCTACTGTAAACCAGGCACTGTTGACTTCTACTCAACTACAACAACTCGCAGACGCCTCCACAATTTGCCATGGCCACTAATTAGTTTATTAAAGACTCCCTGCTAGTTGCGAACTCCTGAGATGATGGAAGCTGGAGTGTTGGGGCCTTTTAACATGTAATTAATTTTTCCATTTGTTATTTTCTCCCCCCCTCTGCAGTTGGCTCGGTTCAGACTGCTCCGTCTTTGGATCAAGCTGAGCTCAGTTCAAGCTGCAGCTATGTTGTGCTCAGCCCAAGGATTCCTCACCACATGTTAATTGTGTTTATTTATTAAGAGAAGTGATTGTGAACAGGACTGCTCTGAACTTCAGCCCAAGTAAGTTTTCAATTGCTCAGGCTGTTCAGGTCTTCAGGAAAACCAAGGTTGGGGCATTTTAAGCAGAAAACTTCTTCCATTTGGAAATGCCATAGGGAGGTACATTTGGGGCACGGTTCACCTGCTGTCTAACTTTGCAAAGGGCAAATCACATTTTACCTATCAGTCCTCAGCCCAGGGATCCCATCCCTTACAGAGGAAAAGGAAAAAAGATATAAAGCAATGAAAACTAGATCCTCAAGCCCTTGCTGTGATGTCTTGCTGAAGTGACAATACCCTGGTTTCCCACCACCGCTGGCCCAAGACAGGCCTATCTGCAGAAAGCCATGTATTTTGTGAAAACTGCAAGTCACAAGCTTAGTGCTCCCCCTCGAAAGACAATTTCATCAAAATATTTCCTTAGATTAAGTTGTTTTAATAACATTCCTCCAGACACCATTTAAATACCATTTGCCTGGAAACAGACCAGCTTCCAGCAGGAAAGCAGGCAGTCCTGATCCAGCATCTCTCCAACCAGCCTGTGAAGACTTGAACAAAATTAATCCCTGGGTGACTTCCCAAAACTTGCACAATTCCACAGAAAAGCTGTTTCAATGCCTAGGCCAAAAAAAAATTTATCAAACTGGGGAGCAGAAAACTACACCACTGCTTCACCTTCACAGCTCAGCAGGAGCTCGGCCATCGAGCGAGGAGGGACTCAAGGTATGGGGATGGGGTTGGGGGTTAAACTGGAGGACGGCAGCTCTGAAGCATCCTGCCAGGGTGGGCTGCAAGGAGCCAAGGAGTTGGGTAAGAGAACAGCCTGGCTTCTCTCACGGCGTCACAGAGGCGATACAGCCCTGCAGAGTGTTTCCATTGTAATGCATTAGCATTTTCTGATGGGAATAAAAAAAAAAAAATGCTCTGCCTGGAAGCAGTTTTGTGTGAGCGGTGCCAGCACCCACTAGAGTCAGAGAAGGCCCTCATTTTCTCAGGTGTCCAAAACTAAATTTCAGAGCCTGGGCTTAGGTTTCCCCTTTCTCAACCATCTTGGCTGCTCTTCAGCTTTCCATCAGATGGGTCAGCAACAAATCTTGAGGCCCCCACGTCACCATCTGTTGAGTCAGGGTTGCTCCAAGTCAGGCATCCTCAGTCTGCTTCTTTCCTGGATTTTGGCAGATGCAAGGCTTGGAGAACCTCCCCCTTCAGATCCTGACACCAGGAGGCTTGTTTTTTTTCTTCCCTGTCCTTTTTGTTGTTGTTCAGGCCCCAGGAAAATAAGTCTTTTCATTTCTCATCCCCACTCTTGCTCAGCCTGCAGCATCTGAAAGGACATTGGAAAAGCAGAGGCTGGCCACTCCTGTCTGTACAAGGAAAACTGGAAGAAATTTTATATTTGGCCCTGCCAGCACTGTTTCTTCTGGACTTTTAGTGGTGTAAAGCATCCTGGCAATGCCCTCTCCTAGAGGACAACCTACATGGAGGGGTGGAAACAGCCTGCGGGGAGCCAGGGCGCAGGGCCCAGTGTGAGCCGGGCAGAGAGCAGAGGAACCATTCCAGCTGGCAGCTCTTCCCTGGTGCTTCTTCCACTCAGCTCTGTGGGCTTCCAAAAGCCTTTGAGAAAGTGCAGGCCCATCCACAAGCCTCCCTGCGCTCCCCCAGCCCCAGCAGTGAGCTGCACGGCTCCTGTCCCACTGCTCAAGCTAGAAGTTCATAGGCCTCCCCAGCCGCTTGTCTTCTGGGGAAGATCATAAAGAAAACAATCGCTCTTTGGATGTAGCATTACATGCCACTCTCGAAGTAGCAGGGGAGCTCCAGTTTCTTTCTCTTTCTCACGTGCACATCTTCAACTTCTTCTTCCACCGCCTTCCCAGCCCCATCCCTCACTCTCCAGCCAGCTTTTGCCTCCTGCGCCATGGGCTCCAGGAAAGAATTTGCCATCCATCACAAGCTGACTTCTGCTGCCAGGGGCTCAGAAGGACAGGGGACATTGCATGGTTAGTGAGAGAGGATCCACAGGTTTGTGCCTGTGCCAAACCCTATGTAGATATGGCACAACCTGCTTCCAGCACCCAGGGGTCACATTTCCAGTTCATGCCCATGGTCTTTCCCTCCATCTAGCATCCCATAACTAAACCTGGCTGGTCCCTGCTTGGAGGAGCCCCTCCCAGCTACCAGAGGCCAAACACATGCTACTAAATAGTCTAATTACTGCAGAGTTTTGCTGAAGACTCAGCCCTATCCAGTGCCAACAGATCTGGAGGATCTGGTTTGGAGGCTTCCTTGCGTCTTAGGGAGTTCCTGGGTGTTTACACAGCTAAGGGAAGAACAGGAGACAAGTCACCACACACAAGAAGGATTCTGACCTGCACTGCTGGGTTTCAGAATGGGACTCACCAGGGTTTGGACTTCCAAAAACCAAAATGACTTACTAGTCAGCAGCAGGAACCATTTTCACTCCAGGCAGATAAGCCGAGTCTTCTCTCTCTTCAAGACCCTGACCTATCAGTCATATATAGCTGCAGACAACCCTAAAATTTCTTCTCTGGCTCACCACAAGGCAAAACTTAGCTCAACCCCAAAGCCTTCCACCATTTGCCTTAGTTCCCCACACTCCCACCTTCCCTGAGCAAACAAGTCACACCTGGCTCAGGTGAAGCTGAACTAAACTTTTTTACAAGGTTGTATCAGTCTGTGAGGACCATCCAACAGTGACAGCCAAAAGAAGGCTTGCTTTCAGAAATCACAATCCCAACAAATGCTATATCTGCTCCACCTTGGTGTCCTCAATGATGAAAATGTGGGAATAGGAATAAAGCACAGTGATGAGAATGGCAACGCCTTTTTTTTCAGGTCATGGTCATTCTCAAAGCCCCTCTTTCATCGTCATATATCAAAGATTCTGAGGGCTGAAATTGGAAACCTCTGTAATAAAATGCATTAACCACTTATGATTATGGTAAAGGACAACTAGTGGCTGAGGGGCAGTAGGAGAATTATTGGCAGAATGGAAAACCTTCGTAGACCCTTTCTATGGAGAATACACTTGAGCGTTGGAACAGGCTGCCCAGGGAAGTAGTGGAGTGACTCCCTGGAGGTGCTCAAAAAATGTGCAGATGTGGCATTTCAGGACACAGTTTAGTAGGCGTGATGGTGTCGAGTTCACAGGTGGACTTGATCTTAGAGATCTTTTCTAACCGCTATGATTCTATGATCCTATGATCTTGCCTTCCTGACTTACTGTTATACTTTTACCATTTGGAGCCAAAGGGAATTATTCTGTTAGTAGCAAAGAGGGTCCTGAAGGCAGAAAACCTGTTGCCTGGCACCAATTAACTACTGAAGGCTCTCAGACCCTGGGAGAGGTTACTGCAGAGTGCCAGTGGTGGGGATCGGACAGACAGAGCAGGGCATGAGGGAGGGATGGAAGAGGAGTGAGAAATGAAGGAGTAGGGCGTGGGGAATCTGCAGGAAGGACTGGCTATCTTGGGAGAAATGAAGGGAGAGATAATGATGCCTTAGGCTGTGATGGATGTAGAAGAATGTTACATTGGCAGCATGGGTGTGCCTCAAAGCTCTGCTGCTCCACTCTGCCCTCAGGAATCCATCCCAAATGGCTTTGTGAAAAAGAAAAAATGACCCCTTGTTGCTGTGAGATGTGTTATGTGCAGAGGTCCCAAGGGAGATAAATGTCTAAAAAAGATCCAAATTGACATGTGAAAAAATCAAAGCAGGAATCCTGGAACCAGTAGTAGAGAGTGGGGAGCCAGGACCCCAGAGGAGGGTGATGCACAACTGACTGAGCCAATCAATGTCTGGGAACATGTCTTCACCAGTCAGGGCCACCAGCAAGAGTAAAGGCAGAGCTGGCCAAAGTGTTATATGGCAGGAGAACTGGGATGGCCCCTCCCGATGTGCAGCCCAGTCCTGGATTAGCTGAATATCCAGTGGAAGAAAGTCTGTGCCCCTAGCATGCATTGGCTTACGCACAAAGGAGAGATAGATCTTCAAATTACTTGAGATTAGGCAGTTCTGTAAGGTTCAAATTCCACTTCCGGAGCTGTATATGAGAGGCTGATCTGCACACGCCCTCTCGCTTCATACAGAGAAATTTGGGAACATTAATGCCAAAAAACTGAATCCACCAACTGTAGTTTTCCCTTCCTACCAGCAATTCTCTAACCTGGTGCTCATGCCCAGAACAGCTCCCTGGCATCAAAGCCCACCGGCATGCAACCACCCACGTTCATACTGCTGTCCTCCAAAGCAGGGCGGCCCTATCCAAGCTGACATGGGGATCAGTCCCAAGCCCTCGCCAGCTCCCAAGCCATCTGCATTTGCTAGTCAGGGACTGGTGATTTAACAACACAATTGAGTTGCGCCTGAGGACATTCCTTGGCTCTGCTCAACTTGCTGGTGTAGCTGCAGTTCCTCAGACCACTCCCTTCCTGCCTTTCATAGCCAATGCCTCTTTGATGTATTTCTGGTGTATGTTAGGTTATAAAACTGCTGCAACAGAGAGATCCTCACATGATCACTGCTCAAGGAGAACTTCCCATACCCACCTCTTGCCTCATTATATAAATAAAGTGTTTACTTTCATCTCTTCTGCAAAAGAGCACACGGCAACTCACCCAGAAATGGCCAGATTGGGTTTGGATTACCTCTAGCTGCCATACCAGGGTAAGATGGATCTGCCCCATGCACTTATACTGCCCTGGCACCACCGGTAGCTGGTTGTCTGCACAACCACCTGTGCCCCAAGAATTATGTCAGGTGTGAAGGAAAAATACCTTTTCTGGAAGAGAAGGGGCTGGATGTGGCTCGGAGTGACTGCACAAGATACTGCTGACACAACTGAAGCACTGTAGAAAAAAGAAGCCAGGGTAGGAGGCAAGGGGACAGCAAGCCAACATTGCTAACCAAAAGACAGTGTTGGATGCAATCACAAACCCCATCAGTGACTGCTGTGGTACTTGCAAATTCACTCTTTTAAGCTAACACGACAATGTCTGCATGAGCTGCAGCCACGTAGCAAACTGCCATGCAGATACAGTCTGCATGGAGAACCTTGTGATGAAAAAAAAAAAAAGCAAAAAAAAGCATTCTCAAGAAGATGGTTAAATTTGACCTAAAAACAGTGTGGGAATAAACGTCAGAAGTACCGAATATAGGTGTCAGTGCAAATTTTCTTCCTAAACAAGCAATCTTTTGCTATTTAAAAAACTCTCTTGTTCTCAAGAACATTCCATCCCTGAATTCTCCACACAAAGCTTGGATCGGATGTCTACTATTCATATATTTTTCCCTCTTGGTTTCAATATTAGCTGAGGAGCATTATCGGCAGGAGTTAGAGCCGGAAATAGGAAATGAGATGGAAATTGTTAACAAGAAGGGAAAATAGTTCAAGGAGACTGGTCCTTCTAAGAACTGCTACCTTTTACAGCCTTTTACTTGACAATCAAACCACAATGGATTTAACCAAAAGAAAAATCAAGATATTTGTTGATTTTGATCATGTTGGTCAGGTATCTTGTTATTTGCTATGTTTTATTGTGCTTTACAAAGACAGAACATGCATGCATGTCCAAGAAGCTGACAGTCGAAGTATGAAAAAAATGGCAAGTGGATACACAGGACACAGTACGAAATGGAAGAAGGAGGTAATAGGGGCCAGAAAGATAAGTGATGATCTTAGCAATATCTCTGGAAAGATTTGCCACTGTCTGTTCTTAATAAACACAATTTTGGTATGTGCCCTGTGTCAGAGGGGACACTGCATAGACAGCAGTCACAAGGTTAAAAGGCCAATGGGACAGAGGCCCATTGGCCCACGTGAAAGATGGATACTCCGACCCGAGCTCTATCAGATGCAGTCCTGATGCAGCTTTAGTTCCAGCATTAGCGAGACCAAGAATGGCAGATTGTTCACACTGCGAGGTGGAAATGAAAAAGGACACGCCCAAAACCATCCTCATGGGATGTGTTATCATTTAAGGTGTTCTTATCTACATGAATAACCAACAGGGTGAGACAGGTGAAGAAGTACCACTGTTCTCCATAGTTACATCTTGCCCTCTTTGTATTCTGTGCATGGTATTAATAATCAAGAAGCAGAAAACATGGAGGAAGAAAACCCAATCGCAGTTAAATTGGAGTTACTGTTGGTGCACTTTAAACAGATGAAGTTGGTACCACAAGTCAGGAGGTCACTAAACAACAAATCAATGCAGCAGGACATTTTCAGTGTTTCTTTCCAGTGCTTTTCCCATTTGTGCTGTACTGGAGTTAATATCTTCTCTTGTTCCAAACAATTTCTCCTTCCTGAAGACCAACCCTATGTAGTCTCTGTACGCATATTAAAAACCTGGCTGTACGCTAGAATATACCAACATCCCACTGGCTGTGAAACAGGTTCCTGAGGGACACTGCAGATGTTTATTGCTGGTAGCTATTTACAACTAAAGTAGACAAAGCCACTACTTATGCTCATATGCTGGGGATATGGATAGGGATAGGATGCATCAGCCCATGCTTAAATTCTCTCTGGTTCCCCAAGGAGTGCGTTGAACATATTATCTGTACATACACAGCCTATACTGGTGCCCTTTCAACGTGTGTCGCTGGAATGATGACGTTTTTTGCTGGCACTACCATTTCAGATTCAATTAATTCCCTCAGAGGAATCCCTAAGCAATGTGGTTTGGCACCACCAGGAGAGGTGGGGATGCTCCTCACTATGTTTCTCAAGGATAAAGGCCCATCTGGCAAATTGTACAGTAAAAGAATAACATAAATGTACAGACTAGGAGCTTAAGATGAGTACTGATTCACTAAATGTGTAACAACCGCAAGTTTTAACTGGATTTGATTAAAATGGTGAGTGTAATCCCAAGAACAGAATATTTAGTTATCTTAAGCTCTGACAGGCCAAAGTCCTATGGCCTTGGTTCAAAGAGAACGAAGCTAATTTTATCTTTCTTGAATTTAGTATGAGTAGTTTTGGGATCCCTGCAATTTGCTTCAATTTGCAGGCTAAGCTGAAATTCAGCAAAAATAGTGTGCCTGACTTGAGAATAAAAACATTCTCAGTGATGTAGAGACTAGTATGTTTCCACCTCAAAACAAAATAAAGCTCTGAGCTGCCCAGAGAAAGGCAACATTTGCACCCAGAATTAAACCCTATTCTTTCCTCAACATTTTATTTTGACTTGTTACTCTTTATTCCGCCTTCTGCATTGCTTCTGAGCTACTCACAAACGGGATTTCTCCACTCTTTGATGTTGACTAAATTACACAACAAGTCTTCAAAGGGTTTCCCCTTAAACAATCTCACGTTAGACGTCCGCTCTGCAAATCCTGGGATATGGCTGTGGACCGCAGTATGCGTGTTTTGGTACATGACATCCATATTTTGGCTCCCACCTTTGGGCACATCTCCTCATATCCTGATGTATTTTAGACCACAGCAAAGCAATTCAAACCAAGAGAGAGAGTTTCTGAACAAGGATGACCCTCACCTTGCCCAGAAAGGTGCAGCTTGAAGATTTTGGTCTTCAGTAGCAACAGACAATAGGACAGCACCCGAGTGTGGGTGTAGACCCTGACATTCACTTCCAGAGGGACTGAATGTGTTTGTACCAGTTTTTCTGCTCTGGATGTCACTGTTGCATGGATGAGATTTCAGATATCTTCCAAGGGACTACTTGCATTCCTAAGGTTTATAAATGGTATGCACTGTGGGAAATGAAACAAATACAAGCAAGGGATGGAGAGGCCTTTCTCTTGCACTCACAGAAACAAAACCAGACATGGACATTCCAGCTGGCATGATGAACCATCCACAAGCATTTATGTCCAAAAGGCTCTTTCCAGCCTCATTGATCTTGGTCTTTTTGAGCCATTTTCTTCACTATGAGAGTGGTGAGGCACTGAAGCAGGTTGCGTAGTTGCAACTAGATAATCTTTTAGGTCCCTTCCAACCCAAACCATTCTATGATTCTGTGATACAGTGACCAGAGAGTGTTCCAGCCCCAGCTTTCCATGAGTGGGTAGGGCACTGGCTCGAACTGGATCCAGACTCCATAAAATAGTCTAATTAAAAGGAATACTGGACTCTGAAATGAGCAGAGTTAGCTCCTCAGGAGGACAGAGGATGCACATCTATTTTATTAACCTGCCCAAAGAGTTAGTAGCTGAAGTCCTGCACAGGGTGCTGCGAGTAACCTCAGATGGTCTGGGCTTCACAGGCTGAAGAATTCCTGTGGGCTGCTCTGTGCAGCTTTTTCCTGGGGTCTCTAACAGCATCTTTATTTCTATCCTTTCTTCCTCTACTCACATGTCTTCTGTCACAGGTGACACAGGCATCTCCCAAGAAGAGACAAAGTTAAAAACCCCTGGTCCTGTCAAATTCTACCGTTTGTCAGCTCTCTGTCTGGGATGGTCAGAGTGTACCTAGAAGCTTTTATTAATTTAGCTTTCCCACACTATTGTTGCTGCCCTGCTTCTCCTATCTAATTAGAAACTCATTTCCTGAGGGATACACATCTCCCAGAGGGGAAACAATAAGAAACATTTGCTAATCACTAGCCTGTGCTATAAGTTTATTTTAAGGCTATAATTGCTGAGAGTTCCAAGAGATTTGGGGGATATTTATTGTTAGAGCAGAGCGAGTCAAAGAACTGGCACTAGGACAGAAAGCCTTTCATGTCTGGGTCACCGATTCGAACCCCACAGAGGTCAACAGTGGCTCTAGGTTGTCTTCATCCAATGAGTCCTCGGGGTGAATGTGACTTTAGTTTGGTGGCCTTCATTTATTGCCTAGCAGGCAGATGCCAGGCTCCCAGATCTGATGCCTCTGGGTGACCCTGACAACAATCTCAACAGGGCAGGTCACCACACAGGCCAGCAAGAAAGGTGTTGTGAATATTATTTGCTTTCATAAAACCAGTTGGATGCATGCTGTCCTGGAAGAAGGGTCTTAAAGCCAAGACTAACCACTGGAATAGCGACATATCTAAGTCCCACCTCTCTTCTCCTCCATACCTCCTCCTCCCATTTTTCTGCTCTGACTCAACAAAATGAAAGGTCTTCTAATGTTTCCATGCAGATTTTTGCTTGATCAGCTGTGAATCCCCAATATGAGCAGCCTTCACGTAGCCAAAGGAAAACAAATGCTGTTATTGAATATAAAATCTCCATTGGCTTGGCCAGTTGCAGGGGGATCTGCCCTGAGCATGGATCTTGTGATAGATCAAGGGGTGTGGATCTGAGATCTGGTCCAGGCTCATATTGAAATCCCCCATTAGCCAGCCAGCCTGTCAGTTATTCAGGGTCACAGACCCCATGAGCTGCTGACTGTAGAGATATCTCTCTCTTTGAAGGCTATAGATACCATATATTGTTCTCACGCTCAGCTCCCATGCTCCCAGGCTTTCGACACTTTCCATTGCAGATTTGCACCTGGGACCTTGTCTCTTGCAATAGTCACTTCTGTGTCATCAGAGATGTTTTCATGCAAACACAGCATGAGAAAGCAGTGGTGCCTGGCCGGCCAACGTCATATCTGAGCCTGCAGCAGGGCTGGCCCAACTCCAGCCCGTATGTCAGGGAGGGCTGGAGCCTAGGAGCCTGTTTCTAGGTTTAAGTACAAGAGCTTGACTGGCACGTATCTCTACCAAATTCAGTGGCACAACTGCATGTGGAGTTCACACACAATCAAGACCAGGATCTGGCTCCGCAGTTGCAAACACTGTTAGCGTAAAATTTGGCTCAGGGGCGAGTGGTTACGCGGGCTTTGCCATCTGGCAGGCTGAGCATACGCACCTGCCTTTTTGGGAGCACATTTCCCATTTATGAACTGAAGGCTTCTTCTCAGACCCAGTGACAGCTCTTGGTTTGGCTGGGCTCAACTCGGTTTCTTGGGAATGTCTGAGGGCAGACCTGAGCTTTGAAGCATTTAAACCTAAAAGATCCAAGTTTCATGAACCAGAAAAACATGAGGTGCGCTTGGTCTCGACACCTTGTGCACAACTTGTGTATTTTCCCAGATAAACCCTGCCTAAGCCTTCCAAGGGCTCAGCATGAGATCGGTAAATGTGGACAATTTGACGATTTTATTTTTGATGAGCAGACCTAAATTACATAGCTTTACTCACTCTGTTGCTTAATTGGCTGAGACATTTGAAATTAGACCTAATTACTTTTCTTACTCCATTAATACCCAGTGACAGTTGATTTCTGTTTTGTGAGAAGCACTGGAGCTTTTGCTGAATTATTCATCTACAATCTCATTTTGAAGGATCCCAGGAAGTAATATCAACAACAGCAGTCTATGCTGAAATGCCTTATGTGCACGCAATCTGCTTTTCACCCAGGTCAATTGGCTGTAGCTAAGCCTCCTTGGATTACACGCTGCTTTACTTCGCAGAGAGCTTGTTCTTGTTGGGTTGCTGTGGACGGGCGCACGCTGCTTTTGCCCCTGGCAAGTGCTTGACTGCTACCCCACACTGCTTGGTTTGGCATCGGTTTTTGCACTTGGGTGTTCATCTTTGCCCCAGGTTGTTCTGGCAGGATCTCTCCTCCCATTTAAATTCTTGTGGGTAAGAAGAACTTCACCATGTTGAGGTCAACCAGAAATGAGGACATGTAAGCTTTCCAGTCACCCTCTCCCTCTATACTTGCATATGCATCCCTTCAGAGCACTGCCTTTGCTTGCCCCGCTTCTTTGCTATAGAGATGAGTACTTGTAGAAAGAAATTTGCAAAGCTTCTTAACATCTCAAAAGAAACCACAGAGTACAAGGAAAAATGGGGGAACAGCATAGAATCATAGAATCATAGAATGGTTTGGGTCAGAAGGGACCTTCAAAGGTCATCTAGTCCAACCCCCCTGCAAGAAGCAGGGGCATCTCCAACCAGATCAGGTTGCTCACAGCCCCGTCCAACCTGGCCTTGAATGTTTCCAGGGATGGGGCATCCACCACCTCTCTGGGCAACCTGTGCCAGTGTTCCACCACCCTCGGCGTAAAAAATTTATTCCTTTGTCCAGTCTGAATCTACCTCCTTCTATTTTAAAACCATTACCCCTTGTCCTATCACAAGAGGCCCTGCTAAAGAGTTTCTCCCAATCTTTCCTGTAGCCCCCTTTAGGTACTGGAAGACTGCTATAAGGTCTCCCCGGAGCCTCCCCTTCTCCAGGCTGAACAGCCCCAACTCTCAGCCTGTCCTCATACGAGAGGTGCTCCAACCCTCTGACCATCTTCATGGCCCTCCTCTGGACTCGATCCAACAGGTCCATGTCCTTCTGATATTGGGAGCTCCAGAACTGGACACAGTACTGCAGGTGGGGTCTCACCAGAGCAGAGTAGAGGGGCAGAATCACCTCCCTCAACCTGCTGGCCATGCTTCTTTTGATGTTGCCCAGGATGTGGTTGGCCTTCTGGGCTGCAAGTGCACATTGCCAGCTCATGTTGAGCTTCTCATCAACCAGCACCCCCAGGTCACTCTCTTCAGAGCTGCTCTCAATCTATTCTCTACTCAGCCTTTATTTTTACTTGGGATTGCCCCAACCCACGTACAAGACCTTGCACTTGGCCTTGTTGATCTCCGTGAGGTTTGCACAGGCCCATCTCTCCAGCCTGTCAAGGTCCCTCTGGCTGGCATCCAGTCCCTCCAGCGTGTTGACTGCACCACACAGCTTGGTGTCATCGACAAACTTGCTGAGGGTGCGCTCAATCCTGCTGTCCATGTCACTGACAAAGATGTTAAACAGCATTCACAAGCTGAAGAAATACAATCTTTCCATCATACTTTGCCTTAAGATGAGGGTTGGGAACAGAAACAGCTGTGCACTGACTATCCTGAGCATCTTCCACATCTTGGCTGACACTAACAGGAGAGCCACCACCTGCAAAGAGGGTGACCTTGGTTTCTGGGTGAAACTGGGAGGACAAAAGATGGGAAAACCACAACTATTCCAAGAAATGGCCTTCAGGGCAGCATTTCCTGGAGCCAGTCCAGGGAATCAAAAAGCTGCAGGTAATTTTGCAAATGTACAATTAAGACAATTTAGAGACAAAACATAGCAGTGAAAATCTTGCTGCTAAGCAGACTCTTTTCTGCTGTTCTAGTCTCCTGGAAAATACAGAGAATACTCTTTGGTGAGACCAAGATTTTTGGTCGAAGTAGTTTGAGGATCTCGCCAGCATTCACCTCCAGTGGAAATGAAAAATAAGAAACATTCTGCACATGGCTTCAATGATGTGATTATACCACGTGGCTAAAATGTCTGTGTTCCATGGTCAGATCTGCAATAACCTTATTTATATGTTGGAGTTTGGGCTTTTGGGTTTTTTTAGGATTCAGTGCATTTTCTCTCATTTTTTTCAACTCTAATACATGAATTTTGTGCAATTCATGTGAAAAAAAAATAACAAAGTGCTGTCAAACACTTCTAAAATTTTACATCCTTCCAGGGTATTGGCATCTAGTATATCAGAAATCTGTCTTTTTTGTTTCAGGACATTTCAAAGCAGAGGCACAATGCACTCTTGACCTTCCTGTCCTCATGTGGGGCATTTTTTCACCTGTCCACAAGATGTCTGCTCCAAGCCATACTCCAGCATCTCCCTTGGCATTACATAGCCTTCTCCATGAAGCTGTTATCTCAAAAGGAAACAGATGGGAAACAGCCATAATTAGCAGAGGGCACTGCTTCTTATCTCTCTGTCTTCCAGAAACACATGGAACTGGCATCCTCTCCTAAACTTTCTATGTAAGGATGCATGGAAAACAATGAAAAATTAATTGTCCTCCAGAATGCTTAGAAAAATCACAACACTGTCCATGTCCTAAAGTGATCTTAAAAGAGTAGCCGTTCCCTGGCTTATTTTGGCAAGAAAGTGTGTGATCTGCAACTGTGGCCCTTTTCAGACTGTTATTACATCAATTTTGAGACATTTTTACATCACAGAGATACATCGTTCCTGCTGAAATGGACCAGGCTGGCCTTGAAAATCTATAAAAGATTTCCTGCCCTTCATTTCGGCCTAGTTACTGCACTGCTAGCATCCCAGCCAGTGAGCACTGGGACACAGGACTGGGAGGGCCTCCTGTGTTGCTGGCACTTGCAATTCTAAGCAAACACATCATAAACAATCTTCTATAAATCAACTACACTTCATCTTCTATTGACACCTGTTTTCTTCCCTCCTGCTTAAGAGGGAGATCGTCACCCCAATTGCTAACAACCTTCCCCGATTCCTAGCCTAGATTTATTCATAGCCACTTCATGCCCATTTGTTCTTGTGCCAACACTGTCCTTAAGCTGAAATAACTCTTTTCCCTCTCTAGTATATTTATAGACAGCCGTCACATCCTCCCTTGAGCTTTTGTTTTGCTAAATAAACAAGCCAAATCCAGCAGTCCCATCTCATGTGACAGGTTCTCCACAGTCCTTGGTCCAGCCTCAGGCCACCTTCCCAGCTCCAGGAGGTCTGGCTTACTCCAGATGTCCCACCTATATGTCCAGGTCATTGCAGGTCCTACACATACTGCCTGGGTGAGGGAAAAACAGAGAGAAATCATGCAGCAGCCAGGTTTTGACCCAGATACATGTGCCAGAAGCTTCTGAGTGCTACCATTACACACAACTGATGCAGCACCTATGATGGGGCAGACCCATCACGCTGTGTGGGTAGCCCAGCCTAGAGCCAGCGTGTGAAATAATAAGCCCAAAGGATGCTGTGTGATGAATACCAGCTGAGCACTTAGTACCACAGTGATTTCTTCACCAGTTAGGAGGCTTTCTTCATCCATGTCCTGGGTTTTGTTACTGTCATGAGCCCATTTTTAAAAAACAGATTTTGTACAATGACTAAAATAAAATACAGAACAGCAGCACAGTAAGTTGTGTTAAATAAGGGGCAGCTCACAAAAGAAAAAATAGTTTGTGGGTCTTGAGGAAAGGCAGACACATCTGGACACAACCAGTGATGGGGTAGAGAGCTGGGAAGAGGATGGAAGAGAGGAAGCAGTGCCATTGTGTGATGTGAGTACAGATTGTCCCATGGCACTACATCATTTGAACTTCTCCCCTCTCCTGGCAAGACTCTCCCTGCACGGACCCATACAAGTTGCATAAGGAGCCTTAATAAACTGTGACTCCTAATTAAGCTCCTGATTAGGCACCTAATCTAATAGCTTGCTTTTAGAACTTTGATTTTCTTTGGACATGCATTTTTCCATACACTTGACCATTTCAAAGGTTGTATTTCAAGTAAGCCTGTTCCTGATCCTTGTTTTTAGCAGCATTTCACCATTCAGATGTACATCACTGACGACAAGCTGCCTGCCCAGAAACAGGCAGGTTATGATGATCACTTTGTCATCACAAAGAAAATCAGCCTTTGTGTCAGCTCTCAGAGGCAAGGGGCAGAAAGATGATGCTAAGCTTTCCTGCAAGTGTGAATTTATTTTGATTGTGCTGATGGATGGATGTTTGGGCAGCTGATTCACCTGGGCTGTGACTTTCCTATTCATCTTATTTGGAGAAGGTTATAATAACTTCTCAGAAAACTTAGGACTGGTAACTCAAATGAGGCCATGGAAAATTACTCTGAAGTGACCTGAGATCCCAAGATATTATGTTTCATTGTTTATTTGTTTATTTACTAGGAGGAAAACCTAGTAGTAATTTCTACTATGCAAAATGCTAAATGTTTTTAAAATTCTTGGCCTGTGCAGGACTTTTCCTACTTAGCGATGACCACCGGTGACCTAATTCAGATTTGACTGGACTAAGCTGCATGGCTCCAGTGTGCTAGATACATCCCAAAATTTCAGCAATGCGGGCTGCATGGCAGAGGAAATAGAAATCACTAATTTTAAGAAGCCCATGCAGGGCTAGGAAGTTCCACCTTTTGAACCAAGATGCCTGAGGGAAGACTGCTGCTCTGTACACCTCTTAGTAGTGTTGTATGAGCTCCAGCGATGGCCTGATGTGAGGAATCCTTGGCCAGCAAATTGCTGTAACCACAATCAACCACCGGCTTGGCAGCAGCTCCAGACACACCACTGTCAGAGCAGGAGTCAAGGCCATAGCAGAGGACAAGTTTTTGAGGCTTCAGCATTTCCAGCAACCTCTTTCCCATGTTTCTAGTTTTTCTGCCCAAATTGTCCTCTGATCTATTTAATTTTAGGATGTCAGAAAGCAACCATGCGCTTGTGGGGATGGGTGCACTCATAAAAGTACCATGGGAGAAGGTCAGAGAGAAAAGTCCTTCAGGTCCAACAATTCCAAATAAAGTCCACAAGACCACACAGCAAAACATGTCCTGTGTTTAGAAGTCCCCAAATTTTGAGCTGTCATTGAAATCCCAGTAAATAAAGATCCTGAACCACCTGTCATACAATGTTCTGTTAATCTCAGAATTATGATATTTCTGCTGGGAGAGCAGAGAAAGATGAGACTGAGCACAAGAACTGAAATGTATGGAAATGATTCTTGTGTTATGGTCCAGACAAGGGATATTTAAGCTATATAATCAGAGATTTTTTTTTAAATGGGTTTGAATGACAGTGGTAAAATTCCTGACTAGCAATTTACACTTAGCCACTTTCTTAGACTCCCTCTCAATATCTGCAAAAGAGTTGACCACACTTTTAGTACAATTAATGGTTCAACTTCAGTCCAGCGCTGAAACTGCCTTGTCCCAGCCAGTCTGTTTGATAGTTCAAGCATCCTATTGTTGGGTTAGTTCAGTATTTTATTAATAAAAAGCTTAGATACATTTATGTTTTCTTGGGCTTAGGTTAGTTTATTTAACAGCTCTAATAAAATATATAAAACTGAAATTGATACTGAATCCATCTCTCCGGAGCAACACTGCTCCAAAGCCTCGGAGGGGCTGGAGCGGGTGCCAGCTGGTCGGTTAAAAGGCAATTTCCCCCACAATAAATCTGTGCTCTCACACACTGGGAAGCTGTTAACAGTGGGAGCAGAGAATTCTGCTCGAACTGTGTCTGGTAGCAGAGGACCACACAAGGTGCAAGACAGAGGAGAACTGGGACATAAATTATCACTTCATTATGTTACTGTTTAAATAGCCTTAGAGACGGAGGTTGCCACCCTTCCACCATGCATTCTGCTGTCTTCCACTCATCCCTCCCCTGCCCCAGTCCTCCCCAGCCTGCCTGATGGAGAGATACTCCACACCTGAATATCACCATCCTCCCCATGGGATCTCCACTTCTCCTCATTCTTGGCACGTCCCGTGGATGGCAACAATATAAAGCGAGGATTTTGTGCTTCTTAGATGTGTCTTTAGCGTCAACCTCCCCGGCCCAGCAGGCACATACATTCAGAAGCAGTTTAGCAGCCACAGGAAGGAGCATTTTGGAGCCAGCTGTCATGGCATTGGTGTTCAGAGAGACCATGTGTAATGGTAAATAAAGCCTGGTCCTTGGCTATTCAAAATCTGGGTGAAGAGCTGCTAAGATCCACCAGAGTATTTATCACTACCTTACAACTTCTTAGGATGTCATGGACAGAGGATCTTGGTCCTTCCCCATACAATATACCATCAGACTCAAAGCAACACTGCTCTATCTATATGTTTTGTTTCTACTGCAGAAAAAAAATAACAAGAAAGACAAATTTGTCTTCCGAAACGTTTGTCTTAGGGCCAAATTTTCTCAAATTCTTTGGCATCAACATTTTTAGACAAGAGGAAATCGGAAGTTTGTTTAAAAGTATTTGAGTACTTACGTCTTGCTTTGTCATCACAAATGGCCACGTGCCAGAAGGCAGAGACTGATGGCAAGAGGAACAGAAGGGAGCCTGGATTTATGATTCCTCTGTTCGGAGAGTGGGTAACAGCATAGTTTGCAAACTACAGCCCTATCAGCCTGTACACATAGTTCAGATAACACATCCTGCAGTGAAGACCCACATACCAATGCTCCTAGAGATGCCACAAGCATTTCACTTCTCTTTTAGACTGATATTTTAATTTCACAATCTGTGTTTTCATTTAACATAGTGCCTTTTCCCAGACAGCTACAAGAATATAAACTTTGTCAACCAGTTAAAAACCAAAACCACTCAGGTCTTCTACCTGTGGAAAATCATTTAAAATGAGGATGCTTACACATCACATCGGCAACTGATAGATGGATTCATCAGGAAGGTAAAGTGAAAATACACCTCTCCCAAAAAGCTCGAGTCCTTCTTTCCAAGGACTCTCTCTGCTGACACCGAGAAGAGCAAATGGACCCTTAGCAATGAATACCAAAGGCTTTAACTGTCCTTGATAAGATGAGAGAGAACTTCCATTGCCTTCTCCTCTGTGTAACTGCACTCTATGATATCTATGCGCTGGAGACCTCTGAGACCTCTTGCCTCCTGGCAGGTACCGGTACACCTCATCAGCACCAATTCTCACAAGTTTGGATTGATCCCAGGGCAGAAGTTATGTCTGCCAGCCTCCAAGAAGACTGCAAAGAATTATCAAGCAATAGACACTCAGAAATGGTAAAAATGGAAGGGAACAGTGCCCAGCATTTTATTAAAACCATCATGATCTATAATAAGCAAAGAGATTGAGTGCAGGATATGGATCCTCTTCTGGCCGTGAGTTCACTCTGTTCTTGCAGCAAGATAGGCAGCCAACAGAGAGGGCAGGATGAATTGCCCCAAATCCCCAGAGCAGACCTGATATTTACAGACAATGCTAAAAATTATGGCACAAGGAAATCAACAAGCTGGAGAGCCACGCTGGCTGCAGCTCCATAGGAAACAGTGGGGCGGAAAAGCAAACTTTGCCAAATGGATGAGGAAAAATCTGGTAGGGATGCTTTTTCTTTTTAATTTTTTTCTTTATTTTTTTAATCAAGTTTCTTAGGATGCTTTACAAACAACAAAGCACAGAAGAAAATGTAGACTTTTTTTTTTTTAAACAATGCATGGCTGGGAAAGGCAATTGCAATTCAAGTGGAGATGAAATTAGTGAACAATGGACATTATCTTCAGGTTCTTGATTCTATCACATCTTGCCCAGTCCACTTCCAGAGTAGCACAGATATCAGGGTCCTCATTCCCTTTACCTGGGCAAACTTTCCTCCTGCCTTTGCTCATTGCAATAAATGTAACTAACAGGAGCATTAGGATCATGTGTCTCTCTTTGCCCAACCATTTTTTTCTTCTCCTCTCTCCACCCCATATGCAACAAAACACATAAGCTCCTGCTTAACTTTAAGCCCTGTGTTTCAATCCTGCTTGCGTTAGATGAATTCAGGCACATGCTCATCTGGATGGATCTGACACCATCACTGATGAAGTTACATGGCCCCAGACTTCAGGGCACCAAACACCCAGACCAAGACTCAGCTGTGAAGTTTTTCGGCTTACACACCTCTTCTGCTTCAATCAAGGTAGATGGAGCAGCAAAGCCAGCAAAGGAGTGTGGAAATCATTAGACCATTCCCTGGTGTGAATTTGTCCCTAACCACTTAGAAATATCTCCAAGCCATTCCCAGGCTCAGTGTGGGGTTGAAGGGGTCCAGGACCTGTTCCCAGTTGGTGTTTTGGACACAGTCAACCTGGCTGGGTGGTGAAGACGTTTGCTAGAGTAGCTGAAGACCATCAGCTACCCATTGGCCTCGATGCTCAGGAACGTCCCCAAGCATATTTCACTTCCTAGTACTGATATAGCTAGAGAGACCACCATAAGCCTGTGTATTTTCCAAGTTAAATAAAGACATAAAGAAATCACTTACAAAGAAAAACATTAAATTAAAATAATTAAAACTATTTTTAAATTTTAATTTAAAAATTATGGTCACTTTTGACTGGTTTTACTAAATGTTCCGAGATTTTTTGTAACCCTCACACAAAAACTCATCCCATGAAGAGCAGAGTTTTGTTTTCTTCTCCTTTGCTGTACAGGTCGAGCTGCTGCTACGATGAAATCTGACTCTAGTTTTGGATTTAATGATCTGAGAGAGGCCCGTAGGGCAGGGCCTCTCTCAATTCTTACAAATAAAAATAATTAAATCAGATTCAAATATAGTCTTTTGGGGACATTTTCTTAAAAGATTCCATAAAAGAGGATTACACATCACTGTAGACCCAGGTCTTGTAGTAATTTTTTAAGCATAAGAGACTTCATATGTGAAATTATTTTTTTTAAAAAACGCACTTTTGTATGAAAAGATTGAATTATTTCTTGATATTAGACATGTTTGTAAATTTTAATGAAAGAAGATACTAGAGGGAACCACCAGTCATGAAATTTTTAGCATAAATTTTAAACCAAGCTCATGTAAAACTCTGGGTGTTCAGACCTGGGACTTTGAAGTTACCTGTTCTGAACTAGGAAGTTCCAGTTTATGAGTGGGATTAGCTGATCAGAGCTTGAGGTCACAGGACCAGCTGAGCCTCTTTTGGAGCCACTCCTGCGAATCTCAATTTCCCAGCATCTGTGGAGGACCTCGCTTGGGCTAGAGGACACCCGAGTTGTAGCAAACACCACGTATGTACATGGCATCTTCCACCTTAAGGCATCTTGTAACAACTGTACCTGAGGCTCTTCACCCATCAGTGCAATGCCGTCCTTTCCCTTTTGGAAGGTACCATCGGTTTAACGCCTTGCAACATCAGGGAAACCTTTAGAAGAGGAATTTCAGAAGACACAAACCAGCTCAAATCTTGCAGAAATTCCCCTTTCCCTCTGCAAACACAGACCGGAGGCAAAATTTTAGGGCATTACTTTAGTTTCCTGCTCTGGGGAAAGTGGCTATATAGAGAAAAACCATCCCTGTTCGTAACCCCATATAACCCAGCTAAAATCAAATGTCAAATCCTCACAAGCATCTGTCCCTCAGCCAGAGGGTGTTTTTCTTCATGGATGAATCAAACAGACTGAGTAAATCACATGAATCACCAACGGAAACATCATCCTTACAGCATCATCTCACATTTATGAATAAGGAGCTTGTTTTGCAGGTCCCTAGAGAAGAAATAAAGCAATGGGAGCTCAGGGAGGGGCCCAGGACTTTCACAAGCGTTTTGTTTTAACAGATCACAAACAATAAGGTGTCTCCCTCCTCCTATCAAAGAAATTATAGGCAATTGCTTTACAAACCATCTCTCAATTTAGCAGTCCTTTTATTAATAAGAAAATGCTTACGCTGATGACATAGCTCAATAACCCCGTTATAAATCGTACAAATCTGTTGTAACGGGTACAAACGAGCAGCGTGATTTACGAGCAGGGCCACTGACTTCTACACCTGACATAAAACTTTGTAGGCAATCAGCCACATGTTTCATTTTAGCTTTATATTTGACATATAAATCAGGCAGTGAAAGGGACTCTCTCTCCACCCCCACTCCTCTCCTTCGAACAGACGAAGCAAATATTTTACAAGCAACATGTAACTCACTGTAGCAAGGACACAAAACGAGGTATGGAAAATATTATGCCGTGATTTCATTAGTTTCATGTGAACCAATATGAGGTACAGTGACCTGCCCTGCAGAGCAGGCAGGAGAGCAGGCAGTTAAGAGAGGAATAACCACGAAGGTCACCATGGAAAAACAGTTGAGAAAATAAGTTGTTTTCCTGCACTACGTGTTTACTTCCAGGTTTTGCAAACCTATGGAAGGTCTCCATCTTCCCCTCCCGAGCTGAGCAGAGTTTGGCCCTGCTTATGAGGTCAAGGTGTCCAACACAACCCCATAAAGGTGGTGTGGCCATCAAGAGAACAGAGCAGAAAAGGAAACTCAGCAGTTACTAATAGGATTTTTGAGGGTTGCTTTTCATAGGTGTTAATAAAATATCTCTGCCCAGTACACATCACAAGATCCCTCTTCTCTTCAGATGCTGCAACACATGTGCCTTATAGCTTGGAGCTTCCAATTTGAGCCCCAACTCGATGCCGAACCACCATCTTTTTTTAAAAAAAAACATGCACCGGGGGCATATTTGAGTCATTTTCAGGCATTCTGGGATAACTTGCAAGTTTCTCCTGCTTTTCTATGTGAATCAGCTCCAAAGTCTGTCAAAAACAGAAAGACTCTTTCATCCATCTGAATCTCAAGACGAGGCAGATCTTTGTGCAAAGTGCTGCCTGAAATTAGGTAGCTAGACGTTTGCCTTAGAAACCCAAAGAAATGCTGCTCCAATTTTCTAGACGCAAACTCAAATGTCTGATTTTCAGCAAGTGTAAAATTAGATTCACAAATACGATACATTTTCTAAAGGTAGGATGTACAGAAGTGAGATGAAATGTAAAATAATACATAACAACCTAAAAAAAAAGGTTATTTTAAACAAGTGCTATAAATCTGCAGTACTTTCACCCAATTGCACAAGTTAGTTTATCTGAGCTGGATAAAGTCCTGTCGAAGGTTTTTATACATTCTCCTCTAGCGATGAGAATTTTTCCATAACAGAGGTGTTGGCCATTTCTGGAAAGCTCTTGCTATGAGTCAGGCATTTCCATTTTCTCAGAAGAACTCTTTAAATACACTTGAGGCAATGGAAAGCCATCTGGAGGCAGAGATTGAAGGATGGGTTTTGACTGCTTCGTTCAGTGATGCAGAGCTCTCAAGATGGGGTCATAAATGGACTATCTAATGTTACAGCAAGATTTTTGTCAGATTTAATCCACTATTTCTTTACTTTTAATCTTTAGTGATTTTATGTGATATGTTTTATAAATATAGGCCTCTCGGAAACTTCAGTTAGCCTCTGATCAGCCACCCGGGTTACACCACCATCTAATTTCTTGTGCAGATGAAGCATTTGCATAACTTCAAGTGATAACTACATCTTCAACAACACAAATATCTGCAGTCCCACTAAGACTGTTAATGTCTTGTCTACTCTAAAAAATAATGTATGCTCCAGCTCATTCAGACACCATCCGATTTCTCTGGTGTGTATTCAAAGTGGAAAACAGATGATTTGTTTACCAAGGTGAGCTTCTTGAACCATAGCCAAGGTCTCATTATTTATTCAAAAATAAGTCGTAAAAATTCAGGAGGAAGCCAAACTTGCACCAGCTGAGCATTTCCCCTGTACGTTTTTCAGCTGCGCATGACCTTCTGTCTTCCTTCTCACTAACAGGTAATGGTATTGATTTTCCCACATACAGAAGGAGCACTGGATACTGGACAGTTTACACCTCTAAGTGTTTGTCTTAATTAAATATATTGAACAAGTCCTGAAAGAATTATAATTAGGATGTTCTCTGCATGCAAATTGACATTTAGTTGGGGGTGATGGGATCAAGGCAAACACAGCAATGAAATAATTCAAGGTCAGTCTAAGATTGAGCTGCCAGTGTGGTGCTTGGGTGTTACGCCATGTCTGGATCTGGCAGCACAAGAATCCAGCAGCCCACCACTATCTGAAACCCTTGCCAAGGCAAAGAATGCACTAGGATTCATGTCCACATGAATCCATAGCCCAACTTTGCTTATTTGGCAGCCATTAATTAGCACTAACCTTTTCAGCCATGAATTGTTCTCACTTTCCTACTCTGTGAGTCTTTTCTCAAGAAAAAGTTGTCCTTGAATTAGGTCCTTGTAGTAGTGCGTCTGTGCATGAGGCTTTTTAGTGGCCCATCTGTATTATATCATGCAAATGTGTGTTTACATTTCCACAGGTCACCCTCTGGAGCTCCCGTTCTTTCTTCTCCCATAGCTTAACTTCAAAACATGGTACATATCATGATCAGGAGTGATCAGGAGTAGTCAGCAAAGGGGAAATCGTACTTGACCCACCTCATTGCCTTCTACAAAGAGGTGGCTGGCTTGGTGGATGACAGGAGAGAGCAGATGCTCTTTACCTCTACTAGCAAAGCCTTTGTCACTGTCTCCCCTAACATCACCACAGACAACATTACAAAGTATGGGTTGGATAAGTGGACAGTTAAACGGATTAAAAACTGGTTGAACCACCAGATCCAAAGGGTTGTGACCAGTGACACAAAGTCAAGTTGGAGGGGAGTCACTATGGGTGAACCTCAGGGCTTAATTCCTGGGGCCAATACTGTCTGATATTCTTCATTAATGACCTGGATGATGGGGCAGAGTGCACCTTCAGCAAGTTCGCAAATAATACAAAACTGGGAGGAGTGGCTGATGCACCAGATTGTCATGTTGACATTCAGAGGGACCTTAGAAAGCTGGAAAATTGGCCAGAGAGGAATGTCTTGAAGTTTAACAAGGGGAAATGCCACATCCTGCATCTAGGAAGGAATGACCCCATGCAGCAGTACACACTGGGGGATGACTGGCTGTGAAACAGCTTTGCTGAGAAGGACTGTGAGGTGCTGGGGGGCAACAAGTTGACCATGAGTCAGCAATGTGCCCCGGCAGAAAGAAGGTGAGCAGTATCCTGGCTGCATTAGGCAAAGCATTGCCAGCAGGCCAAGGGAGGTGACAGTTCCTCTCTATTCAGCACTGGTGAGGCAACACCTGGAACACTGCACCCAGTTCTGGGCTCCTCAGTGCAAGAGAAACAAGGACTTACTGAAGAGAGTCCAGTACAGGGTCACAAAGATAATTAAGAGATTGGAACATCTTTCATATGAGAAGAAACTGGGAGAGCTAGGACTGTTCAGCCTGGAGAAGGCCCAGGAGTGATCTTATCAGTGTGTATAAATATCTGATGCAAAAGAATGAAGACAAGAGAGTCACTCTTCTCAGTAGTACCACTGACAGAACAAGAATCACATGAATATGTTTACTGTGAGGACAATCAAACACTGGTACAAGTTGTCCGGATATGTTGTGAAGATAATTCAAAACCAGACTGGACACAGTGCTGGACAACCCGCTCTAGGTAACTGCTTGAGCAGAGGGGTTGTACTGGATCTCAAGGTTGGGTTGAATCTCAAGAGCTGCCTCCAACCTCAACCATTCTGTGATTCTGTGACTCTGTCATAACATATGGTACAACAGCAGCATTGATCTTCTTTGAAGGCAAAGAATATTCAAAATACAGCATTGCTCATTGGCCTATTAATCATTCATTAGCATATTTCTCATTGGCATATTAAAATATTTATGTTTTAGACTGTGTTTTCAGTTGCAGGCTATTTAACACACTATAATATAATAATTATAATTGGAAGTGCAGCAGTGATCAGATCCAAGAAGCATTTTGGCTGCAGACTCCCAAATTTTCAGGAAGTTCCAGTGCAGATCTACACCTCGCACCTGGTTCCTGTCTGTGTACTGGGTACAACCAGCATTTCTTATCTGAACAGCCACCTGCTATTTCAAGAAAACTCAAACCCCACAGCTACAGAGACGTTCTTGTTTAGATTCAAACTCAAGTTTTTTAGGCAAGGTCAAGAACGTAGCTGTAAAGTTTTCTGTCTGCTCTGCTCTTTCCTCCACCTCTATATGCAAGAAAAATGTAGGTTTTAAAATGTTTTTTAAAAAACATTTTAAAATAAAAGGGGACATTGCATTAGAGCTGAACAAGACAAGAATAAAAAGATTTTTAAACAGATTTGATTTTCATTTTTTGGCAAGTTTTTCAAATAGCTTTTGGTCACACATATTGCTAAAATGGAGCCAGAAATAAACTGTTTACAACAAATTGTTTTTCCACTAAGTGAGAATCTAATTATTTTGATTCAAAGGAATTTTTTAAAAAAATAACATTTTAAAATATTTTGGCAATTGTTTTTTAAATGAACCAAGCAACCTCAGTCTGCAGATGAGTGCTCTCCCAAGGCAATGCTCTTCTCTGTCTGAAGGACCAGGCACAAGAAGAGAAACCTTGAGTTGCAGATCTTCAGTGAGAATTATTGCATTACACCAGGAAGGGTCTACCCTCACAAACTGAGAAGGTGTTTGCTTGGCACCTTTTCCAACAAGCCTGAGCCCCATTACATGTAAGTGTGTATTATTACAATGATACAATTGCCCTGATAGAGTGTAAATTCAGACTGGAATTTTTCTCATTTTGTTTTCTGTTGGGGACTTCTGGCGACACTGATTTTTCTCCAGTTGCCCACATTCCCATATCACTGGAGTTCTCTTAAACTGCAGCTAGTGTGGATCAAAGTTCTGATTCAGATTTTTTGAAAAGATCACCTCTTCTAAGAAGAACGCCTCACTCCCAAGAGCATTAGCAGTAGATATTGTCTACCTGGACTTCAGTAAGACCTTTGACACTCTGTCCCCTGAGATTCTCATAGACAAGTTGTTGATGTATGGCTTGGATAAGCAGACTGTGATGTGGGTTGAAAATCATCTGAGTGGCTGGGGCCAGAGGTTGGTGACCAGTGGTACAAAGTCTACTTGAAGGCCAGTAACTAGCAGTTGTACCCGAGGGGTCCATACAGAGTCCAGTCCTGTTTAACATCTTAATTAATGATGGGGATGATGAGACAGAGCATACCCTTAGCCAGTTTGCAGGCAACACCAAACGGGGGGGAGTGGCTGATATGCCAGAGGGTCATGCTACCATCCAGAGGGACCTCAATGAGCTGGAGAAATGGGCCAACAGGAACCTCACAAAATTCCGCAAAGGGAAGTACAAAATCCTGCACCTGGGGAGGAACAACCCCATGCATCAATATATGGTTGGGCCCACCCAGCTGGAAAGCAGTTTGGCAGAAAAGGACCTGGGGGTGAACGTCAAGTTGAACATGAACCAGCAATATTCTCTTGCAGCCAAGAAGGCCAATGGCATCCTGGGCTGCCTTAGGCAAAGTATTGATTGCCAGCAGGTCAAGAGAGATGATTCTTCCCACTAACTCAGCGCTGGTGAGGCCAAACCTAAAGTACTGTGTCCAGTCCTTAGTGTAGGACAGTCAGACCTACTATACTACGTGGGATGCTGCTTGGCCGTGTGCTCCTCGTCTCTGAGGAACTCCCCACTGGTAGAGTTCCATGCATTTTGTCCCAGCTAGTTTAAAAGATATCACGTGCTGAGCCCATTACCACTTCTTCTTCACGACTGTGTGGGTCTATGCAAATAATTTCAGCACCTTACATGCTACCTAACTTTATAATAGAGAGACCTCTGTATTCTTTTCTAGCTTTTAGAAAACATTGGGAGGATTAGAGAGTAACCTACATAGCCATGCACTTCTTGCTGTCTTCTTCACCCCTTTTTCCTTGTGCCAGTTTGGCTCAGGAGGGTTTTACTTCAAGAGAGACTTTCAGCAGTGCTAGTGATGGAGAAGCTGTATGGGGTGCAGTGTCCCATCCTCACTCGTATGCCAAAAAGTGTAGGGTACATCTCGAGTACAGGCTCCTTGTCCTCCTGCAACCCCTGGTGCTGGCACAAATTGTGCAGCAGGCTGCTGTGTCTGTCTTGAAGGCTGGTTTTCTTTTGTGTTGAAACTTCATGAAGCCTTAATAACTTTCACTCATAACTTTCCAGCCAAAAATTCACTGTTGTTGACCCTGAAAAAATGAATATATAAACAAAAGTCTGAGAAATGAAAGCAGCTGAGCTGAAGCAGCTTACTGATTAGGACTATAATGGCTTAATGGGTAAAGCATGTACCTTCTGAGTCTCTTGCTTTGGCTTACATGTGGTCATGGAGAAGAAATAAAGGCCAGCTCAACAAGACCAGCAGACAATGTTGACCTGGCATTGGCTATCCGTAACTACACTTTTTTTTTACCACAAGGAATCTCAGGGAAGAAAACCTGACATCTGACAAGGTTTGTTATGAGAACTCTTAGCACCATCTCCTCATGAACAGTTTTGTCACATTCTGAAAATAAGGTAGTGGGGAAATACTGTACAGAGGAATTATATATGTTTGTAAAAGGAGCTCCTCCATCAGTTTGACAAGTCCTGACAACAGTGAGCTAAGGTACATTGTGGAACGGGTAGTCAGGCATGAAACCAAACAGAAAGCATTACAAGTTTGGTTCACAGCTCAACAATAGCTCCATACAACCTCATGTAACAGACGAATAAGGAAAATAAAATACTTAAATAATAGCATAGTGCCATTGTTTTCCCTTCCTGACACTCAAAACTTGGCCCCAGATTTGCTGTGGGTTTCACTGGCTACTGAGAAAGTGTCTGACAAACCCAGCTTGAGTCTTGGGCTTTTAACCAAACAGTCGGTGTCCTCAATAGAGTTATTTGTCCCCAGTCCTCCCAATTCAACAGCCAGATTCAAGGCAGTTCTCCCCTCAGCTGCTGGAAATGTTGATGGTTGCTCATCACTGTTCCCTTCCTGTTTCTTTCAAGAGGAATATTCTCCTCTGGGGATGAATCTCATCAGCCTTGAAGTGAGCCTTGCAAAAACAGGAATGATGTAAGTTAAGATAGGACATGTTTGGAGAGGGGCGGAGACGTTTTTAGGAGAGAAGTGGCAATGGACTGGGGAAAAGGAGGACACATTTTAAATGCTTTAAGGATATTCAGGCTCAGCTGCTGAAGTCTAAATGTATAAATCCGTTCTGATTTTCTGAAATGATTGAACGCGTACTTTAATAATATGGATTCTTGCTTTCAAAGCCCAGCTAATGTAAATCACAGATCTGCATTGTCTGCAATATATATGCCACACTTTATTACCTAGCTTCACGGCTGACACTTAACTCAATTTAATGCTCATCCTTTCACGTAATATATTCCAGATAGGCATCACTTCACGGTTCTGCACCGTGGTGCTCAAAACTGCCTATGGTATCGATCTATATGATGATTAAATCTCAGCATTTTTTGAGACACTGGATATTGAGAGCACTAGATGGTGCTAGAGAATGCTCTTAACCAGCTCCGGGATCTCATCCCTGTACATTCTCTCCATGTACCGTTTATTTTTGTAGGATATAACAGCATCATCTGCATCACACATCTATATTCTCAGCAGCGTTTCAGACGGGCTGCTGACGTCGCCCATCACTCTTCCTTGTCAGGTGATGAGTAGTTGTTCGTTATTGCCAGAAGCAAGCTGTCAAACCCATGACTCAGGCTCCCCAGATCACGAGACTACCATCAAAACCAGTGGATATATATATATTTCAAAGTTCCTAAGTTCCTGACTCTGGTTCCTTAGCTTTGGGACTGTTATGACGCTATTTATGTGCTCCCTAGAAAAGCGTGGAAGTTCTGGGCACTAAAAGCATCTATGACCCGGGCCAGGTATGGAGCTGAGCAATAAGGTTCAAACCACAGTTCAGACCTGACCTGGGGGTGTTTGGAAGTATGTTTTTGACCCATCCAAAGTAAAGAAACCACCCTTGGATACCACCAGATGAAAAAGACAATTAGGAAATCGAGTAGGGATTTGTACAGTTCTGAGTCTGCTAATAACTGCAGCAATTTTTTGGCTGGAGCACACACTGGGAGAGGACGGTTTGGGAAGGACCAGAGCATCCTGCACCCAGCAAAAGGTTTTCTTCTGTCATTGAAGGCAGAGGGCTAAATCTTTAGATGGTCCCAGGCTAGGTATGTGTCCGGTGATGTCCAGAAAGGGAAAGGAAGGTCACAGCGTCTTTACCAAGGCACTGTCAGGCTGCACTTCTCCATCTCAGAGGCGGCCCTGGCATCAATATCAGGGGACCATTTTGTCACCAGCAGCCATGCCATGCGAGGACAGGCTCTTGCAGAGAAACCCAAGTGTCAGTCCTTCTTCTTCTGCCAGGTGCCCCAGGGATGTGGGGTGTCCTAGGGAACCAAGGCACACAGACACTGGCAGCATAACAGGGATAATACGAGGCATTTTTCCCATCCTGACAGCTCAGCTGTGAGGCTGAATGCACTGCAGGCTGCACAAGACTTAGGTGCCTATAGGGAGGCCATATATATTTTGCAGACAGGTGTCAAATCAACAACATTTTCACAGCATTGGCGCCATGAAAGATGCTCCCCAGCTGTGCCTATGCGGGGGGCCGACATGGTGCGGGCAGGCACGCGGGACAACACGCAGGCGGCCGCAGAGCTGCCAACAGCAACTGCTGCCCGACAGCTGGAGCGGCCACAGCCGGCGGGTTACAGGGCTGCCGTGGGGTCAGCACTGGGGGTGCAGCTGGCAGCGAGCACCCCTCCTCCTCCTGCCTGTGAGGCAGCTGCAATTGGCAGCAGAGCAGTTTCCCCAGGCGTTGACATCTCAAAGACTTGGCCTCATCCTGCCCCACGCAGCATGGGCTGGAACCCCCTCCAGATGCAGCTCCCGCATCCCACCAGGCTGTAGGCTCAAGCACGGACCCATCCAAACCACATCTCCCATACACACGGGCAGGACAGATCAGGCGTGACGGGGCCAAGCATGTGACAGGCACATCTCTTGTGGCTGGTTCTTCCTAGATATGGTGTAGCTACCACATGTTTGTGCAGCAGCCAGCAGCATGGATGGAAACAATGGGCTATAGACATTGACCATGCCATGCTTCGTCCCACCAGGAGTACCAATGAAGAGCCGTATAGAATGAAAACCATGGTTTGGACAACATGAAAATCCAGATAGATGTTATATGTCCTGCCCTTACGTGAAGGTGGTGGATTTTATCCATCACGTTGAAGGAAGTGCCTCTACTACCCCTCTACTCTGCTCTGCAGAGCAGAGACCCCACCTGCAGTGTTGCATCCAGCTCTGGAGCCCCCAGCGTAAGAAGTACATGGACCAGTTGGAGCAAATCCAGAGGAGGCCACGAAGATGATGAGAGGGCTGGAGCACCTCTTCTGTGAGGACAGGCTGAGAGAGTTCGGGCTGTTCAGCCTGGAGAAGAGAAGGCTCTGGGGAGACCTTATAGCGGCCTTCCAGTACCTAAAGGGGGCCAACAGGAAAGATGGGGAGAAACTCTTTAGCAGGGCCCGTTGTGATAGGACGAGGGGTAACAGTTTTAAAATAGAAGAAGATAGGTTCAGATTAGACATTAGGAAAAAATTTTTTACACTGAGGGTGGTAGAACACTGGCACAGGTTGCCCAGAGAGGTGGTGGATGCCCCATCCCTGGAAACATTCAAGGCCAGGCTGGATGAGGCTCTGAGCAACCTGATCTGGTTGGAGATGTCCCTGCTCCTTGCAGTGGGGTTGGACTGGATGGCCTTTGAAGGCCCCTTCCAACCCGAACCATTCTATGATTCTATGATACCTGATATCATGGACTGAAAGCAATCGCTTCTGGTGGCTTATTTGACCCTGGTTTTGTTGGTGATACAATCTCATTCTGCTCCAGCTCGATGATGGCATTTAAACCAGATGGAAACAGTTTGAAGAATTCAGATATGACATCATGGAATTACAACATCATCATTAAAACAACCAGTCAGATAACAGCTAAGGAATTACATTTCCAGGGAACTGAATTTGTGTTTTGTGGTTTTAGCACCATTAAGACATTGAAGGGACACAGACAGGTCACATTAGGCCCATAGCTTAAGACTTCTTGAATGATCAGTGGAAATGTTCTCATAATTTTTCTTTTACTTGAAATCGAATCAATGGTTTGTATGAATTTAAATGTATTCCTGAAGCACTCCCAGAGGGTGAAACTGCAAACCAAAAGGCAAACCCCATCGCTGTGCTGGTTGTCCCAGCTAAGCAACGTGCTTCAAGTCTTTGCACTGCCCAAGAAACTCGCCACAGTGCCTCATCCCTTTCTCATTTTATATCACCCACAGCCTTCTCACATCACACAGGGTGGGGAATTTGCTTTTAATTGATTGTTAACCTACCAGCGTTCCTCTGTGTGCCTTTTATTTACATTAGCAGTCTGAAAGAGCAAAGTATTCCCCTTCAGGTTTCATTCTGCTGCAGAAATGGGTTTGCTGTCATCACTCCTCATAAGCACAGCCTGAGACCCACTTTCCTAAATCTCTCCCTTCCAGCATTTGTCCTTACTACCTCATAGCTGTCAGTTTTTCTTCTAGCGGCTACTATGAAATGAGCACAGGTAATTTTGGCCAAAAATCACTCAATAATCCACAAGGAGGGGAGGAGGGGAGTAATTACTGTTCTTTGAAGGGAAAACTTCCCTGGGATGGTATCCTTTATTGAGAGCTGGAAGTCCCAGATTGGAAATCATCATTAAACCTACCCAATTCCTGCATCACCAAAGTTCTCCGATCCTCCTGCCACAAAGAAACCTTTTCTCTCCTGAAATAATGTGATATTTGGAGAAGCCCTAAAGCAGCTCTCAGTTCTCCTATTGCAACAGCCATATTAAACAAAGATTCATAGCACCCTACAACTCCCTTATCCAACAAGATTTTCCTTAGGCTAGTTATTTCATCCACGCTGCCTCAGTTTCTCCACCTGTAAAATGGACATAGTGATAACCGCAGGTTTGACAGTGGAAGATGCTGTCCAAGGAGGAACTGTGTTATCTGTGGGCTGGCTGTTTGTCTTTCCCCAGCTGACTGGGTGTTAAAATATATAAAGTCAAGCGAGAACATACCCAAGAATATGGGAGAAGTAAATAGCCCATATTACTACAGGGAGAGCCCACATTCGACCACTCCATGAGAAAACAAAGCCATGTTCAGGCTCTTTCTGTTTGGGTGATAGATGCTTTAACAGACAGTCAGATAAATATATTTATTTTCCCCAAAGAAAGAAACCTTGTGCAGAAAAGCCTACTATATTTTAAAGTCACTACAACTTTCGCTCGGCCCAGAGAAGTCTAAACATTTCTTTCCAAGCCTGTGGCTTCCCAGATTACTTTTTTTCTAATGGTCAGTGAAAATTCAGACAAATGTGCCAAGCATCACAGGGATTTCAGAATGAAAGAAGAGGTCCATCAAGACAAGAAGAGCAGGCACCTTCTTTACCTTGTTCAAGCTTCTTGGCATCCTGCTGGGCAATTTACCCCCATTTTGGGGATGCAGGATGAATCCTAGGAAGATCTGAAGAGGGAAGGAGGCTGAATTCTCACTTTTGCCTGAAGTCCTGGGTAAGAACAGCCCACCAGATGTGGGGCTGATGCACTAGGCAATGAACATGTCCCCATCATGAACAGAAGAACAGCACTCTATGATCCAAGCAGGAGCCAGTGGGCACTGGTGGCAGCCCAGACCGTCACCCACCTGGGTGACCTGGGTGCTGCTGGACGCCATCACCCATCTACCTACCAGATGGCCAGGATGCTGGCAGTGCTGTCCAGCAGCGAATCCATGCCCTTTTCAGGGAAGCCCCCCTGCTGCCATACATCATCCCAGCTGGCCCAGCAGCAACCCTAACCTGGGTCCCTACGTCAGGGCTGCCAACACGGAGCCAAGCTGTCCCCTCGCTCCCCTCCCGCCACCCCCTCGCCGGCAGCGAGGACTTTGTGTCCTAAAAGCTCATTCTTTCCATAGCGTAAAAAATAAACCAGCATGTGCTCCTCCCCAACGCCGCTCCTCTCCACAACGGCCCCGAGTGGGTTGTTGTTGTCGTTCGACTTCAGCTCTCCTTAAATAACAGAATTACAGCGGGTCTAATCCTGCAAAGTGCTGAGTAACAGCTCATTCCCAATAAATTACACAGGCACTCAGCGCCGCAGCCCGATATTTGTATCCATGTCCTCCCGGATTATCGGTCTCTCCTCCTCGCTCTCTCCCCGGCCCCTCAGGGAGCAATTATCTGTGAATGAGAACAGAATAACTCTTTTAGCAGAAGGTTTCCACAGTGGCGCACAAGGAGAGCTCTGAATGGATTTATCATGCTCGCTAAAAAGAGAGGTGGAAAAAAAAATCTCCCCTTCTCTCTCTTTTTTTTATTTTAAGGAGAAATCCCTGAAGCAGCAGCCGTTCCCCGGTGGCTCCACACATCAGGGGGAAAAAAAGGCAAAAAGAAGAAAAAAAATGGATATAGTAAAACTTTTTAAGGGAGGCATGAATCGGTTCTTCAGAAAAACAAGGCAGCGGTGCCAACTGGAAATGTTTGCTTTGGGGGTGAGTTAGATGGCTGGCGTCAGCCAGGGCTAAAGACATGCCAGCGGAATGCAATATTGGGGAAGCAGCAGGTCACTCAATCACTGGCAATTTGCCCAGGAGCAACTGGATGCCTTCAGACTTTTTTTTTTCCTTGTGTGTATGTTGCCTTTTTTCCCTTTTTTTTTTTTTTTTTTTCCTCCCCAGCCAAACAGAGCCCCAGCAGTCTTAGGGCCAGGGAGCTGGAGAACGGTATTTCTGAAAGGCACGTTCCTGCAGGAATACCCCCGTGGTCTGCTCGGCGGTGACATCTGGCAGAAGAAGTCGCATTTCGATGGAGGAGGCTGAATCCTGGCCGCTGATGCCTCTGCTTGCAAGGCAGAAGATGCAGCATCCCCTGCCAGGGACGTGAGCAGCCCCAGGGAAGAGATGGGGCAGTGGGATGGGACAGCAGTGCCGATGCCTCTGAAAATACCCTCCAGCAAACCAGAATATTTTTTCCTCCAGTAACAAGTATCAGACACTAGAGAAGAAAATTTTTAAAATATTTTTGCGAGTCAATATGAATTTTTTTCAAGGTTAATTTGCTTATGACAGTAGAAAATGTAGGCAAAAGACAAAAAGAAAAATTTGCCCTCATGAAAAATTATAGAATCATGGGATCATAGAATGGTTTGGGTTGGAAAGGACCTTCAAAGGTCATCTAGTCCAACCCTCCTGCAAGGAGCAGGGACATGAGGGGAGGCACAGACCCGACAGGTATTTTTCTCTCCACATCCGTAGTTTTTCATTGCTCTATCGTTTGTGAGTGCCAGGCTGCACGTCGGGCCCAAATAACCCAGGGAGGGAGGGCAGCTCGACAGGGGCGGCTCTGAGCAAGCTGGTGGCCTGACTTCCAGCAACCACGACCATTAGGGATTTGCCCTTTTTGCTAATGAGGGAAATCGGTGTTCGGCCAGCAGCTGAACACAGCCCAGTCACCAGCACATGATGGGCTGATGTCGACTGTGGCACTTCTCCAGTGGTAAAAAGGAGCAATAAAACCGCCCTCGTTGTTGCCTTCTCCATCTGTATGGGTAAAACCCAATGTGTGAGAGGGAGGGGAGCTCTCGTGAAAGCCAACCCAGGGACCAAGCTGTACCTGTGACTCCAAACTCACAGGGTTCAGTACCATTCAGGAGTATTTTCACAGTTAAACACAGCACCGTGATGCCCATCACCAGCACCGATCCATCTTCCACCACAATATCACCACTCCAGAGGCCGAAGCCACCCAAGGAGACTGCTGCTGCAGATGGAGGAGAGGTAGTCTTCCACATAGGCAAATCTGATCAATCCGTGAAGAAACTGGAGAGAATCTTTGGAAGCAGATATCAGCTATGATCAATAGGTAAGGATCCCTGAGGGGTCTCCTAAGCCAGATCTGTACCTGTGCTTTGCTGCTGTCCCCTGAAGCTGGCAGATGCCCTTGCGCTGCTATGTCACAGTGACACAGCCACCAGCCCACCCACCCAAGTCCAAAGGCCATCAGGGTTTGAACTGCAACTTCAGCTCAGGACTCACCTGAAACGCAACTTTTTTTTCCCCACTTCTGGCTTTCAGAGCCATTGCTCCAGCAAAGATTATTTTAGCCCCATCACTCTTGTCTCTCCATCGACTCCTTTCTTTCCACATTTTCCTCCTGGATTTGTATCTTGATCCAGCTAATGGGGAACATGAACTGCTCAGCATCCCAACCCTCCATCATTTGCCTTTTCCACAACGTTTTTCATCTTAAAAGATGCGTACTTGGAATAAGATCTTGTCATTAAATCACTGGACGAGGGCTTTAGTTAAAATGGACTGCGTTCCCAGGTTAGTCACCAGTTTCTTCTGTGATCTTGAGAAGAATCCCCCTGCCCCAGATCCTTATACTGTAAGATGGATATTGCAACATTTTCTTTCCCTTGCTGTGCTTTTTTCAGTCTTAAGGGCAGAAAAGGACTTTCTCTTGAGAAGTGCATGCACAGCAAAACAGTGACAATTATTTGGGTTTATTGTGAAGTATCTTTAACCATTACTTAATTAAATATCCAATGTCTTGGGGAAAAAAAAAACCAAAACATTTCTCCAACTTCCTTTCTAGATGATTAATCCTTGTAAAAAGGATCATATCAGTGTCCAACCCATACAACCGTTCTAGATGCTGTAGTTTTCCAGTCAACCATGGCACCTAATCACCCGTCCGCAAGCACCTCCTCCTTCCCAGGAACACCTTCAGTGTGGTTCAAGGGGAGCACTGATGGGCAGAAAGTGTGGACACACTCAATCACCCCAAAGGACAAATGTTATGGTGAGCTCTCCCAGAGCTGCAGCCCAAGGCAGGGTGGCCACCGGAGATGGGCAGGACTGAGCCCTTCCCCACTCCTGCCTCCACACTGCTGTGTAACTTGGGGAAATTGGTTCAGTCTTCCCATCTGGAACACGGAAATAATGATCTTGACTTCTTTTTAAAGCTCTTTGAGATGAACAGCCTTTTTAAAGAGGTAAGTAGTATTATAAGCAACCGACTCTCACGTCTGCCAAGAACCAAAAGTGATATGAGGGTGATGAAATTCAGACCACCTCATCAGCAAAGCATGTTGTCCTGGCCTTCAAGACAAGGTTAAGGCTCTTGGAGAGAGCCCATTCCTTTTTGGGACAGAAAGGAGTGGACACAGACACAGCACATGCTTTCCTATTATTAGTCATTTGTACCCATGTATCGCCACAAATGTATATAGCCCTCAAAAACCCAACCAAAGCAAGTGCGTGGCCTAAAGCCATCTATAGCTCAACCATGCAATATGGGCTGATGGGAAGTTGCCAGGTAATTTCCCCACGATGGCTCGAGCAGAACGGATGCAACCAGCCCTCAACAAGCCTGCAAGCCCCTGCATCTCCATGAGCCTTTCTATAGGACTGGAGGGGGAGAAGAGCAGGCAGAGGGACCTGACTGGCAACCAAAGCTGGAGAGAATGGTATCTCCAGAGGACCAAACGGGAGAGGATGGTGACACACGGTTTGGCTGGGGGAAAGAAGCTGGAAGGAGGCGAGATACAGGCACGGGTGAGGTTGGTGAGGACCTTGCACATGAGGCTGGAGGCACGACCGAGAGCTGCTTTGCACAACAGGGGCCAAATCCGTCCCTGGCACAGCTCCGCTCCGGCTGCTTCTGTGTGTTTGTGTAAGGATTCTGCTCCGGCCATGCCGGGAGGCACCGGCTGCACAGGGCTGGCATGCCAGCCCAGAGGCCCAGACATGAGGACAGCGCCAGATGCCGGGCATATTTTTTCAGCTGTGTGGGCTGCAGGGAGTCACACGGGGCTCGGTGTGCACCTGCGCAACCCTGAGCCGCCCAGCTATTAACAGCCGGCGACAGCGCTCTGATGCCGTATCGCTGACCGCTCCGTTCCTGAGCAGGGCGATAAATCAGCCGCCCCGCTGACAACCCCGGGGCTCTTCTGCAGCCGGGATTGATGCAAATGCTAATACACCTAATACTCACCCCAGGGCAGGATTCGGCTGTGTGCGACCAGCCCAGCTCCACCATGTCCTCTCACCCTGGGTTGCTGCTCACGGGATGCCCAGTGCTCCCAGTGCTCCTGGACCAGCCTCTTGACCTGGTGGGGCTCAAAGGGTTTCTTGATGCAGTTAATGAATATTTGGGCTGCTCTGAGCGGAGATGAGACCAGCACAGATTTCTGGGAGAGGACCTAACATGGGGAGGACAAACACAAGACATGAAGTCACACATTGGAGTGTGTTTGAGGACATATAAAGCACCCAGAGGCAGGAGCTGCAGCAGGCACTGAATATCAGAGGGCTAAATCCTCCTCAAATTGGGAAGATAGCATCTGAAGGGGTCAAGGAAGAAGGCACTGATGGAGAAAGCTGCATTTACCTCTTTCCTCGCTTCCTCTGCACCAACCTAAGCACCAGCCCTGCACAATACTTGGACGCCCAGAGGAAAAGTCCTGCCATGTTCAGCCCCTTTGCAAGAAACACGTAATGGGCGATGGCCTTCACTGCTGACCCAAAATAAGCACAATCTGACTAATTAACAGAGATAGTTAACATCAGGATGAAACATCCAACATGGACCGCAGATTCTTGGGAAATAGATTTTGGTGCCTTGGGACACAGAAAAGTGGTTTCCCAGGCATCATATGCACAGCACAGCCGGCTCTGTGACTTTTCCTCATTTTCCTCATCGGTTCTTGGTTCTAGCACAAAGATGATTTTTAATGCCAAATCATTGTGCTTCTTCCCTCTTTATTTCAGGCCGCAGGCTCACCACATTCTGGACTGTTTGCAGCCCATCTGGTTTCACTAATACTTCTAATATAATATTTATAACTAGCTAAGGGCCGATCATATGATGAGTGTAATCAATAAGTCATGTGCCAAATTTGGTTATTCTACACTTCGAGCCATTCCTCTGTATTTTGGTGTCCATAGCCTGTTGGGTTATTCGTACGTTTTGTTGCTGTTGTGTCTTTCCACCTTTGCAGCCTGGCATTAAGGAAGGCTGTCTTGAGTCGCAGTAGTTGAGAAAAAAAAAGAAACATCACTTTATTTCCACCCAAAGAGGGAAATGAGATGAGAGAATCAGCCAAAGGCTTTGCTTGCCAGATACCACTTGCCACCACCTTTGGCTCTGCTGAAGGAACTTGTGCTTAGGAAAGTTGTTCAATCTAAACAAAATCATCTTCTCAACAAGTTCCTCCTTCTCGTAGCCAGAAGGATCACCCAACAGAAACCAAAACCACGTCTGACAGTCTTAACTCACCCATAGCCAGCTGTGGCAGCCCAACTTCATATTCAGTGGGCACAAGACATTTCCTGGCAGACCATTGGGTGCCAGAAAGTAAAGATCCCCTATATTAAAGAAGTTCCTGTTGTATGCAGATACCTCCTTCTTGTTCTTTCTGCCCCCTCACCCTTCATGGCTAGAGTGGGCCTGGAGCGGGACCAATCTCTTGGTAGATGCTCTGATACAGCAAGAGGTGTTCTTGGCCCCTCTGGAAAGGTATTTTGTCAAATATCTTCAAGAAACTTTGGTTGAGAAAAAAAAAAATCCCAACTTCTAGCTTAGTTTTGAAAAGAGTAAATACACTTGGTGCAAAACCACTGGAGTGGCACCAGGCTAGGATTCGGCCCCGAGTGACTGCCTGGAGGCAGAAGGAGAGTGAATTCTCCCTTTCGACGGGTGCTTATAGCTGGCCACAGCCTGTAAAAGCAGATGATTTAATGATTCATTCTGGCAAGCAGGGAAGAATGACTTCAGGTTTGAGCTTCCCACATCACTTGTACCAGCTCCGCTCGGAGAGCCAACACACCGGTAGCCAAGACGATTGCACGTCGCAGAGCCCAGCGATGCTACCTTCTCAACCTCTGGAGCAGAAGCAGCAAGGAGGGTCCCTTCACGACATATGGGAATTCGGCAGCAAAGCAGAGGCTGTGCAACAGCCCCAGGAGGACAAATTAAACTCTGAGGCTTTCAGCAGCAACAGCCACTACCTTGTGAGTCAGTTTATTCAGAACAGCTCCACGCTAACAGGATTAACAAGCTCTTCACTGCTTGGATCGCTTCACGGTGAGAAGATCCAAAATCAACTGATGGAAAAAAGGATAATTCCTCCTGTGGAGGGAGCAAGATTGTTTGTGGAACTGAACGATCAAACAATGACTCTGAGTGCTGCGAGTCATCCATGTGTGGAGACGCGTACCCAAACTCCGCTGGGCGCTGGGCTGGAGGATGCAGGCTCACAGTGTCGTTGCACGGTTGGGACCCAACGCCCTATGCTCGGGTGCAGCTCTGTGGGATTGTCACTGTTGGAAGGTAGGAGAGGTGACAGGGGAAAGGAGCAGTCATTCTCTCAGGCACTTAATTGCTAAACCTCAAGGCTGGAGGCTCAGCTCCAGTAAGGAGTACATGCTACTTGAAGGAACTTAGTCCACCATGTGAGGTGGATACGGATGCGTTTTTTGTGCCTGCTGGATATGCAAAACACGTCTTCCATATGAGGATGTGCAAAACACTCCTCTTTGCAGAACTAGATTTCTCCTTCCCCACAGATGCTGCATGGCCTTGTACCTTGCACAACACACTCCAAGAAGAAAGGTACTCTCAAATTCCTCCAGTACCAACGTTGCCAAACTCATTTTCTGGTTCATTCAGCTTTAATGGGATATGGCACTGAAGAGGATGAATTGGCTGAGGATGAGGACCAGCAAGCACTTGTGACAGAACAACCAGGTAAACTGTGGAGACCCATCCAGTCCCCACCATCAAGTATGGGAGTCACTCAATCGGCCTTGTTTCCTACTCAGGCTGTATCTCAACCACTTGCCACATAGCATAAATAAACCTAAGGTCCTGCATTCTCAAGGTGTCCTGATCTGTGGTCCACCAATCGTCTCAACTTGGTACACATGGTCAGAGATGGGCAGGACACTAGAATGCTACAGTCTGGTGGAAATGAGCTCTCATGCGAGCACCAGACACTGAAAGCAGCTGTGCTCAGCAGACAAGGGAGATGACAACCCCATGGTCACAGAAAGGGCTGTGGCTGTCACCTAAGGCAACACAGTAGACTCCTTTCCTGTTCACGTAACCTGGTGTTTGGGGTCAGCTTTCTAAGGAAGAGGAATACTCAAAGAGCCTTTATGAGTGTAATTTGCACTACAGGCAGTCATGCATTTAATGTGCGTGCATAATTTCAACTCTGAGAAGTTTTCAGACCTTTTCAGAAATTGTTTTTAGAGGTTTCATACATGACCTCTTTTCCTTTTGTCTCTCCCATGGCAGAGAGCAAAGCAATGTGACAGACATGAGTCAAACCTATCTAGGCAGGACCCTGCTAAGGGTTTCCAGTGTTCACACAGAGCTTAACACTTCAAAATGACATTCTTCAGGCTTTTGTCCATTTGGAAGAGTGAATGGTCTACAGCTGGTCTGAAAATGGAGTTTTCTTCTTCTCTCCCAAAAATTCTAATTTTTACTTAAAAAAAAAAAATAGAAACAGCTGAAAATAAACTTTCTGCTTTTAGCTGAAAAGCTTCAGTAAACATCTGAAATTTCATGCTGAAAACAGACACTTCTCAAAAAAAGTTACTTAATCCATAATGGCATTTTCTGTCAGAAAACATTTCAGAGGTAAACATTTTGGAACAGCCCTGGAAATGCTCTTTTGCCTAGCTCGTTTCAGTGCACATTAACCATTTTAAATACCAGTTGAAACACTGTCATCTGGACCTTTAAAAAGAGAAAACTTTTTTAGCCTCCCTTCCAGGTAAGCTCAATGATAGATCCTCATAAAGACTCTATGGCTTTCCTCCCATCTCATTTCCCCCTTGGTTGTGACCGGGTTTAATGGTTATCAAGACAGGTATCTGCAGATTTGAAAGTGAATGAGTCTCTCAGGAATGTATCAGGGGCTCTGAATGTCATTAGGAGCAATCAGCAGCAGAGAAATGGTTATAAGTTGGGGTGAATGCTAAAATCAAAGGGCCTCAATGCCTTGTTTGGCTCTGCTAAAAGGTGGGTGGAAAGCACAAGAATAAAAATGTCCACATGAAAACTGGACTCAAGTCCACACCGCATATTTAACTGACTCTTGTTTCAGGGTGGCTAAGGTTAGCTTTGCGATCAACTCAGTCTGGTATCACAAAGAGAAACATTATCAGCTCTTTCTGTTGTGTTAATATCCAACTTATTTCTCAGCAGTGCAATTTCCTGCCTGCTCTTTGAACAGCTATCAAAGGACAAGATACCAGATCATGGCAGACATTCTTCTAGTGGTGACATCTGCTAAACTAGTCAGTCTGTTCCTATACAGCCCACTCAATGCATCCTAAAATATTTTATAAGCCACTAGTGAAACAGAGAATGGTAATGTGGGTCCCTGAGCTTTATTTGAGCCACCTTGATGTTCAGTACAGATGGGGAATCACGCTTCAACAGCCAGAATTTCCAAGTCCATTCAGTCAGGGTTTCTATGTTACCTCCAAAACCAATAAATTTCACTTAACACCATCTGGCACTTCACATCCTTTGCTGTTTTTCATCTGAGAGCACTGGCAAATCTGCATATGAGGCTTAATCCAAAATGTTCTGAAAACCATTCTGAAAGATGGGTTTCGAGCAGGCCTAAAAGTGCAAGACTTTATTTAGAAACATGCTCTCTACAGCTTTGCTGGAAGATGATCCTCCTTTGAACAAGCACTCAACCAGCAGTGAACACATTCCAAGAAAACATCTGGAGACCTAGGAAAAGGTTGGTCTAATTACATTTAGGGAGGCTAAGAAAGATCACTAATAAGATATTACCCAAAGTCATGCATGTTACCATCATTGCTAATTTTGCTTTGGGCAACACCATTGATATCATCAATACTGATGTGTTTCACAAACATAGTCAAGTCCTGCTAGGGACTACTCACAGTTAAACTTCAGAGTTATTCATAGGACCTGCAGTCTCTGCATCGCTGTCTCTCCTGTGCTCTCTGGCTATATCCCAAAATGTTTTCCACACCAGAGCTGACTTCTGTCTGAATTTCATGTTTTGCAGCCACCAAAAAAAAAAAACCAAAACAAACAAACAAACAAAAAAAAACCATCAAAGCACCTGAGAGTTTTTCTTGTAGATTTGGTTGGAGGTTTGCTCCAACCAGTCACAATTCAAGGAGTCATTCTCATTGCTCTTTGCTCTTCACCATCCTTCTGGGTTGTGGTTGCATCTTCTGAGCCTTATCTCGGCTACGCTTGAGCCCTGTTCCCTGCTCCACATCTGCCTGACCTCACTCCTATTCTAGTTTTTGTCCTGGATCATCTCCTGTGTAACTGCTCTTCCTAATCTTCAACTTAATCCCACGTAAACTTTCCTTTTCTTCTTGAACTAGTTCCAAGATACATTTTGGTCAAATTTCTGGCCTTTCATCTCACTTATCTGGACAAATGTGTTCTTCAAATTCTCATCCATTGACCACAGTTGCTCTCAGTTTCTTCTTTTGAGCCCTGCCTGACTCTGACCACTTTGCTGAGACCTCTTAACAATTAGGGACCTAGTTAAAGGACATGGCTGACTAACAATGTCATTGACTGTTCAATAACCAGCATGCTTAGTTATCTTTTCTCCCAGATACAAATCGAGCTGAAAATCTATGAGGATGATAGTAAAGCAGTCTGCAGTAAGAAAGGAGATTCACTCAAACTTACTCCCAAGACCATTCAAGAACAGCAGTGAAGACTCCAGCTGCATGCATAATGATAAATAAAACAGGTAAATGCCATTTTGTAGCTATGAGGTCACTTGTCAGAGTATAATATGCGTGGATAAATGCTCTGCACTCCCCACTCAAGGGAAAAAAAAAAAAAAAAAGAAACAAAGGAAAACCCCCATGTTGGCCACATGTGAATCGCCCATTGGGAATCACCTCTGTCCCAGGCTACTCCCAAAGTGTGCTCAGGAATTGTCTCAGAAAACTCACTTGACATGGACCAAAACCATCCAATGGAGCACACTTGTAGTTTAACAATATGGACAACAGCTCTGTCCTCTGATGTGGTGTGCACCTCTGGATGTGGACTGGAGGATGGCCCTGGTTTGGCAGTCTCTGTGTCCTCCTGAGAAAAGCTTCCAAGGTGGGGAAAGTAGGCCTGGCTGGTGCATTAGCACAGTCCTACTATGATTGTCTTCACCAGGATGATGGGACTGGAGCAAATTCAACAATAATAACAAGCAAATCTGTCTATCAGCCCACTGAGAGACCACCACTCCTATGACTAGCCAAGGGAGAAAGTGCCAAACCACAGACATGGCAATTGAAAGTCAACCTCTTCGCACTGCTCCCACGTCACCCAGGTGGATGGAAGTGTACAGTTCTGAACAAATTACATCCAAGATAGCAAGATACTCAAACCCAACCCTGAAGGCAAACTCCCATTCTAAGGCAGCTTCATATTTGACAATGGATCAAAACAAATTTTGGCCAACATTCCCAGCAGACCCAACATTCTGGACTTTATAGAGAGACTTTGAACTCTGTATCGCAAGTTGACTGCTGTACTTCAACCCATCACTAACTTCTCTTTTCCTATTTCTTTTTACAGCACTGTTCACCAGGACCCTGGTCAGTGTAGAAGAATCTCACAGACCAAACTGTCAGAAAGTTGATAATGTCTGCAGAGCATTCATTTATGTGCTGTGAAACATGTTAGGAGGCCAAGGTGGAGAAATTCTACTGCAGAACTGGCTTGAATCTTGGCAATGATCATATTTTATATCATACTAAACCTAGGAAGGCATTTACAGACTATTACTAAACCAAGTTCTGCAGTAAACTGATGTATAGGTTACTAGTCACATCTTTCATATTTCAAGTAATGGAGCTTTTTCTCTACTTATAGGATGCTGACAGGCAGTAACACAAAACTGAGGAGTTGTATTGAAAGGAAGTTGAAAGGGAAAGTTAGGAGTCAAGTGATTTCAGAACTCACAGAGTTTATTTAAACAGTGCTTTTTCAATGCTAAATGTTAATAGAACGAACAAGAGAATAAAGCCTATTTGAAATAAAATACGGGAATGAAGTTCAAAAAGGGAACACAGAAAAAACATGCACATGGGTAAGCCAGTACTAAAAACCAATATAAATCTATTAAAATACATTCTGAAGAGCAATTTCCTAAAGCTCTGAAAGCTACTAATAAAAACTGATCCAAACACTTCCAAGGCAAGTAGTTTGCCAGACAGCTGTTCAGACTAATAGAGGATCAATTCGTGATAGATGAGCACTCAAGACACACTATCTCATGACAGCAAAGTCAAATAAATACTGAGAATGCATCCCCCACCATAGCCTTTCCTTACTGGGAGCAAGTCTGAAGAGATATCTCAAATTGAAACGTCAGTAGAAAAGATTTTCAAACAGATACAGTGAATAAGACAAATCTGCAAGACCAGATGGAATTCACCCAAGAACTCTATGGAAATCCAAAGAGGAAATTGCTGAACGGTTATCCGCCGTGCAGAACCACGCTGATGTTTAAATCAGCCTATGTCAAAAGAATAGAAGCAGTAAATGTGATGCAAAATGAAATAGCAGTTTCCAGAGATGGCTCTTGAAGAAATAAATACAGACAAGTGTGATTCTGCATAAGGCAAACTAATAAATATTCTAAAAAAAAAAAAAAAGAGTATTAGACACATCAAGGAGCAAGGTATAAGAGGGAAGAGTCAAATATTGCATCTGTAGGTACAAGACATGTCTCACAAATCAAGTTATTTGAGAGTGTCACTGAATTTTGGGGGATGGTAATTCAAGTAATATGGTCCACTTGAGGTCCACTTGAATTTCCAAATGTGGGAATCTATGAAAGAATTAAGCTGCTCTTGAACAAGGCAGAAGGTCGTCTTGTGGCTCAACAACTGGTTACAGCTAAGAGACCAAACAAGGAATAAATGACCAGGTTTCATAGCAAAGGGAGCCAATCTGCAGGACTGGATCAGGGTCTCTGCTGCTGGGACCTCTGGTGCTCATTTATTCTAGAAAAGGCATAAGAAGTGAAAAAGCAGGGTGACAACTCTTTCTGACAATACTAAACCATCTAAAATATTCCAAACTAAAGCTGTGAGCAAGGAAATTCGGAAGGAATTGCAATGCTAAGTGGCTGTGCAATTAAGTGGAAGACAAAATTCAGAGTAATAGAAGCAATGAGAAAACAAAAAAACAGCAATCCTAAGGATACATGCACAATAATGGGCGCTGAGTGAGCTATGGCTGTTGGGAATAAGAGCCTGGAGCTACTGTGGATGGTTTTCTGAAAATGAGAACTTAGTGCTCTATGGGGATTAAAAAGGCAAAGAAAAAATTTAAAACTAGTAGGAAAAGACTTCACAGCAATATAAAGAAATTTTGCACATAGCTCCAGTGCACCAATCTCATATAGGATAGAGCAGAACTACAAAAGGCAGGAAAAGACAACAAGACACCAGAGACGGGGAACATTTTCCAGACCAGAAGAGACAAAATAGGCTAGAACCCTTCATCTTGGGAGAAAAGACGACAGAGGGGGTCTGAGGGAGGTCTATGAAGTCATGAGTTGCACGGGGAATATGAATGTGAAGTAATTGCGCACCATATCTCAGAACACCAAGGACCAGAGACTAACTAATGAAATGATCAGGCAGCAGGTTTAGAACAGAAAGAATTATATTTCACTCACAAATGAGTTATGGGACTCATCGCCATGGACAGAAAAAATAGCAAATTAGTCCAAATGGGCTTAAAATAGTAATGCTCCAACAGGGCGACTAAACATTATAGTCCAAACTCAGTCTTTAGGTCAGGAGTTCCCTCAGCTGTTGACTGCTGGGATGATGTACCATGGGTAGGACCACTCTGCACTCAACTTGCTTCTTACTTTTTTTTTTTTTAGTTTCTCACAGTCTTTCTATTTTATAATGCTGAGACAGTATGAGTCTGGACTCCCATGTCCTTATTCACTAGCATGCCTCTAAACTAATGTATCCCAATGTGAGATTCAAACTTAACCAGGAACAAGCTGCTACACTAAGTTTTGTGGAAAAATACCAAGCTCCACTATTGATACACTCTAACAATAAATTCAGCCCTTCTGAAGAATGGTTAACAGGAGAAAATAATAAACTGTAGCAGGTGAGAAGACCTCCTTCATGAAGGTGAGACCATGTGGGAATCCTCTGCCTTCTCAGAACGTCGATTTCTGCACCATCGTGGTGACTGTCCACTGAGGTGTGCGTTCTCCGTGGTAGTACTCTTCTCTTGTCACCATTAAAAGTTCTTTTACACCCAGAGCATCTGACTGGAGAGTTTATAATAAATGTGCCTCTAATTGCACTTTCTTTACTGTAACCACTGAGAGTCATTGGGAATTCTTGGGACCTTGCAAACCGCATTCAACAGCCACCATTTAAAAAATCTGGCAGACAAGTACTTGCTTTGCCCTCACCCACAAAAGTTCCATCCAAAATATATAGGTTTGAACTAAAAAAAAAAGAGCCTGTCCTGTACCTATGTTCTATTTAAAGTCCACTGTCCTTTTTCTAGAACAAAAGAATATTGAGTTAAATACTTTAGGATCCTCACACTTCACCCTTTTACTTTTTTCTTTTCTGCCACAATTTCTTAAAATTTTTAATATTCTGGTTTTGCTATGGCATTTGTCATTAAGCATACACTGTCACTGAAGACAGCTTTATCCAAGGTCATTGCAGCCTCTTGTCCACCTGCATTTCAGAGTTGGCCAAGACCTGTAGGGTGACCCAAGCAGTGCAGGAACAGGGCCGGGTTTGAGGCTGACCAGCAATAGCAGATGATGGAGGGGACAGCTGTAAAACGACGAGCGTGCTCACCCTAAGCAGGGAAAAGAAGCAATGCTGGAGGGAGATACGCTGAGAGAGGAGATCTGAAACTCCAAAAAGAAAATCAGGAAAGCCCAAAGGATGCTCAATGCACGTGGGGAAACTAAGGCAGAGGGAAGTCTGAGGCTGCTTGCATGAGCCTGTGTATCTCTTGTCTAAATGCAAAGAGTAATTGAAAAGCCTAGAAAATACTGTCCTCCTCAGCTCTCACTGCCTTAATGGGCTAAAGGAGAAAGAGTCTGAGCTAATGCTGGTACTGGGCATCCTGTTGGTGCTGTAGGGCACGGGGACCACAGTGAGGAGGTGGGTTAGGGCAAGGAAGGACATGGTAGTACTGCTTGCAGTGAGGAGGTGGGTTGGGGCAAGGAAGGACATGGTACTGCTGCTTGCCAGGATCCACAGGAGACCAGAGGCACTAAGGGGAATAACCCACAAGAGAAGTTTTGGCAGAGCTGGGACTGCACCTCATGTCATCTCCACACACAACGCCTCTCCTGACCACATGAACAACCTTCCAGCCTCAGGCAGGCCCTAAACAAACAAATGGGAGGATTTTTACCATTTTCAGTGATGGATGAGGTCAGATCGGGCTGAAGCCGGACCAGCTGCCAGCGCAACTGTGCATAAATCAGTGGATTGGCTCACAGGTGGAGAAAGAGTTGAGGTTTTTGCAGGTCCTTACCCAGCTATTCAACCTCCCGTACATCTGACATCCCTGCAATGCGGGAGCCTGTTATCTGCTCTTGCTGAAGTCCATGGAAGAGTTGTCCTTGGCCTTGATGGCTCCAGGGTCCCTGTATACACTGCTACGGTGCAGCTAAGCCTCCTACCAGTCTAGTGGAGACACCTCCTTCACCTTGCCTTAGCGGGAGGGAGGCATTGAGGCGCTGGTCTGAGTAACACAGTACTTCCACTGGGGCTAGGCTGAGAACTTCAGGCTTTTTTAAATATTAACCAAATATGTTTCTATAAAATGGATCCTCTCAATCTCTAGCAGAGGGCTTCCAAACCAATCTGCCAGACTGCCAAGCACCCAGTGGCCTCCATCAAGATGTACACTGATGATCCAGAAAGTCAGATTGGATTGGGATTCAACGATATCGGGGCCAGAGGGATCCTGTATAAGTGTTTAGTCCAGCTTTCCAGATAAGATAAATTCATGCAATCATTCCTCCAGGAAGTCCACAGCTTAAACCATAACATAGATTTTTTTAAATATCCAGCTTTTATTTATACAATCCAAGCAGTTTAGACTCCATCATTCCTTTAGCTAATACACTGCAAAGATGGTTATGTTCAGCATAACTACACAGCTCTTACCTGGTCTGCCTCTGGAAATCACTGCACTTCTTTCTGATAGACTAGAAAGCCACCGGGCAGTGGCAACGTCCTCTCATGGAGGGGTGAACGGGCTACGAGCAGCTCACCCTTTGCTGTTTGCTGAGATGCACTGACAAAAGATGTTTTTCAGAGCTTGGATCCCTGTTACAGCAGAGACAAGAGGTTCAGAGAGGTTCGGAGAGGTTCGGAGAGGAGAAGTTCGGAGAGGTTTGGAGAGGTTCGGAGAGAAGAGGTTCGGAGAGGTTCGGAGAGGTTCGGAGAGGTTCGGAGAGGAGAGGAGAGGAGAGGAGAGGAGAGGAGAGGAGAGGAGAGGAGAGGAGAGGAGAGGAGAAGATTAAATGTCATCATTCAGTCTAAGTGCATAAAATAAAGCTCCAGATTGTCATAAGCACTTTTCCCTCTGAGTGCATATTGATTGTGTCAAGCAAAAAACGAGCATTTAAAAAGAAATACAATTTTAAGTCATTGACAAATGACTCCAATATACATCAAGTGTGAATAATTCTCATTTCTTACCTCATTTCACTATCCTTCCTCAGTTTCACATTATGCAAGAGGACTATCCTATAATCCTGTCCATGCACGTTTGCCAAGTCTCCAAATAGCTTTTAAAAACCCCTCTGATGAGAGACCACCAACTTTACGGGTTCTTGCGACTCCCACTGTACATTTTATGGGTATTTAGCAATGCTACAGGGTTTTCCTAACGCTGGAGAAATTTCTCTTCTCTCCACTAATAACAGACATGTGTTTCAGCAGCTTTTTCTCACTTTTTCTCTCCTCTCCTGCTTATATTCTCAAATTGCTGATTTTTAAGATGTATTTTTCATAAAACTACAAAAATGGTGTATTTGTTTCTTTTTTCTTTTTTTTTTTTTTCAGATTAGGGACTGGACAAAATTTTACCCTGCCAAGCTTTTTTTTTATTTCTTTTTTTTGTTATTGTTGTTTAAATACTTCACAACAAAAGAATGTGCTCCTGATGGAATTTTTATTGCAAAAAAAAAAAAACCAAAAAACAGTTCTCCCCTTCTCCTTTCTTATATCTTGCACACTTCAAAACACATCCTGAAATTCTGTAACCTCCCAAGAAAGACAGCTGCTCAAATGCTGTCAAGACATTAATGATAATGTCAGAGCACATGACACACATTTAAATGTTAAAAGAAGAAGTATTAAGGCTGCATCTCAATCTCGCTTTGATGACTCAACTTTGCATTGACACACTCAGCACGTCAATTGCAATCCGACTTCTGGTTTTATTCTTCAACAGCATTTTAAAACGATTCCTCTTGCCGACGGAGGATGTTGGAAACTGTACAGTGAGAGCAGACGTTGCTTTTTCACAAGCGCAGAGCTCTGGTTTTTCACAGGATTTGGAAGAGTGTTCTGGTTTTCAGAAAGTGCAAAGCTGTCACCAGCTGAATCACCTTTCAGAAACGCTCAGGATGCTTTCCTGGGGAAGATGTCCTGTCCCTCGGGCTCTGCTTTGGAGACATCCCCACGGTGCACACCTGCAGCATGTCTATACCCCATCTCTTATGGGCACTGAAGACAAGCCTTTCAAACACCCCAAACTTCAACTTCTGCTAAATCTTACCACTTAGTATAGAAACATAGAATCATAGAATGGTTTGTGTTGGAAGGGACCTTTAAAGCCCATCCAGTCCAACCCCCCTGCAAGGAGCAGGGACATCTCCAACCAGAACAGGTTGCTCAGAGCCTCATCCAACTTGGCCTTGAATGTTTCCAGGGATGGGGCATCCACCACTTCTCTGGGCAACCTGTGCCAGTGTTCTACAACCCTCAGTGTAAAAAATTTTTTTCCTAATATCTAATCTGAATCTATCTCCATCTATTTTGAAACCATTACCCCTCGTCCTGTCACAACAGGCCCTACTGAAGGGTCTCTCCCTGCCTTTCCTGTAGGCCCCCTTGAGGTACTGGAAGACTGCTATAAGGTCTCCCCAGAGCCTCCTCTTCTGCTTACTTATCCTTTCAAATAATATTTTATCTGCAGGCACATTCTGGGGTTTCACAGCCATTTCTTCCAACGACATCAGCTTTGAGCAGAGCTAAGAGCCACCTGATGAAGTATCTCACCCACTGGCAAGAGGCAGAGACCAGTTTAGGGCACGGTGCTGTAGTGTCAGGGAGAGCTCGACCCCGCACTGGATGGAGTTAAGCCATGACTTTGAGTGGTGCCAGAGGATGCTGGGATGAGAGGTTAACACTTCTCCAGTGATAGCATCTGCTCAGATTTTTACCCAGGACTCCCTGTTGCTCCAGTGGCTTGGCACGAGGCCGCACTGCTCCTGGCCCGAATACTGGTGCCAGCACAGCCCCACTGCTTTGATTTCCAGAGGCAAGGTGGTCTCCATAAGCCCAGGCGTCGCTGCCCATCTTCATCGCACGTGGAAAGCTTGCCAGTGGCTCCAGGGCTACGACGGCTTGTGTTGAAGGGCAGGGTCTAGTCTGCAGGAATATTATCCTTGCTTAATTTAAAGAGTAACATTCAGCTAAACAAATTAAGCTGGTAGAAGAGGTTGTATGGATCCTTTCATTGCAGTTTAAATCTCTCTCCCTTCAGCTTAGTCTCAAGAAAGCTTAAGTTTCAACCACCTTTAAGGTAAACAGCAGCAGCCCAACCGGATGATAACAGAGTCCGCACGCAAGCACTCAGCACAGATCCGTATGTACACGGCGTCCGCGCTCCGCGACTGGCAGCTGTCACCACTGTACCCTCTGTGAATGGGGGGGGACTGTGCACCACAGGGTTTGTCACCCTGAGGGACAAGGACCATCGTGACCCAGCCCTGATTTGGGCCTCCCCAGCTCCCTTGCGATACCTATAACCACAAGGATACTAAAATGAGAGAAGGGGAAGGTCTGACAGGCAGTTATGTGACTGGGGACACTCAGGTTTAGGTTTCTTCTTGGAAGCGCTCCGTAAGGCAGCTACCGCCAAGAGAGCAGCTATATAACCAGCACCCAGAAAATATAGGTGCCTTAAGGGCAAGACATGAAAAACAAATGGTGTAAATGGCTGCAAATTCTTTCATTTTACCCCCCAAATGGATTTGGCCCATGGACTCCAGCTGGAGATTCTAGGTAGGGAGAATTTAATGACAGAGACTGAAATTTGGCCAAGATCTTGGGTTTAATCCTCTTTCTCTTGTGAGAAGAGCCATCAAATGTTTAATGTAAGCTTCCACTGAAAAATGATGGCAGACCCTGCTGGAGGGCCTGGTGCCACTGCCACCCACTGGGACATTTGGGAGAAACCAGGTCAACCAAAAGTCCCTTTGTTGGCTCTCACCTTTGAGAGTGAGAGGAACTCAGAGACGAAAGATGGAGAAAATGGCCTGGTATGGCCTGGGCACGGCCTGGCATCAGTAGAACTAATTCACAGGCTCTCGCTGAGGACACAGAGCAGTTTGCCAGCACCACCACAAGGCAGGGGGGTGATGCTACCCACACTGGGAAGTCACGCGCTTCTGAGTTCAGCTGACTCACCTGAAGTCCTTCTGCAAAAGAAAACCCAACTGCAGTGACACCGGGGGCAGAGGATTTAATGGAGGAGGCAGCATGGCTGTTACGGAGATGGTGCTGAACAGGACTCAGCCTATCTGCTCCAGTTCCTTCTCCAGTTTCTTCACCTGGAGAAATCCCAGTTATGTCTGCTCCAGGGCAGCCTGGCCACAGCAGTTTGAAGCAGAGGACATTAGCCACCAGGCAGAGCTTGTCTTGCTCCGTGGACCTCAGCTGGGTCCACAGAAGCTCCCTTTGCTCACCCTATGTGGTGCCGATGGCCACCAGGTTAGCGTGCCGTGGGAGGAGGAGGAGGAGGATTAGGAACCAACGTCCCCTTCTCTGCAGCGAATCCAAGCATCTCCCAGCGTACATCCCATTGATTCTCAGTACAATGTCTAAGGAGTTTGGGTAATGGTTTTAAAACAGATGGAGGCAGATTCAGACTGGACATCAGGAAATTTTTTTTACACTGAGGGTGGTGGGACACTGGCACAGGTTGCCCAGAGAGGTGGTGGATGCCCTGTCCCTGGAAACATTCAAGGCCAGGTTGGACAGGGCTCTGAGCAATCTGATCTAGGTCCCTTCTGTCCCAGATTTTCCTACAATCCTGTGAAATGCCATTTATTCCCAGCTGTGGCACAGCTCTGACTGTGACTTTGGGCAAGTGCCTGCATCTCTCCATTCCTCCTTCCCACCCTGCCTGCCTGCTCTGCGGAGACCCCCAGCCCTGCTGTGCTGGGCTAACGGGGTGTTAAGGGGTTTTGGGGTGCCAGCAGAAAGTAGCTCACGGCTGGTAGCACTGACCCACGTGTCTGGGCTCCCTGGTTATCCCTGTGCGGAACGGGGCAGCCCTTTGCTGTGGGATGGTTCTTCCAAGCGGATCCGAAGTCAGTAGCAGAGCAGCAACCAAAGGCTTTGTGGAGCAGTGAAAGGCAAAGAGGTGTCGGCAGGGGTTTACCGCAAGGTGTTCGGGCTCCCCTGGCTCCCCATCCCGCAGGGGTGCTCCTGGTGCTCCCCGGGCACGTATAGGAAGGCAACGAGAGCACTAGGAGCACCGGGAGCACCCCTACCTCGAAAATTAGGATCTTGATGAGGAAAATGAGGGATAGGAGGGGAGAAGCAGGACGATGTGGGGTTGGAAACCAAAGCAAATCACGGATTTCCCTGGGGAGGCAAGGGAGGCGGGGGAGCGCACAAGCGGGTCGCGGGGAGTCTCCGGGGGGCAGGATTTCTCTTCCATCGCATGGAAGAGGGAGATTAAAGAAGAAAGTGGGAGTGGGGCGGGAGGGAAGGGAAGGGAAAGGGGGGTGGGGGGGGATGAACAAAGGAGATTGGCAGCACAGCTGTTTTGGGAAGAAAAAAAAAAAAAAAAAAAAAAAAGCCAGCCTTCCTGTTTCTTTAAAGCCGCTCATCTGCGCGGCGGGCCGGCTGCCGGCGGTGGGAGGCAGGCTAAGGGGAGCCGCGGACGGACAGGCGGACGGACGGAGGGAGGGAGGCAGGGATCCGCAGCCGGGGCTCCGCTGCCCGCCGCAACCGAGCGGGCGCAGATGGGCGGCGGCGGCGGGGGGGCGGCGGCAGCAGCAGCAGCAGCAGCAGCAGCAGCAGCGGGAGGGGAGCGGCGGAGCCGCTGCTGAGCGCACCCGCGCAGCGCCCCGCGCCATGCGGAGCGCTCCGCTGGCGGGGGGCGAACCCTGGCCGCGCCTCTGCCCCTCCGAGCTCGGGGGGTTGCGGCGGCTGCGGCGCAAACACGGCTGCAAAAGTTTCCGCGTGGAGCTGAAAGTGCTGAGCGGCAGGCGGACGGGGCTCCGCGCTCCCCCCCCGCCGCCCGCCGCCGCTCCGCCGCCCGCCTGGGAGCCCCGCGGTGCCGCCATCGCCGCCGCCGCCGCCGCCTTCCCCCCCCCGCCGCCGCCGCCCCCCGCCGCCCGCCCGCCGCCACCGCCGCCGCCGCCTCCCGCCGCTTCCCCGCGCCCGCGGCCGGGCGAGGCGTCCGGCGTCTCTCCGGAGATCAAAGCCCTGCAGCAGACGCGGCGGCTGCTGGCCAACGCCCGCGAAAGGACCCGCGTCCACACCATCAGCGCCGCTTTCGAGGCGCTGCGGAAGCAGGTACCTGCCGCCGGACCGGGCACCGGGGGGTAGGGGGGCGGTGGGCGTCGCTTTGTAAATTCCTTACTCCCACACGCACGCACCCACCCACTGCTCTGCCAGTCGGGGACACCCGGTGGGTGCGCGGGGCAGGGGGACAGCCCCGCTCCGCTCTGCGGCTGAGGCCGGGGGAGGTTGAAGGCTGGAGGGGACGCCTGACAGAAGGGGAAGTCGGTTCAAAATGCCTGGAAGTACCAACCCTAGAACTGCGCTAACAATCCAGATAAATAAATAAGGGCTTTTAATTTGCTTGCAGTTAGAAACTTTCGGACTTTTTTTTTTTTTCCCCGGGAGAGAGAATGGTATGGAGTGGGAAAAAAAAAAAAAAAAAACAAACTGAAAACAAAACCAAGAAAGCCCGCAGAGTGAAAACCGAGGGTGGAGGGAGGTATTTGGTCAAGCTGCGAGCTGGGGTGATGCTCCTGGACTAAAAGCACGTGAGCTCGCTAGGTCTTCTGCTGGGGTGGGCAGCACCAGAGGGGTCACTGGGAATGTGGGCAGAATCATGGAATCAGAGAATGGTTTGGGTTGGAAGGGACCTTGAGGATCACCTAGTTCCAACCCCCTGCCCTGGCCAGGGACACCTTCCACCAGAGCAGGTCGCTCAAAGCCCCGTTTAACTTGGCCTTGAACACTTCCAGGGATGGGGCATCCACAGCTTCTCTGGGCAACCTGTGCCAGTGCCTCACCACCCTCATAGTAAAAATTTTCTTCCTTATGTCTGATCGAAACCTACTCTCTTCCAGTGTAAAGCCATTACTCCTTGTCCTGTCTCTACGTGCCCTTGTTGAAAGTCCCTCCCCAGCTGACTTTTGTGCAGGCTGCCAGACCCCTCAGGCCCCTTGGGGATTCCTGCGGCCACTTCTAAAACTTTCCATGTGCCCTGTGTCTGCAAGGGACAGGCGAGTTACGCTGCAGTCCCCGGCCAGGCTGTGATTTTTTGTTTGTGATTTTTACTGTAGCGTGTGCTTGAGGTGTGTACGGTGCCGGGCTTTCCTGTTGAGTGGTCTTGAAAATCCTCCTGGTCATCTGTGAAGGATAATAGACACGTTCTCACTGGCAGGGTAAATGAAGTTTGGATGAAAACCCTCCATCACCTCCCCAGCATGTGGAAGGGGAGGAGGGATCCAAAGAAGCCGTAAGGTTCTTGTATCTTCCCCAGAAGGATAAATCAGTGCCCTGGCCCCCGTACTCAGCCCTGTGCATAGGCACACCGTGACAGCTCACCGATGGACAAAGACGTGCTGTCACGCTGTGCGAGCCCAGCTGTCCTGGCTTTTCTGCCTTGCCAGTAAATGCTGACTGGACTATTCCAGGTGTGTAGGCAGGAGGAGATACACAGGGCTGGGAGGGCTGGGAGCTGAAGATGACTCTGATCCTGAGAGATGCTGAGCATCACCTCTCCCAGGATGGTCCCTCCAGCCTGCTGGGACCAGCACATTTTTGGCTGCCGCCTTTCAGACATTACTTATCCAAGCCATTCCCCAAGCGTGCTCACTTTAGGACTCAATCCTGTTTCCCGCTTAGGGGAACTCTGCTCGTTCCCATCTCCTGCATGACGCCTGCAGCCCACTTCAGCGACCGCTGTGTGTTGGGTAGCTGCACCCCAAGAGTTAATCCTTCCCCGTCGTCTCCTTCTGCAAACAGACTTCCAGCCCTGACCTCGGTAGGAAGCACAGGCTGGGGCTGTGTGTCAGGAGAGGATCGCTGATGAGCGTCTAAACGAGAGCGGTTTTAATCCCCACGCAGCGGTGGGGTCTGACAGCTTCTGTTACGATCGCGGTAATCCGGTGTGCGCTGGATGCTGTCCCTCCGGTGCTGAGAGGCCACCCCTTGTAAATGCAGACTCCAGACTTGATCTATTTTGCTTCTCTAAGCCGCTTCCGTATCTCGGTTGTTTGGCGACTGTGTGTAACGCGCTTGAAAGTGTCAGTCTAATTCTCCGTGGACAGATATCTACACCACCGAAACCGCAAAGGGAAGTAGCACTGATTTCCCAAATCACTGGCAATCTTGTTCTAGGCTGAGCCTCAAGCAGAAGTCAGGCAAGCAACAAATTAAAGCCGCGCTCTTTTGGGAAATGGGCAACTCTTGAAAAGCCTCAGATTCCTGGCCTTGGCCCTGTCTCCATAAATCATTTCAGCCCAGGACTCAGCTGGGAGCCCAAAGAGCCTGGAGAACAAGTTGCTGTCCTCTCTTCCCATGAAAGCCGGTCTCTAGGGTCAGCACAGGAATGGACTGCCGGAGCTGTATTTGCTCTGCAGAGAGAAAGGAATCATTCTCCGGGAAACGTTTGCTGCGAGGTTTTTTCCTAGCGATTTGCTGAGGGGTGGGCTGGCTGTCCCGACCATCATTGGATGACATTTGGATTCATTTCTTGTTGGGCTGCCAACGGCGTGCTTGGTGCCGTACGTGACATCAGGTGACAGTCAGCTTCATTGCACATACGCGCGGCGCTGGCTTGTCACTCAAATCCTTCACACCGCTGCCGGCGGAGGGGTTTTTGAGGAGCAGAAGAGAGGGTGTTGCTTCCCGGCACGTCTTGGTCGGTGGGGCCGGGAAGCAGGCGTATGGAGAGATGCGTTTGTAGAGGTAAACGCAATAGGGAGGCTTTCTTTGGGTAAGCGCCGTCTTTTCACATCCCTGAGCACACAAAGGGCCTTAAGCTCTGTGCAGGAGGCAATCCCTGTGTGCCGTCAGCCACAGACCTCACTTTACTTCTTGTTTCTCCGTTACTCCTCCGTCCCCTCCTTGTCATCACGTATCAGGCTCTTAAGCAGCTGGGAGGCTTTTCCTGAGGCGCTGAAACCGATACCTCCCTGCAGACAGGCGGGCGAGGAGCGCGGGAGCGTGCCACTCTTGCATGCAGCCAGCCCTGGCCCCGCGTTCCTTTGGGAAGGGGTTGGGCGCTGGATGAGGAGCCACTGGAAGCAGGAGCCCCGCTCAGCCACCAGTACCCAGCACGCACGTGGATGTCGTCCCCTTCCCCGCGCTGTTGGGATGCACAGGGCTGGAGATGCCCATCCTCGCTGGCACGCGTGAGATAAAACCCCAACGCTGGCAGGATCAGGCCCACCCCGGCCGTAGGGAGCCGGTCCATGTTCATTGAGGAGGAGGAGGAGGAGGAAGGAAGGAGAAGCCGTGCCTCTCTGCAGGACACTCTCCCTGTCTCGGCAGCCCACCCAAGGGCGAGCGAGTGGCACGCAGCATGCCGGGCAGATGGGCTGACAGCGGTGTCCCCGCGCTCTGCAGCTGTGCACATATGGCACACATGTTTCGGCTTGTGTCGGCTAGCTCTCCAGATGGCAGAAAGGGTTGGGTTTGTTATTTTTTTTTTTCTTTTTTCCCCCAGTTCTTGGTGGAAGAAGAGCCAACCACAGTTGTTTCACACAAGGAGAGGCTATCCCAGCCTTGTCCCCGAGCGTTTCACTGTCCCCAGCTCCCCTCCGAGGCCAGGGCCCCCCTGAGAGGTGGGAGGTAGGTGGGCAGCTGCCTGCTGTTGGGAGAGATGTGCCGTGGCCGTTGTACTCACCCTTTGGTGTCACGGCCACCAGGAGCACGCATCTCTCTCCCTCTCTATATCAAGCTGCTGCCTTCACCAGAGGGCCAGAACACTGAACTGGGGCTGAAGAGTAGATGTTCCTGAGATACAGCTCCTTCCCTCCAAGTCTTGGCACTTGTGGCCTGCAGCTACTCAGTCTGGAAGAGATTTCCCCTCCTCAGTCCCCCAATCATCGCTTGTCCAAGTGATCCTTCGGCTGCCAGTGGACTCCTGAGGCTAACGGCGTAGTTCCCTGTAGAAAACACTCACCTGCTCGAAAACACTTTGAGGTGGTGAAGATACATCTGCTATGCTTTGCTCTCCTGCTGCTGCTGCCTTTCTGGGTGTCCCTTCCAGATGCTGCTCCTGTCCCCGTGGCTGGGCAGCTCCTACCCAGAGCATTGGTCTCCTGCCCTGGATGCCCTGGGAGGTGCTGGTCAGTGGGTTCTTGCACTGTCACTGCTCCAGGACCTCCTATGAGTGACATGGTGGGTTGTCACTTCCACCCTTTTTCTCTCCCTCTTCCTGCTGCTGTTGTTGGTCAACAAACCCAAAGGTCTCTGACGCAGACAGAGATGCAGCATTGAGTTCACGAGAACCTGAGGTCATCTGCTCCATCTGAAGTGCAGGTGGACGTTCCAGTTCATGAAGGAGGAGACAAGATGCGACCACACCACTGCACGTCTTCAGAGCAGCTGCTCTCCAGGGCAGGCCACAGTTGAAGCTGAACCATCCTAACATTTGTTGGACTTATTATGGGGTTTGCTCCTGGAGGCCTTGGCCAGGAGGAGGTAGTGCTTTCCACCATTAAGCTGCAGCAGGCGCCCAAGCAAACCAGCTCCCACCAGTATATTGCACTCGTGGGAGTTGCGATGGAGCTTCTCAGCTGTACTGACAGACCCTAAGGTGGCAGCAAACTCTCCCTCGATGGACGGAGACAACCACAGCAGCCTTTCTGATCTGGAGGCTGCCTAGGCTTGCACATCTGTTTTCTCTCTGGAGCACTACTGTCCGGCTCCTCCTCAAGAAAGCAACGCGTTGGGCTGCAGCGAGCTGGAGCCTGCGCCGGGAGCAAACACGTCCGCAGACGTTTATTTTCCCTTGAAGTACATTGGCGTTTTTCTAAATCTTTTCACCACTGCATCTCTTCTTTTCTCTCTGCCTTAGCAGCTGACAGCCTCGCACTCTGCACTCATGTGGGTTCTGGAGATATTTTAGGGTTTTATAGGGCTTTTTAGCTGCTGGAGTGGAGGTTTTTTCCCCCCACTAGCATCCTTTCACTTTTTGCTGCCGGGATGCGTGTGGCCACTGTGGTTTGTTGTTAAATCGGCGCAGAAAAGACCCTGCTCGCTCCCATTGGGAACACGGTGGGACATCAGGAGCACCAGGCTCAAGGCCACGGTGGGAGGTTGCCTTGCTGTGGGGCGGGATGGGGGCAAGCTCTCTGTGGGGGGGACCAGCAGAGGGACCAGCCAGGCACTAAATGCAGGCAGGAGCTGTGGCTTGAGCAGTGCCTTAGCCACAAGCTGGTGGAGGCTGCGGCTATTTTGGGGTAGCATTATTATGTACTCGCTGTCTTTGTGTGTCAGCCCAAAGGTGGCTGTGGTTTGTCACCTCTGTGGGCAGGACACTGTATGGGACCAGCATCGCTGGCATGTCCAAGCTGTGCGGTGGGGAGGCTGAGAGGTTTCCTCCACCACCTGCTGACGTCTTCCAGCCCTGTTCCCAGTGATTCATCTCCCATGGTCCCACCCGCAGGAAACCCTAAGATGCCTTAAAACCCAGCTCCTGAAGACAAACCGCCCATCGAGCTCCCGGGGGGTGGCAGCCAGGCGAGAAGGTTTGGCTCCATGGTGGCAGTTGGAGAGATGCTGCTGGGCTTTGGGAGAGACGAAGCATCCTCCACGCGTTGTGGTGCCACCACTGTGTATTGTCGTCGAGCAGCACGGTGTTAACCAGAGCAGCTCGGTGGTTTTCGCCGGTCCGGAGTGACGCTTACGGTTATTTAGAGCCCGGTTGGGGCAGAGCAGGGCAGTGCTGTGGTTTAACAGCTCAAGAAGATGACAAAATACTGGCCTGAAGCAACACAAGGGGAGAGAAAACAAGGGAGAAGCCAGACAAAAGGACAAAAATCCTGAAAACAATGACTGTGTGTCACCAAGAACGGGGCTTGTTTGCTCCCTTGGCTGCTGTCTAACCGATTTTATCCTCTGCTACAAATCCCGCTCCTGTCGGGAGGTATTTGCTCTGCCTGCTGCAGCCACCCCGCGTTAACCTCTGTGTTTTTTTACGGCTCCCGCTGAAATCGGAGGAAAGAGCCTGCTTTCCTCCATCGAGCTTTGAATCCAGCCTCTGCTCCCTGCCTTAATCCGCTCTCAAATTCCTCTCCGGGCTGCGGTCCTCGTGGTGGGGAGGTGGGACGCTTTATGGTACCTTGCAGCAGAGCCCTCTGGGGCTCTTTGTTCCCGACTTGCATCTCCGTCGGTCCGTACCGTGTGTGTTCACAAAGTGATCTATCCCAGCCCGGTCCCTGTTTGCACTGTCAGGTGCCAAGCACGGATGCAGGAATGCAAGCAGAGCCACACATGTACTGCGAGGGGGTTCTGCTCCTGGGTCTAAGCAGCGAGAGCAAGGGAGTGGAAAACCTCATGGTGTCCGTCAGTGGTTGGTGACTAAGGAATTGCCGAGGCCAAGCTGGGGCCGGTGCAGTGCCGTTAGCTCCGGTGGAGCTTCTTCTCCTGTTCCCCAGATGAATTGGACCCCTTGGGCCTCAGAGATGGAGATGACCACTGCTGAAATGTCACCGAAAATGTGTTCCCCACCATAGTGCTTGAGGCTGGCCCGCTTTGGAGGAGATTTTCTGTGTCCTGTGGCCCTGGCATTTCTCCCATGAGACCCCGGTAGTCCTCTGTTTAGTTCTTTTTTTTTGGGAGGCGGTTCAAAGTACCTGCAGTACGGTAAGAGCTTTGCTACAGCCCAGCAGTGATGTTTCCTGCGTGATACTGAGAGTGTGTGCTGCATGCCCTGAGGATGTGCAGGAGGCTTTACGGGCGCAAAACGTCTGGAGATAGCGCAGGAGGACTGTCCAAAACGGAACGGAGCCAGGCCTGGGGCAGCGTTCACCAGACTGCCGTTTGGAAATGATCCCTGGGGTGAACTCACCCAGCACCACACCTAGGTTTTGTTTGGAGGAAGCCAATTCATTCGCTCCAAGGAGTGAACTCATGGTTTTGCAATGTGAGCGATGGGGGAGCCAGGAGCTGGGAGGGAACTGGGAGCTGGGTTATTTGACAGCGTGGACCCACCCAAGAAGCGAAGGCGCCTGGGTGGGGACTAGTGCTCCCGCCTGAGCGATGCTGCCTTTGTTCTTGTTGGCATTTTGAAGCTAGGTTTGGTCCCTGGCTGGATGCTTCGCTGCCTGTGGCGAGGCGGGGATGAGGCTTTCTTTCAGGCTGCTGTGATTTCTCTGCTAGCACGGGGCTGCCCGTTCCCCACCGCCACAGCCTGGTGGCAGAGAAACGAGGGCCTCCCACACCCGTGGTATGAAATAGCTGCCCATCACTGGCCAGAATAGAGCTCTGCGGAGCGTCTGACGCCGTGACACCCACAGATCAAGCCCTTCCCCAAAAGCGCTCCTCTGGGGACCATGTCGTTTACCCACAAAGCAGGAACTGGCTTTGCTGGGTTCAAAGCCGTGCCATGCTGCCCCAAAGGCCCAGTTCAGTGTAGTGAGCAGCAGTGGCACGGAGGAGCCATGGGTGGAAGCTGGCTGCTGCTGGGCCATGGGCAGGAGGAGGGGTATTTGGGGACCAGGGCTCTCCCCACTCTGGTGGGAGCTGTCTTGCAAGCAGCAAAGCTCCCGTCTGGTAGCTGCAGGTTGCTTGGTGCTTCTGAAACACACACTGTGGTTCTCCTGGGTCCCAAGTTCAGGCACTCCATGGAAGCTGTCTGCTTCCCTGGTGCCATTACGGCAGTCACCAGATCCACCCGCTGAGGGGGTGGAGGGGTCTGGCAGGACTGTGAAAGGATGTCCCAGCAACACTTGCAGGCTTTTCCATCCTACAGCTGTATTAATTGTCATCATCCCACCTGGGATGTTAGGAGGACTCAGGGCACGTCGCTGTCAAGATCAAGTTCTCTTGCTGGTGAATCTGAACACAGCAACTAGCCCATCAACCGACGGGTTCCCTGAGAAGTAGGAAGACCTGAATATGTTCACTTTCCCTGCAGAACTGGATGGACAGAAAAAGGCTGGCTCCAAAGCCTTCCCAAACATGCTCCACAATGTAATAAATCTTGAAAACAGGCAGTAATCTTCTGGACAAGGCCTTCAGCTTGTTAAGGCTGTTACTCATAGAATCACAGAATGGTTTTGATTGGAAGGGACCCTTAAAGATCGCCTAGTCCAACCCTGCACTATAAGCAGGGATGTCTTTCACCAGACCAGGTCGCTCAAAGCCCCATCCAGCCTGAGCTTGAACACTTCCAGGGATGGGACATCCACAGCTTCTCTCCTCCTCCTCCCAGTAGCTCCGCAGACACCAGCCCTGGAGACACTCTGGGATGGTGGGAGAGAGAGGTCCCTGTGCTCAGGACCGACAGGCAAGGAACACCAGCAGTCCTGCTGCCCCAACCTGCAACCTTTCTCCCACGATGCCTTAACCCTGGGAAACATCTGACTCACCCTGGGGTGGAAGAAGGGAGGTGTGAAAGCCAGAACTATTAAGCACTGGACATTTATATGAACCTTCTGGAAATATTTTTGGCAGGAGGCACAGCACAAACAATGAGACCGTGCAGTTGCGTTTTGCGTTCGGACGCAGGGAAGAGGCAGCCAAATGCTCTCCCAGGGAGGGCCCTGATGTGTTTTAACTCCCAGCATAAAAATAAACCAGATGAATTAGCAGACAGGTAACTTCAGCAGCTTATGATGGCATGTGGTGGAGGAGCTAGCTGTCAGGAGGGCTTAGCTTACGCTGCATCGTGAACATGGGCATTTCTCTGCCTTGGAGCCACCTTGTCTTCCCTGCTGTACCTGGGGGGCCCGATTCTGCCCCGTGTGACCCTCATGTGGAGGGGATCTGTGCAAGTCTGTGCTGCTGGGTCTTGTTTCTAGCACAATTATAGAGACGTGTGGACCCCCAGCACTCAACACCCTTCTTTCTTCCAGCATTTTCGTGCAGCGTAAAGGCAGAGGGGACTTTGCTTTACAGACATTATCTGTACAGGTCCAGAAGATGTTTATAGAAATGGTGTCCTATTGATAAGGACAGAGCTACCCGGCCAGAAGCTCAGTGGTGTGAACTGGCTTGATGTTCCTGAAGTCCATGGGCTGCTCCTGGTTGTTCCCCACAGACCCATGACGGTGAATATATCCTGCACCCTCATATGGCAAGGGTGGTTTTTGTACCTTCTCACCCATGTTTTTCTCTAGCTGTTCCCCAGCCTCATCCCACAGTCTCCTCTCCTGTGCCCTGCATGAGAATCAACTCCAAGACCATGGCTTTGGTCGGTGGCAGTGACGCTCCGGGGAGCTGCAGCGGAGCTCTGCCTTCCTCGAGAGGCCTGGCTGCAGGCCGAGCGCTGCGCCGGTCAAGTGCGTGGCAGACTTCCCATGGACTTCAAAGGGAGCATCTTTGGTCTTCCAAGGGCGCTGCCTCTGAATTGCAGACGTCAAGGATGGAAAAGACCTGTTAGGTCACATCCCGTCCTATCTTCCTGCCAAAGAAGGGCTCTTCTGCACAGGAATATGTCTCAAGAGCGTTCGTCTTGCGTTGCTTCGGCCCCTGCCAGCCTGGGGATCACTGATAAGACCCAGGAGACACTGCAGAGCCCTTCGCAGACACAACCAAGAAACATCCTCTGGCTGAAGCCTTGGTTCCTGCTGGTCCCGGCCCACTGCCATGCTGATCTCCCGAAGCCGAGGATAGTGCCAGTATCCCTTCCTTTCTAGCAGACAGCTGCATTCCTTTGGATCGGTGTGAAATTTCAGTTGCAGTTCCTTCCTAATTCCTTTTAATCACTGCAAATATTGCAGGCAAGACGGTGAGCTGTGCCGCCGTTCAGCAGAAATCGGTGAGGTCAGATAAGGGAAATATTTTCATTAACTGCACAGGAACTTGAGCTCTCCCCTGGTTGCCCCCCGGCTCTGAGCGGACCTGTTCAGCTCCCATCTTCATGGCTTTCCCACCAAAGCACTGATGTCTCTTTGACTCAGGTGTGATGAGCACGAAGGTGGCAGAAGGAAGGGGTGTGGTGTTCATCAGGAGCATGATGGATGCTTGCTCTCGTTACGTCCTGCCGAAAATCCGTGCAGCGCAGACCCCATGGGAGCTGCGAGGGTTACACCTGTGTGGCCATACCAGCATCAGGCGTTTTTCCGATTTTTAAGACACTCGCTATGGTTTGGGTTGGATTTTGAAGATTTCTGGGCATCCAGGTGTGTCGTCACCCTTCACTCCAGCTTATGCAAATCTGTCCCCGTACCCCTGCTGGCTTTATGTTAAAGAAGGGATAAAACCAAAGTTCACTTTCTTCCCCTCCACTGTTTGGGGAAGCTTTGGATCTGGATCTGAACTGAAGTGGCTCATTCCTCTCTCAATTTCCCATGTTTAATTCAAAAGGAAACATTCAAATGGCAGGAGCTGAGCCAAGACAGGGAGGGTTCCTACAAAACAGTTATTTTAACACTGTTACCATGGCAAAAACTCTTATCTCCTCGTGTTGGTGCCCCGCACCCATCGCGGTGGTATCTGAGCTGCTCAAGGTGATCCTCTTCCCCGGTATGTGTGGGGTGGCTCCAGTTTGGACTCAGCGGCAGCGTGTGGGAAGAGCGTTGTGTAATCCCAGTCGAGGGTTTTGTCGACTGTGTGAGCACTGGGATCTTTCTTGGAATTCATAGCAAATGTCCTACAAAACAGTTTGGGGTTTATTTTGTTTCTTTTTTTTTTAAATAAAAAACAAAACACAAAAGAAAGAGAGCAAAACAGATGAGGAAAGAAGACATTGGCCTGCCTTCTTGTGTTGTAACTGGACAGCGTCTGTGCATCAGCCTCAAGGATTTCGTGGTCTGTTTTCCTTCCACTCGATTTAACTTCCTTCTTGCTCTAATTCTGAAATTATTCCCACATTTCACTGAATACTTCCATTTTAGTTCCCATCTTGCTTTGGTCTTTCGCGCTGCTGTTTGATCTGGGATCTCCACTGTTCTTGTTATATACGGCGTCGCAGGAGACTGGGGTGTTTCTGCTGCCCGAAGCTCTTGCTTTCAAAATAACTCACGGCTTATTGCGTCTGCGGGCCAGGTATTATGGTCTGAGGGCAAGCGCCGTTGGCGGGTGCATAATGCTGGCAAAGAACTGAAGGCGAGGATTTAGCGAGAGATTTTGTCGAGCAAAAAGAGGCCCTTTGTGCCACCAGACTCCAGCCATTTCCAGCTACCCACCCGATTTACTCTGGAGCGATGGGGGCAACACTTAGCTTTGCCTTTTCCTTGACTTCCAGCTTTGCAAACTGGGTCTTACAGGGACCCTTGAATCCCGTGGGACACCACGTGCTGTTTCCAGCAGGAGGAACGTGGAAGTGGCTCTGTCCCTTTCACGTGTCGGTTACCAGCAGAGAACTTTCTGCTCCCTGCAGCTGCCACCATTGGTCAACGCATGGGTGGTGTTGGGTCTTCCCAGAGAATAAATAGATTCTCTGTCTCCCCAGGGCTATCAGTAGCAGATGATGCGTCTAGAAAAAGGTGTTTGGAAGCTTGTTGGCTTGCTTGTGGAGAGGTTGGGTAGTGCTGGGCACCTCAGCTGTCTTACAAGCCAGATGGTCCACAGTCAGCAGCATTAAAATGCACGTGCCTGGGAATAAGGGTGATGCAGCTGATTGTAGCTGGTCTGGGTTTCCATACGTCATATGGCAAAGCTCCTTCCTGGGAGCGCTGGAAGAAACTGAGCAGCTTGGACAGGATTGTAGATTAGCGATCGTGGACAGGCAGGGAACAGTGGGCAGGGAAAAAAAAGAGGGCTTCCTACAGGGAGGGATGTCACAGGTGGACAAAGCAGAGCTTGACTCTGAGCTTGGTGAGCAGAGAGTAGGGCTGGAGACCCCGAAGGTCCCACTGTTTGGAATTGTGACTGTGTGAGCTGTGCTTCTGTGTGTGTTCATAAATGACCTGGAAGGGTGGGTGAGCAGTGAGGTAGGAAGTTTGCTGGCAATACTCCAGGAAAAGGTGCGGATATTTCCTAAAGGCATCAAGGATAAGAACTACAGAGGGACCTTATGACCCTGAGTGACTAGGTAATAATATGGCAGATGGAATTCAATGTAGATAAAGTGAAGTGATGCATATTAGAATAACCATCAGATTCTACATACAAAATTATAGACCCTGAGGTGACCATTATCTCAGATGAGAGAGACCTCAGGGTTTCTGGAGATGGTTCAATAGAAATCTCAGGTCAGTGCCTGGTAGTGGTCACAAATTGAATCAGGAGTGATCAGAAAAGGAATGTTAATCAAAACAGATATCATCAACATCTGTTAGATAAATACACAGAGCACCCACAACATGAATACTGTGTGTTGTTCTAGTCCTTCCAGCTCCAAAAGGACATGTAGCACTAGGAAAGATTCAGGGAAGAGCAGCAGGGGTGATCAAAGTTATGGGATGGCTTCCACACAACTGTCAGCTAAGGAGGTTCAATCTTTCCCTTCTGGAAAAGAGGCAGAAGAGATGATGAAAGGCTAAAAATGTGTGTCACAGAGGAAATAGTAGTGCACCCTCAGCAATTTTGCTGACAACACAAAGCTGTGTGGTGTGGTCAACACGCTGGGGGGAAGGGATACCATCCAGAAGGACCTTGGCAGGCTGGAGAGGTGGACCTGTGCAAACCTCATGAAGTTTAACAAGGCCAAGTGCAAGGTCCTGCACATGGGTTGGGGCAATCCCAGGCACAAATACAGGCTGGACAGAGAATGGATTGATGGCAGCCCTGAGCATAAGGATTTGGGGGTGTTGGTTGATGAGAAACTCAACATGAGCCAGCAATGTGCGCTTGCAGCCCAGAAGGCTAACTGCATCCTGAGCGACATTAAAAGCAGTATGGCCAGCAGGTCGAGGGAGGTGATTCTCCCTCTCTACTCTGCCCTGGTGAGACCCTACCTGGAGTACTGCATTCAGCTCTGGAACCCCCAATATCAGAAGGATATAAGGTCTCCAGGGAGACCTTATAGCAGCCTTCCAGTACCTAAAGGGGGCCTACAGGAAAGATGGGGAGAAACTCTTTAGAAGGGCCTGTTGTAATAGGATGAGGGATTAATGATTTTAAACTAGAAGGAAGCAGATACCAGACTGGATATAAGGAAGACATTTTTTGCAATGAGGGTGGTGGAACACTGGCACAGGTTGCCCAGAGAGGTGGTGGATGCCTCATCCCTGGAAACATTCCAGGCCAGGTTGGACGGGGCTCTGAGCAACCTGATCTGATTGGAGATGTCCCTGCTCCTTGCAAGAGGGTTGGACTGGATGGCCTTTAGGGATCGCTTCCAACCCAAACTGTTCTATGAGTCTAAATGAATGAAAATCCATTGTCATCTTTTCTAGTACAAGAACTGGGGAACAATCAAAAGGACGGCTGTATTATGTAGAATGGGGAGAAAACTTTACAAAAGGATGTTGCAAGTGCTAAAACTTGGAAGGGTTTCAGCTTATCAGACCACATTCATGGACCAAAAGATCTATCATGGGTTGCTAAATGTGGAGGAGGCACATCTAGCTGAGGCTGTGGATCTGACATTAGTTGGAGCCTGGCAGAATACTTGGGGAAATACTATATATGCCTGAGCTGCTCTGCTCCTCCTTTGGTGTCTGTGTATGGCCGCTGTGGGATTCATGGAAGGAGTGAAGCCATCTTACCTTATTAAGGTCAGGGACATGACTTCAGGGTTGGCCTGGCCTTGTGTCTCTGCGGAGAAAAGAGAAGCTGAGGCATGAGCATGGCAAGAAGCGTTAAGAAATGTCCAACTGTAAGCAGAGTGTGACACCCTAGAGGGATGATGAGGATGGAGACTGGTACGCAGGCAGATGGTAGAGGGACATTGAGGCATTTCAGTGATTGATGTAGTATGGAAACTTAGATTCTGACGGGCAGTCAGACAGCCCCAGAGGCTGGGATGGATTTCAGATAAACGCCCGGCTCCAGTTTCCCGTAGGCAATAGACTTGTGTATTAAAGGCTGAAATGACCTTTAGCAATTTTGCGAACTAGCAAACAGGGCCCCAAGCCTATTGAATTCAGAAGATCTCTTGCTAAGCTGGACATGTCAAAGTTGTGCACCTAAAATTGAGCACGTATGTAGTGTTTTGCTGGATTGCGGTCAGCAAGCAACCAAACCTTCTGCAGCAGGAAAGGTGATTCAGTGTTCAGTGATTTAGACAAGTGCTGTTTAGTTTGAATTGCTTGAATGTTTCACATCACACTAGAAATCTTCAAGGTAAAGAAATAAATTACATAAGATATGGCCAAGGCCCTGACCCAGGCTCCGGTTTGATCTCTTCTGGGAGGTGAGGTACCATGATGGGGTGTTTCAGCGAGCAGGAATTACTGCCTCCAGGTCCTGTTCCTACAACAGCATCATGGTTTTGCACAGGCTGGAGGTCATGACTAATGGTGTTTGCCCGCAAAAACACCAAGTTGTGATATATTTGCTCATAACCCCTTTATTCTGCAAGACCTATGATGGCATTGGAGCTACTTGCGAGGAGCAAGTTACTCAAGAGAAGGAACTGGGTGGCATGAGGGTTGCAGGTTTCTGAGGAAAATAGGGCCTCTGAGAAGCGAACTAAACAGCAGGCAGATGTCCCGGGCCATATCCTGCCATCACGTTTTAAGCAGAACTGCCCCACTGAAATCAAGAGGCTTCGTGCTGCTTTCATCCCCATGGAGATCAGCGGGGGAGTTCTTCTTAAAAACCTGTTGGGACCATATGGCCTTTTATCACTAGAGTTCCTATTTATGTTAAAAACTGCTGAGAAAATAACCTACAGTTGTTTTGTCATGCTTCAAGCAAGTTATTTTGTTTATCTGGCCTAATTTTTAATTTATTTTTTTTTCCCTGTTACCCTTTCTAGGTTCCCTGCTATTCTTATGGTCAAAAGTTGTCCAAACTGGCCATCTTGAGAATAGCCTGTAACTATATCCTTTCCCTGGCCAGACTAGCAGACCTGGATTACAGCGCTGACCACAGTAACATGAGCTTCTCTGAATGCGTGGAGCAGTGCACTAGGACCTTACAAGCAGAAGGAAGATCTAAAAAAAGGAAGGTATGTTACAGCCTCCCCCACCTCGCCCCCCAGATAACGGTAAAAGTTACAAAAGGGGGAAAAAAAAAAGGAAAAAATCCAAAGCAATTTCCTTCTTTTCTCAAACTCTTGAAATTTTCCTCATTTTTTTATCCCTTGCCTTTCCCTCATGCTTTTTCTTCTTCATCCCTCTGATCTTGTAATAACCGCATTCCTCTCTAATCAAAAGCTTTTCTCTCCTCCCCATCCTCCGCGCCGTGCTCTTCCTCTCCTTAGTTGCCCATCGTGCGTTTTAGCACAAGCGTGATCCTATTAGAGTCATCTCGGGGCTGTTGTTTGTTAAACCAAACCAACCTCGAGCCGCCTTTTGGAGCCCGTAAAACACGGTCACCCGCCTGTGTTTTCTGTTTTGTTTAATCTCACACTTATCTCTGCGAAAATCACCCGACAACAAAAAAAAAGTAGCTAATGGAGACGTTGTATGTATAAACACATTAGTAAGATGTATGACCTGAAGGACATGTGGGTATCTTGAGGAAACAACGCTAAATCTAATTACGCCTCGCATTCCTTTAGGTTACTTAACACTGAACCAATTAGGTGAAATCATCGTCAAGCGGCAGGAGGAGGAAGCGGAGCGTTCTGCCAGTTTTCCTCTCAGAGAGTGACATGGGTGAATTAAAGGAGTGATTGATGTCTTTGTTCGGGCTTTTATGACAAAAAGAGTTTTGTAAACTTGAATTGAACTTCCCCCTGCTTTCTGGGCTCACTTGTCAGGCGGGATAATAAATCAGTGGGATTTTAATGGATGAATGGGCAGCTAAGCCACGGAGCAGGCTCCTTCCCCGGTGTCGTTAAGATCTGCCTCAAATTCGGGCAGGTTTCCTTGGTTTTCCTCCTCTTTAGCCCAACAAATCATCCTGCAGAAATTCAGTTTATAAATAAACACAATAGCACACTCCCTGTGGCTTCCTTTCGCTGTCATGGGCCGTATTTATGCCCCCAGGGCAGCGGTGCCAGGCGGAGATGCAGCACCGCTTGTCAACGGCTGACAGCACCGGCTGAAACTGGGAGGTCCATGAGAAGCTCCAGGGCACGGACCAAAATTGGGGGTTCATTGTGGGGTCGGTTGTGCCGCAGGTGGTGGTGTCCCAGGGACACTGATGTGATGCCACCAACCCTAGGGCGAGGTAAGAGTTGGGTCTTGGGTCCAATCCCCAAGTCGAGGTGGAGGAGAAGAAGATGAGCATCCTTTTTGGGGTTTTGGCAGATTGCTAGTTGGGTCTTGGGTCCAATCCCCAAGTCGAGGTGGAGGAGAAGATGAGCATCCTTTTTGGGGTTTTGGCAGATTGCTAGTTGGGTCTTGGGTCCTCTCCCCAAGTTGAGAGGGAGGAGAAGAGGATGATCATCCTCTTTGGGGCTTTGGCAGATTGCTGGGCTAGTTTCAGGCTTTGGGTGCCCAATGGACTGAGAGTCATTGTCATGCCTTTTGTAAACCAACACGAGCTTAAAGACAGAAAACGTGGAGCCAGATTTCGAACGGCTCCAAATCCCAGGGTGTTCACATGTGAGAGTTAAGGCTGGGCCCACCCTTAAATAAAAAAATAAATTAAGAATTGAAAGCTTTTTATTTGTGACGTTTGTTCTCTAAAGTTTGCTCCAGAGTGGATGCAGAGAGAAAAACCCCGAACCCATCAAGAGCATGTGAACAATGAAACTCTCACGGGACATTGGCACATCCCGCCTCCCAACAGGACACTGCCAGTCCACAGAAACAGTGTCACCCAGAGGAAATATGCCTTTTCTCTGTGTTTTCAAAGGACACCCACCCTCACTCTTCTCAAAAGGCCCTCTCCAAAAAGAAAGCCAGGCTTTGTACCCAGGGCAGGGTCCCAGTCCCTGGTCTGCCGTGTTTTTCTTTGTGGAAAGTATCTTGCCAATGCATTTCTGCGATTTGGGAAAGTCCAAGGTTAGGGCAGCCCAAGAGCCTGTGGATTCCCCTGGCTGATAGGTATCATTTTATTTCAAGCAGTATTTGCTCAGGTAATGACAAGATCCCATTCAGCTGCTGATGAAGCCAAAACCAGTAGGTACTGTTGAGTAACACCAGTAATTCCCAGTAGATATGAGTGGGGATGCGAAGCTAGGGTTGGGAGGACTCATCTTGGTATCTCCCTTTCCTCCCCACAAAGGAGGGAAATGCCGTTGTCAGAGGGAAATTACAGATCTGGGACGGCTGTGCGGGAAAGATCTGAGCTCTGGATATCAGGTGGTGTGAAGGGACATCTCTCCTGGGGGGTCTCACGCAGGCGGCTGGATGAGGATACAATGGCTTGGCCCAAAATCGCCGCACTCCCATTAATTTTGAAATCGGCACGTTTTTCTAAGCTGTATATGTTTTTAATCAGGTCTCCAAAACCACTGCTCACTGAGGAGTTCCTCTGAATTAGCGATGTTGGGGTGGTTGTTGTATTTTTGTTGTTGTTGGTTTTGGGTTTCCTTTTTTATTCTCTCTTAAAAAGAAAAAGAAAAAATCAGAGCAAGCCCCAACACAGACCTCTGCTCCTCGAGCGGTACGATTGAGCCTGCAGCACCCTTATCTCCTGTCATCTCCATTTTGTTGTGGCTCTGCCTCTATCACTGGCTCTCCCAGCTCTCTGGTTGCCATGTGCTGTGGCACCGTGAGCTTTTCGCACAAAAAAGTAGCTGGTTGGGGTTTGTTTTGGCAGACAGGGGCTCCAGATGTTGCGTTTGCTGGATTGTGCGTCGCCTTTTGCTTTGTTTTTGAGGGCAAATTATCTGCTGTCCCTAATGTTGTTGTTCAGACTTTGCTGTTGCAATAGGAAATTTAATGGGTGGGTTTTTTCCCCGCTTTCTACTCCATTAATTAGAAAAGTTGGCTTTAGCCTTCTGAACGTGACTAGAAAAAAAGAATCCCCTTTCCAGCCCTAACTACAGTTGCACGGTGATTTTAGTTGTTGCCATTGAGACTTGACTGAGGGCGTTTGGGAATGGGAGATCTCATTTATAAGGAGGGTAATTGAAGGGCTCCAAATGACTTTTCCTTTAAAAAAAAAAAAGCCACATGGGACGACTGGGGGTTAATTCTGATGGTAGTCTTCATTTTTTTACGGCCGCCTTTTGGTTCGCTATACGAATGATCTGGACTAAGCCTTGCCCTTCACCATGCACGTGAGAGTTGCACCACATCAGAGGTTTGGGTTGCAACACCCTTGGCGAGCTCCAGGTCCTGCCGGGGCCACGCTGGTGTCCTGGGAATGGGGTGGATTTGCCCGCGGTTCCAGCCGGGAGCATCCTCCAGCAGTGCTGAATGGAAGGAGGTGGATCAGAAAGGGGAGTCCCCGTTTCCTCTTCCCTGGTGCACCCTGTTTCTGCATGGGTGACCGGAGGTCATCTGGAAGCTTTGTACAGATTTTGCAGGGTTTTGAGTCCAGCCTGCTGTTTGCACGGTCTCTTTCTGCAGCCTTGTCCCCCCAGGGCCCAATTCTGGTTCCCCTCAGGAATGGCTCAGGGTAGGGTTAAGGCTCAGGGTAGGGTTAAGGCTTTTGGGCACGTGGCCGTGTGCTCTCCCTGGAGATTGGTGGTTTTGTGGGTGCAGAGCTGTGCACCGCAGCCCCCCACATCCCCCAAACCCCACAGCATCCAACCCGCAGGGCTATGGGGCCAACCATACCAGGTGGTACGACCACAGCCCGAACAGGATCTGACCGCCGTACAAGACACCCGGTGCTGAACAGAGCACCCCAGCTAAAAATAAACAACCCCAAACTCCCCATCGCAAAGTTCATTTTCTCTGCCTTCCTCTCCCCTCTTTGCTTTTGCTCAGCCCTCGTGCTCAGCAGCAGCATCGCCGCGGCCATGGGAGCTAAGCTGGAGCTGGGAGGGAGATGGGTGAGGGATTTTTTTTTGGTTTTTGTTTTTTTTTTTTTTTTTGCTTCATCCTCCCCCCTCCTCGTCCCGGCTCTTCTGGCAGTCGCAGACTCCAGATGTTCGGAGCGCGAGCTGGGAAGTCCTGCTGGCGCCACTCGGGGCAGAGGGCAGGGGAAAGGCACGCGAGCTGGAACCCGGAGTACTCAGTCACTGCGGGACTTGGCGCATTCCCCAGCTCGCTGCTGGCACATTCCCCAGCTCTCTCCTGGCCATCTGTTCCAAAAAAACACTTTCAGAACCTCATCATCACTCAGGATACAACACTGCGAGCAGCTGTTAGCGGAACAGAAGGGGAAAAAAAAAAACACACACACACACATTTAAAAAAAAAAAAAAAAACCCCAAACCATGCAAAAGGTCTCTTTGTGAGAGAGGAAACTGGGTTATGAATAACAGGCGAGCAGTTGGAGCTCAATAAAAGTTTTCGGCTGGAATTTGGTTTCTTGTTTTTGTGCCTGAGTGTGTGGATGCACACAGACACAAGGAATTAAAAATTAAAAATGCACTCTCTCTCTAGATATATATATTCCCCAATAATTAAACGCTATAGAAGCATATATGGAATGAAAAGGCGCTCTATTTGTTTCACTCTGCTGCACTAAAGTGGCTCACGTTATGTATGTAATTATTGCATTTTATGAAATAGTTATTGTGGTGTTCTGCCATGCCTTCATGCCGCCTCGTTGCCACTTCACTAAAAGCAGAGCTCCCGCTCTAGGTGACGCTTATTCCCGTTGAAAAATTCAAAGGACGGCGTGCTGCGGGCGCGTTTACTTGCAGAAGTGAACAAGTTAAAAGTTTTCTGTTATAAAAGAGAAATGGTAGCGACAGGCTTGATTTGTACGGCACTCAAACCGGTCGCCTGGAGCATATTTTTTCTATAACACTGTATCATGAGTCATGATTTATTTAGACAGAGCCCCGAGATAAAGCCGCAGCTCCCACCCCCTGGTTTGCGCAGATGATCCTGGCTGCCGGGGCTCGCCCGTTATTGATCATCTGATATTGATTATTGTAACATGTTTGGAGCCAGCACGGTAAAAATGTTGATGATCTGCGTGGCATTTCTTCCTCCTCGCTTCCCGTCCTGTGTGTGGGAGGGGGTCTGATAATGAGATTCAAGCTCCCTTTCTCTGCAGTTTGACTTAGCAGAGGTTCCTCTTTAAAAATAGCTTCGTTTCCCTGCTAGGACTTGCAGGCGAGAGCGGGCAGCCAGCCAGTCTGCTTCCCCACGGCCGCCGGCTCCACGGGCCCCGGGGAGGAGCTGGACCACGGGAGAGCAGCGACCCGCTCCCGAGCCGTCCGTCTGCCTGCGGGACAGCGGGACGGCAGCATCCCCAGGGCAGGGGGCCTGGATCCACCCGGCCGTGGGTTATCCCTGCCGTATGCTGGCTGAAGGATCACGCAGCCGGGGCACTGCTTAAAAATTTGCAGTTGCAAGTGGGGCAGCGATGTGAGGCTAAGGGGTCATGGCGAGTTCCTGAGCACCCAACGGCAGGCAGGGAGGTGGCAGCAGCTACGTGCAACCCCGAGGGCTCTGCACACCCTGCGTTGGCCCGTTGAGGGGGTTGAGCATCAGCACCCCAAAGAGCGGGGCTGAAAGCTTTTCCTTGCAAAAATTATGTGATGTGGCACCCTGTGTTGCACAATGGCACCCAAAATTTGCTCGGCTTTAAGGGGTGGTGGAGAAGCCGCATCGCAGCCTGCGAAGGCTGGGGCTGGGGATTTGCTTCTGCAGTGGGAGCAGGGTCCCAGCGTAGGCTCCATTCCCTTTGTAGCAAGGGTATTACTGAGAATAGGGTAAGATCCACCCCACAGATATCAGGTAACTACAGCAAAAGGAAAATGTGAGTAGAAGAGACAGGAGAAGCCCTGGAACAAAGGCTGACGCAATTCCAGAGTGCTTTGATTTATAGAGATTGAAATGCTCCGGGATGCTGCAAACTCACCAAGGTCACTGGGCCAGTTGTCAAATTCAGGAGCCATGGGAGTTCTGATATTATTACTTTAAAGCAGACCCTGGTTAATAAATCTGTCTTCAGAGCTCCTGGCTGGAGTGGAAAAGGGTGGAGGGGGAAAGAAAGGAGTGTATTCCCACCAAACTTAATCCATGGCCAGCATCGGGCAGCGCCGGGGATCAACTGAGCGGTGCCAACAAGGTCCACTGAGATGCTCCATCAAGGTGTGGAGGAATGTCTCTATTCCCCTTTCCATTTCCTTTGCCTGGAAGGCACGGCACGATTGCCCTTACCTGCCTTTGACGGGCTTGTACATATTCCCTCTTGCCCCTCCGTTGCTGATCTTATAGAATCATAGAATGGTTTGGGTTGGAAGGGGCCTTTAAAGCCCACCCAGCCCAACCCCCCTGCAAGGAGCAGGGACATCTCCAACCAGATCAGGTTGCTCAGAGTCCCGTCCAACCTGGCCTGGAATGTTTCCAGGGATGGGGCATCCACCACCTCTCTGGGCAACCTGTGCCAGTGTTCCACCACTCTCACTGTGAAAATTTTTTTCCTAATGTCTAATCTGAACCTACCTCCCTCTATTTTAAAGCCATTACCCCTCATCCTATCGCAACGGGCCCTACTGAAGAGTTTCTCGGAGTGGAGAGCTGCCGCTGAGTCTCCTCTTCCTAAAACAATCCTTCTTCCCAAAACCCACCAATGCTTTTTGTCAGCATTGAGCACCAGGAGCTAAAGGGAAATGTCTCTCTGAACGAAAGCAGGAGGCATTGACTGCAGTCTCAGGTCTTATTTGTTCAGCACTTTAAAGAGCACCCGAGGCACAAGAGAGGGGAGGGGGCCCTGTGGCTCTGGTGGCTTTGACTTGGAGCATGAGGCTGCTATTGCTGGGTAATGCATCCTGCAGTGGAAAAGGTTCTGCTTGCCAAGGCTGCTGTCCTAGATAGGAACACGGGGAATTCACCTCTCTGTTGTCTTTTAATATTAATGAGAGCAGTATTTGCTTCCCTCCCTTTTCTTCTTTTCCATTTTGTTTCCATGTGGGATAAATTAAACAACCAACTTTTCTGTTACAGGTTGTTCATATATATTATTTATTGTTGGAAAATAATTTTAGGGGGTTCCCGACAGAAACATTTGTGATACACAAGGCTGTTGGTCATTCTCCCACCTAAACTTCATTTCTTCAAAATCCCAAATCCCAAGTAAGGCATTGAATTAGGGCAATAGTTTCTACATTGTCCTGCTTGAGCAGCACTAGGTAGTGTCTTACAGTCAGCAGAGACACGCCCTTACAGACAAGAGTTGCAGTAATGAGCTCTCTTTTTGGATTTGGCATGTGCCAGATGTGAAGAGCTTGTTATTGCTCACATTGGAGAGCAACTGATCTGGGCTGGGACCGATGGAGTGACATTATCCAGGGACTTTGCTGGTGGCCATAATGCACTGGGATGCACCTAGCCCACGGCTCCATCCTGCCTTCCGGCAGAGCTGCACGGCCAAAGCCTCCTCTGCCGCATCCGGATGTCCTGACCCCAACTCCACGAGTCCGGGGTCCAGCAGAAACCGGCATTTCTCGCAGGATGACCTGGGATCTTTCAGTGAAATACTCTTATTAAGGGAAATCCTGATGGTCCTGGGGGAATCCTGTGCTTCCTGGGGTCTGCACTTTGCAGAAGGGGATGGCAGGTGGATTTTGGCCATCCCCTGCCCCTTAGTCTGGCGTAGATCCTCAGCTGTGGTGGTTGATCCCACAAGCAGCTGCCCTAATGATAGTAATAAAATGAATAAAATTAAAGTAAAATACAATTAAATTAAAGTAAAATAAAATAACCAGAATAAAACATCAATATCTTAATAATATTTTATACCTTAATGTTACAGTATCCAGTAATGGAAAAGGAGAGGCAATACAGAAACAAGACGGATTGAGGAAAAAATGTTTTTTCAGGCCAAGCTTTAAGGAGTCTGACCTTTTTAAGACTGTCAGAAAGACAGCTGATCTGTCCAGGGAACTGGTGACCGTGTCCAAAGGACCTTCAGAGGCTGTACTGCACCCTGAAGGGCTCTTAAATCCGCTGGCAGAAAGCAAGAAACAGTGGTTGGACTCAGAAAATGGGATCTCATTTCCAAGTTTCTAATTCCTGAGTTTCTTAAAGGAGGATTTAGGAGTCCACGTGATGAAGGCAGTTTGGACAACAGAGATGTGATCTCATGAAAAAGCAGGGCCCTGAGGATTTACTCTGTTTTGAACTACACTAACGATTGTTTGTGGAATATTCGTGGGGCTTATTTTAATGTTCAGGGGGGTTTAAGTGAGGTTTTCCCTGTCTGAAGCTTCTGCACTTTGGAGTTGTGCGTTTTCCGATGGAAGCAGTAAACCTGGCCATCATAGCCTGCAGCCAAATGCAATTACCCAAGTACATTTGCCACGGCCATGACTTGTAGCAGGATGCTGAGGCGCAAGGGACAGGTTGTGGTCCTGCAGGCTGAGAAGTCGTGCATGCCAAAAAGAAATTGTGATCATTAAAATACAGAAATAAGCCCTGTGTCCTGCACAAACTCAGCTCATCCCAGCTCCTTTGCTTTCTCTCTGTAATTCTGAGATCAACTTCTGAAATTGAAAATAGATCCAAAAAGCTGCAGATCTTGGCAAAAAACCTATATTTGCCATCATTTCTAGGGTTGTTTTTTCTTTTTTTTTGTGGCAGGGGCTGGAGCCAGCATCTAATTACTTTGTTGTATTTCCTCCCCAAACCTTCCTTGTCCCCTCTGTCAGCCGGTCCCTCTGCTCTGTGTGGGCTCTGGCCACCGTTGTGGCACCTACAGGTGATTGCTCTGCAAGCCCGACTCTTCGCAAGTCCCATGGCCAACAGTTCCTGAGGACACCTCAGCGTGCGTCAACAATGGTCGTTTGTGCAGGAGCCGCCGGGACACCATGTGTTCGCTGTTCTGATAGTGGGTCTTTCTCTTTCCAGGAGTAATAACCAGGAAGGGAGGATTCAGAAGAGCTTCCAGCCAGAGTTACATCTGTTCTTGGCAATGGTTGCATGATCCAGATGAAGACTGCAAGCAGCTTTTTTGCAGAAACCCCTTTTCAAGATGACGATTGGCCAAGGAACTTTCTTAATCTCTGGAACAGAAAGGAAAAAAGGAAAAGAAATAATGGACAAGGATGCTTCTTATTGTTGTTAAGCCAGCCACCTTTTAGTACGTGCAATTTATTTAGCACTTTTCCCTTTGCTTAACTGGGAAATGTTACCCTCTCAGCTCATGTGTACAGTACTTTGTTGTTGTTGTTATTGCTGTTGTGCCAAAGATTTGATGGAGCTTCTACACTGTGTCTTATTTTCGCCTTAACGTTAAATCTTTGAGCCAAAGAAAAGTCAGAGGTGCCAGATGGTGCCAGTCAAATGGTGGCGAGCAGGCCAGCCAGCTGTCGGTGACAAATCTGAATTTCTGAGTCCTTCTGTGAGTCGCCTCTTATTTCTCCTGCCTGCACTTCTCTGCCTGCGGACCTGGAGCCAGCGTTCAGTGCGGGCAAGAGCTGGGACAACACCAAATCGTGCTTTGGCGTTCAGGTTTGCTTCTTTCTTTGAGCTACTCCATAGTTTCTGCCTTTTGGGCAATATCCCGACGTTCCTACCTGTGCACCACATCCGCAGGGTAGAAATACTGACACAAAGTGAGAGCTGCAACAGGAGCTATGATTTTTTTAAAATAAATAAATAAATAAATAAAATTAAATAAGCAAAAGCTAAGTGCCATGTAAAGCAAAAAAAAAAAAAAAAGGAAATCAAAAGAAAGTTCAGCTAGGCAGAATGAAATACAGCAAAATGAATCAGCAGGCATTTCAGGTTTGTGAAGTCGTTTTTTCAATGGGGTTTTCAAGTGATCAGAAACCCGTGTAATGCAAAAGCATTTGAATCCTATACTGTACCTTTCACTTCAAATTGAAGTAAAGAAAAAGAAAAAATTGAGAAACATTTGCTTGGAGTAAGCAGACTTTATAGGTAATGCAGTTTGTGTGTAAGACATCTGCTAATGATGGGGGGACAGAGCTCTCTGTTCAAGTGAAAAAAAATACTGGTTTCCAAACCAAGGAGATTAACATATTTTGTTTCCCACCCAAGGGGAAAGGTTATTTGTGAGGCCAGATTTGCATCTTGGCTACATCAGCGTAAATCAGATTTCTGGGTGTCTGACTTACTCCAGTCTGAATCTGGCCGGGCATCGCCAGGCGCTGGGGAGGGCGAGGAGCTGGGGAGGGCGAGGATTGGCGGGCATGGGAGGGGAGCAGTCTCTGTTTTACTGACATGAATACAAAACTTGAACTCCTCAGTGTTGCCCCTTTGTCTCCCAAGCAGAGCAGTTGGTCTAACCGGGGAGCCAATCTGCAAAACCTGAGCTCCCCGGAGCAGGGTCTGGGTGTGCGGGGAGCCAGGCCGTGCGGTGACAGCCTGCTCGCCGCCAAGTCCCCTGGCCCAGGCGAGGATGGGCGAGCTCCCGGTGAGGGTGCTCGACATGTCTTCTGCCTGATTTCTGGGACACACGGGGGAGGGCCATGTCCAGGCCCCCTCTCAGGAGCTCATTCTACTGCTCACCCCTCCGCCCTCGCCGCCGGTCATTGTTAGCAGGCCAATAAAATACATTTTTAGATTGTCATTTGTATTTCTTTATTAAAGCACAGTTTGGAACCCTGTCTTTCATTATATATACTAAAGCCAGCTTTTTAGCTTTCTAACAGGGAGAAGGGCTGAGCTTGTGGGCAGCAGGAGACACTCTGGGGTGTTTGCACCCGCGTAAACGGGTTGAGTTCAAAGTGCCTTTGCTTTCCAGAACCAGCAAGCGGCTGGACCTCGCAGATGTGACCCAGCCACAGAAAACAGTGAGAGGAAGGGAACTGGAAGGCACTAGAAAAAAAAAAAAAAAAAAAAAAACAGTATCATGAGATTATCTAAAGGGGGAACTGCAGGTTTTGTGTGGGGACATGCTGTAATTCTCCCATCTGGGTTTTAAGCGAGAGCAATGGGAACAGCTTGGGGTTGTCCTCACCCTGGCTCACACAGGCTAAGGCAACACTGTGGGCATTTTTTTCTTTGAGCAGAGTCAAACCTTCACCAAGCATTTTCAATTTGAGAAATACCCTCGTATTTTAGTGACAAGTTCTGCAGTTTGTGAGAGTTAATAATTATCAGTAAGGCAAAGTCTTCAGCGATACAATACTGCTGATATTCTTTATTTACTTTTTTTTTTTCTTTCCATTCCTGTTGATAGATAAGGAGTTTTCTGCAAATACGTAAGTCACAAGCTGGGCGGCATCATCAGGTTGCGATTGGGGCTTTAGGTCAAGCAATAGTACTTGTCTCCCTGATTAGAGAAACATTAACCCTTGGGGTCCAGTTACTCATTTACAAATTCCCAAATATACTTTCCTTAAACATCCCCTGTGATTCCCACCCTGCCACTGCCCTCCAGTAAATGAAGGCAGAAAGAGAGCCCTTAAAGTTAAAAAAAAAAATCTATTTTGCTTGGTTTAAGTGAGCAAGGCTCTGCAAGAAGTTGTGTGGATGCTTTTGCATCCCAGCAGGAGGTCAGACGAGGCGAGAGGAGCGGCAGTGGCCATCCATACCACTGCCCCGTGCTTCCCATCTGAGGTCCACCAGCCAACTCTGTTGACAAGAAGGATAAATTTTTACCAAAGGGTAGCAAACATGAGTTTGAACACCGTAGTGGGGGTGACACTCTGCTTTCTTGGCCAGGCACACAGCCAGGGTCAGCTGAGGTACAGAGCCGACCTTGCCTCACTCTTTCCCAGTGAACATTCTGAGTGATGGCTCTCCTTTGCCAATAACAAGGTAATGATGTTTGTTGTCATGTTGGTAAAGCAAAATAACCCTCATGCTGTCACCCTCCCACATCATCCCACTTCAATGTTGGCAGAGCCAGAGTCTGCTCCCAGTTGGCGCCGGTCCCCAACTCCACGTCTTGGATGGGAGGGCACAGGAACTCTTGTAATGCAGCCCCCAGGCAGGACCATTTGCAGGAGCTCAGCCGACCATGACCAACTGCAGGACAGAGGGGAGATGACATTTGGTTTTTTCCCAGATCCTGAATACCGTATTCAACCAGAAATCACGCATCAGACCAATAACATCACCTGGATGTAAAGCACTGCACCTCATTATTGCTCATACCGCATCTGCTCTCTGTGGGTGAAGGGTGTGAGCATTTCTCCTCATTTCTCAACTAGCAGGTGCTGCAGGAGTTCAGCGGCCAGGGAGTTATCAAAGGTGAGGGCCAAGGTGAGGATCATCTTATGAATTTGGCACCACCACCACACTTGTTCCAAGTGTTGCACAGGATTTGCAGCAGCAGTTCACCATCTACCTGCCTGCTAAATAAATGTCCTCGCAGCTGTCCTTCTTGCACGAGGAGCCCTGCCCTCACACACACCTCTCAATCCAAACATCTTCAAGCCAGTTTTTATACTGGCTTAAGTTGCCAGGGATTGATAGGCTGTCTGCTGAGTCTTAAAAATACCATGAGTAATAATCTACCCCGTACAGCCAGATTCTTCTTTCTCTCAAGGGTTTTATGTTGCCCACAGGCGGTGGGATCATTGGAGCAGCAGGGGAGCAGTAGGACCTTTCCTACCATTTCTGCCCTTGAACACTGAGCTCGAAGTAGCTTTCAGTATTGGAAGTAGCCCTATGTAAACCAACACAACCACATTTGCATGACAACTCTCAGTAGGCTCAGCTGAGTGCCTCCAACTCCCTCTGCCTCACATGAACAGAAATACTCCCACCTCGGCTGGCCCATCAGTATTTCCATGGCTGAGTAAAATTACTTTGGCACGCTGGTACTGGACCTCATGGTTCCCATTCATCATCCCTGCTCTAACTGGGATATTTCCATACCAAAATAGGATGGCACAGACAAAGCAGAGACCTCTGCCCAAATCAAGTTGGCCAAGATTCAGATTAGACATCAGGAAAAAAATTTTTACAATGAGAGTGGTGGAACACTGGCACAAGTTGCCCAGAGAGGTGGTGGATGCCCCACCCATGGAAACATTCAAGGCCAGGTTGGACGGGGCTCTGAGCAACCTGATCTGGTTGGAGATGTCCCTGCTCCTTGCAGGGAGGTTGGACTGAGTGGCCTTTAAAGGTCCCTTCCAACCCTAATGATTCTATGATCTTAAGTGCAAACTAGGTCCAGTTGATAACTCCCAGTCATGTACCGCTGAGGATATACCTCAGGGTAGACCCCAGCCTACGTGTTTTTCTCCTCGTATTGTCACTTTGAGGTGCTCTGGAGAGGTGAACAAAATTCCCATTAACCTGGATTATGGTGGCTGACCCTTATCCTGCTGCTATGAAAAAAGGGGCTCAACATTGCAAGGTTGAGCAGGTTAGTGTCATCGAAGTGCTGGTGAGCTGCTGCAGACAGAGCCCAGAAAGCAGGTTAACCTGTCGGCAAAGGAAATAAATTTCAGTCTAAACCATGTGGCAGGTATAAATAGGTAGATGTTGAAACAGAAGTCACCACCTGAACGTTTTGATATAATAGTATAAGAAAAATAAGTCCCCACTGCATCTACCCTCCATCTAGCTGCCCTCCATGCCAACATCTGAGGTGACACATCTTGGAGTGCCAGGATGACAGTGCCTAAATCAGCCCGTTAACCAATGTGCATCACCCTGAATCACTCATAAACCCATATGCATCAACCCAGATCACTCCTAAAGCTGCATGCAAAGGTCAGGACTGGCCTTGCACCCCATCTGTGTCCTTAATCCACACCAGGCACTGCCTGATGGATGCCAGCTCTCACACCTTTTCCCTACAACCTACCTACATTTGGCTGGGATCAGAAGTCACCTTTCAGGGAAGGTTTAAAGTGCCTTAAAGCACTTTTATTACAAATCTTGGGCCAATCCCAGCTCTTTCAAACTGGAAAGTGAGATGCACCATTTGCACAGCTCACCTGGTGACCTGCTGGCCCAACTCTGCTTGCTACTGAGTTTATAGGATTCATTCCCTCCCTCTACAGCCCTGGGGCCTGGAGAACTATCTCCACCCCATAACCAACTAGAAGATCCATCATCTAAGCAGAACAATACGGATGCTTCTTTGCAGATGGCTGCTTTGATGAATACAATTGTCATATACGTGCTCATGCGTACACACAAAACTCTACAGAGAGGGTTTTCACCTTGGTTTTTGGATGTGATATTTCACAAACTCAACCATATTTCAGCAGGAGTTTCCTTGTTCTGGCCCCTGCCCTGCTACGTGTCGCAGTGGCACCAGCTACAACGCAGTTGTAAGATGTGTATTGTAATTATTGGTAATTGTGTTCACTTACTCCATATAAAAATATCAGCGCAGCAACATGAATGATTTGTGTAATGATATATTTGCTGTTACTAGGACCTAATATGTTATGCCTGTAATTACATACTATGCCCCATATAATAGGCCTGGAATTGCTGTGTAAATGTTGGGTAATTACAGTAAACTATGCTACAAACAGGTCCCTCTAGACCAAGTCGAGCATTCACTACCAGGAAACTACCATTATTAAAGGCTCTGCAACAGACAAATCGATAGACTGAAAGCCAAAAGCTCTCTGAATGTATAGGAGTAAAGATGGGGGAAAGTAAAGAGTATGTGGGTATATTATGGGGAAAAATAATCAGCGCAGAGGAGCGAGAGAAGTACGAGTCCAGGTAGTGTTATCCCTGGGGAACATTTCTTCTGACTCCAACTTCAGCACTACTCCAACAAAAATCCAAGGAACCTCCAGTGGGTGCACCATAAGGTCCAAGAAGCACGGACGCATTCAGATGCCACTGTTTCAAAGGATTTAGAAGCCATGCTCATCATTAAAAAAGAAAGTTATAATGCTTGCCTCTAGGTTAAAAGTCTGCCAGAGGTCTTTACAGCTTAATGCATAGTCAGGCTTTTCTAAATCGGCTGGAAACATTGACATTGATTAAAATTTGTCCTCTCCTTCTCAGATCCAAGAGCTTTTCCAGATTTTAGCACACTTTTTTTTTTTTTTGTGAAGCTGATCCTTCCCCTCCTCATTGCAGTGTCTGCTCATCTTCAATCTAAAATCAATAGCAATAGCACGGTTCCCCCTGGGCTTCTCGCAGTCATGAATGTTTCTCCCAAGGATGGGACATGATGGGAAGAAATGAGAACAGCCATTTTTATGGCTGAGTGAATAGTTATGGGCTTTGAGAGCTTTCTCATGGTCATGAACCTCAGAGCAACTTCTGATTATTTTAATTTCACTGCAGCCTTCCAGCTTCACCATCTACACTGCCAACTTCTATTAAGGTTCCGTTAAAAGGCAATGAAACATAGGGCTTTTTACAATACCCTTGGCAGAACAATTTCCCTTTCTGGACACAGTGAAAATTTTCAGCCAAAAACATATCTTTTGGGTTAAAAAAAGAAGAGAGAAAGAAAGAGAGACAATTTCAAGCAGATCAAAATATTTCATAAAATGCTGTCAATGTATCAGCCAAAAAAAAACAACACAGAAAAGGTTAATTTTTCTTTTTCCTTTCTGCCTATTATAATTACATTTGTTTCCAGTTGCTTATGAAAAGCCCTACATTTTGGACAATATTTCATTTTGCATAGAGCTGCATTTTGTTCAGATCAAAATGTTTTCCACAATATTTGGTCGTTCATAGATGCTCCGTAATTTAATTTTACTGTACCTTTTCCTTCAATGACTCTAAAATCTCTTTGCTTTAAGTGTAACTAAATTTAGCAACAGAGAGAAGGACAAACCCTGCCCTCAGATATAACCAGGTGAATTAAAGCAAATCCTGATTGAAACAAAATGTGTAGTAAAAAGTAAGAGCTGAGGGGAGGATAAAATTTAACCCTAAATTACAGATAGAATAAGCTTGCCCTAGACACTATTTTAAGAGTTTTAATCCACAACATGCCAAAAACTTATAAAATCTGTGGCCTTCCATATCAGTATTGAAACAACGAGTCTGATTTGGGGGCATCCAGGCACATGGCTGATTTTCCTGAAGTTTATGGGACTTCTCACAGCCCTAAGCACAAGCAACCGCTTTGGTGCTCCAGCCATCCAGTGTGAGGGATGGGGTTTGCACGGCGAAGGATTGCGTAGCTTCAAATATTCATAGATATTAAAATTAAGCTGGCAATGTGCCCTTGCAGCCCACAAGGCCAGCCACATCCTGGGCTGCATGAAGAGGAGCATGGCCAGCAGGTCGAGGGAGGGGATTCTGCCCCTCTACTCTGCCCTGGTGAGACCCCACCTGCAGTGCTGCATCCAGCTCTGGAACCCCCAATATCAGAAGGACATGGACCAGTTGGAGCGAGTCCAGAGGAGGCCATGAAGGTGATGAGAGGGCTGGAGCACCTCTCCTATGAGGACAGGCTGTTCAGCCTGGGGGCTGTTCAGCCTGGAGAAGAGGAGGCTCCAGGGAGACCTTATAGCGGCCTGAAAGATGGGAAAGATGGGAAGAAACTCTTCAGTAGGGCCTGTTGTGATAGGACAAGGGGTAACCATTTCAAAATAGAGGGAGGTAGATTTAGATTAGATATTAGAAAAAACATTTTCACAATGGGGGTGGTAGAACACTGGAACAGGTTGCCTAGAGAGGTGGTGGATGCCCCATCCCTGGAAATATTCAAGGCCAGGTTGGACGGGGCTCTGAGCAACCTGATCTGGTTGGAGATGTCCCTGCTCCTTGCAGGGGGGTTGGACTGGATGGCCTTTAAAAGTCCCCTCCAACCCTAACAATTCTGTGATTCTATGAAAAGAGATGACTAGGGCTGGCCCCCATCCCATGTACGTAAGAGAGTGTAAAACATGGGCTTAAGCATAGGGGGTCTTTCCAACGAAGTAGAAGATCTCATTGCTCAATCCCTTTCCATGATACGCCTTATAATAGTACATAACTCATGAATTACACCATAAATCACTCCTCAGGTTGCTGTGCGGAGGAAAGCAAGAGAACTTTTTGGAAGAAGCCTGAAAGCGCTGAAAGTGAGACAAGTTGGCAAGACCCATGGACAGGCTTGAACCCCTGATTGAGGAGCTGGCAGTGGAGAGCAGGACTGCAGGCTGAGCAGGGCCCCGAGCAGCCAGGGCTGATGCGGGGAGAGTCGTGATGGACTGAGATCCCCACCTCATTGGTAGCACATGTGTTGGAGCAACCACGGTGCTGACACGAAATATTGTGTGGGTGCTCCTTGCGAGAGTGCTGCCTCTTCGGTGAGCTGAATGGAGGATCCTGCACAAAAATACAGCATCATGGTCATGAGACCATCATGAGACACAGGCTTGTGAAAGCTAAATGAAGATGGGAGATAAAAAACTTTATTCTGGAATCTCCTAACTTCTCCATGCTGGAGTTCATAATCTCAGTGCAGTTTATAGACATATACTACCTACGCACTCCAGCACTGACCTGAGTTTTACAGGCCACACATTTCCACATCTACAACTCAAACCTAATTGTGATGACCTCACATAAAATAGTAATAATCAACTATCAATAACACGCTGGTAATTGGGGGAAAAATAAAGGGAAATCCTCATTCTTAATAAAAACTAGTGCTGACGTTCAGGAAATTGAACCTTCTGCTAGCATTAGTTACAGGAGCCAAAAACATTGCTGCTGAATGTTTCTGGGGAGCATATGCTTTCTATACCTGAGAGATACTCTTCTGTATCAAGTATTTGTAATTGCAGAGACATGGAAAATAAAGGTAGAACCCATAAAGATTTCCTTTTCCTCTGGTAGCTAATCAGCCCAGGGTGTATTTATGTACAAGCAGAGAGCTGCCTTCATCCCAGCCTCTTTCCTCCCTGCATCCCAGTTAGCTGATGTCTTCCTAATGAATCAAACTGCTTGCTCCAGAAATACAAGATGCAGGGCCAATATTTTCAAAAGCTGCCTTTAAAACTCTGGCAGCAATCTAGTGTGGTCATGTTTCCGAGTGTGAAGGTCTTCATGTATGAATGCTTGCACTCAGGATTTATTTGCTTGGACTGCACTCACATCCGTGCGGGGAGCATGACCGTGAACCTGAAGTTTTCCATGTGTTATCTACTAGATGGGGAAAAATGGGTTTAAAGGATTAGAAACCAGGTAAGGACTGGAAATGTGGTAAGGATTTGCAAATCCAGGGTGGTGTTTAGGGCTATAGAGCGGGGAGTGCATTAGAGGAAAGGAAAATGAAAAAAAAAAAATTTACATTTATGTGAAACAAACCAAACAGTTTCGCTATATTCACTGCAATTTTTCTTTCCTCAGGCTTCACTAAGGGGGTGAGAAGTGCCTTTCTTCGTGCGTCTGGGAGCACAGTACATGGAGCATGGTGCACAGATCCCCGAGGTGGCCTCAGGCTTGGAAATGGTCTGCCCACATCAGCATCATCCAAAATCAAGACTAATTAGTCCTTGCGGGACCGTACCACCTGTGGTGCTGCCATGTTAACATGACAGGAGACTGCAGTCAGGACCTGAATGGGGACCCGCCGTTTGGATGTACTAACCCTTGCTGACTTTGCCTGGAGACCCCTAACACACCCCTGCCTTACACCTCATCTGTTTTCCTCTGTGCTTAGAAGGAAAGGGCCGCAGCTCAACCTAAACAATATGTTTGCACTGTGTATTTTTGAATGATTAGCGACATGAACCGTCTCAGATGGACAGGGCAGGACCATCCTGTATTGTGCACACCGTAAGTGCGAACTGGAAAGATGCCCCTTGCCCCAGCCCACACATGAATCTACTCCAGTTCTGTACCACCACCTCCATTTTTAGCCTTTTCTACTTTTAAAGAAATGCTGAATTTAATACAGAAATAAAACCACCAAGAGTCTCATGGCTTCTGTGGAGGAAAGTGTCCTTGCTCAGGAAGCGTGAAATTAAAAGCTCTCGAGCGTGCGTTTACTCGGCTCCACACCACGTGCACTTCTCCAGCTCCGCAACGGGCTGGGAGCTCGCTAATTCGCTCCATGGCCTCATCCTGCAAACATGCACCCCCGCAAGCGAGGCTTACTCATGGAAACACTATGCCTGCATTCCCGTTAGCGAGCAGCTCCGGGGGGAACCTGCTCTCCGGGCTGCCCAGGGGACGTGGCTGGCACCGTCCAAGCTGTCAGCCTGGCACCGTCCGGAGGGCTCCAGCAGCACAGCAAGCCACCAAGCCTGGCCAAGAGCATGGGATTCCCACATGCTCTGAAGGACACCCTCTGGCCATGCTCGAGGCCACACTTGGATATTTTCTGACAACAAGGTCTGCAAAATCTCTTCTTGGAAGAAAGTCCCTGCAAGCGGCTCTCAACAGGCTCCAGAGATACCCCCAGGAATTTTACTAAAACCAACTTGCCCACCCGTCCATCCCTGTGTTATCAGAGTTTGCTTTGTGGTATATTTTCTTCAGGAAAACTTGGATGTTGCTGTGCTCCAGCTCCCTCCAACAGCCTTCAAGTCCCCATGGCCAGGCGTGAGACACAGAACATGGGCCCCTGCCCGTTGACCTCCCAACCATGATAGTGCCTCGCACGTTTGCTAGGCTGCGTAGTGGTCAGTCTCCCACTTCGCAGCTTCGTGGGTCAGGCACAGAGGGGCAAGCTGGTCTTTGATTCACAGGCCACATTTTCTGAGGCAACACAGGATCACACCAGGTCTGGAAGCTGCGTTACCTCCCAGGGCTCTCAGCTCAGACAATCCCCATGGGAGGTCTTAACTGCGTGCTGTGACACAAGACCCTCTGTCCCTGCCTGCGTACCTTCCTATCCACTGCTGGGAGGCTCAACGTGTGCGATCTCACACTTTGGAAAATAAGGAAAATGAGGAATATGCCCTTGTTTGAAAGTTGGGGTAGCAAAAAGTTGTTTGGTTGCTTTTAAACCCAACAACGTTTGAAAGGTTTATGACCCCTGGGGACAAATCCTCCTGGGTTTGAGCTTTGTCCCCGCCATGGCAGAGGCTGAGGTACTCCCCAGGGCCTCAGAAATCCCCAGAGGACCACAGTGCCTTTGCAGAGGTTTGGGGAGCGCCTGCTGTGACCCCCTCCCGCGTGGCCACAGCTCTACTGGTGACGGTGCACCAACATGCACGTAATACATTCCAGACTCCTTCGGTTTGACTGATGCATATTTTGACATCTCAGAGAAAACATTTTGCAAGATGCACAGTCAAAGGCTCTTTCAAGCCGAGGTGTTGTGGAAAGCCGCCTGAGCTCTCCAAGGCGCTATCTGCCAGCTGCTCTAATGAAAGCTCCCTGTGCAGGCCAGAAGATACAGCAGGGAATTATACATTCCTTTAAATAGCATCCTAGCTGGCTTGAGGAGGCCATGAACATTTTAACTCACTTATAATCTTCCTGCGGTTCAACTCTCCCTCCTGCAGCATTCTGCTCTGGGCAGCGGGGATGAACAAATAAATGAGAAGCCTTTAAAATGGCATTAGCTAACCCATGACCGTTCGGGGAGTGCTTGAGTCCATGTCCTTTCCTGAGCAATACTACGCGCCACACAATACCTACCCTGTAGCGTGCCGCTTAGACCTTAATTACCAGGAGGCAACTGGCAGATGAAGATGTAGTGCTGAGGTCAGCAGGGGAGACCTTGATCTGCCAGGGATTGATCTCAAAGAGATGATCGCTTCAATAACACGTGGCGCTGGCCAGAAAATGCTCCCCTCACATCGTCCACGTGACATTTTTCCAGAGGCAAAGCCAGCCAAAGAGGTCCCTGAGTGTCCTCCTCCTTCAGACCCATGCAACCCTCTGTAAACCAAGTCAGTGAAAGAAAACACTTGAGGTCAAGAGGGGAAATAAATTAATTGAGATTAAAAACGCACAGATCCCATCTGCAACACGATCCACTAGCAATTCTTTTGGCGGAGCAGCGGGACAGCAAACTCCTAGCTGAGCAACAGCAGGAAAACGTTTGGGTCTGAGAAGCATTGGGATTCCCCTAAATCAGCCTGGCTTGAGGAGAAGCTTGTACACGGGACTGTCTCCTGGATGACTGGGAGTAGCATGAGGGCAATGTTGAGAGGTTTAGGATTTTTGAATAAAAAGAGTTATTTAGAATAATTTTCAGTCTGCTGCCCCATAGGAAATTTCTAATGAAAACTTAAGGTTCAGTGGCAACAGCAGTCTCCAGCCTAAATAAAAAAAATTAAAAAAAAAACACCAGGAAAATTTGTTTGGGAGAAAAGATATCAAAAGGATCATTATGTCTGCTGAAAGCTGAAATTCTTCCACGAAAAAAAGTCATTTTGCCACTCCCCAGAAAACCAGAAATAATGTCAACATTTTCCCATGGGCAATTTTTAATGGTTGCCTCATTGTCTTCAACGTCAATGATCCTTCTGCAGAGCCTCCCAGCCCTGCCCTCACCTCACTGCGCCCATCAGCTCGCGTACAGCTTCTCCAGGATGGGACAGGTTCCTCTCTCTTGCAGCTCACAGCACACTCGGTGTCGATGTTTATTTCAGATTATATTGCTGGTGGCAATACTCTGATACAGCCGTAGCTTTGCGATGCTCAACGCATGTGATACCAGAGCATGTCAAAGGTTCTGGGCTTGCTTTCTGGTTTAATTTCTCTGCACCACCCTGTGCTTCATATCTTGCTCTGTTACTTCCCTAAAATACATCTACTTCTCATCCCAAAAGTTCAATGTTACAGAAATAATTGATGACATTGTAATACTTTTCAACATTGTGAGGCAAATGGTGTCAATCAGCCCTAAAACATGTTTTACAGGGGAATTTTAGGGAATATCCCTAAATTTTATCGGGTGTTTTCCTTTGTTATGCAGCTCTACCAAGGATATTTAAGTCTTGGCATAGGTTTGCTTGCTGGTCTAAATTATTTGTGTTGCACAGGTCTACCAGCAACTTGTTCAAGATTATCATAGAACTATAGAATCATAGAATCCTTTAGGTTGGAAAAGACCTTTAAGATCATCAAGTCCAGTTGTAAAACTAGCACTTCCAAGTCCATTACTAACTCATGTTCCTAAGCTCCACATCTACACAGCTTTTAAACCCCTCCAGGGATGGTGTCTCAACTACTTCCCTGGGCAGCCTGTTCCAATGCTTGACAACCTTTTCACTGAAGTAATTTTTCTTAATGTCCAATCTAAATCTCCCCTGGTGCAACTTAAGGCTGTTTCTCCTCATCCTATCACTTGTCACTTGGTAGAAGAGGTTGACACCCACATCGCTACAACCTCCTTTCAAGTAGCTGTAGAGAGCAATAAGGTCTCCACTCAGACTCATTTTCTCCAGGCTAAGCAACCTCAGTTTCCTCAGCCACTCCTTATAAGACCTGTGCTCCAGACCCCGCTCCAGCTTTGTTGCTCTTATCAGAATAATGTTGCATCCTCATGGAAGTCTCAGCAGAACCAGATCTTCTCTTAGCTGGAAATATCTGGTTTCTGTATCAGCCTTTACCCTGAGAGAATGAAGTTCTTTATATTTGCTTTACAGTGAGCAATTTGGCATCTTGAGGGCCAAAATTACCTTTCCTCACTTATTTCCAAAGTTTGAGAATGGCCATGGGTTCGAGGAACCCTGACCATGGCTTGGCTCAATGCACAATGACCCAAAGCACAACTCCGTTTGCTAGAAATTCATCTCCATGCAGCATTTCCAGCACAAGGGGAAGAGATCAAAATAGCTTTTCATGGGAGCTGAACCTCTCCTGTGAAAGCTGCAGCTGTGTGAGAATGGACTCTTCATTTTAACTGTACTGAAATATCATGACTCTTCTGGTGACGGTGAGGACAGGTGGCCTTTCCCTGCTTCCCAAACTGCAACTGTCGCAGCCGCAGCATTTTACTTTGTCAAGCAGCTCTTTGGTAAGTTTGCGATGGTGGTGTGCACCGTGCCCTGGCACCAGCCTAGCACAATGGGGACCGGGGCATGCTGACAGGGAGAGGACCTATGTCCTGCATGCACTGCCACCAAAACTCCGTGTTTGAGGATTATGAATGCTGAGGAAACAGGAGCTGGAGGAGATGCAAACAAGCCAGATTAGGCACCAAATTTGCTCTCTTGTGAGCTTTCCCATCTTAAGTGTCTCACACAAATGCTGACCAGAGATGGTCACCTATCTCACTATCTCACTATCTCACTGTTCCCCAAACCATTCCCTCAAATTACACAGAGCTCCCAACACCACACCTGCTGGCACAGGAAATCTCCATTCACTCCAAAACTTTTAGGTCTTTCCTCACTTTCCACATAACTTGCACTTGTTTTTTTATTCCCCTGTCCTGCCATCAACCATGGGGAAGTTCAGGCTCCCCAGGAAGTTTAGGAAGTTCAGTTCTTTGTCTCCTGCCCAAGGAAGGGAATGTCAGAGCCGATGTAACCAAGAAAAAGAGTCAGTTATCCCAGTAAAGCCTGAAGCAAAGACAAATTCCTGCTCTGGGCTGGGTTCATGCCATACTAGCACCCAGGCAGATCTGTTCAATTTGGGTATTGTCCTATCACACTGCATTCAGACCCGTGTCAACCAGCACCCAAGCCATAGAGAGCTTCAAAAACTCTGTGATGGCACCATTATAATTTCATGCACAAGTCAAACCCTGCAGGAACACATGCAACATATTCCCTGCATGTCGGATTATCACACGCAAGGAGGCAGCTCATCTCTGGACGTGTCCTCATGGAGAGTGCATCATGGAGTAGCTAGTCTGAGGTCAGAGCTCAGTGTGTTCCCCATACTGTCACCACCACCGGTTCACTCCCTGAAACCCTCCAAATTCTAAACTTACTTGACGTGAACATTCAACTCATTGCCTTTCTATCCAACTACTGCTCTTGCCCTCAGTCTTTGCAATGTCTCAACCAGCTTGTTCAAGGCAGAGACACCGCTCTCCTCGGGACACCAGAAGGGAGAGGAGGAGCGATTACCCAGGACCCCAACCCTCAGATGAAGGCTGGTACCTGCGGAGGTCCCAGCCAGAGATGTCATCCCTGGAGATGGGTTGCCATCCCCCTGGCCTGGAAGGAGCAGCCTGCAAGCACATCCATCGCTCAGCTGCGGGAGCCTGCAGCCCAGCAAATTAAGTATTCAGCAACCACTAAACTCACAAATAGACAGTAGGCGCCAGAATCCTCAGCTGTGGTTCTTTGGACTACACTAGATGTAGGCTGATTTAAGACAGCTGAGGATCCACACCACCATCCGGCCCAAGTCCCGCTGGCCTACCTCAAGCTGATGGCTAGTTGACGTGACTGATTACTAAGATTTCCATTTAGCGTAACTCAAAGCATGAGCTGTGCCTATGTAGTGCTACCATTGTTGACTCCAGCCTTTTGTCTCGGGCTGTAACCGATAGGCCTAATAACCGAAATCATACTGCATGCATTCATTCACCCTCTTCGCAAACAGCATGTTATTGAGCTCAGTGGTGAAAAGGCATGCACAAACACAATGGAGCTGGGATTAAGCCCAGCTGCATTACCAAAGTAAATACTTTTGCTGCTGACAGTTTGTCTGTAGGGATTTGGAGAAAAGTTTTGTGCATCTACTTAGGCAACATATGGTTTTATTTTCCCTGTTAACAGAAACAGTAGTGGTCAAAAGTCAACACCCTCTGATGACTGTTCGGTGGCCAGTGTGGAATGGGCTTGGTGGTCTAAGTCCAGTTCCTTACATGTCCACATAAAAATGATCCTCTTCCTGCATTCCTCTCTCACTTGGCACTGTGGTTTACAGTCTCCGCAAGGAAGCTGAGGGGTTTTTGAGGTTAATCTCATCTGTCCTCCTTCCTGATTGAAAGCCATTGGTGATGTGGTTCGAGTTAAGATACCTTGCTAGCTTCTTTAATTCCCCTTGTGATGAAAACCCCTTCACAATCTCTTTCCTTGAAGACTGAAGAGAGTCAGAATTAATCTGTGTTAGCCAGCGGCCAGGGCATAAAAGCTAGTCAGACTTCTAAAGCAAACACAGAGTCGATGAGGACGAGCACCATGCCAAGAACACAAATGGTCTGAATTTAGCCCTTCATCTCCAAACCGAATGCGTGCTGTTCTCCAAAGATCTCTGCAACACTCAATCAACAGCTGGTCACCTTCACATCTGAAACCGAGAAGAAAATCCACAAGGGCCTGGCTTTATATTTGGCGATGACTTCAGTGGGGTGGTAAAGGGCAAAAAGTTGGCTGAGCTTCCATGGATGCCCATCTCACATAGCTCTGGTGAAGTTCTTGGCAGATACTGGCACTCAGCATCGCTGGGGAGAAAAAACCAACCACCACCAGCCAACCCTCCATAGCTGATACCCCTACAAAATTTTAAAGCTTTCAAGGTGCAAACAGGTCTTGTCTACACTGAGGTAATGAGAATTACAGCAGCTACAGAACAACTGGTAACTGCATCTGCAGGACCAGAGGCAGCCTGAGAACTGCGAAGGGGTGTTAACTAGACCTGCCGCATGAAGTAATTGTTTTTAAGGGAGTGTATCCAAGCTGGAACACAGCAGTGCAGAACATGCACACTAAGACAGGTGTAATCCCAGGCATGGTGGGTGGGAAGCAAGGCTGGAAAATCACAACTAAGAAGCCAAGTGGTGTTGCATAATCCAGACTTCCCCGCCAAGACGAAGGTAGTTTTATTCAGGGCCAGATCCTGCATGGTGACCAGCTACTCCTACAATGTGTTTGCCCTCCTCAGATGCTACTGACATTTCTGGAAGCTGAAGGTCCAAAGTATTTTACAGGGGATGATCAAACCTGCCTGTGGACAGCCAGTGATGGGCAGACAGCCAGTGCTGGAGGAGCTAAACCAAGAAGAGAAAATGCTGCAGCTCAGGTTGACACGCAAAGGGAGCTCGCAAACGGGCCATCACAGTCCCACGGTCGCACATGCATCCATCCTCAGAGGGAAAAGGTAAAGGCAGAGATTGTTTCTGTTCCTGTGAAAGACAATCAGAGAAAACAAAAGCTTATCTTAATGCTTTTCTGCAGAAGTTCAGGGGTGTTCATTCAAAAAGCAACAACTGAAAAATATTTGGTTTCTGGCAATCCAAAAGTGGAAACTTTTTGGCCACAAACCAACATAATTTGGGGTTTCTGGGTTTTGGTTTTGTTTTGGGTTTTCGCCAAACTCTTTTTGCTTTCTTTTGCCAAAAAAACTGCACATTTTTCAAGCTTTTTCTTTCTCAATGAAAACCCTAACATTGTTGTTGAAATTGGACATTTCCCACAGAATTTTTTAAATTTTTTTTTAAAGGCATTTTCGGCAAAAAGAATGTTTTGAATGAACAATTTCATCCAGCTCTGTAAGCAGATTCCTTGGAGGGACTATCACACCCTCACTTTTATCTCTTCTCCCCAGCTCATTCTTCTCACTCACAGGACTCAGAGCTGTGACCATGGTCTTGTTTTGACCGCCATGTGGCCAAGCTTTACAGCTGTGGACCAGTCGTGCTGACCTCCCTGGGGACAAACAACTCAGTGGTGGGAATGGCTTGAGCTTTTTTCTGTGAAATACCAAGTGTCTCTGTGGAAATTAAGAAATGTGTAAAGGAAAATTATTATCTGGAGTCTAGACTGAGCAGTTCTTGTACTTGGACAACATTTGGGCTCGTGGTTCTGGGAGATGAAGGTGCTGGTACCTGTCCTCCAAACCATGGATTCATTAGAGCTGCTGGCCCTGGGTCCACCATAAACTCCACAAAGTACATGGCTGATACAGTCTGCATTAATATTCAAGGTTTGGCACAGGAAAAGTGGATGTGAAAAACGGACAGGAAAAAATAGGTATTATGGACTTCTGACACAAACACAATACTAGTGACTAAAAAGAAAATTAAGAACTTCAATACTTTTTCACTCCAAGAACTGAACTCAGAGATGGAGCTGAAGAGCGATCCCAACTCAGAACTGAGAAAACCAGTGTTTGCACCCTGTCTCCAGGGATAGCTTTGATCTGACCCAATACTGAAACCAGAAACTGCACAGAAGTGAGGGAAATTTGGACTGGAGTCTGAGTTCCAGAGTTTAGACTGCACTTTTACGAGGCAGATCCAAACTACAATAACAAATCTCAACTTCCTGCAGTTCTATGAATGTGAATTTGGATCGGGTTTTGAATTTCACTCTTCCAACCAATCTCCCATTAAATGGCCATTGAAAGAGCCATTCTTTGCCCAGTTAAAACTAAGAGATCTTGGAATCTTTATAACAAAGCAGAGCTTTCTTATGACTGCTTTTTTCCTGGAAGTATCCTCTTTTTGTGCTTTCCAGGTCTGTTTGGATATTTTCTTTGGTTGGGACACTGAACTCAGTATTTGATGACCGAGCCAGAACTGGGACTCCTGTGAGGAAGGCCAGGAGTAGGAAGGCCAACATGGGAAGGGCAAGCACACATGTCAGTGGCAAGTGGAAGAGTATGCCAGGAGGGAGAGGGGAGGTGAAAAGTCGCAAAATTGCGTTTGTCACACAGCAAAATTGCCAGCTTGGAGGACTTTGAGCAGGATGTTTGGAAACATCAGCCAAGACAAGAGTTGATGACAGGAAGAGTTGGAGAAGAAAAGGAATTAAGGAATGGGTGGCTGAGGAGGAGGCAGGTCAGGGGCTGGTTACAAGGATGGAGATATCTGCCAGGATTTGGGGACAGGTCAGGGATAAGGACCAGGGTCAGAGTGGCTGGTAGGTTCTCAAAGGGCCGTTGAAGAGAAGAGGGTAATGAGTGATTAAGAGACTTGGGTGGTTGGTGAGGAAGAGGAGCAGATGATGTTTTGCTTTTCTTTCTTTTTTTTTTCCCCACATTTGGATAATAACAGCCCTCATACTATTTTTAATCTGATTTTCAGCAAAGTTTACTTAAGCCTTGACATAGTGTAACGCTGCCAGTCAGCTGAGCCATGGTTAACAGTGCTGTCCCCTAAGCCCAAGGCAAGCAAGGCAAGGGGAATAAATTAGTTTAAATCTCTGCAAAACATTTCCCCATTGCAACAGGCTGAAAGCACGGACGCAGTAAATTGCTTTGATTCAGCTTACTGCTAAGTCGTGCATCTGTATCTTCCAAATGCAGAAGATACAACCTGTCATTAATATAAACCTAGAAACAAGCCAAAATACCAGCACAGGCTGGTTTTGGAGGCCCTTAAGCAGAATTGTTAGCTTGGAAGGTGAGCTGGGGCTGCTTGTGATGAAAGCCCCACAAATGGAGAGGTAATTGAAGTGCCAGACAGCCCTGGGAGAGAAGGAAATATTTATATTGATTTATTCTGACATTTGAACTGTAATGTCCTTATAATAAACCAAGCCCTAGGAGTGGGTGTTATTTGGATTGTCTTGACACCAGATAGTGAGGAACCCAAGAAGGGGAAACTGAGGCAGGGCCAAGGTGTGATGTCCAGCTGCATAAGCTCTTTCTGTGGTCCTTTACCAGGACTGTTTTCACCCATCGTGCACTCACACAGTTAAGAGGATCTAGGAAGCTACGATTCCTTTGCTTTCCAAAGCCGTTACTCAGGAAAAGAGTAATTAAGTGGCGGTGTTATTACAGCAGGTCCTCGAGTCTCCAAACACAACCAGCGGCAATTAGACAGGCGTCAGCTACTGGGCGGGATTTCCCACTGTCCAGCTGTGTAATTATCATGGCAGTGAAGCCAAAATCACTCGACAAAGAAAACCAGCTGCAGGCTGCAGGTCTGGGAGATAACACATGTCCAGCAAAGAGAGAGACAGTAACCTCTTCTTCTCTGCATTTTTCCAAAAGATCAATGAAGACAACCACACCACATTCCTGTAGAGGAGCAGGTAGCAACATCGATTTCTGGGGAGCACCTGAAATAAGAATCAGGAGTACAATACAGCTCACTACGGGTTTTCTTGGAGAGTTTAATATTTTGAGGGCTGTCTTTAATAACCCCAATAAAGCACTGGCGTGGACTTTGAGTGATGGAAAAGCTTTGTCTTTGTTTCCTGAAAGCAGAAGATTTCTGTTGCCTGTGACCTTGAGTAGCCTCCTGCCTCCGTTTCCCCATCTCTAAAATGATCACATCTGTGTTAGGTACCTCACTGGTTCTCTCAGCCACATCGCATGATGCCTTTAGACAAACTGGATAGAGCCCAGCCCACTGGACAGAGCCCAGACAACAGCTCTGGGGCTTTCTTCTGCCTTTCTGTGCCACCAGATGGGTCTTCAAGAGGTGTCTTCCCTGTCTATGGTCACAAGGCTCTTGATTGTGTGTGAAATGGCCATTAGCATCTCCAAAGCTGCTCTTCCCTCCCAGCAACGAGCTGCCTGCCAGAAGGGATGGCTCATGCACAAGAGGGAGTAGAAAGCCAAGCACAGGAGAGACAAACTGGGCTGCTGGCATGCGTGGGAGAGGAACTGGAGATGTTTGGAAAAGCATATGCAGCTCCTTGCCATGGATCAGCAATGCGTTTACAGGTGTAGCAGAACAAAAGCAGGTTAAGAGAATGAGGAGAAGCTGCAACTAGGGAATACACCACCACCAGTGCAGTGTCACCTCCACCTTGCAAGCTACCCGCCAGGTCCAGCTGACCCATGTAGGTAGAGAGGCTTCCCCTGGTTGTTTCTGGTATGCAGGTGTCCTGGCACATTGCAGCATGTTGTAGATCTGGCTGTGAGGAGCTCAGCATGAGTCGCACATCCAGCATGTGGCAATGGCCGGGACTGGACACAGGACCCATCTGGACCTCCTGGAATGAAGGATGGTATGAGACACAAGGCCCTTGGAAAAGAAGGACAAGCACAAAAGCCAACATTTTCCAGAGAAACAGCATGAAGACATCTATTTCCATTTATATGTAGTAGTTCTTTACCCAATTCCCGTTTCATATCACCATCCAAAGCCATCTCTGCGCTTTCATCTGAATTTATTTGGAGCAATCCTCTCCTTTCCTTCAAACAGCCAAGCAGGTCCTTTTCGATAGGTCCCTAATGAACACTATTTACTTAGTGAACAAGGGACAGGCCTCACTTGATCTGCTGCATGACGAGCTTGTTGCTTTCGTGAAGGTCCCAGCCACAACCTCTAACTACATTCTCAGCATCTGTGCAAATCTGCTGACCATTAGCAAATGCCTTCTCAGAGGGCTCTTCAACCTGCAAATCCATTTGCACTTAAATTACCCAACGCACAGCGCTTGGCCTAGATGAGTAACGAAGTGTGTGACCTTCCGCCGATCAAGCATTGCTAATATCTCAACTATTTCAAATGTTTAATAACTTAATTTAATGCAGCGAGAACGATTTGATTGAATGCACAATACCTCTAGCAGCTAATTAACCACAGTAGCCCAGAGAGGTCTTGGACTTCATACAACCTTTCAATATAATTACACATTTTTAACAGCAAAATGAATTTAAATCCAACCTGACACAGCAATCCATCTTCATCTCCAGACAAAAGGCAGCACACGCGGTATTAACATTTAAACAAAGGCCATGGGCAGCGGAGAGAGACAAGGAGCATTAGCAGATGTGCAGAGTGAATTACTGACAGCGCTGCTGGAGGGGAGGGGTGGAAATGTGCATTGTGTTGTACAGGTCGGACGAACAACATGGCCACTCACTTTGCTGGCTTTGCCTGTAATCCAGAAGTTTATAGATTTCATGGCAAAGGCAGGGCCCTTTGGGTCTACCTACGTCTCTTCTGGAGGACCAGGTGTGTTACTGACTCATCCTCCTCGTTCATGTGCAACATGCCACACACCAGCAGGCATGGGCGATCATATCCTTGCTTCTATGAGAGCTTCTTCCCAGCAAAGTGAATCCAAACACAACAATCCCCACCCTCCTCTGTGCCTGGGTAAGCAAGAAAATGTCTCAATGCTCTTCTTACTCCCATCTTGCAGTGACCCATGGGATCTCTACCCTCCTGTGAGTCACTCCAGGAGCTTCTCCTGGAGCATCTTCTCTCCTACCTTGGCTTGCAGGGATGTGAGGATTTGAGTACGAAGTTTCTGGGGTCAGGAACTTCGGCGACACTTGCTGTAACCATGATGGGGATTATACTGGACTTTAGGACACTAGATGGGATTCATGGCCTCCTAATGTGGCATTTCAAGTAGTTCAGGGGAGTTGGAGGCATCTGTTCCTCTCCACTGGCTGTAAAACACAGATGTGTCAGATGTGTGATTCAGGAAGGGAATAGGTTTGGGTCCATCCTATATGCAGAGCATCTCTGAGCACAAAGCTTTTGTTGGCATTAATGGATGCAAGAAACGTGGCATGGGGTCACTTATTGCAAAGCCCTGACATTCAGTGGTGTCTGACCTGAAAACTCAACAACCACGAGACACCTTCCCAGCTACCTCCCAGGTACAAATAACAAGAGAGGAAGAATACATCTGGAGTTTTAATTTGCTTTCTTGGTTTGAGCCTTCTGCATTCAGAGAGCCTCTCCTAAAAGTCATGAAGGTGAGAAGCAAATTTTAAGTGAAAGGTGAGGGTTCTCCTTCAATAAGCAACCACCTGACCTCAGCTGCTTGGACGAGGCATTTTAAGTCTCTCTGGAGCCTGGACTACTGTAAAGTCCATGCAGTTCATTTCTGTGGAAGTGCTCCCAATTTACACAGGTGTAAATAAGAACAGGATTAGACTGACAGTAAAACAGACAAAAACTCAGTAAGAATAAAACACAGATGTCCTACAATCATGATAGTGAGTAGCACCTGTGGATATTAGTAGCTCAGAATAAATAGATAGGACATAAAGGAACTATTTGTTCTTGCAGTTAAGAACTTTTCAGATTCCTACTTAGCCTGTATCTGTCAAAGATGTTTTTTCTCCAAGAGTTTATGAAACATCACCATAAATCTGTCCCGTATAGAGTTTTAATTGCCGAGTTCAAAACTAGCCTGACTCTGCCAAATGTGATAGCATCAGCTGGTGGCGTCATTTGTCTTTGTTACAGGCAAATAAACCAGCGAGTTAATCAAAGGGGATGAAAAATGAGCTGGTTTCATTTTTTGGAGTCCTGAACCCAATTCCTTCTGCTTTCTTCTCACCAGTCTGCACCAAAATGCCAACAGCACCAGCTGGCCAAAAGGCACTCATTCAAAAATCTGTTGTAGACAACACATAGGCACATTCTCAGCTGATAAAATCAAGGACAAACGGGAGGAGATAACAGTAAGTAGGAGACAAAGAGGAAAAAAACATTCTCTGGACAATGTAGCTGAAGGAGATGAGCAGATAGGCAATCACTGCTGCTCAGACAGCACTTCAGTCCAAGCCCTTCCATATCAAACCGCCATGAGGTCTCTCTGGAAGGACAGAGTGGTGAAACGTATTATTCTGAGGGCCCCTTGGACTACCGCATAAAATAAGCAGAGATCAAAACCTGAATGAGTCCGAGGGTTTGGGAATCCCCTTTGTCAGCAATATCTTGCCTGTGAGTTCAGACGTGGGCTTCTGCTAATCCTACGCGAATCCCAACCACGAGGTGCTGTTTGACCACATGACCGCTGCCCTTCTCTTGCAGACAGAAACCGGGAATTATTGCTTGCAAATCTTTACTCTTAGCATGCCGGGAGACCTAACGTATTTCATGCAGTAACTCAAACTGATCGAGCAGGCTCCCTGTCTCTCAAGAGATTCAAAGTGGTCCCTTTACATCCCCTTTACATCCCCTTTACAGACTTCTAGCTCCTCTGAGTCACTGTGAAGTGATGTGACAAGTACCACACTGAAAGTCTGTGAGGACGCACAGGCACTCACGGATGACCCCAGTGATGGGTTTAACATTGGAACTGACAGCTGAGCGCACGCGCTTCTGGCCTGTTACAACTGCAAAGTAAATGTATGAGCTGAAACCTTTGCACCTTGCAATTGTCAATATGTGCCTTATGGTTGACCCTGGGACAGAGCCCAGGTCTTCCAAGTCTGCGGCCAACACCAGCAAGAGCATGTCTCCTCATTCTGAATGTTTTGAAGATGTCTTCTCATACTTTTTTTTCCCCATTTGTCCATCCCCTACTACCAAACTTTACAATGAATATAATGCCAATAATCCTGAGCCTACATTTGTGGAGATATGGAAGACTAAGAGCAAAAGAGGGACTTCTGCGCAGCTCTGTCCTCATTCTCCACCCAAATGCCCTTACTCCTGCTACAAAAGTCCCAAAATCTTGCTTGTATAACAGTTTCACATCTCCTGCTATTTCTCTTTCTTGGTTTTCCCTCTCTTTAACAAGAAAATCACACTGTACTTCCATCATCCCTTGACCTGAAGTTTGTTCAGGTAGGATCAGAACAGGTATAGGGTGAGGATCAGATACTTCTCCACAACCATCTGGGACTCCTTTTAACTCCATCTTTTTGGTATCTTCATATCTGGAGATGAGCAGGTCTGGCCCTGCCCAGGTGCTGCTCTCCTGGTTGGGGGGTCAGATGGGGCAAGGTGAGCTTTGCACTTTGAGATGCTGGAAGAAAAAAAAAGCTGTTTTCTTCTGCAATATACATGGAATAGCTTTCTCAATACATGTGGAAGAGGCGGAGAGAATAGTGACATTCTCTTTGCTCAGAGTTCCCACAGTTTTTAGGACTTTTAAGCTTTCCCCAGAAAAGTGAGGACTTTACCCAATAACACAACAGCATCTGTGAAAAAAAACCCAAAATGGTAATTTAAAGAAAAACAAAGTTGCCTCTCCCAGGGCTTGATCTTATGTTCTCTGAATTTGACCTCTCATCCACTAATGTGCATGAAAATACCCTCCACAATGAAACATTTCTTCATAGGCAATTATCTTAATTTTTATTACACAGGAATTCCTTTTCCTGTCAGACGGGATTTGGGTGAGCTGAGTGTTGCTCATGGCATCTCTAGTTCCTCCCAACAGATATTATGGTGGATGATCTCACAGAATGTGCATTTCCCCTCCACACAGGTTTCAAAATGGGACCACATCCCTACAGATTTCCTACAGCCTAGGAGGAGGGTGCATCTGTTTTTTCCCTCCAACTCAACAAGAGCAGTGGTCAGACATGCTACAGGTTTTTAGGAAGCAAAGATTGAGACAGAAGAAAGAAATGTCATTGTAATAAACAAGTGGATAACAAATATATGCTACCAAAAAAAAAAAAAAAGTAGTAAGCTGGAAGAAAGAATCAGTATGAAGGAAATTTGGAAAAACTGGTAGAGTAGAAAGTTTCTGCAGGTAGGACGTATGACTAGGATGCCTTCTGTTTCCCTAAAATGCAGCAACCAGCACACTGGCATAGTGCATACGATAGCAGTTGGCCTTAGAGGTCAAATCATCCTACAAGGCTCAACATCGTCGCTTTTACTACAATATCTTGAATCTCTTGAGCTGATGTCTACTGAAGATAGTCTTTGTATCCCCACTTCTGGCAGCGCAGAGCATTGGTCATGGTCTCAGACCCCTGTGCCAATGGCTCACTACATCGGCATGTTCCCTTTCTGAAAGCAGAAACCAAACCAAAACCATGTGTCGTCTTGCCAAAACTTACAACTCCACCCCAAATCTCATGACCTCTGAAATCTCAGATCCTAGAAGCAAGGCTTTTACCTCTACCTGGAAAGAATTCCTTGGTGGAGAGCATCCCATCCCATACGTTCATACAAAAAGGAAAATAGCGCATGTTTTCATTCAGCCCTGCCAATGAGCTCTCAGCCCCACTGAAGAGAGCCATTGTGGAGCAACTGCATTATAAAAGATGTTAAGACCTCTTCCAGACCATAAAATATGCAACAAAACAGAGTGCCAAATACCAGTCCTTTCCATGGCCCAAGACAAAGAGCCGCCCTGCAAAGCATTAATCCCTGCAGCTGCCTTGAACTATTCATGTCTCTCAGCTTTACGTAAGGAGCCATTCCATTCTGGCTACCACTCTCCCCGAAACAGAGATTTGCAGAGTCTTTAACACAATTAAAGGTCATTCTGTGAACACAGAACCCAAAGATTTGAATGAGAGACTGACTTCTTAGCAGACAAGGCCAGACTATTTATTTTCAGTGGAGATGAAATTTACCCAAAATTGAGGTTATGACTGTTTCTCCCTTACAAACATCAACACTCCTTTCTTTTATCTGATAGCTTCATGGTCAGTACATTCACTTAGACTACGAGGGACCCTGCTCCAATTTCCTTCTCTTCCTGGGACAATCTCAACATCTCCCATCTTGCTGCTCCAAACCACCAGACCACAGGACAGAGCTACACAACAAAGCATTACCAAAGCCCAGTGGGTTTTCTTATCAAGGTCAGCTCCTCAGGAGAAGCGTGCTGTCCCATGGGCCAGCTGGGAACCATGCACCATCTCCTGCTGCTGGAGATGGCAGCCTCCAGCTTCAGCTGACACCCAAGAGAATGTGACCTATAGAAGACACAAAACCACCTTCAGAAATGCATGAAGCATCGTCATTTGCTGAACTCTGGGCAAAATATACTCCCAATCCAGACACGGGCTGCAGTGTGCCATCTGAGTCAGCCTGTTATAGACCTCTGGTGGGATTTTTCATTTTCTCTTACTGACACTATTAAACTTTTGTTGCGCAGAGAGGAGGTTGATGCCCCATCCCTGGAAACATTCAAGGCCAGGTTGGACGGGGCTCTGAGCAACCTGATCTGGTTGGAGATGTCCCTGCTCCTTGCAGGGGGGTTGGACTGGGTGGCCTTTAAAGGTGACTTCCAACCCAAACTATTCTGTGATTCTATGATAATATTGGGAAACCTAATCTACAGGCTAGAGAGAGAAAGCCATCGTCTCTCCTTCTGTGGCAGAAAGGATTTTTAATGTTTTGTCACACAAAGCTCTAAGAAGTAGATTTGAAGAATATCCTCTGCTGAATATCATACAGCTTTGCAGTGGGACTGGTTACTTCAGAGGCTGAGTTTTGAAGCTGGACCCTCCACCAGTGGGAGAGGAAATTGCATTGAAGTTTCCTTCACTGTGGGTAAACGCCCAAAGAGATGGGCCTTTGGACATAAGGCAGCTGCCACTTCCACACGGATATTTGGTTCTTTGCTTTTTGTCTAGAGGCCTGCAAATAAAATGTTTTGCTTTAAACCGAAAGAATATTTGGCTCAACACAAGAATGTTTTTTTTAATTTCTTGGGTTATTGAAAGAAAGCTAAAAATTTTAAGCTTGGCTGGACCTAAATTTTTTACAAATGTTTGGTTCTGTAACTAAGGCACACAAACAAACAAACGAAAATCTGTTTCTCACAGCCCAGCTTCTCATCCCAATAAAAGATTTTTCTCCAAACCACTAGTTTTCACTGGGTATATGATGCCATCTTCAGTGGTTTGCTTATTGGGAGGCTGGGAGACCTCTGCTTAAAAGCAACTAGAAGAAATGGCCCCTAGTGAAAATAAGCCCACGTTTCTGGCACAAAAAAAAAGCATTTTGCACCTTCAGGTGGCAGTTTATGACAAGATTTGTAATAGTGAAACTCATTGCACCAGCAGCCAGGCCTTATCTCACGTATTTTAATTCAAAAGGAGGCAAAATGAGAGGCTGTGATGCTGCACTTCAGCTAGGGTAGGTCACTTGGAAAGGTCGAATGGGCAAAAGACTCCCTCTAGAAGGGAAGTCCCCAGCTACCCAGCACAGTCCCTCTGAGGAGCAAGTAACTTGCCCAAACCACTCACCAGAGTGCCCAGCTCACACCTTTGGAGGAGCACTGAAGACTTCCGGGACAAAAAGTAATTCAAAATCGCTAAAAGCTGGCAAGATAAAGCTAATTTGTGCTTCCTTGTGAGCCACCAAAATGTGTTTAAAAGGACCTTCAATAACAGAGTTCTCCTTGCTTGCACTGTCCATGCGGTCAAAGAGAGCTTCTGGGCCCAGGCATCATTTTATGGGCATCATTCTGAATAGGAAACAAAAATAAAGTTGCTTCATTAGCAAAGGGACTTGTTTTCCCAACCACTCCAGTTCCTCGCTGTCCCAAAGCCCATAACAGCTCTGATGCCCTTACCTGCAAATGCTCTGATGAAGTACTACCAAATCCCAGCTCTCAAGCCTATCCCACACCAGTTTTACGTGACAGCAAACCTTCAGTTTAGAGGCTCCTGGAAGTTCAATGTGCAGTGACTGAAATAACCTGTCTGTTTGGCGACCCGAAGTGGCTCAGACAATCACATATCCATTGGGATTCTCAGAGCTGTGGGGTGCACAGAAACCAGTGTATATTGAGCCGTCAGCTGTGAAAGCATTTTTACTCCTAAATGTGTGAATGAATTGGAGAAAAAAAAAAATTCAGGCCAATGTTTTTCCAATGGTGACGGCATTTGTGATCTAAATTTTCAGGTAAGCAAGCTGGATGCAACTGTAAAAGTCAGTCCAAATGTTGGTGCAGGCTCATCCCTCCTGTGTACCAGCTCCAGTGGGCTTAGAGAAGATGTTGCTCCAAACACCCAAAAGGGGGTTTATTAAATGCAGGCTGCTTTATACCTTCGTATGTCGGTGCACACAACTGTAGTCGTATATTAGGTAACCTTGTCTTAGAGGGGAGCCACATCAAGGGTTATACATCAGCAATTTGAGAAAAGCAACTTTTGGAGTCCTTCTCCAGCAGTGTCAAAGGATTATTCAAAAGAAGACACAAAGAAAGCAAAACAACCCCCTAAACAGATATATTTTAAAATGCACTGAAACAATGGACTAAAAAATTGGGGTGGCAGACCTAATGAAGCCTGTGTTCCTGACGACTTTTCACCTACAACATGTCCACACCATCCCAGGCCGGCAAAGACGTGGCCAGTGGTGTCCTACTAGCTGCCCAGCAGTGAAGGGGCTGTGGCCCCACTTGGGGGCATAATCCAGGTCTCTCCTGTCCCTCCCATGAGTTTGCACAAATCCATTAAAAACCAAAAAGACTTATGAGACCACCTTGCCTTTGTCAAATATGGTTGATCAAGTCATTCAGGTGAAGGTAATGACTGGATGGCAGAGAGGCTGCCGAGGAAAGGGAAAGGACCAAAGGTGGAACAAAACATATCCAAGATACTTGGAAAGATCCCAGGGCTTTCAGCTGGCTACCAGTTAAAAACCACAGGGAAATTGATTTGATACAGATTTGTGCAACAGGCTGCTTAGGAGTGCACACACTATTGAAATCCACGGGCAGGGACACATTTCACTGATATCGCACTGACCTGATTGAACTTAGAGGGACCCAGGCTTGAACTCTGCTCGGCTACAAACCCAAACTCCATTAGTAAAGGCAGTGGAAATCAGGACCAGGCTTTGAAATTGTGGGTAGCATAGACTTCTGTTGGGCAACTTCAAGTAGAGGTGCAAACCTCTCATGGTGGGTGGAGATGCTGCTTTCTAGGCAGTTGAACATCTGTACGGAAGATGTTCTGTACGGTAGATGCTACCTTGAGAAAAGCAGAGCTTGAGCTACCCCTTGAAATACCCTTGAAATACAAGTGCTGATGCCCAGGGGGTGGTGAGCAAGGGAAAATCCCTATGGATTTTCCATCTGATCACGAAACCAATTCCAAGGCAAAGTTCAATCACCAAAGCTCAGAGTGGAAATGTTTCGACCACTCGGGTCTCTTGGTCTCCTGGGCTGTGTTTGCCTTTCCTTGGCTTTATCTTCTTGCTGCCCTCATGTTCCTACCTCTCCTTGTTCTCCTCTTCCCCAGTCCAATCTCTCTTACCCAGCTCTCACTTTTATCTCTCAGCTTTTCGGAGAGAAACGAAAGGCTTTATACCCAGTCTCCGGGCTCATTCCCAGCACAACAAACAGCAGCAGTTCCCACAAAACAGGCTGCTCCCCTCTCCAAAATCCCAACTCAGCCTCCTTCACGGAGGAAGACAGATCCGTCCCGGCTCACGGCGTTCAGCCCAGACGCACGCCGCGTGGTCGATACAAGCATCGTTGGGAAAATCCCAAGCCAGCGCCACTCTGTTGTTAAAATACGCCTCATACTCAGCCAGCAAAGCCCTGGGGACTGATTTGGGTGCGACAATCATTGCTGCTGCTGCAGAGCTTTTTGCAAATATCCGATGGTACGGCCCCTCTCCTACAGGCAGCACAATATAATTAGGCGAGAGCGCGATGGAAGGAAAGATAAAAAGGAAACACGGGTAGATCTGGCACACAGCCTGCTGCTCTCTTCCTTTGTTTATAATACTTACAAGGGAGAAAGAGCAGAGGAGAAGAAAGGATTTTGTGTATTTGCAGTGCATGCAGGTCTCGCAGCATTTTTAGAGGCTGATTGCATGATCTGCAGTTTTACATTCTGTTCTTTCCAAGATTTGTGAAAAAGTGCACGGGACAGGCAAAAAAAACACGGTGCGAAGGGCCTCTAAATCTCTTTCCAAAGACAATTAACTGTTATGATAATTCACTAATAATGACTTCGTGTTTGCAAACTAGCCCGACTGCAGAATACGCTAAACATGTTATCATCAGCTCTGAGCTGGGCGAAACCTGATAGCGCTTCAAAACACATGGGGTTCCTCGCTGTGCGGAGCGTTGCTTGCTTTTTTATCTTCTGCCTCCAAATTTCAGTATTATTTTAAAACGATAATTGAACTTCAATGCTCTGTGTGTGTGTGTGTGTGTGAAGAAAGGAAACACTTCTCCCAAGATTTACTGCACGTCTGTTACTGTGTGGGCTGTTTTGACTCTGCAGCATAGCAGAGACCATGCAAACCGCGCGCTATTGGAATCGGTTCAAACTTTTACAGTCCTTCAAATTGGGGCTGGAGCCGGAGAGGAAATACTAAAATCCTGTATATACAACTTCTGTCTGTAAGGGGGAGTGAAATTCCATGAAAATTAAGAACTCAATGATGTATAAATTTATATTCTGTTTAAAGGGTGGGTTGGGTTTTTTCTTTTTTCTTTTCTTTTGAGTCTTTTTTTTTTTTCTGTTGAAAAAACAATTGAACTCTTATATAAGGAAACCTAGAATCTTTAAATAACACTGGGTCCTGCAAGCTGGTGGTAGAATAGGGTCTCAATCTTTTTAAGCCAAGCCATCTAATTAGCATGTGAGCCAAGTTTTATGAAGGTGGGTCAGTTTAGACGTGTTGCTCCTGAGAAAGCTGAGCCAATTTCTTTTAATGGCGTGTGTTGTGAGTAATTAAACTGGATTCTGCAATCAGGGTATTGTCCTTCCCGGCCGCAAACAGCTGCCAGCAGGCTACAGTCAACGGCACATCCACAGCAGCTCCTGCCCGGCAGGGACCCGTTAAGCCCCATGGCCAGGATGGAAAGAGAAGAGGATTCAGGATGCTTTTAGCACCCTCTGATGGTTGCACAGCCTTGCCCCAAAGAACCTTTCAGCACAAAAAATAAATCAAATATAATAACCTCATCTTGGGGTTTCCTATCCTGCCAGCGCGATGCCCAGCATCTGGTACCCAATTGGCCCTGCTCCACCGGTATGGTTCTAGCACAGCACTGGTTTTGGAGATGCAGATGCCATGACCCACCTTCAGTGGCTTTCCAAAGACATCTCACAGCCTCCCCAGCTTCTGCACAGGGCTCTCATCCAGAAGGAAGCTGCTCTAACCAGGACTATTCCCATATTTTTTCAATTATATTTTTATGACTGTCATGTGAACACAGGAAAAGGGGAGGCAGGGGAAGACAAATAAGAGAAAAAGAGAAGCGAGATGTCAAGTTGTCTCTTTGAGGAGCAAGCTCACAAAAATGCAACAGTCAACTCCCTCTAGCACGTACTTGCAAATACTGATAATCTGAGTGAGCACAGGCAGCCCTGCAATGGGAAGGACCAAGTGCTTCCTCAAATGCAGTTTTACAGCCTCTCTTGCATCCAAGAAGGCTACAGCCTCAGTCGTCTGTCCTTTTGGTTTCTTTTTTTTGGCCTGGGCAATTTGTTCTTGATCACACAGGTCAGAAGAAAGTAAGCACAGCAATTTGACAAACTGCTTTCTGCCTGGAAAGCCTCGCATGACTCCAGTGGGACACGGTGCTCAGCCCTTCCCCAACTGATGCCACGTGCTTGTGGTCCAGTGATGACACCACACGATCTTGTGGGTCACAGCATCGCAATGGGCACATCACTGTGGGCCCAGCACCGTGGTTATTTGCAACTCACATCTGCAGGGTCATGTTGACCGATGTGTGTCCCCAGACCCTTGCTTGCTGCTGGAGTGGGCCAAGCCATCTTGTCCCCCATCCCTGTGGCAAACATCTGACCCTGCTGAGGCCCATCTTGAAAATGAGATTATTTCAGTGTGGGTCCCTCAGCTGGCTGATACTAACAAGTTAAAGAAGTGCTGTGGCTCAGCCCCGGGTTGATGCCGCCATGCTAGAGCAGGAGAGCTCATGTCTCTTACCCCACACTGCTGGATGTCCATGCCACTGGGGTTTGGCTCTCCTGTGCTAGTCTCCATTGGTCCCTGCCCTTCCTCCACACACTGAAACATCTCTGGAGTTTATCTTGCTGCCAAAGGGAAGAAAAATGGGAGTTTCACTGAATTTGTCAAAAAGAAAGAAGCTTCCTAAGCTGGTCAGGGCATGGAAGGCAGAATTGAAGACTTCTCATTCAATAAAGAAATGAGTGGTGATATTGGGACTATCAAAGGAAGAGACAAGAGAGACAGATGAAAATGGGAAATCATCTTCTCCAAGTGCTTTTATTTAGTAAAAACCCTGCACCAGATGCCAGCTCTTTCTGTAACTGGTCCTTACTGTGATTTTTCTTAGATTTGTGCCTGGGAACCTCACCTTAACTCTTCAATATCTCTTGAAATAAAGCATGTACAGTCATCGCCGTCAGTGTATAGACAGGGCTCAAAGCAGCACATCACACACAACGTGGTTGCATCCAATACTCCTACAACATGACAATAAGCACCAGGTGCACATAACTAGGGTGGATTTTCTTGTCTGTATATGGCCACATGTTCATCAATATTGTTTTAGCCTTTCCTCAGAAAATGTCATTTTTGTCACAGAATTTTTTTGACCACAAGCAAACCATCAGACCCAAAATGTGCATCACAGTGCTCTATGGGATTTCCCTTGGGGTTTCTGAGGTCAGGAGGCACAGCCAAACCGTCTCCACAAGTGCACCACAAGAACATCTTTCAGCCAAAAAGGAGACATCAGGATGGGCAACCAGGTGGCAGAAACAAACCAGAACGGGAAAAGCGAATTACCGCTGCTACTTTCAGCTGCAACATTTTCAGTTCCGTTTTGACAGACCGAAAATGCTTTTGTTTTCATCAAAAGTCTCTACAAAAGAAAAATCACTTTCAGGCAAGGACTCATTGTTTCCTTCCTTTCTGCTGAGTGATGGCAGATCTTGCAGAAGTCCCCAAGCATAGGTGGAGTAGGAGAATCACATAAACATAAGCTAAAAATGCGGCTATACTTCCTTCCCATGAAATATCATCAACTCTTGTAAATTCTGCAATGTGAGCAGCTGGGTTGGAGGCAGAGGGGAACAATAAACAACGCAGGAAGCAATTGCTGGCATTGCTGGAGAAGCTCCTGGAAACCCCAAGAGTGGGTTCTCCTGCAGCGCTCCAGGCTGTGTGTTGGGTCCATGTGGTCCCCAGGGCAGTTACAAGCCAAAGAGATTACAAGAAAGCAGAGACATGGAATAGCTGCTGCAGGGTCACCTAATGCATCCATGGCAAAGCCGTGCTCTCCATTCCTTCACACTCTGTCTGGAGACTGGTGTGTAGACACCAGAATAAGTCAAAGATGGGCAGCAACCCCTTGCTCCCACAGTTTGTGCCTCTTTTTCCATTCACATGCTCTGTGATGGCTGGAGAGAGTGGGACAGGCTTCAGTATAATTTTTTTAAAGCCATACAGAGGTAGAGTTGCACCACCTCTCCACCTGAGTGACTTATGGTAGGAAGAGGCATCTCTGAATGGAAATGTCATGGTTTGGTCTCATGCTTGCACCACTTCTTAAAATTCTTAGGGCAAAAGTAAAATGATTGCCTTTGGGGTCTCTCCGCAATGGGTTGTTTGTGATTCCTGAAGCATCGGCACAGCTCCTTCCTCAGTCGTTAGCAATTTCTCAGCATCCTTTTGGATGTAGCACAAAGGCAGCGTGACTCCACTACGCAATGTAACATGGACTCCATCTCTTGGGCATCATCACACTCATGTGCTGCTACCTAGAACGTGCCGGCAGGGATATTGGTTGCCCAGGTTGCCCTGCGGCTCTTTGTTGGGACTGCACAGCCCCGACACCCCGGGGCTGCTACGGGCGCCAGCCACTGTCAGGCCAACTGAGATGCATCTACACATCTCTGCTCCCTAGGTAGTCATCTGCTAAAATAGCTCATTTAGGCCACAGAATGAAAGTTAAGAAGAGACACGGTTGCTGTCTATAAATACATCAGGGGCAAGCACCAGGGAGGCAGTTGAGCTATTGAAGCTCAAAGACAATGTTGGCACAGGAACAAACGGGTATGAAGAGGCCAGGAATAAATTAGGCGAGAAATTAGAGAGAGAAGAAAACCCTCTGAGAAAGCTCTCGCCTGGAACAGTCCTTCAATAAGGACTACAAGACACAAAGTGCTGTTCAGTCAGATGGATCTGACTAAACTAATGAAGATGTGGGGTGGACGTGGGATGGTTGTATGTCACTGCTGTCTGAAACACAAAGGGTCACAGTGTGCATCCAGACGATCCTTTCTAGTCCCACATCCCATGTTCTTATGAATGTGTGGGTGCCACTATGTGAGACATGTAGGCAACAGAGATTCAGCTGTAAAGGCTACATTTGACCTAAGCGGTTCCAATGACCCGTCAAAGTGTCGATGTTCATAGACACAACTAAGAGGCAAAAAGCCCACTATAACATTTTTTGTGAGTTTGGCCATTTTCATTACCTCTTTTGTGCTGATGCCCACCATCATGCTACTGCAATATGTACTGATAAGGAGCCATAGTCCCTGGTCAACAGAGCTAGCCTAAGTCTTCTCCAAAGTGTAGGTAAAATTGGAATTCACCACCTTGATGAGGAAAGGGTAGGACTAGACTGCTCATTCTGTGGAAAAAGGTAAGGAAGTGGCCTGATCCATCCAGAAGACCAGATGGAGAAAACCAGTAAGACTCACATTTCCCGATGTCAAGAGTCACTGAGATAACACATCCTGCCATCTGTGGTTACTAACACCATGTCACGCTCCCAGCTGTCCATGGATGAAGGTGGAAGTGAAAAAACTGCCCTAAGGTGGAGCAAAGAGAGACCTCCTTCCCTTTACGTTGAGAGTGGAAGGAAATCCACAGCACAGCCCTGACACAAAGCAGCACTAGGCATGGCCATGGGGTTGGAAGGCCATGCAGCCTTCCAGGCTGCTGCCCCATCTCACCTCCAGCATGGGTAGTGCTAGATGAAAGGATGAAACCCCCTGAAACCTCACTGCCCCACCCCAGGGGCTGATTTTGCCCCTCAGCAGGAGGAGCATGCTGGCATCCTCAGGGCTATAAACAGATTTACGAGGTCCATCCTGCACAGGTGGAGTCACCCTTGATGCCATGTCTGCTGCAGAAGCCTTTTCACGCCACATGCTCCAAAGCCAAGGGTGGGCAGAGATAACTGCAGCTCACTGCCTTGTTCATGCATAGTAATTGGCGATTTATGGCAGCTGAAAGGGGAGAGCCCAGCTTTCCTGGTGAGCTCTGAACACTTCCCACCAGCTCTCAATTCCAATGTAAGACTAAGTAATAACATCTACTGGAAGGAAATGGTAGGTGCTCCAAACAACATATTTGCTGTACAATTTTTTCTCCTTCTCATGCCATAAGAAAGCTCTGGTTTAGCAGCTGGAGACTCACCAAAAGCCAGCCCCCATTATCAGATCATACTTTTGAAAAAATTGCAGAAGTAGGTTTGTGCTTAAATACGTATGATGCATAAACACATGTGATATACAGGTTCCCTGACATCCCTGAGATACCTAAACAATACTCAGGTTCTGTAACTCAGGTACTGTAACTCAGATTCATTCTGTAAACACTTCTAGGCCACATTGTATTTCACATCTATTTTACTCAAGCTCTATTATCGCAGTCATCCCAAACGAGAGCCAATAAACCCTCCCTACCACACCCCGTATCATATGTTCCCTGTACACATCATATTTAACAGACAAAGTTCACTAGGGATGTTTTAATCTGGTTGCTTTAAAAAAAAAAAATACATCTATAAAGCCAATTCAGGGCGGATGGGTAGGTGAAAGGTCTAATTGCTAAACTTATAATTAATATGCAGCTCAATTCCTCTGTACGTTCAGGTTCAATCCTGGGAATGCTGTTACCAAGCATAGCACGCATTGTATATATTTTTTCAATAAAAGTCAATGGCTGTTCTCACAGGCACAGAATCATCTTACATAAAACTCCACAAGCTCATCTTCTTCAAGTATTTTTAGGACCTTTCTGACCGTTGGAGACTCTGAAAACGTGAGCAATTATGTTTAAGAGCTATTGGATGGGTGACCATCAGGAGAGGAGCCATTTTGTGTAACTCTCCTGCTTCCCAGAGAACCTCAAAAGGCTCCACCACATCTACAAGTGCACGTAGAGGAAAACAATTTAATTTAATTCTCTTTAGAAACAGAGAAAAAGGCACTCTTACAGCTGTGCAATAATCAACTGTGCAATAGCCCGTGTATTAGAAGCTTAATATTTACTCCAAAATCACTTTCACCTCAGATGCACTTTGTTTGCAGACTTCAGGAAGATGCTCCCACTCCTCGCAAGGGAGATGAAGGCAGGGGATGTTTGAAAGGGCTCTCCATTCCGCATTGCCCAAAGACGTTCGCCCCCTCACCGCATGCCCTGAAGGAGAATAGCAGGAGCCCAGGAGCTAACCCCACACTTGTGAATTGAGACCATCTTCCCATTCCAGCACACGGCTCTCGCACATTTTTGTTTCGAAACGAAACGGTGTTAAGGAGGCCTTTGGGAAATGAAACAAAAATGGCATTTTATTTCTTTCTTTTTTTTTTTTCCTATCCATCACTTCTCCTCAAGACCTCAAGTCCCAGGACATCCTACTTGACACAATCCAGAGCTGGCCCCTTCAGGCTCTAAATGAAGTCACTGCTTCAGGGTTTCCAGGCAGAAAGTTCACTGGAAGGGCCATGGGAGGGGTTTTGTCCTCCTTCCTAAGGAGGATGAGAAGTTGCAAGAGAAACCTGGATGCTGGTTGAAAAGGTAGGAACCAAATTTTGGCTTCTCAGCTTTTTGAGAAGTGGAATGAACCCATGACAAATTTTTCTTCTTCTGCCCGCATTGATGGTGTTTTAACAGGGTATAGCTTAATTCAAAAGCATCCACAGCAGCTCACAACGGTGACAAGAATAAATGAGCCATGACATTTCACTCCAAGAGAAGTAGATGGGGAAATCACAGATGGGAATTTGTGAAACCTATGAATTCCCTGCAGCCACCTCCTCTCTCTGTGTTCATCTGAAACTCTCATTTTTCAGATCCTTGTTATGACACAGGAACAGCTTTCCTATGGGAAAAGGAAAGGGAGTCACAAGAAGGTGAGATGCTTAAATATTGCATGGGGACACCTCCCATGTGCCTGAAGATCCCACTCTCCGTACCCTCCCATAGAGGACAATGAGCCCCAATTCTGCTGAGGCAACAGCCTCAAGAAGGAGGAAAGGAGTTGAGCCCTGCATGCTTTTTGTACCCCGTAAGTAAAGGAGCATAGGAGAGGCACACACTGCAGCTAAATGTGTTTGTATTTCTGGAGGTATTTCTCCTCTTTATGATTATGCATCACTTGGCTGCCGCTGTGCAGGGATCTCAGTAGGCGTATCTGCTGTGTCTTCAAGCATTGGGAGCTATGTGGAGACTCACAAGTCCTTAAATTTCACCCTCAGTTTCCTTGTTTTGCTTATCTTTCACGTGCAGTAAGAAGAAGGATCCGCCTTGAAACCCAGCGACAGCAAGTCAGCCCATTTCACCCCCACTCAAAGCAGGCATGAACATGCAATCTGGAAATCGTCATCGCCTTGTAAAACTAGCCACTTATTTGAGGACCCAATAAGTCAGAGTTTGCTTCATATGTGAGGCTTGGCACAGCTTTCCTCCCAACTTTCCTATAGCAAATTTTAGGCTTAACACCTTTTTTTTCTGCAAAATTTGCTTTTGAGTGTTCAACTATTTTCCTGCTAAAGTTTGCCTCATGCTGAGATATGAAAAGCATACATTTTGGCTAAAAATTAATCACTGAGGTCAGAAAGTTTCTACAGACCTCGTAAACTCCATAGCCCTCAGTGATTAAAGGCCACAATCCTAAGGTTTCTCTTGGGCCAGCCTTTGACTGAACCAGAAATTTGGTTGACCACCATTCAGTTCCCAGTGGAGACTGTCACTTTGGGGGATATTTTACAATTTGGGATTGATTTCAAGATGGTGGTTCTGACAGAAGCATCTGTTGTGTTGCACAGACCGTTGAGACAAAGGTTGTTGCAGCAACAGAGCTCTGACTGCCATCCACTCAATGAAGCAGTGCAAGAAGGGAGGAGGGATCCTTCCACATGCCCTTCTCCTCGGTCTCTAGTCCTCAACATCATAGGCTACTGGCTTGCCATGCCACACTCATACTGCTCCATTCCAGAGCATTGCAAGCTCGTTTTTAAAAATCTTTCACCGTTTCCCTCTAAAATCCCCCTCCTCTGCCCAGTGAAAGGTGGTTTCCTCACCTCCCATGTCAGGATGCAGAGGGGCACCAGCCCCAGCGCAGCCACCTGGGAGCCAGCAGCCACGCAGGATGCCAGGGCTGCCATTTCCAGCGCAACAAAAATAACATCAAGACTATCAACCTATTTCAGGACCTTTCCCTCATGCAGGGCCACCCAGCCAAACTATTCCAGGCTGCTACTGTACTTGCTGATGGATGCTGCCTGCGTGTGCCCGGCATACTGTACATTCCCTTGTAAGGGCTTGCCCCATTCCCTGCTATGCTCTGAGCTGTCATCTGGCTGTTTGCCCCACACCTGCTGACGGGAAGGTCCTCGCAACACCCACTCTTGAAAACCCACTCCTGAGGCTCCTGGGAGATCCCTGGCAGGCTACAATGGCTTCAAATCAAAGGAGGTGCTCACAGGGCAGAGCTCAGGTGGCGCATCGTGGTCCTGGGGTGCAGGGTTGCAGTCCTCTGGTCATGCGGCATCCCATGAAGCAGACACATGCTTCTTGTTAGGAAACTGGGTCCAACACAGGATCCCCAACTCAGGCCTACGTCAGCCATCCTAGAGTTGGAGCTTCACTCGGGGTTTATCATTGCTGACATCAGCAATTTAACACAGAAAACCCAAACTTTTACAAGGTTCGCAAGGGCACTTCAGTCATCACTCAGGAGCAGGATGGCAGCAGGCTGTGTTGGCGTAACACCTTGTGAAATGGGATTCTGGGCCGCACCAAAGTCTGCAGGGATGAGTAATATTAATGAGGAGACCTTGGAAGAGAAATAGGTAAAAGCTGGTATATGTGGGACTTTGAGGGTGAAACCTTTTCAGATCTAAACCCAGAGTGCTACAGACTGGGGCGTGAATTCATCCTATCCCCCCGTATTTTTAATAATATGTTTCGCTGTTCTGCACTTTCTTTACAGCCTGTGAAGACGATTCAAACTCTAGGTCTAGGGCATCTCCTCTCTCTCTCTCTCTGTCTTGACCTTAGAGGGAACTTAGGCCAGAAGCCACCTCAAAGTTAAGACCTGAGTTTGTGGGTGAACCTAAGCTGAAAATTCCAGTTTACCACCAAGGTGAATGGAGCTCCTAAACAAACACCCCCATAACACATTGAACCTGGTGTCTGCCAACACTGGCCTGAAGGAAACCCTTTGGTCAGCTTGCAAGACAACAGGCTGGCTCTGAACTTTCTTTGGGGACAGGACTGCCTCCTCTGAAGCTACACACTTAACCTCAGTAATACGAATGTATTTTTATTTTCTCATCTGCTTTTTTGCCCCACTGAAAGCATAGAAGAGACGGTGCTCAAACAGTATGTCATCTGTCCTCTTCCCCACCACGCTCTCTTCAAAACCTGCCCTGAATACAAGCTGCAATTTGTCTCTTGAGCTTTTCAAGGGCACATCACCTCCGTTGGCCTGCGTTTACCAAAGACATTGGGCACATAAAAGCAGGGACTTTCGGTGCTTAATTCAAAATGCACATCTCTCAAATTCACACAGCTGCTGATTACCCCTGGAGATGCCTAACATTGGTAGGGTCTATGGTTCCCACTGGCAAGGTGCCCACCTGCCCGTTAGTGGGCACTGCCTCTCCCTGTAACACTGCTTTTTCCTTCTGTTTTAAGGTGTTTCCTGCAAGAAAATGTTTAAATATTCAATTCAAAAATTGTTATGATTCTTACTGTGCAACACACATCAAGCTGAAGAGCAGCGTGAGTACCGAGATCCACAGTCCTGGCAAAAGACATTTTGGTGTTGCTCGTTTCTCACATGGTGCACAAAGGAAGTTATGGTGCTGTCAAATGCTTGGGTTTGGCTCTGGAGATGGATCCTTCATGAGTGCGAAGCACAGCAGCTGTGACAATTCTCATCACAGGAAGCATGGAACATCTGCCAAGAGCAACAGGAGTGTTTTGGGCCACGTACAGAGGCAGCCTTGCAGCAGGAGATGCCGCCTGCCACTCCAGCGGCGTGCAGCCATCTCACACCCGTATGTGAGGAGCTGACAATGTGACTAACCCACACTTAAGCGTGAGATTTTGCATCTAAGGAGCCTCTCGTGCTCACTTGCTGCAGAACCTCCTTCCCATTTGCCGTTGGTGGGGATAAGTCAATCAGGACAGTTAAGCTTTCAAAAATCAACAGAAGCTCTGCGGTTTTTGGCAGCGATGCGTCCCTGCTGTCTCTGCAATACTGCTTCCAGAAATGCACAACCTTCAGTCGAAGGCACCGCTTGACACTGGGCACACCTTCAAAACTTCACCCAGCGATCCCAAACCGTCTTGCTGCCCCATCGCCCCGCATGCGGATGAAGCACTTTGCAAAATCTGGAAGCCGTTCCCTTGACCCATCAGATAAGGCTGCTGCCGGAGCCAATTTCTCGGCAACGCTCCTGGCCTGCAGCTGAAGCAATCCCTGCAGTAGCCCAGCCTGATAAAACTGCTGCTAGATTCCTCCCTTTTTGGCTGGAGATTTAATTTGAGATCTAGTATCCCACTGTGCACTCCCCCAGACTTCCAAAATGTTCTTCTCTAAACAGCCTTCTCGTCTCACGCTGCCAGGCTTTGCACATCTGGAGTCCAGACTTCATTGTCACTGACCCAGGACTCACCATAGTTCTCCTCCTCCAGCTCAAAATTAAACACATACAGTCATCATCCTGATCCCAGCACAACCCTTCTGCCAGGTGGTGTCAGCATCCCACAGCACTAGGTCCAACAGCTCGTGTTGAATAAATAAAATAAAACAGTCCAGGCTCAAGGCACCCGCGCCAAATTTCTAGGAACCCCAAAAAAAACCTCTATGGTGTCCTTAGTAATCACTACGACCTCTCCACCCACATCAGTCTGAGGATTAAATCAGGGAAAATCTGTTGTTGGGCTGCTTGTTTCCCCTCTCCCCAAGGTGGAAAAACTCCAAAATAGCCTGTGGAAATGGATGGTACTGGTACCCCTGCAGAAGCGCTGCAGCCGCTGTTTAAATCTGTACCAGTGGGAAGCCTCTGCAGACGAACACGCCGGTGGGTGTAATTTCTGTCCCCCGCTGCATAAGCCCATGCAGTCTTTGGAGTCACAGAGCCGTTAGGATGAGGTGACAGAGGACAGACTGTCACCAGCCCTGTAGGAAGTGCAAGAACCACCCTTTCCTTTGCTTTATTTGTTTCTGAGAAAGTTACCCAGCTCCATGCCTGCCTTGTGTGTGGTGTCTTCTGCCTGTGTGTCACCCTCCCCAGAGCCATCACATAGACCTCTTGCAGCTGTGGACCCTTATGATGGCACAGGACCAAAGGAAGGAAAAAAAGATCCACATTATACAGCCACTTTGCTCTAACAAAAAACTTCCTCTGTTCCATATTCTACTGTGCAACCAATTTGGAGTATGTCTGCAGCTTCTGCTGACTTTCAGGATGTCACTGGAAACACTCAGGAGAGTAAACTGCTGGCAAATAGAACTCTTTGTCTCACCAAGATTAATCCCTCTGCTTATGGAGCTTGTCCCCATCCAGCTTGCTCAAGCAAAGAAACTCTCCAGGTGCAGTTTCTCCTGCTCCTGACTGAGGAAAACATCCTCATCCTCTGCTCTTGAACCCTCAGGTGTAAATTTGCAGTAATGCTGCCCACAAGGAAGAGTCGGGAGGAAACAGACTGGACAGATGTTCTGCTTTCAGAAGAAAGCAAGTGATATCTATGCAAGAGCAACGGGCGCTGTGAAAGAAGTGGGACTGCTGTCCTGCAACGCTTGGAGGAAAGGGTCAGCTTCAGCTACTGGCAGCTTGATGCTATCAAGCAAAAGAGAGAAGCATGGGGAGATCTGAACCCCTCCTTCAGAAACTCCTTCCTCTAGCATCACCTAACCTGATCCTTGCTGTATTAAACATAGAATCATTTTTGCTCAATACTTGAACACTAAGGTCCCATCCATTCCTGGACACTATGATGGCAGGACCACGTCCTGTGCATGCGTCTCTCCTCTTTAGCAAGCAGCCAAGTATCTCAGTGCATCTGATGTCAAGTGAAATGGGCTTTAACTTTGGAGAGAGCTCTTGGGTGCCAGAGTGACAGGGCTGAAGAATGAGATCTGCTGCTAGAACTGGCGCTTGGTCAGCACTGACTCAAGAAAGGAAAATGTCACTTGCTGAACCTCCAATACTTCTTTCTCAACAACCCAAAGCTCTTGGAGGTCTCCCATCTAAGTGCTAACCAGCCTCACTGCTGCGTGGCTTTCAAGACCTCACAAGAGCAGGCACAAGGAGGACGCTGCACTGTTCGGAGCAGGCCGGGAGACTTCAATTTATAGAAAGGCTCTCTTGGATTTTTAGTAGATGAATCATGAATGTTTTGTTTGAACTCTCCTGCTTCAAATTCCAGCTATCCATGGGTCGATGTGTAAAACACGCAGGTTTGGTTTGTGTGCCTTGCTGTCCGAGTGCGAGGCTTTGAGTTGGGGGGGGGGCGGTCTGTGACCGGCAGGGAAATGAAAGGGAGGAGAAGGAAGAGGTGGCTAGTCAAAGAATAAAGATATTATTACCTTTACCCACATTTTAGGGTGGTAGTTTTCTCCTGGCATCACCTCCCAAGGTGATCTGCAATCTGCTGTCAGTGTACTTGTTCAGGCAAAAATTGAAGGGCAGAACGTGGCATTTGAACTGTGTTCCCCCCAAGCCCGAAATACTCACTCAAAATAAACTGTGCTGAAGAGAAATCCTGCCCAAGAACTGCGCAAGAATTGGCATCCTGCAGGGATCTCTTTAACCCACCCCTGTCCTACCAAAGACCCACACCGAGCTCAGGTTTTATGGGCCACAGGCACTGTCCTCATCAGCTGGGGAAACAGGAGACCGAGCCTTGATCCTGCCAGCTTCTGAGCAGCCCGGCCTCGTCCAGCCAAGCAATTAAAGTATGCGGCTTATGCTACAGCTTAATTGGCTCGGGATCCCTGGCTGAAGGGCCCCGGAGAAGAGCAAAATAGCGCTTGGCGGACGTCGTGCATCTGTCACTGCCCTCTGCCGGGAAGTGCGAGGGCTTCGGGACCACACGTGTCCGGCGTGGAATGGAGATGCTGGGGATGGAGAGGGGAGAGGATGCAAACCCTCATCGCCTTTCAGGTAAACAACTTCTCTGTCCTGCACCACACAGAGAAGATGAAACCCAAATGGGAGCGATGAGTGAGTGTTTTTTAACACTGATTGCATAGTGAGCACAGCTTTGCATACGTGTGTCAGTGTGGTCATCACCGAAAAAAGGCAGGCAGAGCTGGTGTAGGCACAGGGAGGAGGCATTCTGGTAACAAAAGTTGCTAGATGGAAACCAAGATAAACACAAAGGGCTGCAAAAAGGCAAAGCATCCCCCAAATACACAAGGAGGATGGCTGGCAAGACAAATAAATCAAGGTAAGTGGTATCAGGAGCAGAGGAACACACCACCACCACCACTCCCCACCTCCCCTTTTGGGGACTGGGCAGTAGCATAAAAATATCATGCATAAACAAGGGAAAATGGAGGAAAAAGAAAACAAGCGGTTTGGTTCTTACTTGGTCTCTCAAGCTTGGTGACCTTGACTTGGGGGACCAGGAGCCACCGAGACAGCAGCCACCAGCACTCCCTGCAGAGCATCCAGCAGTTGTGCATTTTCACAGCTGGCGTACATGGGATTGCTGGAGACTGAGTCTTGTATACGCAGTGATGCCGATTGACACAGTGAAGGAACTGACCATCAGCAAGAAGCCTGCTGGGAATTTAGCAAAGTTTAGCTCTACAGTTCAAAATCAGCCTGATGTGCCAGTCTTCTAAGCACTCCCATGGCAGCCATCTCTAATTCTGCCACAGATGTGTAGACGTGTGGATGGATGGTCAGACAGATTCATATGCAACACAGGGCTCTGCTGGAAGAGGACTACAGTGTCAGCAGTGTTTCACTCCCTGTCTGCTTGCTTAGGTACCAACCACGACCTCTCCTCTCCCCAGGGCAAAGCAACCACCCCAGGACCCAGGCAGAGGATGGCAGCTGGGAGCTGAGCTTACATCCATGGCCTATGTTGTCTGCAGGCGCCTCCTGTTCCCTTTGGTGGGTTTATTTGTACCAGAGACTGTGAGGAGCACAGCTAATGACAGGGCACCAAAATTACATGGTGGCCATCAGAGGTAATTGTCACTTACCTGCCTTGAGGGGTGGTGAACCCCAAGCCTCACACAGGTGCCTTATTCTGCTCCTTGCTCACGATGGGTTTGGACCCTCACTCACAACTTTCTTAGCCTTGTAATATAGATTAGGGAGAAGAGAACAAGAATTGTCTCTCAAATGACACGAGAAGATAGTCCACACAATCCCAGCATCCAGCACGGGGCTGGAGGCAGGTTTGCAATCCCTCTGACAGAGACTCACCTGTGCTGGCTTCTCCTTCACTCTGAGAGCTCATAGAATCACAGGATGGTTTTGGTTGGAAGGGACCTTAAAGATCTCCTAATTCCAACCCCCCTGCCATGGGCAGGGACATCTTCCACTACATCAGGACGCTCAAAGCCCCGTCCAACCTGGCCTTGAAGGCTTCCAGGGTTGGGGCATCACAGCTTCTCTGGGCAACCCGGTCCAGTGCCTCACCACCCTCACAGTGAAGAATTTATTCCTTATGTCTGATCTAAACCTACCCTCTTCCAGTTTAAAGCCATTATCCCTTGTCCTACCACTAGATGCTCTTGTTAAAAGTCACTCCCAGCTTTCTTATCAGCCCCTGTTAGGTACTGGAAGGTCCCTATAAGGTGTCCCCAGAGCCTTCTCCAGGCTTAACAACCCCAACTCTCTTGTTGGGAAAAGCATGACACTTGTCAGGAGCATCTTGCTTATGATTCTTCAGCCAGTCCACACATGCTGCAAGTGGACAGCCACAGCAAGAAAATGTGGATCAGAGCCATGCTTTCTCCAGCACACAGCAATGGGAAGGTACAAGAAAACATCAAGGAGATAGATATTTGGGAATCTTTCAACCACGAGGTTCTCTTCCTAAGCTCTAAGCACTAGAGAAGAGCTGAGGTCTGAAAGCACTATTCAGATCTGCTCCAAAACTTGTTAGCGTAATCCCTTACGGGGCTGGACCAGTGTTGTGATCCATACAAACATCTGACCTCCGTTTGAGTTTTACTAAGTGCCTGGATTCAGCAATACTCCACAGCAACACGTTCCAGAACACAATTGCACTTTCCATGAAAAAAACGTGTTCAGATGCCCCTTGAATGAGGTGTGTGACAGAAAAAAATACAGTGCAATCACATAAAACAGCGGGAGACCCTTACTTTGGAGAGCACAGTAACAGTTAGCTCATCTCAGAAAGGAAATCCTAGACGCTCAGGCCAGGTCCCCAGCCTGGATTTTTCCTGAGCTCTGCACTTCTCTAACCATACAGCCTAGGAAGCACTGTAAGTGATAAAGAAGTGAAACCCCCTGCTTTTTAGCTCTTCATCCCTCCTTTTCATTTCGAAGGAGGCTATTTCAGCACTGAGCTCCAGGATCTAAAGGCCACAGAGTTGGGTGGCGATCAATGGAAATTCTATCTGAGGGTGTGAAGGAAAAGAAACACGTTCGCAGAGGGAAATCTGGCATCAGCAGAAGCAGCAAACGAGGCAGAGAAAAAGGTTTCCTCTCTCTCAGAGGGGGAAAGCACAAGAGCTATCCCAGGAACTTTTATGGACCACAGTCTTGCAGCCAAACCTGGGATCTCCTGCATGCTGCGATGGACTTTATGAGGTTCCCTCCATACACGCGCTGAAGTAGCCTGTTTCATACACTCCACTTGTCCCTTTTGATTTGTATCCCCCTCAAGCTTCGTCTGCTGGAAGGAAAACAGAGCCAACAGCAAGCAAGGTTCTTCAAGGAGAGCTTGACTGTCAGCAGGACTGCCTTTCTCACGTGGGTTTGAAATGGCTTTGGAGGAGCGGCAGCTCAAGTTGTATAATCACAGCAGTGAGAGTGCAGGAGAGCATCCAATCACTGCTGCTATGGAGAAAATGCAAGACAACAGGAGGTGAGCATTGTCCTTCCATCCCCTTCCAGCCCAACCTGGTGATGAGGCTGCCTTGTGTTTCCCGACACTAATGCGATTCCCCACTCATTGCTAGCAAAGAAGTCATCGAATCCAGCGGTTGCCTCTGCTGAAGATGAGACTCTTGCCTGCAAAAACTCCCTGTTGCAATTTCAAGTATAATCTCTTCAAGCAAAATGAAAAACGCCATGGATCATGCTTCTGCATCCCTAAATTCACTCCTAAATTTGTACCTCCAAAAACAAAAGCTAGAAGGTCTGTGAGCAGTAGGATTAAGCAAGCCTGGATTCCCACCAAACATCGCAGGTAGAGCTGGCTGACCAAAACAGGGTGGGAAATGACCTACCTTTTTCCTCCCCTGCCCAGGTACAGATTTTTGCATTGTTTATGAAATTGTAATACCTTTAACAACTCTCCCCATATGTAAAGTTTATTCAAAATCGGCCATGAGAGGTCCCACTGCGTGACCTTTATTTCATCAGTAAAGCTATTGAAAAAAATAAATTAAAAGGGGAAAAAATACTTGTCATTTAACAACAACTTGTTCAAGAACCAAGTGAAAGCCAGCTTCAGGCTATGGCAGAGGCAACACGCTGAACGGTGGCCCTGTCCCCTCTCGCCTGCTGGCTGCGGGCACGCCTGCCTTGAAGGTGCATCAGCAAAACACAAACCACTCTCCTGTTGAAATGGAGACCTGAACTACAGGGCTCACAGAGATCATGCAAAAGCAAGATTTGACCTGCTGAAAGATCCATCCATTTAAAACTTCCTCTAGTGTTCTCCTAAGGCAGTTGGAGGTATTCCACGGTTCTCCCACGGGAACCCACTGCCGGACCCGCAGATCCTCCTGGAGCGATGTCTACGTGTGCACTGGATGAGGGGCCTCAACACCCAGTTGCCTCCTTGTTTCTGTACAGGAAAACACCTGCATGTCCTCTCTCTTCCCAGGGGGGACACAAGGGATGCCCGCGGGCTTTGTGCGATGCGGCGGGCTGGGGGTTTCAGCTGCTGTTAGCAAGGGGAACCACGTGCCATGGACAGCACGTTACACCTCTGTGCTGTTCCTGCTCCTTTCTTTCATGCAGCCCTTTGGTGAGATGATGAATTGAACATCATTTAGTTCCTGCCTAACAGCTGGTGCAGATGGGAAGAGAAGTCAGAGGCAGAATAAAACTGCTCCAGGTGCATTCGCTTCATCCCTGCATTTTGCAGCAGTCTTCGTAGCACTGCTGGCTAGGAAAGGATACATTCTTGGCTCACGCTTTTCATGGGAGCTTTACACCGGGAAACATCTCTGTCGAAGGACTGAAAGCCGCACAGGAATGTATTTCATCTGGAGCTCTGTATGCTGATGACTGCCAGCTGCTGGGATGAACATCAGGATCTCTTCAGGGGTATATCAGGAGGTGGTTGTACTAGCAGGTGTGATCATTTTATGGCAGCTCTGCCTTTCATGGGCTGCAGAGAGAAATGACAGCAAAGCTGTGATCTGGGAAGCACTGTTGGGAAGGAGAGGGGTGGGACTCTCCCTGTCTGGCCCACATATGCTTGGGAATCAGCTTAGGGTTAAAAAAGGTGAGACCTCCAAGCAACGTCAGCTGGAGCAAGGGCTCAGAAGATGTTATTGCACTGCCATAACCCACTGCAGCCGTCACCAGCTGTAAGTAAACCAGTCCGGAATGGGAGAGGAGACTTGACTGGTACATGTGCTAGACCAGGGACAGGCTACATCCCCCAACAACAGTCACAAGCTAAGGGCAAGCACGTATGCTAAGAATAAATAATATGGGGTCACGCTTGCAAGCGCATCCCAGAACAAGAACAGGAGCGGTAGGCGTGCAATCCCACTATAGTCAAGGACAGGGCCGAGGGCAAAATGCTTGAGTTTTCCAGGCCAGTGTTTTAACCAATTATGTTTTTCCTCTCTTCTCTTCTCCCATAATAAACAACACAGTGATCAGAACACTGGCACAGGTTGCCCAGAGAGGCGGTGGATGCCCCATCCCTGGAAACATTCAAGGCCAGGTTGGACGGGGCTCTGAGCAACCTGATCTGGTTGGAGATGTCCCTGCTCCTTGCAGGGGTGTTGGACAGGATGGCCTTTGAAGGTCCCTTCCCACCCAAACCATTCTGTGATTCTGAAACTCAGAGTAGTGAAAAGGAAGAGGTCCTTCAAACACAAGGAAGAGATTATTCAGGGACATCGGTCATGGCAGAAGCAGCTGCAGTTTATATCAACGGGTGAGCTCACGCCCTGTCATGGCATCAATCAACGCAGCTCTCAGCCATGCAAGAACCCACCCCTCACCATGCACCAGTGGCTTCACGGGCAACGGTGGATGTGCTGCACACGGACGGAAACCCATCTCCCCCGTGTCACCTCACCTCACCTGCGCTGCAGGTTTCACACGGCAGCTCCTCCAGTTGCTGCCACCACCACAAGTGTGAGGAGCAGCTGAGGTAAAAGGGCCGGCTGAGAGTGCAATGAGCCACGGAGCAAATCCTCCCCGGACAGGCCGCAGGCAGGATTTAGCTGGGAAGTGTTTTACAGTGTTAGGGTCCATTGCATCCCTCGGCTGCAGCTGGCTTCTCCAGGTTTCACACATTATTTTCACAGGAGGAGAGAGAAACTAAGGAGAAGTGCAGAGAACTGGTTTCCTGCAGTTTCTGAGCCTCCCCTTTATTTCCACACAATGTGGAATTTCTTTCATTCCCAGCTCTCCTCTCCTGAGCTGACATTCCCAATCACCACTCAAGAAGAGAGGTAAGTTCAAGCTCTGGTGCTCAAACACACCTGAAGACGCATCTCCAGCTAAACAACAACCGCTGCAAGCTGATATGGTGCTTTTTCCAGGGTTGTAAATTTTACATCCATCCAAGAGATGCTCTAATTTTGGCCATGGTTCAACATGCAACTCCTTCTGAACCAATGATTTGCAATTCCCTCCCCTCTGCCCCAGTGTCAACTTTCACTAGAGAGAAGAACCTGTCCCCAGTTTTTCAGCAGGACTTTGCTTTTTCATAACATGTCCTATAAGTAGACCTAAAACCGCTTCAGGAGGAAGGGTGAGTAACCGCAACGCCAGCATCAGTGTCTAATATCATGCATCAAGACAAAAGGGCAGAAAGAGGGAGGCTGGAAAGAACACTCCCTTCCTCCCTCCTGGGCAGCTAAATCCATCCCCTGCCCATGGTGGGATCAGCTGCAGCTGAAACAGTCCCGGCTGGAGCTCATCCAACAGAGTCTTCAAACTTTCCAGTGCTGGAAGACCTCCCAACACAAGCCATGCCAATGCTTCTCTAATCACGTGTTAGAAAAAAATCTTCTTGCTGAACCTATACCTCCCAGGATGCTCTTGCATCCGTTACCTCTTGTCCTTGCCCTGGGATGATGCCGAGGGAAGAAGGCAATCACTCCATCATTGACCTTTTGCATCGTCTTCTCTGGATTAGTTGGTCTCTGCTCGTGTATCCTAAAACCAGCCATGTTTTTTGAGGTCTCAGGATTTTGGTTGCCCTCCAAGCCTCTCTGGTGGCATAGAGGACAGAGCCAGGTTGGACAGACTGCCACACATTAGTCCAACTCCCTGGGAAGCAGAGCAAGGCACAACACACGCAGCAACGCTCCCTCTAGAGCTGGAAACTGTTCCCTTCCACAAAACTCTGTAGAGTCCTACCAAACACAGAAGGGTTTGGGTGAATTCAGCAGGCAAACACCCAGTACCTTCACCCTGGTGCTAACGAATCCCTAACAAGTGAGCAGGTACAACCCCAAAAGTCACATAACTGCTTGGTTTCTGCATGGCACCTTCCTTCCTACGGCACTACGCCTGTGCGGAGCTACCATGGCTTGGAGTATTTTATTGCTCTGGGAAGCTGGCTCCTTCCGACATGGTCCTGAGCCTGTTGAAGTCACTGAGCCTCTGCATTTTAGTGGGCTTTGGATGAGGTCCTAAACGACCTCTGTGGCAACTTCACAGCAGAGAACTAGGAAACACTATCGATTTCAAGTCTTCTCTTGAAGAGGACTCACTGTGAGTACCCAACATAAGAGACGCATCTGTGTCAGATCAAGACTGACTCATCGCTACAACCTCGTGGGCTCAGGCTTTTCCCGGGGCTTAGTCCTGATCTCCTCTCCACTTGCCTGTAGCATCAGCAGTCTGCTGAAACTGTCTCACACAGAGATGCATCAGCACTGAGATGAGCTGCAACATTAGCCACCACCAAACGAGCTCTGGTTTACCAACTATGTGCACCGAAGCAAGGAACAAACTTAAGCACCATAGCTGGTGTCCTGGCTGCTGAAGATTTTACATGCATCACTGTTATCCTGTCCATTATGGCTGCCCAGACATTCCCATGCAGATAAATCACAACTTTTCTCAGATCCAGAAGATTCCTGCTGTCTACAGACCTCTGAGAATCATGAGCTACAGCCTGTATGCTCATGAAGGCTGGAGCAGGAGGCATCAGTAATCCTGCACATGCGTTCCCACATCCAAAGTTGCATCATAAAATCTCTGTCTCAAGTGTCTTCTTCCACTTTCTCCTGCTGGAAGGGAATAAAATTCAGGAGAAATTCCTTCAAATGATACCAAACCCCAGTGCTCTACAAATCCTAGGAGGACAGACCTTCTGAGCAACCCGTGGTTCTGCATCCAGCAGTAGCCAGAGCTTCAGGCTGGCAGTCAAAGGGCTGAGATCCCATTTGAGGTCATTTCTGCAGGGTTCATGGGTGCAACCACTGAACCAAGAGCGAATTACACTGTGTACGAAGGAGAGCTCATTCCTGAGCCCACAGAAGGGGACAGGAACCATGCTGGGCTGCACTTGGGGCACCTGCCTCCCAGAAAGGCACTTCCAGGTGCTACGGAGGCAGCTGAGGGTCACAGCATCTCTGCTGCTCTGTGACTTGGTGCCAGTTCCCAGAGTAGGGGAAAGACATGAACTTAAGGGAGGAAGCATGGAGACTCCTCCGTGTGCGGGGAAGGACCACCAGATCTGGCTGATCAAGACCGTGAGGTGGTTCTTCAGAAGCTGCACAAAGCAGGCTCAGGGCAGGAGGTGGCAGAGACCTTGACTGTTATCTCCAAAACACTGTGTTGGATCCTCAGAGATTCAGGGTTTCTGGTAAAGGCATTGGTGTTTTTTGGACTGTTCTGAAGAGGTCTGATGAGTTCCTACCTTGGCAGGCAAGCTCCACGCTTCTGTCTTCACCAACCTCAAACACAAAGTGACCAGTTTTGTGTTTTTCCTTCTACACTGCTGGAGCAGCAGCGTCACAGCTGAGCAGTGACTTTCCCTGTCCGTGTAACCTGCAAACACATCCCAAACTGCCCCTTCCAGGCCCCAGGATCCTGAACTGGGCTGAGGGAGTAGAATAAATTCCCTTCGCCCAAATGCTCTTAAACACCAGAGCAGGGAGGAGGAGACTAAAAAAAATACAAACATCCTAAATCACTAAGTGGTGTCTCCCACTCATTTTCCATGCAAACATCAGAGGAAGAAAAATAAATAAAGAAGGGACAAACCTAAATAGCTCTATGCAGAGTGTGAAGAACCACGATTATTTTTCTCCAGGTGTGGGCAGTAGATCCAGGACTGGTGCTGTATTCTGGTGACCCAAGTGCCACCAGTGCTAAAGGCGAGTGATGCTCTGCTTGGAGGACACAGACTGGAGTCTGTGGGTACACAGTGAGTAGGAATGGGGACATCAGCTCTCCTCCCTCCAGCCCACGTAGCGCGTCCCACCTCTTCAGGTGGCTTTGCTACAGCTGTGCCCTCCGTCCACACCTCGCTTCACATGCTCCACCCCAACAGCCACCACCCACAGAAACATTTCTGTAGTCAAACAGGCTCATCACTGACGAGCTACCAAACATCACACACAAACCCACTGCAAGACAGGGAGAAAACTCGTTATCCATCCCTCGATTGTCACTTTACACCCTTCCTATCCAAGAGCTCCGTGACCCATCTTGCCCTTACCCTGCGCTCCTGGCTCTTCTTTAGATGCCTGATTTAGGAAGATTTGTCCCAGGCAAGGGACACACAGGTGCAGAGTCAGACACACAGGTCCTTTAGCAGCTCTCAGATATCCTGCCTTGGTCCAGCTCCTGGACCATCAACGGAGACTTTGACTCTGAGGAAAGGGAATTTAGAAATATTATTAGATACAGATAGATAATACAAACTGGATAATAATATATTATTTTACTACATTCACGCCTACACAGATTAAAGAAATTGAATTTGCAATCCAATAAAACATTACCTGATTTAAAAAACCCTTCGCTCCTCCTGGAGAGTGCCAGGCCTGGGTGGAGGTTGATATTTGCCACCTTGGTTGCATCCTTTGCTGTGCTGGACAGCAAAGGATGGGACAGCAGCTGACTGTATTTGATACTCAGCCATGGGATAAAGGTCCTTCTCTTGAGCTCCACTTGCGCGTTGAGCAAGGTAAACAGCTCGTTTCCACAGCTCTCACTTCAGGCTTACCTTCCAGCACCCAGCCCACATGTGTTGCGTTAGCGGTTAAGGGTTTGGGTTTTTATTTTCTGCTTTGATCCTTCCAAACGGCGCACGGCAGCTGGAGGAGGACCTCGGCCACACGTGCACATCCCAGCTCAGCAGCACGATTCAGGCCAAAGCACTAGATGGGGCTACACGCCTTCTCATCTCCAACTCTTCTGCAAGTATGAAATTCTTGCCTCAGGCTCAGCTGCCAGAAAAGCCCAAGCTGCATTTTCTGACCGAAGGGAGCCCTCCTTGGCACTGCTCTCATGCACCGCTTCACCGCATTTGCTTTTATACCATGGTGTAAAATTCATCGTCTCTTATTTGTGAGCCTCCAGGTCTGCTGTCCGGCATGGAGACATCTGTTTTGGTACCCAGGGATGTAGAATCATTGACATTTCTTACGCAGACTGAGTGTGAAACATTATGGGACACCAATGGCCAGGATTGTCCCTTTGCAGCAGGAGGTTCCAGCCCAGGATACCCCCCAAATGTCTCCCCCAAGCTGCAGAGCTCCAAACTGACATTCATCCATCCACTTCTGAGAAGCGGCCAGAGCCAGCAATGAGCTGGCAGAAGTCGCTGGCTGGTGACATGGGAGACGGACCATCCAGGGGGGAAAATTAGGCTTAGAAATCAAGCCTGATAAAACCAGATGGGAGGAACGGTGACAGGCTTCAGGCCCTCGTGACCAGGCAGAGGAAAACCACTTGGGGTTTTGAGCTAAGCCGCGATCTGTCCTGATTAACAGCCTCTATAAACAGAAAAGGACTTGCTTAAAAATAACCCCAGATCTCTCCGCTCAGCCATAAAACTGAAAAAGCCCACGGTCATCTTGATACTCGACTGCTAGCACAAACCAACCCTTCTTCCTTTCTGAAGATTTTGCATGAAAAGGTGTGATACTACCAACTACAACAACCTGCAAATCTCTCCCTAACAGAGCAGCACAGAAGGGTCATAAAACTGCCCCAGACCCATGTCCTGATCTTTTCCTGCAGGTACAGCAACAGCCAAAAAAAAAAATCACACCAGCTGCTTCTCATGAGCATCTGCTCTCCTTGGCAGGAAGAGAGATTGGCCACCGATTTTTAGTGAGTGATTTTCTGGTTATTTACGTTACAGCAGCATGAAAGGCCCCGGCACACAGTGCTACAGAGGGTCGATCCCAGCAGCTGCTGTCCGGCTGCAGAGGCATCGCTAGGGCCACACTTGGACGTTCAAATGAGATGTGAACTCCTGCCTTCTCCAGCCCACTGTCAAGGTCCTGGTTTCATTCCCCACCAGGCCTGCTTGTCCCAAACCTCCCCCCCCACCGTACCCCTTGTTTTCCCAACTCCTTTTCTCAGATTTCTCTGCTGCAGCCTCTTAACCCCATAAAAAAATACCTTCACATCCCTTGGGCACAAACCATTTCCACCTGAACTTCTCCAGTGTGTCAGCCTCCAGAGGAGACCAGAGATATCACAGCCCAGCGTGGCACACAGGAGCACAACAGGGCAGCAGAGAAGGGAGAAAAATGGCATGAAAAACAACAAAACATATTGATGGCCCAAAATAAAGGGGGCAGAACCAAATGGGGACACAAGGGGAAAAAACAATGAGCAACAATCCAGGTCTTGCAGAGGAAAAACTCCTTTGCAGTTTCTGTACTGGATCTACCAGGTCCTCACATCCTCTCATCCTTAACTCAGCTTGAGGTGGTGGCGGGGAAATAACTAGAGCTTCTGCAAAATGTGCTTTTTTTTTTTTTTTTTCTCCTTTTTAAGCTGAGATCAGGCAGAAACAGGTTGGAGAAAAGGAGATATTTGCAAGGCACCTTGTTTCTGCTTCCCTCTCAGGAATGGCTTACATACTCAAGGTCCAAGCTGGGGCTCAAGACTTCCTTGGGCCACAGCATCATTATTTTAGCTACAGTAGGAAAGTAAAGACTGCTGAGAAAGAAGCCTGCAATGCCTAGCACTGCAGTGCCTGCCTGTATTTATAGTTTTCCTTTGTCAAAAGGATGGGGGGAAAAAAAAAAAAAGTTTATTTTTCTGCAACTTGCCCATCACATTGCTGTTGACCCTTGGCAGCCCCTTCCAACGAGCAGCTCCAGCCCGTGACTGCTGCCAAAACCGTTCCAGGCCACTGGAAGCACCTCCTTTCCAAGGCCAGGGGTCCTTGCTGCCCACGAGGAGGAAGCTGGAGTGGCTGCACTGGACAAGAGGGCTTTGTTCTCCTCAAAGGCACATGTAGGTGCTTGGAAACAAGTTAGTTTTGGCTTGAGCGCAAGGGAGGCAGGCTGTGAGAACGAATGACCAGGCAGATGACCCCAAAGGGAGGTCAGCCCTGCTCAACCCTCCAAGCGTGAGCAGCTCTAATTCCAGTTCACAGGCTGGAAAATGCAAGTGTTAACAGGTATGAGAATTTCAATCAAGATTCAATCACAGGAGTTCTTTGTGCATTGCTTCTTTGTGCTTTAACAAGTGCTTGAGCAAGAAGAAAAGGGTCAATCAGCTGGAACAAGCAGGTAGCTGAAGAGATTAACAGAGTCCACAGGTGCTGCCTCTCCACCTGAAAACCCAGTCCCACCAATTCCTAACTTTGCGTACGAATATAAACCACAAAAGTTGTCACAGCACCGTTGGCTTAACACCTGCCTCCTACCTTGACCATCAGAGCTGCCACTGATGGTGTTGTGACCCTACACGTGATAAAGTTTGAACTCCAGCTTGCGAGGAACGCATACTAGGCCCCCACCGAAAGATCCTTTGTTGTGCTTGAAGGAAGGCATCTTATTGTATTCTTTTTAATTAAAAAAAATGTTGCTTTTCGCACCCAAGTGCAACACTTTTGATACAGAGAGGTGCAAGGAATACAGGTAGCATTTGAGCAGAATTCCCAAACAGATCCCTCACCGCTGATACCAGCACAGAGCCACTGCGGCTCCTTCTCAGGAGCGGTGGGGAGGATTATCTACATACATAATGTGGGAAGTTTTGGTCAAACAGTAAGAGCACTCATCTTGTGACACAGACCTTTCGGCTGGGGACATGCTGAAATGCAGACACGCACTCGATACCCAAGTTTGTGATCCACACCACCAGCGGGCACGTGGGGTGGGTGCTTCAGTCCCTGCTCACAGGGCTGGTGTAGGGAAAATGAAGAAAATAGCCAAGGAGCCAGAGAATACTGGACTCTCTGCTTGTAGCAAGAAAAGCACTTTTGTGTGCAATGAGACATACAGGGAGTTTTAGGTGTGATGTGACCAAGCCCCTCAGGGAATCTCTGAGCAGGTCACCTACCTTCCAACAGCTCATGAGACGTGGGGCAAAGCTGACGCTGAACCGCTCAAACCTGCTGTGACCAGGATGTACCTACATTTGTCTACAAACGTAACTCCTACAGCTTCAGGAACTTTCAGAGAATTTCTACTTATGTCACCCGAAAGACCGTAACAGATAATGCAAGTACTTACCAACCACTCTAAATTCAAGGGACAACAAAGTTGAAGTTGTGTTCCCTGTACAGGAACCACAAAAAAAAATTCAGCATCAGAACAGGTCAGACACATACAGAACAGTGACAGCTCCTATGCAGAGGGGAGATTTACAAGCAGAAGTTCCCAAATTCTTCGTTGACTTTTTAAGCAAACAGCATTAAGGCCTATCTACACGGGATGGTGCAGAGTATTTGCAAAGCGTAAGATCTGGGCCACAGCAGCACAGACACAGGCTGAGTTTTTGCTCTTACCTCACCTCCAGCAAGACTGAAGCACAGACCAGAAGCTACAATCTGTCTCCAGCGTTGAAGGAGACATCCTCAAATTTAAGACCAGTGCCAAAATCCAGTCTCAAATATTCTCATCCACATTAACCTGAAAATCCTGGAAGCCTATGATATGGTCAGTGTTCAGATGGATTCTCTCTTCCAGGCACCAGAGACACATAGCTCCACTTACAAGTATTAAAAAGGCATAAATAAAAGAAGAGTTATCATCAGCCACTAACTCTCCTCTGCTTGAGTGGGATGCCCAGGATTGCATCAAGACTTTCAGTTGGACCATTAAGACACGTAAATTCCTTAATAAAGGAGGCAGAATAAATTGCAAACTGTGAGACAAATACATAAGTAGAAAGTGGTTTCATCAGTTTATTGCTTTTTGCAACCTGAACTTTGCTGCCATTTCACAGATAGTCAAGCCTGCACAGGCAAATTCAATGCAGGACACGCTACCATGGAGAACAATGTTTTACACGAGCCATGACACTGGTGGGAAAGTAATCTAATCCTGCATCAACATAATTTGAGAATTTGACAGTAAATACAGCATCTCCAAAAAGCTATTGGCATTTACATCAATCAACTGATTATTTTTAAGTTACTGAGTAAAGCAAACTGGTGAGGAACCAAGTGCTCTGAAACACCTACTTTCAGTGTATTCAGGATGTCCTCCCAACACAAATGTTCTGAAATCTTCCAAAACTTCACTCATACCAAATGAAATTAAGGTACTTTGCTTCCAGTTTAAATACCAGGAGAAAATACTTAGCGCATTTTAATATATTAACTAAAAGACTATCTGTATAAAACTCTTCACATATGAAATATTTTTAAATTAAACAATATAATTATTATACTTACAAGAAAAACACAGACTAGAAATTTATTGCTAGTACAAAAATTAATGTGTTTCACGGAGGAGAAGTTAGATTAGTATTATTGCTATAAACACAAACAGTGCCACAGACAAGAATCTGATTTTCAAATTTGCTCACCATCCACAACAGACTGTCAAGGACATGTAGGTACAGGGGACTCCAGAAAGATGAGGTCCACAACTTTCTTCAGAGTTACGCTTTCAGATCTGATGTCATTTTTTTGCCTTTTATGGCCAGAATCAGTCTGCTGCTCACGCTTTCTAACATTATCATCCTTTAGAACTTCTCTCCACCGTGGGGGAACAACAAAAAAAAAAAAAAAAAAAAAAAAACCCCAACCACCCTAATCCTGCTTTCACACATCAGTATTCTGAAAATTTAAAGCTACAACGACATTCACATCTCAGCCCATAACAAAATAAAAAGCGGGAATGTTCACCATGTGGACAGTCTATGACTACAAACAATGTTTCCAGGTCAACCTTTGATCAATTTGCTAACAAGCTTTTGTTCCCAAATAAAGCATCTTTCACGTACTGCAGATTGTGTAACACTACTCAGTGCAATACACTACTCAGTCATACCTACTACTCTACTGGTAAGGAAATGAAAATGGACACCAAATCCTGCTTGCAGTTTTGCACAGTCCAGTTTCTTCGCAATACACTGATTTCCAGTCACAAGAACATATATTTATAGCTTTTTTTTTTTTTAATATGCTGCTTTCAGCAGTTATCTAGCTCGCTCCTAGATCATGCTACTTCCTCAAAGTTATTTTCTTCTTAACTTACACACACTCACCCAATTGCTCACTTAAAAGCTGATCCAGGAAAACCAACAACTCTATCTCTCCCTTCAATTACATAACTAACACTAGAGTTCATAAGGGTTATCATAATTGTAAACTATTAAGGTTACAATATCTGTAATTAATTGCTAAAGGATCATAAAGTGAACCCATGGAAATTTTAGCCTAGTCAGATTCTGTTATTGCTAAATGGAAGATTTATACAAACCAGTGTTTTATAGAACCAGCAATTCTCAACGCACTCTAAAAAAAGAAGGGCAGGGAAGAGCAAGACTTTGTAGTAACGCCACTTCTTTAATTGGGATAGCTGAACTCTGCTGCAAAACAAGTAGTTAGAAACATCTATCTGGGTCTTAAGGAACAGAAATGACAAAAGATCTGATTCAGGGGAAAGTCTCCTGCTGGCTAAACCCTCTTACAGCGTGCTCTGGGCCAAACACTCCTCACAATAAAGCAGGATTCTAACCCATACATTAATGCATCAATGATTTTAATATCAACCATGAAGGCCAAAGTACTTACTACTCAGTTGTGGCCACAACGGTTTCTTTTTCTTCACCTCCACTCCCACACTTCCCCTCCACCCACCTCAAAAAAATTAGCACAAAACTAAAATATACGTATTTGAGGGGGAAACACAACGCTCAAGTTGCAAGAAATGAGAGACTTGAGAAGCATACGCCTTTCTTTTCATGGTACGCATGAAAAGGAGTCATACACCAAGAACTGGATCAACAAAGACAGTAGTTCAGTGGAAAACAAACTCTTGCACACTGTTAGGGAACTCAGGCTAGTGTTGTGCGTACTATATCCATCTGAAAACAAAAACTCTGCTTTTCTTCAGACAACTTAAAACATTAAATATTTTAAATTGATCTTTTTCAACTCCAAGTTATATTTACACAGTTATCCACAAGAATGTGCAAAGTAAAATCTGACAGCAGAAAAAAATTTATAAGTCCAACAAATTGAACTTGACATTTAAAAAGGCAGCAGAGATTCCAGGTCCATTCTATACACATTTTAAAGAACTACTTGAGACAGTGAAAAGGTTGTTCCAGCTGAACCTCTGGAAATTTAACAAATCCAAATCACGTTGCTCTTCAGTCACTAGCTGTCCTTGCCGCAGAATTCACAATGTATCCCCCCAGTGAGGTCTTTGACAACTTTTTCTTTGATCAGTTTTTGCAGGAATTTTGTTTCGCTTGTCACATTGTGCATAGTTTGTCCGTTCATGGCAGCCATGCAGAGGTTGTTGTAATAGTGCAAAGGTGTGCTGGGCTGATCGAGGTCATATCCAAATCCTGCTAGGCTCACTTCATCACATAAGTGTGTGGCCAGAACCACTGCTGTGACCCCAATTGTAGGCACATTCTAAAAAAGAGGGGGAAAAGAAGCCTGTTGAGTTCAAGTATATTCTCCTTCGTCAGTTTTATAAACACTTTACAAAAATATTGTAATTTGTCTATTCCCTCTCCTCACTTAAAACTGCAATCAATTAAACAATCAATTACAACTAAAGTAAATTACAACTAAAACTAAAAATACATTAAATGATCAAGTAAAACTAAAAACTTAGGGCCAAATACTAATACAACTTGAGGATTTGCCTCTAACAAGACTTTTGGCTGTCAACTCTAAATTTTTTTTCTGTGAAGGCAATATTCTATATATTACATATTATATATTACTATGTATTACTGTGTAGTTAAACTACAAGTGAACCCTTGCTCCAAACACTCAAACAATTCCTGACATGCAGTTAAAATTGACATTTCTTGACGTATGCTTACTCTAGTCTTGAGCAACAGGCTCTCTAACAGTATTCCTCATATGACTCTTCACTGAATAACCCGTGAAGAAGGCAAGTATACTACAACACAACTAAAAGACAGGTAGCTTGGTATGTTCCGTTCTTTCTGTAAATAAATGTCAGAAGATCCTTCAAACCTCTGTGCCGTAACACTATCATTAAACACTTCCACACAAAAGGTAAAAAGATGATTGTTATTCAGTATTTCTCACAGTTGAAGAGAACTAGTGACATGAATTTCTCAAATAATTAAAATAACAAAAATGCACTGTATAATTAAACTGAGCAATTGATCACTCCATACTACTGCTGGAGTGAAGGACACAGAGGGAGGCTGTACCCATCAGTTCCTATTGAGCACACTGGCATACAGAACAATTCCAACAGCTGGAAGGTTGCTTTCCACTGGCCTGGTTTCTGTACTCTCTCTGCTTTCCCCACAGCTGGAGACACATGTGTCCATAGCTGATTGCTGGTTTGACTTAACAGAGTGGCTCTTAACACACTTAACATACTTCAAATGCGTGTTTTGAATATTCAATGCCAGTCACAATGTGAGTGAACACATACTGGAACGAATTTACATCTCAGTGCATCTGAATGCTTTGCAAAACAGGCCGTTTCATGTCAATGTGCACATGCATAGTATCTTATCTAAAAAGGTCAGCTGAAATCCTACTTTGACTTATATTAAAAAATGCAAGAGTCTTTGAAAGCACATTAATTCCCCTATCACTCGAGACCAGCTCTGAAATTGCAGAGAAACTCTATTGAATGAAGAGCCCAACACTGTTTTCACTTCTTTATTTTTTTTCTTTGTATTTTATAGTCTCCTTCTCCTAAAAGGAAGCTTCTTACCTTATCCCAACCCCAGAATTTTGATCGAGGTTCAGGGAACTGTAAAATGTCCAAAGCTGTCTCTTTGATGATGACTGGATTCAGAATCCGAAACTGCTTTGACGTAAGAGGAATTTTCTCAGCAACCTCCTTCCAGAAGAAGAGTCGCACCCACAGAGGCTAAGAGAAAGAAAAAAAATAGTTCAGCAAAGGCAAACAGACTGCAAAGTGTCTGGCAGACAGTATACAAATTAAAGAACTCATCAGTAATTCTGAGAAATTCAGGAAACAATTTATAGCTAAGGTGGGTTCAGCGTACAGCTCAAGTGACCGACCCAAAAGAGGAAAAACCTTCTAAGTATTTGGAATTGGATAGAGGACAGCAGGGGGGAAAGTTGTTTATTCTGAATATTTGACTGCACTTTGTGTTTAATCAGCCACCGGCACCTCCAGGGTCTTTGTACTTCCCCCAGCACAACTGAGCATGCAGTAGAATTTAAAGAAATGGGAAAGGGAACTGCAGTTTTCCACGAACATTAACCAGGCATTCTGAAGCAAGCGCTAGATTTAAAATAATTTTGCTCAGGCTTTGAAGTGAACAGCTGTTGTTTGACAGCAACCACCTAGTGATAAATGAAACACTTCAGAAGAGGATTTACACAAGACTCAGCGAACTAGATTCTGATCTCGTGCCACTTGCAGTCAATTAGATGCATGCTAATGAAAAAAAATAATAAATCAGGTTCATTTTGCAAGTCTTTCCATGTAATCCCAAAAGCAAATTATAAAACTTATACAGCTGCAACATAGACCTATATTTTTTAAACAGGCTTACTGCTACCCTAACATACCACTCTGCAGCAGCTTAAACTGATCAAAACTAGGTTGCCATGGTCCTGTCTTCCCACCTGTGCTCTGCATCAGTTTACTGAAGTACCAATGCCTGCACAGAGAGCTGATCCAATTGAAAGCCCAGTACTTGAAAGCAGAAGTAGGTTTTCAGTTCACAGAACCACAGAGTGGCTGAGGCTGGAAGGGACTTTGGAGGTCAAGTGGTCCAACACTCCTGCTCAAGCAGGGACACCTAGAGCTGGCTAGCCAGGACCATGTCCAGATGGCTTTTGAATATCTCCAAGGATGGAGACTCCACAACCTCCCTGGGCAACCTGTACCAGTGCTTGGTCACCCTCACAGTTAAGAGTGTTTCCTGATGTCCAGAGGGATCCTCCAGTGTTTCAGTTTGTGCCCACTGCCTCTGGTCCAGTCACTGGGCACCACTGAAAAGAGCCTGCCTCTATCCTCTTTGCATCTTCCCTTCAGGTATTTATACACATTAGTAAGATTTCCCTCTGAGCCTTCTTTTCTCTAGGCTAAACAGTCTCATCTCTCTCAGCCTTTTCTCATAGGAGAGGTGCTCCAGTCCCTTAATCATCTTTGTGGCCCTTTGGTGGGCTCTCTCCAGTATATCCATTCCCAGATCAGTTGCCAAAACTGGCTCGCCACACCAGCAAAAAAAAAAAAAAAAAAACAGAGCAAGGAAGAAGGTGGGAATGAGCAGATCTGCTGCTAAGCCATGCAAAACAAGAAGAGGTATGTTTTTCATAAAGCACATACTTCAACCTTGTAACTCACTAACAGAGGACATGGCAGATGACAAAAAGCAATCACTCTTTCAATTCCCCCAAAACAAATTTTAATACAGAAAGCCATCCTTGTACTAATCATTCTTCAAAACCAAACCTCAAAACATTAAATAGTCAGAGAGCTTGTAAAACAAGTTACGGATTCAACTCAAGTTAAAAAGCTGCTGGTCATCAGAATTACCACACTGCTGCAGGGAAGGTCATAGACCAACATCGCCTGGTCAAAAAGTCAGGGAGCAGAAGTTCTTAAACCTGTGCAAATTCATGCATTCAGAAAAATCTCCCCTCTACAAAACATACTCAGATTATTCAAAACAAGGCAACATCCCTGCACACACTCTCTGGACTAAAGTAGTAGTAGCCAGTCACGGTCAATGTTAAATAGACCTTCCACATGTTCTCACGGTATAAAAATCACAGAATTAAGAAGGGAACTTGGAGTACCTAAACTAGTATGTATCAAACTGTTCAAAAACTTGACAGGCTTTCTTCTAAATCTCTCTCAATAATTTAGAACACTTGTTTTCAATCTGCGGTCAGAGAAATCTAGCTACTGGTTTTCAACTTGCAGAAATCATCTGCCTGCAAATTGAAAGAGGTGAAACCCACCAATTTAAAGAGAGTTTGGAAACATGGAACTCTTCTGTCAGCTCCATAGGAATCTCTGCACTTCTTTAAATATTCAGTGAGAAATAAACGACCTCTTAATTTTGGAACCACACACAAATGTGAAGTAACACCTGTGATGCTTCAATTAAACATTGACTGTATGTATGCCTATCGTAGCAGCACAGACTTCAGCTGTTTAAAAAAAAAAAAAAAAAAAAATGGACAGGACAAGTGTCCAGAAACCTCATTTCTATTTCAGGCTCTGCAGACTTGAACAAGTCACTTAAACCTCATGTGAACTGAATTCCACTTTAGTAAACACTCAGTATGTCCTGTAGCTTGGTGCGAACCATCAATATCTGCAGGTTAAAAAGTGTTACTGTCAGCATGGGGCTTCAACATGAATGCTGGTACCAATTGTAACTAGGAGATGTACCTAAAAATCCCATGAAATTAAAAAAAAAAATCCTCAGTATAATAAAACGGGAAGTAACAGATTAGTCAGCTTCCTAAGCATTACAAAAGAACAAACAAATCACAGGCATATAACACTGCCACATTACATACCAAGGTTTCACTTTTTATCATCGCTTGAAGCCAATTGAAATCAACACTTTTAAACAAAACAGCCACAAACAAGCTATCAGGAGGGTACTCGTGTTCAGGAAGAGGGGCTCCTTCTGGGTAAGTCATCCGTATAGTAGTTCTGTTACCAACATCATCTGTGTATCCTTGAACTGGCGCATCATTTAACCTACCAAAAAAAAACCACAAAACCCCACAATGGAGAGAAACTGTTTTTAACAAGCATAGGTTACAATCTCATTAAAACATCAGCCACTAAGCAAAGAACTTGTATTTGGCCCAGACATTTTTAAAAGGGCAGAGTACAGTGTTTTCTCAGTATCTCCACATTCCTCGCCTCACACGCTCATCCATTCCTTATCTTTGAGAGGAAGCCAATTCCATTTCTGGATTAACTGGCACAAGTGGAAAACTTCAAAAAGAAAATTCTGAATAGAAAAGTAACTTAAAACACCATTGCAGAACTTTATATTCATTGCCTTGTGCCAACTCAGAGAGGCTTTAAACAGGAAGAAAACACACAGGAAGTTGCCTGCATTATCTTTATACACACACACACACACACACACGTATATGAGTACTACACAGACAGACATTCAAATTATCTCTTCAATGCAATGTAATGTATCCTGTGGGTTTACATCATTCTAGCTCATCAAAAATTTCAGATGCTAGCTCAGCACTGCCAAGAACGGCATCAGCTCCATCAGTTCTGTAGAACAGCCTAAGTCCCACCAATTTTTCTATATCAACAGAAAAGTCGCCTTCATGGTGCCAGTCCGAATTTTGGAGACCAGTTAGCGCCTGTTCTCTGCCCCTCTACGTGCTAACAGGTTTATTTACCTTTGCATAAGAGACACTGACTCACTGTATCAAGTCTTCCCTTTTTAGAGGAGCAAGTCCTAGTTTACCAAGTAACTTGGGAAAGTGCCTGTATTAAATTTATTTGTGACTTTACATGATTTAAAATAGAAAGAAGGAGGGTTCAAACAGTAATGTTCAGAAGGCATGAATACAGACCACATATTCATTTAACTCAGACATCAGAAAATACAGGTAATGAAAGAAAGCACACACTGATCTTGTAAAGATAAGGAAAGATAAGCATGCTCTACAGTGTGTAAGCAAACTGCAAACTGAAACATCAATTAGTTTTTATTGTGTTTGAAATAGCTGTTATAAAAAAATCCTTCCAATAAGCACCCTAACTACAGAAGAAAAGGCAGAGATGAGTCCTAAAGACTACCTCTGAAAGTTTAAACACATGAATGGGTAAAAACAGGATTGCCTATGATTTCACTGGTTTCTGTCTCATTTCTGTCCATGCTTTTTTTCTATCTGAGGTCCACAATTACACTGAATTTCTGTCTTGTGACAGAATTTATTTTGCTCCTAAGACTTTGAATTCCATCAAGTCAAAAGTAAATTTCCCAAAAGCACTTTCAGAAATATCCTTGTAAGTTGCATAAATGTTGAAGATACTTTCACTTTAAAAAAAAAAAAGTCAGCTCAAAGTAAAGTTGAAGTAGTTGGAACCCTTAAATGTAAAATACATACCTTATAACAATATCAAACTGATTCAGCAAGTGACCCAGCTCTGATCCATGAAGAATTCCACCACTGCCAACAACAACACAACGCTTACAGTGTTTTGACTTCAAATCTTCTGGTAAATCATGCTCAGGTAAGAGTTCAAGGAGATTTTTAAGCTTGTCAAAGAACTTGTGAAATCCAAAAGGAGGTTCATACTTAAATAAAGCTTCATCTTCATTTATATTTTTTCTTACAAAGGGAGGTATGTCCATGCCATATTTCTCTGCAAATAACTTCCCCATTTTTTTCTTCACGTAAGAAGGTCGGCACTGTTCCTGCAGTGCAGCACTGGCATACTTTTGTGCTCTCTATAACAAAACACACATTATTTCAGTCAAGCAAGCTAGCTCCAGGAACATACAAAGTCCTCTCAATGCAACCCACTAACTGACCACCGGCAGCTTAGCAAACACAGGGATTTATAAAGAAAGCTTAAACATGGAAAGGTAAGACATTTTAAATCATTAATTCAAACACAGATAATAACCAGTGCGGGGTGAAAACCTGCAAAGGAATGCCTCTCCATCCAACTTAAATTTGGATAGGAGTTTTTCTAAAGAATAAATCAGGCTAGTAAGAGAGGTAAGTGAAAATGAGCCGTCTGAGAACACTTGTACTGTTATTTACAAAAATACATTAAAAAAAAAAAATCTAGGCCTACTTCTACCCATCTAATTCAGTAGCAAGCCAGCAAGTGGAATTCAACTCTGCAGCTGAACTGCATGACCTGAGTTTTGCCTGCAGGAGGATTTTACCAGAGACATATCCACTGGGTAAAAGTTCTGTGAAACAGCAGGCTGGACTTGCTTACCAATCAAAATGAAGCAACAATTCTTCTGTAAGTATTGCTGAAGCGATATTGCTAATGACTAAAACATAACTTTAAAAGGAATGCAAGGTAGGGGTGTTTCACCTCTTCATCCAAACATGAGTCACCAAAATACTACAGCTCCATATTGCATAAAAAGATTAAGGTGTCAGATAAAACTACACATTGATCCATCTAATTAAAGAAAAAAGCAACCCAAAATATTCATGCATGTTTTTTAGAAATCCGTAGTGGCAAGCCGGTATCTGATGTGAAGAAGATAAGAAACAAAGGTATTTTTATCAGTTAAAATATTTTTGCATGTTCTCCTCCCTGATACAACTCTGCTGATCTTTCCTCTACTGCAATTAAAAAAAAAAAAAAAAAAACCATGAGCAAATACAGGAGTCAGTCAAGATTCAAGCCCAGTGCTAACTCAGTTCCCCTGAGTACAGAGTACTGTTTAGGAAAGGGAAGTGCATATCTGGGTGCACAAGAAGGGAAGTTGTGCTGCTTTTATTTTATATTTTTGAAGCAAGACTGTTCTATAGAACTGCCTCTGCCACCATTACAAAGGTCTCTGCAAGTCTGGGCATAAACACCACGCTTCCTCCTGGGCAAAGCAGGACTGAGCAACTTCATGCTGTACTTTGCCAGCAAGAGTCAGTCCATCTTTGGAAAAGCCCGATTTTATGCCTGACAGTTGTGTATCCTATCAGTAGAAATTAATGTCAATCACTTGCCAACCACCCCAAACAGTCTGCAATCAGCTACTACCTAACTAGACAGAGAGCAATGCTATTTCCTCATCCTACATCTAACAAACAAAATTAACCGTGAGACAGCAATAAACACAGTCCATACAGTCTTCAGGTTTCCTTGGCTTAAGGTGGTAGTTGTTTGGCAGCTAAAATATGTTATTGAGAAAATAAATAAATTAGAAGTGGAGGCAAAGAGGCTCAGAAGGGAAAAAATGTGTACTGAAGAAGATGGGAGGTGAGGGATAATGCACATGCAGCGATGCTAAGACGAGACTTAAATCGGGGCTTCAGCTGTAAGTTGTGTCTTAGTATTGAGACATTCAAAGACAGAAACGTAATAACTCCAAGCCAAGGCAAGTACTGTTTGTCGTGGTTTAGCCCAAGCCAGTAGCTAAGCACCATGCAGCCGCTTGCTCACTCTTGTCCCTCCCCAGGGGACAGGGGAGAGAAAATATAATGAAAAGCTTGTGGGTCAAGGTAAGGACAAGGAGAGATTATTCAGCAATTACCATCGTAGGCAAAACAGACTTGACTTGGGGAAAATTAACTTATTTATTAACAACTAAATCAGAGTAGGATAACAAGAAACAAATCTCAAAAACACCTTCTCCTTACCCCTCCCTTTTTTCCAGGCTCAGCTTCGCTCCTGAACTCTTTACTTCTTCCCCCTGAGCAGCACAGGGGGATGGAGAATGAGAGTTGCAGTCACTTCATCAGACATTGTTTCTGATAATCCTTCCTCCTCAGGGGAAGAACTCCTCACATTCTCCCCTTGCTCCAGCATGGGGTCCCTCCCACAGGAGAGTCCTCCACAAACTTCTCCAACACAAGTACTTCCTGTGGGCTGCAGTTCTTCAGGAACTGCTCCAGCGTGGTCTCCCCACAGGGCCACAAGCCCTGCCAGTAAACCTGCTCCAACATGGACTCCTCTCTCCACAGGTCAGAGGAGCCTGCTCCAGCGTGGGCTTCCCATGGAGCCACAGCCTCCTTCAGGCACATTCACCTGCTCCAGCATGGGATCCTCCATGAGCTGCAAGTGGATTTCTGCTCCTCCATGGTCTGCACCATGGGCTGCAGGGGAATTTCTGCTCCAGCACCTGGAGCACCTCTCCCCCTCCTCCTTCACTGACCTTGGTGTCTGCAGAGTCATTCCTCTCACATATTCTCACTCCTCTCTCCACTGCTGTTTTACCCAGCAGGTTCTTCCCTTCTTAAATATGTTATCACAGAGGCACTACCACCATCACTGACTGGCTCAGCCTTGGCCAGCAGCAGGTCTGTCTTGGAGCCAGCTGGCATTGGCTCTGTCAGACACAGGGGAAGCTTCTAGCAGCTTCTCACAGAACCTTCTGTGAGAAGCTGCTAGAAGTTTCACCTTCGTCCGGTGGACTCAGCTAGGGCTAGGGAGGACTCATCGCTGGCCAAGGCCAAGCCAACTGGTGTCAGAATTGTCAGTGATAACACCTCTGTAATAATGTATTTAAGAAGGGGAAAAATAGAAAGAAAAAAAAAGAAGTGAAGAAGCAGAAGCAGGGCCAGAGAGGGGGAGTGTGAGCCTTGTGGGCCTTGTGGCCCTCACCCTCTGGCCTCTTGCTGGGCAGCCATCTGGGCCCGATTCAGCCCGGCCCACCTGCAAGAAGTGAAGAGAGAAGACGACAAGTGAAGAGAACCTCAGAGTTGTCTGCCTGCCTGTTGTGAAGAATTCCTTGTGAGAGGAACAGTTGCAGATGCCAAGGTTGGTGAAGAAGGAGGGGGAGCAGTAATGCTGCTCCCGGCAGAGATTCCCCTGCAGCCCGTAGTGCAGCCCATGGTGAAGCAGGCTGTCCCCCTGCAGCCCATGGAGGACCCCATGCCAGGGCAGGTGGGTGCCTGAAGGAGGCTACAGCCCGTGGAGGACCTGCGCTGGGGCAGCCTGTTCCTGAAGGACTCCACTCTGTGGAAGAACAACTCATGCCAGAGCAGTTCATGCAGGACTGTAGCCTGTGGGAGGGGCCCCATAGCATGGGGCCACATGCAAAAACTGTGGTTGAAGTAAATAGCTGCTATCTGAAATAAATAAATGAACCAAGAGCTGCACCCTCCTGCACATTTGCCCTATGATTCCAAAAACATCTGAGCAACGATAAGGCAAAGCAGACTGTAGAACTAACTTCAGTAAAAATTAACTTTTGGTTTACTGTGTTGAGTTTGGGGCTTTTTTTTTTTTTTAAATTTATGTTACTTCTCGTTTGCATCCATTCTCTGATCACCAGTGTCATCCGCAGTGACACAACAGTATGATGGCACACCCATTTTAAATGTTTTTCTTAACAGTCACAGTTATCTCATTTTACTCCTAAAAATCCAGTTTCTCTATGCACTTCTGCTGTCACTCCACAAGAATAAAAACCAGAAGTTCTACAGCATGAAATGAAACAAAATATACTTCCTCCTCACAGGATAATTTCAGCACTCTAGTACTTCGTTACAGACCTGTATAACTCTTATATTGTCAATTAATAACTTTTTTTAGGCTAAGTAAAAAAAACCAACAAAAAAAAAAGGCAAAAAATACCAACCCTTACACGATCGAGGTCCACGTATGGCATTTTTGTTCTGTCACATTCTTCAGGGCCAAAACGTAATTTAAGGATATAAAGGAAGCACCCTCCAACCACAAACAGGGCAAGAAGTCTAAAAACAAACAGAAGGATATAGGGGTAGGAAAGAGTGAAAAAAAAAAATTATATTTTCCAGCAATCCATCAAATGTTAAATGAATATTTTAAAACAAATTTAAGGCAGTTGAAGAACTTCAGATGAATACTTGATTTGATTCAAACCAAGAAAAACTATTGCTTTGTTCACTGTAAGTCTTCCACAACTCTTCAGAGCTATCCGCAGGAAAGTAGGAGCATAAATAGGTGCTTTGATAAGGAAAACGTTGCATATTGACACTCCGATTTACGCAGTTCTATGCCTGTATCAGATAGTTTAAATGTATCTCTGACAGGTCAAAGAGCTCTCCTTACATAAAGAAACCAAAAGTGATTTTTGTTTTCCTACTTTAAAGGGCAACTCTATTTTGAAATATGTATTTTCATGCAAGTCAAAAAAGGATAGAAAGTCAAATTGCAAGATTTTGGGTCAACGGCCACCACTCACAAGCAAAAAACTTTCAACCCACTGGCAGGTCAGAATGAAGAATTTAGATGCTTAGGTTTATATCAAGAAGCCTAATTTAGGCATTTACATCCTCAAAACGTGAAGAAGAAAAAAAAAATCCTTTAAAATTGAACAATATAGACCATCCATATTTTCAATCATTTCTAATTCCTAAGGAACCTCACTGTTGATCTCCAAATATTCATTTCACATGTAAAGCGATTTGCAAAATTTACATTATTTAGTTAGAGCTGTGGTTGTTGCTCAAATACATAGTTTGAGCTTTATTATTGATTTTCATTTCCTAAGGTTTCCTAACAACTGGACCTTTGTTTAAATGTCTTGAAAAAAATATACAATCTACTAAGTGTTCAGTGCTTCTTGAAACTCCTTCAGATGAAGTTTATAAAGGTTTCCAAGATTTTTTTTTTTCAAAAAAAGCTTGTACCATATGGGCTAATAGATGCAATCCTGGCACTTAATTTGCAGTGCGTGCTGCAAATAAGGTGGCCACTGGAAAAGCACACTGTTCTCGCATCTGATTTAATTAAATTAAATTAAATTTTGTACTGATAGGGGGTCTAAAACCTTTATGCTGCACCCCCTGGAAATTGTCTGACTGGCAGTCACTAAACATCCACTGCCCTTCATTTATCAGACTGTACAAAAGTCTCAACATTGTTACTTATTTGGATACAAAAGAGACTGGAAATACTTGTGAGTGAAGTACCAGGATCTCACATTGGCTTGGGAAAACAGCCAATGCTACCAGAGAGCCTAACCTCCTCAAAGTGTTTTAGGTGCCCCAGGGAAAGCTGTGTGCCTAACTCTCTATTCAGTTCCTGTTCCAATCTCATCCCTGGCTTTTTGCATCCTTTTTTTTAACTGTCTAGGCCCGGGGGGAGAGTAACTGACCTCTATATCGCAGTGACAATGACACTTACTTGCGAGTACCTTTTAAAAACCAGCTTGGTCTTCTCATCTTCATGTGCAGCCACCTCACACCATTGCACAGGAGGTGAACGATCACTCTTCAGCTTCCTAGAGTTACTGTCACTCAGCATTGCTGTAAAAAAGAAAGAAAAAAAATTTGCTATAACGTTCTCTGAATGGAAAAAGTTCACGGGGCATCCAGTGACTGTTAACCTACTGTGTTTCTCCGAGAAGACTGTGATTCTGGTTGTTGCGTCAGGAATACCGAATCGCTCCTGACCTCCCTGAGATCAGTAACATGCTCATTTCAGATACATTGCCAGGACATGATTCTCCTGGAAACCATGCTAAGGCACATGGAGAGCAAGGAGGTGGTTGGTGACAGCCAACATGGCTTCACCAAGGGCAGATCGTGCCTGACCAATTTGTGGCCTTCTATGACGGGGTGACGGCATTGGTGGACAAGGGACGAGCAACTGACATCATCTACCTGGACTTGTGCAAAGCTTTTGACACTGTCCCGCATGACATCCTTCTCTCTAAACTAGAGAGACATGGGTTCGATGGACGGACCACTCGGTGGATAAGGAGTTGGCTGGATGGCCGCACTCAGAGAGTGGTGGTCAACGGCTCGATGTCCAGGTGGAGACCGGTCACGAGTGGCGTCCCTCAGGGGTCCATGCTGGGCCCGGCCCTGTTCAACATCTTTGTCGGCGACATGGACAGTGGGATAGAGTGCACCCTCACCAAGTTCGCCAACGACACCAAATTGTGTGGTGCCGTCGACACGCTGGAAGGGAGGGATGCCAGCCAGAGGGACCTTGACAGGCTGGAGAGGTGGGCCCGTGCCAACCTCATGGAGTTCAACCAGGCCAAGTGCAAGGTCCTGCACCTGGGTCAGGGCAATCCCAGGCACAGATACAGGCTGGGCGGGGAATGGATTGAGAGCAGCCCTGAGGAGAAGGACTTGGGAGTGCTGGTTCATGAGAAGCTTAACATGAGCAGGCAATGCGCCCTTGCGGCCCAGAAGGCCAACCGCATCCTGGGCTGCATCAAGAGAAGCGTGGCCAGCAGGTCGAGGGAGGTGATTCTCCCCCTCTGCTCTGCCCTGGTGAGACCCCACCTGGAGTACTGTGTCCAGTTCTGGAGCCCCCAGCACAAGAAGGACATGGACCAGTTGGAGAAGGTCCAGAGGAGGGCCACGAAGATGATAAAAGGGCTGGAGCACCTCTCTTATGAGGACAGGCTGAGAGAGTTGGGGCTGTTCAGCCTGGAGAAGAGGAGGCTCCAGGGAGACCTGATAGTGGTCTTCCAGTACCTCAAGGGGGCCTACAAGAAAGATGGGGATAGGCTGTTTGGTAGGGCCTGTTGCGATAGGACGAGGAGTAATGGTTTTAAAATAGAGGGGGGTAGATTTAGATTAGAAATTAGGAAAAAATTTTTTACGATGCAGGTTATAGAACACTGGAACAGGTTGCCCAGAAAGGTGGTGGATGCCCCATCTCTGGAAGCGTTCAAGGCCAGGCTGGATGAGGCTCTGAGCAACCTGACCTAGTCAGGGATGTCCCTGCTCCTTGCAGGGGGGTTGGACTAGATGACCTTTGAAGGTCCCTTCCAACCCTAACCATTCTATGATTCTATGATTCTAAAAATACATACATGTTGCCAGGGATAGGTCTTTGCATTCTTCGTAAGCCTGAAGTCTTATAATTGCAACTGCATCAGTTACTGTCAAATACTATTGTTTGATCTTGGTCAAATAGCACTTTGTTTGAGCAATACGAGCCTGTCAGTTTTGCCCTGAAAGGAGAAGGGATATGGGCAAGGGTTTTTCCTGCCTTACCAACCTCCAGAAGCAGCACTCCCGTTGACAAGCTAGCCATGGAAAGGTGCAGCCTGACCCACCACAGTGGAGGATTTCAGCCTTACTCATTCTCTTTGATCCCAGTGCTTAACCGTCTCTGCTCTCCACCGCAAAGATGTTCACACTCTTCTGTTCTCTTGCCAAGATCTCTGTCACAAGAACTTTTTTAAAAAGCAGGGCTAAGGGAAGGCTTTTATCTAGGAACGATCTTCCACATTCTCTTTTCCGCTCCACCTCCTTTTATCTGGTGATATGAATAATTTGAACCAGCCTGTACTGCTACTTCAAAACATCACTTGTTTATCCAAACACCAGGATAAAGGAGCTGATGAGACAGAAGCGTCCCCTCCAGATCTCAAATCCAGCCCACTGAAATTTCGAGGATATCTAATTCAGAAGATGACTCAGTCTCTCTTTGCACAGTCATGCATCATTTCCCAGTAACAAATTTGATATACACAGTAGGAGGCCAAAAGCCAATTGTGAGACAAGGAGAGACAAAGCATCCTTTGATGGGCTGTCCTTTGAAGAGAAGACAACAGCTAAGTGACACTTTCTAGAGTCACCTGCAAGTGGTCATAACCCACAAAACAGAGTGAGAAAAAAAAAAAAAAGCCTAATGGTTTTTGCCAGCAGAAAATTTCACCACTTACCTCAAACATAGGTAACTTGGTTATTATGATACCACTAAGAACCTCAAATTACCCACCTAGCTGTATTTATTAATTGCACAGACTCTCTGAAATGTCACATTTGTTTGTAGGCTTTTGTCACAAAGCAGCAACACTTTAAACACCACTTTTTAGCAGACCTGAAAGCACTATACAAACCAAGGTCAGCAGAATTACGCTTGTCTTGGAACAGGGTAAACCAAAACCCAAAGGGTAAGTGACGCCCCAAGGTCCCCCAGAACGCTAGCAGTTAAGCTGGACATGAAATTCAGCTCCAGTCTTGACACAAGCTGTCAAGACGCAAGACATGAGGTCACAGGGAACCTATCAAGCCTTACAAGCTCATCATCTTCTCAGAGCATGCAGACCACAGTTTGCTTTCACTTGGAGGTGGGTCCAGTACACCTGGGATAGACTCCCTCAGGGGTGGAAACACGGCCCTACCGTTTGCCGTGGACTGATCCACACTGCACTGGAAAAGGGTGAAGCTCCAAAACACCTGCAATACATTGATGACATCATTGTGTAGGGCAACACAGCAGCAGAAGTTTTTGAAAAAGGGGAAAAAATAATTCAAATCCTTCTGAAAGTCGGTTTCGCCATAAAACGAAGTAAAATCAAGGGGCCTGCACAAGAGATCCAGTTTTTACGAATAAAATGGCAAGATGGACATCATCAGATTCTGTGGATGTGGTCAACAAAATAACAGCCATGTCTCCACCAGCTAACAAAAAGGAAACACAAGCTTTCTTGTGGGTTTCTGGAGAATGCATATCCCAAGTTACAGTATGGTTTTAAGCCCTCTCTATGAAGTGACCCAAAGAGGAACAATTTTAAATGGGGCCCTGAGCAACAACACACCTTTGAACAAATTAAACAGGAGATTGTTCATGCAGTATCCCTTGGGCCAGTTCAAACAGGACAAGATGTGAAAAACACCCTCTACATTGCAGACGGGGAGAATGGCCCTACCTGGAGTCTCTGTCAGAGAACATCAGGAGAAACTTGAGGTTGACCCCTGGGGTTTTGGAGTCGGGGATATAGAGGATCCAAGGCTTGCTACACTCCAACTGAAAAAGAAATACTGGCAGCATACGAAGGAGTTCGAGCTGCTTCAGAAATGATTGGTACTGAAGCACAGCTCCTCCTGGCACCCCAACTGCCAGTGCTGGGCTGGATGTTCAAAGGGAAGGTCCCCTCCACACATCATGCAACTGATGCTACATGGAGTAAGTGGATCGCACTGATCACACAGCGAGCCCGAATAGGAAACCCCAATCACCCAGGAATCTTAGAAGTAATCACAGACTGGCTAGAAGGCAAAGATTTTGGAATGCCACCAGAGGAAGGGGTGATGTGTGCTGAAGAGGTCCCACTGTATAAATAATCCACCAGAAAACGAGAAGTGGTATGCCCCGTTCACTGGTGGATCTCATCGTATTGTAAGAAAATATCGAAAGTAGAAAGCTGCTGTGTGGAGTCCTACACGACGAGTCGCAGAAGCCACTGAAGGCCAAGGTGAATTAAGTGAGTTTGCAGAGGTGAAAGCCATCCAGCTGGCCTTAGATATTGCTTGAATGGGAAAAATGGCCTGTGCTCTATCTCTACACCGACTCATGGACGGTGGCAAATGCTCTGTGGGGGTGGTTTAAGCAATGGAAGCAGAGCAACTGGCAGTGCAGAGGCAAATGTGGGCTGCTGCACTGTGGCGAGATACTGCTGCCTGGTTAGAGAAGCTGGTTGTCACGTAGGTGCCCATGTACTCAAGAGTCAAGCCACAGAAGAACATCAAAACAATTGGCAGGTAAGATCAGGCTGCTAAGATTGAAGTTTCCCAGGTGGACCTAGACTGGCAGCATAGGGGTGACCTATGGCAGTTCAGTGGGCCCATGACACCTCAGGCCATCAGGGAAGAGATGCAACATACAAATGGGCTGATGACTGAGGAGTGGACTTGACCATGGACACTACTGCACTGGTTATCCATGAATGTGAAACGTGCTGCAATTAACCAAGCCAAGCGGTTAAAGCCTCTTTGGTATGGAGGACAATGGCTGATGGTGGAACCTTCAAAAATCAGGATACACATTTAGCCACCTGGTTAGTCAACACTCAGGGATCCACCAATCAAGCTGGCCATGCCCAAGCAGAACTTTTACATACTGTAGAAGGGGATAAAGTCCCTGTGGTGCATGTAAAAGGAATATGTTGGGGAAGACAGTCTGGGTTATTCCTCTCCTGGGCAAACACACCCACGGGACTGCTTTTGCTCAAGGACCTGGATGTACTTGGTGGTTAATGCAGGAAGATGGGGGAGTTCGATGTGTACCTTAAGGAGATTTGGTTTTGGGTGAAAACAGCCAATAATTTGAACTGTATGTTATCATTTCTACAGTTATTATATGTCATATCAAAGATACCGCAACAGGATGTCCCTGCTCCTTGCAGGGGGGTTGGACTAGATGACCTTTGAAGGTCCCTTCCAACCCAAACCATTCTATGATTCTATAAGAATCACCCTGATCAGTGAAGAATGAACTTTGATGAAACTGAGCAAGATGCAGCAGCAATGGAACCAGAACTGGCACCCAACAACTTTCTTGAGATAAACATCTTCAACTCGCAGACCATGAACATGATACATCAGCCAAACCAGACATATCAGCTGCGAGCTCCAGATGCAGCATGCAACAACCCCACACTATGTACCATTTCTCCTGCCCTGAAAGACTTAAGACAGATGGAGCCCAAAGTCATGGACTAAACGAACACCACAGACTCCAGAGGCGTGGCCCATAGATTGAGGGAATGATATTTGTGTATATATACATATGACGTAGATGATATGCAACAAGGTGTGGATACTGTCCTGGTTTCAGCAGGGATGGAGTTAATTTTCCTCTCAGTAGTCAGGTATGTGAAGAATGTGGATAAACACCCTGATGATATGAGTTGTTGCCTATGAGACCCAGGACACTGTCCGGATCCCCAGTGTGTGGGTGCAGGGAGCTGGGAGGGATACAGACAGAATAATTAACCTAAACCTTCCAAAGAGAGCATTCCATGCTGTAAACGTCACGTTCAGCATATTAGTGGGGGTTGCCTGAGGGGAGCACATAGCTCGCTGGCATCACTCTTTACCTTGCTGGCGCTCTTTCATTGCTTTGCTTGCTGCTGGGCTGTATCAGTCATTGGGACATCAGGTGGTGAGAAATTCTGTATTGTTTATTTTGTATATTTTAGTATCCTTATATTTTGTTATTATTGCCATTTTCCTTTGCTATTCTAGTAAACTGCCTTCATCTCTCAACCCATGACTCTTCCTTTCTTCCCAATTCTCTCCCTCATCCCACTGTGGAGGGGGAGAGCGAGCAAGAAACTGTGTGCCAGTGATGGATCACCAAGTTGAACTGCCCTACGTTGAGATGTCCAACACCAATCTAGGCAATCCAGCAGGACTTTCACAGTCACCTTATATTCCAGATACAACAAACGTCCTTCCTGCCACACTATGCAGACAGCTAAGCACTCCTCATTGTTACCTGGGGCCCAGTACCTTCATACCTTCATACATATGTCTCATCTTGGAGACAACAGGTATCCACAGAGATCATGTTGCCAGCACACACAGGGAGCAGCCTCAGTTCATGGCGCCTGCCAGCACAGCCACACGTGGCACACAAAATGAGCAGCCATCAGAGGATGCTGCGGAGGAGAGCATGAACAAGGTCTGCAGACCATGTGGAAACTCTAGGGTTGTTCCACATACTACAGAGAGTACCAACAGCCAGATCACCTCGGAGCAGATTTGCTCAGACCAGCACGAACAAGAGGCACTCAGCACTGTTTGGCAAAAGGGAAGGGGATCACTCACCAACATGCACAGCTTATTGCATGGAAGTGATTGCTGAACGTCGCATATGCCTAATCAACAATGTACAACAGAACAATAACTACATCTGTCAGTTCCTCAGATCTCTACATACACAGCTGAGGAGAAGTATAAAATGGAACTTTTTTTTTTTAAAGAAAAAAAAAAAAATCAAATAAAATGCAGGAAACAAGCTTCGGTCATTTTCGCTAGAGAACAATGCCGGCCATAATTCTTTCTCAGGTGAGCAACATAAAGAGGTAACTTGATCACAGCCTACAGGAACCTAGAACAGAACGGATTCTGCACAAAAGAACCAGTCAGACTACATATCAGAGGATCCTGCTATCAAGAAGTCATTGCAACAACATACCAAGTGACATCAGGAGGTCTGGCCCTGGTACCGGTAACTTTTATGAGGGAACACACTCCAGATTAAGCACGTATTTTCCAGTAGTTTGGATCAAATTCACAAAGTTTTACAGTTTGAATTATAAGGGTAAGGTTAAAGCCTCACTGCCTTTGCTTTGCTCAAAGCAGGTTTTCACTTCTTTGGAAATGAGTCTTTCCCATTCTAGGATCCAGGTTCTGTTGTCATTTGACAGAAAGATATGCTTGTGAAAGACAGTTCAATGCATCTAACATTTTTTACTGCCCAATGGCACTAACGTACTCCTGTAATCATCCTGCAGCACAGCACAACGTGGCCCATCTCCTCCGCTGTACAAATTGTCAAAGAGCGCTACGCGAACAGCATGCTTTTAACCATTTCCAAGGGTGAGAATTTCCTACTACAGAACTGTTTGCAGAGATCCTACAAGGGATGCATTTTTCATGAAGTCTTTCAAAACAAAGAAAAGGGAAGGCTGCAAGAGATGTGAAAGACGGAGAAGCAACTGAAGAGGTGGAAAGTGATGAAGACAGCAGAGGATTAATGAGGAATGCAACACTGCAATAAACGAGCGCTATCAGAAAGTCTTCCCTGTCTCTGAGCAAAATAAATTCCAGCCATCCCTAAACGGTTGCTCCACTCATCCTGGATGTGCAAAAAGGGCCAAAGAAACACAGAATTTAATTAGTCACCTCAGTACATCTTTTCTGAGTCCAACTCCTAGTACTCAGTATGCGCAATGGTTTGTTTAATTTCTTTATATAACTGAAATAATGTCAGTTTTCATTTCATTTGCAACAGTTCACTTAGGTTGACTTTTGTGAGTTCTGTTTACTTCAGATGATTCCTTTCTTCAAGTCAATATATTTAGACAAATATATAGATATAGCAAGTCAAAATACATCTGTCCAGCACAGTATTTTTTCAAATCACTCACGGTTTGATCCTGCACTCTTATCTAAGTCAAAAAGCACCTTCCATTGGCCAGAGTGGCCTAAGAGTGCTCAGAAGAGCAAGGTCGGCAGTAACAAGCACCTGAGAGCACACCCTTCCCACAGTCTTCCTGAACTTCAACAACAACAACAAAAAAATTCTATGAATTTACAGAGAACACCGTGGCAATTAAGAAACCAAGCACCAAAGAAGACAAGCTGTACCTATAGCATCCAGATTTTGTTGTTTGCATACGAACATCACCGCTAAACACCACTACATCCTCTCAGAAAGGGGCAGTGCTAGGGTTGTTTTGGCAGCCATAAATGCAGATGTCTCAATTTGCGTACAAAAGATGTCTCAGTAGTAAAGCTGTCTTACAATCACATTTTGCACTGACATTTCCAAAGCTACTCATTGTGGTGTAATTAGTGAGGACTCAAGGGACTCAAATTTGCTTTTCATCTACTGAACTTAAGTGATCTGTTTAAAGCTGCTTCCAAAGCTGAATTGTCCGTCCTCAGGAACACACTCCAAAGCTTTTTGTGGTGCTATTCTTTTCACCATTATTTACTTTTGTCTCATTGTTATTCTTAAGTAGACAAAATTTCCACACTTGGAATATTTCAGAAGCAATTAATTTAAGTCTTCAGGATGTCTTTTTATGTGGGAATACAAAAAAACAGTGTTTGTCAAGTTGTACATGATCACTGCCACACCCTGAAAAATTGCATTTGGTTACGTATAGCACCTGGATTTACCCAGAGACAAGGACTCTCAGCCCCCATTGTTTGAGTGTCAACAGTGCTACCAAGCATGGAGACAGGACCAGACCAGCCTGCATCTGAGTGCAGAATTAAGCACATTCCTGCATCCCTCACCATCCTCTCATTAAACCCCCAGAACCATAATCCCACACAGGGAATGTTTCCACTTACCTCCTTTGCCCTGCCAACATTCCCATCTCCCTACACACCACAAGTCCAGTCCAGTCTGCAGGGCTGAGCTCAGTATTCGATGTGGGCAGGTACTCTTCCAAAATAACTATCCATGCAGGCAAGGACCAGAGGCACAGAGGAAGCACCAGCATGCACAGTTCCTGTCCATGTAGGAGCTTATCCCCCAGATCTACCAAGTATCTGCACATGGGCAGATGCACCATGCAACATGCAAACCTACCAGCTCTTACCCTAGCCCACGGGGAAGCTACCCTAGGCAAGCCGCTGCTGAAAACCCAGCGGGACAAGAGGCATCTTCTCTTCTACAGTTGTATAGCATCTAGCACAACATGATGTTGGACTACACCCGAAGCTCCTAGGAGCTGAAAATAGAAATTAACTTTCCCTCTTGCAGTACCACCTGCAGTAGCAGAAACAGCCAGCTTTACAAGTCATCCACAAGACAGACCGTATCAAAGTCTTGCTGTTCAACGCAGCTTTTGAAGTTCACACGACAAGATCAAGCAGATTGCAGTTTAAAGCCCACAACTGACACCTGAAAGTCACACCTGTATAAACGAACCAGTATCAAGAGCAATAGGGCGTGAGCAGGCAGTGAAACAGAAGGTAAAACTAGTGCAAAAACACCCCAAAACACTTGCTGGTTTCATGCCCCCTCCTCTAAATCAGATACACATAAATTACTTATGAAACATACTTTCAGAAACAGTAAATGATAAAACAACAGCTATTTTTGAGCAACATTTATGTTTCAAAAAAGAAAGGTGAAGTTAAAAGGCAAAGAAGGCATTTTCACATGGGATAAACTTGAGCAAGAAGCTCTTCATTGAGATGTTGTGCACATTATCAGCAATGAATTCCGTATGAACTTCCTGTTCCGAGGCTTTTTCAAACAACAAAAAACCCCACAGACATACTGCAAAACTTAATGCAAGAAGTTAGAAGAGTACATTTAAGAAAACTTTAATCAATTGAAGATTGTTTCCCGGGACACATTTGGGGAAAAGAAATGACAAAAATTAAACAGCTACACCACTGATGTCTATGATTACTCGCACAAGTTGTGCCCATAAAAAGACTACACATCTTAATCTATACTCATTATCGACCAAACAGATTATACACTAATTTTCATTAAGGCTTTCAAGGCTGACACTACATTTGAATAGAATGTTACTAATTTATGTAACAACATGAAGGAGGCTCCAGAGGAGGCCACAAAGATGATCAGAGGGCTGGAGCACCTCTCCTGTGAGGACAGGCTGAGAGAGCTGGGGCTGTTCAGCCTGGAGAAGAGAAGGCTCTGGGGAGACCTTATTGCAACCTTTCAAAACTTGAAAGGGGCTTTTAAGAAAGATGGGGAGAAATTTTTTAGCAGAGCCTGTTGTGATAGGACAAGGAGTAATGATTTTAAAATAGAGGGAAGTAGATTCAGACTGGATATAATGAAGAAATTTTTCACAATGAAGGTGGTGGAACACTGGCACAGGTTGCCCAGAGAGGTGGTGGATGCCCCATCCCTGGAAACATTCCAGGCCAGGTTGGACGGGGCTCTGAGCAACCTGATCTGGTTGGAGATGTCCCTGCTCCTGGCAGGGGGGGTTGGACTGGGTGGCCTTTAAAGGTCCCTTCCAACCCAAACCATTCTATGAAAAATACTTTGGTAAAATTTATAGTTAGGATTAATTTTGTTTGCTTCTGCAGTCCTGAAACCCACAGAGATCAAAGGTAAGGGCTGAGATGTAAGAATAGAAAAGAATGGTTAATTAGGTGGTAGTTTTTGTGGGGTTTTTGCGTTTTTTTTTTATTTAAACAGATGTAAAAAATGTTCAAGAACCATCTGTTAAGGAGAGCCTTTCAGTTAAAGAAACCTAAGAATATGTAAAATGTAACCTCTTTATTTTCTGTTCAAAAGTCATAAAAAGCTCTCATTCAGAAATCAGGATAAAACTCTCCCAGTTTCCTCCCACATCTTCAAAACCTGTTCAACTCTGTAATGGGCAAAACAGTCTTGATCCAGGGAATTTTTCAGTAATATAACTTACTGCCAATTAATACACCTTCTAATCACTGATTCTAATATTGAGAAAAAGAAAACAAACTATCTAATCCACGAGTAAATAGCTTTCCTTCCCCTTCCATATGCTAAATTTAAGCCAAACACTTCTCCTGCCTTCCTTGTCTCAGTTTCTCTTATTTTTTCCCCGAGTTACAGGGAGCCTCTCCCAACTCCTCTGGAGAGGCGACAGGCAGTGCAGGAGCTTGGGGTCACATGCATAGTGGTTTCTGTCTGCAGCTCCTCTGTGATTCTCACTGGGTTTCCTCTGCTCCTCTGTGCTTCTTACCAGCTTACCTGCTCTGGCACAGGAGCCCCACAAGTGCCCCAGGGGTGTCCCTCCTCTAGGACTCTCCCTCCCAAGTCTCCTAATCAACTTCATCATCTCTTCATTGGAAACAATAAACCATAATGAAAGACATTTTGCAAATAATCTCTACTCTGTTTAAAAAAAAATCATAATAAACATTTTTTTTTTTACATCAACAGTGGATCAAGCCCCATCCCAATAACAATCAGGGAGAACAAATGATAATATAAAGAATAAAAAAGCTGAAGCTAAGAATAGTTAGTTGTACAACCCATTATACACAAAGAAGTCCGCAGTTGCAAGTGTTGTACAGTCAAACTGCTACCTTATAACTGCAATGGATTACAGGTATTTTTATCCACCCAAAACACAGATCATTTTTTAAATACAAAACCAATTTGGAAACATATTCTCTCATGACTTAAAGAATGTTATTAAAAAAAAAAAAAAAAACCAATCAACCTGGAACAATATACTATCATCCTCTAGCAAGACACACTCCAGAAAATGCACCATAGTGAAGGACTGCCTCACTTTCCAATGACTTCTGCAAAACTGAATCCAAATTCTTCAGCTAAATTTTAAACACAGGTTTAACAGATCAGGAAAGCCAACCGAAAAGCTGCACAGAGGTTGAAATCAGATTTCAAATCTATATAAGGAAAGTAAAAAGCTTTTTATGTGAATGGGCCCATTTGCCTGTAGTGACAAAATACTCCGGAGAAAGCGGGGAAAGAAGAGAAACAGACAAGTTATCCCAAAGGAACTGTTTCTGATTGGGAAATCTCTTTCAATAAACACAATAAACATTGAAATACCTTCTTTAAGACTCTTGTTCAATGGTACATGACAAAAATCTCTTAAAACCACAAGTATGAGGAAAAATTCCAGAGATACTAAAGATTTAAGGCAGACTTATCAGGGACACACTGAGGCATGAGAGACTCTTATGCTATAATCTGTAGCAATGTATTAACTGTTGGATATTTATCTTCAAATAATCCTCTGATCATCATCCTATCACTTCCTACGAGAAACGGTCACAAGACACAAAAAGACGGCAGCCTAGGAGCTGTTGCAGATTAGAGACTCACAGCTTCTCACTAGAGGAAAAACTGGAACTGAAGTTAAAAATTAGAGACTTCTGTCAATTATTTCTTCTGTTGCAACTACTCCCCACAGTAAAGCTGGTATTTTAACATATTTAGATATTTGATAAACTTTCTTTGAATATTATCTCCTTAGCACCTATTACTATTGAATGAAAAAAGCATTTGACAGACATGCCTTTTCTGATGAACAGTAGAATCCATTGTTTTCATTAATTTAATAAAATCAATAGAAATAACACAACTTTGATGGCAGACGGAAGTTTAGTCTACAACATGGTTATAAACACCTGAAAGAGGACATGGATTACAGTAGTGTATAACGCATCTTACAAAATGAACTTTGACTGGTAAGGCTTTCTAATCAGACAACAAAAAGTAAAAACCAATGTCTGTACAATCTGCAATTCATTTAGTCAAGACCTGTCTTCTCAGAAAATAAAAACATAATACTGAATCCTACAGGTGTGCACGCAATTGGCAAAAAGTGAAACGAGGTGTAAATTCAAATTCCAGAGCAGTTGACAGGCACAAAGCCACTGACAAGGTCACAGGTGAAAATCATTTTTGCAAGAAGCAGTAGTACCTTAGAGGCATCAGTACTTTTCTCTCCAAGCCCTATGATGCTCTACTTGAACTTTCTTCTAATTGTTTAATGGCTCATTCCTACACTCTTTTTGCAACATCAACCACCAACGAACTCATGAAATCATTATTATCTCTATTTGCCCAGTCTTTTCCTTTAAGGACACACATATAACTTGCTCACATTCAGTCCAATTATCAGCTTAGAGATATTCAGAGTGTAACACCACCACTTCCTTCCAGCAGCACCCACAGGAAGCTTTCTCAATACATAATAGTTCCTGCTAAAATAACGTTCTAGGCAAAGAACTCTTAGTGGGGTTCCGAATGACAGTTCAATGTTCACAATATTGGTTGGTGACAGTCAACATGGTTTCACCAAGGGCAAATCATGCCTGACTGATTTGGTGGCCTTCTACAACGGCATTACAGCACTGGTGGATAACGGAAGAGCAAGTGACGTCGTCTATCTGGGCTTGTCCCATATGACATCCTTGTCTCTAAACTGGAGAGACATGGATTTGATGGACGGACCACTCGGTGGATAAGAAATTGGCTGGATGGCTGCACTCAGAGAATGGTGGTCAACGGCTCAACGTCCAAGTGGAGATCTGTGATAAGTGGCATTCCTCAGGGGTCGGTATTGGGACCAGCCCTGTTCAACATCTTTGTCAACAACATGGACAGTGGTACAGAGTGCACCCTCAGCAAGTTCGCCAACGACACCAAGCTGCGTGGTGCAGCCAACATGCTAGAGGGAAGGGAGGCCAGCCAGAGGGACCTTGATGGGCTGGAGAGGTGGGCCCGAGCAAACCTCGTAGAGATCAACAAGGCCAAGTGCAAGGTCCTGGGTCAGGGCAATCCCAAGTGCAAATACAGGCTGGGTGGAGAATGAATTGTGAGCAGCAGCCCTGAGGAGAAGGATTTGAGGGTACTGGTGGACAAGAAGCTCAACATGAGCCCGCAATGCACACCTGCAGCCCAGAAAGCCAACCGCATCCTGGGCATCACCAAAAGAAATGTGGCCAGCAGGTCAAGGGAGGTGACTCTATGCCTCTACTGCACTCTCATGGGACCCCACCTGCAGTACTGCATCCAGCTCTGGAGCTCCCACCATAAGAAGGATGTGGAGCTGTTGGAGCAAGTCCAGAGGAGGCCACAAAGATGATCAGAGGGTTGGAGCCCCTCTCCTATGAGGACAGGCTGGGAGAGTTGGGGCTGGTCAGATGGGAGAACAGAAGGCTCTGAGGAGACCTCATAGCAACCTTTCAGTACCTAAAGGGGGCCTGCAAGAAAGCTGAGAGTGACTTTTGACAAGGGCATGCAGTGGTAGGACAAGGGACAATGGCTGTAAACTGGAAGAGGGCAGATTTAGATTTGACATAAGGAAGAAAATCTTCATTGTGAGGGTGGTGAGGCACTGGACCAGATTTCCCAGAGAAGCTGTGGATGTCCCATCCCTGGAAGTGTTCAAGGCTTGATGGGGCTTTGAGTGACCTGGGCTAGTGTAAGGTGTCCCTGCTCAGGGCAGAGGGGCTGGAACTAGGTGATCTTTAAAGGTCCCTTCCAACCCAAACCATTCTATGAAAACAGTAATCACCCTTCTTGATTTCACTCCTGCCTCAGCACCCTCTTCTCTAGTCAAGCTTTCCTAAGCTTTTCTGTGAAATTTCTTTCAGGTGCTCTAAAGTGAAGAACAGCAAAAACCCATAATGCATAAACACAAGAAACATCAACAAGATGTGCTTCAACACTTAAGAGGGCAGCTGATACTTTGCGACAGACAAAAACAGTATCTGAATTTGGAATTTTTCTGACTCCCAAATGAGCCACAGAAAGTCAGTGTTCCAGCCAAGCAGGAAGAATCAGGTGAGTTAAAGCACTGCTGTTGTGAACAGTGTGACATTAAAAAGACAAGCTTATTTCTTGCAGACGAAGCTTTTAAGCCCACAGTGCACTCTTTTTTTTTTTTTTTCTTCTTCCCCAGAGCAAATCCCAGTTTTCCCTTTTATGTTACTTGTGTAAGAAACAGTGGCCTGCCTGCTCAGGGTGTTCAGGACCTGAGGTCAGCCACTCCTCTCTGCATCTGCTGAAGCCAGCAAACACGCAGAAAGAATGAACTGCAGCATAACAGCGGGCAGTTGCTGTCAGAAACCCCTCCTATGCACATCTCGCACGCTCCTTTCTGCGGCACGTCCTCCTCCCAGGGCCCACAGACCCTGCACGTGTGGAAGCACTGCTCCTCCAGTACTTGAGGAAGAGTCACGCAAGCCAGAAGGGTGGGAAGAGAGGACAGTGTATCAGCACATCACCCACCACCAGCTGGGCGAGTTCATCTAGCACAAGTGGAAGATATTTCTGAGCAGGGAAGTCAAAACAAATTAGGTCTTTCCCCTTACATGGAAAGTTTGAGGAATAAATCTGCCCTAAAAGAAATGGTCGAAAAAGATAGGCATAGCATTAATCTTTGCTGGGTAAGGAAACATGCCATCAGACTTACACAGCCAAGATGTTTCATATTACATCTGAATTATGCAGCAGAATAGCACTGAACAACTGGTAATTATGGAACAATGTTAATAGTACAGCAGCATTTTTACCACAATATCATCTAACACTCCAAGAGATCACGGTAAAAATCACACTTGAGCCTAGAGAAGCAAAAGAAGAGACGCCAAAAGCTTCCCATGAAGAAACGGCTTAAAAGGAAATTGCAATATAGCAAAGTACAGTGCTGGAACCAATTTTACTGTTTAACTTCTGAATTCCAGACTTCAGGACCTAACAGGTTGCAGAGAGAGCTGGTGGGACAGGTGAAGGAGGATCTGCTCCCAGGGAGAACGGAGAGCTCGGCCTGTCTAGCTTCGCAAAACAGGCTGAGAGTTTGACCTTAGATACACCAAACACGTAAACACCAAAGGCAAAAGCAAACAATCCAAACAAAAGGACAGTGTTAGCACACTGGAAAAAGTGGTCAGAAATAAATATGGACTAGAAGCAAAAGATTCCTGAGCAGCAAAGGAATAGCATTCCCATAGGAGTAACGGAAAATAACAGCCTACGCAAGTTTTAAGAAAGTCCTTAGTAATTTATGAATGACCCTACGAGACAGAGTTGCCTGCATCAGGGGAGACTCCTCCGTGATCCAGAAGTCCTATGTCCGAACTACCGCTGTGCAGTTTTGAAGCGTTGAATGCTCCCGCTGCAGAAGTTTTCATCTGTTGTGTTTGAATAAGTTTCATTCAGACCTGCTCGTAATTCGAAAATTACTCCATGACAAGTTTGAAGCACTGCCTGGGTCTTGCTCAGTAACTTAGCCTTTATCAAAACTCAAGACCTACTTAAGTTTTCCAGGATCTCTTACCGAAACAAAATAACTCGCTTTCCAAACATCCCAACTCTGCAGCAATCTTGGCACGTTCTGCATCCGTCACCTAAACAGATGTATCTAAAGCAAACGTAATTGAACATTTTTAGCCCATTTTCATCAGCGAAAGGAAGTTTCTGCTATCACACTTTGTCTTCCTACATCCTGCTCCTAACAGCCTGTCAGTCATTTGGCTGATTTAATCAAACTCTACAGAAGGGAGGATGCTAAATGCCAAGACGTTTCAGGAAGCCAGAGGAAGGACAAGCCCATTTCTCATCAGTCCAGAGGAAGCAGCCAAAGCACTGGCGTGCACTAATTCTCCAGCTGCATTCTGACCTTTCAATGAAATTCTCTGCTTTTGCTGCCTCTTGTCTAGCTAGCAGAGGGCTTGGGAGACAACTCAAGGTTTCCTGTTGTGTAATCTGGGAAGGAAATGGTAACCTGGCTGCAGCAAACCAGATGGAATAAAACAATCTGCAGGAAAACCGCACACCATATCTGAACTGTATCTGTACAGTCCCATCGTAAGCCGTGTTTAAAAACATTTATCCACTTTAGACACATAAAGAGCATTTATCGCAACAAATTTTCTTTAGAAAAGTAAGAAATATGCATCACTTTTTCTCAGAATGAGAAACTAGTCATTTATGACAAGAAAGCTGTTTACCTCCAGTAATTTTATGAACATTTCCCATTCATTTCCATAGCTAAAGAGAGGTGCAAAATAAAACCTCTCCTCCGTCAGGTTTATATTTTGATCTTATCTACCAACACAGAAAAGAAAACAACAGCTCAGTACAAAAAAAATTATTTCTTCCCGAGTAGTGCTGAAGAAAATAAAAAGGTTTTGGCAGCACCAGCAGAAGTCATTTCAGTTTGGATCCGTATCGCTCCCGAGCAGGAAAAGACAAAATCCCTCAGAACAAGGCTATCGCAACCCGCGGACAAACGGAAGCCTTTACATTTTCTCTCAGACGAACAACTTGAGACAGTCCCAACTGCATTCCTCTCCCTCCCAGCCGAGGCCCAAGACAGACCCGATTTCCATCGCTCGAGAACCGGTAGCCCCGACCTCACCGCCCGGAGACCTCCGCGCGGCCCGGCCTCTCCTCGCCTTCCCCGGGAGAGGCCTGGGAGCACAGGTGCCGGCGGGACACATCCTCAGCACCTCAGCCCCGCCATCGCCGAGGGGTGGACGTGGCGGCCTGGCCCGGCTGACCCCGGAGGCCTCGGCTGAGGGAGCGGCGGCCCCACGGCACGTAAATACCTCCCGGCTCCCTCCAAAAATACCCCCAAACTCCTCGGCGGCAACTCGGACGCTTCCCAGCGGCGATGAGGCCCCCGGGGAGCTCCTGAGGGCAAAGCCCCCTCAGCACCACCCCGGCTCCCCGCAGGCCCCAGCACCGCCCACCGGGCGGCTAAAAACCCACCCGTTCCCCCCTCAAATTACCCCAAACCGCCGCCTCATACCCCCGGGCAGCGCCGGTCCGGCCCGGTTCGGCCGCCACCGCCTACCTGCGCTGCGCTCGGTCCGGGAGTCTCGCCTCCGCATCGGGGCGGGGGCGAGCGGCGCGCCGCCGCCGCAGGTAACGGCTCCGCGCGAGCCGGCGGACAGAGGCGGTGGGGGGGCGATGGGGAGGGGCGGAGGCGCCGCGGCACGTGGCGGAGCGCAGCCAATGGGGGCCGAGCGCGGCTCCGCAGCGGGGTGGGCGGGGGGGGGGGAAGCGGGGCCTGCGCTGCAGCGGGGCCGAGGGGAGGTAGCGGAGGGTGGTCGCTGCGGTCTGAGGCAGGCTGGGAGCTGGCGAAAGCGGCCCAGGCCCTGCCCTCCCCAGCCTTTTGTGTTGTTATTTCCCGAAATGAACATCTTCCAGACCTTTCTTTCCTCAATAAAGGGTTTTTTTTTCCCCCCGAGGGACCCGCTGCCCCTCTTCGCCACCTCATTTCCTCACCGCCTGTGCAGGGCCTTCGCTCTCCCTCTGTGGAAAACCAAGATCTGGCCCAAAATCGTGACATTCGAGCTGCTTTTTATTGTGTCTTACACTCCCAGGAGCTTGCGTGCGTGAGGATTTTCAGGCTTCTGTCTTAGGAAACTTGTTTTTCCAAGAGGACTCGCCCAACACAACCACAATAGGCATTAAAAAAAAAAAAATATTTAGTGGTAGACTCATGTAAACAGCTGCCTGACTTGCACGAGAGGAGAAACGACCTTGTCGACCCGCCTGACTGTGGGCGTAGAAGTCACAAGTTGAACCATCAAAAAAAAAAAAAAAGGCGGCAGAAAAACCACTGGAGCGGAGCTGGAAAGCCTGGCCGCCAGCTGTGGGACAGAGGTGATTAAGCAAGAAAACAGATTAAGTCGTTACAGATCGTGCTAGCGAGGAATATTTTTGAGGTTTTTTTTTAAATATCTGGTTTATTGCTATGGTATCTAAAAAATTGCTCCCTAGCCTATGTGATTGCTGCAAAACAGAAACAGCCATTCCGGACATTGGCGGCTGCTGACGCGCGATGGCGGCCATGTCAGGAGGGCCGGGGAGATATGCTTGCTCTTAGATAAGGTGGGATAAAACTTATCCTGTGGTATCATTCACAATTAAAAAGGGGTGATGTGGCAGATCTGGGTCTGCATTGCTTCCCTGTGAGAAGAGCTGCTGCACAAGGAGATCTGAAAACAACCACGATTTTCTGACAGATATGTACGTTTCCTTACTGCAAGGGATGGATGAGCTCATGTCCTGAAGAGGGACAGTTTAGATACTTTCAAATTTTATAGAAGATAAATGCAGATGTATTTCCTTCTCCATTTTTTCAGCCATTAGCATAACCGAAGACAGAAGATTTATTTAGGATTAGCTCTTTAGTCCTCCAGAATTGCAAGCAGTCAGTTCTTTCAGATTAAGCCAGAAGCTGCAAATAAAGACCCTGACTGTCCAGCCAGGCGTGCATCAGGGTGTCACAGGGCCCGTCACATTGGGCTTCGGGCTGGAAACAACCAGGCTTTGCAAGCAGCCTTGAAGAAGAGCAGCTGCAACAAAGATTATATTCATTTCTTAAAAAAAAAAAAAATGCAGGAGTTATCTCAGTGGATCAGAAATAAAACCTTAATAAATCTGAGGAAAAACATAATTGTAAGAGGAAAAATGGCATCTATGGGGGGAAAAAAAAAAAAGAAGAGAAATAGCAGAAAGCATTTCAGAACATGTTCACTTCTACTGGAATGAAAAAGTGCTAGAAATGAAATAGATTCAAATTAGTTTTCAACTGCTATATTTGCTGCTGAAAGTATGCCACTATGGCAATTTTGACAATGGCAGTGCCGTGTTGCAGTAAATATGTTTGGATTTGGGAGCTGGCAGAAGTGTGGACTGTGCTGCCATCAGCTCCTGCTCCTGCCGTGTAATGTGGGCTCTGAAGCGCTGCTGGCTTTTCCGTAAGGGGAGACGGCACATCAGTGGTCTGGAGTTTGGACGTGATGGCGATGTGCTTGTAGCTCACAATGCTGGAAGGGTAGATGGGTAGAGAGGCAGCATCTCATCTAATGTTATACAGAGGCAGTTCTTGTGATCTCTGAGATTTGTGGTTATAGACTCAGTGATTCTCAGAGACGTTTAGATGCTTAAACATACAGTTAGGCATGGAAAGGGGTTTTTAAGTGCATCAGGGCACTTCTTTGCTGAATCAGTGGGAGTTAGGCACCAGAACGCTTCTGAAAGCATCACGTCATGTTTATCCTCAATGTCTTTAAGCAAGCCTGCAAGCACCATCCCCTTGGCATACGCAGCAGCTGCTAAAAGAAAATTTATTTGGGTCTGGGTTTAGATTTGTGGGCACCTGTTATTTTCTAAGACGAATTTTTAGAATTGCCTTCTTACTCCACCTGTATTATTATTTTAATTGTGAGCTGGTGTCTAGCTGTTTCCATAAACTTTACTTTTCTGTAGCGGAACTGGGACCCTGGATGCCTTTCAGTTTTAATCAGTGAATAGGAGCAAGCCACCGCTGAATCAGAGACATCAGAGATCTCAGCTTTCCGAATAATTAGGTGCATACAAGAAAAATGTTTTCAGGTTCAATCAGCAATTTTGCCTTCTAGGAATGAGTCTGAGTTACGGACTCTGCTGCTTCCCATGTTCCAGCTGTCCTACTCTGATGGGTGCGGCAAGGTGAGCCATCACTTTAAAAGGATGCTCCATTTAAGTAAATGCCTCTCTCTTATTATCAGTCTTTGTAATTATTTCTGTGAAACAGCTCTAATGGTTTTATTAAGCTGTGTTATGCTTTAATGTTCATTCTGATTGATGAATGAATTACAGAATAGTGTCACTGCTGTTGTACTAGAGAAGAAGTGCTTAGACAGTCCCACTGTAGTTCATAGAAGTATTTTCTCAATACAGTGCTTCTGTAACTAGGTGTTTGTTGCCAAAAATACAGGCTGCTTTCCACAGTAATTTAAAAGAAGTGAAGTTTCTCCTCTGGTTAGACATAAATTATGTACCTAGAAGAGCATATATAATGACATTAGTCATCTGTATAGGTGGGAGCTGCACACTTTGCATGGAGGACAAAGGCAAAACCAGGTGGATATTTGCCGCCTTCATGTCCTATCCCACTCTCTAACCTGGAAGATGACTTCTTCTGTTACTGGCCATGAAAGATGCTTAGTGCCAGCACAAAGAAATTGAAATACATTCTAGAAACAGTTAAGGATAAAGTAATGGAGATAAAACTGTATTTTAAAGAAAGCTTAGAAGATCTTCCATTTACCAGTTAACTTTGTCAACAAATAAGATAGCGTCTCAGTGGGTTCCAGTCCCAGAAATAGATAGGAAAAATGCAGTACCAGGACTGCATCAGCAGCCCAGCTAACAAGGCGAGGAGGTCAGAGAGTCTGCACGGCAGGAAACACGATTGTAAGTGTCTTCAGTAACTCAAATGTAGGTTGGGTAAATGTCACGGGAGGGGGTGATGCTGTATCTGTTTAGAAACTGTCCGTGACCGCTACTTGGGAAACCAGAAGAGAAAAAGAAATCCCTGGTTTAGTCCTAAACAGTGTCATAATATTATTGACAAAGAACCATGCTCTAACAGTAACTGTAATGTCCTTGGATTCAAAACCCAGGTAGCACCAAGAAAAAGAAAATCAGCAGCATTCTGCTTTCTTTTCAGAAAAGCACAGTAATATAAAATAAGACAAACCTTTCATTAAAAGGAATCTCTAAAAGAGTGTTGTAGTTCAGCCCTAATCAGGACCAGACTACGCAGTCCGTCTCTCGCTCCCCCCACCCTCCGAGAGAATAGGAGGAGATGATATAAGAAAAAACAGCTCAAGGTTTGAGATAAGGACGGGGAGAAATCCTTAAAGTTACCGTCACGGGCAAAACAGACTCGACCTGGGGAAAACTATTCATTTATTTCTAAAATTAGCAGGAGAATGAGACAGGGAACAAGATAACTTCCCCCCACCCCTCCCTCTTCCCGGGCTTAACATTATCTCTACTACCTTCCCCTCCCAAGCGGCACGGGGGGGGAAAAGGGAATGGGGGTCGCAGTCAGTTCATCACGTGTTGTTTTATGCCGCTGTATCATCGTCAGGGGAAGAACTCCTCGCATTCCTCCTCTGCTCCAGCGTGGGGTCCCTCCCACGGGCCACAGTCCTTCGTGAAACTGCTCTGGCGTGGGTCATCTCTTCCACGGGGTGCAGTCCCTCTAGAACAGCTGTCCCAGCGGGCCCTCCACGGGCCACAGCCTCCTTCAGGCCTCCACCTGCTCCGGCGTGGGGTCCTCCACGGGCTGCAGGTGGATCTCTGCCCCTCCGTGGACCTCCATGGGCTGCAGGGGGACAACCCGCTCCACCATGGTCTTCACCACGAGTTGCAGAGGAATCTTGGCCAGGAGCCATATTACTCCTCCCCCTCCTTCTTCACTGACCTTGGCGTCTGCAGCCGTTCCTCACAACAGGCTGGCAGACGTCTCTCAGGATCCTTTTTACATCTTATTCACTTCTCATCTCCTCTCCACTTCTTGCAGCCGGGCCGGGCCGAGTTGGGCCCAGTCGGCTGCCCGGCAGGAGGCCAGAGGTTGAGGCCTGCAAGGCCCATGAGGCTCGCGCCTCCCCCTCTCTGCCCCCCGCTCAGCTGCTTCACATCTTCTCCTCCTCTTTTTCCTGTTTTCCCCTACTTAAATACGTTATCGCAGAGGCGTTATCACGGGACATTCTGCTACCAATTGGCTCGGCCGTGGCCAGCAGCGGGTCCGCCCTAGGCCCGGCCGAGTCCACTGAACAAAGGGGAGCGACTTCTAGCAGTTTCCTACAGAAGCTACCACCTTAGGCCCCCCCTCACTAACAAAACCAGAACAAAGAGTTAAGTCTTCCTAGGTGGCATGGAGACTGTTTAAAGCTGCTGTTCTGGAGACAGAGTAAATGCATCAGAAAAAGATAATTTCCAAAAGGAAAACTGTGAGTAAAAAGCAAGGTAACGGACATCACTAGATGAAGAAGGCTTCCTTCAACAAGCAGAAATTGTATACGAATTAGAAAAAAAAAGAAGGATAACCTCAGATGGGTTAAATACAAAAGCATGATAAGCAGCCAGAAAAAGAAGGTTCAGGGTTGACTTGCGAAAGATATGAAAAATAATAGGAAGTCTTTCTCGGAACAAATCAGGAAGCCTACCAGAGTTTGACTGCTCTGTAAGGCAAATAGATTGTTTAAATGCAGAAGCAACATCTGGAGAAGATACAGCCATAAAAGAAAAGCTAAATGGATTTTTGCATTTGTGAATGGCATGGATGAGCTTGGGTAAGCTCCAAAGCTGGAAAACTTCTTTAAGGGGTGTAATTGGGAAAGCATGTTTTGGATTAAAGTCTAAGTATAAAAAATGAAGGAATACCTTAACAAATTGAGCAGTAGCCAACTGTTGAGACAAGATGGTGTTCAACCAAGAGTTTTCAAGCAGTTCAGAGATGAAGTAGTTTAGGTACTCACTGCTGTCTCTGACTTCTCACTTAAAAGTACCTTGGCGTCGGGGACTGGAAAGTTGCTTGTGTGACATCAGATTTTTTAAAGGATTTCAGAGATTTTGGAAGCTGTAGACCCAGAAGCCTGACATGTTTATTAGACAAAGAACAGAAAAGACTTAGTGGGCGCATGAAGGTGACACATTAGGGGAAGTCATTATGGCTTTTGGTAAAGCAAATTAGTGTCTCACAAATCTACCAGCTTTCTTTGAAGAAGTCAATAAGCTCATGGACCAGGGGAGAGAGATTCAATTAACCATCTATGATGATTTCCAAAAGCACTCAGTAAGATTTGTCCCCAAAGGAAGTAAAAAAATGGGCTGCTAATGGATATGAAACTTGGGAAAATAAGTGATAGAAATGGAAGTGAATAGTGATTTACAAAATGTGCTGATGATGCTAAGCTATTCAGGGTAGGGCTAACTGAGAAGAGCTGTGAATGACTTGTTACTAATAGCCTCAGTGACAAAATGGCAGATGAAATTAAAATCAGATAAATATGAAAGGATAACACATGAGAAAAAAAATCCTAACTTTGCATGTATACTGAGGAACTTTGAGTTGAATTTTACCTCTGAGGAAAAAGGCCTTGGGGTTATGAGAAGTGGTTCTCTGAAAACAGCTCAGGGATCAGCAGTGATCAAAATGGAAATTGAGAACTGTTAGGATTATTGTTAAAATTTATTAGGAGAGAAATTGAGATGAAAAGAGAAAGAATAAATCCCTGCTGCACCTGCATCTTGAATTCCCTGTGCAGTTGTAGTATCTCCATCTCAGAAATAATATGGTAGAACTGGAAAAGATTAAAAAAAAATAGAATTATCAGAAATAGTAAGAGGGCTTCCAGATGGGCCATGGCTAACTTGATTGGATCTCTTCAATCTGCAATGGAGAGGGAATAATATCACGGTCTATATAAAGTCTTCAGTGGTCTAAATAAGAGGAATCAAGATTGTTCACCAACTTATCAGATATGAGAACTGAGGTACCTCAAATGCAAACAGAACTTGGAAGGCCCAGAGCAAATGAAAGGAGGTTATACTTCATACAGTCTATGGTTAAGCTATAAGAAGTCTTTTTTTTCAGGTTATAGTAGATACCAAAACTTTGCATGACCTTAAAAAGCAACTGAAAAATCATCTAAGACTTTTCATCCAAACCAGTATTGGGTTTTATGTACTTGTGATTACTTTAATGTAGTCAGCCCGATAATATTACTTCCCAATCCAACTGTTATAATCTCCCCAAACCGTTTCAGGTCATTAGATAATTGTGTAGGGTTTCTGCGCCTCCTTTTTGTCTTTGCCTTAATTCCTTCACCGTGCATTGCCCACTTGCTTTTTTGTCACTGCCCACTATTTTGAAAAAAATTTCTCATTAAAACTCTTCAAAGTGTCCTTCCCAGAAGCATCTCTGCAGATGTACTGCCTTTCTCACTTCCAGGGGAACGCAGGTTGTAAGTGTCATCTTAAATACAGCCTAATTGGAAGGAGTAACGTTATACATAGTGTGCTGCTCTAGAGGGAGAAAAAACATTGTATTGTGGAGAAGTCGGTGGTCAAAATGCGTGGGTGCAAAGCAGTTTGTTATTCTTCAAACATCTAACTTGGCACTGTGAATTAAGGGGAAACAGGATAGAAATATTCATACTTCCCATTTTAACTGGTGCAGACAGGCTTAGGACTACTGGAGTCAAGAAGTATCAGTACAAATACGTAGTTTATGGTGATGATAGACCAGATACAATCTGTGTCCTTCTGAGTTTTTTTTTCCTAGAAGAAAATATTTTTCTTTTTCCTGGAAGAAAATATTTTCATGCAGTTCATATTGTTTTAAGTCTATTAATAATTGTACAAAGCCATAACAGCAGAGATTGTAATGTATATATTATTAATGTGTTTGCAGAGAAAAATATACTAATGCATCCTAAATGCTCAATTAAGCAATTACCTAATGCCACAAAGCTTTAGTAATAGAGAGCAAGTACAACCTTTAATTCGTTTTACGCACTTGTAGATGTCTACGAGTTTTTCTAAGAAGAGAGAAGAGGATGTGGAGTGAAGCAGCCTGAGAGGAGAACAGCATGAAGCCCGCCCTGACAAACAGCCCTGGGAAGTTGTCCCAAGCTTTCTCTGTGGCTCAGCTGGCCAGGAGCTGTGCCTTAGCCACAAGGCTGTGGACTGCTGCTCCTGGGAGCATTAAATACGATGACATCAGCCTGAGCCAAAAGGAAGACTTCTCTGGCTTCTTTCTTCCCTTTCTTTCTCCCTTGCCCCAGCCCTTCCTGGAAATGGCCGTGTTAAAATGGAAACTGAATCAATCTAAAACACCGAGAAAAAAGAGCGAATCTGTAGATTTGTTTAGCAAGCTTTCTTTTGAGCTTAGGTAAATGTTGCCTTTTTTATTCTAGAACATTACTAATTCCTGTGCAGCTCCTTTAACAGTTATCTTTAAAACCCAATAAAAATCACTGATACAATTTGTCAATTTTTTCCTGAATTTTGTTTAGGCAGATTAGTAGATCTCTTCAGAGTAAAGTGTAAGCACTTATCACTTGCTGGTTTAAATTTCAACACTGTGGTTTTGACCAGCCTGTTTACTTAGCATATCTGCTGTAACCTTTGGCATACCTCTGAAGTGGGGACCTAAAAAAAAGAGTTGTTTAATGAGAAGTATGTACACACCACAGACCACACTCTTTTTGTGATATTCTTTATCAGTAAAGCAAACTTTCAAGTCACCTTGTCTACCATTTTTAGATAAGCTACTCTGCAGATAAACTTTTATTTCATACGTTAAGATGATATGGCAATTCGAGTTGGAGAGAAGAGATGAGGTCTCTTCTCCAGTCTCCTCCTCAAAGCAGAGTCAGCTCAGAGGTCAGACCAGGTTGCTCAAGATGTTGTCCAGTGTGGGCTTGGAAACCTCCAAGGATGGAGTTTGCGTAACCTCCCTGGGCAACCTGCTCCACTCTTTGGGTGTCGTCACAGTGAATACGTTTTTCCTTATGTGTAGTCAGAACCTCTCGTGTTTCAACTATTGCCTGTTGTCTCTTCATCTTCCCACCATGGACACCAGTGAGGAGCCTGACTCCATCTTCTTGATGTCCCCTTCACAGGTACTGGAGGGCTGCTATCAGATCTCCTATGAATCTCTTGTGCAGGCTGGACAAGCTCTCAGTTTCCTCGTTCTCTCCTTGTGAGACATGTGCTCTTGCAAATGCAGTCATTTTATCATAGAAGGGAATCAGGTTGATCAGGCACGATTTACCCTTGTTAAATCCAAACCTCTTTCCTGTCTCCTTCTCCTTCAGGTGCTCAGAAACGTACTCCAGGAGGACACGCTTCGCAATTTTCCCAGAGTCTGAAGTGAGACTGTCCCATCTACTTTGTGCAAGTTGAACTTTTGGATATCTTTGAAAATGTGTTTGGCATTTGCCCTTTTCCAGTTGTTGGGATCTTCCACCAATCTCCATCACTTTTCAAAGACAACAGAGAGTGGCCTTGCAAGGATGTCAGCCAGTTCTCAGCACCATGGATGCAGCCTGTCAAGTTCCGTGGATTTGTATGTGTCAAGATCTCTCAAGCAATCCCTTGACTTGACCTTCGTCCGTTGCTGTGTAAGTTACCCCATGTGCACGTTTAAATGAGATACGTTAGTATTTTGCAGCTAAGTCATGGCAAGCATATGTTTGTTCCTGCTCATGCTTGGACACACAAAATACAACCAATACGGTGTGACAACTTAGCAAAGCAGAACTAGAGTCTGCACTGATTCAACCTTCTGTGAACTGGTAAAAAGGTACCATGCTGTTGAGAAAATCACCACTGTAATCTTCACAGCAGCTTTGCTTGAGGTGAAGCAAAGGCTGCCAGGCTGATGTAGAAGATGTGAAGCTGTTGTAAAAGGGGAAGGTGCTTATTAGCTCTGCTCCAGAGCTGAGAGGGCTTCTCTTCAGGCAATGGTGAGATCTGTGAAACTGAGCAGACATGCAAGCTTTTGACTGCTTTAGTGTGTGCTTTCCCAAAAGTGTTTTTACCCAACATAAAGCGGTAGGTTAACTCTGTCTGGGCGTAACATTCATAACTCATAACTGGGCAGCAGTGTTACAGCTGCTGAGTTGCAGTCACATCTGCAGCGTGGTTCCCAGGGAGATCCCTGAAATCAAATCTATGGCTTTGCTCTGGGAAGGGGGTTTTTGCTTATGGGAGACATTGAAGGGTGACCATTGACCCCCAACCAGCCAACCACGCCCAAACATTTCTATTTCTATTGCCACGTGTTGTATTTTCTCTGCTCTCTGTGAGCCCAAAGGAGTACTAAGGAGGAGGAAAGAGCCGATTTAGCAGTGCCTGACAGATGCAAGAGCAATTACCAGAACCCATCAAGGCTTCTCTCAGCTGCAGAAGGCGTGAAGAGCGTATTTTGACAATGTGCCACAGGCAGACAGGGTCCTGCATTGTGTTACGCTGTGAATAAATAGTGCCTGGCCACGTCAGGCGTGTATGCAGGGTTTGCAGGATCTGCCGAGGATCTGTCACCGAAGAGTTTCTTCTACTGCTCTGAACTGCATCACAAATTAAAGTGGGCTCTCTGCTGCACACAGTTTTACTGTGCCATAATAAGAATCAGAGCAGGACAAAACAATTAAAAAGCCTGAAAAAAGAACAGGCAAGACGGAGGCTGTGCAAGGGACAGATCAAAACAGTCCCTTTTCCGTACCACAGAGATGTGAGGCTGCTTGCTGCTGCCCGAAGAGGAAGGATGCAAGCCTTGAGAGCATGGGGTTATTCACTCTGCACTGGCCAGTTTTGACACAAACAGAGCATAGAAATCCCACAGCTGATCCCTCCACTCCAGAAACAAGGCTTTTTTTTCTCAAAAATTTCCCCAAGCTGCTATCTCTGTTCCCCTGACTGTGCCAAGCCCTGCAGGGCAGCATGGTCTGAGACCCACTATGCATATTGTCTGTGTGCCTCTGTCTGCTATCATGTGTGGCCCACACATGACCAGAGCATCTTCTGGGCAGCTCCAAAGCATCTCCTTCTTTTTTTTCCCTTCCCTTCCGCAATTGTCAGGACCAGGTTTTATTTTGAGGAGTACTCATCAAAAGCAGACTGCTCCAAGTCATTGCTAAGTCAATTTTTTTTGTGGTTCAACAGCTCACAGAAAAAGAGTTTCCTTTGACTTTTTTTCTGTAAATCTGCATAGATGTTACAACAAGGGCCAGTGAGTGCCCATGTCTTGCTCTAACAATGCAGATGTGGGAGGCAGGGATGTGCATTTAGAGCTGGGGACTCAGCAATGCTTCTGGGACCCCCCTTCTGAGGGTGGACTCACCTGCCAGCTTCTCCACTGCAGTAAGACCACCAACACTTTCCTGTGTGTGGAAGATGTCTTATCCTGACAGGGGAAATAAAGCTGCTCTTCCTAGAAATGTACAAATGTTAAATCATGCTCGCCCGCTAGTGTTGCTGAAGTTGTGCCAAAGAACAAAAGAGGCGCCTGGGCCAAGATAAATCGGCGCTGAAAACAGAGAAGAGCATTGTTTGAACAACGAGGCTGGTGAGCCAGTTCGAAACCAAGTGCCCTGAGCCAACGCATGCTATTTCTACCCTTCCCACTGCTGCCAAATGACTTGCTTAAGATGTGGCATTTCAGGCTGAGAAGCAGAAATAATAGAGTTTTGATATTGTAATAGATTTATAGAGAATTCTTCCTGCAAAAGCGTGTAACCTGAAAACCCAGTTGCAGGATTGCTGGGAGGCATTTTTGGACCTTCTCCATGCTTGGATGCTCAGTGTGTGGTGACATGTCTTTACTTTGAGTTAAATTTGCATTGTCTCTTCTTTCTATTTTTGTTTCCATTTTGTTTTTATTTCTGTTGCCAGAAAAAAAAAAAAGAAAACCATCCTTGGAATGCATGTTGGTTTCTGAACACTCTCTTTCTGCTTAAAGGTTTGTTCCTGAGAGACGGTGGCTAAAGCCTGCGAGCTCCTGGCTGTTCAGATGCTGCCTTAATGAACCAGAAGGATAAATACAGCTCTGCAGCCAGACCGAGAGGTCTTTGCTTGCAAGAAGAATGTTCAATGAGAAACCGCAGAAATAACTTGTGGGAAGGATGCTGTGTTTTAAAACACAATTGGAAACATATTTTGTTATTTTTGCAGTGTTTCATACCAAAAAAAAGCTATCATTCACCTTGCTTAAATATTGTTTTTAAGCCTTGCGTAGTAATGTGTGCGATTACCATGAACTGACAGCTACAGGACACTAGTTCTACAGCAACATGAACACGAAGGATGGACTGATGCACTCCGGGAGCATGTGAATGTGGCAGCAGTTCACCTTGCCTTCCTTTGCTGAGAGCTTTTTGCCTTGCAGATAGAAGAGGATGTCACCAAGCCTCATGGCATGTACCACAAAGGCTTCCCATCCCTGCCCTGCATCGCAGCACCAAGCCTGAGAGAGGGACCAGAGCTTTTCCTGGCTTTCCCTTTCCCCTCAGCAGTGCTGCAGTATCATCCCCTTCACCAGCATTGCTGTTTCCCTGCCAAATCCCTTTTTGCCCATTATCCCTTCATCCAAACAGCGATTTCCATCCCTCTGGCAGTGCCCACAGCACTCCTTTCCCTGGCGAGCTGAGCTGAGCCAACACATTTCCTTCTCCGGGATGCAACTCAAGGTTAACCTGAGCCTTTTTATTTTCAGCTGAGGCCAGGAATCTGTACGCTGAGAATGCTAGCAGAAAGAGAGATCTTTCCAAAACTTATGGGAAATATTAAGGTGGAAGAGAGACTGGTTGCCTGAATGCCTCTTTGCAGACTTTTCTCTCTCCTCTGATTAGAGACCAGTGAGCCCTTTCTTAGCCCTAAAGTTAGTTTTTTCTAAAGACTTCCCTTTTTGGGTCTAGGACAGCGTTCAAAAATTCAAGCAGAGCTGCCAACATTGCAGAGCTAAGGCATGGAAGCATCGCTGCGGTGGTGGTGCCGGTACCACAGCCCGACAGGCGCCAGAGCAGCCAGATGACACTGCGGTTCTTCCTCTGCAAGTGGTTTCAATTCACTTGTCAGGAGGTTTGCTGGCACCACTGTAAGGAAGGCAGCAGGCAGCAAGCTTTGTCGGTAGGACTTTGGGGATGTCTGTCTGGCCTTTGGTGTTGTAATCCCTTATAAAGATTGAAACTGCTTTAATTAGGGTTGTGAACTTTTCTGTTTGCTTGTTTGTTTTTTTTTTTTTTCACAGAGGCATGCTACCAGGAAAAGCCACAAATATTGTAATATAAACATGCTCACATCATTTTATTTTATTTCCCTCCCCAAATGGAAATGCACTTATATCCCTATTAAATACTTACTGCTTTGAAGGTTACTAGTTGAAAAGCATTAGAGAGAAAGCAATGTATTAACAAGCATGAGGGTGAAGTGGCTTCAGAGGAAAGGCAGCATAAGAAGAACATGGACCAGTTGGAGAGAATCCAGAGGAGGCCACAAAGATGATCAGAGGGCTGGAGCACCTCTCCTATGAGGACAGGCTGAGAGAGTTGGGGCTGTTCAGCCTGGAGAAGAGGAGGCTCTGGGGAGACCTTATAGTGGTCTTCCAGTACCTCAAGGAGGCCTGCAGGAAGGACAAGGAGAGACTCTTCAGTAGGCCCTATTGTGACAGGACTAGGGGTAATGGTTTTAAAATAGAAGGAGGTAGATTTAGATTAGATATTAGGAAAAAATTTTGTACACTGAGGGTTGTAGAGCACTGGCACAGGGTGCCCAGAGAGGTGGTGGATGCCCCATCCCTGGAAACATTCAAGGCCAGGTTGGACGGGGCTCTGAGCAACCTGATCTGGTTGGAGATGTCCCTGCTCCTTGCAGGGGGGTTGGACTGGATGACATTTGAAGGTCCCTTCCAACCCTAACCATTCTGTGATTCTATGACTCACAGATGATTGTGGGGCTCCTGCTTACAGCGTGGGGTCTCCTCACCCTGCTGCAGACCTTGCTACATGAAGAAGGGTGGATCCTACCTTTACCATACCTATTTCTCTTGGCTGCTGCAAAAGGCAGCCCAGAGAGTCTGACTCAAATATGCACGTCGCTGTGGGAGGCCTGGAGGTTGAGTCAGATGAACCTCAGGGGAAACCAGCATCACATTTCAGATAAACAACGTCAGGCAAGCGGATATACAGACCTTGCCTTAAGCGAGGTTGAACGGTATTAAAAGACTAGAGTGGGAAAGAAAACAGAAAAAAAATGCTCATTTAATTACACATTATAGCCTCTGATGGATAGTAGCAGAGATCTAGATCTGTAGAGATCTACAGAACTGGAGATGAAAAAATGCGATGTTTCAGATGGCTCACGCGTGAGCGCGGCCGTGAGTCACCTACTTGCAGTTTTTCTTCAGCAGCAGCAGCAAGCAGAGGTATAAAAATTAGTCTGAGTTCTTAGGGAGTAACTTGTTTGCAAACCACACAGAAGAGCCATAGAATGTGGCTATTTAAATCAAATTAGAGTTATAAATTCTGCTGATAATGTAGTTGTAGTCTCTGGTAATTACATTCATATCTATATTCTTCCGATCACTTACCCTGCGTTGGGGAGGGTGAGTGTTTTATTGCTTCACATGAAAGATATGAAGAGTAAGGTGGATAGCTATCTAGGAAAATGAGGTCTTTGGCTTTCTTTTAAATGAATTTTACTACTATTTAATTAGTGGTAAGAAGACGGAGCTCAGTTTACTTGCCCCAGCCACTTTTACTTATCGCTAGCAGAAAAGTGGGCTTTTAACACAGCAGAAAAGCTTCTAAAAAGTCTGCTGAAGATGTAATCTAATCCAACGCAGGCACTCTTAGTGCTTCCTGTCCTTGGAAATGATACCGTTTGACACTCCTCATGTGTGGAGATGAAGGTGGGATGAAGAGGTTTTGGCCTAGAAGTCCCAGGCCATGAGAGCTTCTCAGCATCAGCTTCATAAACCCCCATGAACAGCAGATAGAGGCTGGGCAAAGAGGACTTTTTAGCGGCTCAGAGAAACAAATTTTTTTTTTTTTTTTGGTAACCACAGATGACTACAGTTTGTTTTCCAGTAAATCTGCCATAGCTTTTCTGTAGACAAAGGTCATCTTAAAAAAATAAAATAAAATGAAATAAACCTTACCCTGTTTAAGCCCCTTTTTCATCAGTAATGGACTAAAAATGTTGTTTTCACATGTCCTTTTAAGTGACATTTCTCCAGCCATCATGTAGCAAATTGTGACAGAGCCAGTGTCTTGCTCCTCTGGCTGTCTGCTTGCAATAACGCTGCCAAAAATATTTGCAACCGCAAGGCTTAGCTGGGAGGCCAGTTTGACATCCAATACATCATAATTTCATTCTTTTACAGTTGCTTGTATCTGAAGCTGTGCACACAGCTGGTCAGATCCTTCTCTATTCCCCATTTTGAGGGCATGTGAGAGTGAGATATTTCATCCCCAGGGGCGGTGGGGCTCCTTGTGAAATGCTGTTGCTCTTTTAGCTCCCCTGACAGTTTTTCTGTGAAAATAATACTAAAAATAATTCAAGAATCAGCCTTATCTGTATCATTAAGGAAAGAGTTGCAGTTCTCTGATGTTTAATTTTTGGCTAACGTACAGCTACTTTTTTTTTTAAAAAAAAAAAGTCTCTGGCAGTGCTGGAAGAACACGTGCAGAGATTTTGGTATACAACTGAGACAAGAAATCTCACCTTCCTGATGCTACTTACTTCCTCATTACAGCTTGGCAGCATCCTTGTAGTTTTACTGCCATGTTCGCATCTTCTGCATTCATCACGCCACTTCCCAGCCCGCACAGTGCAACTGGCTTGGCTCTGCACAGACCACCCTGCAAGCCTGGCCTGGTTCCAGTAGCTTCCTAACGTGCCTTCTGTTGGCTTTTAGCATGCTTTATTTGTTCTGCCGTACAGCGGATGCTGAATGTAGGTCAGGCAGAAAGTGTTCACTTCCTCCTTCCATGCTTTGGCTGTAGACAAGGTGCATTGAGCAACCAGTCTTGCAGTGACAGCCTTGCTCCTTAAATCTCCCTTCCCCTGTTCCCATCTTCTCTTCACTCATTGCCTGCTTCTGTTTGGCCTGGGGCTTTATCTCCACGTACTTGGCCTCCTAGCAAATCCTTGCTGGCTTCACCACTTCTCCATCTCACTTGATTTTGTGTTTCTTTTCCTGTTTTCTGGAAGAGAGAGATGATACTTGGCTGGAGAGAGGACAGGAGGGGACTGGACATGCCGTTATGGACCAGTTGGAGGAGAATTCAGTCCATCAAAGGAACCAGGAGGCAACGAGTGATGGAGTTGCCATTTTCAGAGGGGTGGAGTGACACAGCAAGGATTTCCCTGTCCTTTCAACTTGATCTTCCAAAACTCAGATCCACCCCTCAGAAAATGTACTCAACCCCTAATTAACAAAGCCTTAGTGGTTTGGAGAGCGCCCACGTATCCAGCCTACACACTGCCGTATACAGATAATTTTGTCTTTATTGATTTTCTTGAACAACATCAATTAATTGCTAGTCAGGGATGGCAACATTGCATATAATGATAAAAAAGCTGACATACCTTCAAGAGGAGGGAAAAGAAAGCAAGGCAGCAGAAGAGCTGATAAGCGTGAGTTGAAGCCAGACTAATTCAAATGGGAAGCTCAGATGCCATTTGTAGCTGTAGCCATGGGTAGTTTGCACCAATGTGTTCCCCGTTCTTCTGAGGTCTTCAGATGGAGATAGATGCTGTCTGAAATAGATGTTTTAATCAATTATCCATCTTTTGGCTTTCTGCTGCCCTTTTCCCCCGGGGCCCAGTGGCTTCTCCCACACTGTGTGCCTTGTTATACATCTAGCACATGCCGTCATGGCCTCACAATGGGGCATTCATGTTAGGTCACTCAACTGGAGGCCACGTGTCGTGACCACAGGGGTGGAAGAATATCAAATCACAAGCTAGGGCAGAAAACCCTCAAGTTACTATGGAAGATGAGTTCAGCATGACCGATTTAGTTGAACATGAAGTAGTGGGTGCAGTATAGATGGACCAAAATGAGATGTCGTGGTTGGTGATGGTCTGGCAGACATTGGTACTTCTGACCTTAATAGCTGGAGTTCATGAATCGATTAAATGTCTATTATTGGGTGGAACTGGCTGTGGTCTGGCTACATAACAATGTGCACTAGCGAGAGTTTAATTAGTCTAAAGTAACGCACACCTGCACTACGAGGGTACTTAACCTGTCTTAACTCTTTCTTAAATTGTTTTAGCTTCTGCCTGCAAATTATTAAATTCTAGTGTAATTGATTTAAGGAAGGGTTAAATTGGATTAAGTGCATCTCCATTATGTGCTCTTACGGCTTTAATTAGGTCAATTTAAAATCAATTTAGAAAACTTGCACCGGTTAGTTTAGCTAATGGAGATCAGAATCTAGATATGGTGAAAGAGCAAAATACTACATTGAGCCATCAATTCATCATTTTTTATAGCTAGATGTTAGATGGTCTCTTGGACCTAGACTTATGTTTTTTGTAAGCCCAGCTCTGCCAGACCAAGGGTCTGAAATGTTCGGGGGCTGAAATTAGCTGAATTTGAGAACAGCTCTTCCCACCATGCTGCCTTAGACTCAAGCCTGGTTGGGTTTGGTCTACTTGTTTCACGCTAGAGGTGTTGGTAGCTGTGACAGAGTTAGCAGCCTTGGCATTAGCCTGTAGCCCTCTGGACAGCCTACACCCAACCAGTCTGCTTCAGGCCTGAGCTTTGCTCTACCAGGACACTTGCTGAACCAAGAACCACCCTGCATTGTACATGAGTTTATTGCCAGCTGTCTGATGGCACAGTTGGCAAATGTCGGACCTGAAGCAGAAAGCACCCTCATGACCCTAAAATATGACATAGAGGAAAGTGCTTCCAGAATCACCTGCTTCTGAAGGTCCTCCCCAGCACTACACTGGGACACCGGTGGATCCAGAGACAGGGAGGATCATCAGATAGTGCTTGCTCTAAATTCACCTCTCCACTGCCAGGGATAACCCACTGCACGGAACACAAAACCTAAATAGGAAGGATCATAGAAGATCAGGCTGAAGGACTGAGAGAGATCGTCTGTCCCACCTGCTGCCTCAAGCCAGAACTGACTACGACAATGACATTTCTGAAGCAAGGGTGACTGGTTAGAGCTAAACCTGCCAGGAAGGGGATGAAGTTTGTGGGGATGAGAAGCTGTGAGGATCACTGGGCAGAGACTCTGGAGCTCTTGTCCCTCAGCCCAGCGGTTTGGACAAGGAAGCCAGGAAAATAACGGGCTGCACTGAACCCCGGAGCAAGGCAAAACCATGATGAGCGTCAAGGGGAAGGCTCAGAAAAAAAAACAGGAAAACCTCATTGCTGGCCACAAGGGTCCGTAGCATGGTCACGTGCCCCAGAGTCAGAAGGGGAGACCAAGGCAGTGCATCACAGCACAAAGACATCCTCCTGATAACTCACCTTCCTCCAGAGCAAGAGGTGGCTGTAGCAATTTGGGAAGGAAAATCACTGAGTAAAGATGTGGCTCCTTGTGTTTTGACATTGCCTGCCACATCAGCCAAAGTACTAAAAAAAAAAAAAAGAAAATTGGAAACAAGCTCAGGACTTGAAAAATTTTGGGGTTTTGTGTGGGGCAAGGGGCAGTGACTGCTTTTGCTTTGGACAGGGTACGGCAGGAGCAGCTCTCTGGCAGTATTAGAAACTCGAAATCCTTCTCGGCGTTTGTTGGGCAAGTCGGTGTTGGCAGGAACCGGTTAACCATGCCAGTTGTTCCGTCTCAGACCTTGGCAATAAGAAATGTGAGGATTTCCTGAAGCAGAAGCTGTAAATAGGCAAGCGTGCCCCAGAGCTGCCAAGGACTCTCTGCTCTACAAACTGGCCTAATCTCTTCTTAAACTTCTTTAGACTTTTCATCACTAACGAATCTCGTGGCAAGGAGTCCCACGGTTTAATGGTGCTGGGTATGAAATCGTTTCCTTTTATGTGGTTAAAGCTGTTTCCTGCCAACGTCTTCTGAAGGCGAAGCGGGGACTGCCTGGCTGAGAGCCACGGCACTGCCGCTGGGGTGAAGGATGCTCAAAGGGCAAGGATCGAGTCCCACGGCTCGGCAGCTCTTTGAAAAAAAAAAAAAACAAACCTCTGGGTGGAAAAGGAATGGGAATTTGGGAATTCAGTCATCCGGCACTTGGGCCAGCGGGTGAATGGGCAGGAGGGCGAGCAGCCCCAGGAGAAGGGAGGGTTTGCCCCCATCGTGCACCCATTCCTCTCTGGCTGGGCATTTCTCGTCAAAGCTGGATTTTGGGGAGAAGCCAGAGTTTTCCAGGTCAAACTTTGCATGATTTTTCCAGTGTATTCTTCTCCACTGAAAGCAGATAGACTGGAGAAGGAGTCTTTCCTAATAGACAGTCAATAATTAATTTGTTTAACCCAGAACTGTAGTGGTTTTGAATTCTCAGCCAAATAAGTGTTTAGGAAAAAGTACTCCTGTGTGATTTTTATCTCTCTTCTCTCAGTGGTTGGATCGGCTTGTTCTCTACCCTCAGCCAAACTTCCCAGCTGCAACACTTAAATCTCTTTGTAAATCACATTTCTCATAGCTTTCCATCCCTGGGATGTACCTTTTGCAACTCAGGGCTCTGGTTTTCCATCTTAGAGGAGCTAGAAAAGCCACAGCGGTAGTTTCTCCAAGGAAATCCCTGCTCCGCCTGTTTTTCAAGTCAGATGTAAGGACAGCCGCATGCACGGTGGGGAATCGGTCTCTGTGCTTCGCAACTGCTCGTTCGCAGCCTTGCAAAGGGGCCACGGACAGAACCGGCTCGTTGCACGCGTCGTCAAAGCAATTGCACTTGCAGGTGTTCAGGCAAACTCCAAGGAGGTTATTTGCATGAACAGTTACTCTTGCTCTGCAAAGAGATCACCGCAATTAACTTCTTCGCTGCTGGGCAGACTCATTTCTATTTATTTGTATTTATCTGTGTCACTGTATGCATGCTCACAGCTGCATGGTTAGTTTAAAGCTGGCTCAATGGGCCCAACACTTTGGTTCTGATTTGCTTATCAGGAATATTATTTGCACCTAAATCTTTCGTGAATAGTTGAAGTGATGCATTAAAATATATGACTATTGCCAGACATCTATATCATTACGTATATACATACATACATTTGACATAGTGGTTTGGAGATAGATAGGCTGTTATGCTTCTGCTAACAAAAAGTGACCGCATCATGAATTTAAATCTAAAAAAAAAAAAAGGAGGGGAAGGAGATTGGACTAGATGACCTTTAAAGGTCCTTTCCAACCCTAACGATTCTATGGTTCTATGATCTATGAGAAAGATCTTTTCTGAAAGCCATAAGGAAAAAGGGTTTGTATCTCAGCTTAGAGGCAGGGCTTTTAAAAACAGCTTAGTGCAACACAAATAGCATGTAATTATCCTCTATAACTATATTCCTAAGCCTGAGAGCTGAGAGTCTCAGCTACGGGCAAACCACCTGGTGTTTCAGGGCGGGCACCCGGCGGAAGCTGACCGTGAACAGTCACCGGAGACGTCCCCAACTGCTCCCCGTCCTCCTGCCTACAGCCTGGAAAAAAACGTGGGAGCACAGTATGATGGAGAGTGAGTAGACAGGTTGTAAAAGGAAGGGAAAGCAAAGTCCTAGCTCTCTGCCATTAGGGATTGCTTCTGGAGTGAGAAGAGCTCCAAATTCTGCCTTTTGTAATGAATGGCCCATGACCACCATGGGGGCATGGGGGACACCAGGCCCTGGCTGTCCTGCACACACAGAGGGGAAGAGACAAAGCGGCTGTCGCAGTTCCCTCCTACCTTTTGCTCCGCTCTGCGGGGCACACGCTGCTCGCGAAAGGAGGTGGTGGGTTTGGGCTGCTTTGAACACCCTCCTGCTCATCCTGGTGAGATGTAACAGAGTGAAATCCTGCCTGAAGCACACCTGAAAGAGTATTCTGGAATAATATGTCTATATTTAATATATTAATAACTGTTACATAGATATTATATGCATTTAAAAGTTAACACAGCTGCTTGTGTTGGGATCCAGCCCAGCAGCGGGGCGGTGGGAGCAGACGGCCCTTTCTAAAGTCACCTTCCTCCCCTCCATCTTCCCCTTCCTCCTCCCTGCTGCGCACCACCCATGCCGTGCACTAACTTTGTGCTGGCGTTTAAGCCCACGGGTAACATGCTGAAAGGCGGTGGGAAGGATGGGGATGCAGCCAGAAACATACAGGGATGAGGGGACATAGGGAATTCAGGACATCTCAGTTGGGGTCCTCCAGCCTTTCCTCTCCCCTCTCCAGCCAGAACAATGGCAGAGCTGTGTTGACCACCATCCCTCTCTGATATTTCCAAAGTAAATCGATGTATTTATTTTTCCTGGACAGTAAAACTTCACCTCAGGGCCTGGCATTTTGTTCCAGCCATTAATTATTAACTGTCTCACCTTACACTGGGGTCCAAAGGCCTAGGCACCTCTGAGAGCCGGGTGAACCCAGCACCCACCTAGCAAGTGCAGGGGAGGGTGGAGAAGGGGGACGTTGACCTTATCCCCCATGAAGGCATACACCAGAGCTCGAGTCTCTTGGCTGCACCAGCATTTGCCATTCAAATCTGCTCCAGCAGATTTTCCAAGCAGGAAAAATAAAAATCCAAGCCATACCTAGGAAAGGCACCTTCCTGGCAGCTCCCACCAAGCCAGAAGCCGTAAGGGTGGTGGACAGGCCAAGGCTGGCTTGGGAATCATAGAATCCTTAAGGTTGGAAAAGACGTCTGAGATCATCAAGTCCAGTCATCAACCTAACATCACCATGCCCACTAAACCATGTCCTGAAGTGCCACATCTACACGTTCTTTGAACACCTCCAGAGATGGTGACTCCAACACTTCCTTGGGCAGCCTGTTCCAGTGCCTGACCACTCTTTCAGTAGAGAAATTTTTTTCTAATATCCAATCTAAACGTCCCCTGCTGCAACTTTAGGCCATTTTCTCTCATCCTATGGCTAGTTAATTAGGAGACAAGACCAACACTTGCCTTCCTACAACCTCCTTAAGGTAGTTGTAGAGAGCAATGAGGTCTCCCCTCATTCATCTGGAAGGCAGTGGGCAGCAGAACCTCTTGGTCAAAACTGTCAGTAGGGAGGCTGGTGGTCACAAAAGTGATCCAGGACACCATCTAGCTCTGATACATCCCTGGTTACAACCCAGCTCGATGGTTTGATCTTCTTTGTTTTAAGGTCTGTGGTAACTCAGGAAGAGATTTCCATCTTTCCATTGAAAAGGAATCCACTGAAACCCAAATCATTAATTCATTCCTTCCATTCATTCATCTGAATCTTTTTCCAGCTTCCAAGCTCTTTACTACTAAATAAATGATGTGTTTCCTTATTTTTATTATTCGTGAACCCAGATATTCATAATCTGTGGCTACCTGATATGATGATTTCTTAAAAGTAACACATTTGGAGTTTACTTTGTTTTCTGCTGTTAATGATCTGATTTCACATATCGGAGTCCTTAACAGTAACCCTCACAGTAAGAAACTATTCTTTCAAAAAGAAAAATAAATATTTTCAAGGAGTCAAATCTCTGAGAGAAACCACCCATCACCACATCAGATAAATTTGTGACAGTTATCACCACTGCAGCTTTTTAAAAGGGGGACATTGTCACAGCTGGAAAACCAAACACAGACTCTGTACAAATACAGAAAATTTCAATTCCTTCACCGCCCACACATTTGGGGCTTGCCGTTTCACAAGGCTGCCTCAGCTGCAGGCATCCTCTCGAAGGAAATAGCCTGACTGGAGTTCATGGGCTTGTGGAATTGCTCCGTTGGTGGGTAAAGTCACACAGCTGCATCTGTATCCGAATTCTCCCTAGGGTAATCAATCCTAGTATTTACTTGAGCATAGCATATTCCCAATAGAAAACTCCAAAACCCCTGAAATCTTGCTTCTGGATGACCTCCAGCCGTCAACCTTCACACCTGCGGTGTGCAGCCATCCCCAAGCCCCTCAGATGGAAGATGCGAAGCAGTCCTGGGGCTGCCCCAGCCACTCAGCTCCTCACACACCTCCGAACGAAGAGCAGTCCGCAGGCGCTGAGCGTAGCCTGGCAGGGCACGGGACCTGGCCGTGGCTCAGCAGAGGCGTGAGGACCCGCATTGTGCCGCACAAGAGCTCTTCAGGGCCACCCTTCCACAGCACAGCCAGCAACAGCATCCAGGTTGTTCCTTACACGGCACCAGGAGAAACCACGCACCTCCACGGCTGGTCCACCTTGGCCCTGAAGGAGCTTCCCAACATGTGCCACCATCTCAGCAAATCATCTGCTGGATCCCTCTCCCCAAACACCCCAGTGGAGAAGGAAATGAAAAAGTGAACGGGGGATTTTTAGCACCTGCTGAACATCAAACAGCCAGCCAGCAAGTGTGCTTTGATCCTTGTTGCATTTCAAATGCGACTTGACATCTGCATGCCCGCGTGGGAAACAACACCAGTGGTGCCCAGCACATGTCTGGCTGAAGAACCGTGAAAACCCTGTTACTAAACCACGTGCAAAGGTCTCAAGATGGTTTGGGCTCATGGTTGGTTCTGTTCTGCAGAAAATACCTGGACTCGGACACCACTGCTTCTTCTCCTCATAGTGAGAGGCTCTTGAGCTGGTGTGACAGCAGGAACAAAACCTCTGGAAAAGTCACGGGGTGGGGGGGCGGAGAAGAGACCCAGGTTAGGCAAGACCGTGCCCTACGGATCGATGGAGAGGGGGATGAACGTGCTAGCAGTGATCTAGCAGAGCACATGGGGGTCTATCTCAGGAGTCACCCAGGCTGATGATGGGAAACCATGCTCCTGGGGACGTTGACTGTGTCTTCATGTTCTGGTCTGCATCAGAACCCACGCAGGAAAGCATCACCTGTGTGCAACAGTCTGGCCCCTAATCCTCGCCCGAGTCCTGTAAACAAGCCCAAAATAAGTGCCCCTGCCATGGGGCTTGGTTTCTGGAGGTAGGTGCTTTCTGCTGTGGGAGTTTCCATACCATACAGGGGTCATCAGCTAAAGCTGGGAAAAAAATAGAGAAGTCATCTAAGCCAGGGTCTTGCAAGGCGACGCTAAGACGAGCTTTAAGTGATGCAGCAATGGGCATAGATAGGGCTGGTGGGTCTGCTAGAAATCTGAGCTAGTGACTGATGAAACCTAAAAATATTCCCCTGCTCCTCTCCCTCAGGGGCTCGGTTGCTTCCTGGGTATTTTGCCTTTTGAAAGGTTTAGTGTGAGGAGTAATTGCCTGTAAAACACTAATGAGACCAAGTGTAATTGATGTCTGGGAATTGAGTTAAACCTCTTCAGTGCATCATCGCACCTCTGTCTCCCGGAAGGGGATTATCTGGTAGATGGAAACTGCATTCGGATGGACGGCTTGCTTCCCAAACGCACTGTTTTTTTCTCGTCAGAGCGGAGCAGAAGATGGTTGCAGTCTGCAGGATGCTAACGTACGTACTGCCAAAAAATGCCCAAGTCCTCTGCCAGGCTCCCAAGGTTTGCAGAAATAGCATCACTCATCCTCGAGGCTTTCTGAGCTGACCCAAAATTGAATGGCAAATGCAAGTGGTGAAGAAGCAGGAGGACCCCAAGCTCCGGATCCTCCTTGGATCCATCATCTTGGGGTCTGGATGGTTTTTGATGATTCCCTGTGGCCAGAAGGTAGGAAAGCAGGCTGGGAACCCTTACGTTAAAAGCACAGGTTGTGCTTACAGCTGGCTAAAGAGCTAGGAAACGTTCTCTCTTCTTCTGTGCTAGGAAGTGTTCTCTCTTCCTTGGACCAGCACAGCAGAGGACTCGTACGTGATGAAAATAGAAATGCTTACGGTCTCTTCCCTCTTTAATAGGACAATATATTAAGTACAGTTTGGACAGGCTGCTTCCTAACCATAATTCTTTTCTTGCCATGCTGAGCAAAATAAAGGATGACTGTGGTTTGCAGGGTGCTAAAACAAGGACTGACTCAAAGATGCCAGGAAGCTTTGTGCAGGGCTTTCAGAGTTAACAAAAACAGCAGCACATGCCTCTGTGGTGATCAGAATTGAGGCAGAAACGGACAGCAAATGTAGTCAGGAAAGAGGTTTAGGAGCCTTTATTTAGGAGTGGTGGCTTCTGCTGGCAAATCTCACAGCATGCTGCAAAAGTGCCTTTTTTAATAAAGTATCTGCTGCGTAGCTGATGGCCCCCTCCCCACCACCACGCGTGGAGTAGTGATGCGATTTGTTTGAGATCACGAGACATCTGCATTTCAGCTGGGAACAGAGCCCAGATCTTGTGAGCATTAAAAACATTTGCTTTAACCACGCAGCTTTTCGCTTTCACTTAGTGGAAGCCTTGAGTTGCTCCAGCTTCATTGCATTAAATCAACCTGTAACAGGACCAGGGTGGAACAGGCTCCTCAGGGAGGTGGTGGATGCCCCATCCCTGGAAACATTCCAGGCCAGGTTGGACAGGGCTCTGAGCAACCTGATCTGGTTGGAGATGTCCCTGCTCCTTGCAGAGGGGTTGGACTGGATGGCCTTTGAAGGTCCCTTCCAACCCAAACCATTCTGTGACTCTACAGAAGCCAAGGCTGAGATGCTCTGCCCTGACCTGATGCGACGGCACTGACACGGCGATGCCAGGTACTCAGCTAACCAGCAGCAGCCAGTAAAGAATGTAGCAAGAAAAATAGTGACATTTCTGCTATTGAGCAAGAAAAAAAAAGGCAGTGCAAACCGTAGCAGGACACCCGTGGGGGGTTAAAGCTCCGCGCTGTGCAGCACTGCTGGACACTGCAGAGTGTTGCATTTTCAGGTCACGAACGGAGGTAACTGATTGCCAGTTGGCTGGCAGATAGCCGTATCGTGGTGAAGGTGCATAGGTAAGGAGTCATTTTCTTCCCCAGTGCACGTAAGGGTCAAATGCCAATGTATTTTTCTGACATAGTGGGAAAAGCTCGGCAGTGACACAGTAACCTTCACCCCACCTTACGGATATTAAAACCAGAAGGCTTGGCTTTAATGGGAATGACAGGACTTTACTGGTCCTTTCCCCTTCTCTCTCTCTTCTTGGTACTGCTTAGCTCGGTGTGTTTATCCGGGATTTCTCAGCCTGTCATCCCAAACCACCATTGTAAACATGCTCTTCGACACATACCCATCTGAATTCGTACCAGTTTCAATCATACCAGGTCTGACAATTCTTTTTTTAAGCCACAGGAGGTTTTGCTAGGAAACCAGAGACGTGCTGCAGATCCAATGCTTTGTGTATATCAGGTATGCGTGGGATGCAGTGACTCTCAGACGATGCTTCCCGCTCTGGGAAGGAAAGTAGACATGCGCCAGGAGTGCTTTCCATAGCTCCATGTTCTCCAAGCCCTCGCTCATCCGAGATAGTCCCTGAGTAAATACAGAGGCGATGGCTCAAAGGAGGCACTAGCAAGAGGCAGGTGGGTGGGTGTTTGGCTGTAGCATGGGATTTGTGACTGATCCTGACAAAGATGTTTTGTATCAGGAGGGACTGAGAGTCTCAAGAAAGGTAAGCTGCATTTTTCAAAGTGACTTAAGCCCTAGGACCCCACATCCATCAGAAGTTTTCCTTATTTATTTGTAGGTGGACAGTTTTCAAATGGTTTATCAGGCAGTGAGTAAACCCCCTCTTATCCACAAGACTCCCCCATTAATATAAGCAGGATTTAGAAAATAATTTGGGGACAAAAAAAAAAATCAGAACTGCAGATGTTGAAAACTGGCTGGTTTATTTTATTCTGGCACAAACCTCTTGCCATCTAAAATAACTTCAAAAATTGTGGTATCTTAAATAACTGCCCTCAGTAGAGGCTCAGGTGAAATCTTTTGGTTGACAGCAAACAAAATGTCAGGGTTTGTTATACCAGGAAAACTTCTGTCTCTTGGTTTGATGTATCAGGAAATGGGGTTTGTTTGGGGTTTTTTTGATGACTCAGTGAGGTTGAGGTGAAAAGCTGAAGTCAAACCAACTCTTCAGGATGTCTGCGTTCCTCTTGTCAACATTTCTGCTTTCTCATCCATAAAACTTTATTTTAAAGGATCAGGATCTTTAGATGATGAGGATCATCAGAATTTTAAAGGATTCTTCTTGCACAAAAGATGGGGTTCTCAGGAGTCCAAATCCTATTGTGTATCCCTTCCACCACAGTGAAGAAAGCTTTGTTTCCCTGGAACAACTCAGCATTTCCAGGAAGAAAGCTCAATCTCATTTTAAACATTTCCTTTTAAAAATACCCACAAATCCCAAGAGGAGAAAACATTTGCCTTGCGTAGCTTTGTAGGACCACATGGAACAAAGTCCCAGCTGCCAACTTAAATTCAGAGTCAGAGAGGCCCTGGGAAACGCAGATCCCTGCAGCGCGTAACGTCAGGATGTGGCTGCGATGGATGAACCCCAGCCTGGTTTTACGCTCCGTGGCCTGACCAGGTGGACACAGCGTTGGTCATACGCTCTCCATGCTGCTCTCCCATTCCACCTCCAAAATGAACCAGCAGAGACTCACTCCCAGAAATAGCTTGGTGTGGAAACAGTTTTGGATGACAGATATTGGTAGAAAAGAGGAAAAAAGAAAACCAACAAAAAAAAAAACCCATTTAATTTCAGTTCTTTGAATCTGAAGCAAGGCAATTTCCCCAGACAGAAGAGAAAAGCAGCAGGTGTCAACTCCAGCTTTTGTTACCATCCTGCAGCTAAGAAGGGGAAAGGACCTTCTACGGTCACAGGCTGCCCAGCTGAGGAAGAGAGGGACTGGATTCAGTATTGATGGAGAGACACAAAACCCAGGCAGGGGAGGCATTTGGGCAAAGAGGGCACAACGCCACTGCCCAAGGGGAAGGCAGCAGTGACGCGTGCCTGTCCCTTGCCTCCCTGGCAGCAGCGTGGGGCGTGATGCTCCTTCTCCCCATAGCACCAGCCGCACCAGCAACTTGGGCAAGTCAACATTAACCACAGGGAAGATAAGCAGCAACTCCATCGTGGTTTTTGGAAAGGATGATCACCACTAAGCAAGGGGGAGGCTCTTGGGAAACCGGGGTGCCGGGGATGGAGATGCAGCAGAGGAACACAGTTAAGCTAGACACAGCTAGGTCTGGCTTTGCTGGAGCTTCAGCTGCAAGAGCTGTTTGTTCAAGTCAAAGCAACACCTATGAAACCTCTGTGAGTGAAAGGCAAAGCAGAGAGCCTGGAAGAGCACTGCCCAGGAAGGACTTGGCTTCAAGGGGCCAACACGGAGACTTGAAGCTGCTCAGTGGCAAAGGTTTGGGTCAACGAGACCCCACAGAGCAAGGTAAAAGGGGTAGGGTAGATCCTGCCCCTGCTCCCACCACGTGCTTTGTGTCACTCAGTTGCTGTTAAGTTGGAGCACATGCGTGGGCATTAGCTCCATCTCAGATGAAGGACGATGAGCTGCTTCACCAACCAACCCACAAGCTCGTAGCCATCTGGCTGCACCAGAGATAACGGAGCGAACCCGCAGCCGGGTGGGTGGAGCAGGTACATTATCAGCACCTCAGGAAGAGCTGTTTCAGCAATATTCTCCTGCCCAGAGCCCTGGCCTGGCCCCAAAACATGAGGCAAAGCATGAGAGCTGCTGCATGAACTTCAGTTACTGTAAAATTACGCAGGGTTGCCCCCAACACTGATGTTTGTTCAAAGAGGGAATGAAATGGGCACTCCCTGCTGCTGCCCCCGGCTCGGGAGTGTTTACTCTCCCTTGGCATCAGAGGGAAAAAGAGCGTCCAGGTCCAACCCCAAACTCCTGCCCAGCCTGAGCTTGGCAAGAACAGGAATTCAGACTCTGCTGTCTTTCCACTCTTCTAAAAATTCAGCTCTGTGGCTTTATCCAAAATGAAAGAAGATGCACAAAGTCGCAGCTGATGCCCGTGGGAGGCTGAGGGCGCTGCATTATTTACATTCATGAGGCTCTTGGGTCTAAAGCACATCTCAAATTCTGCATCTTCCAGAAATAATCCAGGCTCCCAGGCAGAGGAAATACGGTATAACGGAAAGCAGAAGAACCCTCTACTGAAGTGTTTTACAGAGCATTGGGTTTTTTCCAAGGTACAGCCCTGGGATTTTTCCGCAGAGCTGTTGTACTGTCAGCACACGATTTGCTCTACTTGCCCTTTCAGTTTTAATGTCCCATTAATAATGCATCCCTGTATTTATTGCAGTTTGCGTTTATGTTCCGCTGTTACTTCTTGATCACCTGTTATTCTCTCTGTAGTGCTAGGCAAGGCTCCAAAACCCAAGCACCGGCAGCAGCGTTACCACAGACCAAGCCACAGCCCCACCAGATTCAAGGCAGCCCCGGCAAGGGGGATCATTTGTCTTCCCGAAGCTGGCAGAGCGTGCTATACCCAGGAAAATGCGAACAGCTCTACATCCTCTCCAGCTCCCATCATCAGACCCAAACTTTTCCAGGGCGATTTGGACACTCAGCTCTTTCGAGGGATCCAAGCCAGCAAACTGTGAAACATCATTAACGAGCAGCTTGCTTAATCCTGGCTCTACGGCTGCCGCTGTAACCGGAGTGGGAATGGGCTGTCTTTCACATCACAGGAAAATGCCTTAAAATCCTGAAAAAAAAAAAAAGATAATTGCAATCCTGTTTTGAGGCAGGATTTCTCTCCATCTTTCTGGGTGAGGCTGCACAAACACTAGGAGAATGGTTTCTCTGGTTTTCCAGGAAAGCCGTAGTTTCCCTTCCCTGCCCCTGCAAACAGGGAGCTGACCTCCTTCCTCTCTCCCTTGCCCCTACGAACAGCACATTACTTCCAGCAGCGGCAAGGAGTTTCAGAGCAGGAAAATTGAAGTTTCCTGCCCCAAGCTGGTGGTTAGGGCACTCAGGAGGTGGGTTTGAAGCTCCTCAAGGCACTGCAGAGAGCCCAAAGCAGGTCCCTTGCGTCCTCAGTGGCTGCCTTCAATACCAGGCTTATGGACATAACTGGACAGGGCTCACCTCCTCTTCCCTGGGTGTACTTTGAAAGAAGCCACATCTGCTCTATTTTAGTTTTTATTACGCACTTACCTACAAAACTGAACTCGGGTGTCTTCAGGGTGAAGCATCATCTGTGCTGCTCAGCATGCTACGTAAACTGCAAGGAAAAGCAGGGACTGAAGATGCACAAAGTTTCCACTGTTCCCTTCTGCCTGAGTGAGCAGGTTGCCACGCAGCAAGCTGCAGGAGATAAATGTTCTCACCTACCGCACAGCAGTTGCCTTCACACCTACAGACCCCAGCCTTCACATCCACCCCAGTTTTGCATCTCAGCCCTTATGGGTGATGTTCACAAGTTCTCCTGTCTGACCTAACCCCAGAGAAAGGTTTTTGCGTTGGCTTGATCCGCCTGCTGCCAGCCAGACCCAGGATCATGGTCCGGTCTCCGCAATCTGATCTTCTGTGAAGTGTCCCTTGCCAAACTCCTCAGCAGATGAGGTAGCTTCCAGATTTCAGTACTTACTGGCAAGCTTCAAGTGGTTTGTCCCGGAAAGCTCCGAATGATTAAAGATCTCTTTGAGCTGTGTTGTTGCCACTGCTTGGTTACTGACCTACACAAGCACAACAACATGGGAACCAAGGATCTGGAAAAACAAACTTTTCTGCTCCTTGTCTTCTAATATTTAGCTTTGCTTTTGAGATGAAAGAAGAACTAATTCCTATTTTTGTCCATTCTCATTGCATGATTTAGGATTTTTTTTTAACATTTACTGACAAGAACAAGCCTTCTGTAATGATTTATTAAGCTTGAACATAGCTTGCTTTCCAGCTGCTGTGCAAATACAAGCTGCTGCACCATTACCAACATTCTGAAAAGATTTGTTATCCCCTCTCTTACTGGTAACAAATCTGGATCAGCCAGTGGGTGCTTTGTACCATACAAGCAGGATAAAACCCACAATACACGCCGCCCTGCTTGCCAAAGCACGCGTGACCAGAAGATGAGGATCACTGCCTCCCTTTCTGGCTGAATAACTCTTAAGTTCTTCTAGTCCAGCTTTAAAAAAGCCTCTTCCCCCACCTTTCATATCTACATATGCTAACCAGCCCATTGCTGGAGTGCGCTTTTAGTCAAATTTATAACCTTGACCTTTCCAGACAGATCATTTGCTATTATTAACGGAGATAACACATCGAAAGCAATAAATTCTGGAAGCTACCTTTTCTCTTCTCATTCCTCTCACGTTTTTGCCAGGTATCTTGGCACCCTACAGTGCAGCAGACGGTTAAGAGAAGAGATGCTTCCCAGGGAAGAAGCATTAAAAGCGTGGCCAATGCCAGCACCGCATCTGACTTCTAAATCGCCTACAAATGGAAATGCAGCACACATACACAAGCAAGAGGAAAGCACTGCAAGATTTGACTGTTCAGTACTAGTTTTGCAGTATTTCTGGTAACTGTCAAAGTCACGTCAAAGATATTTGAAGAAAGATGTGTAAATAGCATGCATGCAAAGTGATCCTGCAGAAAACAGGCAAAGACGGCGTGAAGAGTTCTCAGTGCCATCTGATGTGTTTCTTCATCACTTCTGAGCTCGATCTGCCACCAAAGAGAACCAGGAGGTTTCCTCAGCAGCAAAAAAAATCACACTGAATTCTGATTCAGAGCAGTAAGATACTTGGAGACAGAAGAAAAAGGAAGTCTCAGTTATGAATTTCCCATCTTACTTAAATATTTGCAAAGCTTGATTCTCACACTCCCAAGGGGCTTTCTAGCCCATTCTTCTGGCCTTTCATCATGAGATCCTCCCCTCTACGAAATCACATCTACTGGCAGCTCTTTGGGGTCCTTCATGCCAAAACGGACTCCATCTGTCCGTTTTCTGTAATGGCAAAACAGCAAAAGACCCACCCATTATTGCAGCTTTCTCCCAGACGGTGTTTGAGGGTAGGCAGCTCGTACTTCCTCAAAGTACAGCGATGGGTGCAAGGAGCAAGAAAGAAACTTTAAAACCTAGAAGACCTAGCTGCACAGAGCTGCATGTTGCGTGAAAAGAAACAGAAGTCTTCTCACCACAGGAAGCAGGACATTTTCTGCAGGCGTGTGTATTTTCAGCAAATCTGAACTCCTCCCATCTCAGCAAGGACAGTTTAGGTGCTTCCCTCGCCAACCTGCTCACCCTACGAGTTAAGAGTAATTGCTCCCTCAGCTGCCTTTCTTGTGGCTACGGAGCATATGGAACCTCAGTGTAAACTGAACACCTTCATACACCAAAACACGCACAGTTCTCCAGGCTTGGAGACAGACGTGCACCCGAGGCCCTGCCGTACTCTCTCCCCCCTCTCTCTTTTGCCCGTAACACGAACGGCCACCTACTCCATTTTCCTGAGCAGACATTAGGTAAGATCTGAATTGTAATGTTAGGTGCTTTCCTACGGTTCTTTCCGTACAGATCAGAACAGTTTTCCGGATACTGGCTCATGCCTAAATTTTAAAGGCAACTCAAAACTGGAAGAGGAGGTTGGCTCACCCTGCCACAGCCAGAGCGCATTTTCCAAAGGGCTCTATTTAAAGAATCATCAGCATTAGATAACCTGGGAGCAGGACTGACTAAGCACCTCCTGAATTCATCACCATTTCCTGCACAGCCGATTCCGCAGGGAGCAAGAAACTGCAATTTGACACACAACGTGGTGTAAAGCAAAGCACAGTTCACTTCAGTAGATTTTTTCAAAACGAGACCATGTAATATTTACAGGCACTTTCCTGCCCTGCTCATTTAGCATCCGCCCCCTTTGCCCCTCCAAAGCATGTTGGCTGACTGCGGCCCCACCACCATGCAGTTCTTCTCGCTGCTGAAGAGGCAAGCAAGCCTGCCAGAGGATTGCTTCAGGCAACACTGGCCTCGGGAACTTCAGAGAGCAACAGAAAGGCAAGCTGGTGCCTAGAAAAGGACATCAGGTTGCTCAGGAGGCACGATCTCTTTTCACTTGCAGCACAGCGTGATTTCACATACACACATTTCAAATATGCAGAATTTGTATGTGGATATATCACAGCAAAATAAAAGTTTAGTAACTTTTCCTGTATTTCATGCCTCCATAACCATGAGGACAATTCATTACCACAACACAATCAAAGCGACCTCTGAAGCTTCACAGAGAAGTGATATGAACCCTTGGGTGCATGAGTTATTTCGGTCAAACTCTTCAGAGAACTAAAGGATGCTGCGTCTCCAGACAGAAAAATGTGGCATAGACACTCTTCATTGCAGGACTCTGAATACCTCTTAGGGATCTTTCTCAGCAAATGGTCTGTAACAGTATAGACTGTGGCCTGAAATTAAGTGTTAATTAATGTGTTACCACATTTGTTCTTTCCCATCTAAACATTTGCAAGACTGTATCCAACCAATTCTTTCCCAGTTGTTCATAGAATGACATGGTTTTGAGAAATACATAGCAGGTACTATGACTGGAGAAAGACACAAGGAAATCTTTTACAAAGACTGCAAAGTGAAACTGAAGAGCTACCGGGTTAATGCATTTGTCAAGAGCCAGCACAATTTGCAGTACATTTGACAGTTTTAAGGGGCTGAGGCAGAATGGAGTCCATAAAGATACTCCACAGAGTATCAATCCCCACAATCCCAAGCCAACATCGCCCACTACCTGATCTGATCCTCATTAACGCAGCTCCACTGGAAGCAGGAGCTCCTCAGCTGGCTAAGTAAGCTCCGGCACTTTTCACTAGCTTGGGGGAACCACCGAGAATGACGAGGGGTCGAAATCTGTTTGAAAACTCGCCTGCCTATATGGTACTGAGCAAACTCCAAAGAATTTAAATTACTTGCGCACACTGTGTTCTGATTAAAATCAAATGTATAAACAACAAAGTCTCATTTCTGAAGAGCGGGTAACAGCTCTCGGCTACGCGATTGTTAACGGCCATCAGAGTCAAACCGATGGTCGTTGGTCACAGGACAAAATTCCCCTCAGTAAAACAGCCACGTAAGAGGGCGTTCAGAAGATTTCTTCACAATGTCCTTTATTAAATATCTTCTTTGATACAGAATATTCAAGGAAAAAAGTTTTTAAAATCTTGTTTTGTAATTCTTACAGGTGTCTTTTGTGAAGTTACTGTTACAGCAGCTCACGTTGTCATTTAAGGAATAAATCTTTATCAAATGTTAAGTTTCTCACTGTGCAGAGATCTGTTCCATACAAAGAAGTCGTAAGAGTAGGCACTGGAGATTGCCTACAGAAACCATGAAAACTCTGAATTTGGGTCTTTGGCAAACAACAGAATTTAACCATTGTGTCACAGACACATCATTAATAGATGAAGTAAAAGAACAGGAAAATGCATCCTCTAAAGCTTGTAAGTACAAGTACACAAGCACAGCAAAAGAAGAGGATATGCCTCAAGCACAGACGCTTCAATACAATATTGAAGCTTCAGCACAGCGCTGCCCAGTGACACCTGTGAGTCCCAGTGCTATTTCCAAAACTGGAAATTTGTCAGGTAGCAACCATGTGGCAGCTGGCACTACCCATCCAGATGGGATTCTGCCACACAAAAATTAGACAGCACAGATTCTGCTTTGACTTCCATCTGCCACAGCTGTTGCACAGCCTGTTTGAGACTCAGATGGTCTCTTCCATGTTATTCTTTTCTATGTAAACCAATAATCTCATTTTTTACATGAATGAACAGTAAATAAATGTTTATTTGGATCAAATGATAGCTCCTATAGGTGCAGAGATTCTCATTAAACAGATTAGGCTCATCAGGTATCCAGATTTAACAAACCCACTGGCACAGGGAAGGTGCCTGGGGACGCAGCACGTGCCCTTGTTGCATAGCTGTAGAGCATACGTATCTCTTACGATGAACATTTCCATCAGAATCCTTCAAGTTCTAGCCAGAACACTATGTAAGGGGTTGCTTGAGGTCAAACAAACCAGTCCCTCCTTTCACAACTTTTCCAACCACTAGGCATGCAGAAGGGGATCGCAGTTCATCGTGGGCGCCTGTAACAGAATTCAGACAAAATCATATTAAGATGTTTCCAAAGGCTTCTCACAGGTCAGCGCTGAAAAGAACGCATTTTGATTTACATGCAAGAAGTCCTCTGGTTCAGCTCCCGCAGTTTCAGAAAGGCACTGCCATCTACTGTTCAGATTGAACTTGGATTGCTGAGAGTAGAAGTCCAAAACTCTCCCTACCCCTCCTACAACAACTATCATCTCTTCCCAATCTTTTTGTGCAAGCAGGGAGTCAGGCCACACATTACTAAACTCTCCCTCTTCAGCATGAAAAGACATCACATTCTGAATTCAAAGAGAACACAGATTTGACCTTCCACTGAACACATTTTGCTGATTAAACAGGTTGCTAAAAAAAATACAGCAGTGAGGCAAAACTAAAAAGATTCCCTTTTTGTTGCTGCCTTTTTCCTTTGTTAGAGTGAATCCTTTTGATGTGCATTTTAAATCCTTCTGGCTGGATACAGAGAGAACTTTTAACTGGAGAGACATTCCATGAATTCCTTTGATTTTGTAGTTACTCACTGTAGCGAAATAGTGTCCCAGAAATTTGGAAGCTCTCCAGATGACATGTCTGGCTAGGACTGGTTTGCTTACACAGTTTTTATAAGCATCCAGGCTGTTTTTCATTCATCCTAACTACAGCAAGCTGGAATTTTGTCAAGACGGCGGTTGGAAGATTGGAAATAAAATTGTTAAAGTTTTTACAACTTTGGGTCATCTTTATTCTACTGAGCCACATGTACTGAATTTTCTGTCAGAGAGAGGATGGGGGCAGCACTCTGCTGGGTCACACCTGCACTCTAACAGCACTTCTTCCGTTAGCTGTGCACAATTCCACTCTTCTATTCAATTTCACTCTAGGTTTCCACTTTTCCTTTCTGATTTTCAGATGTATTTTAAGTAAATTGTAACCATTAAAAGCTGAATTACCTTCCCAGAGGTATAAAGGTATAAAAAAGTATAAAAGGTATAAAACAGCATTAACAAAACTGAATTCAGTGACAAAAGTATCTCTGACATCTGTGCAGGGCAGTTTAAGATACCAGCTGACGAGATCATGTTGAGAGCTTTTCCCATTTGTAACAGGTAGCAAAGAAGGCAGCGCAGGAGCATCCAAGGAGGACAGCATCCAACTGGCAAGTGACAGACACCAGGACTATTTGCAAAAGGGAGATGTAATTAGTATCCAAAGCATGAGACCAAGCAAACTGTCTCATGACAGACTTAAAACATAAGTTTTTTTTGATAGGACTCTGCCCTGAACGATCCATGCAGCCATGCGATCTCTACACCTTCCAGAGCGGCAACGAGAGGGCTGAAAGGATTCTCTTGGGCATCTCAGATGGCATCAGAAACCATTAGACAAATGAGTCTGATCCTTTGCGTTTGAGAAAAAAAGCAAAAGATAGTAAAGTACTACAAAGCAGAGGAAAAACAGAATCAAAGTAACAACCAGGACTGTTCTCATGATAAAATTCTGAATAGCGAGGTTAGAGAAGCAATGAAAATATGAGAGTTATAATAGAGACATGAAAACAAAGCAGAGAAGACAATTTTAATGGTACAGATGGAAAAAGGCAGATGTAGTAGTCCTTTAAAATGCTTTGCGGTAACAAATCTTAACAATCTTCAGGTTTGTTATAAAAATGCCTATCTAATTCTTAAAGAAAGGAGTCACAGACCCCACAAATTACATGTGGGAGCTGACTTCATTTAAGCTGACAGAATTTTACTAAAAACATCTGGAACATTTTCCTAGGCAGGGGCTTAATTAACATTTTAGCCTCTGGCATTTTTTCTAATGCAATTATGCATTACTCAAAATAGCAGAAAGGTATGATGAAAACAAAGCATATGTGAAATCCTGCAGCAATATAGTTCAAACTAAGCCATTTACCCATCATTGTTGCCTCCTTCAAGAATTTGTAGCTGGTTTCAAATGTCATCTGTTGCAGAGGGGAGGAGTTGGACTGGATTCCAAAACGATTCAGCGGTTTGTAAAATCCTTCAAAACACATGTAATCTGCCACAAGCGAAAGGTGCCGAGGGTCTACCACAATGCCTAAGAACATGAGAAAGAGCAATCATCAGAGCATTCAAGGGCTAAGGTACTTTTGTAAGTACATCAGGTCTAAATTAAACCCCCTGAGTCTAGTCAACGTGGAGAACATCTCTGTGCTCTAAGGCGGCCGAGTTTCTCGACATAAAATCAGTTTAGGTCTGTATCATCTTTGTTTACGCAGAAGGGGATCACACATCCATCCATTTGTGATGGGACAGAGCTCTGGTTGCTCACCCGGTGCATTAGCAAGGCACTGGAGTCAGAAAGGTTCTGATATTTTCTGTGCATGATGTTCAGCACCCACAGAAAACCCCGTTTAGTTTAAAAAGAAACGGCACTTATTTTTAACTCCACACTTGTGGAGTCGTTGTGGTGGGGGATCGTTAACAGCTCTGTCAACATGTACCTAGCAGTTCTTGAGCAACCTGAAGGTCAGACCATTCTGGGCTGCCAGCTGCCAAATTTGTTTGGTATAACTGGTTGCTAAAATTCCCCCTGTATTAATCTTCTCACTTCTCAATAGTTTAATTCATAGCAAGACTTAGCTCGCTTAAGGCAAATTCAACATGCCTAACTTCAGCAGCCTATGAAGGCAGGTATCTTCTGTAAACTAGTTACCTGGACTCTGAATGATCTACGGAGAGAAAACATTCCGACAATGCACTGCAGCTATTTGGGAAAGACAAAAACTCCACTATAAAGGGAGCTTAGGCTCCCGTAATTAAAAAGCTAGAATGAGGCAAGACTAATCCTATTCTCTCTAGGGCCACTACACAAGCCTAACATCGTTAAGGTCCTCAGACGTTAATGGTTAATTCATCTGAACCTTCCAGCTTGCAAAAAATAAACACACCACAATAGAAATGCTCTGTGAAGGGGAGATAAATTCAACCTTATCTAGTGAATTTTCTACTGATTAAATGGAACCTAATAATTAGCTAATGAAGTCTTCATATAAAGCACTATAACGATGAAAATCATGAAAAAGTGCAACTTAAAAATACACACATAAATGAAAGGATCATGCAAAGTCCTAACTTTGTAAGTACTGTGGCTGGGTTTTCCCATCTTGACGATAATAAAGACTGTCTTTAAAAATATGAAGAAATCTTACCATACACAGCAAATACATCTTTTATTTCCTTTATAATCACCCTCAGGGCAGACTCAATACCATAGTTCTTAGCCATGGCGTGAATATCATTGGAGTAAAGCCTGCTCAGGTCCAAAAACTGAAAGCAAAAAAACCACAGATGCAAGTTAGGACAGCAGTTACTCTGCATTTCCAAATAACTTAAGCTAAGCTAAGCTACAGGTTTTTTTCTAAATTTTTCATTAGCTTAAGTAGCACCAACAGTTGCAGAACAACCAGGCAGCAGCTCAGAGTCAAATACAAACAAAAATGACTCTGGGGATTTATGTTTAAGCTAGCGATCGCAGCCTTTTATACATGAATGAGACTACTGGAATCAAAACTCACCACATGAGAAAATGATCCGAAATTAGAAAAAGCAAATAAACAAAGAAACAAACCAGCCCAAGCAGCAGAGGAACATTAAGATAATGGAATGCCCAGTCCGTCTCAGCCAGTCAGAACTTGTAGCAAAAGCAGTAAAGAAGATGTAGCATAAACCAATCCTGTGTTTGTAGAGTTACGGGCTAGATGGCCTAACAGAACGATTCATCTCCAAGCACTGCAATTCATTTAGGTGGAAGAACTCCCTCAAGTAACATTTAGAGAGACAATAACAAGCACGGTGTGAAATTATCTGTCATTAGACACTGGGCTGCTGCACAAAAACAGATTTGCAAGCTGCCCTTGAGAAAAGGCGATGCTGAGCTCTGAAGACATTTGGGGGTAAAAAGGAAGAGGAGGAGAATTTAAGAGCTGAAAAGGTGATGCATCACCTCTGCTAAATTTAAATGGCATCCATCATCCACCAAATGCCATCCATGGCATCGGAACCTTCCTAGAATACAAAAGATTGTTCAAGTTCAGGATTATAAATAGATTACGTACATCAGAGTATCTGAACAGCTCTGCAAGGTTTATCCCTTCGGTATGCAAAACGAGTTCCTTCTCTCCGTGCTTATTGGTACTTTCATTCAACAAGCATCGTGTGATTCCCTTCACTTCATGAATGACTGTGCTTCGTGCAAGAGAGGCAAGCAAGGAGGAGAGATCAAAGTACACCTTCATCAATGGAAGCGTCAAGGAAACCTAAGAGGAAAAAAAAAAATGAACAAAACAATGTAGTGTTGTTCTGTAAAAAAGCTTGAACATTGGGCTTAATAACCAGCCTACTCTTTTTAGGCAAAAAGTAGACATCTTGAATTACCCTAGTTGTGTGTTTTGGAACATAAATGCCTCACTAGAATTACAGCTGAATGACGCTAATAAGAACACCACATCTCAGGACCATTCATCCACACTGCTTTCAAGATCTCTGAACAACTGATTGTCGGGTTTTGGGTGGGTTTTTTTTAGGGGGTGGGGTATGTGTTTGTTGGGGTTTTTTGTTTGCTTGGTTTTTTAAGATGCTTAGACTTTTTCAACAGTCCAGTCATCACTTTTGTTAACAAAGAGCTACACAGTGGTGCATCAAATATTTAAAGATTAAACCCCAACAAACCTGTCTAAAACCTGTTTTTAAAAAGAAGTTTAATCAGGCATTCTGAAAGTTACAGGTTACTAAAAATTCTATCACGAAGTATAATTGCACTGCCGCTTTTCTGTATTAATTTAGGAATCCTGAGACAAAACAGCAGCACTCCGTTGAAAAGATCCGTTTGTTATGGGAGCTACATGCAACCACTGCGCAACCGCATGCAGGTGTTTCCAGGTGCTACCATCTTACCTCACACCAAAGTTCATTTTCAGTGTCAAACATGTAATCTTGTATTGACGGGTGGCTGTCCAGAACAGCATTTACTCGCAGCTCAACTGACTGAAGTAATCGATCTTTCTCTTTTTTAGTCTGAGACATAAAGGAAAGATGTTGAGAATCATCCCCATCTGCTCCATTCTGATTTTCTTCAACACCGGGAGTCCTTTCGTCTTTGTCCGAGTCAGCTTCTTCATCTCCTAGATTCTCATCAACGTTTTCTTCCTCATTTTCTTCTTCACTGTCATAATCAACCTACAAAGAAATTATTCTTATCTGAGCCAAAACATGTACAGAAACAAAGTGCACCACGAAGCATTTTTATTCATCAATATTCTTGACAGCTGAGTTGCAAGTATCTTGCCTATGACACAAAAAAATACAATTCCACTGTATCATATATGGCTCTTCCCATAATCTAACTCTGATTAACAGATTCCCTCGGGATTTTAAATTACTCTGCCCTCTTGCTGAAATTACAGAAATCCATCTTTTTAAGCAGGAATTTTGAAGTAGTGAACATGGAAATACATGCAGAGCCACGGAGAGTATTTAAGAACTGCCGTAAAGTTTAAAAAACAACTAAAGGCATGAAATTAGGAAAAGGTAAAGTGAACTACAACACAACCTGACTGCCAGAGACACCTACCCAATGGTCAAAGAACATGGCTTTGAAAAAACCCAGGTCTCTTCCATCTTTAACTTGCACGGTTCTGTATTACTCTTAAAGGACAGCAGTGACTGGGCTCAACTATGATGACCATGGTCATCCCAAATCTCAGCTCACATTTGCTGTAGATTTCTCCCCATCCAAATCAAAAGTTATCAGCACAACCAGAGGCTTTCCTATCCCCTTTCAGCTTTAGAAGCAGAGGAAATTGGGAACTGAAGTGCAGTGCTGAGCACCTATAAAATAATTACCTCTTCTTCTTGGTTTTTCTTTCGTTTTGCTTCTGTAGCATCCCCATCGCCTTCATCAGCTTCTGCATCAACAACGTTCTCTTCTTCCTCTGCTGGAATGTCCTGATTATTCTGTGTCTAGAAATCCATGACAGACCAGATAATCAGGCTGACTGCTAGGAAGCATCAACAGGCTTTAGCCAAACATTTGGAATGTAACAATCACTTGTTCAATGTTCTACATTTAAAGACAAATTAGTTTCTGTAAGCCCGCTACTACAAAGAAATAATGAACTTACACTCATGATAACTTTAACTTTAAACAAGATTAATGTCTACAAAATAGATAAGCTATCGGTCTGCTTATATGACAGTAAGAACATGCAAAAGCCTTTCAATGAAAAAAGGATCTTCCCCAAAGTTTTGACAACCACTGCTACAACAGGAAATTGATCTGGGAGCAAAGAGAGTAATACGCTTTTATCTCACAGAAACCAAAATAAACAGGCATTTTCAGAGTACAGTCTTAAACGAAATAGGATTTAACACACATTAACTTTAATTTTCTTGTTAATTTTATGAGAAAGTAAAGACAGTTTATGCATAAAGAAAATATTTTAAAAGTCATTTAGTATTCACACATTTTGTGTTCACATTGAAACAAGCTATGCTTTTCCAAATTCTGCTTTTCAAAAACAAGTAAAAAAAGTGAGGTATTTTTCAGGTAATGTTTTTCTTTACCTTGTCTTGGTCACCATCTAAATCTTTCCGAGTTGCCTTCCGGGCACTGACTTCAGTAAAAGATGCCATCTTTGCACTCTTCCTTTTAATTGCTTCTAGAAGAATTTTAAAAAACCTGAAAGAAGCAGCAACCCAGAATGTCAAAGCTCAGCAGTACCACCGTCAATTTCAAGTTGTCAGAAAATTAATTAATTTTGTTTAAGAAGCCAGTCAACTCATGACAGGACATATTCTCTGGTGGATGCAAAAGTACTTCCAGGATAAGGCAATTAATTTTTCTTCTTGTCCCTTTCCCATTCCTTTAGGGATCAAAAGGTTGATATAATCTCTCTTATAATCACAGATGTAGCCATGCATCCAAAGCTTAAAATTATAAGCTCATGTACTGCACTTTTCTCTTTTTTAAACTAAGGAGCACATGCAAAATAGTTAAATAAACTAACTCAGCTTGAACTCACGTGGCCTGAAGGAGGAAGAAACCAACGAAGCCTTTTTGCAAAACAAAAATAGTTTTCAATAGACCCTTATCACTAAATGTTCTACTTTAAACTACTCAAATTTGGCCAGAAGAAAGCAGGAGAAAAAAAGAAAGGTAGGGGGGGAAAGCCAGCATCTTCTGATTTATTTATTTTTTAAAAACATTTTTTAAAAAATTATTTCTGTTCAATGAGAGCACCAAGGAATACCTAAAGTAATCAAAACATTTTTGCTGGTAATAAATGCTTAAGCATTAAGGAATGAGATGTTGCTTATACGGCTCTTCTCTGAGTATATCGGAGACACGTGTAAGATCTGCCTTGATACAATTCTGCACTGTCACCATGCCACAGATTAACAGTTTTATTCAAGACATTACAAGCAACTGCACAGAGACTTTTGCAAGCGCATCTGCAGGAAGCCGTTGCTCTGAAAGCCATAGCAGCAGTAATAAACAACATCCAGTGACACTTAGAGCCCATGGAAAGGCAAAAGAAAAGCAAATATTAAAGTATCTGAAAGCAAACTCACCTTGTTTCCATGAAGTGTAAGATCTCCCTGGGTTTCACACACTTCTCCTCTCGGTAATATTCATGGGGCAAGAAATGGAATTTGATTTTGTAGAGGCGATGTTTGTTCTGCTTGCACTTCACATGCAAGGATTCCTCTATCTCAATTTTCTGCAAGACCTACAAAAGCCCCAAGTCAGAATGTTACTCCTTTGATGAAGATACTTCATTTACTTCTTGCAACTGCAAAGCTTTCTGTACGAGACTGGAATTACACAAGACTAACGGGCAAACTTTGCTGGAAGCTTTGTGGCAGCTCCTGGGCAAAAAAACTCTACCCTACTGCACTCTTCTGGCTTAAACTCCTCCCAACAATTAACTTGCACTATACTGGGAGAGACCTCACCTACCATCCCAACTCCCTCACAAAAGGCCACACTGAGTGGGCCAACAGCTTCATTTTAACTGACCCGCATTCATTGAGCATGACAGCATTTCAGCACAGAGCTGAGTCTTAACTCCATCCTTGCTGCTTTCAACTTGAAAGAGCAAGAGGGAAGAGGGTAGGGCGTGCAGCAGAGCACAAGAGAGACTGCAATCTGAGGAAGAGAGGGAGCATAGAATATGTCAGAGTTCAGTATATCGAGTCTCCACAGAGCCACACGTTTCACTTTTACTGAGCATAGCCACTTGTATCAGACTTGTTCTTCTGACTCTCAAAGGATGCACTGAATAGGTGGCTCACCTCATTTAAGCACACTCTTGTAAGCTGTTTCTTAAGCTGTTTGACCTTCTTGAGAGCTTTCTTGGTATTCAACACAGGAACACTCATCGTTGGTGTTTTAATATTTGCACTTGCCACCATCAGTATTTCCCGCAACCTTTAAAGAAAGAATAATCTTTCAAATTAAGCGATAAAAACACTATGCAATCAAATAAATACCTAGTTCATTTAATCAGGCAGCACAGCCACTGCCAGTTCTACCAAAGCCATATGGATCAAGAGCTGTGGTTACCATTGCTCTGCTCCTTTTCACTTTTCTGGTTCCTCATCAGGCACAGCACAACAGTAGCTGTACTGCCTCAATTAGATCATCATCCCAATTACCGGAAGAGACTAGAGATGCTAATAAGCTGTTCCAAGAACAGAAGAACTAACGAAGCCTGTTTCCTACACATGCATGATGTATGCTCCTCACACTTTCTTCCCCTCCCCTGCTTCTGTTAACAATCATCTCCTACCTACAGCATCACAACCGTGCAGGAGGCCAGGATCAGCATCCACGTTACTCAGAACAAGCCAACAACTGGCTGGTAAACACGTGTGTGCTCATAAAGTCACTGTCACCGTGCCAAAGAGCCAGGGGAAACCTGGCTGGTATAAAACATGTCTCTTTCTACGTAGGTGACAATCACACTAAACATGCCAGATTTCACAGTAGCATTGAAATTATGTGTGTGAATAAACAGGTTTAAAAGTTAGCAGGAGGAAGAAGAGGTCATCAGAGGGTAATACCCACCCACAAAACATCATTTCTTTAGGCTTATACTGTACTGAATAAAATACAGAAACAAATAAGCCACTTGCCATACATCAGATAAAGAGTAAAGAGCCTTCACAGATATTTTCTATCTGGAAAAATGAACCAAAACATCCGTAAAATTGTAAAATGTTAAAATAGTTCTGAACAGGCACAATTTACAATTAAACTGAAAGATAATTTGCTCTCAAATACACCTGCCAGTGAGATTAAGCACTGTTACGTAAGTGCCAAAAATGGCAAAGGACCCACTTGAGAACACAATTTTCTCACCTTGGAATACCCAATGTGACATTCATTTCACCTCTGCCAGCAAAGTGGAAGGTGTTCAAAGTCATCTGTGTGGAAGGTTCGCCAATACTCTGAGCTGCAAGAAGACCCACAGCTTCTCCTGGGTCACAGAGAGACCTCTGCCACTTTAAATACAACAAATCCTTTAATCTGAAGGCAGGAAACAAGAGGAAAATTCAGGTTTGGAAGAAACAGATAACCAGAGCCTCTCTGCTGCACACTAAGCACACAGTTTTCAAGACCCCTTCTGAAACCCACTATTTTGCTTCACAAAGGTCACAACAAGAGTTACTAAAAACTTTTCATCTTTAGCAATTTCAGTCCAGACATAGAGCAAAAATAGATTATTTTTTTTTTGTCTCAGTGCAAGGAAGTAAAGACAGAGAAGTTACTACCTATCAGAAGAAAGCGCTGGGCACGTATAACTTTGTCTGTTCTCAGATTCCCATTTGTTGATGAAATTTTCGACTCCATTTTCAAATGTTTCTGAAACAGACGCAAAATACGTATCTGGCCGCCAAACACCAAGGCTTGGGTCAGGACACTTATTTGTCTTCCTCAGGTACTTTCTTCGTTTCTTCTCATCTAGCTCATACCACATCTTCAATAACTGAAAATAAGATGTGATTTTTAAGCAGACTGGTTTATCCGCAGTAAAACCAAAACTAAATAACATAGCAATCAAGCAATAGAGAAGGAGGAGGAGATTACCTGCTTACGGGTGTACGTAACACACAGCAAACAACAACTCGGCTATAAATACAGCATTCTCCATTTCCTGACACTTACGCTTTTGATCCCAAATGATCACAAGGTTCTTTACAAGCTTGAAATCACCACTTATCTGTAGTAACATATCATAGTAAGTACCCCAGAAACCAGTGAAATACAGCCCTCTATGAATTATTTTAACTTGACAGTGAACCCCCTCACCATTCTTATATCTTTACTTCTCACTGCCGATCACCTTGCCTGTGTAAAGCTGGCCTGACAAAGGAGCTTCTCTGATTTTCAGTCATCAATATTCAGCCCCAATAGTTGAGTAGAAACCTTAAACACAGCTTGTATCTTATGCAGGCTAATTGGTTTTATTTCTATTCTTCAGCTTGCTAGTCTTTCAAGTAATGTTCCAGATGTTGCATTTAATAAATGAAAAAGTTAACATCTACTTAAAAAAAAAAACAATACAAAAAATGAGCTAAGCCTATCTTTTACATGCCTTGCTGTTCTGTGAAGGAGGAATTGTCTTGTGACATGGAAGTCTGTCCACTGAGCTTTATAACATACTGAGACACAGATAAACATGTATCTACAGCTACCCCTTTACCAAAAGGAAAAAAAAAAAAAAGAGACACTGAATGAATCCCCAGACCAAATTGTTTTGGACGTTATCAAAAGCGCCAATAGCAACACTAATTTAGCATCGCTGAATAAATGAACCAGTGATTAGGCAAAACATTTTCAGACAAGCTCACAGAGTTATGTATCTCAACACCTTCAGCTTGGAGTTTCATGCTAACAGTCTACGTTCTACCAGGGTAAATTCCTTGTGAAAGCAAGGCTGTGAAGCAGCACATGTTTGGACTGTGTCCATACAATCTTCATTAGAAGACACAACATACAGATTAGTGCCCTAATGTACAGGAGGCTTAAGCAAGAGTACTTTTTTGAAACATTAGCTTGGTTGGCTACGTTGGCTTAGCCCTCTGATCTTTGCATTTAAAGACACTTTCATCCAGCTAGCCTGTATCTGTCAAGAGAGATCTACTCTGTGTACATGAAAAAAAAAAAAAAAATGAAACAACCCACCACCAAACAAACATACAAAACCAATCCCTCAAAATCACCCACAAACATGGGCTATTTTCTAAAACCAGTTCGACCTCAGAGTTTTTTGCCTCTGCTACAGTACTAGGGCGCACAGACTTCAATAAATGAATCTCAACTTTATCACTCGCACAGCTGACATACGATTCCTTCAAGAGGTAACTTGTATAAGTAGACTGTGAAACACTTTTGGACATAAAAACCCATTAAAAAAAAAAAAAAGCATACTGAATTCTGCAACTTAAAGGGCTCAGTTAATTCAACTGCTTCTGTGTTACCTGTAAAGTAGCAGGATGTCTTCCATTTTTCATTTCTCCTCCTGGAATCTGTGCTTTTACACTTGCCATTTTCTTTTGGGAAAACATCAGAAAACCTCCCTCTCTTTGCACAGAGTTTTGGTGCCTGACTCGCCACTTTTTGATGGCTTTGAACTGCCGGTTAGCTTGGTGAGACTCCATCCTTGCTAAAGCTTCATCCAGATGGTTTGTCTTCTGAATTACCTGTAAGAAAGTTATCTGTATGATTATTCTTCTCTCTATACTCGCTGTAGCAGAAAAGGCAAAGCAAATTGAAAAGGTCATCTGCTGCCTCTCAAAATACTCAGGTGTTGTAAAACAATTTTCAAAATTCATTTTCAACCCAGCAGAGATTAAATTCCTTCTATCTTTATGTGACTAGCACCACTCTTTAATAACCAGGGATGATACTGGCAAAAAGAAGTTATCAGACTTGAAAAACTGAACAGTAATCTGTGTTGAATCCAACTGCAGAGTTAGAGTAGAAGCCAAAAGGGAGAATGCTCGGTGCTTTGTTGAAATTGAGACTGCTTAAATCCTGCTATAGATTTAAAATTCACTTTCATATTTTGAATATAATGGCAAATACAGATGTAGGTTAGTCTGAGAGTGACTGAGAGAAACAACTATGCCACTAGATCCCTAACAGATATGCCAGATGTTAACCACGCATTTCAGTCTTCCCATTCACCCCATACAAACACTTAAGATTCGGGTGTTCTACCTCATAGTTTTCTGCAATGAAAGGAAACTGCTCGGGCTGTAAGAACTGAGTTTTAGGGATATCAAGCCCATCTTCTCCATATAGAAACTGCACCACACTGCCATCACTATCGCGTACAGTCAGGTCATACTGAACTACCAGTCCTTCCAAATGTTTTATGATACACCTGTTCCAAAGAGAAAAGAAAAAAGAAAAGTGCTGTTAAGAGGCTACAAAGCAACAAGGACAATATAAGCCTGACATGAAAAATACTGGTTTTATTAGTATGTTAAGTGCACTTGAGGGTTGATCAGGAATCCTGTAAGCCAAAAATCATACAGACAAAACACACAGGTGAAACGTCTAATGATATTGCAAAGCTTTCTGCATGTTGCTGTCTCCCACTTCCTAGGACTGAAGTGACTCAAAATTAAATAGCAAACTACTCTCTATTTCTGCTGTCACTCTTAAACAGTTGTCTAAAAGAAGTGGGCCTTTAGAACCTCTCCTTTAGAACTCCTCACTACACTCTGAAACAATTAAAGAGTTCCCTCTTCTTCTATATTCTAGAGGTGTTGCTTGAATAAAGACAAGGGTCACACAACGTGGCCAAGAAAAACTAGAGTTGCCTGGAATTTGTACATCTTTATTTGTACTAGGAAAAAGATTTATCCCAAAGGAAAAGTTGCTGCTGCTGTGCGCCAGGTAAGTTGGAGATGATACAGTTCCACTCGATCTAGTCCTCGAGAAAGTCAACTTTAGAATAAACACTCAACACTCAAGACAGTAAGCACTTTTCTAAAAAGCAAGTCCATTGAAGTTAATCTAAGCAATACAGGTGCTTCTTCCAGTCTACAGTACTGTACTTAAGAAAGAAAAAAAAAAGTACCTTTTAAATGCTGAAATTCTAAAACAAGCCTCTTACCTTTGTAGGTACCCAGAACGGCTGGTTTTGACAGCTGTATCCACAAGACCTTCCCTGCCAGCCATGCAATGAAAGAAGAATTCCTAAACATAAGCACAATCTCATCAGCATTCTGCTGAGAAGTACACTGAGAATGGCAATTTATGCCCCTTCTTAAAAGCTACATATGAAAATAGTATGAATAAAGTTGACTTATCTATAAATCACAAACAAGATCTAGATGAGCTTTAGTGTAAGCACAAGCAGTATTCAACTTACAGAAGGTTTGATCCCAGTGAGAAATCTGCCAGTCACAAATCCTCCTGAGCTAGGGGAAAAATCATACGGTTGGAAACATGGCAGTGATTTGCCAGATGCCATCAATGGGGGTCTTCGACCTTCCAACTCAATCTGGCCCAGCAAACAAGAAATCTAAATGTGGGAGAGAAAAAAAGGAAACATCACTTTTCCATCTAACTTCTTCCTCACACAAGTCCAACAATTTTTTGTTAAAAACATAGTAAAAAAATTAAACGTTCTTTAACCAAATGTTCATTGAATCTTCTTGCTGCTGATGGGCAGAAAAGGCATGTAGATCTCATCTGGTCTTTTTAAGTTATTCCAGCTCCCTGACTCATCCCCAACATTTCCATTCTCATTCTGTATGTTTATTTTAATATAAATAAATATGAAACTAAGATATCAAATATTTTTTTAGGTCCCTACATTACCCTCACCAACTCTCAGAACTGCACTAAAAAGAGAACACAAAGCACAAAACAAAACCCCCTCTCTCTTGACCTTTGGTCATTCTTTCTCAGAGCCGGAATTTTAGATGGCCTTTCTATACAGTGTTTATTGCTTGGTGGCTGTGTTGCAAAAGGCAAAGTGAAAAATGATCCTTGCCCTCTCCACCAAAATCAAAGCAGAATTTAGTTGTTCCTACTCAGTAGTGGATGAAGAAAATAGGGGGTCAGTCTCCAATAGAGGCCAGGAAAAGTTCTTTCTCCTATACTAAGTTTGTTTGTATTATCTGCTGCATGCCTTCTAAAAAGAAGGTCTGCTGTTTCTATAAATCCTAGCGTACTGAGAACTGATTAAAAAATAGAAGGTTATAATAAACATTGATTCTCCTCCATCACTCACTGAGATCTTTACTACATTCTTCTAAAATTTTTCCATGCCAAAGGCCTCCACTCCCAAAGCCCAGAGTAAAAATCTTGCTTTGGTATTAGATATCCACACAAGAGCTTTTCAATAGCTTACACTGTAGGACAAATGACATAAATAAACTGCAAGGTATCCTAGCTGTCATTACCTGCATTGTATTTACAGTGGATCCTTTGGCTCCTGATTGTACCATCAACTGTAAATTGTTCTCTGGAAAGCTCCTGTGGAGACCAAGTGGCATACAAACCTAAAGAGTTGTGATGGGGTGAAGGGAACAAAACCAAAGCATTATTAATAAACCGAAGTGATTCCTGTTGAAGGCTTTAAAAAAAGTGAAAGCATGACTAACCACGAGCATTCCTATTCATAATTTTTAAAGCATCTTGAATATTAAGCCATCTTCTCATTCTGGAAGGACAAGGCTGAGGTGCACTGGCAAGGCAGTGGGTGAAGCCTCATGCCAGGGACAGATGGAAAGCTTCAGCCTCCAGAACAGTCAGGAAGCCCTCACCAACATGAAATTAATTTAATAACAAAGTCTCCAAACAAGATTAGTATACACAGATGCCTCAATGCCAACCTTGTTAACTTCATTGTTGTAATTGTTTACTGCCTCCTTGAATTTCAGATCAACCATGTTAAAATCCCTCTGGTCTTTGCAGAGATGGGCATCCTGCCATTTCCCTTGGACCTCCTCACATGATGCAGTTTCTGGCAAATTAAGAGCAGCTCTAACAGCCTGAAAGAAAGACATGAGTTTTTTTAATGTGTTAAGCAGCATGATTAAATAGGATAGAATTTCAAAATTTTTTAATGGTGGGGGGGTGGAGGTGGAATTCTGCAAGACAGACTTACTTCAATACCATGCTGGCTTGACTTTTCGATGATTTTTTGTCTTTTGTGGTCTGCTTCAGGTTTAACCAAAATATCTTCAATCCCTGTTAAAGAAAAGAGACAGAGCACATGATGATCTAAACTGAAAACTAATTAAGGAAGGAACCACATTTTGTGTCAGGGACTTTGAGAGCAAAGAGCTGTAAAAGAAAGTTGCAATTAAAGATATAATAACTGTTAAAATCAGGCTACCTGTAGTTTGACATGAGAAAAAAAAATTCTGAATGGCTTTTTGAGGGAGAAGGCATAAGCTGTCAACAAAACATGCAACAACAGCTAAGCTAAGCATTAAAGGTGCAAAATCAACGCCCTAACTTAAGAATTCTTAACTTCAACAGTGTCTATAAAAATCCTAATAGATGCACCTACACACAAACAAATATGTTACGTGCCAGCCACATCAAACTTTTTTATTTTTCTTCCATCTACTTCCAGGTTCCTATTAGCTGACCTTTGGAGTATCCGTCATTTCAACCTTGTCTCTTCTACTTTAGCTCCTCCTGAACCTTACTCATTTCATCCCAAAGTCTCATTTTGTTCAGTCTCAAATCATCTCATCTTCACCAAATTCCAGACTCCTGCTCCAGTTTCAATTCTCTTTTTCTGTTTTAACTATCCAGTGATCCCAGGCTCGTTACCATAGCCTAACTAGTTTTTGCACCCTACCTCTCAAGACTTATTTTCTGTGTCTTATCGTCAATTAATCACCTTCCTCACTTCAACCGATCTTTCTCCCTTTTTCTTGGCTCACAGCAGTCTGTCAGTTCCTCGCTACTGCTGTCTACCAGTTGACCGTGTCTACATAATTCTAAATGATCATATTGTGCCATCAGATAAAAGCCAATTTATAAGCCCTCCTGTTGCTATACACTTTAAGTATTTCATTAGTATAAGAGCATCTTGTAAAGCTCTACATGGTAATCTGAAATATTTCAACTACTGCAAGAAGAGAGTGTGACCCTTGCTGTACTTTCTTATTGCTTGCCAGGTGCATTTTTGTATGAGTTTGCAAAGCTATAAATTCAAACATTTACCAAAAGATTTACAGTGGAATGAGATATGCAAGACTTGACTAATAATAGAATCATTGAATCTTTAAGGTTGGAAAAGACCTCCAAGATCATCAAGTCCAACCATCAACCTAACACCATCATGCCTACTAAACCACATCCTGAAGATAACCCCCACAAAGTTCTTCCATCTTGCTTTAACCAGTTTTTCTGGTTTCTGTGCAACAGTTCCTTTTCAAAGAAGAAAAGTAAGATAGGTTTTGATCTAAGAAACAAGAGGTTTTGATCTAAACAAGATTTCAACACAAGACACTTAAGACTGTGTACACTTTGACTAGGCAGGACAGAAGAGAAAACTGATGGACATACTCAAGATTATATTTCCTCTTTATGCTTAGAAGGCAAGCTATGCGTCAACTAGGAAAAAAAAAAGAGAAAAAAGGTTGTCAAACAGCCATTCCACTCAAGAACAGCCTTGGAAAACTTTATTTACAGAAATTTTAGCATGTATTACGCATGTCTGTTCCTTATCTCACTACAACACTGATGTTGCTCTTGTGTTACTCACCCATTGTAAACCCTCTGTAGAGCTGCAGATAAGCAGTAAAAAGGCGTCCTAGACACGTTAGCACCTTCCCACTGGTTTCACCTCCATAGATTTCATAGCAACAGTGGACCAGGCCATAGGCAGAGCTGCCAAAGTGAGCTTTGTCCAAGACTCCGCACAGTAATTCCCCATTTCTAATAATAACCTGAAAAAATAAAACATAGCTATTCAGAAAAACAGAAATTTTGATCTTATTATTATCTCTACAGGCTTTTCTGTGTAATCTACATGAAACTAAGTTTAAGTTTTAAAAGCCCACATATTGGTGAACAGTTAAATATGGGCAGATTATTTAAATTTACAGAATTTATACTAGAAATAGAACTTCTAACACCATCTGTATTTTTCCATCTATAAAGTCAAACAATGAAGACACACGGTCTAACAAAACCAGACTGAATCTCTATCAGTCAGGATCAGAAGAGAGTTTTTCCTGACCCCCAGGCCTATCCTCTAATCACCACTTTCTGGCAGTATCTGCTGCTTAATATCTGGTTTTGAATTTGTCATCCCCCTGCTTCCCTTCCCCTTCCTCTACTCAATACACAATTTTATTACAAGACAACCCAGCCTCCAGAGTTGCTGTCCCAGCATACCTGAGATTCACACATTGAATCAAGATTTAGACATCGGTTTGCAGGTCCCTTTACCCAGGCTCTTCCACCAATCTTAGCTTTCCCAGTTAAATTCAGTGGCATCTGGTTTTCTGGAATTATGTTTATTAACAATGTAGAAACAACCTGTTAAGAAACAGGAAGAGCAGCAAGAATTATTTATTTCCTATATTCCCTTTTCACTGTAAAGAATCAGGCATGGAGGAGAAAAGCAATATCCTATTATTTTTTCCACTGACAGCAAAGCTTTAAAAGCTGAGAAATCTGAAGTTTACAAGACAGGACTATCCTCTTGCTACTCTAGCCTTTGAAACATCAGTGAGCTGAGACACAATTATCCAGAAACATATGGCACCAAAGATTCTCCCAATAATTATATAGACATAGATATATTAAAAAAAAAAAAAAGAAACACTCTACTGGGTTTTACAGGAAAAACTGGCAGATGATTTCCCCTACTCTGCTATGGGACATAATACTCAAATTGAATGTTAAACAATCTTAAATAGTAGAAAATTCATTCACATGGGCTTTCCAGATATTATATCAACCTAACGATGATCTCAACCAAAAAGTTGAGTATTTACCTACAGCCTTTAAGTTCAGAGATTTAAAAGCAGTGACTGGCATGAGTTAGTGCACTGTCAGCACGACACTATTTACTGTGACCAAAAAATTCCTTCTCTGCTCCCACGCCTGCAAACTGCAGCATTATACTTCTATCTGCAACACTCTTCCGAGCAGCAGGTAAAAGTCCTGTTCTAATATTTCATTTTAAATGAAAGATGACTCTCAGAGGTCCAATAACACACACCAAGATCTACATGGTGTTGATTAGATGATGGGATCTGGCTTTTCAGCAACCCTCAGCAGCACTGGTTTTAACATTAGCATTCTGCTTACTTTGGAACCAGCAGCACTCCTTAGCCCAATAAATTATAAACTACCTGCTTTCCTGTCCATAATCGCTGTGGTTTCATAATGGCAGGAGGAAAGATTTTAATTCTTCCTTTTTTGTCTGTTAGTCCTCGGTAAACAAGCTCCATATATTGCTCTCTGGTGAAAAAGCAGCCGCGGATGGTCATGCTGACTCCAGAAATCATGTGATCCTGGATCAAGCCAGGAAGTGGTTTCCCATCCTAAAGAGATAACAAGAAAAAGGGTTGAGGAAGGAAGGTCATAAGTCATGTGCTAGCAGCTCCCCAAATTACTCCAGCTGGGTAAAACCACCAGTGTAATTTGTAAAGAACTATTTATCACAGTACAACTTGCTACCAATAATCTCTTTTGGACATTGACATTAAAAGGAACGAGACTGTTTGGATGTGCTGGGCCTTCTTTAGACAAAGAGAACAATAAGTGGAGACAGAACAGAAACCAGGGATAAACTAAAAAAAAAAATTTAAAATTTTTTTTTTAAAAGACTCATTCTCGTTTCTCATTAGACAAAACAAACCAACCAACCAACCGATTCACAATAAAAAAAAATTTAAAAAATCAAAGAGTGATTTCGCATAGGAATAAATTTATCTGACAGTTTTGCTTACCTTTGGAACCAGATACTGTTCATCAGTAAAGGCTAAGGTGTAGGCTTCTGCTCTACCCAGCTCACTCTGTGGAAAATGTGCGTTCATTTCATCACCGTCAAAATCAGCATTGTAAGCCTTGCAGTTGGCATAGTGAAGTCTCAGCACTTTTTCTCCAGGCAGGATTCGTGCCCGGTGAGCTTGGATGGAGGGTCTGTGAAGCGTGGGCTGGCGGTTCAGTAAAAGGACATCTCCATTTTTAATGTGTCGGCACACCTGCAAGAGAATTTTGGTTGCTGCCAATAAGGCATTTCCATGCATGCCTCTGAAAAGACTACAACCTAAAACATACACACATCCAAAACACTTTCTCTCTGGTATTAACATTCTGCACAAAACTTTGTAAGAGAATCAAGACTACTTGTCCCTGAATGCCCTCTTCTCTTCACCAAACCACGCTCTAAGGCTGCTTATCCTCCACGAACTCCCACAAACCACAGCGATCAAACCAAGTTAACAGCACACAAGCCACGCTCTACCAATCTCTCCTCTCCCTTGGCAATATGGGGATCAAAAACTGAAAAAGAAAGGAAACTATGCCATGTGTACATGAGAAAATAACCTATTTGTACAAAGCCCACTGGGCTGAATTGATAATACCTGTTACCATATAGCCAGCACTGGACTTCCTAGAATAAAACAGTAACATGACCCAGTAGCTGAAGCAGAGGCCAGGGATCTCTGAGTTATAATTTCAGGTTTGAGTACAACACAGTACTTTCTTATCTAGAACAGAGTCTCTCAAAACTGTCTTATTTTAATTTCTCTATCAGTAACACCCATATATGCATTTAAGTGATTATCAACGGGAGCATGATAAGCTGTTCACACAGTATAAATCCGTTATGTTTACCTCTCTGACAGGTTCTGAGAAAACTGACATCACAGAAATACTCAGTCTTAAATACATCTCCACCATGCCTCTATTAGAGGCAGGGGTATATATAACAGACATTGTGATAAGACTATTAACTACCAAAACTTTTGTCCTAGCAGCTAAATAAGACCACCAAGAAAAAAAAAAAAAAAAGAAAGAACTTCCTGAGAAGGACAGGGAGGCAGGGGGACATAAAAGCACAAACTGAAAGCAATACTTTATCTTCCATACTGCTAAGACTTCCCAAGAACAGTCAGCTGCAAAAGAAAGACTACTCCATGTCTTGGCAAGACGAATGCCGCACACTGCCTATTAAGAGAGGAGTAAAATTCAGGATGGAAGAATGGTTTTTAGAATTTGAAAAAGCATCAAGCTTTTCTTCTCGCATTCCCTCCAACTTCTTCTCAGCCACCTCCTAAGACTCAAGATAAGCCTGCCCTGGGAGTCTTTGTGAGTGGGTCCATTGGAATCACTAGCAAGGACAGTGGTATTATCATTTTTAAGAAAAAACAAACAAATGCTACGGGCATAGGAGGGCTCCAAGAAGCCCTTTGTTGTACTCACAATCTTCAATCCTGACGGGGGTGCGCTTGAAGAAGGAGTGAGGAGCTGCTTAGCTATGGCTTCCCTCTGGGTCAGGCTGCTTGCACTCAACACTGTACGAGATCCGTCTTCATTAATGACCATGGAGGCCCCAGGGTGAACCTTTGGGCCATTTATGACAGCCTGCCTCAGCTCTTTGACGTTCCAGGGAGTGACTGGCTGAGGGTAAGTCAGTTTGGTAGCAAATACCTAGACAGGAGGGAAAAGAGGAGAGGAATAATTAGTTGTCCAACTTTGGCTTAAAACAGTACTAAGTCACAGAGAAAAGAGTGTCAAATGTTAACTCATACAACATGAACATAAATTACTTCAAGCTTTTGGATGCATCTCCTCCTCATTCTACTGTCATGCCAAATAAATACATTTCTGTTTTAAAACCCTCTACCATAAGAACAGAAATTATGCCCTTCTTACAGTTTTCTACTGCAGTAGAAAAGGATAACTCAATTAGCAATTAAATAAATCATGATTATAGATTCTGCAAACAAACTGACAAATACAGAGAAAAAAAAATACACCATTATCACCAGCTCCACTAACTGCAGACAGGCAAGCAGAAAAGATGATATAATAAAAAGCTCAAATCCAGGCTTGGTTAAAAGTCATCAAGCATGAATGAAGCTGGTGATGTTATTGTGGCCTTTACTTAAAGGGTGCCACAGCTGTTACAAGATACACTGTACAAAGACCGCAGGAGAAACAGGATCTACTTATAAAGTTTGCACTAATTCATAATCCCAGGAAGCAAGTACAGCTTTTTCGTTTTTTTTTTTAATCCTCTTTCCCAGATGTAGCATTCAGTATAACAGTAAGAATTTCCTGCTCTTCAATTCTCCTTCTTTATTAACCCACAGTGGTAACATACAGCTATGACCTACTGGGGAGGAAAGAGTCCACATCTGTCACAAAATCTCTACATTTTAAACTGCCTGTTACGTAGCTGAAAGCATTACAGTGTAGTTTAGACCCCAGCTACACCAAAAAGAACCACTCCTTTATTTCTCCTTACCATAGGAATGCCAATCTCATTGGTACCAATGTACATATCGGGGCAAATGACGGATCGAGCAGCGAAATCCACACGCTTTCCCATCATGTGCTTGCGGAACAGGCCTTCTTTTTTCTCCAACAGCTTTGAAAACAGAAGTTAATGATTAAAATGTGAAAGCATGGAACTTCAGACAGATTCTCCAGATATCACAGTGACGAGTATCATCAAAATGCCAATACAGTCACCACAAGTATTTCACTTATTTCTTATTCCATCAACTTCTCTTGTTTTAACTGCCTGTGACACAAAAAGTCCAGAGTTTCTAAGATTCTGCCTGCCACTCACCTGACGAATACCAGGGTATTTTTCCGTCATTAGTTTGTCCATATCACTGTCAAACACAATGTTGACATGGCTCTGCAGACGAATCCAAGCATTGTACAGCTTATCTGCAATAGTCTGTCCTGGGATCATTGTCAGGACAGAACGGTCCAGAGGTTCATTATTCTCTCCTGTCTCCTGCAGAAAATGGAAACTTCAACTTAACAAAAAATACCTTCTATTTACTAGGCTGGGATTATAGTATTAAACAACAAGTGAAACACTGGCCACTTTTACATCTCATTAAAGATAACAAATTTAAAAATAAACACACAAAAAAAATCCCCTGACATTAACTATGTTAACATAACTTTCAAATTATTACAACCAAGTGCTTCAGACAGGTCGCTGTCAAGCTTTAGAAACTGACTTGCATGGGAGACCTAAATGATTCTACAATTCTATGGCAGTGTTTGGTTTACAGTTGGACTTGATGATCTTAAAGGTCTTTTCCCATCTAAATGATTCTATGATCTCCAAATGTCACAGCTACATATTCCAGTGAGATTTTAATAGACAATTGCTAATCAATCATCTTCTGGTAAGTGAGAGTCCTCTTTCCAAATCGGGTGTTACTGGTTAGTCTGTGCTATGAATCACTGTGCTACCAGAAAGTCCTATTCTTACATTAAAATAATGTAAATCCAAGAGCTTTTATCACCTGCATCACTTTGTTTTCACAGTCCAAAAGTCGGTATACCAGTCACATCCCAAACACATTAACCTTCTGTCATGTCAAACATTTTAGGAACGTACCTCCACCTAGTGGCTAAATTCCGAGTAACTAGAAACGTTTTCAAAATGTTTTACACTTAAGATTGTAAAGCATTGTTACTAATTAATGTTATTTGTGAGTTTTTTGGTTCTGTTTAGACATCAATGGTCAACAATAACCATGCTCATAATTTGCTCTACTAGGCTTAGAAGATAAAGAGGATTTCTTCCCCCATCATTTTTAATTAAATGTGATGATGGGAAAGTTTTATTGTGAGCTGTCTGTGCTGTACATATTTCATTCTCCAATAACAGGAGCCTGTTATATCTCAATCTAATACAATCTAACACAAAAACCATGACTAAAGGAGTCTGTGCACCAGGTGAGTGAATGGAAAGAGGCATGAGGAAAAAAAACATCTCCAACAGCACGTTATTGGAACAGTTTAAACGTGAGCCTACCTGAACTCAACCCACATATCCAAAGAGCAATGAATAAGACAACCAGCAAATCTTACCGTTTGACTTTCTTCTTCCGTAAGTTTTATTGGCTGACAGTGTTCTTTTGCCATGAAAACCAAGAGCTTCCGTATAATTGTGGCATCTTTCATGACAGCCTGCAAGTTCACCGTCTGACCGTTTGTAAACAGTCGGTCTCCAACACGATTCACGGGGCGATACCTACAGCAGATCAAAATTACTTTAGAAGATTAAAGCCACCAAAAAGTAGCATGATAAACCTCAAATATTCTAAGCTAAGTCTTCAATGCATGAAAAATAATCCCCATAAACTAACAAGGAGCATTTTAAAACTTATATATTATACTGGGACAGCCATAAAAGAGGAAAGATTCCTTAAGAAGAAAGTCTACCAGTACTATACAATCATAGTATTCCGTAATAATTTAAAATACTAATAATAAAATACTTTTTTTTTCATAATTAGTATTTCAGTCCCTCAACAAATCCATTTGAAGTTATAATACAACTTATAATCAGTTACTGCTGCGATTTTTATTATTTGCTTTTTTTAGAAGAACAGTGTCTGTATTGTAAGTGTTTGCACCTCTGACTCCTGCAAAAAGTATATGCTAAACCCCGTAATTTCTACAAAAGTTTTTTGGGGGAAATTTTACCTTGAAGGCGGAACTACAAGTAGATCTAAAAAAAACATGTCTGGACTGAATCCTGAAATGCCATGAGGATCCACCCCAGGGAAGAGATAGCGCAAAAAGAAACCTAAAAGGATATAATAGAAAAGATAAATTCATTATCACTGCTGTTGTTTGGGAATCCAAACCCCCGGATGCATTTGGCCAATCAAGCTAAAAGTATCTGCTAAGTTAAACACAAGTGGTTTGTTTCAAACAAAAACATTTAGGTATACTTTAGAAAGAATTGCCTTTTTTCTTTTTGGCCATATACATGATCTTTTAGAAACAACTCTGAACAGAAATATAGAGTATAGCAAAAGAAAAAAAGCTAAACAGCAGGAAGAAACAGTTTCCAGCTACTAGCTCTGACTGATACATGAAACTGCTTTGTTTTTTCCTGGCAACTGCAGACAGGTTCAGAGGACAGACGACTCAAAAGAAGAGATCACTAAATACATTCTCAGTCTTTAATCAATGTAAATGTGGGATGCAGCACCATACGAACATCAAATTCTCTGTAAACAACAATCATGATTTGTGGGGAGCCAGGATTTGGGAATAGCTGATCAAACTATTCACTAAATCCAGGTCTCCGCATTCATTAGGTACCAGTCCTCCTGTCACAAAATCTGTCTTGCAGTGAGGAGCCCTTAAGGCTAAAGGCAAAGATACAACAAAGAGTTCACATGGGAACATCTGCAGACTTTACCTTCATTCTTCCACAGAGCTAGGATGTATTCCTTGGCAGTCATTGGTGTCAGGTATCCTCTCTTCCCTAACTGGCTTTCATCAATAGCTGAAAAATAAAAATAAATTAAAAATAAATAAATAAAAGTATTTTAAGGAAAAAAACAAAATCTGAAAGGCTTTTTTGCTTACAATGACAAGTGCTTCCAGCTCAGAGAACGAATGGAAATACATACAAAACATACTGGCTGACACCTACATTAAAATATCACTAACATGTTTGCCCTGGGGATATGAAATTCACTAAAGGAAGAGCCTTCCCAGTATGGAAAAAATAAGCCATTTCTGTGATTAATGGACACCAATATAAACAATAAATGAAACAAAACTCAACTTTAACATTTAAAGTGTATGCCTGATTTGATTAATGGTGAGCTGGACTTCCTCTTCAAATGATCTCATCCACTGACCAAAACCCAAATCAAGAGTTAGCCTGCAGCTGGTGAACAGAGAAGCAAGACTCAAGTATTACCAGTGAGATCAAGCTTCCCATGAAATACCCAAGTGGATGAGACAATAGTGGCAGCCAGCAATCTATCTACAAGTTAGAGCTGGGCTAGCTGTATTTCAGCAAGGAAGGAAAACATGTGGATTTGCTGCTGAAAAGCAGAAAGAGTCTTTTTTTTTAAGCCAGAGATTTTAGGTCTCAATTTCCACTTCACCTGCAGGCCAGCCCCTCGTGTCCCAGGGAAGCCAGCACACACAGTCTGAGGAAAAACAATTCTCCCACGACCTCAGCTAAAGTTTCCTACTGTTCTTTTGGCTAAGGTCCAGAAATACAGATTTTTCCACACTGGAATTTCAATTCTCCATTCCTTCACGTAGCAAACCTTTCCATCTCTTAAACAAGAATGCATCAATGCCAAGGTTAAAAGTACTCCCTCCAAGGTTCAATACAACGAGCAACCATGACACAAGCTATGCAGAATGTACATAACTGTACAGCTCATCCCATTTCAGAAGATGTAGACTTTGAAGGTAACCAAAAGGTGTTGCAGCCTTGGTTTTAGAACACTGACAGGAGGAAGATATTTCTTACCTGTATTCAGCCCTGAATATTGAGAGCAACTGTGTGAACATGCCTGGTTTTGAAGATTTCTGTGGTAAGGCAAGGTATCCTAAATCTAGCAATTCACCAGACCCTCCAGAACAACTGTTTTCATCACCAGCATAATAAAACATGCCCCCAATCTTTGGACAGCTCTAAAGGGCCTCAAATAAAAAGCCCAAAGTAGTATCCTACAATTCAACTGAGTTAAATCACAGTTGTCACTCAAAAGTAGTAAAAGAAACTTTCCTGCCTTTGTTGAATGTGTTATGGATAGGATGTTAAAGCAGAGATCTGACCTTTCCGCTTTAAAACCCATCACTGACGTCGTGCTTCCTCAGCCACAACTCCAGAGATTTAGTCTAGTATTTAAACCACAGTCTAGCAAACAAAGTAAGCTCTCTGCATAAACCTTTTCTAAGGGTTAAATAACTCACACACAAATCTGCTTCAATTCTACCTGGTTATGTAAAGGATCAAGAAGGTTCAAGTGATTCAAACACTAGTTTAATTAAGCCTTAGAAGTGTCACTTACTTTCTTTTCTGCCTTTTCCTCTTTAAGAGGAAATTCTTCCATAACAGTTAGGATTACCTGATTTTCTTTCTGAAGTAAGGCTGGTCATCTTCCTAGTTACTTTTTAATCTAGTCTCTCTATTTCACAAATCTAGCAGAAAATCATCTACCTGCTAAAACCGAAGCATCCTAAAACTACATTACAGTTAACATAGATTATGCCTTTGTACTCCTTCTCCTGACATACAGACACTTGAAGCTGCAAAAGTACAGAAGGCTTGCAAATAGGGCGATCTAATGGAGTTGAGTGCTTCACTACTGCTGAGCTTACTGCTTTATTTATTTTTTTTAATAAATGAGTCAAAATTGCATAGTCACCGCTAGGAATCTGTGCGCCCTAAATACAGGAAAATAAGTGCAAACATATTTGAGTAGAAGACAAATATTTACCTGCTGGCTCATCCAGAACGCCTTCCTCTCCTGACTTACGGAACACTGTAGAAGGATAGGTTACTGTCAGCTTGCTGTTATGCTCTTTTCGCACTAGCGATCTCCTAGATCTTCAAGGAAAAAAAAGAAAACCAGGAAAGGCAGATGAAATTTAATACAAAAGCTCACAATATTTAACTTTACACCAGCTATTTACTTCCTCACATAGTTAAACTTACTTGCAGTTTGGACATTTCTTTGAACTCATATGTGATTTCCAGAACTGTGCTATCAGTTTATTCCTGCACTCGCATACATTTTTTACCTGACAAAGAAAACAAACAAACAAAAAGACTGAAAAATAATGAAGATCATAAAAATAAATTAAAATATGTTATTATATTTATATTTAATATGCGATATAACTATCAACACGAACATTATTAGTATCAATGCACAGACATCCTTGTACTAATTTAATTCATGCCTTGATCTCCAGTGTTCTTCCATCATCTGCCCATATCTGCTGGAAACACAAACCCCTCAATACTCCCCCAACCCTCCTTATAAAATTTATTACATAAATAGTCCTCATTTCTCAAGTCAGTACTGAATTTTAAAGCTTTTCTCATGTTGATTTAAGAAAGTAGAAGATGGATAAAACCACTTCTTTTGACTGCTCATCAATGTATGATTTACAAAGTGCTTAAGGTTAGTTTTGAAACAGGTGATTAAGGAATTAAATTTGTCTTATAAGCAAGACCTTTAAATATCTTCTTCACTAATATTTACCTTTAACTAACAATGTACATTAAACTGCATTTAAATGGAAATGAGAATTCAATCACATAATTCTTCCTAAACATTTCACTGTAAGTAATTCTGCAAATTTGCTGGATGCATGAGCTCTCAAAAAATGTTCTGCAGCTCAAAACAGCTGGAGCATCATACAGAGAAGGATCATCATCTGAAGGTAATGTACTGACAGCAGTTTTCAGATGATTTTTACATTATATTTACATCATCAAAACATTTTCCTACACAAAATTTACTTTCCAGAAACCTAATAGTTATACTACCAGGAAATAATATCTTTTTAGCTTAATTTCAGACATTTCACCCAGAAAGCCCTCTAAATATAACACAGTTCAGAACTCCGGGACAAAATCTAGAGTCTACACAGTCAAAGACAGACTTTCTTCTGCACATTATCGTTTTAAGAGGACCAAATCCGAGATCTCAGGAGAAGCACTGATGGTACTTACATTTGAACACTCATCTGTTATTTGATAACTCTGCAGTATTTCCTGAACGTGACGATTTAACTCTTCTTCAATTTCTGAACCTGTTGCATCCGCACATTGCTCTAAAAACTAAAAGAAACAGAATAAAAAATTGAGATAACTCTATACTTACAGGATTATCAACTCAAAAAGAAACAGAGAATTACACAGTACTTGCCCTGTTCAGAATGACTTCAAGATCATGGACGGCATGAAGCAGCCCTTTCTCCAGAACCTTCAGCTGACTCAGCAGTAAGTGAACCACAGCTCGAGTACATGTCAACATGTGACAATTTAAACAAGAGCCTCGAATTAGAAGGTACAATTTCTGGAAAGAAAATGGGGGAAAAACATTATCCTAATAGATTTACTAGCTTGCAGAGTAAACAAGTACATAGGTTTGTTTGAACTTGAAGAGAGTGCTACTATAATTGAGAAATTCGACCAGTTGTTAAATTTAATCATAAAGAATTAGATTAAAACAAAATATCTTTCAACCACACCACCTCATATGCAAAGCATGATCTGTAAACAAGCTATCTGCAAACCAGCAACATAATAGGTACAGAGGTCAAGAGGAAAAGCCTGTCATATCTACAGCAACGCTGGGACCCAGGCTGCTCTTACCTAGCACTGTGATTACAGCTTTTAACAGCTTCTCCTGTAAAGGACAATGTGGTACCCGAAACTCCACGCTAGTAAAATGCACATAACTCACTCCCAGCTGCAGACAGCACCAGTGGCCTGAAGGCTAGGAATTACTGCTACATGATTTTAACCCTCGGTCAAATACAAGTATTTCACTTCAAAGCTGGGACAAGACTAGAAGTGGGATGGGCCTCACCTAACTTCAGACACCTGAAAGTGAGGTTTTCAGTCTCAATTAACAGCCTATGCAGGAGCCAGCTACTGTAAACGGAGAGACTGGCACCTCAGGAGGGAAACTCATCCCAGCTCAGGTTCCTGTTATAGCCTAGAGGAATCTTCCCCTGCAAACAGCACTGCTCCTCAGACTCTAGAAAGAGCTAAAAAGTACAATCAGATTATGCATCTAACTTTCAGAAGACCAAAATAAGGCAAATCCTACTCTTACAGCCAGGAATCCTTTTATATTTGAAAGATGACCCTTCAAAAAAACCACCTACATGAAGCACTTAGGAGAAATGCAGTTTGATCATCATCAGCAGCTTTCAAAACAAGCTTGTAACACCTGTCCCGAAAGATGCACACAAGTCAAATCTCTGCTCTACCTTAGGTATCCCACATATCATGTAAATGCAACAGTTGTAAAGCTATGAGAAGCATGTGTCTGACTTTCAGATACAAGAAATCTTCCTGACAGCCTTTTTTTTTTTTCTTTTTAAATTAAAAAGACTGATGGATTTCTATATAGCTTAGCATTTTTCAACTCTCTGCTGCCACCAAACTTACAACTCTATATTCTTCCATTTTCTAGGCACACATGTCACTCAGCGTGTTACCGGACAGGTTGCTGGGTTCGATCCACATCGATCCAGTTTTTTGGAATAAATTATTCTAGGATAAGAGGACCTACTGGGCAGAATGTACAACACGCTATGTGGAGCAAAAATAAGCCCTGAATGTCCATGAAACACTTGGAGATCCTAGGATAAAAGTAGGTAGCTGTTCATGTAAGTTTATAGTAGTTGTTTAAAGAAAACAACTAACATTTTTTTTACTGTCCAATCTATTTAATTAAGGCATGAGACCCCACAGCTAGTCATATAGTTTAGTGATCAGCATTCCCCCCATCTTATTTGTCAATATTGAGTAAAATAAGTTACAACAAAGTGTGTATTTTGCAAAAGTCTGAACAGTCTATTTGTATTGAACTATCATGACACAACAAACTTTTTCTACTGCTTTTACTGTTACTACATTTAAACTTAGAGAGAAAACAGATCTCAGCACATTTACTATCTTCAAGGACTACAAACTTATGGCAGCTTGAGCACCATCACCCATTTCAGCAGCAAGACAACAATTAAGCATACGTACATCAAAAAACAGAGGGTTGTAGACAGTCAGAGGCAGTTCTATATGGCCAAAATGACCAGGGCAGTTGCTGAAGTTCTGCATGCAAGTTGCACACACTTCTCTGGAGTCTGGAGGTCCCAAAGCCAAGTCGTACAGTCCATTAACGGCTGGATTCCCCACATTATCCAAATACTGAGGATTTGTTATGGGTTTTACACTCAGTTTCCTGAAGTTGGAAGAAAAGAACAAAAATCAGTGGCAGTAAACAACCACAATATGCACTTGAATGGTACAACGAGATAAACATTTAGCATCTATATGATTTTTTTAATTGATGAAAACATGTTTTTGCGGGTAATTTATGCATGCAATGGGCATTTCTGTATTGACTTCATTACCTGAGCACAATCATTCACACCACAGTACATATTTCTGTTACATCTCCAGCCATTATATTAAGAAGTCAGGTAATTTTGTCTGTGTGTCCTCTCAAGCAGCGGGGGAAGTATAAAAACAACAAAAACACCTAGACCACAGCAGCCTTATGCCCTAGACTATACACAGTGCTGACATCACATCAACACTAAAGAAAAGCTGACAGCTGCCTACAGCTCCAGGAGAGATAACTTGCTGGAAAAAGCTGCAAGAAAACCTCTGCAAGAAAGATCTCAGCTCTGCGATACTGACGCTGACAGCACATGGAAATGGCCATACTCCCCCCGACCCCCCCTGCCAGCGAGGGGCTCTCCTGAGAGGCCCGAGGCCGCCCCCCAGCCCCCTCACTCTCACACAAGGAATCTCCCCCTCATCCCGCCTCTCCCCGGCCCCACGGCCCTTCCCCACTCCTCCAAGACCTCCAGTGGCCCGAGGCCATGCAAGGGGTTTGGCAGCCCCATGGAGAGTCCAGGAGTCCCCCAACTCTCAAGCACCGGGAGGGACTCAGTCGTCGCCATCCCAGTGGCTGGGGAGGGCCAGGGCGCAGCCGGACTACATGTCCCAGGAGGCTACGCGCCGCCAACCCGCCCAGGCCTGCCGGCATCCTGCCGCATGGCACGCCGGGAGTAGTAGTCTTCAACGTCACCCACAAGGCAGGGGAAGCGCGCAATCCACTGCCTGCCGCGGATCCTCACCTGATCTCCTCGGCCGTGTACATCCCGAAGGAGACCCCAACCAGCCGCCGCCACGGCACCACTTTCGGCGGCCTCATGGCGAGCGAGTGAATCTCCCCCGGCCGACGCTTCGCCCCTCTCTGCAGCCGAAGGCGCTGCGCCACCGGCAGCACCACGCGGTCCGGGCGGCGGGGGGGAGGCGGGGCCGGGCCGTACCACCGCTGCCGGGGAGGGGCAGCCTTTCCCCCTGCAGCTGTGGGAGTGGTACCGCCCTCCTTCCCAGAGCGCACTGCGCGGGTGCCGGCATGGCTGCGCGGCGGCTGGGGGGCAGCTCCTGGCAGCAAGTGGTATCGCTGAGCCGGCGGTGCTGTTTACCGGGCGGGAGGCGAGAGCGCTATCGGTAAGGTTCCGCCATTCCCTCATCGGAGGGAAGAGAAGGACCCGGCGGCGATGGCGCCGTGGAGGAATCAACGGGCGGTGGTGTGGGGGGGGTCTGGGGAGTTGAGGCGCGAAAGGTTGCGCAGGCGCAATAGGGGCTAGTGAGCACTGGGCAGTGTGCGCATGCGCGCTGGCGTCTTGGGCCTCTGGGGGGGCAGGGCCGGGGCAGCATGGCGGTGTGGCGTGGTCAGTGGAGGAGGAGCGGCTCTGCTGGGGTTTTTCCCTGCTTTTGGTGGTCTCTGCGGCTCGGAGCCGTCCCGGGAGTGAGTTTGAGCTGTTAAGTGATTCCTAGAGCTTAATCTCAAGGAAGAAGTAGGGAAGTTGCTTTCAGGGTATGCCTCAAGTGAAAAGACCCCGCTCCACTGGGTACTCCTTATGGGCAAAATACAACTCACATCTGGGGTGATGAAAGAATATCTAGTAAGTTTATGTGACCCATAGGAGCAGCTAGATTTATGCAGTATGGCAGTGAAGCAAAAGAGGTATGAGTACACATTAACAGCATCTCCCGCAAGGTCAAGGTCAGTGTGGTAGCAGACGTGAATGCCAGAGTTACAGTAGGACTTTAGTGTTAGATTTCTTCATGAGCAAAAAAAAGAAAAGAAGTATTTTAATGTAAGCTTTTGATTTGTGTTAAAAGCAGTAAAATATGAACAATTGTAAGAAAGACCTTTAGCAGAGTCGTGTGACTCTAAACTGAGCACAGAGCAGCAGCTTTGTGACACACAGCAGAAGCAAGTTTATGTGGATGTGCCTTCTACTGCGGTGGTTACGTGAGTGTGCTGCCTGCAGCTCTGTAGAGACTGGGCATCTGTAGCTAAACAGGTTTGATTTCCCTGCATCCCAACTCGGGGTCTTCTGCTTGTGTAAACACAAGTCATATACTGCTTTCAGCTAGGCCCTGCTTCTGAAACACAAAGTGTCTTTTTTGATATAAGTTCAGGATTTTCTTTCAAAGATGCAGTAATTCATGAAAACGACTTTAAGCCATGATATCCCTAAAAATAGTTACAAATTTTATGTAGTATGATTTTCTGTGTAGAACTGCTTGTCTCTTGAAATTAGAGTTTTAAGAGAAAAAAAAAATCTCTTAAAACCATCAAAATTTTGGAGTTAGTAATAGTGCAATGTTTCCGGTTACTTTTTCTGTCTAATGTTTTAATTATTTCTAACTCGTAGTACAAAATTCCATTAATCTACTTTTGCTGTATTAATGTGACTACCATAAATTCAAACCTCTGGTTGGTTTATAGGTGCTCTTCTAGTAGTACAGCTCTTGGGAAGACTGTGGACAATTCAGAAGGTATGATGTCTTAATCACTAGTTTCTTGCATGTGGTTTTTCAATCTCCAAACAATATAGCGAGATAAAGAAGACATGGATGCCCACGTTCCCCTTCTTGGATTTTGTTTTGCTCTTTGAAACAGAATAAACTATAAAATGAAAATGAGTTTTCCGTGTTAATCCTGACAGTTTCCTTCATGTTCTTGCTGCTTCTCTGTACTCCTTGACATACTTCTGTTACAAGTTTTGGGAGAGAAGCGAGTTGGGATTCTTGGAGCCGTGCTGCACGTGGGAGCAAGTTCCTACCAGTCAGTAACAGCTCGTGGGAGCGTCCACAGTGCGGTGGGAAAAGTGCCTCTGCAGACTCTGGCTCTGGGGGTTGTAACGAAGAGGTCCCAGATGCTCCTCTGTAAATGGATTAGCTAAGATGCTTTACTAACAACCTCTAGCTTCTTCTTTTAGTATTGCCCTTTTTCTTTTTTCCTCCGTGGGAAAACCGGGAAAATCGATCCTTGGAGTGGAAGGAACTGAGCAGTGGGTGGCAGGCTGTCAGTGCGGAAACCTGAGAGGGCGCTTTGCTGCAGTGTTCAGGCAGGCTGAACTCTAGAAGCCAAATGGGCAGAGATGGCAAACTCTGGACTGGGGAACTAAGAGTGGGAAAGGCTGGGGCTCAAGCAAGAACGTACAGGATAAGGATGATTGAAGAAGCTTGAGTGGGTAAATGGATACAATCGTTTTGATATTTATTTACAACAGGGCCCTGATCCTTTCTTGATGCAAGATGCGTAAGCTCCTCACCAGTGTTTATTATTACCACTGCAATAAATTGTGGCCTACATTAGACTGTGATCTTTAAACCCTTGCTTTAGTACTTTAGCTGGATCAGCTTAAATTGTTAATTTTCATGGGGTCAGTGTTTTCTTTGGGCATCTGTTTGTTTCTGATAACAATATTAATATTGTTTCTCACAGTTACTCGAGAAGAAATTGTGCTTCCCCGAAGGAAAACCTGGTGAGTGCTTACTGCTGGAATATCTTTTCAGCTGGAAGAAAACCGTTATTGGACAGCTAAATGTAATCTGTCCACCAAAGCTGAAAAAGAAAATTCAGGTTACTGTACTCCTGGATTTGATATCCCACTGGTGGCTTTCTGGGAATATTCTTGATTCTTATTCTCTGTGCAGAGTATGTACACTCCATTCCTGCCTTTTTTTTTTTTTTTTTCCTTCCTTCCCCAACAGTTATGGACTGCATTTTAAGCATAGTCCTGTTTCTTTGTAAAAGATGGTATTCGCTAGAAATCTGTAAAATCAAGTTCATTTGGCTGTCTGCATCTGGGTGTGGACTTTTCAGTAAAATGGATTTGACCATTTGACCATATTTGGCTGAATAAATCCTTTTTAGAAATTACACAGCTGAACAAAAGCTATTTTGTTGGAAGCACTTGAAGTGAAATTGCATGACTGTACAGCAAAAACTACGTTTATAGCCAAATGATGTCTGCATGTAAACCTAAAATAATGCTGCCTTCACCTAAACTCTTTCACTGGCCTTTCCTTGTTTACCTGAAACACAACCAAAGTCTTCAGGATCCACAGCTGCAGGAGTCCTGAGAAATCTCGGTTTTGTTTGGGTCTTTTTTCCCTGCCAAGACTTATCTTGGAGAGGCAGTCCTGTGGGAGCTTCTGAGGAACATTCCAAGGACTTCTTTCTGTGTCCCTTCCCTATGTTCTTTCTTTGACAATGTATAGTAATAAGGGCAGGAGTGTTAGCAGGGAACACACATGCTTTTCGGGTTCCCCTCTAAGTCTTGTTTTTTTCCTGTGGTTGTTCCAGAACTGAGACCACTTTTGCAGTTGAATTTTCCCTCCCTTTGCAAAAAGTGGTATTTTCCAAGCTGTGGTTGTTCTGCATGCAATGTAACATGTAACATTCAAAGTCTGCAACCGAGCATTAATCAAAGCTCCTTTATATTTAGGGATAAGCTAGCAGTTCTTCAGGCATTGGCTTCTACTGTGAAGAGGGTAAGTAGCTGATCGTGGAAATAGGTTGAGCTGTCTGTCTCACGCAGTAGCCTTGTTCTCTGGAGGCTCTTATTTCTGCTGTGGCTGTAAATTAAAGATGGGACTTGTACATCTGTTTCTTACGGGGCTTTCACCTTTGCTCAGCATCTTTTGCTGTGTCTTTAAAGCCTCATTCTCGTGCTAAGGGAGGGCTGCAACTCCCGGTGAAAGCTGTAATACTTTGATAAGGCTTTTGTTAACATCAGGAACGAGGTCCTTTACCAGTTCAGCTTCCCAGTCCAGGCTGCCTCTTCTCAGTCTCAGTCCAGAAAGCAAGCCTTGCAAAGAGCAATGAGTGTCTGCTCTTGCTGGGAAACAGCCGTAAATGCTGTGATGCCGTTCTGTCTTGAATTGTGGAAACTGAATATCATCCTGTGAGTCCCCTCAGCTCCCCTGAGACCGATGGGGTCCTGCTTGCTTTGCAGGGAACTTACTGCTTGCCGTGTTGTAGTAAGCAGCTTTTTGTTGTCACTGTGTTAGCCTCTGTGTCTGTGTGTAATGGAAGTGCTTTTTGAAATATTTCCAAACAGGCTAAACCTTTTCAAACAAGAGGAACTTTTGTAAAATGAACATCAGGTGGTGGTTGTGTGGTGGGAGTGTTCATTCCTCGTCCCGTGAGACAGTGTGATATGCCTACAGCATGCCTGTGTGCATAACTGTTTCAGTCCTGGATTCTTCTTTCTACAGGATCCGACTGCTGCGCATTATATGTTCCAGGATGACCCTTTCCTTATGCCGAGAAATGCAGCCAATGCTGTAAGTATTTCCTTTCAAATCCTTGGTAAGCTTTCCCCTCGCCACCACTTCATCTAGGCTATGAAAACTCTAGTTAGAGCCTAGTTTCAATTACAAAAGAAAATTAAGTATCATATTTCTTTCAGAATTTTCTCCTCTGTGTATTTTTGAAAGCACAACGATTGTAGCATTTCTCTGGACAAATCCACCCTGTACACACAAAATTATTGCTTTTTCCTGCCCTCGTAGGGACCTTCCAGCTGACACAGCTCTGCTAACGTTCCTCCCAGTTAGTGGCTTACCTCTTGAGTTGTTCTGTTCCTCCGTGTTCTTAGTCCATTAAATAACTCCCAACAGTAGTTCTTTAGGTGTGGCATTCAACCTGTTAAATCTATGTTTACGTAGTTTGGATATAGACTGTGAATATGTAGTATTGCAAGTGTTGAGATTTTGTGCTTACAGTTTAATTAAATTTGAATAAAATTAAGGTCACTTGTGTCTGTGTTACTACATAGACTACGTATTACCAGTTTGCTGTCCCGGCCAAGCCCCAGGAATTTTAATTTTGTCACAGAGCAGATATTTAGTAACAGGCTTGTGGAAGTAATAATATTGAGATGATAATAGAAAGGAAGAAGGAAAAGAGTCTTCCCCTGATGTTGTCTTTGCATAAGATTAAACAGCATGAAGGTGAGGGAAGAGAAAGCAGAACTGGAAATGAGGGCAAGAAGGAACTGCTGTGTGTGATGTCAATTAGAGCGTAGCGAGAGAAGACTGGGAGCTGAGATAGGTCTTTGCAAATCAGTGATATGGCTACGAGCGAAGCCATTGAGAGGGCTGACGGCAGCAGTCAAATGTGAAGAGCTTTAAAAGAAACAGCAAAGGAGAGTCTGACTTTAGAACTCGAAGAAAAGAGGTGAATGGGAATCAGGTGATGCTCATGGAAATGACAGTCAGGGAGAGAAATGTCCACGTGCCGTAACTCTAAAAAGAGGTGCTTTTGATCTTGAGGTAGTAGTGCAACATTTCACATGTCTGGTACAGAACTTTGTCCCTTGACTAAGTAACAAGGAAATTGTTTACATTGGCATAAATACCAGAATGTTTATCTGGAATGTTGTCTTGTGCCTGTGTTTTTACGAAGAGTTGAAAACGAAGCAGGAGTTTAATTTGATCCCATCAGAATGCTCAGTGGTATGGAAAATGTTTTTCCTCCCTCGCAGCCTTTTAATTGCATGTCTCTTCATCTTGTTCTCTCCCATTTCTATGCAGCGTTTATTTTCACTGTCAAAGGAGTCTGGGAGAAATGCTGCAAAATACATTATTGAGCACTTTCCTCAATATTTTGACAAGACTTTTGCAGAGCCCAACGTACCAGTAAGCTTTTTGCTTTTTATTTTAATTGTGTTTGTGCTTTGTCAGTTAGTGAAATCAGCTCTCAGACTGGTCCACAACTAACATGAAAGGATAATTTAACTGTTTTGCAGACAGCTATGGAGGCAGTACTGTATTTCCATTATGTTCCTAAAGTGAACATTTTTCCTTAGGAGTTCAATATCGTATCAAGTTCTTTAGATAAAAGTAAGAAAAGAAATGTTGTTTAGATGTTGACTTGCTAGCATGGAAGTGAGAGATCAGGATGCATGGTCCTCCGTCACCAAAAGGACTGCTGATGTCAGGCTGGGAGAGTCGGGAGATTGTCAAAGCAGTGTGCTGGGTGAAGGGTAAGGATGTTTGGTTAGTGTTTTAGCAGTGGTTTAGAGAAGGTTTGAGCTCATGTCTAACTTGCACTCTGCTTTTAGTGCTTGATGCCTGAGATTCTTACACCTCAGATTGAAGGAGTGAGTGAGGAAGCTCTGAAAGAGCGTATCCACCTCAGAAAGGTGAAAGAGTCTGTGGACCTGTTTGATCAGCTCGTACAAGCAGGTATGTGGTCACTTGCCAGATCCTGTGGCATAGCTCTCTTTAAATTGTGCCAGAAATATTTTAGTAGCTAGCACAGGCTGTGGAGACAATTTCATTACTCTGTTGCTGCCTTTCACAACTGACTCTGGTCTGGTGAAGTGATTCTCTGGAATTATTGGGCCCTCGTCATCCGCTGCTTGTCTGACATGTCACTTTGGTGATCAGGAGAAGAAATGATTTCTTGATCAAGAAGCAGATGTTAAGTGTTGAGTTTTTTTTTATTCTTTTCCGAAGTATAAGGATTGTGATACGGTAGATCAGAGCCTGTTATGGGCAGATGCTGTGTGGCTGGATGATACCATTCTGTCTGCAAAGGCCCTTGTGCGGTAGCATATTGGTTGGTAGAAGTGATATCTGTGCTAAACACTTTGCTGCTGTGTTGGGCTGATGTAGCATACCAGCTGAGTGCCCCTTCTGTGGACCTGCCCTCAATAAATTAGTCTTTTTCCATTCTTTCTTAATTAAACTTTGTCTCTGTTATGGGTGAATGAAGAGGAGGCAATAGAAAACTGTGATTGCCACAGCCTCTGAAGGAGGAAGACATACTGGGAAGGTGAGACCTTCTCGTATCCACTACAAGATGGAAAGGAGATGATTCCATCAAATAGCTCTTTTCTTTTGTTGTTTTTAAATCTGTTTCATACAAAGTGAAACACAAAGTAGTCTTCACAGCAGGATGTATCCCAGGAGTAGATTTGAAAAGCACTAGAAATTTTAGATGTTGTGTTGGGCTTGTGCTGTTTGACAGTTTTGGCTGCCAGTTGCCACTTCCCTCTCCCACTTGGTGAGGAAAACTCCACCCTTTTGATGGCTTTTCTGGTAGAAAACCAGATACTCTAGTTGTAGTTTACCCCTGCTCGGGACCAAGCTACGCAGCCTCTCACTCACTCTCCCAACCCTCCGAGGGAAAGGGAGACAGATAATACAACAAAAAGCTCAAGGTTTGTGGTAAGGACAGGGAGAGATCATTGAAGTTACCGTTACGGGCAAAACAGACTTGACTTGGGGAAAACTATTTCAATTTATTATTAATAAAACCAAAGCAGGATAATGGGAAAGAACAAAAACAAGTTCCCCCCACCCCTCCCTCTTCCCAGTCTTAACTTCATTTCAAATTATCTCCACCTCCTTCCCCGCCGTGAGCAGTATGGGGGAATGGGGGTTATGGTCAGTTCATCATATGTTGCTTTTTGCTGCTCCATCCTTCTCGGGGGAAGAACTCCTCGCATTCCTCCCCTGCTCCAGCGTGGGGTCCATCCCACGGGCTGCACTCCTTCGTGAAACTGCTCCAGCGTGGGGTTCTTTTCCACAGGGTGCAGTCCCTCAGGAGCAGGCCACCACAGCGCAGGGCCCTCCACGGGCCACAGCCTCCTTCAGGAATCTGCCTGCCCTCGCGTGGGGTCCTCCCCGGACTGCAGGTGGATCTCTGCTCCTCTGTGGACCTCCATGGGCTGCAGGGGGACAACCTGCTCCACCATGGTCATCACCACAGGCTGCAGGGGAATCTCGGCCAGGAGCAGCATTAGTCCTCCCCCTCCTTCTGAACTGACCTTGGCGTCTGCAGCCGTTCCTCTCACAAGAAATTCTTCACGATCGGCTCAGGCGGACGCCTCTCAGGATCTCTTCGCATCTCCTCTCTTCATTTCTCTTGGCTGGGCCAGGTTGAGTTGGGCCCAGACAGCTGCTTGATGAGAGGCCAGAGGGTGAGGGCTGCAAGGCCCACAAGGATGGCGCCTCCCCCTCTCTGCCCCTGCTTCTGCTTTTTCATGCTGTTTTGGTTTGGTTTTTGTTTTCCTCTTTTTAAATATGTTGTCACAGAGGTGTTACGGCTATTGCCACTTGGCTTGCCCCTGACCAGCAGTGGGTCCATCCTAGACCTGGCCCTGTCCGCGAGACAAAGAGGAAACTTCAAGCAGCTTCTTATAGAAGCTGCTACTGCAGCCCCTCCCGCTACACAGAACTAGCTTGCTACTTCAGCGTTAAAATTGTCTCCTGCTATAAATGGGTTCGTGGAAGTATTAGTGTCACACTCAGGTTTTACAGACTTGCTAAGGAATGGCTTTATGCTAAGAGAGAACAAAGTGGCAAAACTGGATATTGGAAAGTTTTCTGGTACGGCTGTAGAATGGTGTGTTCTTTACTTTGTCTGCAAATGTTGTACGTCCTCGTTTTCTGTAGGTACCCCTGCATCTCTGGAGACCACAAACAGCCTTTTAGATTTACTATGCTTCTATGGAGATAGAGAGTCTACTCCGGAAAAAGAGGAAGAAGAAAAAGAGGACTTGGAAGAACCAGGGGTATGAAAAACCTGTTGATCTCTATTTATTTATTTCTTTTATATGTAGTGGGAGTATGTCAAGGTGACGTCAGGATTTTTGTACTGTGACTACCTGCCTGGGAGATGGTGTGAGGTGGGTCAGATGGCAGTCAACGTTCCCAAGAGATAGGGCAGTTATAAAAATCCTGTGTCTGTCCTAGTAGCAAAGATAGTTTCCATAAAGCTGAACTTATTAGTAGCTGGATCCCTGTCTTGGCTTAGTTCTGCTGAACTGTGTTGAAGTATCTGTTTCTTGCTGACAGTCTTGGTTTTGTAGTTGCCTGCAAAGATCATCTCTAGTACCTCTCATGTAGATAAGCTAGTTAATTTTCTTCCAGTCTGAACCATATTAACTAGATTTCAGTTAACCTGAGGGCTCCTTGAGTGACCTCAGAGTATCACATCGCAGGGTACAGTAGTAGATGTATGTCACAATACCTGTCCCTCAGAAGACTGTTGTGGGAGAAAAGATTTTTAGAGTATTTGCTATAGTCTAGTGATGCCTACTAACTCCATAAATACATATAATTTATCTTGTTAGTATATTTATTAACATAAACAGTGTTCTTAGTCTAGTTATTGCTTCCTGAACATTATAATAGACATTATTTTAATGTAATCCACTTAAAAAAAACCCTTTAGTAGCATATAAATTGCTTCTGAACTTCTGTGTTGTTACCAAATCACACCATTTGGTGTTTAATCATGACTTCAAACTCTGAGAAACTTATTTCTGCAAAAATCTCTCCAGGTGGATGCTCCAGAGCAGGAGGCTCCAAAGAGACAATTACAAAGACGTTCGCAGTCATTTGGCTCTAGATGGAGGTACAGAAAATGTTGCCAGTATTCCCATACTCGGTGGATTGCACACGTGCGTTGTTGTTATAAAACAGACTTCATGACTTTTTAGCAGCCGGTACTCACAGGTGTTACTTTTTAAATACATCTGTGTTTGCTAATCTTTTAAAGTGTTTATGGAACTCTAGGTGTAGAATAGCTCAAAGTATCACAAGTTATGTATTTGAATGTCAGCCCTTGAGAGTACAGCCCATTATTTTGTTCTGCATGTTGAATCCTTTTCCTAAAGGTATCTTTTTTGGAGTTCTTTAACATTCAGCTTGTACATTGATTCTAGGGAGAACAACAATGCTGAAAGGATATTTAAGATAATGCCAGAGAGGAATGCACACTCCTATTGCGCAATGATCCGTGGGATGGTGAAGGTAAAGTTGTCCTTCAGTGCTGGGAGGACTTTTTTTTTTGGCTTGTGAAATCTCACACAGTTGTAGAGATTGTGTTTATTTTTGTTGATTTTTTTTTTTTTTTTTTTTTCAGCATGGGGCTTATGCCAAAGCTTATGACATGTACATAGACTTGCTGAATGAAAGACACAAGGGTAAGTGTCTCCTGATTTTGCTTTGTGGTCTTCTGAGTAACAGAAACCTCTTGTTGGGTACATGAATATTTGTTTCATGGCAATGATGATTGGCGCAGGGGTACGGACCTCAGCTAGATCATGGGAGCTGAATGCAAACTGATAATTTCAGTGCAGCTGGCATGTGGCCTGCTCACTGGAAACAGATTTGCATGAGACTGCCAAAAACTGAGCCATATTATCATAGAATCATGGAATGGTTTGGGTTGGAAGGGACCTTCAGAGGTCATCCAGTCCAACCCCCCTGCAAGGAGCAGGGACATCTCCAACCAGATCAGGTTGCTCAAAGCCCCGTCCAACCTGGCCTTGAACATTTCCAGGGATGGGGCATCCACCACCTCTCTGGGCAACCTGTGCCAGTGTTCCACCACCCTAATTGTAAAAAATTTTTTCCTAATATCTAATCTAAATGTTAGAACAGACTGTTTTCTGTAATTGTCAGTTAAAATTAATTGTCTTGCATTTTCCAGCTGACGTGCACACCTTCAACGCACTGATTACAGCAGTCCCATACCTAAAAGAGAGGTTCTTAGAAAGATGGGAATTAGCCAAGGTAAGGAGGTAGAGCAAAAGGGAAGGGTAAGAGTGTAAGGACTGGGTCTGCTTTATCACTAGAGTTTTGCAATCATTAGAAGACTTAAAACAAGAGCTTTATACAAAGATACTAGTATCTGCTGCAAAGGAAGTACGCTAGTTTAAACACGCAAACTAACTATTGAGGAGTGGAAAATGTACGAAATCTAACCTTGCCCTTGCAGAATGGTTTGCCTTGTGAGAACATGCCTGATCCGAGAACTGCCTGGACAGAAAGTAATTGGGAAATTTTGTTGGGAGATAAAAACAAACAAACAACTTCAGATAAAAACTCTTGGAATTGTAATTCACGGTGGTTTGATGGGAATGGAATTTTGAGGGGTAACATTAAAGGCTCCAGTTCTAATGACATAACATCAGTTAACAAAAATAGTATATAAATGTAAGCATTTCCTTGATGTTCTAAACACAGTTCTCCAAGGTCTGATCTGATGTAATTTTGTGGTCTTGTTTTTTTGTTAAATTAATTAAAAATCAGATGGTACTCCCTTAAGTTAAGAAATGATCAGTTGAGGTAGAGTCATTCACTTGACGGGGATGAGAGAGATTACATTGAGTAAATGCTTATATATCTATCTGAAAGCTGAACTGTGATCCATAACGTGTGAAGCACTAAAGATTTCGGGATTTTGTTTAAGGTCTTCCTGACTCACATGGCTCAGCAAGAAGTACAACCAAATCTGCTAACGTTTAATGCTTTACTGAAGAGTCTGAGAAGATGTGGTGGTGTAGGCCGAAGTATGTCTTTATTGGTCATAAAGGAAATGGAAGCACTTGATATAGGTGAGAGAACCGGAATGGTTGTTATATTCCAGTGCCACCTCTAGAATAGTTAACTTAAGAGTTCAGCAGCAGACACAGTGATTCCTAGTTGCAGGGAAGAAGTCCAGGGATTGTGGAAAAAAGCATTTCTCACTGTTCTCAACTTCACTATTTGTTTCCTTTTGCAAGAGAACTGAAAAATAAAAATGTGTGAGTACTGAGCTGTGGCCACTCAGCAAGCCAGTGCCTCTGGATTTCAAACTGAATTGTCATCCTCCGTCTTTGTTCACTATTGATTACTAATTGCTAATTACAGTATAGTGGGGGAGTGTGTCCTGGTCCATAGGCTCTGTCTCAACTGGATCCTTGTAGCACTGCTGCAGAAATAGTGAATAACAGGAATATATATTTGCATCCGTCAGCTGAGTGTTAGCTTCCCATAGATCAAGGAGATTTATTTACTTCACAAGCCAGTTCAGGTCTATATATCTACATCTCTTCAGAAAAAAAAGCTTTTGATCTAGATTATGTTTTTTTTTAATGTCAAGTAAGCATTGCCAAAACAGGGAATATTGGCTACTCTTGGAGAGTGTGCTTTGCCCTAGTAACATGCTTGCTGATACACTAAAGATGGGTTCATAAGCAGAATGGCAAGCCAATTATTAAATAGTTCTGTTTTAAATTTAGAGCAGGGAAGCTTGGCTGTTCACCCCATAGGAATATGGTTCTTCAGCTAGTGGTCCACCCTTAGGTATCATCTCTCCCAGTTGGGCATGAGGGCTGGTCCAGCATCAGGATGGACAAGGAGAGAAATGACAGGGTGAATTTATACACGCTGCCTGACCGGAAGGGCTGGAGGCTGTGAATTAGAGCTCGGGCATAAAGCACAGCCAAGAATGTCAAAGTAACTTCAATGTTTTTGCTTTTCAGAGCCTAGCCTTGCAACGTATGATCATCTTGTCTCTATATTTTATAGAGGAGGTATGTGCAATATCAACTTCTCCATGAATGTGTCCTGTTTAACACCTGCTTTAAATGCTTTCCATATGTAATGAGTGAAGGGGGTTGATTCGTGGATTAAAAGACAACTTATTTTGTGTGCAATCCTGATATTACCTGTGCAGTCTGATTCTGCGTGGGTGAAGAAAAAGCTGCAGAGGATCATAACCTCTTACAGAGAGGGAAGAGTCCTTGTGTTTTGAGAATGGGCAGACCTGGAAAGCAAGCCCATCTCCTTTCCATTTGCAGCCACAAGTTGATTAAGCTAAAGAGCAAATGTTACTCAATCTCTGTGGAGGCTGGATCTGACTACAACGCATGTGATTTCATAGACTGTGCCACTCAGAGGAGAAATTGTAGAATTGCACAGGAATTCTGTTTTTCTGCAACAATTCTGTACGTTGGAGCTGTCGTAAAATACAGCTGTCTTAGAAGGCCCAATTGTTGGAGATCCTTTAGCCAAAAATCTGTGGACATGGGAAGAGAATGGACACAGTAGTCATACTGTAGTCAAACTCAGTCCTTGCGTTTTAAGAAATGTGGAGGAACTGCTCTGAGGTCTCTCTGGGTTTTTTTTATTTATGAAATGCCTTGCTTTTCCTAGTGCCACATTCTAACAAACAAACTTGCATGCCTGTTGGATTCCCTCCTAGAAAGTACTTTTAGTTTTCTGCATGTGCCCTGTTGTGCTGTGGAAATCTGGGGGTAGCAGGGCAATCCCTAGTGCGAATAAAATTGCAGCTGCTGTGGAGCACCATGAGTAGAGGCAGAGAGAGGAGACTGATGAGACTTGGAAACAAGAACCATGCTTTCAGACGTTGCCATGTTATGTTTGCAGGCTGAAGCTAGCATGCTTAGCACAACTGAGATGTGATGTTGCTTGTCTGTTTGTTCCACAGTTGACCTTAACCCATCAGGCATCATCTCTGAGGTGATAGATGACGTTGAAAAGAGGAGTTTCACTGCCCAGGACCCTGATGATGGTACGGACTTCAATATATCTGACGATCTACATTGGTTAAGCTTGGGTGAAAAGGTACCTATGAATTTCAGGTAGTTCTGTCCAGCTAGGAAGAATACATGCAGCTTGCTTGTATTAATCCCTTCTCATACTTTTTGGAGACAGAGAAGGACAAATTCCAGTGCCGGGAAGTTGTATTGTGTGTGCATTTGTGTGCTGGCTTCTGTATGGGAGTGTGAGTGTAGCCCATGTGAATGAGCTCGTACAATAAAAAACTCAAGGCTATTGACAAGGCTGGTTTAAGGAGGAACATGTGCTAGCAGTTTCATGAAACAATACACGTGTGGTAAACAGCAGGTTTTTGTTGTAGTGCGGTGTGAGAGTTCCTATTCTAGTTCTTCCTAATTCTTTTCAGAAAACTGCGTGAAATAAAACTTCATGCGAAACTGAAGCTCGGGTCTGTAGAAGGGATAGATTCTGAACATCCCATGTCTCACTGACTCTTTCTGCCATCTGTATGTACACAGCTTTGCCCTAGGATGTTCATAGCCTTTCTGTACGTACAGAAGTAGACACAGCTTCAACCTGAAGATGAACATGGCAAAGAAGGGTCAGTAGCTGTGCTGTGTACAGCGTGGTGTTAACGAGGTGTCGGAAGCCACTCCTTGGCAGCACTCCTCTGTATATGATAGGATGGAGAAGCTATTACAGTGCATGCTTCAGGACATGAGTTGAGAAGTTGATATGTTTTTTTGGCATTTAAAAGACAAAGATAGATTGTGAGATTATGCTGGAGTAGAATATTAGGTTATCCTGTCAGCAGGTTTTTTTTGTCCTTGGGAAGAAGCCTGGAATAGTCAGAATGCTGTACACCTCTTTTGTTTGCTTCTGCCCTGCTCTGTGTGTTAGACTGTTCCTTGCTCTGGCTCGAAGATGATGCCAGAAGCATAGACAATGACTGTGCCTGCTCTGCTCCTTCACACTCTTTTCTAGAAATACCACTGTTAGCAAAGGCAGGGATGACAGGCACGCAGATACAGGCCTTGTCTGAATGCTGAGTGGGGGAGTTGAATGAGCTTTTCTACACAGTGGTTTAAAAAAAAAAAAAAAGGAAAGGGTGATTGCTCACATAAGACCAGATCAAAGCCACTTGTCGAAGCAAGATGCTTATGTAGACGTTTTCTGCTCTTCTTCAATGTGGGATCCTTATCCTCTTTTGGTAACTGCTTTTGCAGATCTCACGTTGACACTTTGAACAGAACTGCGGCTAGCCATTTTTTCAGTCTTTGATGGCATCCAGTCATCTTACTTTTCCTTCAAGAAACCAAAATCACCTATTCCAAATTCTCACCACACAAATGAAATGAGCTACTTAGCAGGATAGGTGTCCTTTTTCCCAGTATGGCTTTCTTAGCCTCCCTCTCGCAGCATCCATCTCCATGCCACTTTGAAATGTCATTTACAGAAACCAGAGTCAAAGCCTCACAAAACTGGAAGGAGACGTTTTCAGGGGGCAGTTGTATGTTCTTGGGCAGCTCTGGCGTGTACTTAAGAGGTGTGTCGCCTGCCTGAACACTTGCCTCTGTCGCATGTGTTCTCTTCCACTAGTTCATAGAGAAGGTGAGTGATGGTTTATTTGTAGCCTGCCTGTTAGATAAGTAATGCTGTATTGCGTCAGACAACAGAATGTGGATTTTGTAAAACTTCCTGAAGTCAAACAGACCATCTGCTTAAATCTGTCTCGAAAAGCACAGCAGTAGGGTTGCCTCTAGAGCACTGGCTAGCAAAGCTCTTACAACACCAAAGTCTCTCTCTAAAATGAAGATCCCTGCTACATTGTCAAACTGAGCTACAAATTCAGCTTTGTAATTGAACATGTCCTGTCTGTCCTTTGGGAGGCTGGGTTAATGAGCTGCTGTATGTCTCCTTGAAAGTTTGAAGCTAACAGACTCCATTTTCTCTGTTTCAGCCAACTTTTTTGCCACTGCTATGCAAGTGGTAAGTACCTCTTCCCTGCAATCAGCATTCCTTTGAGTCCTCCAGCTGTTTCAGAATTGCTTGTGAGTTTTCCAACCTGTCGTACAAGGTTTAGCTCTCAATATCTTTCCCTTTCTAATCTGTGTTCATCACCTCCTGTAACTCTTCTCCGTAATTCTGCGGTTCTTTGCTTCATCCCTCCTAAACTGGTAACTTTTATGCCTGTGATACGTGCATCTCTTGCTAGAGATGGCTGCACAAGTCCCTGTCTGCTGTGCCTTACCTCCTCCTATTGACACTGCGGCGATCAGACCACACCAGGAGGTGTCAGTTTAAGTTAGAAAGCTCTCACCCGCTGGGAGAGTCACGTATGTGTCTCAACTAAACAAAATGTCCAGGCAGCCACTGCACTGAATTGCATTAAAAATGTTTGCTGTCTGCTCATTACTCCTCATACTTTTGTGAAAGTCAGTCTCAAAGGGATGTGTTCAGTGTTGTATTTGGTAGCTTTAACCTCTAACTGGTTTGTTGCAGTGCTGTGATCTCAAGGATATCAAGCTTGCCTATCGGTTAAATAAGGCGATGGAGAACGGAGACAACTGGAAATTCTTGGACATGGATCGGTCAAATGCCTACTGGTGAGTGAAGTGCAGCTCACGTTCAGCATCTTGCGTATCGTTGTCAGTTTGAATACAAACTGGGATTTGAACAGTGTGCAGAAGGATGCCTTGTTGAACATCAGATGGCTCATGCGTGTGCAGTTTGGGAATTGGGTGACAAAGTCTCTCTTAAGAACAATAGTAGCTTAGGATTTATTTTTGGTTTGTGGCCTTGCCCAAACTGAAATAAAGCATCTTGGAGCATCCGTTTAACTTAATCGTTATCCAACAACTGTACGGAGCAGTTGTTTCCTACAATCCTGCCATCCACTTAGGATGGCGTCTTAGGAGGTAACACCAGAATAGCGTACAGGTCAGACCTCGCTTCCTGCGTGGCGTAGAGAGGTTGCAGTGCAGCAGGTGTATGTAGGCACCAAACTCCTGTGTATTTCCACCATTTGATGCTGTAATCATGGCATGTCGTTAAGTGCTGCAGATACTGAACGTAGTTAAGTACTTGAAGCATACTGAGTTGAAGAAAAGCCTATTTAGGCATTGGAACTAGAGATGCTACAGTAAATTCATGAAAAGTAATTATCATCAAAATAAGATGTATTTTCAGGGGTGAAAATCTTATGATCTGACTTTAACCTGTAAATAAATCGAGGGAAATTAATGGAAATCCATTTCTTGGTGTACAGACATTTTTCCTATTCATTGCACTGGATCAGGGTTCCAGGCTTGTACCGTGAACTTGCACAAGTGACCAGGTTAATTTAGTTCACTTCTTAAAGTGGTTCTTTTTGAGGTTGCATTTGAGAGATTCAGATGCCTCAAACCTGGTGTCAGGCAGGGAGATTGCATTGCTTAGAGATTTTAAAATGCAGTCCACTTCTTACTAATTCTGCCAGTTACCTAGTGTCAGCATTAGTTATCTCATAAAAAACACTGCTGGTTTTTTAATTGTATGGAGTATTGCAATCATACAGTGAAATTTCCCCGATCTGCAATACAAATCTGGTCAGAACACCATCATTGTGCTGATGCTTCTGTATGGTTTGGTTGATCTAATCATTACTGAATTAGGACATTTTTCCCCTCCTGTAGGTCAAAATTCTTTTCATTGTTGTGTATGATGGAACAAATCGATGTTGTGTTGAAATGGTACAAAGAAATGTCCCCTTCGGTAAGTGTGTGTTAGGGTAAGCAAGCTTCAGAGCTTTAGTATGGAGAAATTACAGTTTACTGAAGTGATTCTCTTCCTTCATCAGGTCTTCTATCCAACTCCGAAAAACATACTGGACCTCCTTCAAGCACTGGATGCAGCCAACCACTTAGAAGCAATCCCTTCGGTCTGGGAAGGTTAGTGCTAGCCACATGGCTACGTAGGCAGTTTGATAAAAGGCAGGAGGAGTGCAACGTGGGAGGGAGTTGGGAAACGTCCCAGTGCTCAGAATAGCCACGATGAGGCGCTTTGGAATGAGCGACGTTATTCCTCCGTGCAGTGGTGGGGCTGTTGTATTAGCCTGTGCTATCGGCTCTGCCTTTCTCTGTCAGAGAGATCGTGGCTGTGTGATAGTTAAATGTCAATGTCTTGGAATACTGAATGTGTACCAGAGAGTAGTACCTTACTAGCTCAGGTTTAACTCATTTAAATTCTTTGCCTGTTTTTTGCCCCTTAAGAAGAGGAGACAAGAATGCAAATACAGGCTTTAGCACACAGAAAATATTCTGCTGTCACCTGTCGCTAAGGGGACAGACAGGTTATTTTAGGGATCCTTCACAGGATGATGACAGCACTAAGTTCTAGTTACAATTAAAGCTTTATTTTCTTAACAAGATTTTATGATTAGCATAGCATAGAATTTACAATCAAGAGTAGCACAGCGTAGTGCAATTTTGTAAGCAGCGTAGTACAGAATTTGATAGCACCGCTTAGCTTGTGGTTTCTAATCACCTAGTCCCTCTGTGGATCAAGCCAGCTCTTAATACTTGGTTTGCTCTATCAGCATAAAAATCATAATCTAACCTCAAAAAAAAGTATCAAAGAATACAAGTCACTACTAAATCCTTGGAGGAAGCAGATGATTGTGGAGGTGTCCCTGGCCATGTGGGTCTCGCTGTTCAGCAGCAGTTTGGGTCCAAGTTCCCACTTAGGATCTGTAACTGCTTGATTTTATAGACAGTACTCTGTGCTGTTACCTTCCCTGTTCTGTGATGGAATCATCACCACCGGCTTTGCTGGGTGCCTGGGACCTTGCAGGCCGTTAAGGAGGGGAGTAGTCAGGCTGGCACCCAGGAATCTTGAGGCTGGCAGGGAGAGGAAGAAGAAATCCATTTGGTTCCTCTGCTTGGTATACAGGACCTTCAGGGCCTGATCATGAGGGGAGAGGGAACTGATACGTGACCTGCTCGGTCGCAGGAATTGGCTCTTTGCCTTACAAAATGGTGTTAGTTATGCTAACCATGTGAGCAGGAGGTACTGGTCACACCAGCTAACTACTGCCTTTCTCTGGACAGATATGAAGCAGCTGGGGTTTACCAGGAGACAAGACCTGCTGGGAGAGCTCTTGTCTTTGATGAGCAGGGAGCAGCACCCTGAAGAGGTAAGGAAGCTGTCGTGGTTTAACCCTGGTGAGCAGCTGAGCACCACACAGCTGCTCACTCACATAGCCCCATACAAGCTACTGTGAAGAAATTTAACTCTGTCCCGGCCAAAACCGGTGCAGAAGCTCAGTGAAAAGAGTAGAGATGTCTCCCCATGTCTGTGCAGCATACAGACTGTATTTAGGTGCTGTGTTACGGTCCCTCGTCAGTCATAAAGGTCCCGTTCCAGTGCATATGCCGTTACAGATTCCCAGATCTGTGTGAGCTTATCCAGGTTTGCTAACCTCTTCAGATTGTTGTCAACCTATAGGGAAACCTGAGATTAATACAGAAAAGGATCACTTCCTTATCAGGGTTGGGAAAAGTAATCCAGCCTGGATTTCCTGCGCTGGAAAGGATTTGTTAAATCTAGAGGTTTTGGCTTTCATAGCACAATCTCTTCACAGATTCAACTGGCGTTTGCCAAGTGTGCTGAAGACATCAAAGCTGTCCATGAGCAAACCGGGAGGGAGCAGGCCCCGTTAGAATGGACAGGCAGCACGCTGGGCCATGTCGCGCTGTTGTTTTCCAGGGCTGGGAGAACCCAAGATGCCTGGTACGTGTGTGGCTGTCACAAGCTCTTGGCTTGCTGACACTGGAACTCAAGGCTCAGTCACAAAAATCAAAAACTAACGACTGATTGCCTTGGAATGGTAGAGCAGACAAAGGGAGGGATAAGTCCTGCTGGGAATGGGATGAGGTTTTTTCTTGTATTTTTGTATTGTATTATTGTATTGTTCATTCTCAGCACCGAGTTACAGTTGTCTGTCTTAAAAATGGTTTAGAATTGAGTGGAGCAACTGGCTTAGAGCATCGTACAGCTGCTGCTGGCAAGGCAGGGTTTGAGTATCACTTCACTAGGCACTGCTGATTTCCTGCGGCTTCCCATTCTCTAATTCTTAGAACTCATTGGCATTCAAACAGCTAAAGAGATTAATTAGAGTTTAATTACACTTTTAATTAGAAATAACTGGAATTAAAAATCTAAAGATAAAATTTTGGAAGCCTTCAGAAACTAAAATTTACTGTCCTACATGCTCTCAACTTGCAGTGCTGGTTAAAGTATCCCGTCTCCAGTGTAAGGTTCCGAGCCATTTTCTGTTGAATACAGATGTTCTCTTTGCACCGACTCATTTGGAACAAAGAGGTGGCAAGTACCCTTCTAAAAATACGGAATATTTTAAAGTAAAATTGCCACCAGCTACGTTTTTTAATTTTTTTTCTGTACTAGTTAAGCTATTTTGTGTTAAACTAATCCATGATGTTAGCTGGGGTACATTGCATCTGCAAGGACATGGCATGGGAGCTGTTCCAGATCCGTGGGGAAGACCGTTTAATGAAATTGAGTTTGCCTATGTTTCAGCGGGGGCTTATCCAGGAAATTTAGTATCTGTCCCTGTGGTTTGCGGTAGGTTGTTTTTAATTATTATTTTGTTTTCTTTTGAACAGGAACATGATGGAGCGTTTCCAGCAAATCAATAGGATTCCCACGTGAGTACTTTTAGGTTCTGACTTCAGGTACTGAGTCGCCCCTTTGTCTGTGATTTTGCGTTTCCGTTATCACCCAGAGCAGTGGTCCGTAACTTACCGTTCCTTCCAAAGTGTGAGTGTGTGCATCTGTCCCTGTTAGCACAAGGGTTTGTTTATCCAACTGATACATTCCAAGACCTTTCTGTCTCAAAAACTGCTGAAAATGCAAAGAAGGCATTTAAGGAGCTGATCCTTGAGGTGTCATGGAATCTCATTTCCTGTGTGCTCAAAAGATTTCCAGCATGCTATTAACCAATCGTAAGTGCTTCAGAGGTGTCTGGATTTCTGAAGATAAGTTTATCAAGTCCAGACCTAAATCATATGTGGTACCCTGTTAGGCTACAACAGTTAGCTTTTCCCAGGATTTTGGGGGAAAAATTCTCTTTGAAGTAGAAAACAGCTTCTAAGGAATAGTAATGCGTTTCGCTTGGGGTTTTTAAAAATACAATTACATGCTTGGAGCTCACGGAAGTGAACGCTATGAGGGTGTGTGGTACCAAAGGTCGCTATTAGTGGCACGCTGTGCTTGTCCTGTTCTGCAGACTGCGCTAGTGTGGCCCAAGGAAGCCTTGACACTGCCAAGCTGCACCAGAGCCCGTCTTTAAGACGGGAAAGAAAAATAATTCTTCTGAAATTGTGGTGTAGCCGATGGTTTGTGGCTGCCATGGGTCCTGAATGCAAAGAGAAAGAACATGGTTTCCTTGCTGTTGCCAAATGCATCAGAGGCTCTTCTGGCTGAACTGTCTCCTGCCTTCCCTTTTCTGCCAAGCTCCCTGCGGCATCAGCTGCAAACGCTTAATTATTTCCCTGCCTGAAGGCAGGAGAGGTGTCTCCAGCAGCTGTCGCAGGTGAGGAAAGAGCAGAGCCAGCTGCCAGTGGCTCCCAGTGCCCACGGACAGCACAGCAGGCTCTGGCAGTGAGACACTGCCTTTGATTTAAATGCTGTTACACTGCTCCGTGCCCACTGCCAGCCACACAAAAGAGGGTGAGGGGCCTGATTTGGGCACTCAGAGGGAGGCTGCTGCTAAGGTGAGGTCCTTATCCTGTGCAGTGAGCTGCTGCCCTCTGGTTTTGTGCAAGGAGAAGTATTGCTTTCTGCTAGGACAGGAGTTCCCAAGAGCACCATGTCAGAACAAGATGAAGGCTGAGGTGAAACTCCTGGCTAGAGCAGAATTGGGCTGGTTCTCAACCGTCTGAAAATCTGTCGGTTGCTGTCAGTTAATGGCCATCTCACCTGAGACCCCACCAACAGTCACTCTTTGCCTTTGCTTTTGCAGTGACCAAGTGATGGATGAGTTCTTGAACTGTGCTAAGCAAACCAATTGCCCAGATGAGGCAATTAAACTGGTAAAGCTGGCAGCATCTCTCGATCTTCCTTCATCTCAAAGGCTTAAAAGCAGAACGGAGAAGGAATTCAAACTCTCTGAAGAGCAGAAGTAAGTTGGAGTACTCCATGTTGGTGCTAAAGGGGTATAGTAGACAGGGTGTTGGCGGGGTGATTCTGCAGAAGGGCTCTGTCAAGGCAGCAGAGAACTGGCTTCAGAACGATGTGCCTTCGTGTTGGCTCTGGTCAATTCACACCCCCAAAATGAGCCCTCAGTTTTTTATTCTGTGCTGTCCATCCCACCTAGGAGGGAAGGTAACTTTCCATGATGGGATTATCTGCACTACTCAGATCTGCTATCGCCCTTCTTCCCCACAATCTTTTCCTACCTGGGTCTGGCTACCTAGACACTGACTTCAGGCTCGTAGGAGCAGGGAAGCGGTACAGGATGGCCCTGCACGTAGTCAGTGCCCTTCAGTACATCTCGCTAGCCACCATTGTTGCTGGGCTGATACAGCTCAGATGGTGGGCTTAGCCTTGAGGGACCACAGTGTGGAGTCACTGGTCTGGTGTAAGGGAGTGAATAAAGAGAAGTCCAGCATCCCTGACAGCTGGCCCAGCACTTTCTGGGTAACTGAAGTAGTCTGCTTTTTCAAAAGGAGGTGGGTGTGCCTCCACCAAATGCTGGGTGGACCTGTTCTGTGAGGATAACAGGCATCAGACAGCCCATCATGTTCTCTTTGGAGGGGGTTATTTATGGTTTAGATCAGGTGACTGATTACTGGACTGTTTTACACCTGCAGGAAGACACTGGGGAGTATCAAGTCAGACAGTGACAGCAGCGACAGTGACAGCGACAGTGACCAGGACTAGCTGTCTCTCTCGCCTTCCCCTCGGGAAAACCGGGAGCAGCCGCTGCCTTGATGCCAGGAGGCTTCTGTGAGAAGAGAAATTATTGAAGGGACGGCTTTTGGGAGGTGCTGCTGCACTGCTAAGCATTCCAGAGCATTCTCAGCTGGGACGTGCTTGGCAAGAGTACGTTGTCCTTGTTGGAGCAAGCTGAAAGCTGTCCTGCTTCATCTTCTTGATAACTTCAAATGTAGCATGGGCTACACCAACAGTCTCTTCCACAGCACTACCGGCACGAGCTGGCACCTGCCAGGCAGCTGCGTCCTGCTTGAACAGCTGGGCAGAGAGGCTGGAGGGCTGCAGCGAGAGGAGAGCTGCCTCCAGGAGGCTGCTCAGCAGGTACCAGAGCTTGACAGCTTGAACAAGACTTCTCTTGGACCTCCTGTGACTTAAACCTATGCCAGCTTTAACTCCTTTCCAGCTGACTTTAATGAACTACTTAAATACCACATTTACTCTGTATGTAAAGACTGTAGATAATGCAGTACTCATCACCGGTGGTGTTACTCCTCATCCTTTTTGGTGCTTTGGGACAGGCTTTGGAGTGCAGGTGTTAAAAAGCTACAATTTGTACATGGAGACTGCATCTAATAAATGTCAGACATAAAAATGGCTGTAGTCTGACAATCCCTAAGCAAAATCTATTGATTGCAAATTGCTGCTGCTGCTCTGTGGGAGAGTAAGTAAAGTTCTTGGAGAACACAGCAGTAAAGCTAAGGAGGTGCCTGGAGAGATGGAGGACTGTGCTGTTCTGTTCTCTGCCTTGCCGTTAACTGGCCCTCACAGTGGTGCTGCTGGTCTCTGCTTGCAGAGGATGCTTGAGGGGTTGGTTTTTTTTGAGATAGTTCTCTTGAACAGCCAAAGAAGGTCTTGTTTCGGAGAGCATTAACTCATGTTGTAATGAATAGTTAACAGTTGATTCTCTCTGTGGCAAATAAAACCTTGATGCGCAGGATGCTGCAGGACGAGTAAGAGCACTTCAGCAGCAGAAAGCAGGCTCAGAACAATTCAACTGAGGTCAGGAAACAGCAGCTGCTAGAGGTACAATGCACTACACCAAAAAAGCTGAAAGTCAAGTGTTCCCCGTGTAAGAGGAGCAGATGGGCAGTACCACTGGAAGGCAAGGTTTGCTCCAGCCTGTCCTGGGACTACAGGTTAAGGGGCAGATGAAAGACAAAGGGCGTTCAGGGGCCGTGACAGGCTCTTTGCGGGATCAGCAGGGAGACAAAGCCAGAGCTACTCGTGGCAGCAGGTGAGCGCTCAGTGAGTGTGATCCGTCTTTCTTCACTGATGATAAGAATTCAGGGAAAGGTGAGAGAAGGAAGGAGCTTGGTCTTCCTGTGAGCTCTCATGGTTGAGCCAAAGTCTGGCTTCTCCCTAGGAACACCTGGTTTTCTAAAACTACAGAAGAGCAAGTCTGATAGCAAACATGCAGGGGCAGAGGTTCATCTGAATACGTATTAAATCGTGTGTACTTAAACCTATACTTTTTTTTTACACAGCTGTACAAATTAATAAACACACTGATCACATCAGTGAATTCTTGCTCATGGAAAGGAATAAGCCACTAAGTTTTGTCTTCCTTGGGCCATGGAGAAAGGTTGTTCTCGTACTGCCCAGCTGTATGTGGTGTTGAAATAGGAGACTGAACAGCAGGAGAAAGTGGTTGAAGTCTGGGTTTATTCAGCTGACAAAGTGGCAAATCATTCACGGTAGGTTACAAACATTACTTTGGTTGGATCACAAGCCTGCTTGGTTAAGATGGGGAAACAAAATTGTTACACAATTGTAGAGAAGCTTCCTGAATTTGGTTGTCATGATAACTCAAAACCAATACAAATAACAAGAGGTGGTGAAGTTAAATACAAGGCAAGGAAACAAGACTGTACCCGTGGTTTGACTTAACACTTCCAGCCCCTGCCAGCAGCTTGGCTTGCAACCCTTGGGAGATCATGGGATTTCCTTCCGGCACAAGCGATTGCTGAACTGCCTCCGGCACGCCCATCCTAGCTCACTGCACTTGTGTTGTTCCCAACCCAACCGCACTGGCGTACGCTGTCAAGATATCCACAATTTGTTTTGTTTCTAGGGTCATTCGCGCTTCGGTCAGCCAGTCGTGCGCCACTCTCCTCGACTCCCCTCTTAGTTGGTTGACAAATTTAGCTGCCAGCTCCAGATCTCCGTGTTCAATGCAGTACGACGCGTAAGACAGTAATTTAAATGTGTCGAGGTCATCGGGGCTGAGCTCAGCCGGTGGTTTCAGCTGCTGAGGGTGAAAGACCAGCAGCGACTGCAGGTAAGAGAGGAAGTATTGATACAAGCTGTTTCTCGTTTCATCGATCATAGCCACTCTTTTTGCCAGTTTTTGGACTGTGTGGAAGCGTGCTCTGAGGGCCTCTTCGCTGTACACTCCCCGCGTCAGGGACTCCTGAGGGAGGGCTGCTGTTAAGGCTTCTGTAAAGGTGTTGTCAGAGCAACTGGCTTTGATGGCCTTCACCGCGCTCTCCAGCGGCTCGGTGGGACTATCCCCAGAGGCTGTTTTCATGCAGTACTTGAGTGCTTCAACAGAAAGCCACAGCTGATGGGCCTTTCTGGCTTCCTCCTCTGCTACTGCGTGACCTGCAAAATAAGCCAAGAAGGGGACTCTCAGCTGGGGGCACACAAGTTTTGAACCCAAGCAGCAAAAGCCATCCCTCTAAACACTCCGCTTTCAAAAGCGGCCGCCCCCTCGGCACTTGATCTTAAAGCAGGTCTGTTCCGCTGTTCAAGGACAGAACAAGATTCCAGCTTTGGACTTGCACAGCTCGGCTTTGCTGGGCGCAGAGCAGCGTGGCAAACCCACGCCTAAGCCTGGGTTTAGGCACCCAGGTCTGCATAATGGCCCTTAAAGAATCATGACCTCAGTCCGTAAAGAAATGTGATTTCAGTGCTCACTCTCGACCGCTTGCTCAATTCCTTTCAGCCTGGCGTAGGCGGTGTTTATATCCAGCGTGAAGTTGTCGAGCTGTTCCTGAGTAAGGCGTCTGAACTGCATTTCTTGTTCACTGAGTTTCTCTGATAAGTTCTGAAACAGAGCAAGATACATAGATCAGAAACAGCTGCTTAATTATATTGAACTTATTTTAAAGATATTTTTCTATAGATCTGTTGTACTTGCTAGGGACACTGCATATAGTAAAAGCTTATTACTGGTGTATTGTATTATCAGGGTGAATTTAACAGTTACTGCACTTGTAATTGTCAAAAAATTCTCAGCTACAGCAAAAGCTTCCCTCCCCAGCCCGCATTTCAGTCTCCTAGAAGATGGTTCAGGACTCTCCTGCAAGGATTCAAATATCCCCCACATTCCCTTGGGGCCTCTTCTCCCTTACCTGCTCAAATTCCACCTTTAGTTCCTGCTCCTGGACCTTAAGAACGTCTCTCAGATGGTCTGTGTGGGCTGCAGCCTGCCGCCGGAGCTGGGTCCTCATTTCGTTTTCCATCACCTCTCGGACTTCTTCAACCTGTACGCACATACGCACACGAGCGGCTGTTGTTACACTGCTACGTTACGACAGCTTGTCACGCAGTGTTTGTATCACCCATCAGTGGCTACCTAGGGTACATTTTATAGAAGTGGCAGTGACAGAGCCCACGTCTCATCTTAGAAAGCTGCTGGGGGCCATTTTCACAGCTGAACCTCTTCCTAAAGACATTAAAGGAGAGCTTCAGAGTCTACAGCGCCAGGAACTGGTGCTGATACGCATTAGGCACGCACTGCCGTTATCAAAATACAATCGAGAAGGTACAGGAACATGAGAAATTACAAACTGGTGTTTATACACCAGCTGCCAAGCAAAACATACTTCACCTTTTTCCTACGTGCTGTAACGCAGCAAGTTAGTTGGACACATTTTAATAAAATGGCAATATCCCTTTTACCTCATCTTGTGTAAATCAGCCACTTTAGAGCACGCAGGTTAGCACCAGGGGCAGGCACAGGTTTATTTAGGCTAGGCTGAACAGGTTTTGGTTTTTTGTTTAAAAAAGAACTCTGTCATTTCCAACTTTCCATTAAACAAAGGCGGCAGTTCAAGCAACTTTTTAAAAGTGGCCTACATTAATACCTGTCACTGTAGCGCTTTGAACTAACAGGCTATAGGTGAAATCTTTTGTTCCCCTCCTATCAACGCAAATTTCCCAACTAATGGCCAGTGTTTTAACCTAATTTTCAAGGCACTCATGTGAAAACAGCAGGAGTATTTGGCACAAGTGTCTGCCTGCAATCTGGAATCTCGGATGATAAAAAAAACCTCCACTGCCCAGACTCCTACATTTGTAAGTTGCACTTGCTTCAGGTCCAAAGCAGCATTCAAATTCTGAGGAGTTTTCATACTCTTTTTGAAAAAAATTGAATCCCAAACCACTGGCAAAGAGTGGGAGGACATGGAGACATCTCCTAGAGGCAGGATAGAGGGGCTACATAACCTTGAGATGGCCATACTGGGTCAGACCAAACATCCATTTTGAGCCAGTAATCCTGTGTCCAACAGCAGACAGGAACGTGAGAAGTCATTCCCCGTTTCACCGTACGATTTCACCAGTTCTCTCACCAGAGATAACGCCACTCTACCTTCTTCTCCTGTTCCATTTCAATCTCACTTTTGTGATGCTCCAGCGCTTTGGCCACAGCTGCCTCAAATGCTTTTTTATCTTCGAGTTTCTGCTTCTCCAGGGCCGACTCGATGTGCTGCTGTTCCCTCACTCGCTGCTCTGCCAGGTCCTTGTTCAGCTGGTCGATGCGACGATGGGCGTGTGCGATGAGAGAATTCAAGTCGTCTGTTGATAACTGGCCAGCTAAAGAAAACACAGGGCATTAGGAAGGCAAGTTAGGCAGCGAAGCTGCTGCCGCGGTGCTTGCCCACCTCCCACTCGAGCACTCCCAGGCTCCACGTGGTTGACCAGCGGAGCGCCTTTTATGAAAGGTTTCTGAGCCCTTCAAGCCCTTGACCTCTGTTAATGCCCAGCCGGTATCCCTTTCTGAGCCACACCTACAAGAAAGTACCTTCTCTCATTAGAAGAGAAGTTATCTTCGTTTCTCTGAAGTGATTCACAGCTATTATTTACACTCCCATATCCATGTCACGCTCAATAAGAGGAAACTGTTGACAACTGTTCATTTCTTGGTCTTTTTCCCCTATGACAGCATGCAGAGCCAGCAGGATACAGAATCAGAGAATCATAGAATGGTTTGGGTTGGAAGGGACCTTCAAAGGCCATCCAGTCCAACCCCCCTGCAAGGAGCAGGGACATCTCCAACCAGATCAGGTTGCTCAGAGCCCCGTCCAACCTGGCCTGGAATGTTTCCAGGGATGGAGCATCCACCACCTCTCTGGGCAACCTGGGCCAGTGTTCTACAACCCTCATTGTAAAGTTTTTTCCTAATATCTGATCTAAATCTACCCCCCTCTATTTTGAAACCATTACCCCTCGTCCTGTCACAACAGGCCCTACTGAACAGCCTTTCCCATCTTTCTTGTAGGCCCCCTTGAGGTACTGGAAGGCCGCTATAAGGTCTCCCCAGAGCCTCCTCTTCTCCAGGCTGAACAGCCCCAACTCTCTCAGCCTGTCCTCATAGGAGAGGTGCTCCAGCCCTCTGATCGTCTTTGTGGCCTCCTCTGGACCTTCTCCAACTGGTCCATGTCCTTCTTATGTTGGGGGCTCCGAGCTGGATGCTGTACTGCAGGTGGGGTCTCACCAGGGCAGAGCAGAGGGGGAGAATCACCTCCCTCGACCTGCTGGTGCTGGCCAATACCTCCAGCTGGGTACAAGCTTACAGAAATTTGATCAGAGAACACTGAAGTCGTGGGAGACAGCCAGAATTCATGTTCTCTCTTCAAGAGTCCTCCAGGCCAGCTGTTCCCAATCAGATTTCTTACCCCAGTTTGCACCTTTCAGGTTTGACTACTCAAAGAGTAGTAGGGGTCACAACCACAGCTGTGTTTGCTGAGGAGTTTGCTGCTTAGAATCACAGAGTCCTTTAGGTTGGAAGAGACCCTTAAGATCATCAAGTCCAACCATTAACCTAGCACTGCCAAGTCCAGCACCAAACCACCATCCCTAAGCACCACATCTACACAGCTTTTAAGCACCGCCAGGGATGGTGACTCCACCACTTCCCTGGGCAGCCTGTTCCAGTGCTTGACAGCCTTTTCAGTGAAGCAATTTTTCCTAATATCCAATCTAAATCTCCCCTGGCGCAACTTGAGGCCATTTCTTCTCATCCTACCGCTTGTTACTCGGGAGGAGAGACCGACCCCCATCTCGCTACAACCTCCTTTCAGGTAGTTTTAGGGAGCAACAAGGTCTCCCCTCAGCCTCCTTTTTTCCAGGCTAAACAACCCCAGTTCCCTCAGCCGCTCCTCATCAGCCTTGTTCTCCAGACCCCTCAGCAGCTTCGTTGCCCTTCTCTGGACGCACTGCAGCAGCTCCATGTCTTTCCTGTACTGAGGGGCCCAAAACTGCACACAGTACCTGAGGTGCAGCCTCACCAGTGCCGAGTACAGGGGGGTGATCGCTTCCCTACTCCTGCTGCCCACACTGTTCCCGATACAATCGACTCTTCTGGCAGAGGAGGAGGACAAGTGACACCCGTAGCATTTGCAGATTTGATGGCCTGAGAATGGCACAGGCTCTGCAAAACGCTGCAGCTCAGACTTTTGTACAGCTCAGACTCCTGTACTGACTGCCAAGGCTGCCAGCTGAATCGCCTGTACAGAAAACCAGGGATAACTCGGGAAAGCGTTCCTGCGGGGTCCAGAGCAGCTGCAATGCCACAGCCCAGCAGCCGTTCTGCTGGTGAGTGCCAGAGAAGGGACCGGCACAGGAGGGCTTGATCCAGCGCTGGCCAGAAGCTGAGCAGCACCACTGAGCTCAGCTGCTGAACTTAATGCTGTTACAAACAGAATGGGTTTTACTGTACTCCAGTTTTAAATTACATTTCTTTGATCAAAAGGGAAAAAATAAATAATAATCAACCTCAGAATCAAAGAGTTAATCAACACTTCTAAAATGAGTCATGAAGACCAAATTTGGAGAACCAAGCCAACTTCAAATTAAATGAATCTGGTTTTGGTGACGCAGCTCGGAGCAGCCCTGCGTGGCTTTTTGAAGCACAGAAAGCACCTGGATGTCTCAGTGGCATCAGCCGGAGCTGGCGTATCCAGCACCCCTCTCAAGCCAGGGCTGCTGCGAGGTGGGCTCACCTGAGCACAAACACCATCGCACATCTTCGCTGGAACTGGTAGAGGTTTCTATTTCTCATTGGGATTTCAGCAGCATGCATCGACTGGTTTAAATTCACAAAGGAAATTTAAACCTGGCTTTAACAAGCCAGAAATCACACTTTGGGAAGTATTGCTAGACAAAGAGTTTGTGGTTTAAGCTAGACATGCAGCACTAGTGGAAAGGATCCCAAAGCAAACCTCAGCCTGAAACGGTTCAGGAATGCAACGTTCCACCCCTTTGCTGATACTGCCTGTAATTTAAAGTCACGTACCGCAAAAACAAAGAGGGACACAGAGAAGAGATTGCATTCACAAGACCAGAACAAGTTACAGGAACTCACCTAAGTCAGTTATCTCTGCAACAGAAAGAGGAGAGGTTGGAAAAGTTAATGCACATTCACTACAGCAAGTCAGTCATGCAGAAGTAAAATAGAAAACTAAAAACTTCTGAGTCCAAGTTTGGAGGAATTCAGGAAGAACAGTATGTAGAGTAGAGCAGTCTCGCTACACTACAGGCAAGACGTAGCCCAAAACATCCCAACAACTAAAATCACCTTTGGAAACCCACAGATCGAAGTTTGAGTTCAGCCAAAGCAAGGAATACAAGTTTGAAGCAGAAAAGTGCAAGAGGACACTGGAAATTACAGTCGGACGTTTCTAGGTTCTTATAAACCAGAAGCAGGTGGTTAAGAAACAAGTTCCCAAGCCGCAGTGAGAGTCACAGAGCCTAAGTCAGTCCCGTATATACTTCAGTAGGTCACAGCAGTAGGAAACTGAGTGCACGGAAGCTACCAGGACATTCCTTTTCCTCCCTCCAAAGGGCAGCCATCACAAAACCCACGATGTTCTCCCTTTATCCCGCACAAGGAAAGGCAGCTCCATCTCCAGGGTGCCTAAATAAAATTTTTCTGAAGAACTAATACGCCACAGACTACATGTTTAAGGCAGCACAGCAAACTCCACAAACAGTTTGTTCATTAAAAAAAAATGTTTTCCCCACATGTGCTGGGTGGGTGGGTGGTTTTGTGTTCTTTTTTCAACAAAAACTGCCCATTCCAGAGATCAGGTACATTCATTTAGCTACAAAAATGATTTTGTGGTCCACATTTCTAAAGCGTAAAGCAGCATTAAGGGAGAGTACCTTGCAGTACTTCATATTATACTTCAAGAAAACTATTAGGCAATATAAACACATTTTTTTCAAGTAGTCGTTACGACATCTAGAAAGAAATCCATTGTAACTCAGAAATAAAGTCACAACAGCTCCTTCTGAACACTGAGGCTAGAGAAGGCCGAGATCACTCAGTACATTTGATGTTAAAACCCTGATTGGAAATATCTGGGAAGTGTTTTTTAGGGAATTAATTTTTTTGGACTACAACAGGCAGTAATCATATGGCCATACTGCACTTGAGTTCTTGCAGCAGCTTATCCACAGCAATGGTACACGCACGCACTCCACCTTCTGGAGCTTTGCTTATCTTTGAAATGAAAGCAGTTACGGTAAAGAAGGGTGCCTACAGGCGCGGAGCGTGCCGAGGGGATCGCTGCGCGTGAGCCGACTGTTAATGCATCATCAGTCCGACTCCTTTCCCGCTTGCTTTCTGCAACACCGTGGTGTATGAACATTTCCAACAGCTCAAGGTAATACAGTTATTCCTCTAGTAAGAGAGAAACAGTTTAACTATGCTTTTTTATCACATTTTTTTCTGTTATAAGGAAAGCAGAAAAGAGCTCAAGTTGAAAAACTCAACCATCTCGAATAAATACAAGTTCATGAGATTTCAGATCTCGGGCAAAGAGCTGCAGCAGTAATAGTATAAAAAAAACATAATTCACTGCTTTTGGGCAGCACTGGCTACTGCTTAAGGTGAGATCTGTGTCAATTTAATTTAGAAGTAACATATACTGGGGTAGGTAAGGTATGACCAATGAATTCTCTCATGGAAGAACAGAAACCCTACGAAGCGAAGCGACCGGCACGGAATAAGCGCGAAATGACCCCGCAGCTGGAGACTTACTGAGCCCCTTCCAGCCAGGCTGCACGTCGGGGGTGATGCTGTCAAGCTCTCGCTGAAACTCTTCTCTAGCTGTAGCCACAAGCTCATGATATTGAGCTACTATCTTGGCCTCAGACTGCGCTGCCTGAACCTGAAACAAACAAAAATGAGATCAGTTTATTAATGGGGCATTCAGAATTTAAAGCCAGGCCCTGAGTTAGTGGCAGGTATCGTTACCTCCAGCCCAACCAAAGCAAACTCTCCTGGGGGAGAAGAGAATCCCACCCTGTGATATCAAACCTCTCATATACAATAATTATTTGCTGAACTACCACTAATCCGTTTTGTCTCACACGCACGCTGTAACTAGATAGCCAGTCTGTAGCCTAGACAGGACCAGAGGAGTATCTGAAATTCAGTTTATATCCTTAAAGACCTCCAGCTCTTTTTCTCTGCTTACAGCTATCATAGAGGCCTGGTGAGCCAAGCTTGTGATCTCAGTAATTTCTGATGTTCCCATTATTAGGCTAAATTCACTCAAAATGCACCTGATTGATCAATTATCAGCTGTCCTGCAAAGAGAGATAAATTTCACCTTTAGATTTCTTCACCAGTCTTCTGAGCTGTAAAGTGATTTACCCACCAAGCCATAAGCACACATTGCTCCTACTCCTCCCTAACCTCATGCTAAATTCCTCCTGGAATGAAATGGAAGGAATTACAAGTAACCCACAGGAAGGGCCGGCACCAATCAAACTAGCTGGAAACTCTTTCAGGACATAGTTCAAGTTCTCGCAAAGATCTTGTCATGTCTGATTACTGGTGGTACAATCAGCTCAAAGACTGAGTAGAAAAGGACAGAATTTACACTTTAAAAATATTTAACCTGCTGCAGAGGATTTGGGAATGGGAGGTCAGCGCAAGCTGCCAAGCAGTCCTTACTCTAACGGCGATTACAAGCAGTCCGGGGAAGCATTACCTTTTTCACAACATTGTCCAAGTCAACTATCATATGATGAAGATTTTCTTCTGCAGCGACAATGTGAGATTTGGCTCCTGCAATCTGAGACTTCTTGGCATTCTCGATTACGCCTTTCATCTTCTCTAACTCTTCTCTGAAAAAGAAAAGCAGCTGCTAATTATAACACATCCAGAAAAGTTTACTTTATGCCGCCTGTATTTATAGGAAGTGCTACTGGATAACTCTGCTGGTGCTTCCCATCTATGAGCTCTACAGCTAAAATGCTGTGATTAAAGATTTTATTTTTTTTTCACAGCCTGAAACCTAAGATGTCAGTGCGTCTATTCCACACAAAATGAGAACTATTTATAGTGCAATTAGGACTCAAGATGTAGCTGAAGGGGGCAGATGAAAAAGAGTCAGTATTAGTAAAACTAAGTATTAGAAGGCAGAGGTTTCCATCACCTAACAGAGTTTCAAGGAAACATTTTTAATATAGATGGCTTATTCTTGCACAAGTGTTTTGGACATGGTGACTGGTGGAGATAAATGAGGATGGGAGAAAACTTATAGAGCTCTGTAGATTTTTTTTTTTTTTGTCATTAAGAAAGAACCACTTTCCTCTAGCATAACTGGAAATTAAAGAAAAAGTGAAAAAGCCTTCCTTTTCCAAATCCATTCAACCCAGTGGAGGTTTCTAATGACCTCACTGGAATAAGGAACAAGCTTTAAAATAAATAAAGTAAATAACTAAAAGTGAAGGCATCCAGTAGAGCGACAGAGAACGAAAGCTAGCAAATCTGGGGTTTGCGCCAGCTTTGTTTTACTCTTTGAAACCCCAGTTACACCTCCTAACTATTTTCAGTCAGCACAGCAACTTTGTAACGTAAATAGCAGCTGTGCAACTTAAAGGATGATGTTGCGCGCTCAGCTTCAGAAGCATCAAAGGGTTTCCAAATTTATTTCTATCCTCATTGCAAGGGCAATCTGGAGATACTTCTCTGTGATTTTTTTTTTTTTTTTTGCTGCTATAATCCCTACACAATGAATCTGCGCAGACTCGATGCAGCCCATACAGAACCCTGGGTTAGGAGCAGCGCTCCATTTCAGAGTTCAAGTTTTCCTTCCACACTGCTTAGTAAAAATCCAACCTTAAAAGCAACTCTGCTGACAGATGGAACTGCCAAGCAGTGCTGTAAGGTTTAACTTTTCATTACAACTAGAAGCAGCTTGTGATGTTTCTGACTCAACACACAAGAGAATGCAGTCATGGAGTCCTTACAATAAGTTTAATATTGACAAAGTTATCAAAAAATAATATTAAAAGGATTACGGATTTTTTTTTTTTCATCTTACTTGAACTTACCAACACTACATATAAATACTAAGGAGTTAAACAAGCTCTTAATAAGAAGAACAGGACTGCGTCAGACTCTTTGGTACAGTGAGGGCCATGTGTACAAGCACCTGAGATGTACACACTGTAAATTAACATATTTATTAGTTTATGGGACTTTTTTATTTGGCAGAAACACGCCAGTTTAATATGAACACAGCTGACTGCGTACTTCCTAGAAACTCATCTCGTATCTGCCAGCCCTCACGTGGCCAGTGTTAACTGACCACTCCAGAAGCCTTAGAAACAAGCAACTCACTTGGCTTTCAGAAGGGCATCAGCGGCTTCATCCACCGCTCGCCGCCGATCCTTCAGCGCTTCCTCCAGCGTGCGCCACTGAGATGATTTCTGCTCCCCAGTAGCCTAAGAAGCATAAGATGCCTAATGAGGGTCATCACAGTCATGAAATAAAACAGTTATCAAAAATAAACGAAAGCCTATAAAGACTCAGAAATTGCTACACTCATTTCACTCAAACTGAGTGATGTTTTTGCGTTTTACCAACTGCAGCTGGAAGCCTTACGAACAATTTTTTCCTTCCAAGGTTTTGTCTGATTCTTTGATTCAAAGTTTTGTTCCACCTGAGCAACAGCCATTTGTCCATGCAGAAGAGCTTGAGTGAGGATCAGTGTGTGGTGCCACGATGTTTTGGGGGGAAATCTCTACATGTATTAAAGTACTGTAATATTTTAAAATTGCTTTTAAGCTTAATACTTAAAAGTACCGTAATACTTTCAAGGTGCTTAATTTAAAAGTCAGCTTAATACTTAAGCTTGAAAGCAATCTCCCAAGATACTTGTTTTTCTAACTAAGATTAAATCTCAAGTGCTTGTTTAGTTGCCCATATGCCCCTGTTTGTTTGATTAACCACTAAATTATATCCTCTGCTCCAGAATGGCGTAGGAAGCAGTGGTTCCACACAAACTCCATCATTAGCACACCACAGCCACAAGCTGGTATCTCTCATGCATCCCCTACTCATTTCCAGGCAAGAAACAAACAATCCAGGAAGAAAACTTTGGAAAAGGGAATGTTTCAACAGCACTTTAGGGCGGACAGTACAATACCCTAACTGTACCTAGGTAAAAAATGGGCTTGGGAATTAAAATACGATGAATTAACATACAATGTGAAGACTATCAATGTATTAATTTGAACTTTTCTTCTTGCGTACGGGAAATAAAGGAGTTGGGGAAAAAACCCTCGAAATTCAAAAGCAAAGCCGCTGTATTCAACTACAGCACATTTCACAAGCAGAAAGATCAGTTAAAACTGTGATAGAAGTAAAGATATTGCAAGAAAAGCTTCAAACTTTAATTGTGAAATGAAAAGTTTTGCTGCACACACATATAAAAAAACCCTCCCAATTTGTCCAGTTTACCTCAGAATTGTCCATGGCCTCCTTCAGTATTTGTGAATGGGCATTCACTGCCTGCACGGCAGACTCCTGGGCAGTAATCGCCTGAAGCGTTATACGAGCTGTCGTGCTCAGGGCTTCTTCTAGAGTTGCTGCAAGGGCTGGAAACAAATGAATTAACTGAATTATACGATAAAGAAAAGAGCCTTAGAATTAGTGAAATGACACATTGTATCCTCTGCATCTCCTTATGTTGTTTTCTACGATCCAAGAGTTGGTCAGTTTGGGAACTACACTTGCAGCCTACAGACCGTGCTCCTGATTTAGAGGAGTACTAAGGTGCAAGTCTGCACTCACAGCAGTAAAGCTACTCAGTGAAAGACCTTTGGCATGTTTCTGCATTTAAACCAACAGGGATTTTCCATCTTCATGTGCTACAATGGTTATTCAGAGGAAACAAGTACATTTTCCTGTCTTCCACAAGGAGGATATATTCCAAATGCAAAGTTATTCTTCTTAGCCAAGGTGGTGGTAGACTCAACTATCTGTTCCTACTGGTACAGAAGCACAATGAGCTATTCATTATTCATAGAATCATATCACAGAATGGCTTGGGTTGGAAGGGACCTTAAAGATCATCCAGTCCAACCCCCTGCCCTGGGCAGGGACACCTTCCACCAGACCAGGTCACTCAAAGCCCCGTCCAGCCTGGCCTTGAACACTTCCAGGGATGGGTCATTCAAAGCAGGAACCAAACCAGAATGGTTAACCAGCGTGAGCAACATCTGCATTTCTGGAGTCAGACATTTATTTCTAAGTAGCAGGGTAAGTAAATCCACCTTTCCAGTAAATACTTCTCTGGACCTTTTCAGTGTAACATTTCAACCTCTTCACTTGCAAAAAAGTCTTTGTATGAAGCAGACAACTAATTCCAAGCTTCTTGTTTCTGTCTGTGTTGCTCTTCCACACCAGAAAAAGCTCTGAAAGAAGCAAGCAGCAGCAAACCACAACCCGCATGTCTATTCTGAGCCCGCTAAGTCCAGGCTCGTACATCTGTCTCATCCCTCACATGCAACAACAGCTAGAGGCTCAGACTTCGGCGGAGGACGAAAGCACTCAGAGGAAAGTCTGAGTGTGGTCAACGCATCTGCCAAGATCCCGTTTCATGCGCACCACTGTCAGAGAGGTCGGGTCAGACACAGCACGCTGTGCCAGCACCTCTTCCACCATCAGCCCTTTCCAAGCACAAAGAAAATAACAAAAGGCCACAGGTCCCACAGCAGGCTGAAGCACATCCAGTACGTGGCCTCAGTTTAACTCCCTTTCAAGCCCGTTTTCTCTGGCTACACCTATATTAACAGTAAACTTTCACTTACTCTAAATGCAATTTCCGTTCAGCATCCTTGCAGTCAGTGCCTCTAGCCTACCCACTCCCAAAGATTCCTCCCCTCACCACAGAAAGTCCGCAGAGCCATTGTGGTCAGGTGTCCTCGCACTGCCCCAAGTCAGGAGTCACCCTTCGACACCCATCCCTTTTTCCAAGAGGCTACTCTCCTCCTCATCCTCATGAACGCTGCCTGGAGGACAACACGGAAGCTTTCTAACACAGCAAGCAATCTGCAGCTTGAGCTGGGTTTGACTTCAGAAGGCAAGTATCAACGTAGCTGGCTACAGATTGCCTGGACATACTAGACAGCAGAACACTCTCTACCAAAAAAAAAAAAAATTCTCTATTTTCTGGCTTCCCTTGAGGCAAACCAGGAAAGGACCCAAAACTCCTGATTTAAATAATCATGCTGCAGCCAAACCAAGACCAACCAACAGCCCCAAAGCACTAAAAATCTAATAAACCAAGTCAGGGGCGAAAGGGGAAGCAAAGCTCATTGTTTTGAGCAAGACTCAAGGAGGACATGAGTTCTAGGGTACAGGAAAAGCCAGACCACCTCTCAGTAACACAGCTGGATAAATAGGTCTGAGTTAGAACCCAAGCAAGGAATTGTCATAGCTCCCAACCCAGAACCTCCAGGCAACTCTTCACAGCACCCTGACATGCCATCCCTGAACCACTAGCAAACAATCTGAGGCAGCAGCTCTGTAGACAAGGACCTGGGGATCCCAGAAGATGGCAACCTGAACACAGGTCATGAGCAGACTCTGGTAGCAATGAGTCCTGACCATGAACAGGGCTGCATCAAAAAAAAAAAGAGCACATCCCACAGATCAAGTGAAGGACTGGTTTCCCTCTAACTGGCTCTTACAAGATTACATCTGGAATACAGCGACTCATTTTGAGAGCCTCAGTAAGAAAGGTACAAACAGACCATGGAGCGAACACCGGAGAGGCACTAACATGGTTAGGGGGTGGGAGCAAGTGACACAGATGAGAGACTGAGGGATCCAGGCTTGTTCTAGCCTAAAGAAGAGAAGCCAAAGGGGCATCTTAAGTAATGCCTTCCACATCTAAAGGAGTGTTACAGAAAAGACTGAACCAGACTTCTTAGAGGGGCCCAGAGAAAGGGCAAGAGGCAACAGACCCAAGTATCAACAAGAGAAATTAACCGGATGTTATCAAGCTCTCCATCATAAGCAGCACTGGCAAAGCTGCTCAGAGAGGTGGAACAGTCTCCATCCTTGGAGAGCTTCAAACCTCCAGGGGAGAAGGCCCTGAGGAACCTGCCCCAACTCTCCACGCAGGGACTAGAGACGTTGGAGGTCCATTCCAACCCAAAGTTTTCCATCATTCTTTGACTATCAGTTACTTCTTAGTGGGTGGAAGAAGCTTCAACACCACTCATTCTGCCAACACAATACCAGGATGACAACAAAGAGGTGAGCAAGCAACTTAGAACTCTAAAGCCAACAGAGTCCAACAATTCTTCTGTCATGTGTAACGTGTATAGGAAAACTATCAGTATGGTCTTACTCGCTATCTTCTCTTGCTCATCTTTGTCTTGCTGGGCAAGCCGGGCTGCAACTTCTTCTGGTGACCGTTCTTTTATAGCGTGGGAACCCTCAGGTTCTTTACCTATTCAGAATGAAAAAGAGTTACACTGTTTTAGCAGAGTCCAAATTAGTATACGGATTACTTGTAGGGAAGTAACTTTCTCTCCAAAACTGATTTTTATAGTCGAAATCACTTTATAAATCTGACTTCTGCACAAAGCCATGCTGAAACTACCTCTAGCTTTTTCATACCCATAACTACAAAGGCCAGTCTCAAATGTTCTCGAAATTAAAAATAGTAGAATAGATGCACCTCACGTGCATCTGTAGATTTTATGCTGGCTAGTTGCAAAAACATGTAAGATTTAGAAGTGAAAGGCAAAGCAAGAACTGGAAAACACTTATGGAGCCAAGTTTAAATCTTAAATGAATATATGTTCCTGTATTTTTTCAGTTCTTCTTTGGCATGCTTGGAAAGTCCGGCCAAAGTAAAGAAAGATTAGAGAGGGAGGTATGGTGAATCACGATTATACTCCACTCCCTAGCCCAAGGCTACTTAAAATGCCTTTAAGAGCGAGTATTGACCTAAGGAATTCTCTTAAGACCAACAGCAAGTCTGCATCTGAACTGAGGAGATAGCCCAGAGCTCTCAGACTCATGCTGCAACAAAAACCATCAGGTTCTCTCTTAATAATGCTGATGCTAACTCTGAAGAAAGTATTTACTTATTGCTAGCACACTTTTTATGAAATGTGTTCATATACAAAGAAATTACTACAGTCTCATCTGAAAGAGATGATCATCTAGAAGCTAGTGTTTCTTGTGGAGTTAAACAACAAATGCTGTTTCTTTACTTGGCCCTGGGCAGACACGCTTTTCTGAACAGCAATCAGAAAGCCACAAAGAGCAGAGGCAAACTGGATTGTACGAGTCCCAGTTCAGCATAAAGGCAGGCTTTCCTCTTGCGTTCAGGCATACACCCGTCCCAGGTATCAATCTCAGCTTCTTAGTACGTTAAAAACCTACTAACAGATGATGGAAGCTTTCTTCTGCAAAAGGCACGAAGAACTGCATCATTAAAAAATAACAAATTCCAGCACAGAGGTAAGAATGGATGCACTTGAAGCTACAGGATTTTGTTTTCCTTTGCGTTCATACCATCTTTTTCACCTTCTTCAGTTTGTATCCCTGGAGCTGGCACCGACACAGCTACACCTGTTGCGGAGATGATCTGTGCTGCAGCCTTGCCTGCTGTTAAATACAGTCACAGAACAAAACCAGTTAGTATATATGAGCTATGATGTAAGAACAAGGTTATAAGACAATTTTTTTTCCTCTGTAGGAACATATTATTTGGATACTGATACCAGAACAGAAAATTTCTTCGACAAACAGCAACCAGGTATTACTTACACATACACACATGAAAGATAAATGTAAAAAGACATCACAACTGTTCCTCTCTAAAGCAGCTCAATTTGATCTGCCTTTACAATAGCTCAGTAATTATCTAAAATTAAGCTTCTTGAGCTTGCAAGAAGAAGAAGGCGTAAATGGCCTCAGAGTCCAGCACCCAAAGTGCTCTTCCCACTCTTCCTAAACTATGCAGGATAGTCATTGTTTATCTTAGATTCCAAATATTCTATAAAGTAAACAAGTTTCCTAAAAAATAGCAAAAAAAAAAAAAGCTAAAGCCATTTTAGGGAAATTTTCTTATGATCCAAATGAAAATAACAGTAATTCTAAGAAATTACATCAATCTTCAACCATTCCAAAGGACTACTTTAATCTACCCTGGCATGGATGACATAGCAGATCATTAGGACTTTTGCTTCTCCTCTACATAACATTCTGTAAATTTACCTTCCTTTTCCTCTGAAGGAGCAACAGCTTCTGTTTTGCTCATCGGGGATTTGGCAGTAGGTTGTTTAGACTCTTTCATTACTTCTGCTACTGATGAGATCTTCAGTGGACCTTGTTGTATCTTCAAAAAATCAAAAATAAGAAACATCAGTTTTCCAAACAGCCTGTGTCTCACCGATTCCATTATAATGGAAAAGAACATTTCCATGTCCAGACAACTGCATCATAAATCTAAACCGCAAGGTATACAGGAGAATAGCAGTGAGGCCATGTAATATCTTGCCTTGATTTTTAATTTAAAGGAATCTTTACAATTTTCACCTCTCCAAAACCAAAGGTATAGCAGTGGTAGTTTTCACTGCAATATTTATTAAGGTATCCATGAAAGCAAATAATTCCATGCCTCAAACATTCGAAATGCTTTTGGTTTTTTGAAAGACTACAGATAATGCAGAAAGTATAAAAACCACAAGTACATGAAGGTCTGAAACAACTCCAGAAAGCAGATTGCAATTATTTCCCCTTGAACATTGTTTAGTCTATACAGGTATATGTTACATTAATTCAGTTGACACTTCATTTCAAATCTCTTGAGCATTTATTGTCAAAACAAGTTAGGTCATCAATCTTCCCCACGCAGCTTCAGTTTTTCAGGTAAGTGCTCCAACAGCTTGCTCCTTCAGTTGTAATTTCTTGTCCACCAAAAATGGGGGGTGGACAAAAAATGGGGTCCAGGAGTCACCCCTCCCATCCTGCTCAGTTTCTAGGCAATTCATTTTCAAATTGTAGTGGGAAGAAAAAAATACATATATATATAATTGTTTTAAACATGAGAGACTGCAAAATTAAAGATATGTTTTTTAAAAAAGAAGAAATATGATGATTTTGTCTGGACATCACTGAACAGAAGATGCTACAGGCATGGTGTGGGGTTGACAGGCACGGAAGAATCAGAGTTGCACGACTTCATTGATTTCCCTTTGAAAGGATTCAGATGCTAGCGTTCAGGGCAGACACACACATACTCAAGCACAGAGTATTGCGAGGTTTTAAGATATTAATCCTTTAATATTCACCATGCAAAGCCACAGGGTAAAAGTAAAAGCATTTAAGACAGAGCCATGACTGGGTAGGTGATAAATTTGCCGTCTGACCAGTCTGGTTTGCAAAATTTACTAGTGCCTGGGAGGCATTAAGAGCTTGGATGATCACAAGTCAAGTGTAGCTAAAACTGGAAGAGATACAGTTTTGGTTAACTGATATTCTCACATTCAATTTGAACAGCTTTCTTAAACTCCAATTAAAAATATTTTGGGTTTCTTGAAGGTCAAATGGTTTCTGAAAGCTCAGCACAGCCATGGCCAGAGCAGCTTTTGAGCATTCTTGGGTATTTGGGAAGCGTTTGCTTTCAGATGCAGGAACAGAGAAACATCCAGGTTCCATTTCCAGAGTTGTGCTGAAGGCTGTATCAAGTTTTCCCTTCTGCAGGGTCATGTCACAAGGACTTCAAAATACAATGTTTATGCATGGCTCTGTACCACTCAAAGTTTCAGTGGTTTGAAAAGTTCTCATTTTTCTTTAAAACAAATTCAACTTAGAATAAAAATCGTCTAATCCTGCTACATCACTAACTACACTAAATCTCTAGCCACAGTAAACAGCTGAATTCCAACGCATCCCTACCTCTCTCTCCCCCCAGTTTATTTGAATATATGCAGAAAAGCTATTCAGTTAGGATCCTACTAGATTATTTTACTGTAAATAAAACTAACAGTTTTAAAACCCACAGGCCACAATCACAAGATGATAACAGCAAACATACAAGCTTCACTGCTATGCAGCACCACGTAGTACATCAGTTCATAATCCTTAAACCTAGCACACAACAAAATCAATCAGAATTTGAAAACTAAGAGCAGATACTCTCTTTAAAAAAAAAAAAAAGAAAAATGAAAAGGTGGGAGTGAACGGGAAACACTTACTGGTTTCTTTGGCATCGGTGCACTGTAAGGTGCGGGACCAAGTGCCATCTCAAAGAGTTTATCAGAGTAGGGAACAGACTTCTCTACGCTCTCCCGGAACTGTGCGTCATAGCTGGCATACAGGACGGTTCCACCTACTCCTCCACCCACAAACAGGACACTTGCACCAATGATTTTGCCTACAGAAACACTGAGGGGGAAAGAAGAGTGAAATTTCTGTAAATGGTATTATACGACAAACATCAAACAGCTTGTGAGTCTTTAGCTTACAGCTGGGGACAACCACTCTGTTCCAGAAGCCTGTCAACAAACCCAGCACCCACTTTAAATCACTTTCAGCACCAGCAACTCCCTGCTACCATACTGGTTCACAACCAACTCAAAGCTAAGAGGGCAACCTACAACCTTCCTTCTAAATAATGATCACCTTGATTAGCTTAATTTAAGTATGACTGAATCAAATGACGAACATACAGAACCATGCGAATAAGTTACTCAACAAAAAAATCCCACCACCACCACCAATTTGCTCTCACATGAAACTAAGGTGCAGATTCCCTCCTGGTCAACGCAACAGAAGAACCAATTCCACCTTCCAAAACCTTCTACGTACCCAGACTCTCCCGAGGGGGTAGCATATCCTCGGTGCAGTCGTAACGGACGGAGTGACGCTCTCCCACATCGGCTACTCTGCAAGAGGCGCAGGAGACAAGAGTTAAGCAGTGAGCACATTTAAACATCTTTTCCACAGGAGCATCGGAGTGGTTTGCTCCATCACGGCATCTCGGACACCCTCCAAAGGAAAGCAGCCGCCGGCACTACAGCAGTGATGCTGGACTCTGTTTTCCCTGAACAAAGAAAGCGCTCTCACCTGCAGCTTGTAGGTTAAGGGCTTTTTAAGTAGTAATGAGGCATTTTGAAAAATGAGGATCGGGGGCGGGGGGGGGGACAAAACAACCAAACCACACCACCCTCCAGCTCATTTCTGCATTTATTTTGCCTATTTACGTTCCCAGCCTTCAGTCTGGGCGGTACAGTTGGGTTAGTTCAGATTCTCTTCAGCAATCTCATGTGCTAGAACAGCTCAGCTGTGAGCAGTGCAGAAAACAACGGCAGTTTAAATACTTAAAACTATTAAAAACTATATTTAATATTTAGAAGCATTTTTATTTCTGAAGACATAGAAAAAGTTCTCCTTGAGTTTCCAAACCAAGACTTCCTCTTTAAAAGAATTAACAATGCATCCAGTTGCCAGACAGGCATCAGATTATAATGTAAATGAAATTACGACATGAAGAGTGATATTTCATTATATCTATGTAACAAAAACCACATTACCCAAGATTTTTATCTCCTTTATATTTTAGCTGAAAATTAAGATTTGCCAGAAAGACTGGTTAAGCTACTTCAGCCTACAGAAAGAAAAACTCCGTCCTTCTCAGGTGGTATTTCCCCCCCCGACACACACACATTGATTGCTAAGAGAGGAAAACAGGACTCATGGGAAATCAGAGTACAAGGCACAGAAGGAACTTTTCCCACAGTTGAGATATTTTGGGCAACTAGACATTTTTTCTTTAAAAAAGAAAATTGAGAGATGCTTCACTACACCGTAACCCTAGAAGATAAGTTTCTCTGTTCCCTTTTGCACACAGCAATAAATAACAAGCAAGACTCTTGTGGTTTCGGTCCCATCCTTGTCCAACAGCACAGAGAGGAAAGGCGGGAACACCGAATTCTTATTCTTTCCAGAACAGCAGCCAAAATTTTTTAATTAGTAACAGGAGTACGTGTACAGCAAGAGGAAATGTGCTCTTCTTATCCCTGAGACTTTCACAAGCTCTAGCTATGCTCCGTGGTTGATTTTCTGGTTCACAATGGATAGGATAAGAGACAAAATAATAAATACATTCTGTGATGTTTTGATTATTAGACTTGATTGCCCCAGAAGCATACACGAAGGCTTCATCAGTCCTTTCAAAAGGAACAGCACTAATAAAAGCCTCTTAAATCATTTTGTAATCAACTGCTGGACACGTTTCTGATTACTCAATGGGTGCCTATTACACTGTGAAGCACAGGATAAGCAAAATACGAGCATTATGTGAACAGCTCAACCCAATAAAAGTTGGGGGGGGGGTGTGCGGGAAGAGAGGAGTTATTTTCTATGGTTCCGCTCAATTTCAGTCCCTTCCAACACTCTGGGTTTACGTTATTTTGCCTAACACTCCCCCGGAAATAAACAGTCACTCCCAAGCCCCTCACCAGGCTTTCTGGAGGTTATCGCACTCGGCGCCACGGCAAGCGGGAGCTCAAGGTAACGCACTCGCCTGTCCTTGCTCGGGCTGGGCTTGCCTTGTAGGCGACCCCGGAGGCTGCCACAACCATAACCTTGATACCCGGGCCAGTACACTCCTTTGCATGTTGGCTACCACCCTACTCACGCCTAGCAAAGCCAGATAACGCCCCACCCATTGAGCTCTCCCACCTTCAGCAAACACGTCTGCGCCGGCGCGTCGGAACAGGCTGCGTTCAGGGAGCTAGCAGGGCAGAGGAGAAACCTTGCTTCTCGCAGTTCAGCGTCCGTGCTTTGTACACCAGGAGGGGTTTTGGGGTGGGATTATCAGTTTTAGTCCAGATGCTCTTTGGACCAGATGCTCTTTCGAGGTCCCTTCCAACCTGGGCTGCTCTATGATTAGCCAAATCCTCATTTTTTATTCATCATTCATTAAAATGCAGGTGCTCAGCCTGTGCTGTCAGACTCTCCCCCTGGTATACACGCAGCAACGGCAGTGATGACCCAAACCTGAAACAAGTCCTCACCAACTCTTTCTTTCAAGGTGCTGCAATAAACAGAAAATCCCACAGCTGCCCAGGGGAACAACAACTGAAGGTGTTTACGTATCAACATTTTATGAGCAGAAGTCCAAGTCTAATTTTCCTCCCTCACGTCCAAGTATGCTATTACCTCCAAAAATCCCCGATTTAAAAAAAAAAAAAAAAATCTTTCTTTTTTTAAAAAAGCATTGCTGTCTTTCAGCCATCATAATAATCTTGCTTACATTTGCTATATCCTTGTAATTTGGAAATTTACAGGTAGTTTCTAATTTCCCCTTCACCTAGTTTCGAAGAGTTCATCATTTTATAGACTCCTGTTACTTATTACAAATTACATCTCAAGGGATTTGGAAGAAATGCAGCACATAAAGTTGCTAGGTACAGTAGAAGTCAGAAACAAACCCTCGCTGTCCTGCAGAAGAAGAGAGAAGGCACTGTGATAAGGCATCACACAGACAGCACAGACCACTGTGGCAAGGGCACTGCAAGGCAGCTGTTGCCATTTCCTCCTCCTTCTCCTGCGCTTCTACGTGCTGTTTGTTTCACCTAACTTCTTAAATCCTTTTTATTTTACACTCATTATCTACTGTTACATCGCCACGAGAATCACTTCGAAAGGCACGCCACACCTTCACTCTGGTTCCTATTAAGAGCCTCAGTGAATCTGGCATTTGATGCTACGCACATGAGCTCGCTCTGGCGAACTGCTCAGGACAGGTACACCACAGCACGGCAGAACATCGTTAACAAAATAAAATCTGCCTTGCAGGCATCTATTTCACGCTTCAAATAACCAGACACAGGACGCACCACCCTCCGCACACATTCAGTCCCAGCTAAACCTCTCCTAGTCACCAAGCTCTAGCGTCCTGACCCAGAATTTGCACAGAATCAGGCTTGCAAGACCTGCATGGTTTTCTGCAACACGGGATTTATGTACTTAAACACAAAGAGCAAACCAGAAACTTCAGAGGAAGCTCATCTTCCTTACGATAGAGGTTACCTGGATATCTGACCGCAGAATTCTAACTAATTTCCCATCATCCAAGACGTTTGCCAAATATCATAGCTTTCTACAAAAAGCCCTCTGTTACAAGAGAACTACAGAAATACTCCAAATAAGTGAAGAAAAGTTTCCCTGTGGCACTGCACATGTAGCTGAAAACATTTCTGGAATCGCTGTGACAAACACTAATTTCTCTCGAAGTCACAACTTCAATTTACTTGTTAATAAACTTGCTGAGCCTCCACGTACGGAGCTCCTAGTAAGACGGAAAGATAAAACTTCTCCCAGTCTCTACCATGAGCTTCCTACTGGGATTTTTCTGTACCCAGACCTGCGTGCTGCTCTGGTTTTGGGGAGCAGCAGCTGCTTTGCTATCCCCACCCAGCCACGCTCTGCTCGAGCAACCAGGCTCCTCTTGGACAACTGGATTGTTTAATCCGTAAAGGAGCATCTCAGCATTGCAAAACAGCAGCAGGCTTGCCTCACTGTCAGCTTCCACACACCACATGTGTAAAAAAGGGTTTATTTCCGTTCTTAAAAAATATTGTTACAACTTGCTAGTCCTAATATTAAAAAAAAAACAACACACGTCTCTTTTGGGGCTTTATTAAAGCAAAATAATAACGTTTCAGTAGCTGAACAGCAAGGTACCACCAAATTCTGCACCTCTTGCAAAACAAGCACTATGAGTAAAACATTTATTTCTTATTTACAGTTTCCAGCTCTTTTGCAACCCCAAAAGAAAAAAGTTTTAGTTGCAGAAAGTCCATAGGACCAGCAACAGTCTTAATGTGCATACGCTGCAGCACGTCACAAAGCTTCCCCTCAATATGAATAAAAAGAAGCAAAATGTGTAAAAAACTATTTCCTCGCATGCTGACTTTTACTGTGGAAACTTAATCTCCATTGTATTCAGTCTCATCAGGAAATATGAGTAGGGATAAAGGAGAAGAAAAAAAAAAAGTGTTTGGTTGGTTGGGGTTTTTTTTTTGGAAGTAAGGAAACAACCAGCAAGGACGCAGACAAACTTCACAGGGTGCTCTGGCATCTCTGTGTTTGCAGGGTTCTCCCACTGAACGTTTACAGACCAAAGGCACACTGCTGAGCTGCAAAGCACAACACTGGCTTTTCCAGCGCTGGACAGTCATTCTGGACATACTCTTTGACAGCCTGAAGCGATAAACATCTGTGAAAGCCTGTTTTTTGTCTTCTCAACTCCCAGCTCAAATTTTCCACTGGCCTGCAAACCCAGCCTTATTTTAGTGGGCATCAGATGACCTGGCCCGGAGAACTCCCCAGCCTTATAAAGCAGCAGAGGAAACGGCAGCTGCTGCGGTGGAAAAGGTTGACAGCTTTAGAGCGGGTACCTTTCAACTGCAGAGCCAGTGGGGGCTGAATGCACAGCTTCTTCTTTGCTGAACTGAACAGACAGTAATGAATACTGAAATGTAGAATAAAAGTGAGCCAAGCAGATTATTTTTAATTCCTCTTAAGCAGACACCCGAAATACAAGTTGGGGCCTTAGTGGAGGAGTCACGCTCACCTAGAAACCCTTGTACCTTCTTAAAGTTGGCTGATTGCTTTAAAAGTGTTCCGTAGCATATTATCATCCTAATCTCTACCGATGAGGAAGGGCAAAGGTCCAGAAAACAGGCCCAACAGGCACCTTCCCCCCACGGCACCCCATGTGCTCTCCTCTTCGTGTCTGCCTGCGGCGACCGAAGGACCCTGATTACGGCCGGTCGGTACCACAAGCCCCCTCACACCTGAAACCTGAGGCTCCTCGCTACCCTGAGCACTGGGACTCCCGTTATTAACGACGCGGTCAGACCCACTGAGGTCAAAACGGAGAAGGGCTGTGAGGTACCGGGGCGGCGCAGGGGAGGCCGCGGCGGGGAAAGGCAAGGTCATGTCCTTCCCCGCCGGTGAGCAGGCCCAGCCGCCCCGCGGCCGCGGAGCCGGCCGGTCCTGTGCCGCCGCCGAGCTCTGCTGTCCCTCTGGGCTGCGGCCGCCGCTCCTCGGCTCCGCCCCGAGGCTGGGCCCACCGGGAGAGGCGGCGGCAGGCCCGGCGCCGGCCGGTGACCGCCGAGGAGACTACAGCCCCCAGCATGCACCGCGGCCCCACGCCCTCCAGCCCGCCCGCCTCCTCCCGGGACCGCCATCCGGTAGGAGACCCCGTAGCCGACTACAAGGCCCGGCGTGCTTTGCGCGCCGTGCACCCCCTCCGCCCCACATAGGGCTGGCGCGCTGCATGCCGGGACTCGTAGTACAACTCTCACCTACCGGCTGACAGCCCCCAGACGCCCTATTGGTGCTCGCGGCCGCCCCTCAAAAGCCTAGCAGCCAATCGCGGCCAACGCGTGGGGAGTCATTCAGAGAAGACTGAATCACGATTAGAGGACGCGCCGCGCCTCGCACTCTCCCCCCGCCCCGCGCCGTCTCCGCTCGCCCCCGCCGCCAGGCCCGGTCCGGCCTGGCCCGATCCCCGCGAGGCGAGTGGCCAGGCCTCAGCTGCCAGAGGGCAGGCGCTAGCGAGGACGGCTCCCAGGGCTGCCCGCCCGCCTGCCCTGCTCACCTTCGTGGCCACGGCGGCCCCCGCCCGCTGACACGCCCGCAGCATGGCCTCGGAGCCGGCGGCGGCCGGGGGCAGGCTGCAGGAAGGCGCCGCGCGCGGGAACTCCCAACGCCGCCTGCCTCCGCCCCCCCGGCACCGCCAGTAAAGCGCGGCGCGCATGCGCGACGGCCGCCCCGGGCTTCCGCTCCGCCGGGGGCGTGGCCTCTGCCAGCGGAGAGTGACGGGCAGCGCAGCCAATCAGAAGGAGAAGGAACGGGCCGTGCGCTGAGACATGGCGGCGGCGGCGGCGGCGCGCGGGGCTGTGGCGGGTCGGTGGCGCGCGGCGGCTGAGGGGAGGCGGGCGGCCATGTCGGGGCGGGGGCGGCGAGGGGCTGTGAAATGGCGGCGCAGGGCGATGTCGCGGGGTCTGTCCTGAGGGTCTGGCTCTCCGCAGGGATCCTGAGGCGCTGGGCCCCGTGGGCTGCCCGCTGCCCCGCCGCGGGACGCCCTCTCTCCAGCCTCTCTGCCCGGTGCGTCGGGCAAGGGCGGGCACCGGCGGCGGCCCCGCTGTGGAAACCGTCGCTGCCCGGGGGAGGCACCCCCTCCCTCCTCAGCAGGTACGGTCTGCGCCGCCCTTTCTGGAAAGAGAGCTGAAAGGTCTTTGAAAAACCTCCTGGGGTACTTTTTCCTTCAGCTGACGGGATTCTGTTCCAGCTCTAAGTCTCCCAGTTCCTGAAGCGGGGTGTAAAATGGAATATACTTGGCAGACGTAGGCTTCCCAAGAAGCCACGTTGTTATAATCGGCAGTGTTTCTCTTGCTGGTCCTTGATGTTCTGAAAGTAATTTCTGAATGCCAGTAACAGTGGAATGTTTGCTCTTGGGTGTTTCACCACTTTTAATAGATGAAAAATGCTGTTTTGTGTGGAACGGCTTTGAGATTAATGTAGAGTTCAGCACTGCAGTTAGGGGGCCTGCAGGAAAACTGGGGAGGGACTTTTGACAGGGGCGTGTAGTGACAGGACAAGGGGTGATGGCTTTAAACTGGAAGAGGGTAGGTTTAGATCAGACACAAGGAATAAATTCTTCCCTGTGAGGGTGGTGGGACACTGGACCGGGTTGCCCAGAGAAGCTGTGATGCCCCATCCCTGGAAGTGTTCAAGGCCAGGTTGGACGGGGCTTTGAGCGACCTGGTCTGGTGCAAGGTGTCCCTGCCCAGGGCAGGGGGTTGGAACTGGATGATCCTCAAGGTCTCTTCCAACCCAAACCATTCTGTGATTCTATGCACACTCATTAAGTGGTGCGCTGTTACGTTAGATGAGTTCTTGTTGACCTTCAAACAAGTCACAGCCACTTCTGATTTCTCTTTATGTTAAAAAGCCAGTAGTTGCCTTTAGAAGATCTTTAATTCTTGTTCTATTTTCCCCCTGTTTTGGGGGTGTTTTTTTTTTTTGCAGTGTCACATCTCTACTTCCAAGTATACTTCAGCAGCCAGCGAGGACTCTCACTTACTGTAGCTTACGGAAAGGAAAGAGGAAAACAGTGAAGGCTGTTGTTGATAGGTTTCTCCGGCTGCACAATGGCCTTTGGGTTAGGAGAAAGGTAAGACTTTTTTTTTTTTTTTTTTGTAATATAAGCATGTTCTTTACAGTCAGTGGGCTAATGGTTTTCCTTCCCTTAGAGGGCAGCAGCTGGTATGGAAGTTTAAAAAAAGCTATGCAGAGAGACTCCCGTCTTACTGAAAGTGGGGAATTTGTCCTGGTTTGCGTATCAGTATTGCTGTATACGTGTATTTGCAGTGACCCACTTCAAAGCATTTTATGTGTTTTCTTCTGACAGGCTGGTTATAAGAAGAAACTGTGGAAGAAGTCAGCTGCCCAGAGGAAGCGTTTGAGAGAGATGGTGTTGTGCACTAGAACGCAATGTAAACTCCTTGATAAAATGACCACTTCTTTCTGGAAAAGAAGAAATTGGTATGTTGATGATCCCTACCAAAAGTATCATGATCGTACAAATCTTCCTTTGTAGAAATCTTGGTTTCATTTTTGCATCTCTCTAGGAAAGAGGTGGTTGTACATGTGGTATAGTCTTAATTTTAGAACATATCTGTAATACCTGTTACTTTCCTACATAAACATATGCATATCATCTGATCAGAACTATGGGTTTCAATGCCCAAAATAAAAAGGAACATTCAAGATTATCTTGGGCTGCAGTTTGTATTTTACTTAGCAGAGGTCGAGCTAGTCATCTACGCGTTCTGATGTCTGTTGGTTTCCTGTGATTGTGTGTAACGTGTGTACATGCATGAATACAGTCTAAACATCAGTAAAAGTGAATAATTCCACATATTTAATCTTAAATTTTTTAAATAAACTTGTTTAAATAAGCCCAGGATATATTCTGCTCTGTCCATACTTATTGATAGCTCACTGAATGGAGTCTTCCTTGGGGAAGGGGAGAAAGGAGAGCAGGGTCTGTTCCCGTATTGTTCCCTGTCACGGTACCAGATAAACTGTGCCCACGTCTCCATGCTGGAGAGTATAGAAAAGCCCCGGTGTTTCATGGCTACGTGCAGTTTTTATAACTGATTTAACAATGTATTAGCCACCAAGTTTCATTCCAGGACTCGCATTTTGTATCCTGGGCTGGTTTTTGAGGAGTAGAATACGTTCTTTGGGTCCTACGCTACGTCGTCAAGCAGTCAAGTCTGAGTATTTTTTTGTTTATTCTTTCTTTAAGCCTAATTACACCTCGCACTGCATATCTCTGATCGCACATATATATGGAAGAAAATCAAGGATTTACCATGGCGTACTTTTGGAGTGTACAGTGCAACTAGTCTTTGGTTTTGCTAAGGGCTAGATCAGAGGTTTTCTCTACAAAGCTGACACTCCAAGTGTATGAAAAGCAGTTGCTCCTAGCAGTAGCTTCAAAACATCCACTAATAATTAACCCGTCATTAAGCAGATAGCCCCTGGTTATCGGCTCCAGAGCCACCGGGATGGGAAGAGGTGGTTTGCTGTACAAGGCTGTAGCGTTTCAATGAATTCACTAGTTACTCAGAGTGTTCAGTAGCTGTATTTTTTTTCCAGTTCATAATACAGAAAGAAGTTCTGAAGGACATGCAGCACTTAGTGAGTACATCTATATACAGTCAGCCAGAATTGAGATAAAAATAATACAGCAATCAAAGTAATTATTCTGGCCTGCCAGATACATTGAACAGACTAAAGATGTTTTTTTCTTTTCTTTTTTTCTTTTCTTTTTCTTTTTTTTTTTTTTTTTTTTTTTAAAGAAAAGGTTAAGACTTTATTCAAGATGTGTATCAAGCAGTATAACAAAACCAGCAGAACATCAGCCTTTACAATACCGTTGTCATGGCTGTCCTTGTGAGGCATTAAGTGTACCATTTCATCACAGATCTCTTCTACCGATCACAGGAAAGAAATCGCATGAAGTGCACAATTATGATCCTTAAATAGTTTGTCTAAACGCAAATCCCAACGTCGTGTTCTCTGCTATTGCAAACACGGTGCTAGATGCCAAACAGGTACCCGAAACAAACAGCAAAAAGGAGACTGTGATTAACGAGCATTCGGTCACAAGTACAAGGGTTTCATCACTACATGAGAACACTCACTTCAGAGAGCAGTCAGAGGCAGCAGGTTGTTTACGTGAGGCTAGGGAGCATCGTGTCTCTCCAAAAAGCTTTCTCCCTCTCAGTAGAAATAAATAACCCGATTCTCCTGTCCTTCTGTGCTGGGTTTGCGCTTACAAAATTTAGATTAGCATGGGATTAATTCCACAGTGACAGTGATACGCATGAAGCGCGTCTTGCCTGTATTTGATGTGATCCTGATTCAGCAGTTGGCGATGGCTGTAACTGTGCTGACGCTGGCCCCTACGACAAGAACGGAGGCGTGGAGGATGGCACTGAGCTGCTCTAACCTTATTCTCCTCGTAATTGAGGCGAATTTATGGTAAACGGGTGAGGTAATTCACAGGCCCATTTTCTATGGACCATCTTCAGCTGCAGTTTTCTTCTCAGCCTCAACATTACTTGCCTAATATAATGTGTGTTTCACATGAGCCTGGTGCTGGTCCAAGGCTGTACTTTCTAAGGCTGTTCCTTTCAGGGTTACGCTCCCCAGGCCATCTCTGAGCAAAGTCAGGAGGTGCCTGCCTGCCCTAGCAGGGCTGATCATAGAGGCCAGCAGCCTGAAAGGCCCCAATAACTTAAGCCAGATCTGTAGCTGTTTTAAACCATCAGCTGAACGATTGCTTGCTTTTAGGAGGCGTGCTCTGCAAGCGGTTAGCCAGCTCGCACCCTCAGAGCCTGAGCTGGGAGGAAGCTGAGAACTGCTCCCCATCCACCCCACACCTCAGAAGCCACCATCCGCGCATCCTCTCTTTGCTCAAGTCGCCAGGAGGGGTCAGCATCGGCGCAGGAAGGCCACTCGCTCAATCAGGCTTGCTCCCTGGCAAGAGAAAAACTGCAACAAAAGCCTTCACGTCTGGTGTTTATTGAGAATGAAAGCCAGCAGCCGAAGAGTGAAATGACAGACTTGGGGCAACACCTGTAAACAACCTGTGTGGGGGAGATGAGGAATCGAAAGCAAATGACCGTTCTCTTCTGTATACAGAACACTACAGCACTAAGCGTACGTGGTCAGGCATTCACATTTCTTGTCTATCTATACACAAATATACAGCTCATTTGATAAATTAATACATTTTTGCCAGAGATATGAAAAGGTTTATTTTTCTCATTTATACAGTGAATGTTTTGAGAGATATAAGGCAACTCCCTTGTCAACAATTTCACCTCAGCACTTAAGAAATGCTAAACAGTCAAGTTTACACTAAAACAGCAGATTAGACGCACATTTAATAATTTTAGTGAGAATCAATGTTAATACAGCATGTCTGAGAACAGAATTTGTCAGATGTTATGTAGGTCTATGTTGCCGGGTTTTTTTTTTGGCATAATTGAGTGCAAACTTGTCAGCTTCTTCTCTTATGGCAGCCCACTGCAGAGCAGGGAAACATAGCTTGCTTGCAACAGGATTTTATTTTCTGCTAACACTGCAGGCAGTTTTGCTATTTCTTTTTCATGTTTGACAAATCAAATAAACTCTAAAGCTGCTTAAAAATAAAACACACAAGCTTAGCTCCTCAAAGCTTTTGCCGAGTATCTTCCAAGGACTGACTCTTCTGTAACTGCCATTTAGACAGGCTTGTTGGGGTTTTTATTTACTTTCTGAAGACTTTCTTTCTTACTCATTGCAAAATATGATTGAATTAGCACATGTAAAGGAAATAAAAATCTCAGGTAATGAGGCCAAATACTGTGGGCAGACACAGGAAATAGCTGCTTGCTCTTTCCACTTCCTAGCCAGGTCAAATCAACAAATACTTGTGTGTGCGCATAATTCATTTTTCTCTTCCCCACATATGTAGGAAGCTCTGGGGGAAACCTCAGGGATCCACCAGGCAGGGACCGCTGGGATATCGATGCATATCCGGCGGAGAAAAGGTTTCAAAGGCCACTTCAGATTTATCTCTGAGCCCGATACACTCCAACCGGCTTTTGGCATCCTGGCCTGCCGCACCTGAACTGGATTAACGGTACTGGTCATCATCAAGCCCGTGTACGGATCCGTTAGCGATGGCACGTTCTACGTAATGCTAAATGTTTTTCTAGTCTATGTGACAGGTCCAAGAGCAAACACAAAGGGACACGTGGTTAACTTAGGTGTGAATCTCACATGCTCAACACTTACAAGAGACACCAACTTGAAGCACAAATACACAAACCCTACCACGTCTTCCTCTTCTTTTACATTTCTCATTTATATATGGATACAAATACACCACTCCAACTGGTTCTTGTGGTTCTAACCAAACTCCTTGCTACAGGGAAAACTCCAGGCTTCAAAAAAGCAGCTCAGACCCAGCACCCTGCTCTGCTCATGCACATAAAACAGCAGCACCTCACCGGGAAAGCAGAGCGCTGGGAGAAATGTGCATTTTCCCCTGGAAGTGCATCACTAAAACGATTCTAACTTCTTTTGCTGCAGCTAGTACAAGCCTGACTTGCTCACACTTTAAAATTGGCAGTAGAACATCTGCCACAAGCAGATTCTTCTAGCCGCCATCATTTTCCACACAATACTCTCCTGGCTCAGGCTGATCAAAATTAAGACTCCCCCTTCATTACGTCGTTTAAACCATTTATTTTCTCTTGCACGTCTCTTCCTCGTCCTCTGTAAGTGGTTCCGTCTCTATGGTTTTTAGCACAACGATTTTCTCAGAATACATGTGGTTTACTTGCAGAAAGCAAAATGGAGTTGTAGCTCAGCTTTCGGTAATGAATCTTGGAGGTTTTGTACGGTCAAAGTACTCTGACATTTGCTACATCATTCACAGTCTTGAGGAGGAAGGGAGGAAAGAGAAATCCACGGCTTCTGCAAATCCACTTTGTTAATAATAAAGCCATAAATAAATACATTGTCAATGTATCATCATGAACAACTGATTATTTTTGTTTCTGTTGTGCATTCACAGAGCTAGAGCTACGCAGACACAAATGAGTATCGTAAATGTACAGAATTAGCGTGAGTGGGTGTACGCTCTGCACACAAAACAAGGACTCTTAACCTGCAGGTGTCTGCCAGACTGTCCTACCCACGGCATGGACAAACGCGAGAAGCGTGTAACAGGATACAGAGAGAGGAGAGAGAAAGGCCATGTCTACAACGCTGTACATCGAAGCACATCCATCCCACTGCTGTTTCCTACGTTATTAACGAGTAGCTCTTTAAGGCAGAAGAGAGACATTCTGTGGATCTTGGTGCTATTGGCTCATTGCACTCACATTGTTACAGTGGCAGAGGACGAGGTACTTTTCTTCCTGAAGCGAGGTCTAAGGGTCCTAGGCGGTGCCTGCAGAAAAGGAAGAGAAAACTTTAGTGGCATAACAGGAAATGTTCGTTCTTTCCTTAAAAGTCACACATCTTTGTGGCACCTCTGTGGTAATGATCTTGTTTCAGGCACGAAGTAATGGAGAAGCAGATCCTGACCCTGAAGATTATTAATGAATGACCAGCTGAGGAGTAACCCCTTTAAGGAACCCGTTGTAGTCCTTTACCCAGGTTACACCAACACCTTCCCCTCTGGTACGTGGTTAAAGGTGTGGCTGAAGATTGCTAAGAACCACCTTCGAAGGTGCCAGGACAAATTGGTGCTACTGACAGCAGCTCTTGGACCAAAAGAGCAAACTGGCAGCAGAAAGCAGCTCTGGTGTCTCCCAGCCCACCGTGCACTGCCCACCCCAGCTGCAGCCCCTCCGAGGGTGCAGCTCATTGGGACATTACAAAGCTGAAGGGGTCCCTAAGGTGAAACACACTGGGCCTGTAATTCTCACAAGGCAGAACTCTTTTTCAAGATCAGCCTCATGCTTGGGAGGCAGGCCAGACACAGTCCGTTGAAATTCTTTTAGAAGCCAACTATTGCAATTCTGCCTTGCAGTCAGCTAATGCAGAGAGCTTTAAAAAGAAGCCCTGAACACCCAGGAGGAGCCAGATCAACTCCATGAAATTGGTTTACTGGGTTTACTGTGATTAACCTCGTTCCTCAGACTGATACAGAAATTAGTTTGACTAGCAAACAACAAAAAAAAAAAAACCACTAATCTGCAGTGCATACTTCTCTCGGAAGAGCTTTGGCAAGGCATTGTGTCTTGAAAGCTTCACAGAAAGAAATGGTTACCAGATGTTGTGGAGAAGCACAAACCCTGAGTGTGGAGGCCTGTCACAGCATCACGTAACACTGCAAGGCCTGGTAAGCTCTTCTGTTCCGTTCACATGAACATCTAAAGCCTTGTTTTCTTTAACAGCATCAACCTATTTACCTGTAAGACTATGACAGGATCTTACCATTCGTGAGGACATTATACTTGCAGTTTGATAGGACTTTCCAGCCCAAGATCATGCTGTGTTTCCACATTCCTGTGATACAGCAAGGTATAAATATTCATATAGATAAGGAACTGCAGTGCAGTGAGGTTTTGTTTAGACTCCATCTAAATCTCCATCTCTTCCAGCTTGCCCACAAACCAAGGTAGTTTCTCACAGAGATGGGATTAATCCAACAACCCACCCCATCTTCCAAACCTGAAATTTTACCACTGTGAAGACCCCAAAGCACAACAGAGCTGGGTGAGATGGCTGTATCCGGAAAGGAGGAGAAATGCTGAGGAAGAAAGCTGCTGTGTATGGCAGGCAGGGATCCCACACCACCCCAGACTCCATAGCTGCTGGCTCTGAGTCGCTTTCTGCAAGCCAGGAGCCCTGGGACACAGCCAGACAACTAGAGCAGTACCTCCTGCAGCCTGGGAGAAGCCTGCTCTTTGGGAAGCCAGACGGCTCTTACAGCAAAGCAGCCATTAACTGCACAGTAAAAATCAGGAATGAACAGCTCTGCCTCCTCTGGGAGGCCACTTAACAGCTCTGAGAGTAGCTACAGAGGCTGCACCTTTCCACAGTAAGAACAGAGCAGCCCAGCTTTTGGTGAGAGCCCCCAGAGGTAGGACAACCCACCAGAAGGACATACAACCGCTAACCAAACCACACTGCTCCCGCTCCCTCACACTGAGCCAAGGGGAGGGTGGAACAAACCCAGCTCCCCGACTCGAGATCTCCCTGCTCGGATCTGAGAGCTGCTGGCTGTGGCTCCATCCCCCCTGCCCAGATCTGGAAGAAGTCTTTGCCTACAGCTTCTCCCATGGAGGTTTTATTTCCTCCAAAACAAAATGTTGCTAAAATGGCTTTCTGCAAACCACAGTATGAGATATGCCTCTCCTTTAGCTCTTTGGTTTCCATGAAACAACTTAAAGCATACTTGTTAATACAGTGCCTGATTCAAAAACCCATCGAAGTCCTGAAGGAAGAACTGCAGCTGGTTTCAGTGGAGTTTGGCTAGGTGCGAACTCAAGCGAGAGGGACTGGGCTCTGAACTGTGAGGGCTCCGGCTGTGGGTGCTGGCTGTTCTAACCATAACTATCCTGCCTTGGAGGTGAGAATAAATTTTCCTCTGCAGACATGAAAAATCACCTAGCAGTTGATACCCAAATCCTCTCACCCAAATACCTCCCCATTAGCACATGGTTTAGAGCTACATCCAAGCTTTGCAATTCAGAAGCCCCATATAACCATGATCTCCACAGGCACTAATTCTGGCTTCTTTCAGGAAATCCACACATGCAGAAAATTGAGCGAACCCATAGCAAGACTCATCCCTAATAGAAATTTATTGTTTGTACTCAGTGTTTTTAGACTAGAGAGAGATGTTAATTCAGTTGAAGATTCAAGGAATGCCATAGAAGGAGGAGCCTTGACAATATCGAAGTACCTCAAGGGGTTGATCCTTCTTTTTGGGCCTTTTGTTCATGGATGCACAATCCAATGAATCAGTCTCTTCATCATCAGAGAACACAGAGCCTTTTGTTTCATAGTTTGGCTCAGGTGGCTTTTCATACTTAGTGTCCACACCTATTTAGCACGGCCATTTACAGTCTAAACGTGAAGACAAAGAATGAGGACATCAGTGAGGGTTTGATTCACACTCTGCCAAATGCCACCTCACTGCAAATCCATGCATGTTCCGGGGATTAATAGACAGAAGGTTCACACATCACACTCCAGTAATAGCAGCTGTGGGGTTAGAAATGAAAAGGCTCTTGTTTATGAAGCCATTATAAGCTCTGTTTGGATTAGAGACTAAATTCACAGCCTGTGATGTTCTGGATGTTGACTCCAGAAAGAGACTTTTTTTTTTTGTTTGGCTCAGGGATAAATAAAATAGCTGATTTCTTGAATTGCTGATTCCATCCGTAGTGCCTGTATCTACTGCTTCCAGAAGAAGTGTCCTCTAGAAGACACCAAATGAGTGCTGAAGCCCTCTGGACAGTAGGAATAGAGCAGCCTGGGATGCAGAAATACAAAGCACAGCAGCACTAACTGACTAAAAGCTGAGACAGCTCAAGCCAAGAACCCAGTCTAAGATCCACTGATGTTCACCAAAAGCTGCAACAGGCATTGAATGGACCCTCAGCAGTGGGTGTGTTGCTGCAAGACCACAGGCAGGAAAAGTCTCTCTTCTATCACTCTGGAGTAAATCTTACGGAGCATTAACTCCAGTGAAGGCAGATTATGGCCCCGTGACTACAGACCACTAACGCCTGCTGTGGCGTTCTTATCCTCGTAACTTAGGGCAAGATCTTTGTGGGACTGGGCATTTTGCACAACACAATCCATTTGCTGCCTTAAATCCAGACAGGGAAGCAAGACCGTATTTTTAATGGACAATCCAAAGCAAGAAGTACAGAAGAGGACAGCCAATATGACCAAGCTTTCTGCATCTCCACAGACAGTTTGTTACCCGCAGGGCTGGTGCTTGCTTTCTTTGACTGACAGGCTTTTTTCATTCTGAAACACGTCAGGAGTGGAAGTGTTTGCTGTTTAGACGGCATTAACCACAATTATTGGCTCTGTACTTGGCCCGCTGTATAAACATATGTAGAAATGATGCTCTGTGCTTCTTGTCTCAGCCTGACTTGTAAGACTCCGCTGGACCAAAGACTAAAACTCAAAAACTAAAACCAAAGTGGATTCTTAAACTCCTAATACGTATTAATCTATTTAGATCCTTAAAGCACAAAATAACCAAATACTCCAACAGCACTTTCAGCTGGGTAACGGAGAGACAAAGGGGAAGTGATCTGGCCACAGCAACACCATGAGTCACGAGCAGGTCACTGGGGCTCTCTCCAGTGCCAAATTCAAATCAGCAGCTTAAATGCTCTCAGCTCCGGCGTTCAGCCCACAGGATGTGTCTGCCGCTCAAGAGAGCCATGCGCACCATCTTCTGGCCACTGACCCTGTGTCTCTACCTCTTTATCACCAATTGCATGGGCAGGCTGAAAGACACCATCACAGGAAGAGCTGGAAGTTGACTTTTTTCCCAGCTGTACTGGAAATGCTGATAGTCATGTCGCAAAGAGGCCCAGGAAAATGCTGAATTCTGGTTTTTTTTATATGACTGTCACGTTAAAATTACACTGCAGGGAGAATTAAATGTTCTCTAGATCACATGGCAAATCAGCATAGGAACATTTTATTTTAATTATTATTTATCCTTCCAGTTGGGAAGTGCGATATCCAGGAGGAGCCTGCCGTAGGTCACCTTGGATATGGGAGTTGGTCCTTGGTGCCTCTCTAAGCCAAGGAAAAATGGAGTCAAGTTTATTTTAAATGCCATTTGTTCAGAGCTTGAGCATAACCCTGAACCAAACATGCTCAAATCTACAGCCTGGAGACCAAGTACTGCCCCCAGCACCAATTCATCTGACTGCTCCCAGCTGCCCTCTTCCTCAGAGGTCCCTCAGATGTGGACAGCAGGCTTAGGCAGTTTCTTTCCAGGCAGCAGATGTGGGTCAGGACTTCCTTCAAACTGCCTCAGTGAGGTTTGCAGAGTAGCCGAACAACACAACACACCTCCAGCCATGTGCCACTGCGAGGAGACAAGGGCTTTCCCCAGGGAAAAGAGGGCTTTTTCCTGGGACAGGACGGAGGGGCGTTGGAGCATTCGGCGACCAGAGTGCAGAGACACTGGTTGCTGAAGCCAAGAGCATACACCATCAGGCAAATCTGCCCTGCTCCCTTTCTCCTACAGCCAGCTGCTCTACTGCAAAAGGACACAGAATGAACTATCAGCCCTGCTAACAGCCCCAGGAATGCCATGCTTTTCCAGTGTACAGTGCCTTCTCCATTATTTTTCTCTCTCTTGAAGCGGGTGCCGGGTGAAAAAGATATCCAGGCTGCTCTGCAACCCACATTGCCCATCTCCACGAAAGGCACAGCAGAGGCACAGTCTCCGGCAGGCTCTTCCATTCTCCCCATCAGCCTGAGCATCATATCCATGTCCTCGAGCTGCTGCCATGAAGATGAGGAGAGCTCAGCCTCCACCTGGCACATACTGCTTTGACCCCTGCAGCAGAGATCTGTAAAGTCCACTGGAAGTTGGGCTGAGGCCCTCTTCTCCCCTGCTCCATCCCATTGTGAATGAAGAAAACCAGCCAAATGGGAACCAGTTTTGTTTCAGCATCATTGAACTGGAAGAGAAGTGGGTCTATCCCAGGCCTTTCCACTACATTTCTGACCATTGACAAGAGCAGAACTTGAATACACAGGGCCCTTTTTTTAAGAAAGGAGTATTAGTTGCTAATCCTGCCTTGGGGAGGACATCTGTATTGCGGGCAATCCCAACCTCATATAGATCTGGGGCACCAGACTTTTCACGTTTGTGAAAGCTGTTGTGACACTGCAGGCAACTCATCTCCAAAGGGCTGCTGCTGCATGACAGCCAACTCTGAAGTTGTTTTTTTTTGTGAACAGAGTGATGACAGGATAAAAACTTAATTTTCGTACACGAAGAGAGTGAGTCCTCTGCAGGAGAAAATGTAAAGCAGGGAATTAACCAGAAAAATAAGCACACGTGAGGAATTTGTGAGAGAGGAGATGGAGGCTTAAAGCGAATGGATGAGTTCTGGGACACAAAGGTTTGTTTCTCGAGAAGGTAAAGACTGAGGAGCAAAACACATTGTCAGGGCTGGCACAGGCTTCTTGAGGACAACCCTTGGCTTCAGGTGCCCTCCTGTGTGTTTCTAAGTGCCGTTGTTAGGATCTCAGGCCACTCTCAGACGTCCCCAAAGTGGCAGAGCCAGCAGTGTGTGCTGCTCCAGGGATGCAGCTGACAGCCCCAGGGACCGTGTCACAGCCCGGAGGTGGCTGCATAAAAGCACGGACCATACACCAGACGTCTCTCCTGGCTCGCTCATCCTTGGGAGACTCTCACTCCTCATCTCAGAGCAGGCTGTGTTTCGGGTATCTCCACCTCTTACATTTATGGCTCCGCACCATAATGGGGAGAATCGCTGCAGAAATGGGAAATGGGCTGGTGCACCACGGCTAAAGCTGCTGCTGCCTCTTGCAAATATCTTCTCAGTATCCAGACCAGATTATACTCCTTGCTTCACTAAGGCAAGACAGAATCTGATTGTAAACAGCCCAAGGAAAGGGACTTCTTAATTCTATTTCCTATCATCCTACCCTAATTCCTCCAAAGGGAACTGAAACAACCAACACATTGTGTGGGAAGCCCTGAAGCTGGGCATATTCCAAGTCAAAGTAGACAGGGTTGGGATCTAAGCTATTAAATGGACCACATGGAACAACCTAGCACGGACGAGGGAATGCTGGGCCAGGTCATCGTTATCCTTCATCTCTGTGATTCTGCTTGGGCTAAAAAATCTCACTTGCAAATGGCATTCAGTAGCAGGCCGGTTTTTTCAGCAATTGCTCTGATTCAGGTTCTGATCTATGCTGCTGTTTAAATCCAGAGCAACTCCTACGGATTTTCGTGAGTACAACAGAGGTCAGGGCCTGGCCCACTTTAATTACAGAGGAGCAAAGGACTTTGATCTAGATCTTCTGAAAAAAATTGGACACTTAAATACAGTTACGGTGGGAATCACGCACCGCAGTACCTTTGAGACAAGCTGGATCCCCTTTATTTTCCCAGGCAATACTTCTTTCTCCCGTCTTTGTAATTATTCATGAGCAATGGGGAAAACCACAGTCACAGACTACATGAACCAGGAGCAAGGTATTGTATTATTGTAATGGAAGATAAAGTCACTCCAGAGCTAAGCCTTTCCAAGGGATAATTCATATAAGAAGGTTTGCACACCACTTAATAAGAGCGAGAGAGCAGATATTTATTATACGATGGCAATCAGCTTCTTTTTCCTGCAACAAAGACAGATTTGCCATCATTTCCAAAAGACATTGACCCAAGAGATGTACTTCCCCAACAGTTTTCGTTGCCAAACCAAGAAGTTAGGAGCAGCCAACTCCACCAGCACACACTGCCTAGGAGCTACAAAACCAAGGCAGACATCCTTTCCAAAGCTGAAGTCAAGTGCAACCAAAGCAAACAAGTCTAATCACATCAACAAAGTCATCCGTTAATGAAAACACATCGACAAATGATTAAGTTGTTAAGTGCTAGTCTGTTCCAAACACCTCAGAAGAAAACTCATGCAATCTGTAACACTTACATCAGAGTCCCACAATATTTACATAGAGAAAAGGAAAGAACAAACTGTTAGGGGAAAACATTTGGGTGTAGAGGGGGAAGGAACATTGTTTCAGAGCACAGAAATCTTAACCTTTGCCTCCATAATACCGTGGTTCAACTGGAGTTTATTAAAAACAATTAATGTTCTAATTTTCTATATGTCAAATGCAAATGTACTTAAAGGACTTACTGATTTTCTAGGAAAAGAATTCCTTTCTTGAAATAGCCAAAATAACTATGAAAGTATTTTTAAATACGCAGTTTTAAAACTCCCAAATTGCCATTCACAGGTAGTGTTGCAAAGTGATGCAAATGATGCCTGTAAAAATTTGCTTCAACATTTAGTAACGGGAAGTTTTAAGGAACAAAATGCCTAGAGCAACGGAAAGTTGTTGTTTATTCTTTAAGCTCAATGAAAGAAAGGTTAAAAAAAAAACATCTGTAAATCCCCAGCACAAGAGCTGGAAGCAAAACTCACTATGAACAAAAATGAAACCACTTACAGCATTTAATTTAATTAGTTCAGAGAGACACGAACAGCCCCCTTGCTGCAAAATAAATTAGTTTTTTAAGAGTACTTTCCACTGTAATCATCTCACGTGCAATTTGTAGCATACCACAAAGAAGGGGCTGGATACATCTAATACACCAATACGGTGACTTGTTTAAGACACAAGTAAGTGAATGTCCCATTCAGGTCCTTGCTGAGCTCTACTGCTGCTTGTGTGTGATCTGTCACCTTGTCTTCAGGGTGACAATACCATGTGGGAAGAGATTTGCCAGTATTTTACTGGAAAAACTCCAGGGGCTGGCTTTATGCTGCAACACCTTGGGGATGGCTGACCAAACGCGTTGGCCAGGCTGAGCGTCAGTCACGGCTGAGCTGTAGTTTTTAAGGCGTACGTTACTGCATCAGTCCCATTCACCACTAATGTCCTCACACATTTCTTACATTGCCTAAGGCTCCTGATGAGCATTTTAGTATTAAATGACCCCTCAAATACACGCAGCCCCAACAGTTCTCCTGATTTAGAGCTGATTCTTCAATATTTGCTACATATAGTTACTCTCTGCAAGGATTAAAATTGTTCCTCCCTCTCAACCGTGCCACAGATCTTTGCAACAGCACCTAAGAGACATTAGTTGAGAGAATACCACTGAACATAATATTTGTTACTTCTTAAATGCCAGTTCCAAGCAAGCTTGTTTAATATTGACCAGCGTTTAAGCGTTTACCAGGCACTGCCAAAAGACAAACAGATATCCCTGGAGATTTTCACTCCGTCCTTCCTGAAGGTGAAAAAGAGCTCTTACATAATTATACCGTTGTTTTTTAATGCTGCAGCCTGACTTTCCACAGGCTGTGAACAGGGAACAAATCAGAAACTTGCGTAAAGACCTGGAAGGAGTTTCGGCAGCAAAGATCTGCCACTGAACAAGAGCAAGGAGAGCTGACACAGAGTTTGTCAAGAAGACACGCTGGAGTATATATAGTGGAATGCACTTGTATTTAGTGAAGCGGCCCAGAGCAAAGGAGGATGAATGTCCCGAATTGTGTCAACACTTCGTCATGTGCAGACCGTGAGGCCAGCTGCAGTGAGGCAACTGGGCAGGAAAGAGCTCTTCTGTGAAGGAAGCAGCTTCAGCGGCAGAGGAGCCCATCACCGCTGACAGCGACGGACCTGCTCCTGCACAGGGTGAGCTCACACTGCGCTCAGCTCGGTCGTCAGTCTCTGCACAAATGCACCTGCAGGCCATATACTCACGAAACCACCATGTTTTGGCCCAAACTATTTTTATCTTGTCCAGTGCTTCTCTCAGGATATCATCTAGGGAGCACGATGGGTGGACTTTTGCTCCCACCAGCCTATGCTCTCCTAAGAGCTGTAGGGGTTTCTATGAGTCAGTCAGCAAGAGAAACAACTGCAAGAGCTTTTAAGCCTAAAAGGCTGCATCACAGCTCAAAAACAGCCTTTAGTATTCCTGCTTGAGGTAAGGCTTGACTACCTGCCCATTTAGACTATAAACTCTTTGGAGATGAGTACTGTTAGCGATTGTACTCTGAAACCGGCTACACAAAAGTCTGCACCAAGGGAAGACCAGTGCCAATAGTTTAGGACCACCGAGTCCTGGCTAAACAAACTTCGCTTCTTTCTTCCCCCTGCTTTTTGTGGCGCTGAGAAAACGTGCTCACATGACGCAGTCAGCGCTCTAAGCGACCAAAGCCGCGCTTACAAAGGAGCATTTTAAACGGCCGGCCGTTGTCTGAGAGTGCATTAATGCATCTATTGCCCTGGAGACAGAGAAAGGGCAGCCTGTGGAGACAGAATGAGCCTTCTATAAGACAGAGCCTGAGCATATCCCCATTGACATGGTCCAAGGGACTGGATTATGTCAGAGGAAAAAAAAAAATAGTAAAACAAGACAATCTGAAAGACAGGGTATGCAATTTAAACCAGATCAACAAGACTTTGGACCCAATTTGTAAACATATTGGACCCATTACTGCTTTAGCATCATTAAATGACTTTCCTAAGACTGACTCATGACTATTAAAGCACTTAAGGATTCAGTGATTCTTTTTATAAATAAAACTTTGAAGTCAAATCCATAAAATTGGTTTAGGCTAAAATTAGAAAGGCGCTAATAAAATGCACTGTGAATATAAGTGTTTCAGAAAGCCAGCTGCATCTTGGGCTTAATCAAAAAAGTGTGGCCAGCAGGTCAAGGGAGGTAATTCTCCCCCTCTATTCTGCTCTCATGAGGACCCCACCTGGCATACTGCGTCCAGCCCCGGAACCCCATTAGAAGAATGTGGACCAGCTGCAGAGAGTCCAGAGGACGCCACAAAGATGATCAGAGGGCTGGAGCACCTCTCCTATGAGGACAGGCTGAGAGAGTTTGGGCCGCTCAGCCTGGAGAAGAGGAGGCTCCAGGGAGACCTTATAGCGGCCTTCCAGTGCCTAAAAGGGGCATACAGGAAAGATCGGGATAGACTGTTCAGCAGGGCCTCTTGTGATAGGACAAGGGGCAATGGTTTAAAACAGAAGTAGATTCAGACTGGACATAAGGAATAATTTTTTTACAAGATTGGTGGAACACTGGAACAGGTTGCCCAGAGAGGTGGTGGATGCCCCATCCCTGGAAACGTTCAAGGCCAGGTTGGACGGGACTCTGAGCAACCTGATCTGGTTGGAGATGTCCCTGCTCCTTGCAGGGGGTTGGACTGGATGGCCTTTAAAGGTCCCTTCCAACCCAAACCATGCTATGATTCCCTAAACAGATACCACCCGAAACAGACTTCATTCTCCTGCACAGTGGCACACTCACCCCAAATGCGCCAGTGCAAAAAACCACAGAAGGACAACAGGGAAGGTGACAAACCGAGTACGAGCGTTGGTTTGCCACCTATGCAGTGTGCAAGGAGACAGTGTCAGGCTGGGATCACCGGCCTCCAAGCACTGATGCTGCACAGGGCTGCAGGGCACACCAGGTGCGAGGCAGTGGGAAGGCACAGCCTGGTACTCTGGCAGTGACAGCCAGCAGCGATGGCTGCAGCACGGTGGCAGCACTGTGATCCTTCCGTTGCTCTGCTGCTGTCCCCAGGCTGACTGTAGCGTGCAAAATAAACAAAAAGCACATGAGATGAGAAGGGAGTTAAGAATATCTTTTGCTTCCACCAACGTGAGATGCTGCCAGTATGGATTTCTTCTTTCTCCCTAGACAAGCCGCTTGGCAGCCGCATCCTCTGGCAGGCCCAAATCAGAGGCCTCCCCCTCCTTTCATCTGCCACTGGGACAAAATGCAGAAGTGATACGGCTCAGCTCTTAGCAACCAAGCTAACTGGTGCAGCACTGAAAAGACCACCGGCAGCTGAACCGTTCACTACACTCCTAAGTTTGTAAACACAAGCAATGCTGGGGACAGCGGGACATTTTCCAAAAACAGCTCTAGCACAGACTAAAGCAGGGAGAGTCTATTCAACCCTATTTCATCACACCAGGGTCGGCTATGGGCTTTGTTATTTACCCTGCTCATCCCAAACACAAACGTCCTCTCCACCAAGACAGAAACACGTGGCAGTCCTTAGGGAACAGGGCAAAACAGGGCAGGGTCTGAGGGAGGTTTGCTCTTGCTGCGTTCCCCGTGGTTTTACACTAGCACTGGGGCACACGGGACAAAGGAGTTACACTGGTGCAGCAAGGACAGTGGTATACCCTCTAGGACAGAAAGGATTGAGGTTTTTCTCCAGAGAAACACTCCCCAGCCTTGAGTAACACAGGTCAGTAAGGTGAGAAGCACTGTAATACTTGCTATCAGCACACACGTAGCTCACAAACTCGCTCGCGGCCTGGCCTTCCCTGGTTTGTTCCCCTGGTGTTAGGAAACCCAGTGAGTAAGAGCGGCAGGAGCAAGCCAGGCTGGGGAAGGCAGCCATGCCCAAAAGGGATGCGTGGGTATTGGGGCGCAGGAAATCCAGCACTCACCTCTGAGGAGTCGGCATACCGAGCAACACGTGCACACTGAAAGAGGAGCTGAGTGTTAGGAACTCATCAGGCTGAGCTACTGTCTCTCAGAAAACACTTGGCATCATTTTGAGGTGGGCTTCAAGGCTCTCGTGTGCATAGAGAGATCTATTCTGTTCTCAGATCACTAAACAGAAATAACTCCTGACGAGAGGGCCCTGGGAGCCCAGATAAGCAATGGGTAACCCAGTGCAAAAGGCTGTATGATAATAAACACAGGGTGCAATACTGGGACTTGCATTGCTACATGCTTGCGTTTTTTTTTCAGTAGATTTAGACTTCTACAAGCACTGGTGCAACCATCCACGTAGCTTCTGAAGGAAAACTATCCACAGATCCCTGATCTTCCTAAATCAGGAACGTGCTCAGGAGTGCTGCAGCAATTATATTTTGGTGGAATTGCCATATGAACGAAAGCATCCAAGAGAGTGGCACTGCACCCTTCAGTGCAAATGCGGGTGATTCACAGTTGTTCAAAACAGCGTGACCTTTACAGCTTCATCTTGTGGATAGCTTGCACTCCAGGAAACAGCCTAGAAATAATTTCCAGTTTGAGCTTTCCAATTTAACCCTCACAGTGGCATCAATGACTCCAGATAAAAACAGCTTTTGAAGAGGGAAAAAAAAAAAAAAGGTTTGAGCTCTGTGTAATTTCTTTGGTGACGATTATCCTGCACTGTAGACACTAGAATTCTCCCATAGTTTCACAGTCACTTTAAACCAGCATAAACCAGTGCTGCTTCTGAAAGCAGATGTCCCATCGCCCCTCATACTCTGGCCTCTACCTTCCTTGTCCCATTGATGTCTGTGCTGCTGCTCTCTACTGGCTTGAGGATCTGACCCAGGTCAAGAGCAACCTGGAAGCAAGGAACAGCATTTAACTTGAACCAGTTCCCTGACTGGGGTCAGCATATAGAAATAAGATTTAAACACGTCCATGGGGCAGAAGCAAGCAGCTGGGTCATACCCTTTTAATGGGAGTGCTGGCTCACAGTGGCTGGGTGCTGCCATGAAACTATGGCCTTCAGATAAAAGAGATGAGTCTCAACCAACATCAAGAGATCTGTTGTGGATTTAGCTTCTGATTTTACACAGAAGGTATCTGATCACAGTTTTACGACGGTTTATTCTCTGAGAGCTCACATACGGGTACATACAGGTTGTTCTCACACTTCTTTCTGGAGTTTTTCTGGCTGGTGAGGATTCAACTGTCCAGACATAGCCTGAATGCTGATATTCCCCCACCTTTGTTCTGTCCTGCAAAGCCTCCAGCGCTCTGCAGAAAACAAAGCCAAAACCAAAACAAAAAAACAGGCTTGACTCTCTCCCGCACAGAGGAGCAGAGAGTATCAGAAAGCACACTGCCCATTTCTGCTTCAAAATCATTCCAGCTGGGAATGACCTCTGCCTGGGGTAAGCTTAAGCAGAAAGGGCACTTGGTCTGGGCAATACAGAGGGTGGCTGCGTAATATGGGATCCTCTGGCCCAGATAGTGTCAGCTCTGGACGCTAACTGTCCCGCGATGCAACGCAAATCTCCTGCCGCCGAGGTACGTGCCACGGCTCACCCAAAAGCAAGGCTGGCCTCCAGTGCCCAGCCAACACTGGAGGTTTCCGCTGACATCAGCAGCCGTGAGACAGGTTTGCATCAGCTATGGGATTGAGCTCTGTGACACAGAGGCCAATATCCCACTCCTTAAGTCACATCTGTCGCTCACCAGCCATCGCAAGGGAACAAGTTTTATCTGCACTGTCCAGGATGCTTTTAGGGAAACACTGTCAGGTTAAGAAGTGCAAAAGCCTCCCACTCAGGTCTGTATGTGGATTGTTACTGGACATTTTCCAGAACAATAGGATTGCCTTGAAAAATATTTGGGAATGGTGTTCTGGAGCTTCTAGTTTTCTATAACGATGAGTAGCCACAGGACATTTACAGTCCCCAAAGGGAAGGGGCAGTTCTGCCTGTGGAAGAAGGCATGGAAGCTAAAATATCACAGGCTATCACCACAGGGTGCCAAGGCACTAAATGAAGGAACGCTGAACTAAGAGCAAAGTGAAAGATCACATAAAGAGGACAGGTGGTGGGCCTGCTGCATGGAGGAAGGGCAATCATCACGTTTCCTCAGTGTATGCTAAATGCAGGTGTGCACGTGCTTCACAGCAGCAGCGGTGATGCCTCACATAACGTGCTGTGTGCAGGGCCAGCAGCCACACACGAATCATGGCAAAAGAAGCCTTTGCCCCTTTGCACCGTCTGCGTGTGGCTTTTGACTGGGTGTGAGGAGGACGAGAATGCATCCCACAGAAATGGGATGTGAATACAGCTGGAGCCCACTATATGCTGAGCAGATGGCCACCCAGACGAGCGGGACTGCTCAGCGTATAGCAGGCACCATCGAAAGGCAGCAAAGGCAGCAAAAGGTAGAGGAAAACGAGGAGTAATTCCCCTTGTCTGAAAGGCAACTGTTGCATATTCTATTTCTTGGCCTTATAAGAGGCTCTTCAGCAGGCAAAAATAAACCTTTGCTGCGTCTGCATGTGGTCCTTACTAACTAAATGTCAAGCTCTTCACACAGTGCTTCGTGTCAAGAGGGAATTCAGAGAGTCATAAATCCCTCCAACCAGCACCAGTCACGTTATAAAAATAAAAACACTGGAAATGAAACAAGCTGAGGAGTTATTTAATATACCCTGAGTACAGTGTGGTCCTGCAGCCAGGTTTTGGCCAGAGCCAAAGCCCACTGACGTCAGGAGAGCCCTTCTACAGGGTTCAGTGGATTTGAAAGCATGCCTGGGAGATGTGAAACCCAAACCTGAATCACTCCTGGTGCTCACAGGGGGAGTTGGGGGGGCGGTTCATACCAACAGATCTGAGTTTCAGCAGTCTGATCTGTGCAGGGAAGACAATAGACCTCTCTCCAGCCCACAACTTTCCAAATCATTTTCTTTCAGATATTGTATCTGCTCTTAAACACAGTCACATAACCAGGCCAGGTTGGACAGGGCTCTGAGCAACCTGATCTGGTCGGGGATGTCCCTGCTCCTTGCAGGGGGGTTGGCCTAGATGACCTTTGAGGGTCCCTTCCAACCCTAACCATTCTATGGTTCTATAACAGGATTGGAATGGAGGAACACAAGAGTTCCACATGAGACTGGGCTGTGTTTCCATTGCTCAGGGAACGGGATGCATCTAAATTCCTGTAACCTTGACCTAAAGAGCCAACTCTTGTCTTTGCCTTACTGGGAGGGTGTGCTTCCATGCACTACTTGTTCAGTAGCAAAGCTGGCTTGAGGAGCTTTTAGTTCCTGGCCACTTGATCTCACAATGTCTCCCAAGGTCTCCCAAAGCAGTTATTTTGAAGGCTCCCAGTAAGGCAGATCAGCAAATTGGTCTGAAGTAAAAATAATCCCTCAAAAATAGTAAAAGAAAGTACTTTTAATCTGAATCAAACACTAATTTAATGTAGGTCTCACAAGACCCCTTTAGCTGATTCAACCAACAAGAAAAAAATATGGGCATGTGAAAATAAAAGTGAATGCTCAAGCAATTAATAACAGTGGTGCCAGATCAGATGAGAGGTCTGGTCAGATCTGTCACTGGCAACAGCTGGCAGCAGCTGCGGAGGGCAGGGAGTAATAGGAGGCTCAGCAACAGCAGTATTTCCCCAGGACGCGTTCCCACCATCCACTGATTCGCAGCTCGGGGACCTCCACAGCCTGAGACCAAGACCAGCAGGGCAGCTCGCCACATGCCAGCAGGTTTTGCTGTGAAAAGCTGGCAGCGTGAGAAAATAACTCCTGGTTTTTCCAGGGTGGTTTTGCTGCCTTACGAGCACAGCTATGCCATTTTCAGGATTTCTTCTTGAGTCCACAGCTACTGTATAGCTTAAGTGGCCATAGCTAGGCTGTTCCATCACCTGAGGGTAGCACTTAACATCTCGCTACTGTAAGGCTACTGTTCTCTCTTTGACGTGGCTGTCTCTCCTGTTGGGAAAATTAAGAGCCTGTGCTAGATGAAAAATGCATTCTTCAGCCTTTGGGCATCCCTGACAGCAGTATGAGAGAAATAAAGGGGGCTATAAAAGCACTCCCATAGGCAATCTGTGGATGTGCTCCTCCATCAAAGACTGTGAGCCCCGTAGAACTGAGTGATGCTCACACACACTCCCAGGCGTGGCGATGTCAGTCCCAAAACGAAAAGGGTTACAACTGCGACACCACTGCCTGGCTTTTCCACCTGTAAGGTTGGCTGTGACCCAGCAATGCCCCCTTCCTCAGGGAAACCCCACGTGCAGCAGCACTCCTCACCATATCCACTCAAAATCAAACTTCAGGTTCCTGCCCCTGCTGCAGTTACTGATCAGTTGTAAATTCAGGCGGTGACTGTGAAAGCTGCACTTGCAGAGGACTGTAACAGGTTGGCGTAGTGGCAAGATAAAGCACTGTTACTACAAAGAGAGAAACCCAATCCATAGAAAGGACTTTTCTACTGACCAGATGCTTTACATGTTATAATCACTGAAATAAGGTGTACAGGAAAGCCACATAAGAAATATTCTAAAGGTATTGACCTTAAAATACACAAGCATCTTCTAGCGCGTATGGCTTTCAGGGCCTGGACACGGGAAGCACAATTTGTTCTATTTCACAGACACACTGAGGAACAAAGGAATGCTCCAGGTCATATCAGTATTTTGCAATAAAGTGGGGTGTGAATTCACATGTCCTGACTCACAGCCTTGCCTCCTAACCACCACACTGCTTCTGCAGACACAGGACTTGTTCCTTCAAGCCTTCACTGAAAGGCTCCATAAAGCAAGATTTCTACTCTGACCAAGGGTACAATGCTTGCGGCCCCAGCCAGGCCCTCTATTAATGTTCTTAAAGTTGTTTCGTGTATCCAAGCTACTGCTGTCAGGCTTTCTAACAGCTGGTTAGAAAAACCTTTTACAGGAAAGGTAAGCTCTTTGGCTGAGTCATCCTCACGTCAAACAGACAGGCTGGAGTGGTTTTTGCTGACTCGCTCTGACGTCAGACCGACTACGTCTCATTCTCTCTAAAGTAGGAATATAAAGAGAAGTCTAACATTTCTGTGAGACCGTGGGGACCGCTGACATGGACATTTGTGTTATCTGAGGGCTTTGGGACAGGAAAAAGAGCTGTGTCAGCTCTTCTGTAGTGACTGCTCATGCACATACTCATATATGTACATATACATACATGTATATATAGCATACTAACAGGCAGTAGCAAATTCTGTCTGCCCCTTGCTTATGTGCAACACTCCAACTAAACAAATACAGAAGGCGGAGTGATGGGACCATGTTTAGGCTTGGTGTGCCTCGAGCAGTGTCATCTCACCCCAAACACGGCCCTCAAGATGTGGTACAGCCTGGCTGACAGTTCACACTCTTCCATAAACACACATCAGTCTCTTGGGTGATCTATTTGCCCCTCTGAACATTCTGACTACACACATAATTGTGACCACACCAAACAGCGCAAGGACTGGAGAGACCAGGGCCACATCCTTCACTTAATGTGATTAAAAGCGAGAGGAAATCCGTGGCCGTAGCCTTCCACACAGCGTGATGCCACCGCCTGTGAGTGAAATCACCCTCTGGAGTGCTTCTTGGTATTGACTGCAGGTGGAGAAGGGGCCTGGAAGGAGGCTCCTGGATTAGGGACCACAGTGAAATCACTAAGTGACATGGGATAGACAGAGGTCTTGGAAGGTTTTGCAAATTTCTGTTGTTTTCATTAAAAGAAGAATTAAAACCAAAATCTCAAATTACTCGGATCCAAAAATTTGTGATAAACACCAGGCTCAGTTTGTAAACTTTATCAACAGTTCAGTTTCCTAGAGATTCATTTTGAGAGGTCCTTGTACAGTATTCCTACGAAACCAGATCAAAACCAAACACTTGTGTGTGTTAAGACAGGGGTTTGTGGCTGGGTGAGCAGAGTTCTCTGCCTTAAAAACAGAACTACAAAGGCTGCTCTACACAACACGGAATTAAGATAACTAAATTACACTTTATTTGTGCCATTTTGTTATTTTGGTCTAAATTATATGTGTTTTGGTGGGGTTTTTTGGATAAGAGTTTTATATTCTGTGCGTGAACCTTTTACCTTCAGACTGATTACTTCAAGAGAAGCATATACAAGACCTTACATAAACATCAGAATAACACCACTGTGCACCAACATTAGCTATTTCAGCTTACCTGTAAAGAGAGTTTATTTAACAGATGATGTCAAAAAAAAAAATACACAGAGAAGCCTGTGAGCTGTAGTTCTCAGAATTTTTAAAGGGCTTGACGGATACTCTTTAGGAAGGACAAGACAAGACATTTCTAATACATTCCAAAACTAAAAGCAAACTAGAAAGGGCAGCAATCTAAACAAGCTTGAAGCACAGTGAATGTTTGCACAGACCTCAACACACACAAGCTGAAACTGCTAAATTTCAAACTTGCCAGCATATGTTTCACAAGCTACCAAGTGCAATACACCTGCAACTTTCTGTGGCTCCTTGTCACAGCAGTCGAGTTGCACGATCTTTGGTGGTGTTTGGGAATCCCAGAAGCCATCTGGAACCCCCTGCTTGGGATAACCCTCCATGTCTCAATTTTTCAGAACTATACTTCAAAGCTATCTCAAATTAAATGTTCTGAATCTGGGCTCACAGAGATTTCTTTAACCAAGCTTAAAATATATTTTTATAACTAAATCCTTAGCAATGGATCTATTTCCACCATGATGTTTCTTCCCTTTGTTCTTTCAGAATTTGAAAACAAACCATTGCCCTTCAGAGGCCAACAGTGCTTACGCAGACATCCTTCATATCATAAACTGCTGTCAGATCTTGGTCTCTGCTTCTAGGAGCACTTTATACGCATTTTATTTCTCAATAGGCTTCATCAGTGACTAAGTTCTTAAACTACAACTGTCAAATGTTGCAACAGCTATTGTGCAGTTCAGAAGCAGCAAAAGTGGGCCTAGTTCAAACCAGATATGCATTAGAACTCATAATTATGTTTAGATGACATAAGACAGAAGGGCTGTTTCACCATATGGGGATTTTGATGATAATAATGACCCTTGCCCACTACTGTGCATTCCTGTTCCCCCTTTTTGCACTTCCATTAGCCCCTCTCACTAAAAACCCACCATGGTTTGCAGCCCCCAGGCTAGAGCCTAACTTTTCAGGTCGAGTTGCAAGGACTGATGCTGGCTCCCTTGCGCGATCAAGTCCCATCCTTGGCACCAGCCAGGAATAGCAACCATCAAACGATGATACTGTTTTCTCTCTTAAGTGCCAAGAGACTCAACAGCGTGTCTGTGTCCTGTGAATTCTGGTACGTGCTGCCTGCAATGTCTGTTTCTATATATCCCTGCCAATTGCATGACTTCATTCAACAGTGTGATATTCCAGACAACACAACACTGAAAATAACGCTGGCACTTACCTGAGCTGCCAGTGCCTTCCGATGCACTTCTGGATGTTTTTGGCTGGCTCTGTTTGCTACTTGTTCGTACAGTGACCGAAGGAGGAACAGTGCTGCTGCTGTCTCCGCGAATCGTCGAGAGATCCTGCATGCTAAAGCTCCTTAGTCTCTCAGACAGGGCCCCCTGTCCCTAGTTAAACAAGCAAGCAAATAACACACATAAAAGTTAGATTCCTCAGTGCATTTTGAGCCTATCTCCTCCCCAGCTCACTGAAATCCATCATGACAACAGGAAAACAAAAAATTGCATGGTCCAGTAACCTAAAGAAGACAAAAATGAGTTGTAAAAAGCATCATTTCCCTCTCTTTGCTCTTCCTTTTTTTTCCTATGCAAAAAGTCATCCAAACTTCTGACGAGCATCTCTGATTCTTCAGTGCAGTCATTTGAGCTCAGAGCAGCCCTGGCCACATCTAAAGGAGCAGGATGTTGTATCTTTCTAGTAGGTACTTTTCTTCGCTAAGCCATATAGGTGCTAGGCTTCAGAAACACAATTAAATAATCTGCCTCAAAATAACTCCCTTTTGAACTTCATCACCTATGATGACATTCACCCAGTCGTTCTCAAGTCACACAAAGAATTTCCAGTGCACAGAAAATTTGAAGTTTTAAAGTAAGAAAAAGCTATTGTTAAACACAAATATTCCAGTGCTTTTTTTTTCATGCAGCTTAAGGAAGAAATAAACTAACACAATAATTTTCTTTCTTTTTAGACTAGCTCTCAGTCAGGCAACAAACATACTCCTTGCTGAAAGGAATGTAGCTGCTCTTTGTAAAGGATGGGTTGGCTAAAAGACAACTTCCATTAAAACTACATCTAATCAAAAAGCTGCCTCTAAGTACACCTCTTTTTGAATTTGGTAACCCTCATGCTACATCACTGCCATAAAATACAATCAATACAGAACATATCCATCCTTCTCTGCTGGCGACGTTAAGCGACATTCAGAATATAAATAGCGTAACTGATAAAAAGTACATTTAGGTTTTAACATTTTGTTGAGGGGGGGAGGGTCTAAAAGAGACTTCATAGTACAATCTTGGAAAAAATACTGAAATAAAAACATAGAGCCTGATTCTAAAATTATTTCTGCTAGCGTAAATTAGGAAAAATTCAATGGATGCTTTGACTGAGGTGAAGTCACAAACACAGCAAACAATAGGAAATATTGTCCTGTTTAACAAAACCGGTAGATCAGTAGCCTCCCAACTTTTCAGCCCAAAGCTTTTCATACAATAAAAATCTTTTAAGTGTTCAAACTTCCTTCTCAACTCCATAGCATATCAACTCCGCCACAGGCAGGCTATACATCCTGGACTACAGCACTTTTCTGCATCAGCCAAAAGCAAACAGCACATAGTAAGAACTTCCCCAACGCTGTCCCGAAGCATCATCAGTAGGAATATGCATCATCTAGGGAAAATGAAACTGAACTGTCCTCTGTGGAGCAGAGTCACCTGGGGGAGCTGGCCAGGAAGCTACACTGGGATTTTTCTCTTTATTTTACTGAACCTTTGGTTTCTTAAGATGGCTCTGTGTATGCTGCATTTGGCAGCACTTTGCATTTACCTTTTCTGCAGATTTACAGAGAAGTTTCCACACACCCACCATATTCTTCCTGCAGACGGATTTTGCTCTTTCTCATTAATGTGTCCTGCTTTTAAAAGTATTTTAAACGGATGGGGCTTTTTTTTGCTTGTATACCAAGACATTTTATTTCACGATTTTATATGCTTGGCAGTGGAGTTCCTAGAGCTGATGGTTTGGTAAAATCTCACCTCTGCCACATCACTTTCCAACCTGTCACGGGAGCTGATGCCTGAATTTCAGCTACTCCTGCCAGTGGCTGAGCAACTCTTGAAACATGTTCTTACTCCAACACGAATCTCAAGTTATTCCTCTCAGGCCAGTCTAAGATAAATTTACTCTGCAGTCTATGGCTGCAACTGTCGCTGGACTGGCACACTGAATTTCCTTACATGGCTGGTTAGCTGAGTGTGATCTCAGATGCCCAGAGCTCAGTGCGGTGCAGTTCTGGATGGGTTTTGTAGCTTGCACTGAATTCCTGCACAGTCATCCTATTCTCAGGAACTGGTTTGAAGCTAACACAAGACATCCTACCCTGCAGTCTGACTACAACAGACAGATCCCTAGCGAGAGCAAGCTGAGAGCAATCAGAACACTAAATAATATTTTGTTGCCGCAGAATGACTGGAGCAGCAAAGCCAGAGGGTGAGCAATTGATGAGCTGCTGTAACTCGAGTGCTGTATTCCTCCCATACCACCAGCTCAAGTGTCAGCAGCTTTTAACCTCCTCCCAGCTGCTCTGCTCAGCCAGCACTAACCCAAATATCATTTCATTCCAGGGAGCAGCTTCTGTACGTGGACATGAGTCAGATTAGAGACAAGATTCATGTGTCAGATCAACCTGGCAGGGAAGATTACACCAACACACTCTTTTGCCTTGAAAATGAAGAAGATTTGTTAATATTCTTGCATTGCAACTTGTGATATAGCGGCATATGAAGATTGAAGGCCCCAGAGACAGCTTTGAAACAAGAGTCTGATATGTGCCTGTGGGTCCACGACATTAGCATATAATATGTACAGCCACAGCCTTAAACACACAGTTATGGCACCTGTGCTAAACAACTTCATCCAGGAAAAAAAAAAAAAAAAATTGTCTTTTCTTGATCTCTGCTTTAATTTCACCTGAGTTTGTAACAGCAAAAATAAAGGTTGCTCATCATGCAAACAGCAAAATATTACTGTTCCTACCATATCATGAAACAGTTTGCCCAAATCTCAGAAATGGCAGGGATAGCAAAGCCTCAGGCTGAGTGGGGACACTGAACACGTGTGAAAGTCTGTTGACTTCCATTTCTTCTCTTTCAAATCTTTGCACTTTCAGTCTTGGCAAGGATAGACTTGATTTAATCGCTCCTAGGGCACAACATAACACTCACAATTCTTTCCCAGTTGCCACATTTCTACCTGACCCCAAAGAGAAATATGACAGAAATTATGATTATAACAGAATCCGGATGATTTCAGAGTAAAACGGAAACTGTTGGTACCAACCTTCATTTCCCTGTCAGATAAGCAGCTGCCGTATATGAAATCACAGACATTTGAAAAGCTGCACTGTGAGGGTTTGCACTGCTGTAGTTATGTTTTAGCAATAAAGATTTTATCCAGCTGTAACACTTACTATTCCACAATAAGACTTATAATTTATTAACAAAAGAAAAAAAAAAAGTTAATAACTTTATTTCACAACAGAATAGATTTAGCACAGCACACATCTTGGGCCGTGTTTGGTTAAAACAATCACGTGGAGGATGAAGAGCAGCTGTTATGCTGTTACGGGGATTTTTGTTTACCATCTCGGTTGTGATCATGCAGATGCTCTTCCAACTGCTAGAGACATGGGAGGTGTCCTAGGAATTTCAGCACAGCACACCATGTGTCTGCACAGAGAGAAGATCCAGGTCCTGAAGCTATGTCTACGCTGCAGGCCAGAGGCACGTTTGCAGCATGTCCACATGGATCTGGGCTGATTTTATCCCAGAGAGTGTGACAGCAGTAATATCATGACAGTAGCTCTGGTAACAACATTTCACTGTGTCAACAGCAAAACAGCAAGATGGTATTATACAACCTTTTGAAAATGGGGACTGGAAGGGCTGTGGGAGTATGGATGACACCACCTCTCTGTTTCCTCTCATTGAACACCAACTGCTCTGTCAGCATGATTGTGCTGGCAGCGTGGGACTTGTATTTTGGGGACTTCATCTCCTGGTAGAGGACACAAGCATGAATTGGTGCTGGAACACTGAGCCTTACTCTCCCTAGGCATAAGACTGCCTGCCTAGACCCAACTTCTACCTCATCCTGCTTCTCCTAGGACACAGACTGTCCTCGTAGGCATGGCACTTCTGATCCAGTAGACAGTGATTTTCCTAGATGGTGAGGTTTTTGTGGCAACAAGTGGGAGCGTGTGTGTGTCTGTTCCCTGCTCACTGTAGTGTACCTGCTCCCAAATTCATCTGATCTTCTTGTCCCTAGAAAGTTCACCCCATAGGAGAAAGTACAGCAGAAGCTGAAAGAGAACCTCTTCAGGCTTCCTTCACCTCTTCCTCTCCCGGGACCAGCCTCACTTGGTCCATACATGGGACAGTTCTCTCTTTACATGGGCAGAGAGGGCTGGGGCAGGGCTCGGTGCTACTGAATAGGACAAAAGACAAATACTAAAAAGGACACTGTACATCACCCCCTAGTAACTGCTGTCACTTGGTAACAACCTTCTTTAGATTCATGACACTACCAACGGTATTAGGGCATCGCCCATCAAGACACAGACATTTAAGCTGCAGAAGCTCATCTGTGATTCTAAGGGAAGTTAAAGCTCCCATCCACATGGCATAGTAATTAATCTAAAATTAATTTATTTACCCCTCTACCTGCTTTGGTCAGAATTGCAACTGTAGTATAGGCATACCTTACTTCCCTGCACTTAATACATTCTCTCCTTATTTTTGCTCGGGCAAAACATCATCCAAACACTGAGCTTTCAAAGCCAGCTAACCTGCATGCTGCCTTCCTCTAAATGTTGCAGACATCGTCATCACCAGAAACGAACATCAACCTCTGTGAGCCCAGATCACAAACACTGATGCAGCCAATATTTGCTCGGAAGGATCAGGAATCTTGATCCTTTCCAAAACCTGAAGTCATTACTGTGTCAGGCACTCTAAAAGGCACTCCATCAGAAATAGCTGCAATTGTCTTCACTACTTTTCCTTTCTATAATTAATCTCTACATTCACATTTGAAGTAAAACTTTTTAGATGGAGATGGATTTAGAAGTCTGGAAAAACTAGGTTTACATCCAATGGAATTATTAATTTTAAATACTCCACATACGTAGGTAGTTTTACATAGGCTCTAGGTAAATAAAATTAGGCATATAATTTAAAAATCTGCAATTTATATAAAAGTCCCATTAAATATGATCCAAATATAAATAAATAAATAACAGTGTCTAGATTTTATCATACCTTCAGTCTGACAATCTGAAAGAATTCCGTGGACATTATTTAGGCTTCAAAACACCTCTAATACCTACAACCTCCATTTTGCAGCTGTGGAAACTACAACACAGCATGGTGAAGTGACACAAATCAGGAACGAAAAAAATGTCACGTCATAAAAGAGAAGCTTTTAATATGGTCAGTGTTAATACAGGATGGCACCTTCTGGCTTTTTGCAATCTAGGATCAGTAGTTAATGGACAGGCAAGGGAATGCTGACCACACTTCCAGCGCAATGCTAAACCTGTTAATGTTCTCTTCTCTTTCTGCTGCAATTTTGGTTAGCAGTTCTTCTCCACAGTAGCAGACATGTCTGCATGCATGTTACAGCCTCTGTCCTGCAGATATTCAGTACAAGGTGAGGTGCGTGTTCCTAGGTTGTCAGTTATTGCTACGGTGTCAGCAGGACTTCCTCCACCACACCTATCAGAAAACGCTTGCAGAGAAGCATCTTCATTCCTGAGCCAAGTCCTGGCCTCATGAGCTCCACTGCAATCCCAACCATCCTAAGGGGATCACAGCGGTGGGAGAGAGGCTCCCTTCATCCATTAGTGAGAAAACAACAGCAAACACCGCAGCTTGGCCAATGCAGTAGCAACAACTGGAGTTAGAAGGATTTTCCACATACAAAGCTCCCTGCCTGGCTGCTGGAGTCCCTCTGCCAGCAGAGGACTTGGAAGGCAGTTTGCTGATGAGATAAAAGACAGGCTTTTAAAGCTCAGCACGCAGGATCTACCCACTGGAAGCAGAGCAGACAGCATCTGGCCTCAGACCAATCTCAGCTGAACACAGTTCAAACTAGTCTAATGGGGAGGCAGACGTTAGTTAGGGTTAGTGTAAGCACTCAGCAGATTACCTGCCCTTTTTTCTGGTCCAAATACAAGTGTAAATGAAGTAGCTGAGAGACCTAGCAAGGGAAAAAAGAGAGCCATTGTGGCAACACACATACGAGCTTTGAGAATAAGATCTATTTGAAGCATAAGTAACTGAGGCGAGACACGAGCATGACACTGGGCACCATGTGCAGGGACTCACATACACAGAAAAAGCAGGGACACCCACCTGTGGACTACACCTTTGAACGTAGGTTCTCCCTTCCTCAGCTCTCCCAGAGAGATGGAGAAACCACTCCATAACCCCAGCTGACAGGGTGTTACCTAGCAAGTGTGTTTAAAGAGTAAAGTAAATTATAAACACAACGAGCTGCCACTCCACTCCTTGCACTTGATCGATGCTTCCCACTGGAGAAACCCCCAGTGTCCGGCCACCTCCGTAATCCAGACTTAAGATCATTAAGAACAGAGCGCATTTATGACTAATTTAGGCACAGGATTAGGTGAGGGACACGTGGCAGTCATTTTAGTCCTGAGAAGTAGGGTAACACTGGGGAATTACTCACGGCGATGAGTGGGAGTTTGCAGGCAGAAGCGTTATCACGTCTGGCTGCAGGCAGGCCCTGCTGAGAGCAAAACCATCAGTTTTATGCTCTGAGCACAGGCCTGAGTGAAGGAGGAAACTGCTGCTGCCACCATATGACCACAGATATCCTACAAGAAATATCCTTATGGCCAGGGCCTGCGTGCCTTAAACAACTACCCACTTTGGAGACGTTGGACAGCACTAAAGACTCAAAGGGAAACCAGCTGACGTTAATGTTGATGGTGGAAACTGAATTTCATCCACCCTTTTTGTTTGTGCAGTTCATTTCCTCTCCTGGGAACTGTTTGTTATTGTCTCTCCCAGCCCGATCTCCCTGCATAAATTTATTGTTTGGTTCTGCTGTCCTGTGCATTCACTGGCTATTGTCTGATTCTTGGAGACACCAACGAAAGAGTCAACGAGAGAGATAAACTCGAAGCAGCTACCTGGATTGTAGCTCAAACAGCGCTGGGGTTGTTGATTTCAGAAAAACAGATTCTCAAAGACATAAGAATTGAAGATGCATCACACCATGACAGGAACAGTTCACAGAATACTGTGATCAGTGGCACGCTACCGTATGATTTTAAAAAGCCATTTGTTGTTCCTTTTTATGGGTGTAACATAGCTCAGCCATGAGATCTTTGATTTTGGATCCCAAATGGAGATCCTTTAAAGGAAGCCACCTTCAAAAGCAGCATGCTCAGCGCTTCTGAGATAACACTAATGGGTCCTCAAAGGTTTCCCAGCCTACACATTCTAAATCATTCCTGACTTCTGCAACTCTTGGCCATGTCAGAGACCGGGGAACAGAGTGTGGCTGTTACAGATACGGTACTAAGCAGACTGGACAGAACTGTTTGCTGATACATTTGGTAAGCAAAGAAACAATTTCCTGTCAAGCAGTGGGATCTCATAGTTACAAAGAGGCTTTATCCAGCCTCTTAAAGGGAAGGGTGCTCCCCACTCCTTGCCTCCCTCCTTCCCAATTCAAGTAAAAGTGCAGTTCTCCACCGTCATGCTGCAAAAGGCAGCATCTCTCTCCCACACAAGTTTGGGCTTCAACCTCCCACAGTAAATAGGTCTCAATTCTCATGAAAAATTAGGGATCAACATGCTGACTTTCAAGCAGTCACACCGACTATGCCAGCCAGATACTAGAAATGAAGGAAAAGACGCAGTTTGAGTAGACAGGATAAAATCTAAATGATTGGCAGCGTTTCCCTTTCAGTGCACTGGCTTAAAGATCAGCAAACGCAATGGGAAACTTCCCAATAAATTTTTTGGGGCTAAGGAACCCTAAAGTCACCACTGTGACTCGCCAGGGGGTGGTGAGTCCAAAGGTAGAAATGGAAGCGACGATGCCGGACCAGACAGGTGGTTGTGAGCTGAAGCCGTTTGGAAAGTGCTGACACTGCACTCCTGTATGTTAAGGAGGTGGATGCACACCCTGAAACCCTCCCGCTTTCGTCTGCATGCCTGGTCCTTTTAACTGATAACCAGTGAGTGCTAGCTCTGGCAGCACCGCAAGCCATATTTCCCCACGCATGAAAGGCTCCTGGACTGTTTCTCAGACTTATTAGGCACAAACAGGCTTTTCATCGACACCAGTCATGCGTGCCTGCTCCCTCCACCTCATTTATCATCTCCTGCCAAGGCACTGCGCCCACTGCCAGCAGCGTACTGTGCCCCACTCCCCCTCCTGAAGGCAGGCCGTACCAAGGGGCACACAACGGGCCACAGCATCAGCTGCTGTGCAAACAGTCCCTGCCCTACACACAGTGGGGCAGAAGAAGGGCAGAGGAAGGTACATTACCAGAAACCTCTGGGTTACAATGATCAACAGATGAGAGATGTCTTCCACAGCTCTCCTTTGAAGAGCAGAGTTGAGGTGCAGCTTGGGGATGGTTAAGTGATTGAGAGCAGGATTTGTCCTGCGAGTGGGGAAAGACATTGGCCTTCTTGGCAGAACTGGTTTGTTCAGGGTGAGGAATAAGGATACATGCAAACAGGATCTGGGAAACCCAGGAGCTTCAAGGAGAGCATCAGAGAGCTGCAGGAGAGTGCAAAACTCATGATGGGAGGGTTGCAGAGACAGAGGAGGCAATGGCAGGGCTCTTGGGAAGAGAAACAGGGAGTAGAAGGGTTGGGGATTTGGGACATGGTAAGGCAGCAGGTGGTGAGAGGCTCAGGGTGACAGGCAGAGGATGAGAAAGTGCTGGGCACATGGTGACAGTGAGGGAGTACACACAAGTGTGCTGGAGGAGGCTGGTGCTGCCTCCGAGCCATTGGTACCTCTCCTCACTGCAGCCACACACATCCCAGCTGCTCACATTAGAAACCTGACTGGTGCCAACAAAAAACCCACTTACGGCCAAGGCCTCCATCTGACAGCTCCACTGCCTGGCCAAGGCCTTGCACCTGCCCCACTACCAGGGCCATAACGGCCTTGCTGCTGCTGCCCTTCTGCTGTGGCCCAAAAGCAGGTTCCTTTTTTTTGCTTCTCCTCTCCTCTCCTCCCCCAAGGTGAGCTGGAAAGAAGGTGGCAGTCAGTGCCCTGGGCCCTTCACAAGCAGGAATGGCCGAACTAGTTGGAACTGACTGAAAACACAAAAAGAGCAGCAGGATTTACTGTCCGGTCATCTAATCCTGCCACTTAGGACTGACCTCTTGAAGTCACAGTATGTGACAGAATGACCAAGCAACGAGGACAGGATTACAGAGCCCCAGATGAGATTATGCTCCTTGGTGGGGACACAAGCTGCTGAGGGCAGGGAAAAATCTGTGTTGAGCACCTAGCAGGGGTAATAAGACCAGATATCCAATGCTCTGCCTGCTTAGAGAGCATCAAAAATAGACGAGAGAGAGAGAGAGAGAGAGAGAAAGAGAAAACACCCAAGCGAGCAGGCTGGGAAGACTCAGGGTGCTTGGGACACTGACAGCTCCTCAGCCTGTAAAATGAACTGGCACAGGTTTGTGCCAATGTTAGCACAACTGTGGCTTCAAAACAAAACAGAGCAGGGGAAGGGAGCAGGAGGAAAGGAGACAAGCCTGCACTTGGCCAACTAAAAGTTTAGGGTATTTAAGATAGAAAGGGGAAAGGGCCAAGGGATCAGAGATAAGGAAAGTGTGGCTACGCACAGCTTGCAGCGTCTTAGCCTGTGGTAAAGATGTAAGTAGCAGCCTGTCACACATAACCGGTAATCAGAGCGCTAGTCATTTGTGCAGCCCAATGGACAAAAAGAATGAAGAGATGGGCCTTGCCCAAAGATATTGTCAAGAAAGACAAAAGACCATGATGGATCCCGTGGAGCACAATAAGATCAGTTACCATAGCTCATCGAGAAAGGAGAGGACAGGGCTATGCATAGTGGGAGCATTTAGATTTAAGCTAATTTATTGAAAACAGGTTTGTATAGCGTACACTTCCAGCCCAGCATCTCACTGTGTATTTGCCCCCAGAAGACGCTGACTTGCAAAGTCTGAGGGTCCATTTCTTAATAAAATCTACCTTTTCCTTGCCCATTAATTCAAGTGAAGCAGGAAATAAGACAGATCCTCACATTCACTTGCTGGTAAAAGCCACATTTTCCACGGAAGCTGCAGGAGCTCAGTACTTCTGAATACGTGGTCATCTCTACAGGTTCCAATTTTAACATGATCCATTACAGGCTGAAACTCAATGAACCTGTTCAGGGCTCACTTTCTATTTACACTCAACACTCATCATAGGCTAGCTGGATACTCTTAAACCATGGCATTGGGAAAGCCAGGATAAGCCTCAAGAACAGTATTCTCTTTCCTCCCTCCTTGGAAGCTTCCCCCCCCCCAAGGACAGCATGGCAATCTTGTCCGGCATTTGTCAGCTCAAAGTGTTTTCCAGATAATTAGTCATTTAAACTTTTCTCACACAGGATAATCTAGCTCTAACTCCTTCTCAAGTGAGCAAGTAAGGGCGTTGACATGCATTTAACGGCAGCTGAAAACCAGAGCAACAGAAGCTGTTACTACCTGTACCTGCTTGTATCGCTCCTCTCTTGGAAACAGCTCCCTGCACAGCAACAGAGACAGCTAAAGAGACACCTCCACACCCAACCCATCACGCTTCACATCCTGAATGCCTGAGGAACCCCAGCTCAGCACTTCCGTACTGCAACACATCAGGCTGTAAATCACAGCTGTTCAACTCCCCCTGCCTGAAAGACAGCAAATTCAGTTTGAGAAGGGCAGAAGCTGCTTCAACCATTCCTGATCATTACACCACAAAGAGTGTAAATGCATAAAGGGTGTGGTCTCATGAGCACCAGAGCTCATCCATCTGCTTCCCATGACCAGGAAGGGAAGATCTTGCTTTCCTTTCCTCCGCCCATACTCCTCACAATGTAGTTCTCTCCCTTCCCTTGTGCTGGCTCAGGCACTCGAGACACACTTGTGGGCTCAAAAAAACAGTTCCCTTTTTTTCTTTCTGGATTAGCTTTCTGATAGAATAGAGATAACCTAAGGAGGTCCTAAGAGCTGCTGCACAGTAACGCACTGGGAGCAGGAATATTACCCTATTTCGGAGGGGGAAACCTGCCAGATCAGCTCATCCTTTCTCTTCGATCTTCACCCTGAGGCACACGCAAGCAGCTTGCTGGAGGCCATATGCCAAAGTGATGAAGGAAGCCAGGAGTCCTATTTTTCCATACACATTCAGAGTAATTTAAACATCAAGGTTGAAACAAAAATATGAACAGTCATTGCTTTGTTATAAAAATCAGTCAGTCAGTCAATCAATCCATGAACAACCTTTCAATCTTATCAACAGATCATTTTCTACCTCCCCAAAGTACCCTGCAGGAAAGAGTCTTCTGGTCCATTCACAGGTTGCAGTATCTTAACTGTTTTCTCTCAAGTTAGGCTGGCAGATGTGCCACAGAACAATACCACACAAGTCAGAGCTGCTTTCTTCCAGCACTGAATGGGGAGCTTCATTAACTCATGCAAAACAATGGCTCCCTTGTACCCTGGAGACTTTTCTCCCTTCTACCCAGCTTTCCACTGCCACTGGAGACACATTTCAAGGCAGTGAGATTCTTAAGAAAAAAAAACACCAGAAAAGCAGAGCAGTGGGAAGAAAAACTGTGGTGCTGACTGTTCATTCAGGATGAAGAGCTGAAGAAGACACTGTTGCAGTCCTGAGATGAACAGGTTGGCACTCTGGGTCTGGGCTACTGTTGAGCTTCGCTTATTCAGGAGCTACCCAAACAAGAGTCAGAGTTTCTTCAGGATTCACACACAGTTTCTCACTCTGTCCTAAAAACAGCTCTAGCACAGAGAGTCTACAGCACCTTGCAGGAAGGGGCTCAGAGCAAAGGCAGTGCTGCAAAACAGGCATTCCCAGAGCCTATTTATGTCCATGGTGTGACTTCTTCAGGCTTACACAGCAGCTGTAAAAGCATTAAATGTCATGGCGGCATCACACAAGTGTTGCTTCGTTGGGCATGTGATATACAGCTTTGCCTTAGCTCCACGTTTATCCCCGGTTTCAGTCCAGGTTTGAATTAGCCAGTCCCTGGGTTAGCAGAGCCTCCCCACTGAAGAGCAACAGTTGAGAAGAACTAAGCTAGGCCTGACAGCCACTGTTTGCACAATGCTTTGCAGGGAAAAGGGAGGCCATTTTTGGCTTTTCTTTGGAACAGGATATAGCTTTTGCATATCCTTGTGATCTTACATGTGCATGGCACATCTCCCAGGGGCTCCCCACTTCACTAGAAGGTAAAACCAGGACATACTAAAATGATGTGCCCAAGGTCATAAGAAAACCATTTGACAGATGAAAATAACTTCAACTCCCATTCCCAATATTTTTCCTAATACCAGTGCCTACCTTGCCCACATTTCTACTGTCCTTTTGCAAGAGGCATTGTATCTGACTGCATGAAAGCCCCCTCTCTTATACAAGTATTTTCTCCAAAACACAAGAGTACAGTCACTGTGCACATCTACCCTAAGCCACGATAATCCATGGCCAGAGAGCAGGACCACAAAATGCAGTTATCAAGTCCTTGCAGCTTTTACACAAGCAGAGAAACAGAGATAACGGCTATTTTCTGGTGCTGGCTCTAAGCCAGGAACAGAGTACAGGATGCACCTCTTCAGATGAGACCACTCATCCGACATCTCCTCATTCACCAAAAGCAACTAACGCCACTTCCCATTCACTCTTACATAAACATGTCTCCAGAGAATTATACACCAGCTATTTTGTGTAAGCCTTGCAGATGAACTTTTAGCCTTCACAAACTTCAGATCACATCTGGTTTCTGTCAGTACCCAAATTATAGGTCACTGGATCCTCCAGACTTCTCAACAATTCAGCATAACAATTGACAAACTAGGGTGCAGACGGCTTTTCCCTTCACCGTAGAAGGTGCTGACCAAAAAAAAAAAAAATACTTCCCTGCCACAGTTTTGTTATAAAAATCAGTCAGTCAGTCAATCAATCCATGAACAACCTCTCAATCTCATCAATAGATCATTTTCTACCTGCCACAGGTGTTAACTGTGTTCACCTAACATCAGCATCTTTCATGAAAGTATGCTCCTGTTTTGACAGTGAAAATGAAGAGCACAAGCTGTGATGAACAGTATTGCTAAAACTGTCACCTCGGTACTGATGGAAAATGTAAAATTCTACAAAGGCCTGAGGCAAACCCTAGTTTTAATCCTGCATTTCCAACCTCCTACAGGTTTACTAAGCACCACACGTACTGTCTTCCTCCCAAGAGGCACCTGTGTGGCTGGTGAATGGGAGATTGAAAGGCATGATGCAAATCAGTAAGACAATCTCTACCCCCACCATCTCTCCCCGTCCACACTCTGGCTGCTGTTGGCCACGGATGCAGATGAGATGCTAATGTCACCGTCCTGACCCACACCTTTACCTTTGAAGCTGCCATGACGGCTGCTGTGGCAGCGACGTTCAGCCCCCGCTTCCCAAAGTGCACAAGGGCATCGTAGCTCCGGTCTTTTGCCTGGACGAGGCAGTCATCGATCTCCTGTCACAGTAGACAACAAAACAAACAAAAAAAAAAAGCACAAGAAGGACAAGTTCAGAGTGCTCCCAGTCTCAAACTCTTGGTAGGGCCAGGTCATCTTTTATGGAGGTAGACAACCTCCATTTCCTCTACCTTGGCTGGAGAGAGGTTCACAGCCAATGCTTGCAAAGCGGAAAGGTTTGCAGAGGAGTAGTAACTCCCATTGCAGGCTTTGGGAACTCTTTATTCTGCAAATGGAAGATTAGGACCCAAAGTTGGGATACACTTGTACAGTGCAATCATCACCAATAGGTCCTGGAAGCAAGACAGACACATCCACCTGGGCAGAATGGACCAGGGTGTGTCAGGAGCCACTTGCAATCTATGGACTCTAAAAACAAATTAGAATGGACCATAGTTTAAAAGAATCATATTATGACACTGGGCAGCAGCAGCTGTACTGCCCTGGGTCCAGGACTGGTGGTCTCAGAAGTATCTGAGACATCTCTGCACATCATTGCAGTGTCTGGCTTCAACATGCCCATGGAATTGGTAGGTCCAGAGCTTCTGGACTTCGATGCTGCTCAATATACAGTGAATTGGTTATGAAAGTTCCTGCCCTCATCCTCCCTCCCTCCAGACACAGGGGTCTGGATGATCATGGATGATAATGGATGACAATGACTTCTAGCACTCAGCTACTGGATGTGCTGGGTTAGTAGGGACTGGAGGCTGTGAGAAGCTGCTGGCTGCTTAGTGATTCCTTCCCTAGTCCTAGTAGATAAGAGCTGGCAACCCAAAATGCACAAGCACTACTTATGAGAAGCGTAAGCAGAAGTTTCCAGGAAGCAGAGAGACAGAGGACTGATCTCCACTGTCCTCTTTGGATAGGACTGTGATGCAACTGTTCATGCGCTGCCTGTGGCTAAATGGAGATCTTGCACTTCCACAGTTGCCAACATGGGAAACAGCTATCCACTTCTTAGTGGTTTGCACGTTGATATGTGACTGATAGCTATTTTCGGCCTGTGTATCCACATGAGCCAAAGGGATCTGCCCGACAATGTCCCATTCACAGCCACAGGAATCTCCTAGGCAGGCAAATGATCCAAGCTCTAACGTCCGCCCTCAAAATTAGCATCATGAATTTGAGCAAGACATTTCTCAAACCAGGACCTCAACATGCTACGTGCCTTACTTAAGCATGCTATACATCTCCCAGCCAGGCAAGCGCATCCTAAGCCCCTTTCAGACAGGCTTGGCTATTTGTCTCATCGCTGCACAAAGTTTTAGGCAGAGCTGGGAACAAAGTTAAGGAGCCCTGGCTGCCAGACCTTGTTTCTCTAATCGTTATATCCAGTCACAACACAGACTCCAGCTGTATTCAGTCAGTATGGGCAAAGCAGCTCAGGAGGTATTTTTATCCCCCTCCCTCCTAACTTCTCAAGTGCACAAAGATGAGTTAATACGTGTGAGTGCGCTGAACAGATGCCAGTATTTAAAAACACAACAACCACAAAGAACAAAAACACCAACCAAAAGGAGATTATCAAATCATAGAGGAAGAGAATCAGCAGCTCCCAGTCCTTCAATGAAAATGAGTGACACAAAGACTGGAGTAACCACACTGTAGATCTGCTCCACCCAGAGAGGACCCAGGCACCTGTGATTACCTTCTCTTTTGAAGACAGTGTTGGATGAACAAATTTCCTGTACAGGAGGCTGGAACCTTTTGTGTACGGAGAGAGCAGCCAAGCTACAAAGGCTATTTTGAGTTCATAATAGAATGGAAACCTAGAAGAAAAAGAGCTGTTAACGTCTGCTCCCAATTTAACCACTGCCCTTAATTAGAGATGCTCAGGACAGGAACGGACTAGCCAGTCTAACTTAGGGCAGGTTTTGCTTACCAAAGAATCCCAAGACCAAAACACATTCACTCACCTTTGCACACATCTCGACTGGGCATGTGGGTAAATTTTTACTGGGGTAGCAGGGCTATTATTTAAATGGTCTGGAAGAGACTCTGCTGTGTCGTAAGAGGAGCTTTCTACACGCAAAGAGCACAGATGCTGCCTTCACCCCCAGACATTATGAGAGAGCAAAGAGTAAACCAGCAAATCAGTATTTCATCAACATATTTATGCATCTTTCATCTCTCTGCTTTTCTGCTTTTAAGGTTAACACTTATCTGACCGAAACAAATACAAGAACCTTTGCTGTCCAAGCAACACGCAACATAAAGGTACAGACCCACATTGTGGCTTTCAGGTAAAATATGTAAAATATGCAGGACACGAACTAACAGCAGGACACGCTCTAGCTGTAACAACAAGCCAGGGACTTCTTGAGACTAGATTATCTAAACTCTTATCTGGAGGATAAAGCCTAGAGCTCAAGGCTGGCCACCTAGCAGCATCCTCATGCGGGCAACCAACACTACGCTTTGTAGGCGGGTGCAAGCAAGAGCAGCAGAGACCCTGCAAATGGCTGCGCACCAGCCCAGCTGGACCCAGACAGACTCCTGCTGTGCTCCCACAGCGCTGTCACTGAGCCAGCTGGGCCAGACAGCAGCCAAGTCCGACCCAGTGGGCCTCTGCGATGCTCTGCTCTCAGCGCGGATTTGCCAGGTTGCTCTTCCACCTCACTGAGGATGTCTGCAGCATACTTGATTTCACAGGGCGGACAGGCCCTCTTTCCTTCCTCCCGAGACCCACATAATACATCCTCCAAAAAAACCAAAACTCCACATGAAGACAGTGGAGGGAGATCTGCATGCAAGTTAGATAGAAAGACAATAATGTCTTTCATCTCCTTTTTAACAGATCTGACGTGTTGCCAAGTACCCCCAATTCCTTTTGTCTGGAGGACTCACTAGAGTGCTACGCAGGAACAGGCTGTAGGCGAGAGCCATGCGCTACAGTTAAATTTTCATCCTGAAGTCAACTGATCTCACTGGTTTCCACTAAAAAGGCCTTACTGAAAAGGGCAACCAAGCAACAAACATTTCCAAGCTTGAGCATCCAAATTTAAGTAAGTAAACATAATCAATGGGCATTTATGTGCTCTTGTCCCAAGAGAGGTTACCATGAAAATCCTTCCACTGGCACCAGAGAGCCCCAATCAGTTCAGACTGTCACTGTCCTCCATCAAACCATAAACCCAGCCTAACCAGGAACAGGCCTGGCAAAACATCACAGGAACAACCACCCACGCAGCAACCCACAAAGTCTTGTGCTGCAGGGCTGTTTCTGCCTGATCCCTAGAGTCTGTGTATTTACCGCAGGACATAGCCAGGTAAGTGTAGAACTATGGCTGTAGCTAAAGCTGCTGTTGTTTACACGATGATCTCCGCAAGCATCCAACTCGGCGATCAGCTGTGCCTCTCTCTGACAGGCAGGGGACTGAGACTCCTGTAATGATTTCTCGCTAACGAGATATCACTGAGCAGTTCCATCTTCTTTCTTGCTTTTCCTATGACAGCACCGAGAAAGGAAGCACGGCTCCTCCACACAAAACCCCACTGTGCATCTGAAGCTGCTAGCCCCATGTTCAGAAGACAATGCACCTTTGTGCCCCTTTCTGCCCTTTGTAAACATTTCCATTTTATTTCCATCTTATGTCAAAGACCCTCTCCCTTCTTGTGCTCACCAGCAAAGAAAGATATCCGTGAATGTCTCTGCTGTCGTGAAGAGCGCGAATATGATCCAGTACATCATCCATTTCACCTGGTAAACAAAAACAGTAGCTGGGTCATTTTTCTCCAAGGGCCTTGAACTCTCTCTTACAGGCACAAGTGCACAGAATAACTCCCACAGGAAAAGAGAGGTTATTTTTCCACCCCTTGCATATTTAACAATTACTGCAGACTTGAAGATGCCAGAGCTGCCCCCATCTCAGCACATAACACACACCAGATTTCCACACAAGCCCTTGGGAAGGAACATTGTGGCCTTGAGAGCAGATTTCATGAAAAGAAGAGCAGCCTGACTCTGCCCCTAGAGAGGAAGCTCCACTGACCAGTGGAGGACCACAGCCCTATCACAGGGCATTAAAAATCTCACTTGGCTCATCTCAGCAGCAAAGGGTGTTGGCCAAACTGCAATTAAAACAAAATGTAATTACTTACATAATATCTACAGGCAGGGGAAATTAGCCAGGAAGAGATAAAGAAGTAACTGCCCATCCCATGATCCAGGGCTCAGGAGCACAAGCAACTCATTGTAACTTATTGAATTAGCGTGCATCATTTGAGTGGCATTGCCTCCTCACATCCACACCCTGAGCCCATTACAGTGACAAGGGCAAGTCCATTAGCTTAAATCCCTTACCTAGGGCTTAGGTGAGCGTATTGGGTTTGCGTGGCAGGGTTCTGGTAGCCAGAGGGCTGTAGGAGTGGCTTCTGTGAGAAGCTGCTAGAAGCTTCCCCTATGTCCAACAGAGCCAACGTCAGCTGGCTCCAAGTCAGACCTGCTGCAGCCAGGCTGGAGCAGGCTCCTGGCAGGACCTGTGGACCCGTGGAGAGAGGAGCCCATACCGCAGCAGGTTTGCTGGCAGGGCTTATGACCCCATGGGGGACCCATGGTGTAGCAGTCTGGTCCTGAAGGACTTGCACTCCTTGGAAGGGACCCATGCTGGAGCAGTTCCTGAAGAACTGCAGCCCACGGGAAGGACTCACATTGGAGAAGTTTGTGGAGGACTCTGCCATGGGAGGGACCTCACACTGGACCAGGGGAAGAGTGCGAGGAGCTCTTCCCTTGAGGAGGAAGGACTGGCAGAGACAACGTGTGACGAACTGACTGCAACCCCCGTTCCCCATCCCCCTGCACCACTCAGAGGGAGGAGGCAAAGAACTCAGGAGTGAAGATGAGCCTGGGAATAAGGTGGGGGGGGGCAGGGAGGAGGTGGTTTTTTTCAGTTTGTTTCTTGTTTCTCACTACCCTACTCTGTTATTAATCGTCAATAAATTAAATTAATCTTCTCCAAGCCAAGTCTGTTTTGCACATGATAGTAACTGCTGAGTGACAACCCTGTCCTTACCTTGACCCACGAGCCTTTCGTTATATTTCCTCTCCCCTGTCCAGCTGAAGAGGGGATTTATAAAGCAGCTTTGGTGAGCACCTGGCATCCAGCCGGGGTCAACCCACCACAGTGAGACCATTTTACCTCATATTGGTAGTGAAAGCTTGTGCTGTGCTGTCACTGTGTTCAACTATGGTAACTCCACTGTGGGGTCGATGGTTTATGGATGCTCTCCTTTGCGTTGATACTGACAGACACAGCAGGAGTGTCTGGGGACTGTGACCTGGTCAGGGAAACTGTACTGTCTCGAGTAATTCGGGAATTTGGGGATTTTTGCCACTGAGCACTAAATGGCATTTAAAAGCACAGCTCAGTTATTCTGAGGTATGCAGTACTGGTTCTTTCTGGGCTGGAAAGAAACACCATATTTGTCACATGCCATCAGCACTTTCAGTGATTTTTTTATCAAGTGACGTGGTGCTCCTTGGTGGTCCTCTTCTGCGGCACTGTCACCACAGAGGTGATGTGCAGAGTAATTTCCAAGTACTGGAGATGACAGAGAAACTTTTTATTCCCCCTCAATATTTTTTTTTTCCATTGTAAAACAGAAAAGTCAAATAGCTTTAAGAATCTGTCTCTCCAAAGGAAAGACAAAAGTTTTTAATTTAACTGAAAATTGTTGTCTAATTTGCTCTATTTGAAAAGGGAGAACCCTAAGCAGCTTTGCTGGAACATTAGAAAGCTCACGGAAGTAAAATCCATGAAAATCCATGAATTAGAGAATTGGACTGTGTTACCTAAGGCTGGGATAATTGCAACAGAATAAGGGAAGGCTGGAAAGAAGGCAGCACCGAGAGAGATACCTACACCAGGTGCTGTTCTGGGGAAAGGATGGTGGAGGTGGCAATAAATCTGGATCTCACTAGCTCTGAAGTGGCTTCTTCTCTCCACTGCAGTGGGGACAGTACCTGTAGTCTCTCTCCACCCTCCCTGCAGGTACTGAAATTACTCCTGAGCACCTGTCACCCAGCTATGTACCTGCTCCCCTGGGACTTACATGTATGTTTATAGGTATATTTATATTTAGCGTTACAGCAGTAGAATGGCACTGCCAAATGCCCGAGAGCGTTGTCTTCCCAGGGCAGCTTCTGCCAGACTTTTTATATAACTGCAGCTCCTTCAAAGCCTCACTGCCAGCATGATTCTGTCAGTTAGATGTTACTGCCAGCAAAACTTTTAAACAGAAACCCTAAGACCCGGTGCAGAGGGGCTCGGATCAGCCTAAAACATCATTTATGAAAATGACTACTATCAAGGAAAATAAAAATAAACTAATTTAAGTTTTTGAATGAAGGGTTTGTACAGTTTCAGTGTAAATTACTACTTTTTTTTTTTTTAATCAGACCCCTAACAAACATATTGCCACAACTGGTGTGTTAAACTGAAAAACAATTGTACGTGCAGATCAGGTCTTAGATCAGCTGCTCTCACATTTGGGTCATGACCCCCTGCGTCTGATGCGAGTTCCTCTTTTGCAATTGAATTTCCAACAGGAACTGGACCCTTCAACAAAATATTTTCCAGAAAAGGACTATGGAAATGTTAAGTATCAGTGGCAGACACTGTTTGGGAATGCTAACGCACCTCTTCAGCATTTCCAGGCGAAGGGCATACAAACTTACAGAACACAGCTGTCCAAGGGCTGCAGGGACATTTCACCTGAAGTATCTGATGTGTGCTGTAACACAGGATTCTCAAAATACCCAAAATCATTATCTGAAGGAGGAGATTGACAGAAAGGAAAATCTCAGCAGCCACAGCGAGTCCCAGTTTGAGCGTGCACTAAGGACTTAATGGGATAGCCATCTACACTGTTACCCGGAGGAGAATAAGGGCTTGTTATCCCCAGGATCTTGGGAGGATTGAAGGGTCAAGATCTGAAGGTTGAGTCGGGTTCACTGATGTTAACAGAGCTCAGGCTGTGGAGGGCACTACAAATCCTACAGGACTCCAACAGCATCCAAGCATCCATTGATTCTCCAGTGTTTCACTTTCCTTGATGGTCCCATACGCCTTTAGGAACTGGGGCCCAGGGAAGATTTTTCAGCAAAAGGACAGGACAGCACACCCAGCTGCCAGACCTGCCTGTAAATAGGTCGCTCCAGAAGGAAGGATGTTTCTGTCTGAGTATTCAGTCATTCGTGCTCCTCTGATCCTTGTTTTCAACGAGCAGCTAAAGCTTCAAGGCTTTTTGAAAAGGCTTTGATTTATGCTGCTCTTCAGAAACAAAAGGAAAACACGTAAGGCTCTGGATGCCAAATACCTTTTAAGTTGGCCGTATATAGCTCGCACCACCGGAGAAATAGCACACATTTGTCAAGGAGCACATCAACTCTGCAGAGGAGCCAGGAGCACAAACCCAAGTCTCCTTATTTGAGACTTGTGCCTAGCAATCAGCCAGCCCACCTTCAGGCCAGCCTTCCCCTTGCACCCCTCTACAAGCTTTCCCAGAACACAGGCAAGATCTTTACAATGTGGTGAGGAGCAGTCTTAGAAAATAAACCTTGCAGCACAGCCACAAACCTCATTACTCACATATTCTTTGATGTCCTTTGATTTCACGGCTTTGTAAGAATAATATGCAGGGTAAAGAGTGCCAAATATAAGCCTGGAAAAAAAACAAACAAACAATAAATGGATTAAATTGATTTCCTGTCACAGAGAAAGATTTTCCCCCCATTGTCTGTTAAACGTGTTTCTTGCACTAGCAAAAAGTGTTAGGATTTTATTTAAGCTTGAGTGCACTAAGTACAGTACAGGAATGATTTTGCATCACTGAATTCAGAGAAACTATTACCAGTGACATGAACGAAGAGGAGGAATTCAGGCTGACTTTCCTTTTGCAATGGTTTCCATAGCTGCACCTCATGAGTTACACACAAAACAAAACAAATAAACAACAACAAAAAAGGCTAACACACTTTTAAAAGGAAATTAAAAATCTGGTTTCAAAATAATCTACTGTGACATCAGGAACACAGGAGCATTGCTTTCAGAGGCAGGACAAAATGAGAATCATTTGTCTAAAATCCCTTCCACCTCTATTCAGTACTCTGAAAAGCTGTCAGAGGATAAAGCAGCATCCAAGTTCTACTAGCACAGGGGTTTGAATGCTGGGGCCTTATCCTACGTTATACCTGCTAAAGGGAAGAGCCCCACCCTGTTCAGAAAAGTCAATTTGGGCTCATCAAAGGAGAAGAAATTTGCCCACCAAAATCCCAGCTCTACTGTTCTTTCAAACGGTTTCATTTTCAAGTCTGAAAGGGATGCTGTCAGCTTCAAGATTTCATGTAAGAAAGAAATATGGATCTGTAAGTTAAAAATAGCACTACTGAGAAAAAGCGGTTGAGAATTTTTTGTACTAGCTCCTCTCTGCATCACTGCCTAGCTGCTCATTCACTTCGATTATTCTGGACATAAACATAGGCTTGTCAAAACCACTCTGCCCTGCCCAGGTTTCAGTCAGTTTTGTTCAATGCAGGACGACGATGCTGCAAAGTCTGAATTTAATAGATTGCAGAGGAATGTTTATTGGCTCACAACTATTCCTCTCTCCATTGGAGCTTTTGCTTTAAATTCATACAGCTGTCTCGGCTGCTCTTGGGAATGGAAATGATCAATGTTTCAACCCCTAAGTGTGGGGCCACATGGACCTGCAGTCGTCTTTTCCATCCTGCCAGTAGCAATTGTGTGCCATGGGACTCATAATTTCGGTTGAGTCCATTACGTGCCCAAGACATTAAAAATTAACACTCTGGGATATGGTGTACCATTGTACTTCCCGTAGCTCAAGAAGATATTTGTGAAAGACTGGGGGGAGCCAGCACACATCTTAACTTCCGAAGCAGTGACCAAAGACAATTTGTCTGCTATTCATCATGCTTACTGTAGCACAGCACAGCAAAACCTGAAGCACAGTGCAGACTTCAGAAAGGCAGCTACTGAGCGAGCAGATCCAGGATTTTACAGGGGCTTCACAATGGCTTCAAAAAGCTTTGCTGGAAACAGTCAGCTCTGAACCTATTTCACCCACGTGGGCTGTGCTATATGCAGGGATTAGATTCAGAAAGATTCTGGGAAGCTAAAGACACTTTCGTCCCTTGCAGCATCTTAACGAACAGCAACATCGGTTAAGGGAAGGACACCCAGACAATAGCTTGATCCTGTTCTCACTGAAGCTAATAACAAATTAGCTCTGAGTTCAATGATAGCAGAACCTAACCTGAAGAAAGTGGAGCTCACGAAAGGAAAAAAGCTCCACAATACTCTGAAACTAACAGCTGAGCACATTAATAATATTTTTGGCTCTACTTATAAAAAGTACCGCATTTCTGTCCTTCCTTCTTGGCCCTGGCTGGTTGCTATCTCACGCTTTTATTTCCTGCAAATAATCACAGAATGATTGATATTCATTTCCTCAGTTTGTGCTGGTAACAGAAAGTAACTGGATCCTGAAGAAGCAAACAGTTTACAGGATCACTAGAAAACAATTAGTTGCAGACAATAAACACACACAAAAAAAATCCTGTGAGAGAAGGAAACTGTAATACTTCTGCATATGCAGAGCAAGGGACAGTTAATAAGGCGGTGTGCCCTCCCCAAATTGGAGACTGATCTGCCTTGTGGCTTGTTGTGTGCATATATGGATATTTATTACTGCTATGGTTTACCAGACTGAACACTGTTTGAAGGAATGTTGGATCCCAGTCTTGTCACTGCTATAGCTGACTATGTGGCTTGGAGTCACTTAACCTCTGGATACACCCTACCAATGGAAGACAAAATACGTTCAGGCACTTCTGTACAGCATATTCAGGGTTTTGGAGACAAATACCTGCACATGGGCATATTCCAAAAAGTCTCTTGAGGTTCCTGTCTTCACTGGGCTTTGGATCAGGCTTGAGTACACTTGACTGAAATCAAACATACCCGTCAATCCTCTATCTCTTCCCTCAGTTCCTCTCCCCTGCTGAAGACAATACTCCTCCCCCTCATCCTTGCTTCCTGTATAATTAAAGATATCGGTGATTCCTGCCTTCCTTCATCCCCATGCTCAGACTGTTGCCAAATCACTCCTCCTGCACACCGTACTCAAAACCAAGGCTGATTCTTTGTCCCTCTGCCCAAGCGACAAAATAATTCCTTGCCTAAGTCTCCTTTCCAGCCTCCTTTGTGTGGTTTCTACCCCATCTCAATGCATCAGTGTTTAAACCTCTCTCCCCTTGCCACTACCCCCCTCCTTGCCTACCAAGCTGAGCCTTTGCTTTCCACGCCCAAAAAACACTGCTCCTAACTACTGTGGGTTTGGTATTTTATCACAACCCACCTCAGTCCCTTCTCTCTTTTAATGACTGTAGTGACCAGCTTCTTTTCTGCTGTTCCTTGTATGTCTTCTCCCACATCCCGGAGTTCCTGTGCTCCTTGCTCTCTCATTGCACATCAGCCCATCGCCTCTAAAACAAGCTGTTCCCGGACAGCCCACAGTTTGAGAAGCAGCAGCCCAAGCCACACAAATTCCAACCACGGCATTCCGCAGTTCCTCCTCATCTCTATAATCCTCTTCTACCTGATGTTCTCTGAACCACACCACAGGACCTTCAGCTTCCCTCACACATCCCCAAAATCGCAGCGCAGGTCCTCAGCTCCCTCCCACAACTGCCAGCTGACCTCGGGACCACATGTGCTAGGACTCCTTCTGTGATACGTGCATTGGCTGTTCCACTGGTGCTGTCAGCTGGCAAGCCAAATTAATGACCAGCCTGTGGAGTTAACACTGCAGCTTTTACCTCTCGGCAGGCACTGCTATGAGACAATCTCCTATCCAGCAGCTAATTCTTAAGAATAATGTAGAAACATAATAGTTGAGACCTCTCTGACCCATCTATTTTGGCCACAATTACTTTGCAGATGCAAAAGTCAGCAGCAGTGGAAAAACAGATTGCTTAAGCCTCATTTCCTTAGGAAACCAGGCTACAAATACAGAGTCAACCCACTCCCCACCCATTTCCATCTTTCAAAGCTCCTTTGAATGAGCTGTGTACCCTGGAAAGCCTTGGCTCTCTTACCCTCTGTGCAAAAGGAGAAGCAGACATCCTGATCGGCAAACCAAGGACTCCCAGAGCTTGACGTAGTAGTTGCTATGTTTAAGGCTACAGAGCTGTGTTCCTACAGCCTGGGCTACAACAAACACCCTCAGTGTACAGGGAAAAGCAAGGAAGTAGTGACATTCATCAGTGAGTTAGGAAAAGCAGCACTAAACAAATAACCACAACAGTCTAAACACTTCTTACACTGCTCCATGCCGGAGGTCTGCATCAATTACAACTGCCTTGAAAAAGAACAAAACAGCAACTGTAAAGAAATCACTGAAGAGTCAACTAATCGTGCAACAGGAGGCAAAAATCTAAGTAAAAGGTTAGTCTTCCTAAAGACTAGGATAAGGATTAATGCTGAAAATCTTATAATCCTATTAGGCACAGCAGCAGCAGCAGCAATCCTCAGTCTGGACTACCACGTGCACTTCTGGTCATTCTTAGTCAAAAGGGAGATGGCGGAGGCAGGAGAAAGGAGAAGGGCAATGAAAGTGTGTGGAAGGACACCGGAAAACATCCACAGGAGCAACTGCAAATGCTACAATTGTTTCGTTTGCAGAAAAGACAAATAACAGGTTATTTGCTTCTACTCCTGATGGGAGTAGTCCCCAGTAAAGGGATGTTCAACTCAATCAAGAAAACAAAAGTCAAAAAGGAGGTGAGAAACCCTCTCTACTGCCAAGAGTTAATCTGTAGAACTGAGTAACTGTATTTATTTATATAACTACATGACATAGAATTTGGGGTTTGGTTTTGGTATTTGTATTCAAATCCACCACTAAATGAGAGAGGAAGGGATGAAGCTTCCCATATTGTGGGGTTTCCTGATTATCAGGGGAATATTAAAGCAACTGAACTGCTGTTCTTTAGCAATCTCTGTCACATTCCAGGGGAGCAGCTGCACCATCACCAGACCTTCCTCTGTCTCGACTTGCCAGTACAGCCACAGCCAGCCCTGGCTACTGTATCCTTCTATTCCTTCTCTGGATCTGCTGGTGCAGTGACCTGACCACCACAGAGCACAGGCTAACCCAGATGTGACAATATTCCTAACGACATCTAGGTTATAGACTGGAGTTCAGCATGAGAGCTGGCAGCAGCAGCACCTGGGAGGGTTTCATGTAGTGTCTTGAGTTCTGATGATTTGGTGATGCCATTTTCCTCATGAGGGGCCTGGTCCTACAGCCATTTACCTGTAAAATTAACTCACACTCAGCAGAGCAGCCACTGAAATAAATGGAAAGACTCTCAGCGATCTCAGGAGTATTGGCCAGGACTCAGGTTACCTCCAGAAATGCCTCCATATCCATTATCTTGAGTCTTCTGGATGGTAACCTACTGTTACAGCACAGTGCCATCCACATCCCAAGCCATCCAAGTTTTGCTCATCTAGTTACCATGACACCAGCAGTGTTTGGGGTGCCCAAACATTTAGGACATTGTACTGCTACAGCATAAATAGAACAGCCCTTACTTTACTCATAACTAACTAATGTCTCCGTATCATCGGCACACAGCAGCCAAGATGGCAAACTTCTGCTCAAACACAGAGATGGATGCATTTAGGAATCATTGAAATATTTCATATTTCCTCAACACGATCGCTGGCTAGTGCGTGCTTCTTACGCACGGAGCAGCAGCTGAGCTGTCACCACGCCAGCACTCCTCGCTGAAACAGCCAAGAAGGGTGCCAGTAGGTTTGCGTTCCTTATTATCAGTCCTAATTAAGGTTCACACAGTGCCACAGATTAAAAATAAACAGCACTGTCTTAGCATCAAAGGTTCCCAGTTTAAATCCAACAGCTGTGGAAGTGAAAATAAGCAGCGCACGAGGTCAGGGAAAGGGTTAATGCGAGCGCCTTGACAGCCCAAATGCCTGATATTCAAAAAGGGACTTCCATGGAAGAAGCACCAGCTGCAGAGGAGGCGGCTTTGGGCTGGTATTCCCTGGGAGATGGCTCCTGCAGATTCTTTGTGGTCATTTTGCAGCAGAACAGGTCCTGCACGGTGGCTCCAGGGCAGTCAGGAACTTGTCTGTTCACCCTCGGGGTGCAGCTGTGGCCATCTCCACCCTGGGCACCAGGAGACGCAGATCCTCAGCCATGCCAGCCTGACACCCCGACACACTCTGAGAATATCAAATGCGCACGGTGCCTCAGTGACAAAACCATCCTCCAAGGAAAGTGCTTGGCCCTGACACCTCTGAGGCAGGTCAGGCTCACTTCAAACTCCATTTGCAACTGGAATCAAACATTCTGGCAACGTTGGTTCCCTGCTGCAGAGGACAACCATGCAGCTGTGCCCATGTCACTCAGGCAGTCGTGCACTGCCTCCGCGGGTACTAACAAGGTGTAAAGCTCCACTTGAACGGTTACCCAGCACGTCCCTCTGCTTTAGGAAACATTCCTCCCCACGTCCTCGGTGGGGGACCTGCTTAGCTCTCTGGATCGCTGAAACCTTGTCCTCACAAGCGCTTCTCAAGCACCATGCACATCCACAGCACCAAGGAAACAGAGGGCAGGCCCAGGAGAACTCAGCATCTAACACACCGATGCTCCGCTTTCCGTCCAGATCCACCTCTGACTTCTCAGCCAGGCTGCTACAGAAGTAAACCACACACTTTGACTTGGTTAACATAACCTAACAGCAGGTGAAACCTAATCGCTCCTCTTGGTGAAACCGTGGGGTAAAGCGACGCCCGACTGTCCTTCCAGCAGAAATAGCAGGAGCAAGGGCTGTCCTTGATGCTTCTAATTTAAGCAGTCTTGATCCTCCCAAAGCTGCACATACTCCTCTCCAGTTGACACCACCTTTTTTTTTTTTTTTCTCAGCCAGGGCACTCCTCACATGGAAGCTGGAAGACGGCCACGCTCAAACAGGTGAAGAGACACGGCAACAGGGACGGGTGGAGGAAGTGGCCTTGGCCAGCCTCAAGCTATCACACAACTATTACGTTTACTCACATTGAGATCCCACATCCAGACTCGCCTAAAGAAGGCAAATATGATTTCCTTTTCCACAGCTGTTCTTATTTTAGCATTTCTCTCTTCTGCCTATAACAATACTACTGATGGAGAGATCTTGTAAAATAGTTGGATCATTAAGATAAAGCACCTGATGACAACTAAAACCTGATGCTCCTACTAAAACTACCAGCACTGAAGTATCTCCCAGGGCTGACACTTCCACGGACACCCCTGAGTGCCACATTTAAAGCCCAATAGAGATTAAGCAGGTACTTCACCCTTCCCAGGGTTATTGTTCCAGGCTGCCTTCAAACTCAGGTAGAATTGCACCAGTTTACACACAAGCCAACGTTTCAAAGTTTTCTTTGCAGTCCTTCAGAATAGAAAAGGTCTGTGTAGCTGCTACAAAAATATCCCTTGGCTCTGCCGCTATTTTAGGAAGCGAATTTATTGCAGGTAGACGGCTTACTAAGCGGGTCTGTTCTACTTCACGCTGCCTTTAGTGGAGCTGCTTGGCCCAGTGGAGATGGGCTGCTGCTGAGCAAGGGGAATTTGTTGGCCCCCAACGCAATGTTTTGAAGGAAGGGTCTGCATGGAGAGTGTGTAGGGCTGGTGTGGGGCCATGACCTGTTGGTGAGAAGCTGCAGTTTGATAGGAACGCCGCTCCTGGCACACGCCACGAGGCTCTGAGCAGCTGCCTGAAAGAGATAGTGTTTCGTTGGCCTCTTCGGAGCCATTTGCCCCATCGCCGCTCCTCCCCTCTCCACGCTTCAGCTCAGCAAGAACACAGGAGAAAACAGTCCGCGGGGGCACTGAGCTTTCTCTTGGCGCTGGCACAGCCCACCGCTTCATTCAGACCCTTTCGAGGGAGAAAAAATAATTCATCAAAGTGTGACACTGAGGGGAATAAAATCTGTGCCTTTTAAAGAAGAAAACATTCTCTGCTATGTGACCGGGTCAGCTCTTCACCCAGCTTCACTGCTCCAAAAAGGCAGGGCTTAGCATCTGTGTGCCCCTGATGTTTTCTCCATCCAGTACTGACCGTATAGTTCCTGCTTGGAGAGCCCTGTCTTTTTCCAAGCCAAATAAATGGCCATTTGAAAACGAAATGCTATGTTTTAAACAGTAAGTGCTGCTTTTCCTGACTCTGGAGAGGGGGATGTTTATGTGGAAAAGGGCTTTTTTAGAAGCACTGACATTATATTCCAGAGATGACAGATGGTTTAAAATCTGTATTGTGAGTTAGCCTACAGATTTATGGTAGGCTCATGACACAAAAAGGAACAGAAAGAAACATATAACCTAACCAAACTAATTTCTAGGCTAAAAAAGGTATAAAATATGGATTGCATGTCGACAAAGAAGCTCCGCATCATTTTCATATAAAACCACAGTATTTTGGAGTTATTTTAACTGATGCTACATGAATCAACCTTTAGGAAGTGTAAACACGTACAGAAATCCCAATTTAGAGCACAATCCTACACTGTGCATCCTAAAACTCACTTCAGGTTACAGAAATCTTTCACCATCAAACCAAGTTCTAGCAGTGGCTGAGGAGGTGGTAAGAAATACAAAAGCTCCTGTTTGTCTCTTCTTCATTGAAAGAGAACTTTAGAATTCTAGTGTTGTACTCACAGGACAGAAAACAGGAATAAAAAATTAAACTAAACTATAACTCGTCCAGATCAATTGCAACATGATCTCCTTAGAGCAACGTTACTTCAGCTTCCCGGGGACAGAATATTACTAGAAGTGCTTAACCAAGTACAAGGAATATTTTAACTCACCGGTGTGATTTAAAAATCAAACCAAAAGACCTCTTGGGCCCAAATATTCAGCTAAAGCCATGAAAAATACTGATTTCCCATGGGTTACCAATGGTTTAGTCCACTGACACAAATCGAGCAATCCCAAGGCTGCTCTGAGCAGCACCGGGTCTCAAGAGATCTCCACAAGCTCTTGGAGGAGGACGGAAACCTCGGTTAAGTCTCTACACGAGCCAAGGAGAACAGTTTGCTATACAACAAGTACCGCTACAATCATGGCCAGCTTGGTGCGAAACATCCTGAGGAGAAAATCTTACTACTGTCTGGACATTTCTATAAATATGCTAATAAATTAATAATACACTGCATAACTCTCCTTCCATCAGTAACTGACTGTAACTTCTTACGTCTCTGAGGACTCCAGAACATTAACTGGAAAAACCAGAAGACCAAACATTTGGAGGGACCAGCCACAGTGAAAACGTGTGGGACCCAACTCCATCGTAAGCGCTACGTACCAGCCCTAGTATCTAACGCTAGTTAAGTAAAAAAACCAAACAAACCAACTCTCACCCACCTTTAAAACATCTCTTTCATTTTGACAGCACATTTCAAAGGAGGATTTCAGACGGCAGTATAAATATTAGTGACCTGAGTATCTAAGCCGATTGCACTTCCATTGATTTCTGACGATTTCTACTTCATTGGTGTTTGATCTCGATTTTAAGTAAGGACAGGGAGACTCAGTTGAAATTATACAGGAAGGTTACGTCAGGGACATCAACAACATCCAGTTTTAAAGGAAGAGTGTAGGAAAGCTAAGGCAAGACGATTCTACAGGTAATTTCGGAATACGCAGACCATCTCAACGCTTGCATTAGGACGGGCGTGGGAACGTCACATGCTATAGATAACAGCTGCGACATTACAGGGAGTTCGCAGGCCACGCAAACCACATTTCTCTTTATGGCCCACAGACACAGATTGGTATTTCTTCTGGGTACTGTAACAACATTTTAGGGAGGGGCTGGGCATCTGCTTTTTTTACTAGGACCTGCCTTTTTTTTTTTTTTTTTTTAAAGGAAAGAAAGGAAAATGAGACACTTTTACACAGCTTGAAAAAGAGACTTCTAGTCTTTTCTCATATGCATTTGACAAGGATTTCTACCACGAATTTAATAGAGTTCTTTCCTCCGGGGTCTTTTCTCATTTCATTCATCCTTTTTAATCCCTCAATTTTATATGGCTAATAAGAGCATCTTAATGAAATGCATGGTACAACTGAGATAAACAAGGAGGGAGAGATCTGCAGCTGGAGCTAAACTGATACAGCCTAGCCTCTGGTCTAACCTAGACATAAAAGAGAGGAAATCAGAAGGAAGCAAGCCTCTATGCTGAAGCCACAGATCACTAATGAATAATCAGAGCTCCTGGCTACACCTCTGAATTCAGCTTCAACTACCAGTAAAATTATTTGTCTCTAATTAAAAAAAATTACAAGGAAAATGACCATTTACTGGATAATCCTAAATCACAGTGTTAGGATAAGTGATAAAAAACAGCAGGTAGGCACTCTAAATAATCCCCTGAAGTTCTGAAGAGTACGGGGGACAGCCAACGCTTTGGCTTCTGTGCCAGAGTGCCTCATCGCTCGTGCTCACTGGAGAGGAAGAGAACTTCCTCCAGGGCTGACTCCAGAGGAACCAGACTTGCCCAGCACCTAAGAAGCAGCACCCATCCCCTGCCAGATGTAAATCTTCAGCCCATTTTCGCCTGTATCAACAAATGACAGCTTAGATATTAAAAAACCTCAACAACACTAAACCAAACCACTGTAAACACCTTTCTTCCCCACACTCTTCCATCTAAGAAGAGGAAGAGCAAAACCTATGTGACAGATATAATTTCCTGTGCTACTGGACACTGTCCAAGTGAAAGAATGGTGAATGTAATATAAGAAACAGCAACGTGTCCTTTAGGCTGGAATCACACAGTAATTTAGGTAGGAAGAGATCTCTACAAGTCTTTAATCCAAAACAGGACCGACTTTGAGTTTACATCAGGTAGATCCAGGCCCTGTCTGGACAAATTTTCAGTATCTTCACCTCTGGATCCCTGTTCCAGTGTTTGCTTACCCTCACTTTGAATAATTCTTTCTTTATATCTAAACAGAATTTCCTTTATTGAAACTTGCATCCACTTCCTCTCACCTTTTCGCTGTCCGCCTCCACCAAAAGCCTGGCTCTATTCTATCTGTAACAACCCACCATGTTTTTGAAGCGAGCACCAAGATCTCCCCTTCGCCATCTCTTGTTCAGGCTGAACAAATTCAGCCTGCTCACCTCTCCTGGTGCACCAGTGTGCTCCAGCCCCCCTTTCACTGGACTCACTGCATCCTGACGGTACCCTCCTTATGCAAGGGAGACCCAAATGAGACACACTACTCCAGCCAGACACTGTCTCACACTTGGCACATAGAGGGGAGCAATTACTTTCCTCAACCTGCGAGCTAACCCTCTTGCTAAACTAATCCTGTATTGAGATCTGGAGAACAGCAGCACTGCACCTTTCCCATCATCAGAGGTGCAGAAGAGACAGTGACCTACTCCCTGAATGAGGAGGAGACTTTTCCTTGCTGCTTGGAGAACCTTCTTGCTCAGCCACACCACACCCTTTCCCAAAGGAAAAGGGCATCATCCCAAGCACTGCCCTCCCTAAGGAGCTAAGCTGGGGTCATGGCATGACAATAACAGACGTCACGCTACAGCAGGACTCTGAAAATGCTGCTTTTAGCCTGCTCCAAATGAGCTGCTGCAGTAGCACAAACCTCACTCAGCCACTTACAAAATAAAACTTGACTGCCAAAGGAAGCGTGTGAAGTACCATTGTCTGAACTGTAGGAATTAACATGGACTGAGTTGCCACTACCATAAAAGCTTTTAAAAAAGGGGTGAGGAAGATGAAATTAATATTTACAAACACTTATTGCTTTGATTCTCTTGCTTAGCTGCTTCTAGTGAGCTAGAACAGCTACATTGCCCTTATCTCTACAGCCACATACCCACAGTGTCAGCTTTGTGTCATTAACTGTGCAGGGACGCTGCAGAAGGTAATGGCTTTATGGTAATGCTGTTGCATGAGCTATTTTTGCATAAAGCCACAAGTAGGGAGGTCATTATCAGCTTATTTACCTCTGTGCCAAACACCATAGCCCACAGTACGTATCTGGAGATAAAATCACACATCCTTTCTTTTGCTGGGAAGCTCACAGAGAAAGTAAATTACCCATACACATGGGGAATAGTCATGCTATGACCATTTTTAAAAACATCAGAGGCTGCAACACCCAGCAAAGCCTTGACAGAGCTAAAACTTATTTAAAGGGCTTCCTTAAATAACAAACTCCACCGTAGTGCCTAAAATCACCCTTTACCAGTTGGAGAATTGTAATTTCAAGTTAAATGAAGAAAGAGTAAATTAAAATGATTCTAAGAAGAGCTATATTCAGCACTTTCAAAGGGTTCACCTATGTTAGTGACAGGACAAACACACACCCCAGGATTCAAGAAGCTTTAATTTCTCTGACCTGAAGAGGCTTTTCAGGACTATAACTGAGAGCACAGAAGTATCAGCGTCTCTGTAAGTCTTACCACCCTCAGTTAGTTCTCTCCAGGCCTTTGGGAAGTAGTTAAGTTCCCATATCCCCAGTTTACAGACTGGTTTCTCACAGGCCCAGCTGAGTAATCCCCTGGTTGGACATTCATCAAGCAGTGCTGACACGCAAAAGCTGCGTCTGTTGTGCCTTTAACTTGCTTGGGTTGGGCAGGATATTGTCCCTGTTTCTGGCTTGGAGCATACCAGCATACACTGTGGGTGTACTAATATACTCTCAGGAGATGTAGTTGCATAGCCTGTAAAATTCATGCCATTCCCTCAGTAACACTTGCATGTTGCCCAGAGCCACAGCCCAAGTTAAAAATCTCTGACTTGCAATTCACTTTGCAGCTGCATGTGACAGATATAACTCATGCAGCTTGCACAGGATTCTAAAATATTTTTGGTCTTTGCTCAACGAAGAGTATATATGTAGAAATGTACACATCGAGGCAGAAATATTGGAATTAGACACATTTCCTCACCACTCTGGGATGCTTCTTAAAATGCAAGGCTTCTTTTCTGAACTTTGGAATCTCCTTACATCTATTTAACTTGCCAACCTTACAATTCATCCCATAACTGAATATTCTTCTGCTACAAAAATAATTATTTCCCTGCCCTTCTCAAATAATTTTATCTCATTAAGTATCTCCAGGTTTTGTATTTCTTGACCAACATCCAATTTCTTCGTTTAATTTCTGGTGTTTTCCTACCTTACCATAGCTTCTCCCTGAAGCTTAACAGGTTAAACACTTTCTCGTTACACCAAGGACTCTCGATTTCAGTCCCTGCAGTGTTTTAGTAAGTGAACTTTGGGTCTTTAACCAAAGATAAGACGGAGGAAGGGGTTTCTTTAGGCTTCCACCAATTTTCATAGCACAACTACCGTTCATCTGCATTACACTTATTAACAACCGGCTGTTACCTAAAGTGCAGGAGAGACTCCATAGCAAGGACAGGCATCTCAGGGTGCAGCACTCCATACTGAGAGCTTCACGACGCCAACTGAAAATCATAGATTTTGGATAGAGAAACTCCTAGGGTAAAAATCCTTAGAGAAGTCTGAGACAAAAGGCGATTTTCAGAGATGACAAATATCTACAGGTTCTACTGACCGTGCTGGAAATTAAATGGTTTTCACCATGGGAAATCAGCAGCTTGGTCACAGCCCAAGGTAAAGTCAATGTGAGATCTGGAAAGAGGAGTTGCAATTTCTAGGCTATGGTTCTCTGCCAGCCTTTATCATCTCCATCATTACACTTAGATGATCTCACTCCGTGAGCCCAGCTTAGTACCGCAGTACTGCCAATTCTCACATTTGTTCATTTAATCTCATCAGGTGATTTCTTGGAAGTGATTATAGAAACATCTCACTTCAAAATAAATTGTCAGACTCAAATGGTTTCTCAGAAAAGAGTACGCAAACAATCTTGCAGGTTCAAAGTACAAATCAAAGGATCTGATGCACAGAAAGATATATACGCACATATTATAAAAGTCAGGATTTCAAATCCAGTCTCACAATTTGGCAAAGGGGTGAGGGGGTTTCACTCAGGTCTTTTAATGCCTCCAGCCAGCAGTATTGCTACCCAGACACTCAGTCTTCGTTCTGACAGAAGATGTCATGTTCCCATTTGCATTAAATTTTGATCTCTCCCAGACTTCTCATCTCTTTCTGAATTTCAGGCTTTGGCTGAGAGCATTAGGGAGTAAAAGGGATAAGCTACGCCACTCTCTTCTATTCTGCATTTCCCCAAACACAAATGTGTTCAGATCAAAGCCTCTGACACAGGCGTAGCTCCGTTCTTAGACCGTGAGGAACATCTCTTTGTTTCAGGCTTGGATAAAAAGCCAGTGCATTGTACAATTCACAACAGTAAAGGCTTTGCCTCTCCTCCTTCCTCTGGTTTAATGACTTCACCTCTTTTCCCCTCTCACCTTCTCTTACACATATATACCTTGCAGCTGGCAGCTACTCAAAATATAAAATGAAATATAAACTGAGGCTTAGGAGACAGATGGAGACTTCACAGAAATAACTTTAGAGGAAAGCAAAGGGAAAGACAGCCAATGCTTCCAAGTCCGTCACAGAGATTTCTAAGTAAGCAGCTGCTTGAGAAGGCAGCTCGTACTTTTTGTGGGAACACCCACGCTGCCTGCTATCTTATGTATGCTTTGCCATCACTTCTTTTTCATTGTATTACTGCTGGTTTAAACGCCACAGTCCAGTGCTTGTTCTCCCTCCCAGGAAAGGAGATTCACACAGAAGGACGACAGTGTTGCAAGTGCCACTCTCCAGAAACAAAGCATCGCTATTTTGAAGTGAAATGGTTAATTGTTTCACATACAACATGTAGCTGTATAAAACGTGCCTCGAGAACTGCGTCTTCACAAGCTTCAGCCATTTATGGACTGACTGCCCAGAGTGAGGTTTCTTGGTTTCAAGAATATACGTAAAACACAATAGCGTTTGAATAGGGATCTGATTTGTTCCAGTCAAGTATCTGCAAACCTCAGCAGAATAATAATTGAAAAAGAATGCTGAGCTATTCCAGTGGCTGTATAGCACATCTGAGTGCAAAAACCTCAGGACACACTACAGTAAAGAGAGGAAAAGTATCTAATCTGTAAGTAAATCCTGGAGGGGGTGGGAGGAGAGAAAGAGGTGGGAGGGGGCAGAGAGAGAAAGAGATTTTACAGGGTGAATTTACATCAGATTAGCTGTGAATCATACACAAACCACAAGGAAAGCTGACTGGTTCAGTTTCCAGTACTGTGCAAAATCTGGCATAGTATTTATGTACTTAAAATGCATGTCCTGCCTCATGGACAGCAGGCAAGATCTTTCACCCTGGCTGTATGCAGTCTCTCAACCAGCTCTGCTCATTCTGCAGTGATCAAGGAATAATCTGTAGAAATATGCACAGGGTCTGTACCATCAGTCACGTCTGTCACATCCCCTTGGGCCCGGGAAATGGCTGTCAACGAGCTTTTGGGATTCCCAGTTCTGGAAAGCCTGCAAAGCAGCACTGAAAGGGGTTTACGATAGCCAGGATCAGGGATGCAAGCTAAGAGCTCATGGCAGCAGGCCCTGGTTAGCTAGCGGGCTGCAACGCGCACCCTCTCTAGCAGACCTTCACATAAGCGTACATGGATGAAGCATGAGAGATGACAAGAGTTTCTCCCTGTCTGAGATGATTAAAATTGCCTTTAAAATACACATGCTTGGGTGGTCTGCAATAAGGCATTAGGCTTCTTTAGACTGAATCTAAAGAGAAGGGCGATTATGCTCTTCATCTCAGCTTTCAGCAGGTATTAACATTCACCAGAGAAAAGCTCAATAGTGAAGCTCAACAGAGGGGTCCAGATCTGAGGTCAGAGATCTTGATTCCAGGCTTTGGGACATCCCATTTGATCGGTTTTCGTTTCTGAACTGCAGGTAAAGCCATATGCCAATCTAGTGGTGAAAATTCCCAAGACAAAAATGAACAAAAGGATAAAATAACTGTCCTGACAGAATCTTTAGGAGCCCTCTATCCCTCAATCTGTCACTGCTCAAAGGGCAGTTTAACTGGAGGCTCATAAGGAACAGAAGTCCTCTATTGTCTTGAACAGGCCAATTTCTGCCCTATAATACTCAATTTTCTATGACCCAGCTGAGGGCACCCTCTACAAGGCCCTCACCATTCTGAGCGACAATCACAACCTCAGGATTCTGACCTGGGTAGATTTACCCTGCTCACTGACTTCAACAGAACTGCACCAGTTAACACAGCTTGAAGCCCTGGGATTGCTTTAGGGATAAGAAAATTATTGAGGTTTGCATTGAATCAGCATTTTCCAGCTATTTATTCCCTCTGTCTGCAGAACATCCACCCTTGGTCCTTCAGGTTTACCACAAGCCAGGACCGGGAATTTTTGTGGCAGTTCTTGTTAAAATTTGGCAAGGCACCACTTAGCCTACTTCCACTGACAAAACAGAGAAGCTGCAATTATTCTAGATATGAACTAACTTTTTTCTCCCTGGTTTTTTTTTAGAAGGCTACATGGAGAACTTTTCTACTCAATTCCATCTTTTCTGTTCGGATGATCACTTTTCATTTCACAAAGATTCTGTAACTCTGATCGTGTGCCTGTAAAGCTCTTTTGAACATATAAAATGATACACTTATTTGATTGCTAGATTAGAGAAAAAGAGTTGGTGCAACGCCTGTTGGATCTAAGAATCTCCAAATCTTCTAAGTGAATGTGTGGCTACTCAATTATCTTCAAGTGTTGAGGCGCTAGGCGGTCATTACAAATTCCCATCCAACAGGCAGCTGTAACAGAACACACCAGTCACAAGGATCTCAAAATGCTATCCCAACACCGATGAAATAAGCTTTATCTAATGCAGTGAGATGGGAGACTACTAGCGCAGACAGAGGCACAGCCAGTAAGGCACAGAGATTCCAGTAGGCCTGTTCAAAATCACCACAGTAGTCTATGTTACAGATTCACAACAGTTACAGCTACATACTTCTACAGCTCTGGATACGTAAGAGTGAGATTATATCCTGAGAAAGGATCATTAGATCACAGCTTCTCCCTAAATCATTAGAGTCAGTAGGGGATTGGTTTGACTGATTGTAATCTGACAGCTATGAAGAGAGGTTAGCACAATATAACAAACATGAGAAATCCCAACATCATTTATGCAGGAAACTATTTACTCTTATTTCATTGTCATGTTTTTAAGGTATCTGTTTTAAATAACAGCTTCCTCTCTGCATTTGATCCTACAAGAAAGGCGCTTTCTGTATATAGGACAGCAAAGTGTGTTGCCATGGAAACTATTATGATCTACTTAAATTCAACAAATCCAGCCTTATGGGGCATACTCCCCTGAGTATCTCAATTTAATTATTAATGTTCTTCCTAAATAGCAACATCCTTCTGTTTTGACTGAAATCCTTATAAGCAGAGTGAAAACCATAAACCTGGAAAGTGGAATGCTTTGTTCACCTGCAAAACTGGTGCAATGAAGCCACGGAGGACGCAAACAGCCTCCAAGCTGCTCTGCCAGTGTGCTTCAGCTCAGACCTAGATGGATCATCTGGAAGGGAGAACGTCTCATTCAGTGCCTGTGTCCATTATGTCCCTGGCAATCCCTGCTGCGATTTCCAGCAAAAAATACGAGCGAGAACAATGGGGTTTTTTTGCAAAGGAACATGTTCAGTGGAATCCAAACACTGACCATCAATCCGTTTCCATATGGCCACAAGTCTTGTGCTCATTCTCCAGCTGTGCAAGCCCAGTGAAACCATTCTACCTTTTCCCATGAAACATATCACTAAACCTAAAGACTTTTAGCCTCAGAGTGGCTCCAACATCCATGTTTTTCCTTCAAGCGTCACCACAAATTCTGCAGGTAGATTTTAGGAGCCAGATGGTGCTACCCAGGCTGATCTAACACCGGGGATAGTTTCTTGTGGGTCACATAATATGGGTGGCTCATAGGTCTAAGTTTAGACATGTACAGACACATGCCCTCCCAAGTCTACAGCAGAAGAGGCAGCAGGACAAGCAGAACTTATCCATGAGCAAGACAAGGCTCAAGAGCCTTGAGCTGCTAGTCCAAAAAAGGGCCCAAGGCTGACTATGGCCCAGAGCAGCCCTGCAGGAACCACCTGAGGCAGAACAGCAACCGTATCACTCTGGCTGTTTAATGTGACCTGCAGCCTAGGTAAGCTGCTCTCCCAACACGCTCACAGCGAGTGTTAGGGCATTTGTGCCAAAGACATCGAGACAAAGGTAGCAATGAAATGTTGTGATTACAGGAGGTCATCTTCCTGGGATTGCTCTGCTCTTACTCTTGACCAGATGCTTCCCATCCATCCTCTCCAGAAGGGCATTCCTCATGAAATGCCATCCAGGATTCCTCGTTTCACTCCTCCATGAGTGCTTCTCAGGGACTGACAGTCAGGAGAACTCTACCACAAAAGAGGTTGATCCATGCAAAACATCCCAGAGCACCTGTGAACTTTTGACCACTGGCTTCTGTAAAGCAGAACTGATAGTTCAGATGGACAGAAGTTATCACTAAGCCCATTTTACAGGTACCAAGTTAAGAAAGAATAAATAACTCGCCCTCTTCCCACAGGGAGTTTTGCAGCACCACTGAATCCAGGCTCTTGGTATTCACAAGTCCTTCCCTCCTCCCTCATATGAGGCTGGTTATTGGTCATAAGCCTCCCTCCAAAACATGAGGCAAGAAATGACTGTCAGTTTTTGGCTTTTCTCTAAAAAAAAAAAAAAAAAAAAAAATATTTAGAGGCTGGAAACAAGAAATCAAATAAATAAGCTCAACTGAGCTGAATGAAAGGAAGCAATACTATGAACTCAACAGAGTAGAAGTGCTGCTTGAGCAGGAGCTGCAACTGTTTGTTGACGCCCACAGCACTCAGTTGCTTCGTAGACTCAAAGGCAGGCTACACACGTTGCCCTGGAATCCCTGGGACCCATCCAAAAAAGCACAAAATTCCAGACATGAGGGGCATTCTTTCTAGCTCCTCACAAATAGATTCTTCAATGCTGGTTTTGTTGTCCTGTAAAATTTGCCATTTTGGAAAGCAGAAGATTACTGTTGACTCCATGAGAAAGAAGGGGGAAGACAAACTGCAGCTTTACTCACCAGCTGATGGATTCCTTTTTTGAAATTGGTTGGTTGGTTATTTATTAGCAATTAGTGTATTAGCAGTAAGGGACACAGCAAGCAAGTAGGCAGCATTTGAAGAAACAAACCTTTACTGAGCGTGACACCAGGCCAGCGTTCCCAGCTGTCCCCCTGTCGCTCCCAAGAGTCAATCTTCAACTTGACACCTAATCCTCTGCCTCCATACAAATGCATGTCCCTTCTGAAACATAATCCTTGCTCTTCATTTCTTCTTACTGTACAACCAACTTCTCTCCTTCTTCGATACCATCCTTGCCCTTCTTCTGGCTAGCTGGCAGCTTTTACCAGCCTGCAGGTCGCTGCTTTACCACCCACATCAAATTAAGATTCCTTGTCCTCCCCTTCTAGAACCTGCAAAATGTGTCTACAAGAAACAAAAAGCAGGCTGCCCCACTAAGGAGATATGCCTGCTCTGAGCTTTCTCTCAAAAGATGGAGTTGTTCCGCGCACAAAGCTCGTGGAAATACCACCCATGTTTCTAGTTCTAGCATGCCACTCCAGATCGGAAGCGTTTTCTTGGGTCTTGCCTGCAGAATGAGGAGGCGTGTCCTGTTATCTCACTTCTTCTCTTCAGAAGCACACAAGACACACAAAGATAAAAAACAGTTTTCATCTTGTTGCTTCTTCTAGTTCATTCTACCACTCATCTCACCATCTGTTTTGCTTATATTTCACCGGTTTAAACTAGGAGCTCCTCAGAGCAGGAATCTTGTCTTACTACATGCATGTGAAACACCAAAACAGAACGTGAACACCGTACCAGTAATAACGTCACAAAGAAATTACCAGGGAGCACAGGATGAGTCTCATAAATGATTCACCTAGAAGGCAGAGTTGCATTTATTCCTACATTATTTATTTTTATATCTCTACAGAACTTAGGAGAACCAACTAGAGACTAAATCCTCTTGTCTACGGTGCTGTAAAACCAAAAATACTAAATGAGAGTTCCCATCCAAAAGAGTTTACAATCTAAACAGCATATGAGGAATAACAAAAGTATGTGACACCTTCCTCTGTAAGATTTTGCCACGTGTTTTGCTTGCAAAGTGCCCAATTAAATGGATGCATGTCTTCATGAAGCCATTTCATCTCAGAAGACCTATGGGAAATCTGCTGAGTGGCCCTGATCAAGCCCAATGCACTCAAGACAAAAGGAAATCCACACTCAAGTCCTAGCTGCCTAATGAGGACATAGAAGAAATGTTGACATATAAAGGTTCTACGGCAATCCAAACTGGCCAATACTTCTGCAGCGCCCAACTCTTTATCTACCTTTATGAGTAGCCTGAAAGTTCCCAAGATACCACCTCTGTCTGCCGAAAGCATGGAAGCAGAAACACAAATGCACTGCTCAGTACCTAGAAGCAATTGCTCGAGAAGTAGGAGCCATGATTAGATGTCCTCCTTTGTCTTCGTTGTACAAAGCACTTCCCCTTGATCAAACAGCTCTCTGTGCAACACATGACCTTTAATGGAAGCTCCTTAGAGATGTCTGTCTCCTTCTATTAACTGCAGTAAGAGCACAGAGAAGTGTTTCTCACCTCTCCCAATCAATGGACCACTTGAAAAGAAACATACAGCTCATTTTACATCCCATTGTTGCTTAAGGATAGATGATAAGTAAGTCACATGGAATTGGTAAAATGTTGAAGTGTTAGTACTTTACAAAACCATAATTCAGTAGTTACAATTACAAAACTTGTAACTAAAAATGTAGTAAGAATTTGTATCACCTGATTAAATTGGTTAGTACATAACTGACAGCCGCCTGTACGAGGAGTTCCATTTTAGAGCTGAAATGTTTTCAAGGAGTGCCTGAGGTTTTGTGGCCTGCCAGCAATCCGTGGCCCACAGGTTGGCTCTAAATCTCCCTGCTGGGACTAAGTAACCAATTTTAGGTTGTGTAGACTCAGTTTACACAGTAGCCTGAATCAGGCAATCTGGTTGTTGCACTCTGCTGTCTATGACACTGACAACAGCACTGAGGATCTAAAAAGGAATAGGTCTTTATTCAGAATATTCAAGCCTTTGGTTGTTTGACTGCTTCAGGTAGCATGCAGTCTTCTTCTATCCCTCCCACACCCATCACAAATCCATAATACAAGCCACAAACACAATGCCCAATTCCCTTGAACAGATCCCCTTTCATTAATGTATCGATCAAGGAGCCTGGAAGAAATGTATTACCTGTTACCATAGGTTTTCTGTGGAATACTGGACGCATCACTTGATCTCTCTGTGCCTCACTGCTCTTACCAGTAAAATGGCAGTAAAAGTCACACTTGTGACACAATACTTACTAAATTAATACTCTGAAGTGCTTTAATACAGTGAAATGGAAAGGGTCCCAACAAAGGCAAAATACTGTATTAAGGCAGCTGCGAAGGCCAAGCCCCTTCCATAACTTCTAGTTGGGCAAAACAGCCTTCCTTACTAAAGCAGGACTAGAAACACTTGTGATGCGCGTGCAAGAAAACCTTCCCCACTGGGGCCAAGAGCATTTCCAGCACATCTGTGCTTACGCAGGAAAATCTGGGTCACAGTTGACAAAGCGGCAGGCAGCGTTATCCCCTGCGGTGTGATCGGCACAGTCACATCTCACGCGAAGGGCAAAGCAAATGTGGCACCTGCGCTGGATGCTCCTCTGTCAGTTACTGTCCCCAACAGGTTCTGCCCCCTCAGCGGAGCCGTAAAGGCTGCGGCAGAGATGCACGTGGTGGACGTCGAGCTGAGCTGGGAGCCACAGAGATCACTTGCTCTCCACGGCGAGGGAGAGCAGCAGCGCAAAACTGCAAGATCCGTCTCAGAGGGATTACACCACCTTGTTGTATAGGTAACGTTTCGTAGGGAGTTCTGCACGTGTGGCAGGTGGTCTCTTCCCACTTCTCAGCTTCAGAGCACGTGAAAGAGTCTACTGCAACCTCTTCCCACAGCCTTAGTCAAGAGCTCAAGCCACATTAGGTCCACTGATATATTTTCAGATAATTCTGCAGCACTGGTGTTGAGGCCTGAACACAGCAATAAGCGCCAGAATCCTTCACGCCAGCTGCCAGCACCAAGCGAATAACGTGGGCTGTGCAGACGGACCTTCACATACGCGGTGTGTATCAACTGAAACCCCAATGCTGACATACCAACAACCAACAGCACGGGCTGTACTATGCCTTCACGAGAACAGCTCTCAACCACCTGAGCAGACTCTGCCTCTGGTAAAAAGGACAGAAGTTATCATTTTCTACCCTCATATAATATCTGTTATATGACTTCTGTTTTTCTTTTTCATTCATAAATCTCTTCAAGTTTCCCATACACACAAAAAACAGGAGGAGGAAGGATCTGCTAAGTTTCTCTAAAACAGAAACGCTTTACTGATGTAAGCAGCGTCTTTTGATTAAATCAATGTCTGACTCAGTAGCACTACGGATTTACACCAGCTGAGGATGGGGGTGGCCGATCTCCCCTACCCTTGCTAAAATGGCATCACACTAACCACAAAAGAGAAAGCTGAGAAATTGTGACAGGGAAGGAAATTTCACTCCAGTTTAAAGAATTCTTTGGTTCAGTTCAGACCTACCCATTTCCAGCGACAGCCGTAAGAAAAGACATCTCTGATAAATCTCCAAATCCCTGTTACTTCCCCATAGCGCTGAGAATTCCCAGTAAACATATCTGAGGTTGCCACCCCATTTCACATCAAACCACAAGAGATCAGACAGGCCTTTACTGATGTTTTGATTTAAAAGAAAACAAATAGAGGAAAAAAGTATTATTAAGGCTGTGGGTTTTCACCATAAAGAACGTTATTTAACTACTTTATAACCATTTTTTTTAAGCTCCTCACAGCAGGAATTCAAATGCCCAAGTCACACAGTATCACCTCAACTATCGATGACCTGTCTGATCCAGTCCCACTTCTGCTGACGTCCCCTTCCTCTGCCACACATTCCAGAATGACTGTTGAAAGCCTTTCAACGTGATGTGCCTAACTTCCAGAACCGGAGCCAAAATGTGTATTTCTGTTCTGCATGATCCCAAGCACAAAAAGCAAGTTCCATGTTCCCGAGAAAATAATAGGATTTCCATGCAAATACAATAGGTTGCATTTGTATATATACACCACTTCTAACTTCAAAATGCTTTGAGGCAACAGCCAAAAAAGTATAGCAGATCAGTAACCATCTAGGATTGCCAGTGCTGTGCTCTGTAGCTGAACTGTACTGAAATAACAAAAACAAATCCCAAGTCCTTCTGCCTTCAACCACTTGAAGCAAAAAAAAAAGAATCTCCTTTGAAATGAACAGGACATGCTACTGATCCCTTCTGGTCTGTCTCAGGGAAGATAAATTCAGCACAGTTCACTACACTTCACAGATGAGGAAACTGAAATACAGGTGTTCCGAGAAGTCCTTTCATCCACATCTGTGATGTACGATGAATAGAAAAGGGGTTGTAACTAACCCAACAAATAACGATGCTGTCCCACTCCAGTTATTGTGAGAGCCAAAGCAACAAATAACTCCAAGATGCCACACTCGCAATTACAGTGATCCCAGATATCCCTTGGCGGAAAAGTCACTTGTAATCTATTACCATGAGAAAATGAACATCCTGATTTTGTTCTCATTGAGGTGAGTGAAAAAACTACCTGGACTTCGGCTGGATGAGAACTGAGGTCTTGGAGGAAAAAAAAAAAAAAAAAAGAAAAGACATCCAGGGACAGGATTATCTTTTTGGTTTGCATTTGAATACTACCAAGCACAGATCTTAACAACAATAGTCTTTAACACACAGCTATGGCAATGTAAGACGCTGCTCTGAAGTTTTTATCATTTCTTTTCTGGAGGTTATCAGCACACAGCTCTGCAGGCAGAACAGAACAAGCCAGCCCTTCGGAGCAGCGTTAACACAAAGTCCAAACACCGAAGTTGAAATTATGTGGGAGATGGTTTGTAGTAAGCTGCCTGACTTCACACAGAAGTGGGTGAGAAGTGCTCACGCTCTTCAGCAAGATTTCAGAAACAAAAATTGCCAGGACAGAGACAGTCACAATCAAATCAGAGATAATGGAAGCAACAAAGCACTCAAGCGCCAAAGCAAAGGATTGCTTTTTGTTTAAAATACCGTTAGCCAGGTCGTATCAGACATAACCTCCATGGAGATCAGCAGAAGTCGTAAGAGCACAAAGCAATATTCACAGTGTGACTAAACCACACCACTTTCCTCATAACCCTTATCAGCTAATAAGATTTAAGGAAGAAACAACTAAATAGGCACAAGCAGGGGAAAAAAAGCCCAACCAGGTGGTCACTCTACTTAGAGCACAGCTATCTGTACTGATGGATCAACCAGTGATTCATAATGAGATGGGGAAACCAGATTAGGCGGATTAAATCTTTGTCACCTCCTAATTGGAAGACCACTGGACACCCGGGAGTCGGTGATCCACCTAACAGTTAGCCTGAGTGCCGTGCTGTACGTATCCCTTGGCCTTCTGGCCCGCACTGCGCTGCACATACCCCTCGGATGCAGGATAAACTCAGCTGGTTAACTGTTAACGAAGGAGACTGTAGGAACCACACTGGTCGCCAGCAATTAAACCACCTGCCTGTCCTCATTTGTCTTCATCTGAGAGCATGGCAACAAGTTCTCTTGTGAAAATTCTTTTAATTTGGAAGTAGAAATGATGACTAGAATTGTTTTGTATTTTTTTTAAAAGAAAATCCTGTAAGTCTCAAAAGACCAAAATGTAAGGTAACCCTTCCACAGACAGATCAGCATGGTGTGCTGCGCCCAGACTGGAGGGCTGTTCCATGTTGCGCAGCTCAGGGTTCCCAGCATCTGAAGGGATGTAAGATTATTTATACTCTCCCCTTTTTCTTTATAATGCAGTTCTAATAAATGGCATTTTAAGCAACACCCTACAGAGTCCGAGTTTCTTACTGGGATCACAATAAACCAGTACCTCCTGGTGCAAAACATCCTTAAAGGATTATATACTAAGTAGCAGCACAAAGAAAGCAGTGATTAAGCTTGGCTTGCTCTAGGTTTCCTTGCAAAATTATTTTTAATTATTGCTACGATTACTAAATGATTAATATTTACATTGTATACTCCCATTATTGTTTTCTATTGAAATTCTAGTACAGTAAATAAATGGTACCACCCTCCACACAGAAAAATTCATACTGTGACACGCTATTCGGAAAAAGCTGAAGAGAACAGGAAGGTTTGTATGTTCAGCTAATTACCTGACTGAAGATGGCAACGGCTCTGTGTCCTGCCCCTATCTGATTTTTACCCAGTCTATGTGTCTTGGATGAAATCACTTGTGTACACGTGCCTGTGTGGAGGCAAGTTAAGTTAAACTACCGTCTCTCTGTAGACATTCTTTGTTCTTGAGGATTAGCTGGGTGAAATGATGACAGTTTTTTTCAAAGTGGAAATTACTCTAGTAAAGAGGAAAGAAAAGCAGCTTTGGACAATACACGCTACATCTCACATTGCCATCAGAGATATCTGCACAGTTATACTGTTCAAATGAAATCATTTAAATATTTAACATGCTTTCCCAGAATGAAGTGCAAATCCAATAACAGCCAGCAATAGCTGCAGCTGAATCCAGATCATATCCCTCCCAGGGGCTAAATTCAACCGTGGAACCCCCCAAAATCTTTGTATCTGACAGCCATCTCACGTCTTAGTGATACAGAGAGACAGCTAAGATCAAGGTGGGTTTTCCTTTTGATGTTTCATCTCATATGGCAAAAGAGGAGACCTTGAAAACGCCTTTCTGGAATTATGCTGATGGTGCAACATCATGGCACGTTTCTTTCAGACAAAGAAAGTGACAGGCCCTTGTAGACCCTCTACAATAAGTTAAGAGCACAACAGATGTTCTTCTGAGTCTGCAGCTGTATGTACCAGACAGAGTGAACTGGCAAATGAATCACCTGATTCCGTGCACTAACCTTGACCAGCCACATTTCCAGAAGGCAGGCAGATCAGCCACCCTTCCGCCCCACCTTAAGCATAAACTCCCCACCCCAGGAATTTTCCTAGCAGCATCAAAAATGCCCTTTTCTCACTGAATCCCTTCTCAGGTGGGGCAGATGAACATATATCTCGAGCTTGTTCCATTTTCCCCTGTTGCTGGAGAAGAATTTCCAGGGAATTGCTACATCTATTCCCACCCGTAGCGCTTCCAGCTATGGAAAAGCTGTAGGACAAGCGCAAAGAGCCACACGCCTCTCCTCCCAGGCTGACAGGTTAAAGGGAAATCGAGAACGTCTTTTGAGAGGTTGGGCGGCAAGGTGCAAAGAAGAAAAGCATATTTGATATTTCTTTTACAAAAAAAAAAAAAGAAGGGGGGGGGAAGCAGCGGCTGGGAGACCCCGCGGCCGCCCCTCCCTGCGCCCCCTCGCGAGCCCCAGCCCCGCTAACAAAGCGCCGCTGCCCAAATCCACGGCCACGTTCCCACCTGCTGATGCTCCCTCCGTTCCCCCCTGCCGACCCCCCGACCCCAGCCCCGTCCATCCCCGAGCAGCGGGCGCTGCCAAGCGCTCTCCTTCTGCCCCGTCACCTTGCGCTGTGCAGCACCGCGGCATTTTGCCCTCCACCCCCTGGTGATTTTCCCACGCTGGAAAAAAAAAAAAACGTTCCGCTCACCCATTTTCTCCCTCACCCACCAAGCAGCCGAGCGCCCCATCCCTGCTAAATTTAGCCGAGCCGCCGCCACCCGCGTACCCATAGAGGGGGCGAGGCGCGGCGGGGACACCGCACACACACGCACACGCACACAGATGCAGGCACACGCGTGGACACGCCGGGCACACGCGTGCAGGTGCCAGCCGGCGGTTACTCACACCACTAGCCTGGAGATGATCCAGGAGACCATGGCGTTGCGTGCCGCAGGGCTGGCTCTCCCGGTAGGGATGGACTCGCCCCGGCTCCTCGCCCGCCGCCGGCCGCCGCCCGAGTGAGCGGGGCGGGCGGCTCGGCCATCCGGTCCCGCAGCCTCAGCGCAGCCTCACTGGCGGCACCGCCGGCAGCCAACGCGCAGCCGGGCCCGGCCGCGGAGATTGGGCAGGGCCCGCGGCCGCCCCCCACCGTGCTGCGCCCCACGGGAGGAGGAGGAGGAGGAGCCCCCTCTCCGACGCTCCCTGCTTCGGCCTCCCCAGCCGGAGAGCCCTGGGCGTCAGCGGAGTTTTCGGGTGCGGAAGGAGGAATGGGAGAGGGCGGTGGCTGCACCAGCCGGGCAGGGGTCCCTTCCCCACGCTGCGGCGTGGGGCAGACACGCGTGGGCTTCGGGACCAGAGCAGCCGAGCAGGACGCGAAGCAAACCCCACCGACTGTTGGGTATCAAAGGGAGGGCAAGGCTAAGGCATGGTCTCCATGGGCTTCTGGGACACAGAGGAAGAGAGGGATCCCCCTCCATGCCCCCAAGGCTTGCGGGCACAGCCAACAAAGGCACTAGCCGCACGATCCAGGTGAATCCCCCAATCTCTCCTCCACGTTAGTTTTCCTTAGGGGGTCTCACGGCTATCGAGTCCAATTTCCAGGAGGAACATTTGCCCACACAGACACTGGCTTGACCTGCCAGGTTGTTCTTCCCTACATTTCTCTTGGGTTCTCCTTCACTGCATTGGCACATGCCAAATGTGATTAAATTGCCAGAAATCATCTTCCACTGCTTTGGTTTTTTTTCTTTTATCAGAAGCACACATGCCCATGGGAATTCATGATGTGTTTTAGTCTTGTGACAACCCTTAGATCTCAAGTTTGCCACCACGAGACCAGCCCCAAGCTTCACTTGAGGCCGCTCTGTGGAGCAGCTGGCCTGGTTTCAGGCATTAGGGCCAGGGCTCTGGCCGCCCTGGCTGCACTGCAGGATCCCTGCCTCCGTGCCCGACACATTGTTCTTTTATTGGACTGTGCATCTGCAGCAAATTTTCCCCATCATTCTGAGACAGCATAGCTGAAAGAGGCTGAAATTCTCTAATGTATCGTGAGTAACCTGCGAGGAACTCTTCTACGGAGAGACTGAACATTTCAAACCAGAGGTAGCAGAGCTCTGAGCTGACCGCAGACCTCTCCCATCCCAGCTGGCCACAGCCATCTTCACACTGCTGTCCATTTCCACAGGGGGACGGTCATCACACAATATCCAGCCCTTACCTAACACTCTTCTTCTGCTCAGCTCAAAATCCTCTATAACGGGATCGTCTTTTGTTATGTCGGCTCTCTGGATCTGGTCCCCAGAAAACCGATAGCACCCATAGTCTTCAGCTAAAGCTGCAGGTATAGACATACATGTAGTTAAAGTTCAGCACCTCTAAAAATTATCTTGTAGAGGGAGTAGCGACATCGCCGTGTTCTCTTCTCTCTGTAGTGGGTCTGCTCCTCCACCAGAGGGAACTTCCACCTCATGCTGTGACCTGGAACAAGCTGTTACCTCCTCACCCACCTCCCTGGGATACAGCAGCATTTCTGCTACAAACACCGGTATTTTCATGGTTACAGACAGGCCGTGGAACCGCAGCTGGAGGCACAGGGCCACCACCAAACATTCCTGCCTGCGGGACTGCAAGGGCCCACAGTGGCCCAATCGCTACAGCCAGCATTTTGACTGCTGTACGAGCACCGCAATGACAGGAGTGGGTGGTCTGTTGCAATAAGCAAGTGTAAATTAACATCTTCTCCAGACAAGATTGCTCTCTGGAAGAACTGCCCTCTCTCCGAAAGAAGCCGTTAGGACATCTAGCCCAAACTCTAAGGCAGTGAATCATCCTGTGGCTGTCTTGCTTGTGTATCATAGCCAAATAAGTACTTGGAAATATGTTATCCAAGATTTTTCACGTCAAGATTATTTAGTGTGAGATTTTAGACTGCACGTTGGCAGATACTCCACAACATTATTACAATTAATGCTGTGATATTATCAAGTATAAGACACAGATCTCTGCACGAATATTTGTGTAATCACCACAGTACACAGAACTTGCCACTTAGTACTTGCTGTGTATTTCAAGCATAGAAAAATGGACCAACAGGAGGAGATATCAGATGATAGAGACAACACAGAGGACAACACCCAAAGCTGCAGCAGAACATTTTAGTGCCCAAAGGATAACTCAGCCTCATGCCCTCTTGGCTCCTTCCAGCCTCTTCCAGCTCACCGTGTTCCCTGCAACTCCTGCTAGTCGCCATCACTGCTGACCTGCAGCTCTCTTTTCTGGGCAGCAACCGTCAGAAAGGCTCGAAGATATTTTCTTCCGCTGGGCAGCTCTCTCTGATAGTCTTGTGCTGCTGCTTTGTACACAACTGACACAATCACCATCTGATGATTACTGACTGATCTAAAGGCTCAAACATACACAGCTAGTTAACAAGGTAGTCTGGTGATGGAAAACCTAACAAGCCTGTCCTTGTGAATGCCGCGAGCTTTACTTAAATAGCTAGTTGGTAAACAGAAGGTGAAGAGGAGAAATTCAGCTCTACTGAGTCATCAGTGGAAGGGTGACAATGCCCCCTACCTACTCTTCATGGTCTTAGGATAACAGTCATACAGCCCTGTGACTGTAACCTCGGCATATGACGTCCCAAGAATTCTGGAAAGATGCCTTGCTTGAAGAAAGCCTTTCCTTTGCTATTAAACCACCCAACCCAGTCTATAAATAATGGAGAAACACAAGAAGAGTTAAAGCTGTAGGGACAGATATGAATTACTTTACAGAGCCAGCTCAGCAGAGAGGCCACCCAATGCTAGTGGAACATTTTGGAACAGCGTTAGCAGTGGAAGGTCAGGCAGTGAAAAATCCTATGCAGATTGCACCATTAGATGGTTTGATCTCTGTTCCCCAAATAACAAAATAAAGAAGCTTTGGTAATGAAGGCAGAGCCACCACCCTTGCCCTAAATACTATGCAGCCTTCTCCTAGCAACTACTTTTCCTGAGCAGTTCAGAGCCATGGAAAAGTCAGACCCCCCAACAGCTCTATCATAATCAGACTCATTACTCTCTGGCCCCAGGGAGAGGGGATGTCAGCCTCACAGCTGAACAACAACTGCCAAGCCAAGACTTCTTAGAACAAAAAGAGTGACTGATGCATATGCACAGGGCACTCTGTCGCCAAACCGAGAAAAGGTCAGGAAGTAGCAAGTGCAGAGAGAGGGACAACTCCTATCAAGAAGGGATGTCCTCCAACAGATCAAATCTGTATGAGAGGCATTTCAGAACAGCTTGAGAAGAACAGACAACCTAGCTAGGAAATGTCTTCAGGTATAGAGAAAAATATCAGACATGAAACCTGTGGTGATGTTTAGGTGCTGAAGTTCATGTGGAAAAACCAAAACAACAAAATGAATATAAAAATAAATAAAATACACATGCAATAGCAGGAGTGCACACACATACTGTATAGTACTGTTACAGTACCTTAAAAATATCAGGAAAAGAAAGATAGTTTGATCAGCAAATAGATATTCTGCATCCCATCAAGGATTATATACAGACACACACATATACACATATATAGATACATATGCTTAGCCTCTTGGAAGAGAAATGTTTGGTCTTCCACTTACTGGAAGAGAAGGGGTGACCTCTTGGATTTATCTCCTGACTTCTACTTGGGAAACAAAACAAAAACCAAATAAACAAAACCCTAAAAAGATAACATGGTAGAGCAAAGATCTCAGAAAAAATGCAGCTCCTGAAGACAGTTATGAAAAATGCCCATTTCTAAAACTACAGCTTTATGAACAGAAATGGACTAGATCAGAAAAGGTTAATTCGACTCTATGGGGAGTATTGTTAAAGCATGTGGAGACAGTCAGCATTTCCTGGCTGCCATTTCCATCTTTATTATTGAATTACTTGCTTCAGAGCTATGCCCATTAGCAAAGAGAAATTAAGAAATGCCTATTTTGACTCAAAAGTGGTGTGGTCTGGCATTAGAGCTGGGAACTGTGACTGCGGAGAAGCACTCTTCATTCTCAGTGACTCATTGCAAGAGCTTGGGGAAAACATGAAGATCAGCATGCTTGAATGTATCATTTGGCTTTGGGTAACCAAAATGAGATAGCTTGGTACCAAATATTCTAACGTGAAACTTTACAGCACAAAGATCAGTCAGCGGTATTCAACATCTCCCAATATTAAGCTCTGAATACCTGAAGTTGTGCATCAATAGTGTCTTCTGAGAAGTTTGTTCTTTATTTCCCGTATCCCCTTCTGTAACTTACATGATACAAGATGTCTCTGCCTTAGAATAAATTCATATGTCTTAGATTAATTCATTCGTGGCTGTGAGGCATCTGCAGACCTTCCAGCTCTATGGGAAATTATCTCAGTTCAGCATGTTTTCCATTCTACTATTTCAGAATATTTTGCAGTATTTTCTAAACTGATTTTAAAAGGACTGTATCTTAGACTGGAACTTACTTTTTCAGCCTTAAATGTCAATAAAGACATCAACAAATTACCACTATTTTTACAGTACTTCTGACACTCAGATTAGGCTTCTTGTCCCTTGTTACCTGCTACCATCTTTCTACCTCAGCCTAGACATGCACAACCATCCGGGCTATTCCATGTCTCCAAATGATCTGCCTGTTACTGTTTATGTCCTAAACACCCTGCTATGGACAGCTTACAACAGTGTCGTAGTTCAGCCCCGATCGGGACCAGAAATTGTAAAAGAAAGGAAACAGTTCAATTAAAAAAAATATATATATGTATGAGAAAAAAAAATATGGTGATCAGAAAACAGACTATTGGAAGAGAGATCTTCTGGCACAAATTGTATAGCCTCCTGATAGAGCAGGTAAGAAGAGACACTGCCTCCGCTTAGGTACATGATGTACAACTCCCTTATTTTTATGAAGCACTTCTCCTCTCCCTGTCAGACAAGAACCTGCTCACATATTTGATAAAGACTGCAAACAAAGAGGAAGACATGCTGCCCAGATATCTTGGTTGGATGCTGGGAGAATGTCAGCTTGGGATTTCCCCATAGCAGGTTCAGATCCTCACCATATTCCTCTTGAGACTTTTCTTCTTCGTGAACGCTAGCTCTCTGAATGTCTACTGGAGTTAGAATGCAAGCATGACAGGGATGTTCCCTCTGTTAAGCAAAAGAAATTTCTAAAAGAACTGCAAGAGCAACTTCTAATAATAAGGGGTACTCTCAAGACTGGAAGCCAGTAGCAAGACCAAGCCTGTTCTGTCTTTAAAACAGGACATTTAATAATTCTGAAAAAGGAAAGGGCCACTTCCTGAGCAAACTGCTTGAACAATGCATACTGAGTCAAGACCAGGGGAGGGTTACTCTTTAAATTAGCTGGTGTGTGCCTCTCTGGGACCTAATTATCAGCTACTGCCAGGGAGGAGATACTAAGACGCACAGAGCTTTGGTCTGATCCAATGTACATCCAGTTCTTAGATTCTTGCATTGGAAGAATGGGCTTTTTTACATTTTATTATTGTACAGTGTTTAATTATGACTACAATACAATAGTAAATGTACTGAAGGATGACTTGACCATGTTCTTGCCCTTAAAGCAGACAGAGGAAGATAACTAAGTCTTAGTGTGAACATGGCATTTGTTAAGAGGGATGCTGAAAGAAATATGGTCAGTGCACGGCCTTGAGGTTTCACTGAGGTGCCATGCAGATGGGAATGCTGAAGATAACAAGAAGCTGTAAATAATAAGTGAAAGAGGCCCCTCTTATGAGCAGAAGAGAGGAGGTTTCCTTCAAGAAACAGAGAAGGAATGTGGGGGAGGCTATGGGCAGCCCTAATTATGTTAGAGGAAAGCTAAAGTACTGCTGTAGACTGGTCTTAGCAGTTTCTAGAGACAGTTTGTCTTCACAGACTGATGTAATAAAAAATTTGAAGGCAATAAGAGAGGAAAGCAAAGTGGGTTTCTTCGCCATCCCTTGCTGAACTGCCTTTAACCAACCAATTCAGTATTGCAGGCACTGTTCTGTTTAGCAGTATCCTGCACATAGGATTAAAATTACTAAGCAATTACTAGACTTCCACGGTTTGTAAAAACATGCTTTAATAACAGTATAAATGCTACTTCATGTTAAGTTTTAATAAAAAGCTGCTATTGACCTTTAGGATCAATTTAAATCCCAGCACAAACGAGGATGTGGCAACTACAGATTTCAATTTTGTGCAGAGCCCCAGGGGAGGCAGAAGGAAACTGGCTGCACTGGCGCACCTGGCAAAGATGCTTTCCCGTAGGAGCTGCTCAGAAGTACTTGCAGGTGAGCAGCATCCTCACTGTGAGCGCACTCATTTCTCCAGGGGGTTTCCCATACTTTTGCCAGGGCTTTCCTCCTGTTCCCATATGCCACAATACACCTGCCTCTCCCACGCGTGTCCTGTTCTCTTCCTCTCCGGTGTGTAAACCACTCATCGCTTTGTAACTACTTTCTCCTTAGTTAAAATGCAAAGAGAAATGCCGAGTGTCAAAGCACAAGCACATATTAAAGACACTGGCTCTCATACCACATATAGGCATGAACATGAAATTTCACCACAGTACTATTTAATTCTGGAAAAAGTAAAAAGGATGTCAGGGAAAAGATGCCTCTTTATGGACAAGTTATATAACTACTTTTTTTCTCTGCAGTCAGGGCATATGAGAAACTTGCAGTATCATCCTGCTTCTCTCTCTATGTGGCACTAAGAAGAAGAATTGTCTTCCAAGGGACAAAAAAGGCTAAGCTCCAAAATTGAAATGAAAAAAAAAAGAAAAAAACAGGATCCAAACAAACAACTTAGAGGCTTCAGAAAAAAAAAAGACAAAGGAAAAATACACCCACTGTGATAAGAGTTTTCAAGCTACCTTCTGTAGCTTATCTATAGAGGACTCCATCTCTATAATTCTATGAAATATTGCTCCCTTTTGAAGACTGACAGTATCTCACTTTAATGCCACTGTTAATTAGACCAGATAACGGTTTCTTGGCTAGTGTCTGCTTATAATTTACAAAGGTCAGAGTGACTGGTGTGGGAATAGCATATAGAGCACTCCCAACATTTGGTACTGGGAAGTGATAATATTCTAGCACATTTCTGAACGATGCATGTCTGACTGAGGAAAGCAGCAGTAGTTTTTCCCCACAAATAGTGATCCAGTCCAACTCCCTAGCACAAGATTTGAAAAGGCTTCAGCTGAAACTGGCAATTCAGACTCCTAAAAGTCTATATTTTAATACCACAAACTACTCTATAAAGGTAATGAAGAGAGAAAAGGACAACAGCCAACTGCTTAAAAAAAAAAAAAAAAAAGCCTTTGTGCTCAATCTCCATTTTCCATATTAGTCTCCAGCCAGAAAACTGCAAGTTCCAACCTCTTGAGCTGCTAAGAGAAGCATTTGGAAGCACATTTTCTCCTTCCCTCTCTCTCCACACTCCAATGAGACTCTTAATTGCAATGTATGCAGGTGATGGCGTGTTTTCTGTACTCTCTTCTCCCTCAGACCCCATTTCAGCCATCCTCTCTTGAAAATACTTCCAATGCCTATCACAGCTCTGGGATTCTCCAAGTACCACTGAAATGAAATGGACAAAACAAAGGCAGTGCATAGCACTGCCAACAGCAGGATTGTGAAGGTGCATCTCTATCCCGTGAGAAGTGTGCTGGCAAATCACACGGTCTTCCCAGAACTACCCTGAAACCAGTTAGGGCACTGGTGTTGCTTACTCCAAGACAGCTACATCGGTATGTCCTCAGTATCCAGGGGGGGATTTTCAATTCATGCTGAACTCCATGCCTCTGAGGCTGCACCTGACTTTGTAGAATATCTAAATAATTTAGGTTGCAAGTAGCCTGTGGAGGTCATCCGGTCCAACCCCTAGCTCAAAGCAGAGCCAACTTTGAAGTTGCGTTACACTGAGGAGGGCCTTGGCCACAGCTAATATTTTATAAAGTAGTCTAGACACGACTTTGTGAGCTGTGGCTGTTAGAGCGCAGTGGGACATGAGATAGATTTAACCTTACAACAACTCCGTAGAACTGGTGCGGTAGGCAGAGACCTGAAGCTCTCTTAGCACTGAAGTTGTCTTCCCTGGTGCCAGCAGCACAGCAGCTACCAGAGCACTGTGCAACAGGTTGTGTTACAAACCTCTTACTGGTATCACCTAGGTCAAGGTACTGCTCTTTTGAACAGAGAACTGGTGCTGCAGAAGTCAAGTGCATTCCTTCTATTCACTATAGGCAAGAGGATTTCATACCCTGGGTTTGGGCTACAGTGAACACACATAGTGGGCAGCTGCAGCCATCACTTAGGAGTTAATCCCTGCAATATCCTTTGTTAATCTAACTACAACGATCAAGTGGCATGGAACGTATTCGCCATACCCATAGGGTGCGTGTTAGATTAACAGGATTACCTGCCGATGATGGTAATACTACTCCGTATTTATTCAGCACTTCTCTGAACAACAGAAGGTACTTTTTAAAGGTGGGTAAATATTTGTTAATCCCAGAGAGGAAAATGTAAGCGCAAAAAGGTTAAGTAATAACGCCAGTTCCACCAGTGAACCTGCAGCGCTCTCCCTAGGCGCATGCTCTAACACAGCATTTCTTAAGCCATCAGTTGCTATGACCTGCTCATAAAGCCCTAACAATTACAGCACATCCTGTTTTCTCATGCTAAGTCTGCTTAGAAAGCAACAATTTTAGTGCTAATTAAGCCTCTATTTTCACTACTCACTTTTTGCTAAATTTGAAAGAATCTACACAAAATATATTTTGAGCAAGCATATTGATTACGATGGTAAACCTAGAAAAGGGTTTACCCAATTTGGATAACAATGTGTAAACCAAAGAGTAGCAGAGGCATCATTTTATGTTTGTATCTAGTTTGTATCTAGTTCAGCATTTACTCAAAAAGAAATGGTGGAACATAAGTCGATAATCAGGGACCTCTACAGCAAATGAGGAAGATCAGACATCTCTGAGGGATAATTTGTCCCACTTATTCTAGACACCTATTATAGTATGAATCCCCTTCTGGAGATGCTTCTCTTCATTCCCTGCAGAGTAAGGCTAGACAATGAGATGTCTGCTCGTGGATGAAGTTCATTAAATACATTTTTTTTTGTATTGGCAGTTTGTGACCTACATGTTATAAAAAGTGAGACACATCCTACCTCTGCTGGGACCAGAGGCACAATGCTAATCATCTCAAGTGGTGTGAGTAAGGGAAGTTAACACCTCACAGAGAATCCTAGAATCACAGAATGGTTTGGGTCGGAAGGGACTTTTAAAGCCCACCCAGTCCAAGCCCCCCTGCAAGGAGCAGGGACATCTCCAATCAGACCAGGTTGCTCAGAGCCCCGTCCAACCTGGCCTGGAATGTTTCCAGGGATGGGACATCCACCACCTCTCTGGGCAACCTGGGCCAGTGTTCCACCACCCGCAGTGTAAAATTTTTTTTCCTGATATCTGATCTAAATCTACCTCCCTCTATTTTAAAACCATTACCCCTACTCCTATCACAACAGGCCCTACTGAACAGCCTCTCCCCATCTTTCCTGTAGGCCCCCTTGAGGTACTGGAAGACCGCTATCAGGTCTCCCCGGAGCCTCCTCTTCTCCAGGCTCAACAGCCCCAACTCTCTCAGCCTGTCCTCACAGGAGAGGTGCTACAGCCCTTTTATCATCTTTGTGGCCTCCTCTGGACTTGCTCCAACAGCTCCAAGTCCTCCTTGTGTTGGGGACTCCAGAGCTGAATGCAGTACTCCAGGTGGGGTCTCACCAGGGCAGAATAGAGGGGGAGATTCACCTCCCTTGACCTGCTGGCCATGCTCCTCTTGATGCAGCCCAGGATGCGGTTGGCCTTCTGGGCCGCAAGGGCGCATTGCCTGCTTGTGTTGAGCTTCCTGTCCACCAGCACTCCCAAGTCCTTCTCCTCAGGGCTGGTCTCGATCCATTCTCCGCCCAGCCTGTATTTGTGCCTGGGATTGCCACAACCCATGTGCAGGACCTTGCACTTGGCCTGGTTGGACTTCATAATGTTTGCATGGGCCCACCTCTCCAGCCTGTCAAGGTCCCTCTGGATGGCATCCCTCCCTTCCAGCGTGTCGACGGCACCACACAAGATTGGTCTTATTGGCGAACTTGCTGAGGGTGCATTCTATCCCACTGTCCATGTCGCTGACAAAGATGTTAAAGAGGTCCAGTCCCAATACCAATCCCTGAGTAACACTACTCATCACTGGTCTCCACCTGGACATTGAGCCATTGACCACAACCCTTTGAGTGCGGCCATTCAACCAATTCCTCATCCACTGAGTGGTCCATCCGTCAAATCCATGTGTCTACAGTTCAGAGAGAAGGATGTTGTGCGGGACAGTGTCAAATGCCTTGCACAAGTCCAGGCAGATGACATCAGTTTCTTGTCCCTTGTCCATTGATGCTGTAACCCCATCACAGAAAGCCACCAAATTAGTGTCTGTTACCTGTTATTAGCTGTGTCTGTTATATTCTTATTAGAAAACTGCAGTTGTAAATTTTATTCTGTGATGATTAGTGCCTAGGAAATATGACTAAGAACCAGCACTAGAAACCTATGCTGCAGTACTAGTTCCTTTGCAAAGGAAACTGGAAAATGTCATTTCCATTTCTTGGATAACTGCAGTTAGACAATTTTACCACGTAGGGCATTAGATACTGGAAAGCAAGAAAAGTTCAATTTTGCCTTCTTTTGCCTTTAGAAGAGATGAAAGACAAGACAGATTGCAATCTTCTTCTTATGAGAAGACAAGGCTGACACATGATGTCTTAAAAAAAAAAAACAGTAGATGAAATTCCTGGTTTCACTGGAGTCAGGAATTTGCTTTAGAACTACTGTTTTAATTTTAGGCACAAATCTCCACTGCCAAACTCTAGGGTTTGGAGAAAAGCCATTAGTCTCTGACAACTGTGAAGAGAGATGGTTAGGGAAAAGACACTATTAAGTTTCACTGACATGTGGTTGACTTGGGGAGCTTTAGAAGCGGAGTAGGAAATTACTAAGTGCTTTACAGCGACAAACATAGTGAAACACACCAGAATTGCCAGTACCAGTATCAATGCCCAGCTGCACTGCAGGCCTCAGCTTGGAATTCAGTTGCCATCCCAGTGGCCAAGCAACTGCCCAGTGCTCCCCTCCGCTGGGCTGGCTGGTGCAGAGGAAGAGGCCTCAGCACAAGGCAGGAGAGCAGAGACTGAAAGAGCATCAGTAACAAGCCTGTAACTCACAGCTGTACCTATTTTTTCAAGTATTTGTTCTTGCATTTGCTCTCTCTAGTTAAGCCGTAGAGAAAACACAATGCTCATTTCCATTTCTGAACTGAGAGGACACGGGAGGTAAGACACAGGTGTGTCAGCTGCTTTGAATATATTTTACTCAAAATCTTTCCGCTTGCATATTATTTCTTGCTCTGTCCCTTTATCTGAAAGAGATGACTCAATCCCAATTCAATATTAAGTATCTTCTGGGAAAAGTTCTTAGCAGCTGCTTCACAATTATGCTTTTCTCTTCCCTGGCATTAGGGAGTGTAAACACTTATTAAAAATTTTAAAAGGAAAAGGAAATTTGAGGATTAAAATAATGTTTAATTAGTAGCTATAATACTCATCATCTTTCAGGTGCACAACACAAAGCAATTCATAAGAACGATTATTGTTATCCCCATCTTACAGAGAAATTAAATGAATTAAATTATCTGCTTAATGACACACTTAGCGTTAGATTCCAGATCTGGCTCCCAGTTCTGTGCTATACCAACTAGGTCACATTTAGCAATATACAATTTTTTAAAAATTGCCAGTTCTATAGTCACCAATATCTGGGATCTTAACCTTTTACTTTCTCTTTTTTTTTTTTTTTTTTAGCTTCAGCAATACTGAAGCTAGTAGCATTACTTTAACTTTGTTAACATCCTAACAGCACAACATGCAGAATTTAAAAAAAAAAAAAGGTCATATTTCTCAGTTGGCCCTTGACATGAAAAGAAACTGTATTTTCCAGCTGGAATCAGAGTTACTACACCAGCAGGTAAAACATACAATGTTCTCTGCTACATACCCATGGCTCGTAAGCAGCAGGACAAAAGAAGGAGAGTCAAGAAAGCCAGCATTCTCTGCGGGGAGTGAAAGGATTTGCAGTGCATAGGACAAGACTCAAGCACGTACAAACCAGCCATCAAGATCACTCCACTGCTTTCTTTGCATTCAAGTCAAAAAGGCTGAGGCTCTTTTTAAGCAAATACACGTTCAAGAGCAACCAAAGTTCTTGCCCAAATTGCCCATACTCATCACTCACAACAATCACTACTTTTCCCACGTCGGCTATTTTGTCAAAAACTACATTAAATTACCAAGGTTGAAAGTGTCTCAAATACTTTCAACAGAATACACAGGTAGTTTTGAAAAAACAAAAGCAACACTGAATTTTGTCCAAATGATCCTAGAAAAGCATGTAGCAGGCTAGTTCGGTATTAGTAACATTTCTGTCACCTAGCGCGGGATTCACTGACCCCACACCTTGCCACACAGACCTGGGAGCCTGAGTTGACAACATTTTTTGTCAGAGAAACAAGAGAAAGGTGTAACTTTTCTCCCAAAGGAATAAGCTCAGTCACAAGACAGAGTTGTTTAAAACTAAAAGAGACAGCAGGAAGCACTTGTAATAAACTTGAAGAACCTTTCTGGCAGTGGTAGGGAATGGTTTAAAGGCTAACTGGTCTTTGCCAAATCCAGGTTATGTTATTTCAATGATGAAAGAGCTTGAACATTATTCAGCAGCAAAATATGAACAACATGACATGCTTTCAGTTTGTTGTGAGGCTTTCGGAGGTAAAGGTAATTAACAAAGAACAATTTTCCTCAGTTCCTTAAGGAACGTTGCTTAAAGTTCACTGTGTAGCTTTCCCTAAATTTCAGTGGCTCTTTTTGTACGTGGGTAGCAATATCAACACAACATTCCTGCGATGCTGGTGGTTCCTCAGACTTGATTCAGCTATTTCCATCAAGATAATATTGATTTACATTATTTTATTAAAGAATGATACCCTGTACCCTTTGAATTATTAACTCCCATAGGGAAAGGACTTTTTTTTCTTCCAAAACATGCTTTCTTCATCTGGAGCAGACAAGGAAAAACAAAATCAGCACTTATTTACTGGCCACACTTTCTGTCTAATGTTTGTTCGTGGTTATTCTTTACAGGTTATTGCATCACTCTATCTATAAATACCTGTTTAACTTCAGAATTAATCTGAAAAATTTAATATCCAATCCCAATCCCCAGGCAATATTTAACGTCCCATTAAATAATTAATTCATTAAATGTTAAATTAATAGTGAATTAAAATTGAATAGTCAATCCTGATTTATTATCCTAAAAGTCCTCTCACAGTTTCCTGTTTCTAGAGCTGTGATAGCAAATCTACATCCTACTTACTTATAGCTAGCAAAAGAAAAGCAAATTAATCCCCACTGCAATGAAGTATGGTAATGCAAAAGAGTAAGTTCAGCATTTCTTATGGAATTTTTCCTTCAGGAAACTTAATTACATAGCACTGCAACGTACTTTTGTGTCAAAATACATGCTTGCTTTAGCTTTAGACAGGGTGAGAATATTAACTAACGTAAGACATAAATTATTTTATTTTAACTTAGAGATAAGCGTGGAAAAAAAAGAAGGAACTAGTCCTGCTGGTCTTGCAAAACTAATCCATGCGAGATGTGCTGAGGTAACATGACTGTGCCTGAGAAAAGAGCTTATACAAGCTTTTATCTCTTCATGCTACAACTGGAGGTAGATTGAATAGGAGTAGTAAGTGACCTACTTCAGCTACTTAGGGAGCAATTAAACGACATCAATTTGGGTGCTAGTGAAAAATAAAGCTTCTGGTAGTCTGTTACCACTCGTTCTTCAGCACCGTATGTCAAGACACATTGGAGAAATGAAACTGCTAGGCATGTCCCAAAGCCCTGTTTCTAGTTGGCACAGGCTGGTACTTTTGCAGTCTGACCATAAGTGTTTTCAACTTTAATTACACATCCTTACACCTTCACCATTAACCATGTGAGAAGAAAAAGGACTTTATATTCTTTTTCTGTGCTTGTACCGCCTTTTATCCAGTGCGGCTTTGATGGAGAACGAAGCCCACTGCTACAGTAGAGATTTTAAAAAACTGTATCCGTAGGATCTTGCATGAATCATTGTTGCAACTGCACACAAACTTGTAGGTTTATCTTGGAAATGTAGGAGAGCCCTGAAAAACAACCTGCCCCCACTTATCACAGAAAACATCTTCTAAGACCACAGTGCCACGACAATTACTGTTAGCTATGAGCCCTACTCGGAATAAAATGTCTCTTTCTTGCAAAGTGTCTATGATTGGTGATATCAAATACTTTTAGTCAGTGGGAGACCAATTCTCAAGCACAAATATTTGAATAGCACATCCAGGTTTTATATGGGGAGAAGAAGACTTAAATGTCTGAATGTGGAATTTTTCAGGTACTGATAGTTATAAAATTGGCTATTGAGTTTTACTGCATGTATTGTTAAACTCAAATTTCTCTTCACCCAAAGCTTCTTACACTTTTTTTCACAGTGATACCGTGTACAAGAGAAAAGTAGTTACTTACTTAACGGTGGCTGAAAGGAGGAATTTATTCAAGCGTGTTTTGAAGTTACTGTTTAAAGAGCAGCTATTTGCAGAGATCACTCCTTTCTCAAATAGGAGCTAAAGGCTTATCTATTAGCCTAGTTCAAGCCAGCTGTAAAAAAATAGGTTCAAGACTTCTTGAGGCAGAACAGGTTGAAATCTGCCGCTTTGTCGTTTAATCAGTTCTGCATATTTACAGCAATAGCTTATTTTGCAAGTACTTTGGATGGTATTTTGTTCTTGAGATGTATATAATCCAGAGTTAGATACTTGCATCTATGCCATCGTCATAGCGTTTGTTTGTTTGAAAGCTACTTCGGAACATTTTGATATTTCTATTGACACACTGCGTGAGTGAGGGTGGGCATACAGACACTAAATTTTTCCAGTAGACGTTAGTTTCTGTGGAGACTATTGTGAGTGGTGATAAAATAATCAGGCAACAAAAACACCACTTTATTTTTCTGTATTGTATGGTTAAAATCCTGAGAAATATATTATAAAACTATGCAACAAATTCAGAGATGTTTATAGTCACAACTTAAAATTTTGTATCTTTGACTTTTTGACCCAGGACTTCACTGGTTACCTCAAATTTATAACTTTTAAAGAAGCCAGATAATTTTTAAAAGATATTTCGTCCTGATCTAACATCTTCAAGGAATGAAGAATCGTAGGGAAGTGGAGAAAGTAGCTAATTATCTTCCCTGCTTAAAAATTTTTAAAAATCTTAAGTTATCTGTCTTCAATTTCTAGCCCCTGGGTTTTGAATACCTCTACTCTTTCAGGCCTGAAAGCTTGTTCGTTTGCCAAATGCTTGATTTTTGTTGAGGCTCCTGTCAACTTGTACTCTGTGTGCTTCACCATAGTCTCTTCTGGTTTCTCCTAATTTGTGTTACTTCTATACATTCAGAATATTGCATTTTGATCATATGACTCTTCCTTTAGCATAATTTCCCATAAAAGTGTAAGTTCATTTTCAAGGTCATTCATGGACTGTGTCACTGTAGCAATCACCCTCTGCTTGCTCTCTCACTCTCGGCCCTCTAGGCCAGTACCTACTCGAACCATTAAATTTAAAACATCTTTGATCAATATTCACGCTACTCTTTGCATATGCGGGCTGATCATTCACAAAAACCACGTTGTTTCTCAAATCTCTCCTTAAAACTTACCTTTATTCTGGTGCCAATGGAAAAAAAATACCATTAGTCAACTGGAGTGCTACTGACAGTTTGATCTACTATATCAACTAATATTGCTTCCTTATTGCCTGACACCGCCCTTTCTGTATGTCTTAATCAGCAACTCTTGGAGGCAAAGTGTTATGTCTGCATAAAAACTAAGGCCTTTAAATAAGGAGGGTATACAACACCTATACCGTATGATGTATACACTGTTGTTGCTGCCATGACAAGAACCTAATACCTAAAATGAAACAAGTAATTTGGTGGTTTCAAATATAGCTTGCTTTATAAAATATCTTATCACAAATTCCATTCTGTAGGTCTACTCTATTAAATATTTACATCTGAGAAGCAAACGTACCTGTTTTTTCCTTTCAGTGCCTGCTACCAAGTATTTTTTCAGACTACATGCAGTTGCTGATACGTTAAGACTCATTTCCTATTATTCAACTTCTGTTTGTCTGTTTGTTTTCCCTGCTGAAAATGCTACATATTATTAGGTCCATCTTGTTATTAGGAATCACTGAAGAGGCCCTAAAGTTATGAAGGAAATTGGGCTGCCTGATTTCCATGGCGTGAAGGACAGTAACTTCCTCATCATGGTGCATGAGGAATTTTTTGTGCCTTTTGATTTCATACATGAATGCGTTTGTTTGAAGGTAGCAGTAGACAAGGGATCAGTGGAGAGTCCTGAAGCAAACTGATGGGAAAAACTTTAAAAACACATTTAACACAACGGTGGGATTGACTTCTTTGAGAAAATGGGAGCATGAGACAGAATATGGCAGAAATATCCCACTTGTAGCAGAGCCCCTGATGCTGTTTGATGGGGACTTTTGGAGCTCAGACATTTCGAGATGGAAGGAACCTCAGAGAAAGCATAAGCTGAATACCACTGGTTTCCAGTAAACTGGATGACTCAATGGCTTCTTGGCCTTGGGTACTTTTTTAATTTTTGGTCTTCTTCCTCCCACATCTTCTGCTAGGAAAGTCTTGTGGTAAGAGAGCAGTATGTGTGTCTTGCTGGGTCACTGCAGAACACCATCAGCTGGCTTGTTACCATATTCTCAGTTTAACTACTTGTTTTTCTCATTATCTTGGCTACAGTCTTTTGTAAGAGCGCGCAGGCCTTGCATGAAAGGAATGAGGGGTCTGAGGTGGTGGAAGACATTTGCCTGTAAATATAACTACATAACCTAGCTCAGCTACAACTAGAGCTTCTCTAAAGGCTGCCATCCTCCCAAAGAACCTCTAGTGCACATTATTTTAACCCCCACAGCATCTCCTGTCACGCAGGAGCTCGCTGCTCCCAGTCTCTCTCAGCCTCCAAGGCACTCAAACAAAATGGTGGCCTGGTAGACGTTTCCATCTCACCCCGCCCGTCCCTCCGCGCTGCCAAACCCCTACTGCGCAGGCGCAGACCCGGCCCCCGAGCAGGTGTCAGGCCCTTCCCCATCTGCGCGTGCGCAGAAGGTTGTCCGCAGCGCCCCCGCAGGTGCATCTTGCCGATGTGCGCCTGCGCAGAAGCACTCTATAGGTGCCCCCTCCCCCTGTGCTATATCTGAGTACGCCGCGAACCGCACGTATAAGCGGGCGTTTCACGCCTCTTGCCTCCCTCAGATCCCTCCGCCGTCTCCAAAAGCGGCCCTTATGGCTTAAGGCTCAGCTCGCCTGACGCGGAAACATAAGTCTCAAGGCACGCTACGGCCTGAAATATGTTTGTTTTTCCATTTGGCCCGTCTTTGGTCTCTTCGCGGACGTGGGCGGGCTGGCGCACTCCTTCTCTCGAAGGTTTGCGGAAGGATACTTATTTTTCTCTGATCCGCCATCTGCTGAGCAACGGTTTCGAGGCGTGGCCAGGAGCGCGGGCACCGCCCCTCCAGGCCAATCGCAGCGGGAGGCTTGCCGCGAGCCCCGCCCCTCTGGCTCGGGAGAACCAATGGGAGCGAGGGATGGGGCGGCGGGGGCCGGCCGCGGGCCGGGGCGGGGGGCGGGTGAGGGGGCGTGCGCGCGAGCGCGGGGCCGAGTAGTAACGCTCGCCGGTTCGGTCGCCGCAGCGGCTGTTGCTGGGGGCGGAGGGGAAGCGCCGCGTCCGCGGAGCCCGCTGCCCGGGCGTGCGTGACCGCGGGGGGCGCCGGGAGGGGCAACCGGCGGCAAGGGCTGGCGGTGGGGGGGAAAGCAGGTGAGGGCAGGGGCAAGGCTCGAGGGCTGCCTGGGCGGGCGGGAGGGGGTGCTGGTGAGGCGGAGAGGCGTCCGGATGGAGCTTGGCCCGGTCGCCTCCTTCCCTGCCTTCCCTTCAGCTGCCGCCTCCCGCTTCGGCTCGTCGGAGGGAGGGAACAAAGAGGCTGGGGAGGCAGGGTGGCGGCCGGCCGGGCTGGAAATGGCTGGGAGCCGCACTGCAGCGGCTTCTGATACTTCCTTCCAGCCGCCCCCGCCGAGGCAGTGATTAACAGGACCGTGGGCGAGGAAGCGTCGTCCCGTGGGTGTCTGAGGGCTCGGCCTGAGCCGCTTGAACATAAGCGGGGGAGGGAGTCGGTGGGGGGAGGCCGGGGAGAGGAAGAAGGAAGCAACGCTGCTCCCGCCCGCTTTGGGCCCCGCGGTTCCCCGTGCGGAAAGGCGGGCGGGGGTCGGCCCGTCGGAGCGCGGCCTGCCAGCTGGCCGCCGCCTTGTCTTTATTTTATTTTATTTTTTTTTTTATTTCTTCTCTCCTCCTTCCGTCGGTTTTCTCCCTGGAGGCCTCCCGATGAGTTAAAATGGTGCTGAGGCTCGAGGGCAGCTGGTCGCTGCTGGTGGGGAAGAAGTTCCTCAGCCTGTCGGAGGAAGACGACAGGTCGTGGGACACCAGTCGCATCTCGGAATGGCCCTGGAAGTCAGGCAAGATTCGAGCGGTTTCGCACACGGACATATCCAAACAAGACCTGAAGGTAACTATGAACTTTTAGAGACCTTCTAAGAGGAGAGTGCTTACCCTGTGACCTGGAAGCTTCGTGTGTGTGCATGCATGTGGGTGTGTGCATACACAGATATACACACACACGCAGTGTTGTTGAGGGAGAGAGGTCTTCTTGGTCAACCTGCCTGCTTAACATGCTTGAAAACATGTGCACCTCTAGCTAGAGTTCCCAGTGTGCTTGTACTAACACTGGAAATTACCGCAAACTAATTATACATGTGCTTTCTTCCACCAGCATGTTGAAAACTTCAGCGTTTTATTTTTGTGTATTTCCTAAATGGAACTTAAGACCTTGTCAGTTGTGAGTGATTTTTCTTTTCTCCAGAGATGAAACTGAAACACTCCTATATTGTTGGGATTGGTGACTTTTCTTTCTTGCTCTTTGAAGTAGCTGGTAATCAACAAGTATTTCTACTGTCTTAAAAGATATACCAAATTCACGTATGGTGTTGGAGGTTTCTTGGACTCATCTTGCGTGTCAGCTACTTAATAATGATTGCCAACAGGATTTTTAAACACACAATCACTTATGGCCAGCTTATTGTAATTTGTTAACTATATGTATTGGGTGGAAGTCAAGTGACTTTCACAGTTTGACTGTGAAGCTCTTAAGGGGCCATTTGGCAACTGTAGTCAGTAGAACTATTCAGCTGTGTCTGGGCAATTACTGTAGTATACAAAGTACTCGCTAAGGACAAAACTGCATTATAGTAGTGACGTCTTGTTACACTTTTACTTGTTTTTGCAAGGGACTTTTGGTGGCAGGCTCTTTGACAGCAAGAACAGTACCATCTTTCAATTTAAACTGTTCCCTTTATTTTTTTTTTTTAACGGGAAGAACTTTGTGATCTCTGATTAACTGAAGAAGAACCTAGTCCTTGTCAAACAAGAAGAAATTGTGGGCGCTTCTAACTTTTCTTTGAAAGTGTAAACTTTGTTATGAAGAGTCCCCGAGTTGTTAGAGGCCGAGCTTCTTGTTGTGGATCTGCGGCAGGGGTGGAGCTTTCTCCATCTTTGGCCAGCGGGGCTGTGCCCATGCCATACTTGGAGTGAGGAGGAGGATGTTGCTGCTGCAGAAAGCTCTTCTTAAGGACCTTCTCTGGGACTTAAAAGGAGAAGGAGCAGGTGCTGTTGGGGGCTTTACTGTGAGCCTTGTAACTGGTTACGGTTCTGTCAGAAGCCATTGATTTAATTCATTCTCCAACAGGAGCGTTAAAGAAGTTGCAAAGTAGACAATTGAAGCATAGAGAGCTTTTGTACCAAAACACATGCCATCTCCTTTCCTCTCTCTCAGCTATGTGGAAGAGTAACGTATAGTTAGAGTCAAAATAGTAATGGATTGGGGGGGAAAAAAATCTCTAAAAGAGTAGAAATATTTAATCTTTTTGTATAGTGTCAGGAGCAAGCTACAGAGTAGAAGGACTGCCAACTGCTTTTGAAAGTATTTTCCCAACTGTATTTTCCTGCTTGTGTGCTGTTGATAGTATAGACAAAACAAGCCGTTCTGGTACTTGTGTTATTTGCTTATCTCTTTTATTGTTTCCATGAACTTTGAAATTACTAAATTAATTTCTGCACCCATTAGTTTTACAGCTCCTATCCATGGTAATGCTCTTTTGTGTGCATGCTTGTACTTGCCTTTTGCCTCAGAGGGAAGCTGAACACAAGGCAGTGTTTCTAAGATTCACTCAACTGAGATTTCTCTGCTGTTAGGGTAAATTAGTTAAATGTATTTGAACTAGATCGTTGTATTTTATGGGAAGAAGGAGTGTTTTTTCTGTTTTTTTTTTGTGCGAACAGTGTTCTCTACGAAGACATTGCAATTCCTATATTCAGGCAGAGTTGTATTTGTGGTCTTTCCCAATCCTTTGCTAATCTCTGCATGTTGCCTATGAAAGAAGGGTAATGCCATCCCAAAGAAATTAGTCAAGCCACCATGATTTTGCCATGAAGTGACAGCTGCTTTCCTCTTGAAAAGTTTGTATAGATGCTTCAGAGATTTGTAAAGATAAATACCAATTAAAAGCAGCCAGCAAATTACTGTTTTCACATTCTGTTATTTGATCACTTTTATTGGCTTACTGTTATTTGTACTGTCAATAAATTAACTACGGTTATTCTTTGGGAGTCTTAACTAAAATATTTCTGGAAAACCAGCTTGTTCATTCAGGCACTCTAGAATTGGTGGAAAATGTATGCGCCACTGCTGTATACAGTCTTTTGAAGTTTTGGGGATTTTTTGCTGGGTTTTTCCCTGATTGTAAACACTAGTGGCAGAGTTAACACTCTTAAGTCTTCTGCTGCTCAAGGACAGTTTTTGAGATGGGAAGATTGTAGAGTTAAATAGGAATATTAATATTTTATGTTTCAGTAATGATGACAAACCAGTTAACAGTGATTATTGCTTATAAAATACTAGGTCAGCCTGGGATGCTCTAGTGATTGCTTGATTGTGTGACAGTAAGGCAGTAATCACAGTTGCATTATAAGTACTTCTAATTATTTTTTCTTTACTGAAATAGTTGCTTGTTTATCCTTTTTATGTTGTATGTATCCGAATTTTGTGGTTAGTCACTCCTTTGTTTCCTTTCTGTAGATTTGTGTAGAATTTGATGATGAGTCCTGGGAAAAGAGAAGATGGATAGAAGTCTACAGCCATAAAATGAAAGCATTCCTGGTGGAGCAAAAGCTGGTGCTGGCCGAAAGGAAATCTCAGGCCAGTTCTATGTCTCCTGTCCAGTGGCCTGCAATGGCAAGTATACACTTGACCTAACTCACTTTAGTTCTGCAGTTCCATCTTTTGAGGACAGAGTTGTTACAAGTGTGAATCTCTCAAGTACAGCTTCACTCGTGTACTCTTACATGTGATCTGAAAGGAGACTAAATCTCTTTGTGCAGCTAGAGCTAGGCGGAGCTTGTAAGCATTTGAAGTTGGTATGTTGTGCCTGGAGACAGAGGAATGTATTTTTATGACTTTGCTTCCCTCCCAAACCACTGTTCTGTACACTGTTAACTCCTTCTCCCTTTAGTCTCATGTTTCTTCCTTCTTTCACAAAATTGCAGTTAAGAATAGAGAGAAAAGGGGTAAGGTTAGCCTTTATTTTTATCTTAAATTCTTGTTTTACTCTGCCTTAAGTACTGTTAGTTCTTCAGTGTTTCTTCATCTGAGACAAAAATAATTTTAATGACTCTTACGTGATGGCTGTCTGCCACACATAATTTGTGAGATCTGGATTTTGTGCGTATAAAAACTTGAGCTATGCTGTACAAGCCAGAGAACTAAGCTTTCTGTAGCTGCCATGCATGGCTGGTTAGGCAAATTAGGCAGCAGAGGTGAACAGGGAAGGTTTCTTAATGTATTCAGCTGGTATAGTTTTACTTGACTCCTTTGGATATTGCTAGTCGTTGAGGTAGTTGTGAAATAAATGAATATGCACGTTTGCTGAACATTAATTATGCTGAAGTTGTACTCCATGTTTAATACTGTTAACTTCTCTAGTTGTATAGTATGTAATGTGATTAATGTTGCTGCATTTTAGCTGAAGTTTTAATGTAAGCAGGTATTTATTGGAATGGAAGTAGGGCCAAATAGGATGGGAGAGGAAGTAGGAAGATGAATCTTTGATTTTATTTCCTGACCCGTGCATTAATAACAGCAATTCTGCTAGGAGATTTTGCTGATACAATGTTCTGAAAACCTGCTTGTTTAAACGTAGCTGTTGTTGCTTTCCAAGTGTCTGAACAGTTCATGCTGGATACTTGCTTTGTTATGCAAGAAGCTTCCTTCATGATGTGTTTGAAGTGTCAGTTCAGGCAATGTACGTGTTTAAAAGCTCATTTAGCAGAGGAACAGCGTAGGATAAAGTAAATCACGGTACTGGAGCTTGCCTTGGCAAGTGAGACTTCCCCTTCTCACCACACAAGGCAGGAAAGAAGGGGTCAAAAGAGATGTGTGGTTTAATTTATTTAAATCTTGATCACAATTTAGTGATTCAAGTATGCAGGAGAGTGTTTCTGACAAATGGAATAGCTTTGCAGAGTTCAGAGACTCCTGTTCCTCTTATGGTGATACTGCCCTTTGCCAATGCTGTCTGAACTGAAGTGAAAACAACAAAGGGGAAGACAGTCTTCCTGTCTTTCTAACTAACTGTCCTTCTGACACTTAGTCTATCAGAATAGTGGTTTTGTGGGTTGTTTTTTGTGTGTTTTTGTGGGTGATTTTTTTTTTTCTTTTCTCTTTTTAAATGGGGCACCGATGTACCTTTCACATAGGGAAGAGTTACTCTTGCAGCTTCTGATGTTGCAGGCTCCACTGAGAGCTGTTACTGCAGGACTAGATGTCACTTAACCTTGTACGTTAGGAAGAACTCAGAAGCTTTTAAAGGAAGTTTTTGTTTCTTGTCTGTTCTTAAAGCCTTTGGTATACCTGAACACAACTTCATCATTCTACTGCAGTGGTATAACAACTGTGAGGCCATCCAAGTCATCACACGCACCTAAACTAAGGCTTCAGTATATTCTCAATACTGCATGAGCTTTGAGAACTTTAATGTAAGCCATGCAGCAGGCCTCCGTCGATTTGCTAGTTATTCCCCAAATATACCATAAGGAGGGTTTTTCATTAACATACCCACAATTAGAACTCTTAATATTAGTGAATTCTTCATGTTGAGATGAATGATAAATTATTTTTAATGACAGCCACCTGAACTGAATTCCAAACTCATTCTCATAAATGAAATTAATTTCAAGTGTAGTCCAGTAACTCTCTTATTAGGCATATATTAGAAGTTTTCTGAGAAACTTGCTTTGTTTCAACAGTTGCATGTAGGAATTTTAACAGAGAAATAGATGCAAGAGTAAAATAACATTTTAAATGGAAATGATGAATGATGAGATCTTCTTACTCTGTTTCTAAGAAAATGTTTATTACTTTTCTAGACTTACAAATCCTTAGTGGACAAAGCTGGTTTGGGATCAATGGTTTCAGTACGCTATCTTGGTGAAGAGAGATGTGTTTTTCTTTCTAAAGACCTTTTGACACCCATTCAGGTAACATTGTATGACATTGTTAAGGTGGAAGAGAAATCTTTTATCTTGGTATTTAAGATATGTCAAGTGAATATATTATAAATGCAAACTTTAGATGGATTAAAAACTTGGAGTAGGTGTTTATTGCTATAACTGATGAATATCAGTTCTGAATGTAATGTGCCTGTTGATTAAAAACCTTCTGAAGCTGATCCAGGACATAGTCACTTAAGAGAGCTGGGTGAGGGAGTGTTCTGGGACAGTTATTCAGTTCAGATGACAGCAATTTTGTTGTGTTGATGGTGGGGATAATCCAGAATAGTTTCCCTTTGTTTTTGTGGACATGACTGTCATTACTATTAAAGGAGTTGCAGGGATGTCTGAAATCTTGCTATGTAATAGAAACACATCACTTCTAATACTAGACAAAAAAAATTGGGATTGGGCAGGGTGTAAATGAGGTAGTTGAATTATAGTCCCTTTATTGAGCACTGGGACAAAAGCTTCTTAGTGAACATTAAGTAGAGGCACATTGAACAGTTGCCCTGCATGACTGACTGGTGTCTGCTACTGATAAATCATAGAATTGTTAGGGTTGGAAGGGACCATTAAAGCCCACCCAGCCCAACCCCCCTGCAAGGAGCAGGGACATCTCCAATCAGACCAGGTTGCTCAGAGCCCCGTCCAACCTGGCCTTGAATGTTTCCAGGGATGGGGCATCCACCACCTCTCTGGGCAACCTGTGCCAGTGTTCCACCACTCTCACTGTAAAAAAATCTTCCTGTTATCAAGTCTATATCCAGTTAATATCAAGTTAATCAATAATAGTTATCTATATCAAGTTAAATCCAATAAAGGATTTAACCTTTTCAGGAAACTACTCTCAAGACGCATAAAGAGTCTGAATAAAGCTAGTAATAGATGTCCCATGTTGAGACTGCTAGTAGTGCCATCATTAGTGTTCTACTTTGAGTTGTCAGCAAATAAACAACTCCTTTTGAGAAGCTGACAAAAGAATCACTTAAAGCTAAAGTTGAGCTTGCAGATTGTTGTCTTGCCCGTGTTGGCTCAGACAACAGAGTGAAGATTTCTTCATGTAGAAGCCTTATCTCAATACTGCAATGGAGAAGATTGCTTTTCTGACATCTTGAATAACAGTTTCTGGACTACAAGCTCTTCAGCCTTCTGCCTCTTACAAATATCAGAACAGTGCTTGGGACAAAAAAAAGATTTGAGAAGTTAAAATCCTGAATTTAAAAATGGATGGCTCAATTAAATGCGGTGCTTATCAGCAATGTAGTAAAACAAAGACAGATTATTTTCAGAACGATATTAGAGTGGACCTGGAGAGCTCTCTTCAGTCTGGCTTGCAGATGGTCGATCCAGGTTAGTGGTAAGGAAATTATGTCTGCCTCAATAAATACAATATCCTAGGAGCTGAAGGAGCACAGGGTAACAAAAAACTTGTTAGACTTGTATGAGTTGCTGCTATCTTGTTTCTAAATATTATGGATTTTGTTAATCAAAAGCTTTATCCTTAATACTAGCTTCTATATTTTAATTTTTTTTTTTTTTTTTTTTTTTCTGAACAGGATATGGAAAGTTCCAGGCTTCCTCTTAAGGATGATCAACATGTTAATGAAGAAATTCAGGCTTTGGTTAAGAAACACCTAGATGAAACACGCTTGGTACAAGGTACAAGCATATTCTGGCAATAAATACCCAAGTCAAAGGGGAAATCTTTGCAGTGGTGGTGTGTATTGCAGTAATCTGTTATAGGGATAAAGACTTTTTTTAAAATACCAATTCCACTTTCTTTGGCAGCAGTGAATGCCAAATGTGAAGGATTATAGAGATTTAAGTTTCAAGTATTTCCTTTGTAAGAGTGAGTATATAATTTAGGCACATATAGATGGCCTGGCACTTGTGAAAGAGGTATCGAATTTGTAGCAATTCTCACAGAAATTACTTGGAGTTGTTTATGGTAGCTTGATTTCCAACGCCCCCCACCCCCCCCAGTGTTCTGCTTGTTTTTAAAAACTTTCAAAGTTTTGTATAGAGTGTTTTTTTTAGTCAAGTTAAAGTTGTTGTTTTTAGGTTTGCCATGTTCAAAGTCTTAATTACTGAGTTCATACGAACATACTTGTAGTTGTATGCTCGCATATGTGTGAAATGTCTTATTTTAATGGACATGTAAATACTGCAATTTGAGAGTTGTCATTTCCAATACTGTAAAGAGAGGAGAAACTCACATCTCATCACTGAATTTTCATTCTCATATCTGCCTCACTGCCTGAAATCTAGAGGTCAGTCTGGCCTCTGCTGCGTGTCTTAACCTCCAGAAAACTTTGAACTATCCCAGGAAGGAGGCAGCTGGAACATAGTTTTATCATGACCTGCCGCCACCCAGCAGTGTGGAAATTGTCTAAAGATTCTCAGTTTGATTTGCTTGCTTGTATCTTGCATGCAGTACAGTTGCTAAACTCGCATTGGTAACTGTGATGATCTTCATGCTTAGTTTTTCTTAAGCTCCCTTTTCTTGTATTTTTTCAATTTTTAAGGTGGAAAAAATATCATTGGTTCAAAAATTAGAATTTATAGCCTGGATCCATCTACTCAGTGGTTCACAGCAGTTGTTGTCAATGGCAATCCAGCTACAAGAACTCTAGAAGTCAACTGTCAGGAGGTAGGAACCAGTTACTGTGCATTTACAAACGGAGATGGGGAATGCGTGAGAACTCGTGTTCAACAACACCATTTTTAATTCTGTCCTTACTGTAATAAGCTTGAAAAAGTGGAGAACAGCAAAATAACTGTTGCCTCAAAGTGTTTCTGTATGCTGCTGGTAGAATTATCAAGTAGCAAATGACCTTCTGTGCAAAATGAGGGAGACCTGGAGTTTTTATTTGAAGAGTGAGGCAAATGTATGATCTTCGTTTCTTTTGTGTTCTGTGTTATGTAGGCAGTGCTTTGAAGCACCAGTTTGTATCTGTGTTTTCATGCAGAGACACTGTCACAACAGTGTATTGCTAAATTCATCTCGATATTCAAAAATCTAGAAATTAAGTGTCTAACCTTAGTCTGTACCGCAACATCTAATATAAATACATTCAAACAGTAACTCTCACATCTCTAAATGGCTGCTTCTGTGTTTTTTGTTCCTTTCCAAGATTCCAGCTTTAAAGACTCTTGATCCAGAGTTAATTCATGTTGAAATCATATATGACAATAATGGAAAATGTGGTAAGACCTATTATTGTTTGTCATTCAAACACTAACTAGCATATTTGTAATAAGTGGACTAAACTTGATCACCTTCTCTTCTAGATAAATCTAAAAGAATTGGGGGTGTGAAAAGGAAATCGTCTGAGAATAGTGGAAGTGTTGATGCTAAACACACAAAATCTTCTCCTGAGGTAATGTCTTACTATGTTACATATTACTGTTATATAATGGTTATGTCATTTCTCAGAACATTCTTAAATAAGGATTAGATGGGAAAGTAGAATAATAAATACAATCCCTGGGAGGGTGTGTTGAGTTCTTTGAAACTTGTCTAGACATGAGTAAAACATCTTGCCTTGTGATAATCAGAGAAAAAGTTACTGAGCCTTGAAGGCTTTGTTTGGTGTTTTTTTTTTTTTTTTTTAACTGTACTTTTTCTGCCTCCTCCTCCTTCGACTTAGGAGTTAGCCTGCCTGGTCATGTATTCTGTAGTGGGAGAAAACACAAAGCAGTTCTCAAGTTTATAACTTTTGCTTTTCACCTCTTTTAACTATTTTGTACTTAAACTCAGAACTTTCAGCTACACCTGCATGCTTTGAGGATTCAAGCTGCACAAGCAGTAGTCTGGAAGAATGTTGTTTCAGTAAAAAAAGGGAATATGGGTACTTCTCTAATACTTCCATGTCTACATTTATTTCTTTTGTGAGTGACCTGCCAAGTATCACTGAGATCTAAGAAGACCATCTCAAAGGTCAAAAGATGATCTCAGTAACTTAAGTATAGAAATGCAAATGAAAAGTAATGGCTTGGCTAAACAACAGTACTTCAAACTTTTCCTATAATTTTGCCTCGGTGTTTCTGACCAAAAATTGCATTTAAGGCAGGAACAGTCTTCTGGAGGCTCTGGAGTTATGGTGAGATGGGAGGGTCTGCTTTTGTTTTGGGGTTTTTTTTTTTGGGGTTCTGTGCCAGTTCAGCTGCGTAGATCTGGTTAATGACTAGATACCATTATTAGAAATCTTTTAATGGCTTCACAAAGATACAGCATGAGGTAGCAAGTACAGGATAAGATGCCTTACTGAAGAGAGTGATCTGTCTTGTATTTACTGCTGAGGAAGAGTGTGCAGCAAATCAGCATGAAGTCATACTCTACTTACGTTGTTTCTATAGCTTGTGCTTAAGTACCTCTAGCATCTTCTGGGTGCTCCTTTTGCCAGGCTTTGGCTTTCTGCGTATTCAGCCATTGAGCAGCCTGCTTGATACATGAAAAGCTAGTCTTTTATTTTGTATTCCAAATGTCCAGCAGATGAGTTATGGTTATCTGAATTCATAGCTTGTTTCACCATAGTTTTTCCTTAAAGTAGTGAAGTTACTTGCTTCTAATTTTCTAGTCTGCCTTCCTTTGAAGGACCCTTTATCACTTTTGTACTGTTGGGAAATGTCTTGCAACTGTTTTCTCAAAATGGTTACAAGTGAGTGTACTTTCTAATAAGGAAAACAGAAGCTCTGTTTCTCTGATTTTGGTGGATGTGAATATATGGGAGTGATAAGCTGAAGTCATATTTTTTGTTTTACTCAGTATGTGATAGCACTCTGATTTCTAATATGGAGTTAATTAGTTCCAGCATTTTTTGAGCTTGCCTTGATGCCTCACAGCTGTGTTATACCAAAACAGAAAGGAAATATTTTGGAGTTGATGGTAATGAGTCTGTAGTGTAACTTCCAACAGTAAGCTGAGCATGTGGGAGTGGAATATGGAGGTTAGAGCAAGAAGCCCCACAGAAAACTACTCTTTATAAGGACATTTGCTAATTTAGTAGGCCTGTTGTGTTCCTAAAAGAATTGTTGTTTTGTAAAGCTAGTGATTCGGTCGGCACAGGATTTCTCTGCTTAACGCTTTCTAGAACCCTGGTACAAAGGTTTTCTTACTACAGGGAAGTTCACATCTAGATTTTTGGTAATGTTGTCAGACTGACTTCAGAGTTTTAACTTCCCCTAAGATTTTTCAGATGAACTCTGAAAGCTATTTCTGAATTCTAATTACTGCAATTATTTTAGAAAGATTGTTGCACTGGGAGTTGTGAAGAGCAGAGCTTTGTCTTTTAAGCTTTTTGATACACCTTCCTTCCCCAAAAAAAGTTTGTTAATTGAGGGGAAAATGAATTAACATGGTGTTTCATGGAACCTATAAGGTTTAAAGGATGCTTTAAGGTCTCTCTGTCTTATGGACTGAGTGGGGAGTGGTCTTCAATGAGCTTTAGTAAACACTGTGGGAAGGACATGAATGTACTTTTTCTTTTTCTTTTTAAGCTGAACCCTGCAAAGCAGTATTTCTGTTATCCTGAAGTTTCCTAACTGTTAAAATCTCCTTTCCAGGTTACTCCCGGTCAGGGACATGTGCAGTCAGTACCAACAGTATTGGGTGAAGCACTGCTAGGATGTACTCCTGCTAATAAAGACCAAAGGCATCAAGGCCTGCCCCTGCCAGCGAACTCGCCACCCAATCTTGGTGCAGAAACTCCTCAGGGGTAAGGAAACAGTTTATATTTTTCCTCCAGAAATTACTCCAGTTCTTACAAAAACAAACTCAGAGGTCATTTTAAAGAACTGCAGTAACTAGTCTTCTGTCTTATTGGCATAGAAAAGTGTTAGACTTAATTATCCTGTTACATAATGTCTCCTGGAAACCATGCTAAGGCACATGGAGAGCAAGGAGGTGGTTGGTGACAGCCAACATGGCTTCACCAAGGACAGATCGTGCCTGACCAATTTGGTGGCCTTCTATGACGGGGTGATGGTATCAGTGGACAGGGGACGAGCAGCAAATATCATCTATCTGGGCTTGTGCGAAGCTTTTGACACTGTCCCGCATGACATCCTTCTCTCTAAACTAGAGAGACATGGGTTCGATGGACGGACCACTCGGTGGATAAGGAGTTGGCTGGATGGCCGCACTCAGAGAGTGGTGGTCAACGGCTCGATGTCCACGTGGAGACCGGTCACGACTGGCGTCCCTCAGGGGTCTGTGCTGGTCCCAGCCCTGTTCAACATCTTTGTCGGCGACATGGACAGTGGGATAGAGTGCACCCTCAGCAAGTTTGCCAGTAACACCAAGCTGTGTGGTGCCGTCGACTCGCTGGAAGGGAGGGATGCCATCCAGAGGGACCTTGACAGGCTGGAGAGGTGGGCCCGTGCCAACCTCATGAAGTTCCACCAGGCCAAGTGCAAGGTCCTGCACCTGGGTCATGGCAATCCCAGGCTCAAATCCAGGCAGGGCGGGGAGTGAATTGAGAGCAGCCCTGAGGAGAAGGACCTGGGGGTGCTGGTTCATGAGAAGCTTAACACGAGCCGGCAATGCGCCCTTGTGGCTCAGAAGGCCAACCGATTCTATGATAATATGCTTGCTTATGTGATTTTTTTTTTTCTTTTTATAGAATCGCAGAATAGTTTGGGTTGGAAGGGACCTTTAAAGGCCATCCAGTACAACCCCCCTGCAAGGAGCAGGGACATTTCCAACCAGATCAGGTTGCTCAGAGCCTCATCCAACCTGGCCTTGCATGTGTCCAGGGATGGGGCATCCACCACCTCTCTGGGCAACCTGTTCCGGTGTTCTACCACCCTCATCAGAAAAAAAAAAAAATCTTGCTGATATCCAATCTAAATCTACCCTCTTTTAGTTTAAAACCATTACCCCATGTCGTATCCCAACAGGCTCTGACAAAAAGTTTGTCCCCATCTTTCTTATAAGCCCCCTTTAGGTACTGGAAGGCTGCTATCAGGTCTCCCCAGAGCCTTCTCTTCTCCAGGCTGAGCAGCCCCAATTCTCTCAGCCTGTCTTCACAGGAGAGGTGCAGCAGCCCTCTGATAATTTTTGTGGCCTCCTCTGGACTCGCTCCAACAGGTCCACGTCCTTACGTTGGGGACTCCAGAGCTGGACGCAGTACTGCAGGTGAGGTCTCACCAGAGTGGACTAAAGGAGCAGAATCACCTCCCTTGACCTGCTGGCTGCACTTGTTTTGATGCAACCCAGGACACAGTTGGTTTCCTGGGCTGCAAGCATACGTTGCTGATGTTATCTTTGAGGTAGTTGCCCTGCAGCTTCACAAGCCAGTGTTACTGCTTCGTTGTACACATCTGTAAACTGATCAGTTATACATAGGTGTGGTCCCTACTTTTTGTCAGACACGTTCCTTCCCTGCTCCCAAGAAAAACAGAACGCATTCAGGCAGGTGTCCTGTACACTAGCTTCTTGCAGATCAAGTACAGGTCCTCAATTCTGTTTCTTTTGAGCACCAGTGGCTTTAAACTTGTTACCTGTAGGAGGCTAGAAAACATCCAGCTGGGTGTGAAACCTTCCAGTACAGTTTCCTACTCCAAACTTTCCTTGAACAAATTTGGGCTGATACTGCATTTCCACTATAAATCTAGCTCTAGAAGTCATGTTGTCAGCGTGTTTTTCAATCAGATAAATGTCTCCAAAATACCAACTTCTACACCAGCTGTGACAGGAGGAAAGGCAGTCAGGGGCCTAAGATGAAGAGTATGTTTTAGTGAGTTCTCTGACCATAGCAGGTATGGGAACAGTATTGTACCATGTAGCTGTTTTCCTGGGTGTAATCACAGCTTCTTCCTAACTTGCATAATTTGAAGGTTAGCGTATTGTGCTTGTGCCTCCAATTCTCTCTCAAAAAATGAACATATATGATAGAAATAGTGTGACAGGACAACTCAAATTCTGTATTTTAGCTTTAAAACAGGTGGTATGGGGGTTTTTTCCATCTAGTTTTGCAAATATATCTCACAAGATAAATGCAGAAAAGATTTTTTTTTTTTCATTTGCGCTTTCTGTGGTTTTACTACCTCCAACGTAGACTTGTAGGGCCAGCCAGAAGTTACTTGAGTATTAGAATCTTCTCACACAGATATGTATAACAAATATGCATTTGGTTATACAGCTGTTGCGTGGAGAAAATGAGAAAGTAACTGGTTGATTGTGAGAGAAGGTAGTGGAATAGCTGCAGCACCTAAATTTGTGTGTGTCTACGTATGCACACGCCTTTATCATTACCTACAACTCTTAAAAATCAAACAAAAAGCCTCCTTAAAAACACAAACCTATTTAACCTCACACAAAATTTAAAATCTTAGAACATCAGAATTCCAAGTACGTAATTAAATTTCTTCTTTCAAGCTTTAAATCTGACTAAATTGAGCAGCTGATGCCTGGATTCGTTTGACATCTTTTTCTTTGTCTGATTATTGTGTGTCTTGTGTTTCAGCACATGTAGACGAAGCTTACCGGAAACTCATCCTTCTTGTCTTAATACTGGAATTAAACCATTGAAGGAAGATTTGACAGCCTTTCCTAAAGTGGGGTTTATATCTAAAGAACAAACACAAAATCTTAACGATCAAAATGGTAAATATACCTCTTTGACAACCTCAAGATCTTCGTCTTTGACTTCGGCTAATGAAAAGGGAACCAACCTGAAAAATACAAATGAACCTCTTATGAAGCCTACAACAAACTTTCCAAAAGAGTGCGTTTCTGTAAAACAGTTGCAACATCTTAACTCTACCATAGCAATACCCAGAGTCAGTAGCGCTGTTGAACTGCAGCGGACTTTAGACTGTAGACCTTCAACCTCAGATGCTCATCTTCACTCTCTTGCTGAGTCTCGAGTTAAACCACAGAGCAATTGCAATAGCCAGAACAGCCACAGAGGAAACAAGACTGATGAACTTACAGACATGGAATTTTTTATTAGACGAAATTCGAATGAGATTCTTTCTGACAGAAATGAAAACGAAAGCTTTTGGACTGGAAGTGCCAAGGTTCAGGATAATAGTAAGTATTTGTAAAACTTCCTGTCATTGGAGAGTCCTTGTAGTTTATGTGTAACTACATACAAGTAGGTCCTTTGTAATGCATGCAAAATCAGTGATTTAAATCATGTGAGTGAATCTGGAATTTGAGTCACTTGTGGGTTCTTTTACAAGGGAAATGCAGTAAACTTGAGAAAAACATCCTTTCCTGATAAAGGAAAAGGACTAATCATTAATTTCTAGAAATAAGTTGTTCAAAATGTATGCAAGAGCAGAATGGCAAAATGGGTTACAAAAGCAAGATTCTGTTTGGAATGCAAATGCTGGTGGCATAATGAGAATGGTTGTTTGTTGGTGGTTTTTGGGGTTTTTTTTGGTTTTTTTTTGTTTTTTTTTGTTTTTTTTAGCAATGGTCCTAGATTTTGTAAGATGGTGAGAGATGGGAATTAACAACAAAGTTTTGTGGAAGAGGGGCTTTCAGAATGTAATAACTGTTCTGAAAACAAACAAACCCCAAGTAACAACAACAACAAAAAGTCAACCCCCCCCCCCAAACCCAAAACAACCCACCTTGTTTCTGTGTTTTCTGTGTCCCCGTTCCACTTTGTGAACTCTTCAAGTTTTCCACATGGGACAGAATGGGAAGGCTGTAGTTGTTTAAGGAGCTGCCTCCTGCTGTTATGCATTGTGCTGCACATCAGGCAGTACAGCTGATCATTCAGGGTTCTGGGAATCTCCCTACACACTCACCTCTTCTTCCTTTCCAATCTCAAGTTGCTTGGTCTTGGATTACCATGTGCTATTCCATAATTAACACAGCCAGCCAGGAAGTTGCTGTTGTAACCTGCTAGGCCTCACTCACAGTGTGGGAGGAAGAGATATGTTTGGCTTCTGTTACAGTAAGATGCTGAAAGCCATTGCGTCGTGAAGGGTGAAAACAGGACTGAGAAATGGCCAGGTTGTACTTCTGTATTCATTACTTGTGAAATGTGGTCGCTTCATGGCCTAGTCTGCTCAGATGCTCCAGCCCCAACGGCTGAAGAACTTTGGTTAAAAGCAGACACTCTTTCAAAATATTCCTCTGTGAAGGAGCAAAAGGAGCTGTTAAACTTGGGTCCACAGACTGTTTCTCCAGCTTGAGAAAGTTTCTACTGACCTGAAAAAAGGTTTCTGACAGCTGCAAATATTTTAGCATAACTTTGTTTCAATTTAATGTAAAGCTCACAGGAGAAGTTGACATGGATCTTTCACTAAAATACATTTGCTTGCACCTTTATATAACAAACTGAAACTTGTCTAATCTACACTACTCTTCCCTGCAGTAATTGTCCGCAAGTCCATTTTAGCAGATGCTTCTAAAGTGAAGAAGCTGCAGCAAAGTGGGGAAGCGTTTGTACAGGATGGTTCCTGCAATAATATTGCACCTCACTTGCATAAATGCAGGGAATGCCGTTTGGACAGTTATCGGAAGAACAAAGAGCAAAGAGACTCCACTGTCTTCTGTCGATTCTTTCACTTTAGAAGGTAAGAGCAATTTTGCCTCTATGTAGACCTTTATATTCTTTACATGTGAATGACATGCCCCATGTCTGAGTTGGACATATGACCTTTTTTCCCCTGCTGAAAGCAGGGCTGTTGAGTGCTCACTCTTAGCAGTAACATGAATCTTCATCTTCCAGGACAGTTTAAAAAAAAACCAGTTCTTTGGTCAAAGTGGTCTCATTTAGGTCTCTGGTTCAAAACTGCTACATGTCAGAGTGTAGCTGTTAAGCTGTAAGGCTAGTATACCTAAATAATGAGAGATTGCTTATGGGGTTTTTAGCCCTCAGAAATTTAACTGCTTGCTTTGAGTAGAAAATATTTTGGCAGGAATTTGAGCTCTTTATTTTGCTGTTTTGGGCTGAGTGCCAGTGGGATAACACGAGTGCAGTTTGAGTGCTACAGCTCAGTAGTGTTGGAGATAGTAGTCAGAGGGCAGATTCTGTACACGTGCCCCAGAGTTTAGCAGCTGGACATATGAAGTGTTAGACTTGTATCCACAGCTGTGGAAGAGTTGCAGTAAGTGGTGGGGGACTTTCAGCTGGAGTCATGGAATAGTGATGGGCAAAATAATAATTTGCATTGTGTTGCTCTGTTCTTTGTTCTACTCTATACTTGAGTTTGTGCCACTTTTTAAAGCTGTCCGTAGAAACACTTAATCAATACACTCGCTGGGTTTCAGGAAGGTGGATGGGGAGGGTCAGCAAGGCAACTTTAAGGAAAACCTGGTGAGCATGGAGTGGTGATTGCTTTTCCAAACCTGATCTGCAGCTTCAGATCCATTATAACACATCCACAGCCCCCAGCGCCTGATTCTTGAGTTGAACAGTCAAGTTCTTTTGATGTTTGATCTCTATAGCTTTTAAGACACCATGAGGAACCCTTTCAAAAAGTGTTAAACTGGTACTTGAAGCCCATCTGGAAAACCAGTAGTCAAACGGCAACACCTGGCTGTTTTTTAACATTTCCTTTCCTTTGTTTTCAAGTTGTGTAATTTTTTTCTGTGAAATGTTTAATCTTATGTCCAGATGTTGTTGCATGCTTTTTATTTCCCACCACACCTATTTAAGCTTTGAGGCATAGACTTTATTCTGTGAGCGGAAGATAATGCTTGTGATATTAGAGAGGAAAAGCAAAAATACTAGTTATCGTAAAGGAGATGGGAAGCTTACTTACGCTCAGTTTTCCTTTTGATTTTCAGAGGAATAATGTTCTTTTGAGTCTCCAGGTAGAATGAAAAGAAGCTATAGGCCTGAAGAGCTTTTGAAGAGAGAGAACTGAAAACAGACTACAAAGATCATGGGGGAAAAAAAACCAAACCTTTTTCACTCCTTTATTTGTTTCTTGAGGTTTATTCTTCTTCCACTGCAACACCACCCCCCTTGCACACTTTGCAGCTAAAGGTTTTTTTTTAAAAAAAAAAAAGTGTTACTGATCCCTTGTTTAACCTCAGATTAGAAATTTTATTGTAGTAAATACCGGGATAATCTGACATTAATTGAAATGTTAAAAAATGTGTCAGACCAGAGTAACAACAGACTGTACAAATTCATCTTCTCAGGGTAAAAATCCAGACTTGCAGTGCAGTTCAAAGCAACTTAATCCTTCAATTTAGAATTTGAAGCTGATGGAACCTTCTTTCTTTAATGTGAAAATCTGCAGAGTCTGAAGGTGGCGTTTGTCTGGTGATACCAGTTGCCAGCATGTGTGTTTTTTTTTTTTTTTTTTTGCCACATTAACACTACAGTGAGCACATGATGTTATCAGAAGTCAACTTTTCCTCTACAGCATTTTGTTAAAAGGCTTCTGAAACCATGAGCAGAACTCTTGATGTTTTTTATTTAATAAACTATTAACAACACAGATCTCATCTTTTCCACCTACACAGAATCACTCAAGAATCTTACTCAAGTTTTACTCTATTTTTTGGCAGCTACTTCAAGTTAATTGTTCCTGAAATATATTGTATTTTTAAGGTGTTCTGATGTCTCTTGTGAGTTGTACATAGTTGTAGATTAAATTACTGTTACTGCCTCCTCTAGATGTGATCTTTAATGCCAATGCATTTTAAAACTGTTGTTAACCTGATTTGGTTTTGTGTGAATAAAAAAAAATCTTTAGGGAATCTAGTTTACTACCAAAAATATGATGTTTGGGTTTTTTTTTTTTTAAACAAGCTGTACATTAAGCATACTTAATGCTAACAATGAGTATGTTTACCCATGTCTGTTGAAACTGTTAAGTGTTAAACTCATTGACATACAGAATACATGTTTACAGTTCAGTCATTGACTCATTGGAATGAATGTAAACTAATAAAAAACTTGAGATGATGGATTTCTTTCTCCTTTTCCCTCTCTTTCACAGGTTGCAGTTCAATAAGCATGGAATACTGCGTGAGGAAGGCTTCTTAACTCCAAATCAGTATGACCCTGAAGCTATCAGCTTATGGCTACCTTTATCAAAAAATGTTGTGGGTCTAGATCTCGACACAGCGAAGTATATCCTAGCCAACATTGGAGATCACTTTTGTCAGCTAGTGATATCTGAAAAGGAAGTTATGTCTACAATTGAACCACACAGTAAGATGAATTTGTATTAAAATAATCTGTATTTTAATAGGTTCACGTGAAACTGTAAGCTTCTGACCTGTGATAATACATTGCGTGCATTTGGAAATATCATTCATATAAGACTCCAGTGTTTCCCTCTCTTCTCAGAGAGAGGTACTGGTTAAGATCCAGTGTGAACAACTCTGTTCACAGGCAGGGGAAAGGGAAGAGTAATTCTACCCTTCTTTATTGTCAGAAAACTTTTCTCAATTTATCAAAATACTTTTCCTGTTGCAGAGAGTGTAATTCTGTTATGAAACAGAAGTGTTTAAAAAAAATAAATAAAAAAGCAGCCACCTGACAACAGTCTATTCTTAGCGTGTACCTGAAATAAAGCTTTCATTTTGATTGTGCAGATTCTGTTAGGTTGCTTTGGTCCTATTTTGTTGTTATTGCATAATAGACCTAACGCTGCCTATCAAGTCAGTAAAGAAATCTTTTTTCCTGCGCCTGTAGGTGCAATTTCAAGTGATTATGTGTTCAGCCCTACTGGGAGTAGACTGGAGAGGTGCTGTTGGTGGGGTAACTGACTGCAGAGCTTCATCAGCGCAGATGGGGCAAACCTTGCATCCTCAAACAAAAGTTTTCAACCACATCGGAACCTCTTTGTAGCAAACATGAGCAGACATGTGGTCTTGCATAATCACTTCTCAGAGCAGAATTACTCTTAAAACTATCTTTGTTTTTTGGATTATAACTACATGACTGAGATGCAGTACAGTTCGGAAGACTGTCTACCTAATGTCTTCTGCATCTGGGTAGTACTGACTATATAATATAAAGACTATATCAATTTACCACTCACTCCAAGGTTTTGAATAGAAAGAGGAAAAAAAAAAAAAGAACAGGCTTGAATGCCTTTCAAAAGGGGATGGAAGAGTTGAGGTATTTCTGAAATGCATGCTGTGAGGTCTTACCCTGCACTACTTGCAATCTACGACCTCTGCTCTTTGCTTGAACTGGAACATATTCAGGCCTGTAGAGCCAGAGGGAGAGATACAGGCTGAAATACCGAAACATTTTCAGAAGGATAAAATTTTGCATGAAGTTCGTGAAACAAAGGGGAGGTGTGGTGTTTTTTAATAGCAGAGGATGAATCTGTTAGCATACCTACCACCTACATCCTGTGCTTAAAAAAGCAAAGACACATGTGAATTCTGGAGTTGGTTTGGAAGGAGCAAAATATCATGAGTTCCTCTTTGATTGTTTATTGCCCTGACTGGTGAGAGTAAGGGAACTCAGTTTCATTAAAATGGAGGATATTTTTAATGCCCTGGCTAGTAAAGAAGCAATTTACAATCTAGATAGTCATTTTTCTTTGAACAGTTCAGTGAAGGAGCGTCTCTCAGTTGGCACAAGAAAAACGTAGATACTCCTGCCACCATGATTTGAAGTTGTGGTAAACTTTTCTTGGCGGAGTTCAGTTGCAACGGCACCTTTTAATAAAAATTCTGTCTCTGACAAATGTCACAATATTTTGTTCAGACACTACTTTTTAGTGGATCATTTATGTTTGAATATTTTTGCACTGCACAGTATATTTCAGGGTCACCCCTTCTCTCTTTTTACCAGTGAGTTACTTGACTGCTAGGTAGAGTCACAAGATAAACAAGTGTGAAGGAGAAAATTGGGAGAGCTTCATTAAAGAGAGTTCCTTAAAGGATTCGTAGAAAAGCACGTGTGACACTATCCCTGTGTAGTGAAAGATTGACCAGTGTAGAAAGAACAGCTTGTTAGGTCACGCTGCTCCTTGGTCACAAACCTCCAAAAGGAGACCTACAGAGAGAGGAGACAAAGGACTAGGAGGAGTGGAAAAGGACAAAATTCAGAAAACAAGTATGAAATGACATGCAAAAGATAACAAAAAAAAACCCCTTCATCCTGTTTTGGGGAAATTGAAAGTTTGGCCTAGAAAATGGTAAATAGAGTGCATGTTTTTAAAAGGCAGAGAAGAATGGAGCTGTTGACATTTAGACCTCTGTCTCCTGGAAGAATTTTGAAGCAAGTAGTCAAACAGTTTTTAAGTCCTGCTTAAGAACAAATTGTGCCAAGCTATTCTAGTGTTGTTCCATACATAGTTAATGGGTATTATGTAGAAGAAAAGCAACAGATGTCTTGGATCCTGGTGTGGTTTTTTTAGCGTATGTTAGGACATGGTCTCTCATAACTTGCTTTTAAAATTAAGAAATGTTGTGGGCAGAAAAGTTTCAGAGAAGTTACAAGTGTGGAAAGAGGTAGGAGGAGGAACATGTGTGCTTTTTTGTCTAGTCTAGTTTTCCAGCTGGTGGAATAATGAAATGAAGATCAGGATAAAATAATCCTTGTATACTGCAGCCCTGGAAGGGCTTGTAATTTTTTTCGGAAGATCTGTCAACGTTTAGGATGTTTTGAGTGAACTGAAGAAGGGGCTTGGAGTGAGGAGAGGTGGAATGTAATGGGTACATAAGAAACCTGAACAGCAGTGGTCAGTTTTTCAGAGAACAACAACTTGCCATTCCGCGAAGGTCTGATACACACCTATAAACATCTAGAAAACCTACTAAAAAGGAAAAGAACTACTTTGCCCACTATAAGGGCAAGCTAGACGTTAGGCTTAGCTTGCTAGTAGTAACTTTTTTTTTCCCTAAGGTAGGTGTGGAATTTCTACTTAAGAGAATGTCAGCAGTGTGGCATGTTAACTTGGGCAAATGCACATCAGGAGTAAGAGATGTAGTTGGTGCTGCACAGGAGAAAGCAAAATGGTCTTGATTGCTTAGGCTCTGTTCTGGACCTACTTTTCTGAGCCTGTAACAGCAAAAGCTTTGTTTGGAGTTCCGATACAAAACCAAGTCTGCATCTTACATCGCTAAAGTGTTTTAATGTAGCTGTATTTAACATGTGAATATTTTGTCGTTTTAAACTAACACTTTGACTCACCTGTCAATTACCACAGGACAGGTAGCCTGGAAGCGTGCAGTTCGTGGAGTTCGAGAAATGTGCGATGTCTGCGACACCACGATCTTCAACCTTCACTGGGTCTGCTCTAAGTGCGGCTTTGGCGTATGCGTGGATTGTTACAGGATGAAGAAAAAAAGCTTACATGAAGGTGAGAATGCGTATTGCTACTTTAAACCAAGTGAGAAGAGGGGAAGTAAAACCTTTGTTTTGAACTTGGAAGTCAACAACAACCTTAAACGGCAAGACAATAAGTCTTCCCAACAGAACATGTAAAACTGTGGTTTGGTATATCAATAACAGGAAAATATGTAGCTTTCCAGAGGAGATGCATTAATAAAACAATTTAATGGTTTTGTTTTACAGATGATGACTCAGACACTTTCTCCTGGTTTAAATGTGTGAAGGGGCAGGCGCATGAACCAGAGAATCTAATGCCTACACAAATAATTCCCGGAAAAGGTATTTTCAATACTTAACTGAGATGAAAAAAATGCTGTAGGCTTTTGCTGTCTTTTGTATGTTGTTGATACTGTACTGAGTGAGGGGTGTGGTTTTTTTTTCTTTTTTTTTTTTTTTTTAGTGATAAAGTTAGTAAAAGCTTAGTATTTATTGTCCAAAGATTGGAATAGCCTGTGTACTTAGTACTGTTTTATTATCTTTGACCTTTACAAAGAAGCAGTAAAACTTCTTGTTTAATGATGAACTGTATTCATGTTCTATTGTTTACCTGCACAGCATACGCAGTTTCTTAAAAAGTCTTACTGAATGCTGGATGTTCTAATTACTTGTGAGCTCACTGATGACTCTTTTCCTTCAGCTCTCTATGATGTTGGTGATATTGTTCACTCCATAAGAACAAAATGGGGAATAAAGGCAAATTGTCCGTGTGCAAATAAGCAGTTCAAGGCACTATCGAAGCCAACTCTAAAGGAGGATTCAAAACAGGTATTGCTACTGTCTCACATTATGTCTGTGAAATACAGGTTTGCCTCAGTCTGCTGCCTGTATTTTAAGCTAGTGGTAATTGACTCTGTAGGCATGTCAATCCTGACCACTACTGACAGCCCCACCATGTAGGTTTTTGTTCAAAATTTGTATTTGGTATTCATCTTTCCGGTTCAGTTCTTTTTTAAGTTCTGGGGAAAATCTCATTGTGTCTCTTTGACACGCTGATGCCTCAGCAAGTGACATAACCTTGAAAAATGCTCAGTGATTATTTTTTTTAGAGCGAAAAAATAGGATTAGATTGAGAGAATCCTGAAGAGTCTTAAGAACTGACTAGTGGGAATGATTGTGAAGTGTAGGCTATCCCTTGGGTCCTTAAGATGTAATACATGCAGCACCTAAAAGAATAAGTAGGGTGGAAGAGCACTGGAATTTGTAAAAGAACTAAATGTGAATAAAAGTGTGAGAGCTAAAGCAGTATTCTCTGGGAATCCTAGTAGAAAATTTGCTGCTTGTTAAATTAAAAACAAGGAAACCAGCCCCCACAATATGCTATTTGTAAATGGATGTAGTATTTTATTTTTTTTTTACTTTTGAAAATAGAGCACAAATTAATGGCTTCGTTTTGCAGCATCATGCAGGAAACCAGCTGAATTAAGTAATTTTAATTTTATTGTATCCTTCGCCATGAACTTATTTTGAGAATCAATGTGTTAAGTGTAAGAAGCAGGCTGAACTTGATTTTGATGTTGGTAATCAATAGAAGAGATCTAAAATGTTGTGAAGTGTTAAAAGCAAGGAAGATGGTTACGTGATTCAAAAGTTAGCCTATGACTGACTTAGCTTTAATCTTCTGTTTCTCAAGATTTCCTCTGCGACCCTGGACAAACAGCTGCATTGAAATTTATCTATACCTCTCTTTATGTAAAATAGGCATTGCACTGGTTGTGTGAGAATGAACTTCCTGAAGCATTTTATGTTATGTCATGTTTGGAATCCTTACTAAGCATCAGCAGCCATAAAGAGATGAAATAAAGAACGTAGCAATAGGCAGACGCAGGTGCAGAATAATTTCTTGACTGGAAGGTATTTGAGAAGAGAGAAGAAATTTAGCCAGTCATGCAGGAATCCCAGGCCAAAGCATTAGTTCTTGTTAGCCTCTTACCTGGAATCTCCAAATGAGTGGATAAATCAACTGCACAGGAGATAAATCAGCTGCACACGTCCTGTGCTTGGATTGTGCTGGCCAGGCAGGCTGCACTCATGGGCAGGTGTATTTTAGACCTGGCAGATGAGTGGTCTTCTGCTGCCTTCTTAAGATAAAAATTTAGGAGCGCTATGTATTTGTTTTAGACTGCTGAACTAGACCTCCAGCTTAGCACTGCTCTGCACATCAGCTTTCACTGGAATTGTGAGAGTGCCGCTATAAAAACTGCGTTTGATTCCCAAAGCAGTCCCAGAGAATGCAGGTGGGAAACTCAGCTCTCTGTGCTTGTCTTGAGTGGTGATGGACTCTGCCTGCTCTTAAAGTTGGGGGATCCTAAATCCTGCTGAATCGTCATCTCCGGCTCATACTGAGATTCAATGCTGACCTCTTGTGGAGATCTAAGATTTTTTGAAGGACCAGACCATTTTTTTTTAAAAAGAATGAATTTGGATGTGTTGTCACTTGCTGCCCCTTTCTGAATAGAGTGTGTTTGTGTCTAATCAACTTCTCACTTTGTTTTTTCAGAACTTGGTACCTGGAGAGAGGACCAGCCTTCAACAGAACAGTTTTGTCCTGAGCCCACAAGTCAGTACACACGATCCTCCTCTGAAGTCAGCAATTGGAAGTAAACAAACGGCTTCAGTAAATACTTCTCCTTCATTAAGCTGGTTATCAAACCTAACAAGTGGAAATGTAAATAAAGAAAACAAAGGTATGTGCAGAACCAGTGAAGAGTAAGTCTCTTGTGGCTGTTTGTCAGAAGAATATAGATCAGACCCAGCAATATCTGCCACGGAGAATCTGCATGCTGGGATGGGCGTTCAGTGCCTGTGCTGCAGAACTGATCCGTGGCAATGACGTGGAGTAAAACCTGGCAGAGTTAGCATATTCGCCTTTGAAAACTAGGTTAATATCCCGTTGATGCAAGCATTCTTGAAAATTCAATTTGAGAATGTGTTTATTTTAGCGTGTGTGATTTTAAAACCTTTGGAGTATTGAAGAAAGTGAAGTGAAAGTATTTAATCGGCATGTATTGAGGAGATTATATATATAATGTACATACATGTGCATATAGGGGTACCTTGTTGTCTTAAAAATAAAAAAACCCAAAGCATACACTTCTCATTGTTCAGAGAATTAATCCTCTGATTAATAACTTGCTTCATTCTCAAGTGTGTTCTTTTCTTCATTTCAGAGAAACTCCTCATCCCTATTTCCAAGAATGAAAATAAACCTCTTCAGACACTCCCTAGTTTAGCGAAGCCCACTGCAGCCCTGCAGACATTCAACAGTGCAATATTAACGCCGGTGAGCAACAACAACACAGGTTTCTTGCGGAATCTGCTGAACTCTTCTGGAGGAAAGGTATATGAAAAATTTTGGTTTACAGGTTTGAGTTGATACCAGCCTTAGACTACTGTTCTGAGAACAACTACCACAGACATATGTCACAGTAGGTAAAATTCTGTCTTCGTCTGGGGAAAAAGGACTTAATTGTCTGTCTTGCAATGCTCCAGTTAGCACTTTCTAGAGGAGTAGCTTAGCGGTACTGTGAGCCAGTCTTGCTTGGTGAGGGATTGGAAACCAAGTGCTAAAGCAGATGAATTTACTTAGGGTAGTGCCTGTCAGGTGCGTTAATTGGCTTGTCCATTAGACTCGAAATAGAAGCATCGAGGAACTTGGAGATGGAAGGAAAAACATTCTGTGGTGGGTGACTGTTTTTCTCATATGTCATTTGCAGACTGGTTCACTTCAGATGTTCCAGGGCTTTGTTTGCTCTTACAGATAGGACTTCAAAACAGTGGGGTAAAATATTGGCCTTGAGAATTCCGAGATGAAACTGCATTTCTGTTCTTTGGTACAAAGAAAGTCCTGTTCCATGCTGCATTTCATGGTTTTCTGCAGCGTTGCTGAAACGTAAATCAGAGCAGAACTTCTTATGCCAGAATGCTGTAGACCAAGTGTCAGAAATGACATTGGCATTTAATGATGGTGAGTTTCTAGACAGCAAAGTTCTGCAGATTTTTGTTTCTCTGCACAATTGTGAGCTCAAGTGAAAAATTTTCGAAGAGGCAAGTATCTTCTTTAAAGTCTATAGAAAAAGGCAACAGAAAAGTGCACCAACCTCTTTTTTTTTGTTCTTCTTTCTCTCTCTTTTTGTTTTGTTCTTTTTTTTTTTTTTTAAATCAGACAGACAATGGACTCAAGAGTACACCCAAAATCCTTGACGACATTTTTGCTTCCCTGGTGCAAAACAGAACAATTACAGATTTGCCTAAGAAACCTCAAGGATTGACTATAAAGCCTACGATAATGGGCTTTGATACGCCTCACTACTGGTTATGTGATAACCGCTTGCTATGTCTTCAAGATCCCAACAATGAAAGTAATTGGAATGTCTTCAGAGAGTGCTGGAAGCAGGGACAGGTATTTAAGTTTTTCTATTTTTTCCATTTTCAGTTCATGTGCTTTGCCCTTTAATTGAAGGGCAATGATGAGCAACGCTAAACCTTCATAAAAATGTGCGACGTGAACACTGTTAGATCCTTGGATAAAAGGATGTATATTTTACTGTTTGAAATCAGTTTCTGAATGCATTGCAGAATGGCTCTGCATAAAAAGCTGCCTCGTAGCTTGTTTATGTGTTTAATAATTCTTCAGAATGTATTCTTTTTCTTCATAGCCTGTAATGGTGTCAGGAGTGCATCACAAATTAAACGCAGACCTCTGGAGACCAGAGTCCTTTAGGAAGGAATTTGGCCAACAGGAAGTAGATCTGGTTAACTGCAGGACCAATGAAATCATCACTGGAGCTACTGTGGGAGATTTCTGGGATGGATTTGAAGATATTTCCAGTAAGTAGTGTGAATTTTTGTTCCAGTAGGTAAAATATTCAGCAGGAATAATTTTGTCCTAGCAAAAAATTGTCGTCCTTGAGCAGCATAAAAGATGTTCCAGGCTTTTTCTTCATCCTGGACAGTGTCTCTGCAATGTGTTCTCACTGTGTATGCCCGTGGGATGGTGGACTGGACAGAAACTGTCAGCCCCATGGAGGGCTCTCTTCCAGGAGTATGTTTGGCTGCCTTTAGTCTTTCGGGGAAGCATTCTGAGAAAGTTTGCGATCTTCCTAGCAAGTAGGTTCACCCGTCAGCTTTTTTGCCCAGTTCAGCGGAACATAAAAGAGCAAGTGTAGGGCTGGCGTAATTGGGTTCTGCTGTTTTAACTTGCATGTGCCTTTTGTTCCTAAGGAACTGAAGTTATTTTGTATAAAAATGGGTTTTGGGAGACGAGCATGAGGTTTGGCATTGTTTTCACCTTTAGGTGAAACAAACTTTTTCTAGGATAATTAATCTGTTTGTGTGATGTAAACTTATGGAATTTGGTACTCGGGGCAAGAAGAGTGGGAGCTGGAAGGCTCACTTACACCTTTCTTTTCTGTTACCTGATCTTTGAAAAGATTTGGCTTTATCAGCTGCTCTAGCCTCAAACCCAAACAGTTGCCTGAGATAAATTGTAGGAAGTGCTTGGGCAGGGCAGCTGGTAAAGGCTACTTGTCCAGTCTGAAATCTCCTGTGGTACCACGTTATTCACGGCAGTAATACCCCACTGTGGTGTCAGGTGAACTTGTATGGCTTTGGTTCTGTGTACATACTTGTGGAATGAACATAATTGTAAACTAAGATAAGGATTCCTTTGTCTTGATTCTTTGGATTTTGAGTTGTACAACTATTAATTAGTAAGACTTGTTAATATTTGGCAATAGGTCGCCTGAGAACAGAAGAAGGAGAGCCAATGGTGTTGAAGCTTAAAGACTGGCCTCCAGGAGAAGACTTCAGAGATATGATGCCTTCTCGGTATGAATTTACAAAGAAACTGTTCGTCGTTTGTGTGGTACGCCCCCTAAGTAATGGAGTGCAGGAATATTCTTACGTTGTGACACCTGCTTCAGCTGTGAGAAGCTATTAGTCACATGTGAACCATGTTGTTGCTCAGAGATGCCTGACATAGCTGGAAATGCTACACAAGTTTTATGATAAATTTTTATGTAGGTCGTTGTATTTATTGCCAAGCAAAGTGAGTACCTAAAATTGCTAATGATTGGTTAAACTTTGGAAGCTTCCTAAAAGCCCGAGTCATTTTAAAATCTGAAGTCCAGTTGAAGCTTTTTTTTTTTCCCCAAACCTTTTTAAGTATTCTGGTTTACTCTATTTGATATTAGTTGACATGATTACGCAAGGAAATAGCGTTACTGCAGAGCAGTTAAACTTGTGTATCTGCTATGTTTCTGCGTCTCACTTGTTTTGTTTCATTTCGTGGTGTCCAGTAAACCCCCTGGGGGAAGGAGTACAGTTTCTTGACTGGAGAAACCTTTTGTTGCAGTCTGTTCTAGTCTGCTTGGTTTTGTTAACAAATTCCTAACATTAAATTGTGCTATATTACTTTAGGTTTGATGATTTGATGAAAAATATTCCATTGCCAGAATACACGAGGAGAGGCGGCAAACTCAACCTTGCCTCTCGACTTCCCAACTATTTTGTACGACCAGATTTGGGCCCTAAGATGTACAACGCATACGGTAAGGAATTTGTCACTCTAAAGGTCGCGTTGGCCATACAGTCAAATTTAAATTTACTGTAAATGAAAGGAATCCTTGCTGTTGTAGACAATTTGATTAATCCCATTGATCTGAAAACCTAATTCTGGCTCATTTATAGTGATGTCCAGAGCATTATATGATGTTTTTAAATGTTTTTCGTCCAGGTGAGTGCAAGCCAATAACATTTATTCCCAGTCTTCCAGTCAACTTGCTCTACCTGTCGATACACAGCCTCCCTTTCCTGTAGCTGGCCACCTGTATTTGTTGTTTTGCTGCTTCTGGCTGTGTCACAGTTGTTACTTCTCCTTTGGGGCTGTATCATTTAGTTTTTAATCTCCTCTTGCACAGTTCTTTCCGTGGCTAGTTCATCTGCTGTCACTCAGAAGGCATTTAAAACTGCGCATGATCACGGCCAGTAAAGAGGTCATGGCTGGTAGTCACTGTGGCAGCTGCTTCTTAGGGTGAAAAAGAGACCCTTTCTGAGAATGCTTTATTCTAAACAGCTATAGAAACCCTCTTCTAGCAGGACTGAAATGTGGCTTTTATATATCATACAGGCTAGGTATCGATACGGGTCGATGTGTCAGCCTGTAACCTGGTCGCTTGGGAAGATACAAATGAGATGGGGCAAGGTCCTGATCTAAAGTGTGTTGCTGTACTGCAGTCATCTGCTGCTAAAAGTGAAAGCTCGCTGGTCTTTTCAGACAGTGCTGCTGAGAGGGGCATAAAGTCTATTTTTCATCTTAGTACCTGCTACTTTTTTTCAGGCTTAATAACACCAGAGGATAGAAAATATGGCACAACAAACCTCCATTTGGATGTGTCTGATGCAGCCAATGTTATGGTTTATGTGGGCATCCCCAAAGGCCAGGCTGATCAAGAAGAAGGTAAAGTCTGACTTGTGTTCGGAGGGGGGGCGTTATTTCTGGGTCCCTTTAGTGTAACTGCTCGTGTTTACTCTCAACAGAAGTGCTTAAAACCATACAAGATGGTGACTCTGATGAATTGACAATTAAGCGTTTTACTGAAAGTCGAGAAAAACCTGGAGCTCTGTGGCACATTTATGCAGCTAAAGATACAGAGAAGATCCGGGAATTCCTTAAAAAGGTAAGCTGTTGTACCTTAAACCGATCTTCTGTCTGTGTAGGCTTGCAAGTATGTACCCGTGGACTTTCTATCCCACTTGTTCTGGAAACAAATGCACTTGAGTTGTATCCAGGACGAAACTTGTCGTGTGCCATGAATCTTGTAGGATCTGAGCAGGGTAGCAAGCTGAAGCTTGAAGTTAGGCTGTATGTAGACACACTGCTTCTGCACACACAAGTAATGATGTCATGTAACGAGCGAAAACTAAATGCTTTGGATTTAAGCAAAACCACAGTTTAACCTTAAACTAGATCCTCCTTAAAAGCATGCAAGATGTTCTTGGGAAATGTCAGAGCAGTATGTGGCGCATAAATTTCTCCCTCATTCTCTGCCTCTTCCTACATTTTTTTTTTCCCCTACCCTTACGAGATTTGGATAAAGGGAGAGAAGCATGAGGTATTCTGGGTGATGTGTCCGTAGGAGTTAAGGTTTAATAGAGAAGTGATAGTACATCCAAAAGGGCTTGTTACAGTATTTAAATTCACCAGAAATGGTCCAGAGTTCTTGGTGGTCTTAATTCTGAAACTTCCTTGGTGCTCTAAAAGTGGAAATAGCTAATATGGTGGTGTTTAAAACGAATAAATGGGATGATCTGAAGAACTGTGGGCCTTTTCAGCCTGCCTGCCGTCTTGGGTGGAAGCTTAGAGAGACTGCGGCAGAACAAATCTCATACTTGATAAAACACGGTACTGACTTTGATAAGCACTGGCATTTTGAGTTTTGACATTTGTGGCTCACACCTCTTCTTGGTCCCTTGTAGCATACTTGCCTGCAGGCGTGGGGCTTTCAGCAGCTTGTCTTGGAGTAGATCCAAGCTGTTTATCTCCTCCCAAATGAGTTTTCAGGCTGCTGTCCTGGGTGTAAATGATTGCCACAGCAAACTGGATTTATACTGGAACTTTTCTCATATATTCTCTCCCCATGCCCCTCGAATTTCTCTTCTGAGTACTTTTGTTGTGCCTCCCAGCCTCCTTGCTCCTAGAAGTCTAGTTAGTATCCTGCTTTGATCAGTGAGCACACTGACTGGTGCTGGGCTCAGGGCAGACACCGCTGAATTCTGCACGCGTGTGTTTTTTGCAGTGACGGGCTATAGCCGTGTGAGAGTTCTGGTCCCGTATGTGACGGTAGTTCCCACTGTGAACGCATGGAGTCACTTAACCCTTCCGCTGCTTCTTACTGTAAACTGGCTTTACTTGCATTTCTTACACCCATCTTTGCAATGTTCTGTGAAGCAAGTGGGACTGAGAAATGATGTGGTTTTGACAAACTAAGAACTGAATAAGAATCCAAACCTTTCGTTGTGTAACTCCTGTGTCTGAACACAGGGTGCAAGTCTCTGCAAACAGAATACCACAGACAGACCGTAATTATCCAGTCGGGTCGGTATGTTGTAATACCTGTCATCTTGTGACTTTCCAGGTTGCAGAAGAACAAGGTCAAGAAAACCCTGTAGATCACGATCCCATTCACGATCAGAGTTGGTACTTGGACCGATCGCTAAGGAAACGCCTTCATCAAGAGTATGGAGTTCAAGGCTGGGCTATTGTACAGTTTCTAGGAGATGTAGTTTTCATTCCAGCAGGAGCTCCGCACCAGGCAAGGACCGGGGACACTGTTACAGCCTGACCCCCTTGGGCAGACATTTGAGCACATGGCTAACGCTTGTTTGTTCTCTCTAGGTTCATAATTTGTACAGTTGTATTAAAGTTGCAGAAGACTTTGTATCCCCAGAGCATGTCAAACACTGCTTCTGGCTCACTCAGGAATTTAGATATCTGTCGCATACGCATACGAACCATGAAGATAAATTGCAGGTAACTTAACCAGTGCTCAAGAGGAACTCTGTCTCTCCTCCCCCTTTCAAAAAAACAAAACAAAAACCCCAGACAAATGAAAAAAAAAAAACCAAAAAAAACCAAACAACTCAACCCTCACCAACCCATAAGATGAAGATTCAGCCATCCATACAACCCAGGTTGCTTTCATGTTCAGATCCGGTGTAATGCGTTGGATTTTGACGAGGAATTTCCATAGGCTGTTAAGTTGTTACTGATTTTTAGGAGCTTTGAGGAAGGCACCTGAAGCTTCTCCTGAGGTTCTTTCAAATGTTTCCCTCTTCCATCTCTTGTTTTCCCTCTAGCTAAAGTCAGAATACTCTCCTCAGGCTAACAGTTTGTATCCTGGTAAAATCTGAACCTTGTTTTCACCAGTTAGTGATTTAAACAAAGCTCATTTGGCGGACGAGCATGTTTAAACTGGAAGGAGAGCCGCACGGGCTGTGGGCAAGCGGGAAAGCTGGAAAGCCGTGCAGATGTTTTTCTGTATGTCAGTCTTCCAGCCTGCCCGTAACTGTGCTGTTTGCTGTAAAAACTGAAAGGCTTTCCTTTCCCTCCTAGGTGAAGAATGTCATATACCACGCTGTTAAAGACGCAGTCGGGATACTGAGAGCGAATGAATCCAGCCTTAGCAGACCGTGAAGCAGAAAGCCTTAACCACACACTATGAAACAGAAGCGTTGGCAGCTGTTTTAACTCCTCAGTCAGGACCTCTGTGGACTTTGAGATTATATGAATGTTACCTCATCTTCCTTTCAGCAGTACCAGAGGATCGTGGTACTATGTTCTGTGTATTCTTCCAATGTTTACAAACCTGATATGTATATGTAGTAATATGTATGGACTGTGGCATACTGTGAATGCTCAGTTGCAATAGAACTTTATACGGAGTTGCTCTCCAAACTGTACAAAATACCTCCTGTAGAACTGTCAGAAACTATTCCAAATTACTCGTTTGACAAATATTATTCAAGACATTGTAAAGCTCCAATTTTTAAAAATTTATTTTGGGGTGGGAGGAAGTACGGAGTCACCCAGTTTAATAGCCAATTTGCATAAAAAATACGAATGCGGTTCTGGAATTTCACATTAACATAGAACTAGCATTTAAAAGTAGCTTTAAGCTATTGTATAGTAACATAGAGATGGTGGTTCACCATCTTTAGGTAAATGTATTTAAATTTCTAAATGTTAAAAGAAACTTTTAATCAAATGTCTTCTGTTTGAAACTGCTCTTTAATTTGAACTGATGTTTGATTCTCTGGTTTTTAACACTGAATGGTCTACATAAAATTCTTCTATTTCAGATATTGTTCTTTGCCTGGCTTCTTCAATTGACTTTAAAAAAAGTAATTAAGTTGATGCAGTGCTTTGAAATGCAAAATCAGGTTGTGTGGTGTATACTGTTCATACTGGTTTTTAAACGATCTGAAGACTTAGAGCGTTGAACTTAGCGACAGATCTGTGTATGGCTTTTTCTGGTTAACCAAAACGCGGCTTGGCTTGACTGCTGCTTCCCAGCCACTGCCAGTACTGTGGTCTGCGTCAAATGGGTTTTGCAGCTTCAGCCTTCAATGGCGCACGTGGTTGCTCCAAAATTACTTGGGAGAAAGACTGAAAACATCATAAAACTTAAAAGAGGCACTTAGCTGAGGCAAAATGAACCTTTCTGTTCTTCAGTGTCCTTTCCAGCACTGAAGTGCGCAGGACGGCTGTTGGGAAGAGCCAAGCAGGAGAGGAAGCCTCCTAGTTAGTCAAAAGTCACTTTTCTGAACTTCATGTAACAAATGGACAAATGCTGTATGCATTCCCCTCCCTGTAGTACTTCACCTGCTACCAGTGATCAGCATTAACTGTTCTGAGTCTGTCTCAGGTGACAGTGTTTTTTTTCAGACAAACCTTCTCTTGTCCATCCCCCAGTATCTGAAGCAGAGCAGGGACTCCAGTGCTTGCAGGGAGTAGGAGTCTCTTAAGTTAGAAGAAAGTGGGACAGTGAAAGATTTGTCTGCTGTGAGCAGGTACATCTGCTTCCTTCCTCTCAACATTGAGACAAAAGCAAGCACCCAGAACCAGAAAAACAGAAACATAAACGAAGCTGATGTGTGGGTATGTTCTTTCTCGCAGTATCAAGTTTGAAGTAAATGAAATAAAGCAGTTTCATTTATTTTCCTGGAGGCAGCAGGAGTATTTGTGGGGAGCTGCTGTACAGGTGCCTCACCTCCCAGCCAGCGACGTGAGTCACACTGATTTATTTTCACTTACACACGCACAGACCTCTGAAAAGACCTGTTGGTGAGGTTGGAGTTTGAACTTTCTCACCAGTGTGCTGGTTTTCAATCTCTTTTTATTGCAGCTGTTATCTACCCAGCCTTACCAACTCTTCTTTTTTTTTTCTCCTTTTTTATCTTGTCCTCTCCGGATTTAAGACCATGAGGAACAGATTGTCCCACGTGCCTGTTCTTGTGCTTATAGGGTTAGCTTTCTTCTGGTAAATCTTCCTTAAAATTAGAAACTTTTTCCTTTGCCTGTGAGGCTCTTGTACCATTGACACATTCAGGTGTGAGACACAGTGGAAGTTTGCTTTGCAAACTCCCTTTTGTGAGTCATGACATCAGTTTTGCCTGAAGTTTTTCCTTGAGAGGAGACGCACCTCTCTTTTGACCCTAAAAACGTGCTGTTTGAACAGGAGATGGCTTTTCACCACTTGTGGTCATGGGAGAGTGAAGTGATAGTGCTGGGAAGGATGAAGAAAATGTGAGGATAGCTGAAGTGTAGGACTTCAGTGACTGACAAAACACCAGCTGAAGAGGTCTGGCTGGGGAGTGTTCGCCTGTAAAACTGGATTTGCAGATGAGCAGAGTTGGTAACAAATGCAGCTGCGATGGGCAATGCGCTAAAAAAAAAAAAAAAACAAAAAACCAAAACCAAACACACACCCAACAACAGAAGGTGTTATAAAACCAAGAGGGAGCTGTTAGAGGAGGATATTGTTTGTGAAAAGAGTTTGAAGTGATGCAAACTAAACTGATGCACGGGAGCACCTGTTAAAAGCAGCTTTAATAAAAGTTGTAGTGATTCAGAAAAACAAAAGATCTTACACCACTGAAGGGTTTTGGTAGCAGATTACGCCAAAGTGCCTTTTGGAGAAAGATGGTACTGGAAGCTCAGAATGTATTTCAGGACTTTCTATCTGCAAACACGTAACATGACACCACCAGTGCCGTTTCGCCACGGCCTCACAGCGGAAATGGGCTGAACAGACTGTGCTCCCCAGGAAGAAGTATATTACAGTAGTTTCTTAGACAATACACTCCCCAAGGAAGAAAAAATACATATATATTACATAAAGTATTCTCACATATTAAATTTTTGCATTTTGAAGGTAGGACAGAATATCCCGCCACAAACAAAAATAAAGGCAAACTGTACACGGGTGTCACCCTTAGCTACGGAGCGTGGCCAGTCGCGACTGCATTGCTTCAATGTCTTCCTCCTCGTCAACAGCAGCGGCTGCACCCATGGGTTCAGGCTCTGGAAGAGCATCCGTGACTTTGCTAGGTGCTTTACCCAAGGCCCCTGCAAACAACACACAGGCTCGTTAGCGTACCTTAGGTCTTAATTTGATCGTTAGCAACTTTCAGGTACAGATATTTAAAATAATTCGACCCGTCACTTTTGGTAGAGGTCACTCACAAGAACTGTTTGACTTTATCACGGAATGGTTTGGGTCAGAAGGGACCACTAAGGCCCATCCAGTCCAGCCCCCCTGCAAGGAGCAGGGACATCTCCAACCAGATCAGGTTGCTCAGAGCCCCGCCCGTCCAACCTGGCCTTGAATGTTTCCAGGGATGGGGCATCCACCACCTCTCTGGGCAACCTGTGCCGGTGTTCCACCACCCTCAGTCTGTAAAAAATGTCTTCCTTATCCCCAGTCTAAGTCTACCTCCTAGTTTAAAACCATTACCTTTGTCCTATCACAACAGACCCTACTAAAAAGTTTCTCCCTGTCTTTCTTTCTTGTAGGCCCTCTTTAAATATCAGAAGGCTGCAATAATGTCTCTCCGAGCCTCCTCTTCTCCAGGCTGAGCAGCCCCAGCTCTCTCAGCCTGTGTTCACAGGAGAGGTGCTCCAGCCCTCTCATCACCTCCATTGCCTCCTCTGAACTCGATCAGCCCTGGGCTGTTGGCCGACACAGCACTACTGACTTGTCAGCCCCTCCTGAGCTCCTGTGGCTGCCGGTGAACTGGACAGGAGCAGCTCCCCACTCACACAGCCGGCCCAGCAGGAAGGGAGCTGCTCCCAGCCAGGAAACAGGATGCAAGAAAGCAAAGCAAAGCAGGATGTGAGAAACAAGAGAGGGCAACGAGCCAGCAGCTGGGCACAAGGTAACAGCAGGGCAGGAGCTGGGGAACTGTGCTGTCAGGATGTTACAGCTGAACACAGCTCTGGTACTTAGATTTGTCACACCAACAACTCGGGACACTAACAGCATTGTACAGCCAGGAATCACAGCATCGCCTCAGACTCAAGGCAATGCAGCCGAGTTCATTTCTTGGCTTCATTAACAATAGGATCTAGTCAATCATACAGATTTCACCTTGTCAAGAAGACCCACTCAACAGACAACCACTGATCTCAAAGCCTCAATTACAGAACTGCACAGACATCAGCTGATGAATTCTTACTTATAACTTCACCAGCCTTCTTGGCCAGTATTCCCAGAGAAACCAGTTTGTCAGAGCACTCTGCCTGTTAGCAAAGCAAAGACACCGCTGGCAGGGCGCAGTGAAGTCAGGGCAGACACAGGTTTAAATTCCTGCGTGTTATCGAACAGAGCAGGGGCAAGGCTCCACTCTCGGCAAACACGCACAAACTCACCAGCTGTAATTTCAAAAAGGATTTTGTCAATCTCCATCTCTGCTTCCTCTTCCATTTCCTCCTGATCCTCCAGGCCTTCAAAAGTGTCCTCCAGCATTTCCTCTATAATACCAGCCTAGCAGAAAACAAAAGGGCAGAGCATGACGCCCTTGGAAACAGTAGAGGACACACTTCCTACTTTCAGATCAGGTGACGCCTATCCAGGCATTTAACAACCGCCTGCTTGCTGCTCGGGGTTCCGAGATCACGGCTCTCCTGTTGCGTGAGGGTTGGCCAACACATCTGCCCAAGGTTTATGCACGTATCCGTACAACTGCTGCACAGGAAATGCAGCAGGGAAACCGAGGATTAAATTCACTCGTTCTCACTTTGAAACCCTCAAGCTATTATTACTTCTTGCTGCACATCTAAACACCGACAACCCAGCACGTGAAATACAACTGCAAACTCCAGTCATGAAGCACAAATTGTATAACACGCTGTAAAATTAGTGTTTGACACAGCTTCCCTTTTTTTTTTAATCTGCATTTGAAAACCCTCATTTGCAAGGTCTGCAACCTAGGTATGGCCAAATTGTTTTGGTGCACAACAGTAAAATTATTAATAAATTAGCTGATTTGACGTAAACAATCTAGAGGGGTAAGAGGGAGGAAAAAGAAAAACAACTTTGGTAGTCGAAAAGAAAATAGCCACGACAGGGAAGCAGTATACTTGAAAATCAGAGCGCTTTCATCAGATGGAGACGCTAAGCTGGATTATCTGAATAGCCATCCTGCCTGCGATGGGACCTCCACCTTCCTGCTCCACAACAGGCTGTGGTGGGTCTTCTTACTGAACACCTTCATCCGTGAAAGCAGGAAACTCAGTCTCCCCCAGAACAGACAGAAGCTGGGGGACACAGGCAGTTACCGGCACAGCTGTGAATCCTGCTTTGAGTCTCCGTCTCCGCAGCCCCTGGGCGCAGGATGACCGAGCCACAACTGCTCTGTACGGGGACCGGTCTTCCTCCTTCCATCCTCAGCCTGAGCAGCTTTTGTCAGCTTCAAGCTTCGCAGGCATCATGGAGTCAGGGTGTTCCCCGCATACAGTAACTTGCCATAAAGTCTCCAGCTATTACTGTGCTACTTTAATTTCTGTTTGTCACAGCTCAAACAAGCCCTCTGACAAAGGGGCCACCTGAGCAGTTGCACAGCACGCTAACGACCACCTTTTGTTCACTCAAGTCTTATTTATGTTACAGATCTTACCTTCATCATCTCTTTGGACAACTCCCTCATCGTTGCTTGGATTTCAGGGATTTTTACTAGATTTTGCATAGCTTTCATGACTTCTGTGCTCTTCTGCAATGAGCCTGCTACTCTCAGGACAGCTGTGAAGGAGAGGCATAGAAAAACCTGAAGGATCCATGCACCACCGAAAGCAGAGAAATTACATCCTCCCCACATGGACAGAAATTTGTTTGCATCTAGGTCATTTAATTAAAAACCAGAGATCTTGCTGAGGGTTTCACCAGTGGAGCTACAGTCCAGCTGACCTTCCGCCTGACTCCGGGCAGTGAAAAACAACTCTGGCAGAAGTTCTAGTGCAATAGTTTCACAGCAAACAGTAAGCAACAAAATTAACACTGAAGCAGATGATAAGCTGAAAATAAGCCTAGTTTAAGCTGAACTTAACAATATTCTTTCCAGAGGCTCTTCTCATAATACAGCTTATAGCTCTTCTCGTATAGGTTGATATACCAAGATCAAAACACAATAATTAAGGGGATTTTGAGGCTCTCGAATTGTGTCATCTAACTTTGCAGCTTCCTAGTCATGGAAGACTTACCTGTTTGTATATGAAATAGCCTCTCCTTAATGAAGCAAAATGAAGGTACAGCATATATTATTTTTCATTTCAATACGTCATTGCTTTAAGAAAATTACACTTGTAGTGTTAACAGACTAACAGAAATCTTGCCTTTAGCGGTCATTTCCCAAGATGAAGCAAGTGCATACAAACCCCAGACTGGATTCTAGATTCCTTCCTATTGCTCGGGTAAGCACATCAGCACATTCCCAGTAAGATGAGGATGCTGGTAGAGGCGATAAGGAGGAGGCTGCTTTAAGTTTTTCCTTGTAAAAGACACCTCAAGCTGGATACTCCCTGTTTTCCTTTCCTGAATGAGGTCCACAGGGAACCACATCTGACTTAACGCAAGATCACCCTTAAAGTTCACACTGTGACTCCTGATTTATCACTCATGTAACGTTAAAATCCACCAGCACCTCGCTCAGATAACGCTGAGGTGGGGTGAAATACCTGGACGTTTCAGCAGCATGTTAACCTCCACCATGTCTTTCCCTCTCTTCAATGCTTTCTGCTCTGCTCTTGTTACAGGCTGAAATGCTTTAAGGTGTGGAAAATACCGCAGGAAATGTATTGCAACAGACTTTTTTAGTAGATGTGTAGGGGAAGGACAAAGCTGGAGAAACGGAGGAATCAAGGTGGACCAGGGAAGACCACAAACCTCAGGGGCCTACAGGTCCAGGTACCAGCAGCTGAGGCAGAGGAGGAGATCTGGGGCCAGTTACCAGATAGGTGGCCAGCACAGAGCATCTGAGAGCAGCTACTGGCACAACTCACATATTGCGCACGCGTGTATATGTGTATTCTGCTAGTTTCTGCCTGCATTTGACCTTGGTTCTGAAAATGGAAACTCAGACCTCACCTCTAAAGCTAGAGGAGTCATTGTACTTGGGCTCTGAAGTTGTTCTTACCAAGCTGGTTCTTCATCCCCATGAGAACAGAGTTCATGTGAGCTTTGGATGCGTGGAGTTTGCTTACGGCCTTTCGAGAGCGGATCAGTTCCTTCGCCAAGATCACACACACATCCTTCTGACCCTTTTTGGCAGCATCTTTTATTGACCGCTTCACCTTCTCCTCTTCTCTCTGGATATCTGGAGTACAGGAAAACACAGTAGACAGTGACAAACTGCTAAGGATTTGGAAGAGAAACCAGTCATTTGCTGGGGTGTATTTCCAATAAAAATAATTCTTTCTGCTTGATTTCAGATCCCCTCTGTTACTCAAAGACCTTGTTCTAGGCTGATTTACATGCTCACTGATTAATTCAGCTAAATATTAGTAGGAAAATTCTCATTACTAAATACCCAGCTCTGTAATTCCCTTTGCAGTTAAGAGTACTGCAAAGGACTGCCCAGGAATACCACTTGCATGAAGCTGAGCTAAGATGAATTCTTAAGAAGCAAAAAAAAAAATCCAGTAAGAACAAAGCACTCTGAGATGAGTACTTGACTTACAACTCCAGAATAACTTGCTGATAATTAAACTGGCCTGATATAAAAATATATACACACACAGCTTAAGACTACTGTATTGGTTTGCTGCTTACAAGATTACCTCTTCCATGTTCATCAGATAGCTCCACTTCACCAGGAAAGAACAAAGCTGTCACAAGGAGTTTAAAACTAGTAATCTCAGAAGACAGGCAGATATTTTACTAACAAAAATATTTACCTGTCAGACTACCCTCAAAGCTTAAACCATATGCCCACCTTCAAGTTAATTTCAGGGCTGATGTAGGGAAAATTGTCCTCACTGTTTCTAAACCTCTGAAATGTGGGGTTTTTTTCTGAAGAAATACATTCAGAAAGATTGCAGAAGGCTGATCTCACAGATGCTAGAAAGTTTTAGATATACACCGCCTTTGAAAAAGGGCGTAACCATTTATACAGTGAATTTGTAAGGGTGTGTCCGCAACTTTAAGAGTTACTTAGAACCACAGGTTTGTTAATTACTGCCAAAAAAGCCTTCATCCTTGCCCGCCAGGCACAACTCATTGAGCCTCAACTGAATACCAGCCAAGCCTATACTTCTGCTCAAGGAGTTAAGGTCTTGAGTTTCTACTGCTCAGACTTTAAACACACTGTCCTTAGGTGTTGGTATAAACTGGCATATTCAAACTATAAGATGGCTGGCTGGTGCCAAAGCTATGGATAATTTATCAGCAAAAACTGGTGTGTAATATTTCAAATCAGCTATTTAAACAGGCTTCCTTAAATAACGTAGGTTTCTCCAGCAAATCTGATGTGACTGTTCACATGCCTGCCTTGTTAGATAACGCTGGCTGCGTACAACAGAAGCCAGATACCTCAAAAAGCTCAGAGTAAGAAATGCAGTAACAAGCAGGGGCTATAACAACCCCTTCCTTTTCCAGACTCAGCAATAAATTAGCCGCTGATGAAATGTGGATCTTGGAGTAGGCAAAAAAATTACTCTAAAGTAAATAAAGAATTCAGCTAGTGAGGGTTAGGCTCATCTTCCTGCTAGGAGTTGAAGGAAATGGCCACAAGAACAATGATTTCTAGTAAAGGACTGGCAGAAATCTGTAGGATCATAATGAGAAAAACATACTCCTTGCTACTTGCCACTGCTATCTGCAGAAACGTCACAAGCTTGAAGACATTTGTGTGTCAGACAAGGGAGCGAGCCGAGTCCCAGCACATCAGAATAGGTGAGAAACAGCTGAAGTGGCACAGCAGAAAACAGAAAGCACCAGAGTACTCCAGCACTACGGAGGAATCCTGACATTCACTTTGTCAGGCTAAAAATAACCACAAGGATCGTGTTACTACATCCAAACTAGCGTAGGGTGGCCTGCACTCAAGTGAATGCTTTCACTGCATGAGGAACTGCTGATCAGTGGCACAAATATGCACAAACAGCCCACTCTGACTTTGAGGAACACTGCCAGCTAAGCACCTCTAACGAGCCAAAGTCGCTACACCAGTCCCTCTGCAGCACTACCAAGCACAACAGAGGCACAAAGCCCAGTCCAAAGCACCTGCGAGAGAGACTTGCAAGCTCAGTAAAGCACAAAGTTACTGTATTACTCCAACTATATTAATACAAAAAAAAAAAAAAAAACCAATTCTGAAGTCACAAGGACACCTTTCACTTCTTCGAACCTTCCAAGCCCTCAAAAGCAACCTACACCAAACAGAAATCACGACAACAGCGAGAGTCCAGCACCAGCTGGTTTGAAACAGGGCGCTGCTACATTCGTAACTGCGCCCCTGGGCGAGCCAAGTGTTCGAGTGATCCAAGCCCACTCAGTCAGCCCCAGGTGGATCCAGGTGTTGCCGTATGAAAACACATCTGGAACAGCGTTCGCCAGGGAAACTGGGACAGGCCCCAGCTCAGCATCCTTACTCCACGCTTACAGCAATCGCCTATGTAAATCTCAATCGAAATGATAAAGCGTGGCAGAATCCAACTGCGGTGGGCAATTTTTGAGAAGACCTTTACTGGCACACACGGCTGTTGTCTTTCAGCAGCAGCCTGCTAGCCTGGTAAGCATCCAGCAAAACCACATACTCCACAGCTGACACTTGGTAAGGTGGGAAATCGTAGCACAATATGGGCATGGCAAAGATATCCTGTACTTTATTTGAATGGGCATTATCAGAATTGCCAACAGTTGGTGGTCAGTCTAGGCTCTCACGTGCTGAACTGCATTTCTTTGAATGTAACACTCTGAAATACAAATACAGGCATGTTTAGAGCTGTTACAGTAATTAGATTTACAGCCATATCAAAATATCAGACTACCACATAACCCAATATCTAGATAGGCCACTAGAAATATTATAACACACAAAGTTGAAAGAAAACCAAAATTTCAATAAACTATCAATAGCGAACACGTGGGCAGCGTCCTCCTATGGAAGATGCCGCCTCTAAAACACCCTTTGCTAACAAAGTCAGCCACGTTTCAGTTGCTCTGTGCCTGATACAGCCACACAAAGTGCCTTGCAGAATTCAAAACAATTCCCAAGCATAATGAACACCACTGTCCATAGGTTTTCCTGGAAGAGGCGTAAAACCCTGTTCTCATTTTACAGATGAGGACAAAGATAGACTTTGTACTGCACGGGCATCTCCCTCCAACCAGCTCGTCCAAATCTACAAGTGGGAGAACACATGAACCCTGCCAGCTTACTCCAGGAGCGTGTGGCTGGGGATGAACGGGGAAAAGGAGAACGTACTCCCTGAGGAGTCACTCAGAACAGACACGTGCCTAATTACCAGACGCTGACACAAAATACCCTTTACCAGCACGTCCCATGGACCAATCCTGAGGACACAGCAGGAGACAAAAAGGGGAAAATAGAATCTAGGCTCAAATCTATTTTCAGATCCTGGGAAGGTGGGCAGAAGAGAGGACAAAATCAACTCCTCTGCTTTTCAAGACATCTTCAAAAGCATAACGCTCATAATTTAACAGCAAAACACCTACTGAGAAAAGTTGGTTTGGTTTGTTTTTTTTTTTCCTTCTCTTTTGTTTGCAGTTTTTCCAAGCTGACAGCAAGCTACTTTTGTTTAGCACGCGCACTCCACACCAGTACATACCCACGGAACTTTGTACACATGGAATTACATACCACATGGATACTATTCATTAAATCAATGTGGGCGAAGTTCGGGATAAGTCATCTAATTCATCTTATCAAAAGGGATTTGAGAAGTATTGTATCTTATTGGAAGCACACAATATTCAGGTTCTTCTGAAAATTTTACTTGGAGAACTTCAAAGTTACATCATTTTGTAACACAGACTAAGTCTAGCCTCAGGGTCACATTTGTCCCCCTTTATTCCAGATGCAATAGAGTACCCCAGGTTATTACGTTTCACAGCCTCCCTCAATTAAATTTAAAAAAAATAATAATAAAAATTGAAGGCAGACAGGGAACAGAAAAACAAGAAATGAGACATAAGTACAAACCTCTGATCTGTCTATCAATCACTCTCATTTCTTTCCTTATCTTCAAGGACCATTCATTGACCTTAAAAAGAGAAAGTAAGAGTTACTTGAAATTCCAACTTTAAAACTATGCGTTTATACTTCCATGTAACTTAACCATTCAATATCAAAAGAAGCACTTCAAAATGTGCAAGCTTTAATTTAAACAGTGATGTTTAAATGAGCTAAAATGAGCCCAGTTCCCTCAACTTCGCTTCCTGTGTCATGGGCTCCTGTCCTCCACCACCTTGGTGGCCCTCTGCCACACTTTCCCCAGTTTCATAGAATCATGGAATGGTTTGGGTGGGAAGGGACCTTCAAAGGTCATCCAGTCCAACCCCCCTGCAAGGAGCAGAGACATCTCCAACCAGATCAGGTTGCTCACAGCCTCATCCAGCCTGGCCTTCAACGTTTCCAGGGATGGGGCTTCCGTGACCTCTCTGGGCAACCTGTCCCAGTGCTCTACAACTCTCATTGTAAAAAATTTTTTCCTAATATCCAATCTAAACCTACCCCCCTCTATTTTAAAACCATTGCCCCTTGTCCTATCACACCAGGCCCTACTGAACAGCCTCTCCCCATCTTTCCTGTAGGCCCCCTTGAGGTATTGGAAGACCGCTATAAGGTCTCCCCGGAGCAGTTTGTTGATACCCTTCTTGCACTGGGTACCCAAACTGGGACACTGTTTTGCAGATGTGGCCTCATTAATCCAGAATGTAACAGAATAATCGAACAACCACTTGCCTGAACATGATGATTACAGCTTGCTAATGAAGCCCAGTTTGCCCTCAACGCCACAAAGACGCCCTGCTACCTCACGTTTATTATCCATGGGAAGCCCAGGTCCTCTCCTGCTGCCCAGCCAGCCCCAGGCTGCACATCGCTACACACAGAGACGGTTGTCCCACGTGCACAACCTTGTGTTGCTCAGTACCGTCAGGTTCCTCCTGGCCCGTTCCTCCCGCTTGCTCGGGTCCCTCTACGCGACAGCTCCGCCCGCCAGCTTCGTTCCCCTGCCTTTGGGTTCAAACACAGCCACCCCCTCTACGGCCTGGCAGCAGCTGAGAACTGGGAGCACTGTGGCAAACAGGAGCAGAGCGGGGCTGTACAACACCAGAATCAAGAATCAGGAGACAATACTAGCACACAAACAGAGCAGAAGCTCTGATGCGACTGTTATTATTAGCAGCACACATTTGGTGCAGTATCTAAAGAAACCCCGAAATATTGAGATGACCTCTAGTTCATGGATCCACCGGCACTCCGTACACGCCAGCGCACAGGCCGCTCAGGAAGTCTAGCTGGCTGTAGGAATAGTTTCGTATGAAAATCACCCTGATTTTTATGTGATTTTTCACAATTCAAATTAAAAGCTTAATCTACCTGAATAAGCTTTATAACAGAACTGTAAAAGAGCACTCCTGACTTTTCAAATTAAAAGCTTAATCTACCTGAATAAGCTTTATAACAGAACTGTAAAAGAGCACTCCTGACTGCATGAGGCCAGCAGAGCAAAACAAATTCTTGGGCTTTTACCAGTCTCAACAAAAATGCTCTCAGTCATGACGAACGAAACCACGGTTTGACTGCAGACAACCACCACCATCCGAGTTGCTCAAGCACAAAATCTGACGCAAAATGACCCAAGTGCCCCGTAGAGCTCTGTGCACACGTATTACGGGTGTGCAGAACTTTTGATGGGATTTCAGAGAGCTTCTATACTTTTAGTTGAATCCTGGTTTATTACGGGGAGGGGAAATCACACCTTCGCAGGACCAACTGCAGCTTCCCCTTTTGTTCTTCAGAGCAGAGCAGAAAATTTCATGTAAATTAACTGTTCACCCTGATATGAGGCTAAGAAGGTCCTTCTTTTGAGCATGCCTACACCGGAGGGAGAAATACAAGGGGAAGAGACTGAGGTAAAGCATGACTGAACTCTGGCTGGCCAACTGTCACGTCTCAAATGTCACATCTTCCAGAGATTTGCTCTAAAACTGGTATTCTAGAACAAACCAACATGCATTAAGTACAAGCACAATCAGCAACTGTCAAACAAGCTACAGCAGGATTCACAAGCAGTCTCTGAGATGCTCAACTCAGCACAAAGACACCATGAAATCATGACTGGCCGTATGTTGTCATCAACCCCTGTAACTCTGACAGCAGAAAACTGATGGCTCATCTCTAACACCGCCCAGGAGTAAGCTGCTTCACATGACTGTCCTCGTGAAGGCAGAGCTGTGTGCTTCTGCATTCCCTGGGCTTCCCAACACTCATCACGAGTTTTGTGTATGTAAGGAGGAGAAAACCCCGTTGACTCTCACCTAGACAACTGCACGCTGCCACTTACATCAGACACAGCGATTTGTCGAGCAGTAAATAAGTTGCATTGCGGATCTCGGGCAGGAATACGGCTACAAACCATGGCATCGCACCAGCGAGTCAGCCAGCAAAACACTGAGCTGAAATAAACATGTTCAACGTCTTTGTCGGCGACATGGACAGTGGGATAGAGTGCACCCTCAGCAAGTTTGCCAGTAACACCAAGCTGTGTGGTGCCATCGACATGCTAAAAGGGAGGGATGCCATCTGGAGGGACCTGGGCAGGCTGGAGAGGTGGGCCCGTGCCAACCTCATGAAGTTCCACCAGGCCAAGTGCAAGGTCCTGCACCTGGGTCGTGGCAATCCCAGGCACAGATACAGGCTGGGCGGGGAATGGATTGAGAGCAGCCCTGAGGAGAAGGACTTGGGAGTGCTGGTGGATGAGAAGCTTAACATGAGCAGGCAATGCGCCCTTGCGGCCCAGAAGGCCAACCGCATCCTGGGCTGCATCAAGAGGACCGTGGCCAGCAGGTCGAGGGAGGTGATTCTGCCCCTCTACTCTGCCCTGGTGAGACCCCACCTGGAGTACTGTGTCCAGTTCTGGAGCCCCCAACACAAGAAGGACATGGACCAGTTGGAGAAGGTCCAGAGGAGGCCACAAAGATGATCAGAGGGCTGGAGCACCTCTCCTGTGAGGACAGGCTGAAAGAGCCTGGGCTGTTCAGCCTGGAGAAGAGGAGGGTCCGGGGAGACCTGATAGCGGTCTTGCAGTACCTCAAGGGGGCTACAGGAAAGATGGGGAGAAGCTGTTCAGTAGGGCCTGTTGCAATAGGACAAGGGGCAATGGTTTTAAAATAGAGGGGGGTAGATTTAGATTGGATATTAGGAAAAAATTTTTTACAATGCGAGTTATAGAACACTGGCCCAGGTTGCCCAGAGAGGTGGTTGATGCCCCATCCCTGGAAACATTCCAGGCCAGGTTGGACGGGGCTCTGAGCAACCTGATCTGGTTGGAGATGTCCCTGCTCCTTGCAGGGGGTTTGGACTGGATGGCCTTTAAAGGTCCCTTCCAACCCAAACCATTCTATGATTCTATGATTCTAAATCACTCAGACTACACTGGAGGGAACCCACTTTTTAAGCTCAAACAATCCAGACGCAGCATCAAGTGTACTGCAGACCCCCAGCTTTAGACAGGCTGAGATGTGTCACTAGTTCCTCGCAAGGACTGGACATGTTTGCCTCGTATCATTCAGTCAGGAAGTTCTTTCCTGTGGACAGACAGCGAGCACGCAAACAACAAAGCCAGGGTCACTCACTGGCATCACAAAAATCTTAACCCCTTCCCGTCACCAGCCACCTCCTGTGGTGCTCGGATTGCTTTCTGCAGCCCCACTCAACAACAGTATCTTGTGTACAGCTGCTGGCGGACACGAGGTAAGCGGTGCTGCTTCCCCATCATCTAGTAAGCAGAATTAACTTCTTCCTTCTAAAGCTGAGCAGTTAGAAACAGAAGGAAAGAAATTTCTTCCTGCTAACGGGTTTCTCAGCATCGCTGTTAAGGCCTGTGAAGTCATCACGCCAGCCTGCAACCCAAGAGGGTGCTCACGGCAGCAAGATGACCCACGTCATTTCTCCCTGTGGGTCAGACACGCCTGTTCTCCAGCGTCTTTGCAGGCTTTTCTGCATCCAGCTCAAAGACAACCTACAGACATGCTGTGTTACTGGAAAACATGGCAATCTTGTCAGTTATGGAAGGGGAAAGAGCGGTCAACAGACGCGAAACAACAAGAACTTATCAGTGCAGTACAAGCACAGCGCGCGGGTTGAACGGTTGTGTGCTGCTTTATCCCAGCCTTGGGAGCAGCAGTCCCCAAATCCCAGCTCTTTATGTGGTATCTTCCAACACCACTGCAGGAGACTATAACCAGCCTGCACGGCGCTCCGACACAGGCGGGGGAGGAAGGGAAAGCACAACATCAAAGGCACATTCCTCATCCAGTGCTGTCACCCAACAAGTGACAACCACAGCCTGCTCCCCTGGAACCCGGCAGCTACAAAGCAGTGGGGAATATCTGCGACACCGCAGCTTTTCTACACCTTCAGCTTTGGTGTCTGCCACTTTCCCCCCGTTGCTTTTTTAGCACTTCTGATGGATTTATCTTTCCTAAACCATGTTTTTTCATTATCACATTAGCAGTGATTTACGAAAGGCAGCAGTCAAATCAGTCAGCATCTCGGTTATTTCATCGACATTAGAAATCTGTGAGTAGAAGCAAGGCTTGCACACTTTGCCTGCAGACTCAAAAAACTCACCAAGTCCCCATATTTCAGCCGTTCATATTTTAAAGCCAGTTTTCGCAACCAGAGCTAGAAGCCTCTAACAAAGCCAGAGAGCGCAAAGTTCCGGAAGCCACCTAACAGCGAGCTAAAAATCCAGGAGCGGCTGACTAAGCCTCCCCAAACCACGCCACCCGGGATGCATCACTCCTGTGGCTGCTGCTTCTGTGCCCCTGAGAAGCCCCCCCCCCAGGTCCCTGCGCACCCCCAGTGTGCCGGAGGGCTCTGACAGCGGACCGAGCGCGTTTAGGAGCTGCTGCGTTTCAGAGAAAACGAAGGAACCCAGCGCAGGTGCCCCCAGCCCGTTCGGGGACACGGCACAAAGGCTCCTCACCTGTTGCTAAGGCCCGGCCACCGCAGCGATGCCCCGGCACAGAGCTCACCGGGGCCCATCGCCCCGCTCCAAACCCTCCTCCTCCTCCCGGCCGCGGGGGTGCGGGCTCGCCGCCCTCCCTCAGCCTCGGGCTGAGGCCCCCAGGGCCGCGCTGTCTCGCCCAGGCCCCTACCGCAGCCCCCGCCAGGCGCCATGGCAACGCCGTGCACTTAGGCCGCTGCCTCCCAGCCGCAAGCCCCCGCCGCCTCCCGGCCTCCGCCTGAGGCGGCACCGCCGCCGGGGCCTCACCAGCTCCTTGGGCGGCTTCTCGGGGGTCTTCCCGAAGAGGCCCATGGCGGCAGCCGCCCCGCGCCGCCAAACACTTCCGGGTTCCGCCCGCTGTCAGGGCCGGGCAATCCCCATTGCGCATGCGGCACCCTCCCTCCCCAACTCCGCCCCTTCGCCACGCATGCGCACTCCCCCGTCCCGCCCCTGCCGGGAATGCCCATGCGCGGCCGGTGTGGGAGGGCCTCGCCCCACTCCTGGCCCCGCCCCCTGCGGTGTCCCAGCGGTCGGGATGGGCGGAGCCGCGCTTCACACGGCCCCGCCCCTCTTCACACGGCCCCACGGCGCTCCACACGGCCCCGTGCACACGGCCCCACGCAGCTCCGTGCGCGGAGGGGTTAGCGGGGGTTGGCGGTGGTGGTCGTAGTGCGTGGCCGCCTGCTCCGAGGGGAGTGAATTGGAGTTTACGGTGGGCTGTTCCTGTTGAGAGCAATAAAAGCAGATGGCAGAGCAGGTTATGTCACTGCCTGCCCTCACTCTGTCGCCCGGGTTGCATGAAAGCACCGTAAGAGTATTTATAAAGTCGTGCAAGGGGTGACCCAAACTATGCTTCATGTCTTTCCCTTGCAGCCCAGGGAGGACCTGCAGGAGACCCAAAGAGAACGAGAAGCAGCTGCTAGCACAGAAGACGTTGCCTGCCTTGTCTTCAGCTGCCAGGGCTCTTCTGGAGATGGCCCACCTGCCAGGCCTGGCTCAGCTCCAGCCTCTGCCGTGCTCTCCGCAGCAAAGGGTGGGTAACCTGGCCAAAACGAACAGACAGCTTGGAGCCGCGCGGCTGGGTGCTGCCTCTCCTTACGCCCTGATGCACAAGCCGAGACGCACAGGACTAGAAATAATCACCAGTGCACAGAAAGAGTGCCAAAGCTTAGGAAGAAAAAAGTGCTATTAGCTTAATGTAACTCCTAATACCTTACAAATACCCTCATTATTTAATTCCTAGAGGAAGGCATTTTAATAACAGTTACAAAAAAAAGTACAGTTCACCTTTGACTTTTTCTTCCAAAACCTAATGCAGCACAAAGATCTAAATAAGCTTTGGAAAGGAGAGCGCTCATTTTGGACTGGGTACCAGCAGTGGGAAAGCCAGCGTAACAAAACAGTAGCTGCTGAAATTGAGACTGGCAAAGACCTTCAGAAGTTACCTAAAACCGCTCTCTCTTAATAGCAGCACAAAACGCCCATCGCCCTCATTAAACCTACTGAAATAAGTAACCTCACGCCAATCGCTTGACATTTTCTGTTTACAGTTGGTCACCAGCTTTCAGGCAGGAGATGTCTGAGAACAAAACGCTACTTTAAGAATGTTTAGCATCTCCATTAACTTAAAACACTTTACAAATACTAGCACAACCCAGCCCAGCAAGGCAAAACAAGCGAGCGGTGAAACTGCTGACCTTGTTATAGGCACAGTCTTTGCTCTGTTCTCCAGACACTAAACTGCCAACACATTGGTTAAGGGCAATCTGAGATTCTGCACTCTGTAGAAAACAATTGTACTTGGATGCTTCTGCTGTTACTAACACAAGCTTTTCATAAAATAAATACCTCCAGCTGCTTTTTCTTTCCTGCTGGGACTACCAATACACTCCACCAGCTGCTGTAGATTTTGAAACAGATACATCGCCAGGAACTGGATCACAGCAGTTTATATAACCCAGGCTAACGGACACGAGGGGACCGAACCTTCACTCACAGCCACCTATGGTCATAATTATCTGCTCATATGGATGTGCCCTCTGCGGCTCTCCTGCTAATTAAACAGCAGTTTGCGTCGTTCATCAAAAGAATTGGACTAGTACAGCAACTAGGGTCATTAAAACAAGTTTCAGCTGAAACAGGTGTGCAGAATGGTTTGCAAATAAGGCTGAACCTGTACACAAGCGTAGAATTGCTCGGGCTTTGTAGGAGGAGGTCAGATTTCAGCAGCAAAGCTGCGCTCCAGAAGCGCACAGTGCCCTGCGCACGCAGCGTTGCTTGAACTTACCGCTGGCAGCGTTTGGCAAAATGCCGAGGTACCAGCGAAAGGCTGCAGTGGACTGCGATACAGCGGATCGCTTGTGTCCTTCAGGGCATGAGCTACAGCCTTATTTAGATTCACAGAAGTTCTCCGTTTCCCCTTTTGAGATGGCAAGGCCTCAGTTCAGTGCAGGTTTCAAGCCAGTCCTGAAACAACGTGGACTTCAACTTCAGCTGCTTATGGTAAGCACGTAGGGTAAAAAGTGTCCCACTGCCACACAAATTGGAAGCAGGAGTGCTCTTTGCCCTCATTATGCCTCTCCACTGCTCTGCTGTGGCTGTAATGACAGATAAAGGGCATGTACTGACAGGCCTCAACTGGAATAAAAATTCCTTTCTGGGCCACAGGAGAGTTGGTGATATTATGCCCCTTCTACCTCCCTGCTTCAGTACTGCAATAGGAAAAAGGAAATGAGAGAGGAAAAAAAAAGTACTCACAATTAAAAACAGCTCTTTGATAGTAAGGAGGATATCCTCTTGGGAACATACCTGGTGACTGGAGGCACAAAACATGTTATTAAAAAAAAAAAAAAAAAAAAATAGTGCCCAGGTCCCCTGTGAGCACTAACCTCCCAGCTCTCTGTAAAGGCACAGAGAGAGATGGATCGTAACTGTGAGAGGGACCTGTGTTTACATTTCCTATTATCATCTTCATTTAATTATCCTCCTTCTATACTACCTGGGCAAGAACTAGGAAGGAAATGAAGCAATGAGACAATTGAAAACACCTTTCTAGTTTAGTCTTTTCTTCTACTTACATCATCTCAGGCTCTTCTTTCTTTCTTTTTTTTTCCAAGGCACTTTTCTCTAAGAAATCAGAAATCACTTCAAAACACCAGCAGTTGGAACGTGGCAATTTCTACCTTTACGATCCATGTTTGTCACTGCGTGACAGTGCTCTGCTACTTCACGATGGTTTACTTTGAGGCCGTAGAGGTGCTACCACCCTGAAGTCTTCCTAGATGTCTGCAGATGAGGGTGCTGGAGAGACAGCTGGTAGAAGAGGGTCTCCATCTGACACAGCGGGTTGTAATCAGCTGGAAAACCACTGGTCAAGCAGAGAAGCACCTCAACTCAGAGGGCTTATGAAGGAAGAAGTACCCAGTGAAGCACCATCACCTTCTGCTTGGCCAGTGGCTAACACTGGAGCAATGAATTTCTGCGTCACTAGGACATGATTTATTAGTCACGAAAGTTGTGTTATATTTTTATTGTCTTCACAGATAAATCAGACCAGCAAGACATCTGTAACCATACACACAAAATATTTATCAAAACAATTAACATTACAAATCTCCTTTTAAAATAATTTATTTCACCGATTTATTTTTAAATGGTACTGTCTTACAACATACATTATTCAACAAAGATGTGCTGAACGGACTCTAAAATAAGAAACACTTAAATTAAGCAACTGTCTCCGATTAGAATTTCTGTTTCACCCACATCCTAACTTGTAAACGTTTGCTGGAATACGCTTCTGTTGTAGGCTTCATTTTTGTGCTTACAAAAACAGCATCAAGTTTCCAGATGTTGAAAAGAAAAAAAAAAATTATCGTACGGTAAGTATGCGTTCAGTTCAACAGACAAGGCAACCAAATGATTCTGTCGTTAACGTTAGCATCGTGTATATTTTAGTTCACTGCACTAACATTTAAACTAAAACTTCAAACCACGTAATCTTTTAAGTGACTAACATTTAAAAGGCAAGCAGTAATATCCTGAAAGCTTACAAAGGACATCAGCACACAGCTAAGAGAGGGTATCATTCGACAAAGGCTGCGGATGTGTGTATGGCTGCTTTTTTTTGTACGAAGCCCACCTGCAGACAGGGCAGCAGTGTCGCCCACCGGCCAGCCACATCACGATGCAATTCTGGTGGAACACGTGGCCGCACGGCAAGCCCATGAGCAGACAACCGTTTGCAAAATTTTCTAGACACACAACGCATTCCGTACAGTGCAACATCTCAGAGGGCCAGGCTGACCAGTCTGGCTCCACGTCACCTGCGGCGCTGCACGAGCCGTAGGATCTCGCTTTCCGTTCACATGGCTCGCGATGACAATATTTATTGGCACATGAACAGGTCTCAGCACTGCACCGAGGCTCTCCTTCACCGCGCCTACGAAACGCGGTTAGCTCATCGTCCTCCGAGACTTCTTTTTCACTACTGAAGACCTCTTTGTTTTCACTGTCAGAGTCACTTTCGCTGTCTTGAAAGGTTTCCAGCGTTTCCTCATCAGGGTGGACACCCAGGCATTTGAACCTCCACATGGGTAAGTTTTTTATGTAATCGGTTGGTATCAGGGGGTGAAGCCAGAGATCGGGGAAGGCCAACCGCTCTAAGAACAAATCTGGGTCTTCATCCCAATCCGAGTCAAAAGGAAAGTGTTGAAAAGAAGCAATAGGATGAAACAAGTAGCTGGTGTACCAGTCCCACAGGCTTGACAGCCACTCCAGATTATTAGCATTTACTTCATCGGTGTTGTTATTGCGTCTTCTTTTCTTCTCAAAGTAGTCAATTAGTAAACCATGACCAAGGTACGTGCTGAGGAAGAGGGCTGGATGCGAAGAGTAGAACATCCAATCAGCTCTTACCCAAGAAGCCAAAGTAGTTGTGTTAGAGTACCTGAATAGTTTCAAACTGTACTCGTAAAAGCTGTCTAAGTAGGGTAGTTGCAAAAAACCTAACACAGGTAGCCAGGAAATAATTAATAATGAATTATACGTCCCTAAAGTGCTTATAAGAACCACAAAACGCTTTATAGTAGCGCCTTGTGTAATAAACAGGTCCATCCAAGCCATCAGATTAACCAAAACTAAGCTTAAAACAAATAAATCATTAACTTCTGGCTGTAACGAGCGCAAAAAGGAATCCATGGCACGTAGTGATATAAATTCACCAGTTTTGTTTCCATACCTGTAAATCCCCTCGGGAGTCCTAAGTATGTAGGATGGTGTCTTGAAGACACCAATTTCTGCCATGTAACTTTTATTGTCCCAGTTTTCCACGTTCACAAAAATAAACTCTACTCTTCCAGTAAACTTTACACTTAGTGCAGAGAAGAACGCTGGCGGCTGGTCGAGGTCGGCAAACAGGTATATTTTCACGCGGTACTGGTCACTTTTGTTCCATTCTTCTTTTAAATGTTCGGAGTCGTAGATGGTTTTGATCCGAGAAGCGGCATGGGCTGTGATCCATTTGAAAATGTGCTCCACTTCGATTTTGCGCCCGCTGTATTCCTTAAGCATTACTTTTCCCTTGGAGGTACTGGTTTGCGGAACCGACATAATGAGAGTGGATTTCAGCCAACCCCTCCTCCTGCAGTATCTGCAAAGAAAATGGCAAGTTAGATTGCAGAGTTTCACACCCCTGGAGCTGCAGTCCTTAAATTTCTGTTATGAGTCCAAAAATGAGACGTGCTGAGCCCCTGGGAGTCTTTACATGTAACAGCAGGAAATATGAGCACCCAATATTCTCTGGCAAAGTGTATTTATTCTTACAACACATCTGCTATCTATCTTACAGAAATGTTGTAACGAGATATGTATTTATAACCCAGAAGAGGAACAGTGTTAATTTTCATGGCTTATTGTACTAAACAAGGCTATACAGTCATTCATGCTCTGCAACTGGATTTGAAAAATACGCAAGCTGACTCTTCACGATCAAGCTTTAGTATTAGAAACTATTTTTCCTTGGCCTTCCAGCCAAGAAGAGAACCACTACGGTGTAACTCAACATCCCACAGCTTTCCTGAGCCTGCAGGTAACTTTCCTAGTGCTTCCTTCTCTCCTAGTTTTGCCAAGCAGCAGTGGGGTGAAGTTAACAAGACACAGGTCTGCTTGCAGTTGCTTTAACGAGGCTGACAAATGTCCTCTTCCTGCTGGGGCCATTTTGGAAGGACGCAGACAGGTTAAGAAGCGTGGTGAGAGAGCGCACCACAGAACCAGCGGAGGAGGAAGCAGACACACGCTGCCGGATGATTTGGGCTAAAAGAACACCTCTGCTGTCTGGCAGGCAGTCTGAGATGGGATGAACTCCAAATCCATAACTAAAAGAAGAGACTCCTCAAGGCTGAACCCTGAGTCATGATCCAGACCCCAGTAACTATGAGACGAGCCTGGTGACTCAGAAGATCCCTTCTCTCATTAATCCTTTTGTATCAGCATCATTATGCCACTCAATTTATCTAGTTCTCCTTTTGGCAAATGTCTGGCAAGTTTCAACAATCAAAACATTACAGAGCAGCAACAAGCACGGAAACTGTCTCTGAGAACCCTGCGCATTGAAATAGGGGCCATCAGCCTCATTCACCAGCCATCGTACCTGCACCCTCTCTGGTTTTGGTCTGTCAACATTTATTTAGACAATCACAACTCCTGATCTCAGGAACCTGAGCATAACATTTTTAGAAGGAGCCATAAGCTATCGCTCTACTAATGAAGGTATCCTGACTACTGAGTGTGCGGTGTTCTTCTGAATGTCAGCTGCAACCTGATCAAAGCTATTCACGAGGGTTTACTCAACAAAACATTTCTTCTGTCACAAAAAAATGAATTAATTGAGAACATAATATTTGATCATAACATTAAGACTAGTTAGGAGCTATGCAAAGAGAAACACTGCCAAATTTTTAAGATGTTCAAATACCAGTGTTTTGATTATACAAGATGATTTTGCATAAGCACTCCAAAGTCTAAGAATTTTCCCTTATGATTAACTTTGAGATTTCTGTAAACACTTAGGACTTAAGCTGTGTAAGATATGTGCGTATCGTACATAGTACTGGAATTCTACACAGAGTTTCCTGTTGTGTGAAGCAAATGCTTCCAACAAAATGTTAAAAAAAAAAAAAATCTTTTTACAGCAGCACAGATTATTAATAGCTTATTTGGCTCTGCTCTTCTTCCTTGTTCAAAAACTTATGCAAACAACAGTGAATCGTGCATAGCGCACTGTGTGTTGTCAAAGGGTGTGTGCCAGTTTATATATAAACATACGCACATTTGTCCCGGAACAGGATTTGTCAGTAACCCTGAGAAGCAGGCACTGTTTGCAAGGTACATGCTAACCTGTGTTTCTCCTTTCCAGATGGCAAAATAACAGCTCTACAACTGATACCGTTCTCTTACATGGGATATAATTTTTTTTTTTTTTTTTTCAGCTTTGTCCTAAGCAGGCAAGTCCTAATGCTTGGACTGTAAGGCCACATTCTTCTATCCATTCCCTTCCATTTCTACATTACACTCCATGTAGTCTAATAATGTATTTCCCACAGGATGCTTTAGGAAGCTGCAGATCTGGGTTTATGATGCCGATAAATAATGTCATGGAGAATTCTGAACAGGCTTTAGTAGAGATAAAAACATGAATAAAGCCGCCTTCTGTCACAGCTACTTTTACAACACAGCAAGCCCTGCTGCCAGAACACAGCTGAGCCTTAAGATATTATTTGGATTTATATAATCCTTTATGAATATACCTGGGGTCACTGGAACAGTTAAAAGTGCCCGTACGTATTCCAAATCTTGATACTTTCTTCACCATTTTCTCCCAGTGGACTTTACCCACCAGTGGGCTTCTGTCGTTTGCGATGACCTATTGCCAAAAGGAAATAATAATTTAGTATCACAGTAAGTTTGCTTCCTGAAATAAAGGGCAAGTTTCATCAAAACAGTGATCTGGTCACCCTTGATACTGTTTTCCCCTTCTCTTCAAACACACAATATGTATGTACAACTGGTAGTCACACTAAGAGAGTGAAGCTCTAAGACAGAAATTCAGCTTCTGCAGAAAGAGAAAAGTGCATCATCATTTTAAGTACCTGTTAAGACAGTAAAATCAGTGGTAGTTAACAAAAACCTTGGGAAAGTAACAAAGCTATCATTAACCAGGTCATAGTACGGGAGAAAGGAAGAGGGTGCAGCGGGTTCCTCTTCTTCACAGTAAAAAAAAAAAAGACCCTTAGTTTATTACCATTCTCCACAAGAAGTTACAACATACCAAAGACATGTTGTCTCAGAGCAAGTAAAGTGGGTTAGAACGTATGTAGCTGGTACTAGATTAGACTGCCAAACCCCACTTCTGAGCAGTGCAAACCAGAGATTTAACTCCCAGATAATGCCTAAAAATCTTGACACCTTCCAGCTTTGCCAGTGACTCACTCTGTAACTTTACGTGACTGTTCCACCAACTGCAGTGTCCTACCTGCCATTTCAGGATGATAATTCACTGTGATATATCGCAAGGTCTAATTTGTTCTAACCTAGTGTATTACAGCAGTACTTCAGGTTACCTAGATGTAAGCTTCTGCAGACACAAAGGACAAAGAATAACCACTCGTCCTCTGACTTATAACTGCACAGAGAAGGAAAAAAATAAAAATTAAAAAAAAAATAAAAATCTGCCTGCCTGCGGTTGACAGGTAATTTTTGAATGACATGACTGATCATGCATTATTCCATGAGCCATCGCAGTTTCTATTTTTGAAATGCCTCACATGCTTCTGCAGGCTGACTGGCAACCGCTTAAAATACATTTTTAAATTAAGTTTTGAAACTTCCATTTGTTAGGTATTTGTTTACCCACCATTAAACTTCTCCCAATCGTCTGACTTAATAACCTGAAATGTCAGCTTTGCTCTGGAAGTTAGGTTGTCACCGTGATTAACGGTTCTCTACATACAGGCTCATACACAGAGCTGGAAAGTGTGCCTGGCCTTTGAGACTCAAAAAAAAGAAAAAAAAAAAAAATTACCTGCTTTGTGTAACTAGCATCACCTCAGAAACTAAAAATAAGAGAATTCACTACACAGAATGTTCTGTATAGGGAAACAAAGGTAAACTGAAGTTACAGATTACACTCTCAATCCACTGAGCACAACATGTTTAAATAAAACCAGAGGTGAACATCTAAATAAGAATCCTTCAAGTTACTCTCAAAACACACACCCTACACAGAAAAGCCTTTTTGATTAGCTAAACATAACCTTCAAGCACTGGGACAACCAGCAAGGGAAATCTGCTGTGCTGTTGAGGCTTCTTTACATCACGCGGTATAACTGTGACAATTACTTTGGATATTTTCAACTTCTTCCTTTCACGAATTTCACCTAAAGGAGACCATCTGGCTGTTTGCACTGGTGGATTTTTTAATATCAGTTTAATTACCTTCCTATTAAAAAAAAAAAAAAAAAAAAGTATTTCCTCTTGGGGAAAGTTATTTATGCTGTAGGACAACAACAGAACTAGCAGTTTGCATTTGGTAACTAGGTAGAGAGAACCCTACTATGGTTATGCACACTGAAGCTTTGTAAAATTTCTTGAGCTCATGCCTTTTTTATGTCATTATGGCAAAAATAACCCCAAATAAACATGCCCATTGCAGCTGCTCCTTGCAGACAACACCCACTTACAACACTGGGAGTTCACCAGACAGAGGCAAGGGTTTGTATTTTGGAAAGCAATCCTCATCTCTGTGGGTGTCGGAATCTGAGAAAATACTGCAGGTTAAGCAATCACAATGTAATTCAGTTTAAATTCAAGATAACTTGTAACAGATTTTATTTAAGAAGTGTGAATTTTGATAAGCTAAGCAATTTAGCTGAAAAACCTGTGACTGAGGAGACCAGGAATTTGAATGTGGAAGAGGCCTGGAAGTTCTTCAAGTCCAAGGTGTAAAAACTATCAGGATTTTTATACTTCAAGCAAGGGGAATAAAAGTTGTCAGGTCCTGCACTTCTTCCTACCAAGCACTTCCAAAAAGATGTTAGAAATAGTTTGAGAATCTACAAGGATTAAAAAAAAAAAAAGGTCAAAAGGAAGAGCTAGCAAATAAAGCTATGAGAGAAATGAAAAAAATGTAAGAAAAAAAAAAAAAAGAGCAATTCAAGTTAGAGCATACAAAGAATATTACAAGCTGCACCAAAAGGTTTTTCAGCCGTATGAATAAGAATAGAACAGGTGGGAAAGCAGCAGGATCACCATCCAATGAAGACAGGATAGAAATGTAATAGAATTTTCTTTTTAAAATGAAATTAATGCTCTGACTCAGTTTTCAATGAAGAGGAGATGGCTGGCCACGGGCAGGTTAGCGAGTTGATGGGAAGAGACTGTATCACTTGAAGATGGAAACAAAACTCGAGTAACTTCATGCACTTAAATCAGAGCAAGCAGGTAATCTCCATCCGAGAACTGCAATACAACAAGCTCACAAAGTCACAGATGAATGTGTGAAGATTTCTTATAAACCCCTGTCAGACTAATTTACATTTTGACAGGAGAATAACGAGTTAGTAACTATATTTAAGAGCAATTAAAAAAATTATCCCACTAGTTTGATCTCAACAGTATGCAAAACTGTAGAAAAAATGTAAAGGTGCAGAGACGGCTGAATTTTCCATTCCTTTCCTGGAATTACCAAAGATGTATCCTTCCCGATTAAGTTGAGAGTTCAAAATCTATCCTTTCCTGCAGGAAAAGAACCAAGTTTCAAGAGAAGGGGAATGTAGTACGCTGTCTGTAGTTTGGCAGAGTATCATGTGTTGTGCCATGTGGAAAATTTTAATGAGAATTGGAGATAAGCTTTTATACCGAGTTAAAAAAAAAAAAAAGTTTTCAAGTGAGTGAGAAATTGGCTAAGGCAAGAAAACATCAAAAGATGTTTTTTTTCTTCAGAAAGGTGCTAACAGAGTTAATAGATTTACCTTAGAGCTCAGTTCAGCACATATTCCTATTAATGCCCTTCCCGCAGAAACTTGAAGCCTCCCAAAACCATTTGTAGATGACATAAAATTGGGAAGCACATCTATGTACAAAAAGAGGATTATGACACTGTACAGGAAGAGCGGCTCCAATCTTGTAATGCAAAGTGTCAGAAATGAAACTGAGTCCAGTAATGAACAGGACACGCGGGGAGCTCATCAGTTAGAAACAGCGATGGGAGGAAAAGCTTGGGTCTATTAGTTGATCCAAAAGGAAGCACGAGCCATCAGTATTAACAGGCTGTGAAATAAGCAAAGCCCAGGATATATTACGCCTGACGAAACAAACTGGTTGACTGATCTTATGTACTGGGAGTAGTGGGGTAGACATCAGGAGTCAGTGAAGCTAAAGGGCGATGTCAATTTAAGCGCAATAGGAACGAATTAGCCATGAATCTGCTTAGGCCAGACGTTGGATAGGGGTTTCCAAGAAGCAGGGAACAGTCAATATGAGTATTACACTCTGACAACAATTTAAGAAAGACAGTAAGCCATTTTATAAACACATTTTCCACAGCCTAGCAGAGAGCTGAACTCGCTCATCAAGACCGTCCCTTTCAGTCATGTGCTCTATTTCATTTTGAAGAAATAAAGACAAAGCTTACAGAAGAAGGTATCTTTTATGAGATCAGCTAGCACAGCTGGGAAACAAACACCACATTTAGAGGAACACACACCCTTCAAGCTCCTCTTATTATTAGCTATGTTCATGATCTGCAAAATGTCGTATGTCAGAGTGACAAGACAATGAAGATAACTGAATTAATCCATTAATCATCTTAATGGACTAAGAAAATCCAACAGGATCAAAATAACCCTGCCATTTAACAATCCCACATCACGGAATCGATCTTTTCCCTAATCCACACCTAACCCAGGCCAGAGGACTGGCTCTAACTGCAGGATCTGAATGACTGTCTTTCCTCTATATATGAATTACCAGCTTCTTTAGTGGAAGAAGATGCTGGAGAGAAGGCCAAGCCCTCACTGAACATTCATCCACAAGCTCTCTTTGAAGTCTCAGGTCCAAAATTCCTCATACTCCATCTGTGAATTTGGTAGGAGTACACAGGATGTCAAAAGGTCAGGAGATTCTCAACCATCAACACTGCAATACTGCAAGTTAGTTATTCTGCCAAGATGTGCAAAGTAAAAATGGAATCACATGTTGTGATTGTTTTGTTTCCATAAATACCTAAAAAGGTGGCTTCCAGGAACCACAGAAAACAAAATAGAATTCATCTCAGGACATGCAATACTGAAATCATCAAAATCCTGATTATCTCAGGCATTTGCATGGGTAGCTTTTGCATTGGAAGAGCTCTTCTGACTTTAAATGAGACAGAACTGTCCCAAAAGAGGCCAATCGAGAATGTAATTAATAGAATGATTTTGAGCAGAAAGTTAAAATAGTTATGACATTAAAGAAGCAAACAGACTTTAAGAGCAAATACCCCAGAGACAGAAAGATACACAAACTTGGAAAAATAGGACAATGCAGCAAGGCACTTTGTCTCTCTTGCTTAATCCAAACCAAAAGTCTCGTAGGTAGATGCCTAGGTATCACAATGTCTACTTCAAAACTGTCATTGATGCAGTTGCTTCTTCATTTCCCGGTTATGATTAAGGATTTTTAAAAAATTTGTTTTATGAAACACGCATTCTTAAAATACCAGTAAAAGATGGGTCAGAATTGAAGTGGCTCAAGGAGACACTGCTGCTGGTGAAAGTTTGCCGTAGCAATGCGATGTGCAAAGACAGATTCCTGCTCTGGTACTCCAGCAGTACTTGAACACAACGTGACAGTAGCCTTATTTGAGCACTCTCCTATTTTCTCTTCATTTAAACCAGATATTCTTCAATCCCTTTCAAGACAGGTATGTAAAGATTTTGGAACAGGTCACTTAACAAGACTTGTCTCAGTAAATTTTGAAGCTCACTCACAACTAAAAATGTATCACAAGGTATGAGAACGCAAGTCAGAGATCGACAAATGCAGAACAAACAACACTTCATGGTATTTCAGCTCTCATTATTTTAACCAATTCTAGCTCCTTCAACTCTTTTCTCTGCTTTCTCTTATGGTAAAGGTATACAGAGGAACGGATCATACTAACCATTCGATGCATAAGAAGAATTACAGCATGATGAGGGAAAGAGCTTACAGATATCCTCATAGCAAAGATACTGAAGTAGGATTAACCGGTATTTTTTTAATGGGCAATAATCCCTACAATCTACCGTGCACAAGACCAGGTACATTTCATCTGAAATGAAAACACCGCTCTTAACAAGTTGCCTCCACTCCAGCAGCTTGCAGGAAGCCAAATACTTTGCAGACCACAAAGGGTAACTTCCTGCAGAACCTGAACACCCTTGACAGATAGCTTTTTTTAAAGAGGAGATTTTAAAATCGGCCCTTAAAACTAGTTATTACTGCTTCTAACAGCCTCAGGAATCGAAAGTAACCTCAGTGACACTGAAGGGAAAAACATCTTGATGAACTGTCTACTTCACACGTCTGACAGCCCTTATGCCTTGCTAGTTTGATTAACAGTCATTCCATTGGTGTTTGTTACATTGCACCAGAGATGGGAATACCACTAAAAAAAAGAACTCAAAGCAGAAAGCAAGAATTGTGAGATCATCACAATACAGCAGAAGCTGCAAGCGAAGTGATGTGCATGTGGTTTTTATATATATATTTTTGTGATGGAAAAATATTCACATTGGCAGCATCTCTCAGCCTTTATGGGATAAAAGTGTGTGCCACAAAAGGAAGAGAAAACTGTATCCAAACGAAAGTGCCAAAGGAAGCGCAGGCATTATCTAAGCTGGAATTTGGCCAGGATACCAGGTGTCAGGCACACCTGCTCATACCAAGAGCATACAATTCTGAATACGCGTGAATACTCAAAACTTGGTTTTACCGCTTTGCCACGAAGACAACAACTCCAAGTGCTCATCAACTCTGGGCACTAGGGCACTGTGACAGGCTTTAAACCATCAAGAAGAACAAAACCTATTAAATAAGAGACACCATTTCCTGCTGCACATACACACGTACAGGTCGTTCTCTCAGGAGCGGTCAGTCCTCACCCGGCCTCAGCAGGTCAGTCTCTGCGTGAAGGAGTACAGACACGTGAAGCGGAAAAAACTGCATGATTTTGCCAAAGGCAAAGCTGATTTCTGACTTACTTAACGAACTGGCAAGGTTGTATGTATGCAAGAATTGTCAGTCTGGTTCAGCAGTTTCCAGTTTGAGGTATCTAGACCCCTGGAGCTCCAGGAGCTCCTCCACAGTGCCCGCAGAGGGTAAATAAGCAAATGAAGCCTGACTTTACTGTAGAGTCTGTGCACTTGCTGGAGGATTTTTAGGGATACACAAAGGTTCAAAAACCCATGTCTATTAATTAAGCTTATTATGTGCTTTTCGTAGAACCCTTTATAATGAACAGCTATGTTGCAAGCTATCTTACCACAAATAAAACCAGAATAATAAATATTTGGACAATTGCCATTTAGAAATACAATTAATTATAAATGGACTGGTGAGTTAGTTATTAGAAGCATGGCAAAAAGCCCACTTATTCAAGATAACGTCAGTAAGTTTCTACATGACTGTCTGTACTTTCATGACTTCTGAGACATCTCACTCTGTTTGTTATTCGGCGTTGTGCTGATGAAGCTGAATTTCCGCATAGTCGCTCTTTCCTAAGAACTCACAACTGGTTCAGGGATCCATCCATAGGGATTAAAGATGTCTGGAGATGTTGTGCTTTTCTCTTCTGAGAAAGAGACCGTGAGAAATTAGATCAAAACTGGCAAAGACAGAAGACTACATGCATCACAGCATGCAAAAACTAAAAGCCTCAAAATTAGGTGTAGTTTCTGAAGGGAGGCGGGGTGATCCATGCACCAATCTGAACGGCTCAGTTAAACTGTCAGTTAAGTCAGAGGCTGAGAATAAATGAGCTTCTGTCATGAATTAACACAGATATCCAGGCAATATGAGAACTATTACATTCTAGTTGATGGTATTCTGCACCCTTGACTGGATATGAAGACTCTCAAGAAGGATACTGAAAGTTAGAATCGGGCGTCCTACGGTAAATGATCCTGAAGGGCTACTGGAACAGACACAAATACTGACCGATGTATTTTGAAAGAATTGAGTGTTTCTACTTAATTTCCTTGTAGTGAGAACAACTGACCCTCTGGCAAAATCAAAAAAAGCAAATACAAAAACTACTCATCCTACATGCAAGCTGAAAAAAAGAAAGAAGAAACAAACCACCACCAAAATCCTGTAGGCACATCCCTTGCTCTGTGGCTACACCACTTGAACAAGAAGCTGAGATGCAGAACAGACTGCAGCATTTTATATCCATAATAATGTCCTTAGCAATTCTACCAGACACGATCAAAATGCTTGTTCTCTTGCTTCTATGGCAGGAAGAAAGTTCCTTTTACTTCTCTCTACCGCTATGTTACTTTTAAAGTAAAAATACACATCAGTTCAGATTTTAACTTCATTTTTATCTGTAGAGCATTTACTGTATGTTTGTTAAAAGTCATAATGACTACAATATTGTTGGATGTGACAGGCTCCTAGACACTAACCAGAGAGCATGAGCCATAGCAGAGTCTGGAAAGGCCAGAACGTGACGTGTTACTCCTCTACCAACAAGAGGAGCAGCTCTAGAAACTACCACTCATCCTTGCCAGCCAAAGAAGTGCACAGCAGCAGGTGGCAAGCGAGAAGAAGGGCATAAAAGGAAAGGTGATGAGATCATGAGCTAATAGGAGAGAGAACACGCGGCTGTCTGTGGCTCTACAGAAGCTCCACACAGGAGCACAGGGCACCTGTGAACAACTACACTGGTAAAAAAATTACCTCTGAGCCTGGATGCTTTGCATGTGGATTTCCAGAAAATAAAGAAAAAAAGCCACAAAACACTGTTTCCCTGTGTATGGACTTTGACTTTCTTCAAGGAATTCATCTTGCTGGCTGCACATGAAAAATTCATATCCAAATTTGTGTCAAACATATCAAGAAATAACTGTTTCCTCTTTTTCCTTTGGTTCTCTGCAGACCGTGATGGCTATCACATTACCAGCCTGCGCCACCCCAGAAATTTCCTTTACATGCACTGAAGAATAAAAATCACCTTCAAAGTCCCCATCCTCCCATACATCATCATCAAGTCTTCAAAACCAACTCAACCAACAGCCACCGTGCTAGCTGAGCCTCTCCCTCTACTGCTTTCCAGCAGCCTCCATGGAACAGAGATTCAGAGTAAGGATCCTGAAATGGATCTGGAGATCCTTTCTGCTTCCCAGCTGGTAGCAACAACAGAGGAGGGGAATGGTCCGACCTTGTCTGCTGTCACCAAACCCATCCACGAGGCATCCTCGCTCTCACGCTGTCCTCTGCCTAAGCACCGAGCTGATTAATCAGCTGTGAAGTTTCCACAGGATGCTTAATGGTAAAGGAGAATGGGCAAAGGAGGGTAATCAAGAATTAGAACAGGGAAGTGATGATAAAAAACAGCTCTACGTGGACAAGATCTAAGAAAAGGGCATGGGAAAACCTGTGAAAGGACACGAAGAATTGTGTGACGACAACAGGAGTTATCCAAACAGCAGTTATGGTGGGGAAGGGAGCAATAGAAAACTCAAAGTGATGAAAACTCGAAAGGCAGGAATGAAAAAAAGGAATTTGACATGTCTAGTGGTTTTTATTGTGGAGAAACAAATAGCGTTCAGCAAGTAAATTATTCAGTAAATTCCACTATTTTTTTTTTCCACAGCTATTGTGACTAATTGAATAGCTGTGCAAATATTCCCAGAATGATGACAACATTCATCACACTAGAGATATCAAAATGCAGCCTATCTGATCTGCTATTATGAAGCTAGTTGAAAATATATTACGATGAAAATTCTGCAAGCAACAGACAACGGAGAACTACCATATTTTACTCTTTCGAGCTGCATGGGGAGGAGGGAAAGTTTTTCATAGCATATTCATGCTCGTATTTGTCAACTAGCTTGAAGATTGTAAACTTCAACACTCACTCTCTGCTTGAAGAATCCCGCTCTGTATGATTTAAACCTGAAACTTAGATTCAATAAACTCCAAATATATCTTTCCCAAAACACAAATGCCATTTCAACTGTGAAGGTAATCTGTCCTTTCATTGTCTATTTTAGGGTGAGATCTGATGTAGTGATAATGCAAGTCTAATAACAGGAAGTCATTAAATCTTCATAATCTATTTAAATAGAAAACATGAAGTCAGGAGACCAGCCAAACCAGACAGAAGAGCTTTCAACTGAACAATTAGTTGTCTGGTGCAGAATTCTGATTGCCTGATGTGGCTGTTAGCCTGATGCGTCTTAAAAAAATCTCTTATCAATAGAGAAGTTGACGCAGAAAAGCATTTTTACATTTTGGTCTAGGTTACTTATGTTCTCAAGAGCGATGATTTCAGAATCCTGTTTGCAAAGTCTTTCTTTCTTTTCCTAAATGTTCTCCTATTCTCATGCAGCCCTGGGGAAGCACACTCTAAATTCAGCGGGCCCAAAACGTTTGGGAGAAGGTTAGCTTTAAGTTACTGGGATCAGTTGCAGAAACAGCACACTGAGATCTTCCCTTTGTAAAGAGGCAACAGAGATTTGTAAAGTGCTCCACGGCCCTTAGATACACAAAAACCTAAACTGGTTGGGTCTGAGCATGTAGTGCAACCAGAAGGAAGAGCAGCACCAGAGGCACCTCTCCTGTGCCAGCTGGAAGCATCTATATATACTCAGTGCACCTACTTCACACGTTACACAAGCTCTTACCATACCAGGGACAAGCACTTGCATAGCCTGTGTGCTGAAGTGTCTGCTGCTTTGCTTGTTTTCTGCTTCTAAAGTACCTGGATTTCAAAAAGCAATCCAAAGAATAACAGGTTTTTTCTTCCTTTCTGTATAGGAACTCTGTCACTTCCAGCCTTTCTTGGTTTTTTGAACAGATTTATTCCTTATCATCTCCCTGACGTAGCTTATCTCTGTCACCATCTCTCTGTTACACATTTTTACTATTAGTTAACTACCCTCATAAACTCCTTTGAAACACATTTTGGATGCGATGAACATATAAAACCAAATGATCAAATTGCTATACCTGTACCAGCCAGATCCCATCTTTCGTGTCTTCTACCAGCTCGTAGAAGTGCATCTCACCACTGAAGTTTGTACTGGAAACTGATTCAGAGGCCTCTTCCTCCTTGAGAGCAGAATAAAGCTCTCCTTCCATGAGGTCTCCTGAAAGAGAGACAATTGGATAAAGTCAATTAAAATGGCACTCAAGAAAAATCACTTCATAAATTCCAGTAACAGTTTGTTGTGAAAATCATCTAAGCCTCGCTCTCTGAAAATAACAATATTGTGTGGCTGAGAGTAATTTTTGTGTATCTTTGCTTTCATTTCACAGGATAGTAATTTTGTAGCAACTAACTTCTTAATTCTGATAATTCAAACAGAATTCCAAAATTTCAATCAATAATTTTGTACCAAAAACCATGTTGATTGTCCCACTACAAGAATCTCAGACAAAATAATTTAGCTGTTGGCTTCTGTTTGCAAAGTTGGAAAAACTTCCCATGAACTCCAATCCTGGTGACGTAAGGAGTTCACAGTAAAATCATCTGATAATGTGTCCTTTATAATCTCGTTTCCTTCTTACGTTTTGTTTCACAATCATTACGAACGCTGTTAATGACAACTAGCATTCTAGTAACTGATCTACTAAGCCTGGAGAAATTAAATCTTGTCTAAAAAAGCTGCTTCTTTCAACATAGAAAATAAAAAAAAAGTGTTACAGCTGAAAGTCTTTCCAAAAGTATTCATAGAATTTAGGAAAAAAAAAAATAAATCACAGAAAAATGCTGCAAAGCCTGTTGGTATGCGAAGTGTTTCCATGACATTTGAAGAAGCCGGTTAATACAGTTTGTTTGGAGTTAAACACTTCCCTGCAGCATTTGCAACCCAAACACCATGACATCATGGAAGTACCTGACAACCAAGGAGTGAAAGTGATTGGAAGCAAAAGTGAAATTACATAATGCTTTTTACTGTTGGAGCAGCAAAGTGAATAAACATAAATAAACAATGAACAACAAAAACAAATTGGATTTGAATGCCCAGCATTAATATAAATTATTTAAAGAGTTAGCATTTTTCAGGTTATGGCACTCACTATATTCATCCAAATCCTTCTCTTTTTCTGTCCAGACACGTAAGCCCCTCACGGCCTGTCCTGATCACTGGGATTTCTCTCTCTCCTGGACCAGCAGCCCTTCGATCATCGATTTAAAAGCAGCTACTCACATTTTCCTGCTTGGCTGGCACTACAGATATTACATCAGCCCCATCTCCCAGTCCTCGGGGCCAGCTCCAGGCCAGCATCCTCACTTTCACGCCACTCCTGCTGCTCCTTCCGTCTCCATCGCTGTCCGTCCTTCGCTGTTCATCACCCTCAAATGTCCACCTCCTTCACCTGGTTTTCCCTGCTCCTGAAATGCCTCCCTGCCTTTTCCCAAGCTGTTTTTTTTTTTTTTTTGTACGTAGGATCTACTTCTGCTCCTCTTCTGTAAAACCACCGCATCCCTCAGTACCCGTCCCTCCTGCTGTAACCTCCCCGCTCTCCTCAGTACCCGCCTAGATTGCAATACCGGTAATAAAACCGAGAAACGTGTAGGGAGAGGAATAGATGGACAAAAAAAAAAAAAAAAGCCGGCCCCAGCTGTAAATAGTAACCCACGGCACATACTGGGATTCTTTCCTCCTCGTTTTTCACGGTGGATGACATTCGCTGCCATACGTGCGACCACCGCCTCGCCACCCCGACCCCAAGGGCCCACGCAACGGTAACTCCGCAGGAAGAGCCATCGCCGGGTGACCCGTCCGTCCCGGCGAGGCCTTCCCTCCACGCAGCCTCTTCGGGCTTAGAACGCCGCGGAGCTTTTTCACGTCACCGTCCCCGAGCTTCCCCCCGGGGCCTTCCTCCATTTCACCGCCCCGGCCTCTCGGGCTTCGGTGGGGGGAAGCCGGTTGGCTCCCCAGATCCAGCCCTGCGAAGGCCCGTGGGTGCGGGAAGCAGAGCCTGGGTCTCCGTCTCAAGGGCGTGGGAAGCCCACGCGAGGGGTCACCGGGGATCTTCTTCCCCACGCAGGGGCGGCGGGGGACCGACCTCTCGCTCCCCACGCGTGGGTGACCGGGGAAAGCTCCTCGTACCTGACTTCTCCACCAGCTCCCGCACATCTTTCTTCTCGGGCAAGCCCGAATGTCCCAACCCTCGGCACTCCAGGATGGTCCGCAGCTTCCTGAAGCTCAGAGCCACCGGATCCACCAGCTGCGTGGCGAGGAAACCGCTCTCGTACCACGCCACGGCCTCGAAGACCCTGGCCAGGACGAAGAGCGCCAGGAAGTAGAGGAGCAAACAGCACAGCTTCACCCACATCTTCCCGCCGCGGGGCCGGGGATGGCCGAGCCGTGGGCCGGGGAAGGGAAGGGAGCGGAGCGGGGGCTGTCAGCGCCGCGGGGCCGCGGCCCCCCCGCCTCCCTCCCGCCGCTGTCCCCGCCCCGGCGGAGCCGCGGCCGCCGGCGGAGCCATAACAAGTGACGTCGGCGGGGGGGGGGTGGGGGGGGGACGCACCCGGAACGGCCCCGCCCCGTGCCCGCCCGCCCCCCCCCCGGCACCCCGCGTTCCCCGGTGATTCAGCACCGCGGGCCCGACCCCGCGGCCCCCGCACCCGGGTTTGGAGTTGGCGGCTGCGTTTGCTGCAAAGAAAAAAAAAAAAAATAATAAAATAAATATCAATACCGCGGGTATCGGTTACCGGGGTGATCCAAATCCCACGCGCACCCCCATCGAGGATTTTCATGAGAAGAAAAATATTTACACAGGCGGAATGGAGTCCATGTGCTTGGAAGGTTTTAAGACAGTTTATTTGGATTCGTAGAATCACAGAATGGTTTGGGTTGGAAGGGCCACCCAGCCCAACCCCCCTGCCAGGAGCAGGGACATCTCCAACCAGATCAGGTTGCTCAGAGCCCCGGCCAACCTGGCCTGGAATGTTTCCAGGGATGGGGCATCCACCACCTCTCTGGGCATCCTGTGCCAGTGTCCCACCACCCTCACAATGAAGAATTTATTCCTTGTGTCTGATCTAAACCTACCCTCTCCCAGTTTAAAGCCATCACCCCTTGTCCTGTCACTACACACCCTTGTCAAAAGGCCAGTTTTCTTGTAGGGCCCCTTTAGGTACTGGAAAGCTAAAAAAAACCCTTCAGTCTGCTACAAAAAAACATACTAAAATCAAGCTTTGTCTTTGAGACAAAGGCTCTCCTCTGAAGGAAACTCAACATTTCTTTTGTATGTTTAGTTATTTTAAGAATCCATAGTTTGTCTGAAAATTGCCAGCTCATACAGATGAGCACAAAAATAGCATAGCGTAAGTTTAAAAACACTGACAACCCCCCAGGGTGTACACGCTGAAGTACTTCTGTACTATTGAATTTCAAAAAGACACATTAATATTGACCTGCAGAAAGCACTTAAGTGGCCGTGCTCCCCAAAGCCTTTAAAAACACAATTACAGGGTTCTCAGCGTGCTGATATGATTTACAAAGGAGGAAAAAAAAAAAACAACAACAACAACCCAGGTTCAGCTCATTTTATTTTGCAAGTTAGCGCGCAGCCGCTATGGCCTCTTTGAGACAGAAAATCATGACACTGTTTTCTTCAGCAGCGGGCTCATTTTGTTTCTTGAAAGGGGACGAGTAGAGGGGTGGCAAAAGGAGCTGCTGACTACTGTCATGCCTCCCACTGAGAGTCATATAAAACTTTATTCTCCTGAATTTTTAAATGGTAAAGATTAAAGGTGGACTGCAAAACCCAGCTGTGCTGATGCTGCTCGATTAAACACAAAGGGATTTCAGCAGCTCAGTTGGGTTTGCGGCGAGCCTCGGGCGGGAGGTCCAGCTGGGACAGAACGTACCGGAGGCACAGTCCGGAGAAGGAGTTTGCGGGAGGCTGGGCTGAAGTGCTGCTCTCTCCTTCAAAGCCGCTGCAGTTTGGCAAACTACCCCTTCAACAGATCCGGGCCCATCTCCCTAATGAGAAAGTGGCAAAGCGTCAATAAGACGAATCCTTTCCCCTTGGCAAAAAGAGGAGAGTGGTTTTGTTAGTGCAGCTGGCAGAGCCAAGGGACTCAATAAAACACACACTTACCATCACCTACCGTTAGAGCCAGCGGCAGGCTCTCCCCGAGCCCTGCAAACACACCCCAGGAACACAGTTCTTCTTCAGAAGCTTTGTGAGGGCCCACCTCCTTTGTTACACGTGCAAGGAGTCGCCTGATTTCTCTACCTTTTCTTTCAAGTGAGCAGCTCCAGCGTATGCGAAGTGATGGGTGGGAGGAAGAGATGGGAGATGGTGTTTGAAAAGGAACCTTCTATATTTAATTTCAGTTAGAAAACATACCGTGAGGTTTTGTTGGGGTTTTTTAATTTGTTTATAATGAGCGCTGCAGACCCTTCTCCATCCAATCCCCTTGTTTCTCTCCTGTTTGGGGATGCCCTTGCTTCCCTCGTCAGGATAGCACCCAGCAACAATTACGCCTCTACGCTCACAGCTAAACTATTTGCAACACCAACTGCTGGGGAGGCTGTCACCAGTATGTCATTTCCTAATGCTCACGGGCTGAGTTAAATCAATTCTTAACATGCACCAGTGGTAGCTGATGACGAGTCGCTCGCAGAGATGAAGCCAATCATCTGCCAAAACTCAAACCCCTGAAGTCGTTTCCAGAAAGTAAAAATGATGTTTCAAACCACTACTGGAAACCCCCCAGGACAACAAAAAAGCAAAGCAGCTACCAACACAGAAGCATCCAGGCAATGAGATGGGACAGGGGCAGAGCTGCAAATGAAGAGCAGGGACGGCGGGTGATCGGTTGACCGAAGGCCTGGCACAGAAAACCTAAACCGATGCGGTTCCTCTCCCAGGCTCTCTGGTCCTCTTTTTCCTCCCTACCTTTACATCCCTGATTTATTAAGCTGATTCTACTGGAAGTGGTTATATTTTCTAGATACAGCCGTCATTTGTTGGTTTCCAGTTGCAGCTCAGAGCGTCTTTGACATGTCACCTGCAAACAATTTTTCAGGGAGTTTTAATTATCTGGAAAATCTAAATATCTTAACAGTGAATTAAAATTCATTTAGGCTGAAAACAGAGATGACACATGCTGACATTTTTAAAGACCCCAGGATTAACCCAACCTAATTAACAACATTACACAGTCATCACTCAATCAGTCCTGTGCTCACGGAGCAAATATTACAAATGTGAAGAGAATGAAGAACATAAATTCCACCTTTAAATAAAAACCCGAAGCGAGGACCTGCTTTTAAACAATTTTGGCAGCAAAAATATTTTACTATGATTTACGAGAGAACAAGACCAAATCCTGAGAACTGGGACAGCCATCTTTTCTTGTCAGCCAGCCAAACCCGAAGTCTCTACTGCCCGTTGATAAATGGCACGGATTCCCTCTCCTATGAGCAGTTGCTGACTGCGCAGCCTGGGAATACGGACAATAATCCACTTTCCAGACTTCTGGAGGGAATATTAAGAAAAGTATTGTAATTTTGAAGACAGTCAAACCGAGGACTGAAAGTCTTAATTCAATCCCTTACCATGTTAAAATATTGTCATGCCCTTTTTTTGGGACAGTTTTAATATTGCCGTATATCAAGAAAAAATTCAGCAAACTAGTATTTAAACTACCTGAAATTCAGTTTTCCTAAGAGCCAGACAACTCTGTAAGTACAATTGCTAGGAGGTCACTAAGACAGAGTCTCTTGATGTACTTTTTAAGCAACACAGGTGCATTTCAACACATTTTTATGCATTATACGAACTTGTGACTACTTGTCATTATCTGGTATTTATTCAATAAAACAACAACCCCGTCCGAGAGTCTCAAAGCGAGATGACAGCAGCCCAGACACTATTGTGTTTTACACAGAGGAATTTTAAATCAGGTGTTTCCTACTATCTACAAGGAGCCAAACAGAAGTAGATTTAATATAGAGGTGTTATTCTGCAATACAACGGCCAGAAATTGACACCTCAGCTAAAGCAGCGGCTGTTTGGGTGAGGCAGTCCCCGTGGGGTTTGCGGTGGTGCAGGCAGTAATTCAGGTTGGACAGGACCTGAGGAGGATGTGAAGTCCAACCTCCTGCTCAAAGCAGGGTCAGCTGCGACACCAGAGCAGGTTGCTCAGGGCTTTATGCAGTTTATGGTAGTCCCCCCTTCCTCTCCTGTGGCAATTTTCCTTCCCTACAAACGTGCAGTGGCCAACAGCACAGAAATGTGCATCAATCAAGGCCAAAACAACTTACAGGAGCAGAGCAGATTAATTAAAGCTTGAAATAGAAGACTTCGTTTTTTTTTTTTCTTAGGCAGGTTTTATGTGTGTTGGTTTTTTTTTTGTTTTTTTTTTTCCTAACAGTGAAAAAACTGTTACAAACTGTACACCAGGTGAAACCCCACCAGCAGTACTGTGTCCAGCTCTGGAGCCCCCAACATCAGAAGGACATGGACCTGTTGGAGAGGGTCCAGAGGAGGCCACAAAGATGATGAGAGGGCTGGAGCACCTCTCTTATGAGGACAGGCTGAGAGAGTTGGGGCTGTTCAGCCTGGAGAAGAGGAGGCTCCGGGGAGACCTTAGAGCAGCCTTCCAGTACCTCAGGGGGGCTGCAGGAAAGATGGGGAGAGGCTCTTCAGTAGGACCTGTTGCGATAGGATGAGGGGTAATGGTTTCAAAATAGAGGGAGGTAGATTTAGATTGGATATTAGGAAAAAAAAATTTATGGTGGTGGAACACTGGCACAGGTTGCCTAGAGAGGTGGTGGATGCCCCATCCCTGGACACATGCAAGGCCAGGCTGGATGAGGCTGTGAGCAACCTGATCTGGTTGGAGATGTCCCTGCTCCTTGCAGGGGGGTTGGACTGGATGACCTTTGACGGTCCCGCTCCCAAACTATTCTGTGAAAAACTGTTTGTTGCCCCTTGAAGGGCTCTGTTTAATGACAAAAAAAAAAAAAAGAGAGACCTTGCTTGTGGTAAAGAACTTAACAAATAAACCACTGTGGTAATGACCTAAGAAATGAGATGCATTCAAACATCATCTGTTATTACATCAAGAGCAAGAATACAAACAAAAGCAGCAGTTTGGCCCTAAATCGGACAGAATGAGAGAGACTTGTAAGCACCTACACAAGTCCTGTATTCTTAGAATGCAGATTTCTTGATTTTCTTGTCCTGTTCCAGCTATATGGGCACAGATGAAGCAACGCTGTCCTAGACTCAGACCAAATGCTGGTTTTGCAGTCAAATTTGTCCAAGTTTATTAGGAGCTTTGTACTGTGCTACAGAAAACACGAAGTTGTATCTGGCTTGTGCTGCTACTTCCAAACACCAAAGCTGGAGTATGTTAAGCAAGTGGTATTCGAGACATTTATTTCAAGCACACTTTTACAAGACCCTCGCCAGCCAGACACACTTCAGTCTGTAAGTCAACACAAAACTCGAGAGGAAGTTTACCGACCAAGTTAACAACCTAATGACAGCGTAAATGTTCCGTTTCCGGCACGCCAGGCTTCTTGACGCAGCCCTGAGTCTGTTTAAAGCCGCTCTCCGGTATGTACTTGTGAAACGTGTGGGGCAGCTGCCTCCCCCAGCCTGGCTGGACGTGAACCCCCGCCTACCCCCGGTGCCACCCGACTGCGCGGAGCCCTCCGCCGGCCGGGGGTTTTACCTCAGCGCTCACACTACACCCACCCCGTCGGCCCTGAGAGCGAGAGGAGCCGCCCCGGCCCCCCGAGGCCTCCCGCGGGCCCGGGACAGCCGCGGAACCGCCAGCCCCGGCCCGGCCGCGCCGCCTCCCCGTCGCCATGGCAACAGGCCCCCCTCTCAGGCCCCAGCTCTTAGCTGCCTACCTTCCTGCCTGAGCCGGTAACACCTGAAGGATCTCCTAATCTCCCCACTGCCAAGCCCCATGGGCCTCCTCACTGAAAAACCTAAAGCACAGCGCCGCCTGAGACCTCCGAGGCCACCCCGGGCACCGGTAGAAGTCACCCCCGCCCGCCCTCACCGCCCCCGGGCCCCGGCCCCGTCCCGCCGGCGGGCGAGGGCTGTCCGCCGCGCTGCCTGAGTAATAATCGCTGCCCCGCCCATTCACGGGCTGCAGGGAGGTCCCCGGCTAAGGTGTCCACGGCTCTGCCTGTACCGACCGCCGCTGAGGTCCCCGGCTGCCCGCTGCGCTGCCTGTGCACAACTGCCGCAGCCTGAGGAGACGGGGAAGTTGGAAGCGAGGGGCGCTCCGGGCCGGGCCGAGCTGGGCCGCGCCGGCGGGACGGTGCTGGCGGAGGGCGGCGAGGGTGGGGTGGGCAGGCAGGGGGGCCCGGACGGTGAAGGGGGCCCGGCGGCGGCGGAGGAGGAGGAAGAGGAGTGCGGCCCGGTGCCGGCCGCTATGGACCAGTGCGTGACGGTGGAGCGGGAGCTGGAGAAGGTGCTGCAGAAGTTCTCAGGCTACGGGCAGCTCTGCGAGCGCAACCTGGAAGAGCTCATCCAGTACGCGGGCGGGCTGCGCCGGGAGATCCTCCAAACCGAGAGTACGTGCAGACCCCCCCCTTCCCATTCCCCGCATCCCTGAGGAGACGGAGCCCGGCTCCTTCCTCTGGGGTCAAAAGGCCCAAAACTTTGGGCCTTTGTGAGCTGGGGGCCCCCTCCGAGGAGACTCCCCCCCTCCCCCCTCGCTTCTGGCCGGCCCCGGGGAAGGAAGGGGCTGAGCGGGAGGTCTGTCCCCTCTCACCCCTCCAGGGTCGGAGCTTTGTCTGCGTTTCTGACAGGGAAAAGTTAAAGGTAGGAGTAGGTATCGCCCCCCCCGGCCTCTCCTGCTGTTTGTGTGCTGAAGAGGAGGGTTTGTTCCTGATCAGCAGGTACAGCGTGACCCTGGTCAGCGTGTCCGTGCCTTTTGCCCCTTTATGTTGAGTTACAATGGCGTTAGTCACCCCCACGGGAAGTAAACAGCACGGCTGCCTTGTTTTCTTTTTTTCCCCTCCTCTTATTCCCCCCCCCCCCCCCCCCCACCCGCCTTAAGTCACTAAGTTGTTTTCTTTTGGTGTGGCTGGGTTTGGAAGTGTTTAGGGTAAAGCCGCTCTGCAGCAGGAAGTCAACACGGCCTCTGAAGTCTTGTCCGTGTTCTCCAGCTGATGTAGAGCCCGTGCGCAGGCGGGCTGGATGGCCAAAGCGCGCTATAAACACGAGCCATTTAAACCTTGCGAAATCCCCGAGATGGAGGTAATGCAGTGTTTACTGATGGAGTGGGAGGGGAGGGTGAGACAGCTGAAGTGTTTTACCCAGAGCCGTGCAGGAAGCGAGTGATGGCTCAGGGATTAAAAATGGGAACTTGCTCCCGAGCCTAAACTTGAAAGCAAACTGTGCTGTTTCACTGTTTTGCAGAATTGGCGTTTGTTTGGTTCAGAGGAAAATGTGGTTGCTGTAGCCTTGTACAAATACAGGTGCAAAGCTCACTTAGGAGTGTGTGTAATTCCAGGAACACAAACACGAGTGTGTTAGAGCTGCTGGGTGTACGCAGCAGTTTCCATAGAGAGCAGACGTGGAACTCTGGTTCTGAGGCGTTTATTTGGGATGAAATAATGTTTGGTCTTTCTGGCGTTGTTTTGAACTGTGGTTCAATACATGTATTTTGTGCTGTTCGAAACAGTTTGAGCTTGTGCATTAAGTTTGTCTTCACAAAACTGAGATGCTGACCTTGCCTGGAAAGCTGCGTGGCATGACCCTTACGCTTGTATTGATCTTCGTAGGACTCTGGGGGGCTGTAAAGATTTGTGTTGTCAGAATCCTGTTAGAGGTCCAGAGCTTTTGCTCTCTTCGTAGTAAAATTAAAAGGTTCCAGTGTTCACTTCCTTCAGGGTACTCGTTGAGTTTTCCATCCAGGCTTGGGTTAACAGTTTTTGGGCCTGTCCTGTGAAGGCCGAGGACGTGTTTTCAGCACGTTCCAAGTAAGTGGTGATGCTGTCCCAGCAGACTGCATTCCCAATTAAACTTTCTTTTCAGTACTCTAGAACGAAGCCAATGTGTTATTAGTGCAGTCTCAAACATCTGGGGACTCTGTTCAATTTTGACATCTGAGGGTAAGCTGGCTTCATAAGTGAGAAAATTCTTATTTTTTTTCTTTAACATGTGGTTTATAACTTTCTAATAAGAACAGATATTGGCGACTTTTCTATACTGTATCCTGAGTATTTTTGAAAATTCATGGAAGTGGAAGCAGCCAGACTTCTTAATGTGGAGCTCTGTAATCCAGGGGCATGAGCTGCAGAAAAATGCTTGCATATATAATTTTGAAGGAAAAAAGGAAAATAAAAGTGTTGAAGAGGACTCACTGTTGAAGAAGAAATTTAATGCTGTAGGACAAGATATAAGGGCAAAGATTTATGAAAAGACCTTAAATAGGCAGTGGATATAAAAAGGCAGTAGGTAGAGAAAAAGAAACTGTTAGAAACTGCTTCAGCCTCTAAACTGGTTTTCTTTTCCTCACTTGTTCGGTCTCTTAACGTTGCTTGAGCTGTTTTTGTATTGAAGCCTGAGTACAGGACAGCCCTGTGCTGAGGCCTGTGAAGAGGAAGGCAAAGTTTGTTTTTCTTCTCTCTTCCCCTAATGTATCTTGCCTCCTGGAGTAGCCAAGGCAGGATTACATATTCTTGGATGGTATAAATGTGTCTGGCTGAGTAAACTTGGCTTTGGACTCTACTCTGTGCCTAGTGTCTGCTTGCTAATATATCTTTTTTAATTTTTTTTTTTTAAGTGATGACTGTACATGCACAATACAGAGAGAAGCTGTTGGTGTGTAGCGTTCTGTGCACACTGAATTACCGGGAGGACTGTCTGCAGGCTTTCTTCTGCGGATGTATTAGAGGTGGCTCAGAGTTTAATTAAAGCTGGAAGGGATGAGTGCAGAGGGGAAATCTTTTATCTTATGGCTCTGGCTTTTTCTGTGTAGACATTTTCATTGCTTTACTGTAGTTGGTTTTTGGTACAGTAAGTGTTAGGGGCCGCTTACTTGCTTGGGCTAAAAACGGTGGATGCATCTAAGTTGTTTGGGTTTTAGCTTAATGGCCTTTCTTGCGAAAAGTAGCTAATAAGATAATGTATTTTGACCTCTCTGTTTATTGGGGAATGACTATTTCCATTTTGCTTGTTGCGTAATCTTTGATCATTTTGTCTTGGCAGAAGTAATGAGAGAGTTTATTTATAAGCCTTCATGTGATTTTATTTGTATGTCGTAAAAACTAAATAGCAAGCAAGAAGTAATGATTATTCTTGAACTTTATGTAGCAGTTGAGTGGATTTTCCATTTTTCATTTAGGATGCATAGAGTCAAGTTAGTGAATGTGCAGTGGAGAGACTGTTTCAGTCCTGTTGCTCCTCACTCATTCAGGAGGGAAAACAGGGAGCTCTGTTATCCATTTGCCTGGGAGATGACCATTAGCTTCATGAGGCTGGAGGGAAAAAAAAGAATTAAGGTTTTTTCTTTTTATTTTTTTTTTTAATTTTCTGAAAAGCTATGGCTGTTGCAAAAATGCTGTTAAAGCTTCCTCACCCGGGGCTTGTGGGGGTAAACAGGAGCTGTTTTCTAGAGATGAGCTAGTTCCAGTGTGTAACAACAGAAGGTTGGTTTTGCTGTTGACGTCAGCAGCAGGGTTGAGGGTTGGGATGCATAAAGGGAGGTATCTAGAATAAGTGGCTGGTAAATTATTACGTACCCCTTATGATTACAGCTTTTTCTGGATTTCCTTTGCTCTCTCTGAGGCATGTTATTAAAGGGTACGCTGTAAGAGTTACAGTTTGTTTCTGCTGTTTTCAAGCTGCTGTTCCTGCAGCAGCAGTTCCACGTGATTGCGTTTTGCTCTCTGTGAGATAGCAGAAACTGGACTCCAGCTGAAACCAAAGGGGTCTTAAAATACAAAATAAGAAGGGAACAAACTTTATGGAAGACGTGGTTGTTCTTAAAATCCCAAAAATATCTCTTTAGAAGAAAGATTTTATTTTTTTCACATGAAAATTTTTGATCTGGAGGGTTAGGGAAGCGTTTCTGGACTGCTCTCCCAATTAAATTAGCGTTCCTGTGCAGCTGAAGTCTTCTAAGTCTGTGTTCCTATAGGAAAAATTCTTCATGTGGAATGAACTTTGAGGAAGGAGAGACCGTCAGAGGTAAGACTGGAAAAAGAGATTCTCCTTGTATTTTGAAGTCAAAAGCTGGAAGAAAAAAACTGGAGTAAAGCACAAAATGTAAATTTTTTTTCTGACTAAAGCTCCTGAGTGATGTTTGAGTTGAAGCATGAAGGGTGTAAACTGTTGAGTGTGATGATGTGGTCAGGGGCTCGTAAACCTTTCATACTGATTATTTTGCCCACAGAATGGGTCATACAGCATTGCACCTATTGGTTGGACATCAGTGTAAAAATGTCACAGTTTCTAGAGAATAAATCTTCTAAGAAGAAAGAATGGATCTGATGTTCTCAGTCAGGTCCTTTACGAGCTGCTCCTTGTTCATTGAGGGGAATTGGAGGCTGGTTGGCTGAACTGCTTAGAGTTATTTCCACAAGTCAGGACGCAAAAGTTTCATACAGCTCAGATGCAGAGAGAGTCTGATATAAGTGGGTAGCTTGCGGGGCAAGAGTGAGTTGGGCCCTCGTTAATCCAAATCTTACTTGCATCTTGTTGAAGTTAAACGTGATGTTCTGACCGATCTTCAGGGAACGGTCTAAAAGAAAACTGGTGCTGTGATAGGTTCAGTAGCTTCCTATTTTATCCTGTGAGATTTGTGGATTGGGGTGTTTCTTTGCGATGTATTTGTTAATCTGCTGTGACTGAGACACATGAGAACTTTACATAAATTTTTTAAACTGTTGCACTTACTCAGTGTTACTGTGCTCCCGACTAGATTCCTAATTCCTTGCGTGAACCGTGTCCTGTACAACTGCATTCGTTTAAACAGATCTTGCTTTGCAAATACTCTCTACGTTGCATTTTTTTTCTTTCAATATCATTTCTTGTCTTTATATGTTGTGGCATATTAAGAGATTTAGTATCGTCATTTGTTTATAACAAAGTTAGTAATTTTCCTCTCTCTTGTCTAGATCAAGATGGAGACTTATCGGGGACAATTTCACTCGTTATGACACAGTGTTGTAAAAGAATAAAAGACACAGTTCAAAAACTGGCCTCTGATCATAAAGACATTCACAGCAGTGTATCCCGAGTTGGAAAAGCCATTGATAAGGTATTTATATTGTGGTTTGATTGTATTGTCACTTATATTCTGTTATGTGTACTCTGCTTTACAAAATTTGGATTTATACTACAATTTAATCTTAACTAAATCTTGTCAGCTGCAGGAGCATAGGCTTGGGGCAGAGGCAGGTGGGGTGTGCAGTACTTGCTTTTGCAACTTGTATACAGAATATTCCTTCTGGGGCAACTCAAATCTCTTAATTTCTGAGAGAACATGCCCTGTAGCAATTACTAAACTTAGTAATAGTGTGTGTTATTCTTGTTCAGCAAAATGTTTTCTTCAATATCTGTCTCAATAAGAAATACTGGTTTTTGATATATATGTGTATTACGTTCCTAGTTAATTTTCAGTAGCAAATAACTCAAAAGTGGCATTTTGTTCTAGCAGGCAGTATAAAAACCAGAATTTTTTAAGACAGACAGACACTTTGTACATATTGCCGGTGTGTCGTTGCTTCTTAGGGCGTAACTTTAAAACGCATGGTGTTCCTAATGTAAGTAGAGTAGATTCAACTTCTCATAGTATCTATGTCTATACCATAAGAAAATAACAAGGTAGGGCAGCTTATCTTTGAAGCTTTGTGTGTGAGACATTTTTCTATGAGTTCCACGTCCAAGAGTAACTGGGATCTGAATACATTTTTGTATTGACAGATATTATCAACTTTTGGAAGTAATACTAAACCTCTTTTTTTTTTTTTTTTTTTTTTTTTTTTGCAGTAAGTGATGCTACATGTATACTTTCAGGTCATGCTTTTCTCTATCCATGTGATAAAGTTCTGTATGCAAGGAATCTTGTACTTGCTTTTTTGGACATTCTTATGTGATTGTTTCATATCAAAACGTGCTTATGTTGATAGGATTTAAACATTTGGTTTGAGATGCACATTATGATCTTACTAAGGAAGACACTAGTGGAAAAAAAAAAAAAAAACAACAAAACAAACCAAAAAACATTGCAGCATTACAGAATACTTATTCATCTTTTGGGAACATCATTTAAACTTTATTAGTAATGATAATCTGTTAAAGCATAATTTTGACAGTAGTGCAATGAAGAAACAAAGTACCTAATGCTGCATTATTGGGCAGAATGTCTACGCAACTCTTCTATTTTTTGCTTATATCTATGATTGACCATCATGGAGAGCTCAAACTTTGTACTAATAGCTTTAATCCGAGCGTCACTGTTATCCAAAGCTTAAGGACGCATCTGTCTCTAATCCTTGCTGCTGTATCTAAACCAATTAAGTAGAGTAAAATTCCATCCTTATTACTGGCTTGAAGCCTGAAATAAATCTGTGTAATCTTGTCCTAAGTTTGAAAGTTTCCTATTCTGCTTTACCAAGTGGACTTTGTACAAATAAGCTTTCAGGTTTGTCTGTGTCTTTTTCATTTAAATACTCAGAGGTAGAGCAGCCCTAGGCCATATATAGAGGATGTTAATATTCCGTGGACATTGCTGATTGTATTTCACAGAGGGCAAGGGAAACAACCTTTGCCAGCTTAATAAAGTTTAGACTTGAGTCTAATCTCCAAATAGCTGTTTCAGTTGTCATGTGCATAGTTTTGGCTGTTTTATCTACTGGTTTTATTTGAAAAAGGATAGCTGTAAATAAAAGCATTTTTTAAATTTCAAGTGTGTGCTTTCGTAGAGTAGAAAGGATACCAGTAATCTGCTCTGTGCCTGGTGAGTGTCAGAAGGGCTGTTCCGGTGAGCTCAGCTTGTGGTATTCGGTGTGCTCGTTCCTCTGGATTTTCACTCTTGGTTTGTGTCTGTGGTATTTACATCAAAAGACAGCAGCAGTGGGAATTGCATGAGTCCCTGGTTCTGCTCGTAACGAAGGATGTATTTTAATGAAGTTCAGAGCATCTGTTAGGATTGTCTACTTGAAGTCCAACAACACTCTTTTTTTTTTTTTTTTTTTTTTTTTTTTTGATGCAAATAGTTTGAATTCTATTAGCTTTCCTTGACTTCATAATGTACCCTGAAGTCTTGACCTGCTTGTCAGATGAATACGTGTACTGTTTAAATCCAGGTGGAATTTAATGTTTCCCTGGACAGTGACATTTGAAGGAAGTCTTCCATATGTACGTAATGTGGTTTCCCTGTGCCTGTGGAAAACATGCTTGAAACCTGCCAGCAAAGCCTCTGTTGGCATCTGAGTCCCATAACCTGTTGAAATTGCCCTCCCCCCATTCCTTTCCCAAATGACACCTGTTGCTACATGTAGAATCAACAAATGTCCTAAAAAGCTTGGATTTTGAAAGAAGTTGCTGAATCATCTGCTCATGGCAAATAATCAGGTTAAATTTATTTTTCCCAGTGTTGAGGCAGGGTTGCACCTACATGTAAGCATTTTAGCCTGGTCGATTTTTAAGTTACATAGTCACTGCTGCTGAGCTTGGATGGGACCCAGGTTTGTCTGCCTGCAGAGTTCATTCTGAGAACAGGAGCTCCTAAGCGTTTGAAAAATGAAGTTCGAATTTGGCATCAAATATGAGCCATGTTAAAGTCTGAAATAACAACACTTTGTGTGTTGCTTTTTAGTTAGCAGTTCCTGGAAAGTTTATCAAACAAGCTAGTCCTTTTTTCCTAGTAGTTCTACCTGGATTACATGCTTCTGATCCTCTTTCTTCCGAAGAGCATTTTCTCCTTTGAAAGGAAATGTTTGCATCCAGTTTTTTCTTTATTGTACTAGCATGTGCTTTGCTTCCGGCACTCATCTGTCACTGTTGTTCAGCAAGTTGTTATCAGGTAGCTCACTCATCAGTCTCCCTGTAAATCAGTCGCTCTTCTGGAATGATTTGAATTCATCTCAAAGCATGTTTGGTGGGGCTAGTGAATGTTTTTCCTCTAGCAGCAATCCAAGTAGTGGTTAAATGCCTCAACTCAGGAAAGTAAGTGGAGTAAATGGTAGCTCCTTCCATTTTTTTCCCTGAATTTTAAGCCTGTTTTTTAAAGGGCCAATTTTTTTTTTTAGTCTTTGTTTTGGGAAAGCAAACTTTTACTGAAGTTAGTGGTTTTTTAATGTACAAACAAACTAATGTTTACTGAACATCATTAAATTATGTTGCTGTGAAGAATATGGCTGCATAAATACAGAGTCTTTGTAAGTCAAGCATTATCTTACGAACCAACAAACTGAACAGACAAGGTAAGCAAAGGTGTTTTATTTGTATTTTGGGTCAGAATTCAGAAGAGGGGAGGAACGCATGAAGTAATCTCAGCTGAGAAAGTGAGGAATAAAACTGAATGTATAAACAAAAGGCAAGCAGTAATTTGTTCTGACATGCGACAGTCACTTACTGTAACATGTGCAGTCAGTTCTTGAAGTGCCTCGAGACCCAGAGGAGGCAGAACTGTAGAATCCCACATAAGAAAGACCTCAAACTGTTTTGATTTAAAAAAAAAAAAAAAAAGCTATTGAAATGGTCAAGACTGGGTTGATTGGAGAATGGATTAGGGGAGGGAAAAACATTGAGGTCCTCAGGTTGATATGATGTGACTTGAATCTACAGAGCATCTCATTGTTGCCATCTTTTACACGGTTTAAGAAATCTACAGTAGGGTTTTGAAAAGGTTCTCAAGGCTCAAAGTTTTGTTGTTTCAGTATAAAATATGGATTTTGTGAAGGAGCTGAGGTAAGTGGCTCTGCCACCTCTGCCCCCAAGCAGTGAGAAGGATGTGACTGTGTTTAAGGCGTAGGTTCAGCTCTAATGATTCGTAACTGTGCAGAAGAATACAGTTTCTTCTTACAGTATTATATATTCAGTAGGACTTGTAATTGCATGCAAAATAACTCAGCTAATTATTTTTAGATTACTGATGGTTTCCCCCACCCTCCCTTCGATACCTGAGTAACAAAAGCAAGCTTGTGTATTCTTGCTGCTGCCTCTGCTATTTCTCTAATGCATTGGTGATGGGTTTGTTACCTGCTGGTGGTGTTTGAACTGGCAGTGATGGTTAAAGGCTTCAAAGGATTGGCACAAATAAGAGCGGTATTATTTAGTCTTCAAGACGCTTAATTTTTTTTCAAGATACAGCTTAAAGATGAACCGCATGACAAGGAGCTTACAGGTTAAGACACCCAAGAGAAAATGTTCTTAAATGAGAGACTTGAATCAGTGGCAGTAATTTAAATGCTTATCTTGCTCCACCATCTCTGAAAGATGGAAGAGTCAACTTGATAGCCCAAGGTTAATGTTTTACTGGAAGTTTACTAAGAGACCTGAAGGTAGTGGTGGTTTTGAAGCCACCCATACGGGAATTGGAAGGCTGCCCTTTTCTCATGATGATGCAGAGCAGCATCAAAGGAGATGTGGAGGTGGCTGATGAAGGAAACTAATAAGTGGCAAATAAAAGGAAGATACAGTGCAAAGCTGAGCTGCACAGAGTACTGGAAGGAAGAACGAGAAGCTTGGCAGATTTATGGTTCTGTGCCCCTTTTAACTTCCCCCTTCCCCGTTACGAGGTGGACGTGCTCGCTGTTGGTAAGGCTGGCTCTGAAGGGCTGATTCCCTCCTTGTGGGAAGTGCCGCCATGCATCTGTCTTTACTGTAACTGATCACCACGTGCCACTCCGGTCCTCTCTAGCCAGCCTACAAAGGCAGCAGATTCAGCCCTTGAGGCTAACATCTCAGTTCTGGTTAGGTACTTGATACCTCCTGAAGAAAAAGCAGTGAGGCGTAACTGTGTGTATTCCCAAGAGAGACAAAAGTGACCCCTTGGTCTGAAAGTTTGAAGCTGCCATGATGAAGTTCTCTACTTTTTTTAAACTTTTTCCAGCTGCATTTAACTTCTGGAACAGGTTAATAGTAGGTTCCTGAACGCTCTTGACAGCGTTGCTCTGCAAATGTCTGTTGCCTGGCATGTGTTTTGACAAAACAACATATGACTCTTTGGGTTCCTGCTGCAGGTCAGCGATGTCCCATCCCTGGTGTTCAAAGTGCCGATCTAACATAAACCCGTGTCGCCTGCTTAGCTTTGTTCTGAAGCTGGTTATCCAGCTTTGTGCTGGCAGACCTTAGAGCAGGTGGAGTATGGGCTAACCTGCTGCTCCGGTGTCGTGTTGGCTGACGGGAAACCGGTAATACGTGGGTGACGGATAGCTTGTGCCAACTTGGTGGTGTTTGCTCTGCCTGCTTTGACGGAGCATGCGTTTGTGCTAGGCGTGTATTTCCGTATTGTGCAGGGCTGTCTGTTGTCACAGAGCTTTAGCTGAAGCACTGCTATTTTCACCGGACTTCTGATTTCTGAAATTCCTTCATGGAAGAAAGCCATAATTACCAGGCCATCAGGTCAGGCAGCAGGCAATCCACTGACTTGCAGACTGTTTCGTTTGCAAGAGGTTTGTTTTAGGCAGTGGGTGAGGATTTTTATTCAAATTAACCTGCCTATCCTGATCATAAAACGTATTAGCAGTTAAAATCCTGGTTTATATCTTGGGTTAGAATAAGTGTTGCTCTCCTGCTGCCAAGAGGCGCAGTGCCAAGTGTTACTAAAGAGTCACTGTGACAATATTTTTACTTATTCCTGGAATACATCCATAGGCCACTGGCCTAAAAATACACAGCAGTAGGATCATCAGGGTTAGATCTATAAAAGATCTCTCAGATCTTCAAAGCTCATCCTCTCGCTGGGCTGTTGAAGTCTTCAGAGACTTTAATTTCATTGTTGTTTGGGGGTAGGGAGAAGTGACATTTTCCTTTTTCAGCACTGTCTACCTTCCCAGCTATGTAAAAAATTATTGAGTTAAAGCTTTTACTTCTAGTTTGGTGTGCTGTGGTGACAATGACACTTTGATAACGCCATTTTGATTCTCTTGTAGGCAATTTGATTTTGTGTTCGCTATGCATTTTCAGTTTTCACATACGGAAAAAGCCTTTTCTGCAGGTACTTCCTTCAAAAACGCATCGTGGTCTGGAAACCCCTTTCTTAGTTAACTAGATTTCTGATTTTCTAGCTAGAGTTGTAATTTGTTAATATAATTCCTTATGGTGGATAATATTCAGACTTAAGCCAAAGGATTTTTATTCTGTACACAGGAGATAATTAAGCAGCTGACACAACTATTTCACTTTAAACAGTTATTGAGGGCCAACTGAGTAAAGGCAGAAAGCATCAGGGTGGAGATACAGGTGTCCTGCATAAGCGAGGAAAAATTCCGTGGGGCGATTTGTTCCATCCTATTAACTGTTAATTTGTATGTTTCAGAATTTTGACTCTGACATCAGCAGTGTGGGGATAGATGGGTGCTGGCAGGCTGACAGCCAGCGAATCCTCAACGAGGTGATGGTGGAGCACTTCTTCCGGCAGGGAATGTTGGATGTAGCCGAGGAACTTTGTCAGGTAACGATAAGCGTGGGGGTTGAATGTTGGCGGTTGGACTTGATGATCTTAGAGGTCTTCTCCAACCTTGCTGATTCTATTTATTCTAATATCAACCATGGAAAATCATGCTTTGTGTTAGCGTCCTTATTTGAATGTTCCAAGTGGATATTTAAGCTGCCAGAAAACCAGCAGTTTAATCCTGGGTTTTTTTTATGCTTTAACTAAAAACTGCCTTTGTTTTTTTTTTTTCCTCAGGAATCGGGTCTATCAATAGATCAAAGTCAAAAAGAACCATTTGTGGAGTTAAATCGAATATTGGAAGCATTAAAAGTTAGACTTTTGAGACCTGCGCTAGAGTGAGTCTACTCAGGTTTCTTTTCTGTGCTTTTATGTTTTTTGAATGCTTTTAATAAATCCTTAGTTTTTCACTTTAAGTATTATGTTCAGTGTATTTTGATGTGTCCCTGTTTGTCCTTTGAGAGGTCTAGTTACTGAGTGAACCCCTTCCCTGTTTTATCCCTTCTGTGTCCCTCCACACGGGCCGTGCTTAACTAAAGGTCTCTTTCTTAGATTAAGGATTAATTTGAATCATTTGTGATGCTAATTTTAGGTTTTGGGAAGAAACATCACTTGAAGAAACAATTGTCTGCCATGACAGTACTTAGCTTTATTAGTGTATCATTACTTTAAAAGGTCTAGTTACGAAGGATACAAGAATTTATTAAAGATTTTGGGTACCACCAAGTCTTTCGGGCTTCACCAAGACTTTGGGGTGAGCAGAACTTGACTCAGGATCAAAGTTCTCAATTTTTCTCAAGTCACTCTCCCTTTCCAGATAAGGGCCCAGAGGGTGGGAAGAGGGAGTAAAAGGATAGGTGTGTGCTTTGCAGGGTGCTGATTTATGCTGGGTGCGAGGTGGGCTGCCGCTGGGAGCCTGGACTGACAGTGAGATCTGTTTGTTAGTGAGATTTCTTCCGAACAAAATGATTCGGCATATGCAAGTCCGTGGATAATGCCGAACGCTCAGATGAAAACCAAGTCTGGGAGGATCTGAGGTCTGTCGGTCAACCTTAGACCAGGATATTTGCTTGACCTAGTAGACTTTACAACCATTAGATATGTAAGCTGATGCTAAGGGTGACAGTGAGGATGGAAAGGTGGTGAAATGTCTCATGGGCTACTGTTTTATGATTTACAGTAGTGGATACATAACTGTGCAGTACTGTTTCAGAGTAGCTCTTATTTTAAAAATAAGAAAACCCCAAACAAACCCTCAGCCTAATTTTTTTTTCTTTTTTAAATTAAGAGAGCTTTAATAAGCTTAGGTTGGTCTCAGAAGTAAGAAAAAAAACCTCACAAAACAAATAAAAACCCAAACAAACAAAAAAACCCACAAACCAAATTGGAAATGACCTTTTAAAAATAGAAACAATGAAACAAAAGCATATTCAAAATCTGTGTTTCAGTCCAGAGCATAATTCCTATACTTGAGATACTTTTTTTTTTTTTTTTTTTTTTTTTTTTTTTTCTTTATCCACTTTCTTTTTCCTTTAACAGCCAACACAGGTATGTCAATTCAGAGCTTATTGGCATCTAAACTAAGACAGTCAAACCCCGGTGTCCATAAACTAAATCCTGGATTATGCTTTTGGGTCATGCGAAATTTGACCTAAATAGCTGATCTTTGAATATAGTTACGCAGGTGGAAAGCTCAGGTGCTTTATTGCTGTTGGAGTGGCTAACTGAAGGGAAGCAGCGCTGAAGTGCTTGGTCTTACAACTGAAACAGAATGTACCGTCAGCTACACCACGTATTTCTTGTAGTTCACATAGCACCGTAGGTGTTGTGAAGGGTACTCTCCGAGGAGCAGTAACTTGCTGGTACGTCCGTTCACTTGAAGTCACTAAATTCATTTTAACTCCAGTTTGCTAGGCATCGCGCCTTACTCATTGCTACTTAGTCATGTTTTGTAGTTCCTGCAATGTGTTAAGTATTTTTTCAAACAAAGGAGAAGGCATGGTCCTTCTTCAAAGGAACTCTTATTCCAAAGACAGCTGAATGGAGAGAGAATAGGGTGTATTGTCACCACAGTTTGTATGCTGGTCTTCCTCCCCCACTCGTCTCATTTCTATTATAATGTTTATTCTGTTTAAACATTTCAGTGCAAAAGCTATCTGCTTCTCTTTGCCTGCTGCTGAGCACAGAGGGTCCTTATTTGTAGTGATGCTTATGTAAAAAACATGGTTATTAGTGAGGATGATCAAAGTGTGACAAAACTCTAGAGTTTAGGAGGTAACCGATGTCTTAAATCCCACAGAACTGCTGCTGCTAATGAGGATATTTCCCATGTTACTTCCCAGCAGATGTGGGTGTTCAGGAGGAGGGATAGAAACTGCTCCTGGAGGGTCAGCCTCTGTGTGAGAGGAGCTCGGAGGGATGGCGTTGTGCTCTTCAGGCAAAAAGCTAATAAATGGCTCAAATTTGCATCGGGTGCGTAAAAGCAGTCCCAGACTGGCCCAGTTTAGAGTTAGGCTTCTGACGGTGATGTTAAAGCAGAAAGCCAATGTTACACAAGGATAATTAATTACAGTATCACGGTTCAGGAAGGGGAGTATAGCAGGGTTTACCCAGAAAAATTGCAGAAGGTTGGGATGAAAACAATAACCGGTCTCTCTAGCTCTGCCAGCACTCTGCAGCTGGTGCTCGGCTTAACTGGGTGTTGAAAATGAAGCAAACGCGGGTGGCTCCTGGTCACTGCCATCAAAAGGGAGTTGTCAGATTAATGACTTTTCAAAAAGACTTTGAAAGCCCTACTGCGGTGATAGAGAGGAGTTAGTAGTCATAGCTGATTAAAAAAAGAAAAAAGACCCTAACTAGTTTTTTTCAGATTTTCTTACTAATACAAAATCCAATGCTTAAAATATTGCACTTCAGAATTAGATTTGGTGTGACCGGCCATGACTTTTTTTTTTTTTGTAGGGTGTGTAACTTGACTTTGTAGACTTTGCACCCTAAGGCGTGTAATCTCTGTACCACCACAGGATCCTATTAATTTCCAGTGACTTTTCTCATTGTAACTGGCTGATGGAGAGAAATCCATAGGTTCTTTCTGGGCGGATTCTAGCCCTTCTGAGCCCAGGAGGGTCTCCATGTGAAGGTCTGGTGGGAATTACTTGCAGGTTCAAAGCTTCTGACTGTAATCTCCTGGGGAAGAGAAACTGTTTTCTCTTATGTCTGTAAAGGAGCAAGGCAGACAGGTCCTGGTATTTGCTGGGACCTCTGGGGTATGGTTTAAACTTAATTTAATCTTTACTAGGCTTTGTGAAAGTCATTTTAACTAAATCCACTGTGGGAGATAGAGGAGAGCTCTGTGTACCTGTGGGTTGAGTAATATACTGTCAACTTTAAAAAATTCAGATGGTTTTGAGTCTCAGAAGTGAAAAGACTCAGTATCATTTGGAGAGGAGGAAGGTGTTGTGATTAGTAATGATTTTGGACGGTGGTAGAGAGTATGTAGGTTGAATGTTTTAAACCTCACCTGTTGGCTTTTATCCTTTCCATTAGAACTAGGAACAACACATCCTAGACGAAACACCTCAGGCCTGGCTTCTGTGGCTGCTTTCTTCTGATACAAATCTGTGCTGCCACTCAAAGAGCTAAAAATGGAGAGCCTGCCTAAAAGCTAATTTTGAAAAATAGACTCAATCTCAGCAAGGTGAAGTACCGCGTCCTGTGATTGTGAATATGGGCAAGGAGAGGAGCAAGCATGCACCATGGTTACTGAGTGTGCTTTTCCCTCCTGGTGGAGATGACAGTGGTGACAGTCTTCTGAGACAGCCCATTTGAATTTTTTTTTTAAAAATTAGGCACGGTAAGGCCTGTTCTTAGTTCAAGGACTACATTTTTCACTGTTTCCTACTGAAAGGTTACTGCTGTCATTACAAAGCCTTGCCGGTAAAGCCAGACTCCTGACATTTTCACCACAATAATGAGCAAGTACCTACTTGCAATTTAATGCCACATCTTAATGCAGAAGGCTAACTTGCATTGAAAGCTTTACCAGTGCTGTAAGAATGCTTAATTTCTTATTTTAATATTGGTTGAAAAAGAACAGAAGCCTCACGTATTTCTTCTTTATAAGGAACAGAGACTACCTCACTTCCTTGCTGAAAAGAGAAAAGCTCTTTGCTTAATGGGCCCCCACAGTGAAAACAGTATAACTAATTAACACTAATGAGAAACAGATGTACTGAAGAACATTGAAACTTGAAGTTCTTAGGAGAAAAATTGGATTGATTTAGACCTGACTAAATTGAATTAAGGAGGGGTGGAAACCACAAAAAAAAAAAACAAGAAAAGGATGGATAAAGTCTAAATAATACAATAACTTTTTATGACATGCTTTGAAAATTCCAGTTCATTTTACTTGATGTCTGTTTAAGAGTTCTTCCGTGTTATTTGGGAGCCAAACATTAGTGTTGTCGTGGTGAATGAGACCCAGAAAGTGAGAAATATTTTTATTGCCCAAGTTGAAAATAGCACAGAAAACAAAGTTTAGGTAGGGTAAAGTATGATATTTAAACTATTTTCCCTTTTCCGTGTCCCCCATTGTAAGGTCTTGATGTCATCTAGCTACGCTGCCCCTCTCCAGGGCAACATATGCATAGATATAAACATAGTGGCTTCAAGGAAATGTTTGGTGAATGAGGAAGTTGGAAAAATACATTCTTGAAAGGCTTGGTCAAACTTCTTCAACATGCAGCTGAAGACTGTCTGTAATTGTTAAGATTCAGAGTGGTATTAATCCAAATCTAGTAGCTTCTAGCAGTTTCTACCTCATATTGTGCCTGATTCAGTCTCAGTCTCACTCATAGAATGGTTTGGGTGGGAAGGGACCTTCAAAGTCCATTCAGTCCAACCCCCCTGCAAGGAGCAGGGACATCTCCAACCAGATCAGGTTGCTCAGAGCCCCGTCCAACCTGGCCTTGAATGTTTCCTTCCAGGCAGTGAGTGTGAATTTTGCAGAGGTTAACCTGCGCAGCAGCAGCAGAAACACCATCGTTCACGTGTTGCGGGCCCTGTGTAGCTCAGTTTCTTGTCAAGGGTCTGGCCATTTTCTGTGCTCTGTATAGACTCATCAGAAGTTCAGGGAACAGTCATATTCTTGAAATAGGTGGTTGATGATTGTAATAATTTCATATCATGTGGGCTGACACTTAATTACTCTTGTGTCATGTCCCATTGTACCTCCTCGTTTCTTCTAGGTGGGCGGTATCCAACAGAGAAATGCTTATGGCACAGAATAGTTCGTTGGAATTTAAACTACACAGATTATATTTCATTAGTTTATTGATGGGTGGAACAGCAAATCAAAGAGAAGCACTTCAGTATGCGAAAAACTTCCAGCCGTTTGCCCTAAATCATCAGAAAGGTAAGTTTTCGGTCACGTTAAGGGGACTTTGGTTGTGGCCCCTCCTAGTAAAACACAAATCATGTTCTGAATCTGTTTTACTCCATTATTTTAATTTTTTTAGAGGCGTCTTATTTTTGTATTTAACATGTATAACCTGAATCCTTACAATTTGGATTAAGTTATCTATTTTTTTTTTTTTTAAGAGGACAGGAAATTATATTTTAATATATCTGCACACTTGCTTAAATTCAAGGTTTTGGACTCTTTAAATGATAGTAGCTTACATCTAGAATAGGCCTGCTGCCAGGGTGAAGTGTTAAAAATGCACAGAAATGTTCTTGGAATAGTCATCTGCTATTTTCTGCTGCGTGGGGTAATACAAAGAGAAATGAAACTTCTGAAAAAGGGGGAATATGAGAGTTAAGTGAACCATCTCAAAATGGATCCAGTAAAGCCTAATTGTTAGGGTACTGTGTGTGTCAGAAAGCTTACAAAAAAAGTAAACCTGTTTGAAGCAAATTAATAGGCAGCATGCTGTGCTTGGGGGCGGGGGGCAGGTGACCCCAGCAGTCTGTCCATAGTGGACTGGAGCTCTGGTAGCTGTAGACATCTGTTCTGTGATGGCTGTAATTGTGTTTTGTAGAGGTGAGGATGTGTTTGTATTGATTTGGTGTATCTGTCTGCTTCCATGTAAAAGCAACGACTGTAGGCAGTAGCTTTTATTTGTGGTATTAACTAACTAACTGTTCCTGGTCCCTCTCAGATATTCAGGTTTTGATGGGCAGCCTGGTGTATCTGCGGCAAGGTATAGAGAACTCTCCGTACGTTCATCTGTTGGATGCCAACCAATGGGCGGACATCTGTGACATTTTCACAAGAGATGCCTGTGCTCTTCTGGGTCTCTCGGTTGAATCGCCTCTCAGTGTTAGGTACGCTGCTTTCCACTTACTCTTAAGCCCAGGTACATAGTGGTTTGGTTTCTATTTCTTGTTGAGGACAAAACAACTGAGAAGTAGTCTCATCTAGCTTGTATTAAATAAACAGTAGTTTACAATTAGCTCTAACAAGACTTGCAAAGATTAGAAATCAGAGCTTCCCGCGTGCTGGGCCTTACCCTGCGCCTTTGCAGCTCAAGAGGAAGCATTCAGGGATGGAATTTGGCTTCCATAGTTTAGACACCAGTGGAAAAGATGAGGATGGCAAATGCGTGAAAACTGTCCCTGCTGTTTTAACTAGAAAAAAAAAAAGAAAAACAACCCACCCAAACTGTGGTGGCCATGATTCTGTCATTGTTTGATCACCTTGATTTTTAATCCACACATTGCTTTACCTGTCTTCTCCTTAGAAGAATGCTTAAGAGTTATGTTGTGATTTCAGCTGCTAAAATTTCTAAATTGTTTGCTGGACCTCATTTGCAAAGAAGAAAGAAGTATTTTCAGGCTCAGTAGCTAATCTGACAAAATGCAAATCTGTAGGAGGCTGTTGGAAATGTGAAGAAAAACCAATCTAATCTCCTTCTAGCTTCTCTGAAGATAAAACAGATTAGCAGCTATTTAGCCTTTGCATGCCAGTTCCCCTGATATACTTGCCTGATGTTCTCATTTTCATTTCAGACATTAAATAGAAAAATAAATCATATGTATCTTTCTGGGCTAGATTTGGTACTTAGCAGAAGCTTCGCTACCTCTTTGTTGTTGTTTTTACTGTTATTAGACTTCTGTGCTTAGTTTAGAGCTATTAAAATTGTCAGACCTTCTGCTTCTCCTGCTGGCATTTGTCACAAAATACAACAGAAGCAACAAGGGAGTACTTCAGATTAATTGTCTTCCTACAATAAACATTGAGTTTTAGTTTGAGGGTTTTACAGATATCTAAAACTTAGATCTCTGCTTTTTGTTTTACATCTTTCTTCCTGTTTCAGTCAAACTAACAGCAATCCTTTACATTTTAATTGCTCATGCACTGATGCTGTAATGTGGTTTTCAGAGCAAAAGGCCAGGAGATTTTTGGTGAAGTGAAAAATCCCCATTACTGATGTTTGGACTGGCTGGCTGCTTGCTTTGTGCCTGGTGTGAAATCGATTGCACTGAAATGTATTTACTGTATAGGTGGTATCGATACTCTTGTCATAAACAAGACTGATCTAAACTGGCGTGACCTTTGAGTGCTGCAAATCCTTTAGAAATTAAACCAGCTGGAAGTTCAATCCTTGCTATAAATTATATTACTTTGTAGAACATGAGTAGCGGTCACTTTTTTAAGGCCGATTGGTTTCTCCAGTATCTATCTAATCCTGTACAGGGCTCGTGGTCTGAGTTACTGCGTGGAGTCAGTGGGAAAACTCTTGTTATATTGAGGAGGTCATGTGTCAGAGTCTTGAAGGACTACAGGGTACCACTTTAATTTAGCATTTCCTTGAGTTGTTTTACTCTTAAAGGGCTCTTCCAGAGATGTTTCCATACAGAAGCATTAAAGCAGTAATGCTTTTATTTCTACAAATACTATTTGTCTGAAGTTTCCACAGAGTTAACACAAGTTGCACTTGGCTGAAATAACCAAAAAGCAAAGTGTAAGGATTAAAATGGCCAGTTGGAGGTGAGAGGTTTTTTGGGAGTGTGCTGTGGTGTTTTTTTGGTTTTTTGTTTTGTTTTGTTTTTAACCTTAGGCAAGAGATCTAGAGGTTTCAGGCACATCCCCCCCGCCCCCCCGCCCCCAAGTAAACTACCCAAAATGTTCCTCTAGAAACATAAGTACAAGCATCTGGAGGGGCAGAGAGGAGAGGAAGGTTGTGACTTCTGTAGACAACAAAACTTGCACAAATAGTAAAATAATCTGCTAAAGAAGCAGAGCAGGCTGATACCAAGGTCAAATCCTGTTTCTGCTGCTGATTATTTCCAGACCTATAGTACTGTCATTAGACTTAAATCCATCAAAAGATCTGTTAATTTGTGGAAACTCTGTCACGCTTTCTTTTGTAACATAGTGAAATATTTCAAAATAATGTGGTAAGTTCTGGTAATGGGTAACTCCCAAAGCAGGCTGAATTGTTGGGACACTGACTTTTTTCAGTTGTATACTGCTGTTCTTTTTACAGGCTGTGGTTTCCTTCCTTAGCTTGCCTTCCTATGTTTTTTCTACATTTGTTTTCTTGATTTAAGGTGGAGGTGGAAAGACATGTTTCTTTACATTATAATTACATGTAATTAAAGGATTATGAGTTGCATGTATGTGTGGGTTATGTGGAAACTCTTAGACTGCATGTACTCTTCCATGGTTGAGAGCAACTACCTATATAAGCTAACGTGATGTCTTCCTCCTGTACAGCTAAAAATCAAAGCACGTGATAGAAGAAACCGATTCACTGTCAGACTCAGAGCAGAGATTAACTATTGTTTTCAGTCCAGAATGTGTGCCAGCTAACTTTTAAAGTAGAAATACAAAAAAATATGCTGATTTCCTAACAGGCACCGTATGTTAACATTTCCTTTTTCTGCAGTTTTTCAGCAGGTTGTGTAGCATTACCAGCTCTAATTAATATCAAGGCAGTTATTGAACAAAGGCAGTGCACAGGTGTTTGGAACCAGAAGGATGAACTACCGGTGAGTGGATGCTAAGCTATCCCAGGGCAGATTTCTAATGTTGAGTGCTGCTTTCAGGTTTCTTCTGTGCTGAATATTAAGGGATGTTATGCACAGCCGCTGCCTCCAGCAGCTCCGGGGCTTGGAGCTTCCTACTGTACAGACACCTTGAGGTCTCCATCCCAGGCTGATGGATGTGGCTGCTGCTTTCCCGTTTGTAGGTTCAACCAGTAGCAAAGCTGAGCGTGAATCGCAGATGCCCACCCACGCGCGCGTACACAAAGGACGCTGATACAACCAGCTACACAGGCTGCCACAGACAAGGCGCTGCCTTCAGCAGCACCCACATACGAGGCTTGCATAAAACATGAGTAGAGACAGCCAAGATCCCTTCCTTCTCTTTGGTAAAGATTGAAATTCACTGGTGAAAGCACACACACTGCCACTCTAGATTCACAAGCAAATGGATGTTCAGGAACCCTCAAATACTGGCATGGCCCTTCTGGCCCCTTTTAATACCCCTTTCTGACCGTTGCTCCCCAATCTCCTTCCCCTGCACATTCCTCCTGCATTTGGTATAGTTCTACTTACCTCCTCTCCTCCGAGACCCTCAGGTTTGCATTCTGCAAAGTCCGTGTTTGGTTGCACTGTTTTGATGATCTATCAATTACTGCGACTGACAAGGTCGTTTCTTGTTATCGTCTCCATTATGTTAGCCTGGCAGGTTTGTGTCTCTGTTTTGACTGTTGCTCCCCCCCTTTACTTGTTATCCCCTTTCCCATTGAAAGGGTCCTTGATCAAATGACGTTAACAAAACAGATCTCTCACCATCTCCTTAGCCATAGACTGAACATAACTGGAAGGAAAATGCATCCCACTGAGAAACATCAACTTCCTCTAACTATGCTTAAGCTCTGTCCAGGAGTTGCTTTGCTCTGACTCTTTATCAGGCAGGTAGGAGGTGAAAGAATTAGTGCTACGTCTGGGGATGTGAGAACTGAGTTAGGATCCAGTGCATTATGCTTCCAGCACATCTCATTTCTATCAGTTGGAATGAAGTTCACTTGTTACGAAAGACAGTTTCCCTTTATAGCTCTTATCGAGTGCATGCAACTCTCCAGTGGCCTGCTCCTGATTTGGAAATAAAACCTATTTAGCGGAAGCTGGTCATGAACTGAGTTAGCCTTTTTGATTGTAGCTGGAAGAGATTCATTTATAGTGTAATTGTGTGTGATAACTTTCTCCCAGCTATGTTTTTTGTAACACTGAGAGTGTAACCTCCAAGTGTGCCAGATTCGTGCCCTGATGTCTGGTGATTAGCTGGGGAGCCCTTGGGAAAAGGTTGCTGTCAGATGCAGAACAGTTAGTAGTATTTGTATAAACTCAGTTTGTATAAACTTAAGGGTCTCTAGCATGTACTGCTAAGGCAGTATGAGGATGGAAAGCCTTATTTTCATCGTGCAGAGACAGATATGAAGTAGCATGAAAAGGTTATATTGTCAGATTTGGTTGAAGGTGAAACCTGTCAGAACTGAGGACTGGTCAGATCCAGGAGCTTCAGGTACAGAAGCGAGGAGTTTTGCAGTTTTCAGTTCCTGAAGTCACGGATATGTTCTTCTCTGTGACATGTCCCATTCTGAAATAATTTGGTCCTGATGGCAAGAATTGTGCTGTCTGTACCAGTGTCTTCTGTGTTGCTACTGAAAAGAAATTATTATGATAGACTTCATTAATGACATGACATGTAAGCGTTGGGAGTGTCTTTCAAGAAGCTATAGAACATTAATATAATCAATTCATGGATTTTTATCTCTCCCCACCTCCTCTTCCCCCCCCCCCCCCGCTTTAAAATTAGATCTATCATCTAAACCACTCAGGAAATCACTGGCTAGGAAATACAGAAAGTCTTGTTGGGTCATCAGCTCAGTTTTCCTGCCAGGGCATGGATCCGCACTAAAATATGCGCTTGTCTCTTGGCAGAATACTCTGCTTTGGGGATGGGGAGAAGCAAAAGAAATCACCATTTTAAGATCACAATTAAGTATTTTTGGCTGGGAAATTGTCAGGCATCCACGCAATGTATTTACTGCCATCACAGCTGAACTGTGAAATCCGTTAAGTAAGGGCCATGACCTAAAGGGATAATTATGTGGAAATGTAGTTTCCCAAGATAAATTGTTATGATGATTTCTTTCTTTCACAGATTGAAGTGGACCTTGGTAAAAAGTGCTGGTATCATTCAATATTTGCCTGTCCCATTCTTCGTCAGCAAACAACAGATAATAATCCACCTATGAAGTTAGTCTGTGGTCATATTATATCAAGAGATGCTTTGAATAAAATGTTTAATGGCAGCAAGTAAGTGCTATTCTTTTATTTCAAGCAACATACAGACAAGGGCAGATCTTAAGACTAGAATACTGTGTTTTGGGAAAACTGAGTCCATAATTACATGATTGGTGGAAGCTTGTTAATCTTGAGAATGACTTAAGAGCCAAGTAAGCTGGGTTGATATGCTGGAGAAAAGCGTAATAAACCCTGTGATGTTGTAGAAAGTGGGATTGCATGAAGGAATGCAATGAGCAGAGTAATTTTACAAGTTCTAAGTATCATTGTGTTGTGTTAAATTCAAAATGAAGGCTTTTACACACATGACTCTTTGTTGCGAGCAAGGTTAGTAATGCATAAAATGTCCTTTAAAAGGTAAAATTAAACCTCTGGGGAATTAGGGCTTAGTAATTGAGCAGGTAGCTGAATTATCACTGTGGAAATACTCCCTCTTAGATATCAGTGACCTGCCTGCAGGCTTTTGGGAAGGAGGAAATAGAAGGGAGAGAGCTATATGGATTTCCTTGAGGAAGAACCAGTAGTAATTTGAATTAGATATATGCAGCTTCTGTGGAGGCTGTCAGCTTAATTTAGAGCCCTAAGCTGTTTTGCGAAAAATCCAGCGTGAAAATAAGTGACGCTATGAATGCAAATATGGAGTGATGTTTGCATTCTTTGCCCTGTTCAGGAAGCCTAAATGTGTGCCTTCGTGGGTGACTTTAGCCATTTTAAGCCAGTGAACTCGCTGCTGCATTACTCCTGTCCATGACCGCTCGTTCCTGATGCTTTCATTGATCAGCTTTAGCGACAGCACAGCTCTGACAGTATTAACTTGGGGTGGTGGGGGGATGGGGAAAAAAGGGGTCAATGCTAGAAGAAATATTGTAAGCAGGTGGAATTGTATCAGTGGAGACCTCAGCAGGGAGGCCAGGCTGACCGCTTCAGTGATAGCCTGCAGGAGCTGATCTAAGTGGGTTGTAAAATCACAGCATTTTTGAGAACCGGAGGGTAAAACGCACTGGGTGCTGAGGAAATTAGAATGAAAGCTACCAGCCTATTTAAAATGATTAAAATGCAACAAACTAATCCAGAAGTAGAAATAATAGATTAATCATGAAGAGTAATTTCTTGGTATTTAATAATTCAGAGGTGTGCAGGTGACAGATGAGGAAGAATATAATTGGAAGAAAAAGCGTGCTGAGGTCTCTCTCAGCTAAAGGTGACTTTTAATGGAGCTGAGTAAAGCATTATGGCTTAAGAGTAATTTGTTTCGTGCTACGGGGGTAAAAAGAGGAAAGACTGTCACTGCCAACTGGATACGTTTGTAATGGATGGAAAAGCTTAATGCTGGGTTGTCGCACACTGCCACAGTTCTAACGCGTTGTCTTTGTCCCCAGATTAAAATGCCCCTATTGTCCGATGGAACAGAGCCCTGGAGATGCCAAACAGATATTTTTCTGAAGAGAAGTTTCATTATGCAGTTTGTAAGTGACACTCTGGATTTCAGGTGCATTTCAGGAGAATTAAAACACAGTTGTTCCATTTTATGCAGCAGACTGAGGACTCCTGTGTTTGTATAAGCTAACGCTACAGAAACTTTGCCAACATTTAGTATACACATACCAAGTGGTAATGCTACAGAAATATTATTACCATAGGGCTTTACTATACTCTTGGTCTCCATACCTGATCAAGTTACTACACCAGCAGTTGTCATTCAATGCAGGTTTTTGTACTTAATTATATGGTGACTTTTTACTTTTTAAAAGCAGAAATTGATCACCCCCATTTGTTTAATATTCTTCCTGCTATTATTCTATCATTCTATTGATAACTGTCACCTTAGAGAATGTTTGTGGAAAAAGTTTTATTTCCTGTAATGTGTACATAATTAAAGGTAAATACTTCAGAAAAAAAAAAAAGTTTGATAAATTGAATAGTGGTTATAAAACTAATTTGTATTTTTTTCGCTGAAAAAGCTGTGATATATTCTGAGTTTTTCTTTCAAACATTTTTTTCAACTTTTACATAGAATTCAAAGTAAATGTGCATATATATAAAGTATATAAAATATATAGCCCCAAGGGGCTACCTGTTAAAATCCATCACTAATTTATAAGGGTGGTGTGTGGCTAAATTACTACTGGAGCGGAGAGGGAATAGGAAATCCTGTTCCTTTGGTTTCACGATCGAGAAGTGTTTGTTTAAGAGAACATTCAATAAACTCTGAAGTGGAAATGCTTTTAGTCAATGACATTTGCTCTCTGGCCTTTGTAGTCATGTTCTTTGAACTTTGTATTCAGGATTAGGCTATAAATGTCATGTTGCTGTATAGTTTAATAGTCATTATAGTGTGCTATTTATAAACAGTTATCAAAACCAAATAAATTGTAGAAGTATTCATTGTTAAATGAGGGGAAAGCATGTTATGATGCAATCTACTGATCACAACTCTGCACTTGGCAGAACTGGGCCCTACATCATATAATAGGAGGTAGGAAGTTTTCTGTAGCTTGAGAACACTTTGCTTCTAGCCTTGTTTTTGTAGTAGAATATTACTGCCATCGCCACTTTTTCTGCTAAATTTGTCATATTGTTGACTAGGTAAATTTGTACTCATAAACGAGATGTAGGTCATGGCAGTTCAATCTTTTCTAGTGTGCATATATTTGTATTTATTGCACTGTCCTATAGTAGGGCAAGCAGCCATACGGCATGCGAAGCTACATGTAAAATTATATTTCTGTATTGTGTAGTTAAAAAAAACAAACAAACAAACCCTCAAGCTTATATGGTTGAATACTGACACACTGGTTGAATGCACTAGCACAATGCACTACAGAGAAGACCGGCTTTGAGAAATCTACACCTTTTGAATTTGTATGTCACCTCACTTGAGAGACTGAGTTGGACTCTATGGAATCAGTGACAATGGACATCCCTAAAGAGACATTAAGAGGAGCAAGTCAAGGCACACAAATTTCAAACTTTAAATGTGTTTGCTATGTGTGAAAAATACAGGTGTGTGATTTTTCTGCAAAACTTAAATTGTATTTACACTGAGTTCAAAACAGCCGCATTACCAAGTGGTAAAATCAACAATAAACGGGTGAGGATATTATTTTCCATGTAGGTTTCCTAGTCTTGCTGAAATTGCTTTTGTTTTGGGGGGGTTTTTTTTTGGTTTTTTTTTGTTTGTTTGTTTGGGTTTTTTTTGTTTTGTTTTGGGTTTTTTTTGAGTGGAATTGCTTAATGCTTTGGGTTTATATAAAATGGCATATGAAGAATTAAAAAAAAACAACCAAAAAACAAAAAACACCTGATAATAACAAAACCCCTAAAACCACCCTGACCTGTAACTGCTGCATCTCTTTCTCTGTTACGCTGCTGGTATTTTGGCATTGGTGTGAACTCTGGTTAGTGTTGATAGTGCTTCTAATGCAATTGCTTAGAGTACAAAAATGGCACAGTTATTAAATGGCAACAGGGTACAAATTCAACTTAGGTATTAGAATGTCTTTAATACAGAGTGGTCCTGTCTTCACTTTTCACTAGTTTATTTTATAGATCTGTATCTAATTCATGAGATAATTGCAGTTCTTTTCCCAGCTATCGGTATGTTTACTTAAAAATAATTGCTTGCAGTTTTGAAGCTTCACCAACAGGTGATGCTAGCAGTTTAATAGAGAATACTTATGTGCTTACAGTAACAGGATATTGTGCAGGACGTTTGTGAAACGCATCTGCATTTGGATTGTTACAGCTATCCAGTTTGCCCTTTGAGGTGATGCAAATTGTCTCCTACTGATATGCTTCTGGTAACTAGAGAAAGTGCTTGCATAGAGAAGAGTGAATAGTACTCTGAGGTTTTCATATTTAAAATATAGTTAGTGCCTGATACGCATACATTTTTCTCTAACAGGGTTTTGGAATATCCGTAGTAAAAAAGTATTTGATTTTAAAGTTACAGTGGTATCTGAGGTATGTCCCTATTACACTTTTGGACCAGACTGTGAAGCCTTTAACCAATCTCTTCATGCAGCAAGTGCCTTTTAATGAAACTGCTGCATAATGAGAGTAAAGAGATGCCGTACGTTTATATCTCAATCCACATCGCTGTGTCACTTCTGCGCATTGCGTTGGGCTTACAACTGCTGCTTCCCCTCTCCTTTGTAAACTGTGTCAGAACAGCAGCTCAGCAGCGAGAAATGCACCAGTGAGTAATGGAGATGAGCCTGGAGGCAGGAAGGTTTTGACCAAGCTTATATAAAAGGTGTAGTTTAGCTTATGGGTGCTCTGAAAGTAATGGATGTTTATAAAGATTATTTCCATAGCAGCAGCTTGTTAGTAGTGTAGTTCTGTGTCTATTGATAGACTGAGTTTTAGTTTTGGTAAATGGCTTAAATAGGAAATCTATTGTGATACATTCTTGCAGGGTTTCAAGTCTGACTTGTGGTATTACACATAATCAATCCTTAAAAACAGATAGTAGGAAATGAAAATAGTACACAGCCTTTTTGATCTCAAAAGGGATCAGTCATTTTTGTAGTACTGTTGCTGTCATTAACACAAAGCTCATGTCCTCACCTCCTGTTAGTGCTCTGAAGTGTTTTGAATTAAATAAAGTCCTTTTCCTGTGATGACTTCAGCACTACACATTGAAGTAGATGTGACTAAACAACCAATTTTCCCTCCTAAAAATCCGTGTTTCTCTCCTGAAATACTGTATTGATTTCAGTCTCCTATCTGTAAGTCAGGTTAATCAGCACGTGTAGAAACTGCAGTGTAAGCTGTGTGTTACAAGTAATGAGTTAGAGCCTCTGATCCCTGTTAACTTAGACCTGTCTCCATCCTATTGCTTTCATTCTTTCTTCCTAGTATTTTACAGGATGGCTGCTGCTAAAATTTTGAGCTTGAAGTTATTTGTGACTACTCAGAGCCAACTCGCCAGGCTTAGCGTAGTAAGTTTGGGTTAGCTTTTCCTTGCAAGGTTTGTTTGCCTACTGCAAGATTCTGTTTTCCTTTCTATGCTTATCACTGCAGAGGTTGATTTGTCTCTAAGGGGAGAAAAAAAATTGTGCTTCTTAATCTGTCTCAACTCTTGTATTTTTCCTTTTGTGAACAGGAGACTGCAGTGTAAGGAATGGTGCTTTGAGAACAGAAGGAAAAAAATGAGATTGTGGCAGCAATGATCTGTAGCGAGTAAAGCTGTAAGGTAGTGCTACATTATTATTCTGAATTTAATTCAAGCCCTAGTATGTGTAAAGGAAGAGTGTTTTACAAAAATGTATGTATGAAAGAGAAAAGTGACTTGACGTTCCTTTATGACTTCATATTAGCATTAAATTAGCGGTGCTATAGGGAAATACAGAAAGTTGTTTACAGCCTGCTGTGAGCTCTTACTGAATCTTGCTGGGCCTGTAGGCAGGAACTGGTGTTTTCAGACCACACTGACTTGCAGTAGTTTTTACAGGACAGCTGTGTCTGTGTGTTCAGCTGTAAAAGGCCTGGTAGTGTTTTCCAGTTCCTACTCTTCTTCAAAACTAAGAATTTTTTTCACATTCTAGAGGGTCATTTTGAGTGTCGCCAAACAGCACAGTTCCGGTGCAGACTGGAACAAAGACTCGGCGCTGAAGCTGGTGAGTGCTGTGACCTGGACTAGAGTGAGCTCCCCTTTTCTCCTGCATTTCCTCTGCATCAGGTTTATTTTCAGACTCAGTGACACTGCTGTTGGATTCTTCCTTCTTACTAAATGTCAAGTTATTGCTGTGGGTTTTCTTTTGCTTTGGCTAAAGAAACAAAGGGATGGGGAAGATGCAAACAGCGTCCCAGTTCAAGTCTTAAGCATCATTCATAAGACATTTGCATGTGGGAGGAGGAACTAAATATACAAACACAACTATTTTGTCTGACAGTTCCCTGCTCCCCTCCCCGAACTGAAAGTAAATTCCAGTATTTTCCAAGGTTTCTAAATTACACAATAAATTTCCAAGAACATGCAGCACAAGCAGATGTGATAGGTCGCCCACAACAGAAATCACACGTATTCAATTTATTCAGCACAGCTTAGGATGTGAATCCAGTGATGACAGGTCATGCTGACCCTGCACATCAAATAGATTTGATTTCAGATTAATCAGAAGGAAGAAATCTAGTTATAAGAAGGTCATATTTCCTGTCTCTTTATTGTTTGTCCAAACATTTCAGTAGTTCCTTCCTCACCTTATTCTGCTTCTCTATCTTCAGTGCTGCAGAAACAGCAGCAAGGGTAGGTTTCTGTGGGGTGGCCTCCAAGCATGTGCACAACATGCACCACAGCATTAGTCTGAGATGCCTCGGTTGAGCTTTGGTGCCTTCACAGTGACAGGTCATCTGTCAAATACAGGCTTGGACAGACAAAGTGACTTTAACTGACCAGTCCAGTTACTGGCTCTTCCGGGGTCATCTTGGCCGTTTCATTTATCTGGAGCTTATTTAACTCGTCAAAATCCTTTACCACTTGGAAAATATTTCAGAGTAAGTGAAGCACTGGATGAGGGAGAAGCAGGTGTCTAACAAAGGCAACAAATTCTGGATACCCTATGTTGCAGAGGCATCTAATGCCTCCCTCAGCTTCGTAGAGCTTTCAGTGACTACCTTGTACCCTTTTTTCTTCATTCGTTGAGGTTATGCTTAAGTTGTAAATCAGGTCTTGCTTTTTCTACTGTGAAGTGTTAACTCCTAGGTGGGTTTGCCTTTAGCCCATCAGCTTCTTAGAGTTTTGAGCACCCTGTGCAGTTGCCTGACCTAGAACCTCGTCCACATGCTGTTAGCAAAGAGCTGTCACATCTGTAGGGCATATCCAACAAGAGCTTCCTGCGTGGAGAAACAAGCACCCTTGAGCTGCTTCTCTAGATTCCAGCTCAGCCAGTCCTACTCTTTATCAGTGCAAGAAGCAGTCCAGGCTTCTTGTCCAGACATTGCTACTCAGCCAGTTTGCTCCAAACTTGCTTGATTTGCTCAGGACATCTGGTTGTTAAGGTTTTGGTGCAAAAGACGTTCGGTTTTTGCCTTCAGTAGGGGTGCAAAGGTAAATGTCTTGTGAAGAAAATCCAGGCCTTATTAAGCTGATAATAAAGAATATTGTTCCTCAGCTCTACATGTAAATGGAAAACTTAACAGGCCTTCTTGAGCTATAGGTTTAAATCTGGGGCACAGTGCTGGCTACAGCTGAGCTGAACTGCATCGGTCATGGGACTGCGTGGAAGGAAGAGCTGGCAAAGGAAGCTCGGTCTTGCTTTGGAGAGCTGTGCTGTGTCACCGCCTCTGCTGGAGGGTTCCTTGGTGAAGTCAGTCTGGTGGTTTGAAGCCAACTTCTCATGGATGGGAAGTGTTCCTCATCTTGGGAGTATTCAACATGAAACGTGGGGTAGTGACTAAAGAAAAGTAAGTGCTTATTCTGGTGCGTGCCCCAAGCTGTCTCTTCTGCTTCCCTCAGCCTTCTGACCTGCAGAGGTGATTTTGCTGGTTGTGTAGCAACTGCTGAATCACAGCAGTTCAGTCCAGTGTGTTTGATGTATTTCTAAAACATATTAAAATTAAATAGTTCACAAATAGAAAGCCTGTGTAAGAAGAGAGAGATAACTCTTACCCCTGGGTATCTTGGGACAGCAGTCTGCGAACATGTATCTCACAGAAAGTCTGCAGGTGGAGAGCTGGGTATACTTTTAAAATGAATTCCTTAAGTAGGTTTATGCTACCTGTTACTATGGTACAGAGGGATAATATTTCTACTGATACTTTATATGCAGTTTGCAGCCAAGCTTAGTGGCCAGTTTGGGTGATACATCTGTTTGGTAAGGACCAAAATTGGAGACCACAGAGATCTGTAAAGAGGTGCAAAGCCACAAACGAAGGTAAAGAATTGAAGGTGACGCCTGGCTGATAGCAAGTAAAAAGCTGAAAACCGCTAACAGAGTCCAGTGAACGGTCATGTATTTTTAGTATGTTGATTATAGCCAGTAAAAAGCCATGCCCTCGTAGTGTACAGCTGTGATGGCACTGTGATGACATTGTCCAGAAGATGGCAGGCAGGAGAATTTGTAATGTGTCCAGTAACTGGGCTTGCTTTGCATGTGAAACATACCCTCTAAAGAGGGAACGTGCTGCATGGACTGCGATATTGCAATGAATGTCCTCTCTTTGCAGTGCTGAACCTGCTGGGAGCTTGCTAGATTAATGAATTTATGCATGAAGGCTCCAGTTATCTTCAAAGATGAGACTTTGGCTTTCATTTCTTTTAAGGCATCTGGCTGTGGAACCAGAGCTTGAACCAGTAGATGCCAGTTCCTGCAGGCAGTTGTGTGATGGTCAGTATTTATCCAAGTTTTCGATACCTGGATGCATTTGGGGTCCTGAGGGTTGTGCTGAGCAGGGCGTACGCCGGGGTGCTGCGTGAACGATGCCTTACAGGGTGCAGGGTGGAGGTTCTGCATGGAGAGTGGGTAGAGGGGGACAGGAGGCAGCCCAGAGCCTTCCGAGTTTGGCGTTGGGGTTAAAAGACCAAAGATGCTCTGTGATTCTGCACTATAGATAAAAATCCATGGCCCCTGCTGTGCAGTGGATTTTGTGCTGCATTCAGGAGGGTAATTACCACTGTCAGTGGTGGAATTTTTTTCTAGTTTATTTCCTGTGCAGATGAAAGCTACTTAAAAAAAAAAAAAAAACAAAACCAAAAAAAACCCACCAAAAACAACCACAAAAAAGCCCAACGAACTGAAAAAACAACCCGCCTCTACACCCCAACAAACTGAAAACCAAACCTGTGCTGCTCCCAGGGCTTTGCTACAGCGTCAGGAGGGCTTTGGCCGGAGGACCAGGGGCTCCGTGCCGCTCTGCACAGCGGAGCGTGGCAATGTCAGTGGTTAGTGATGCCCAAACGTACCTCTGTTACACCGCTGAGGGTGTTATTTTGCTCTGTTTATCCTGCGTTAGGATTCCATGTGGTTTCTGTAGTGAGGAATTTGGTGCTCGTGTGTTCGTCTTACCAAAACTCTTCTTGATTTCAAACGCCCGTACTCTGTCGCTACAGGATTGACCTCTTTGCGCTCTCACAGCCTTTATTTAACCTGTGGATCTTGAAATAATCATTTCGTTTGAAAGAATAGTGTAGCTTACTGGGAGTAAAATGCAGAAAAATGATTCCGCTAGGATTTTTTGCTCAGTGTTTAAACATTTAATCCGTGTGTATCACGTGCCACATTCAGCTGCTGTGCTAGGAGAAATGCATTTTTCAAGGAAATGCTTCCTTGGAAGTAGGGAGACAATCTAAGGTGTTGGAAGAGGATTTGGATTCAGGGGATAGGAATAGACTGGGTTGCAGGAATGTGACCAAAGCCCGAGTAGAATGTGAAAATGTGGGATAAAACAATTGAGAACAATGAGGGAACAGCTGTAGAGGATGATACCAGTGAGGCAGTGATCTTTCTACCTCTTGTAAGCTGTTTTGTGGAAACTCTTTATGAATTAAGGCTTTAAAGTGAAAGCTTTCAGCTCCAGCTAAGTCACCAAGAGACTCCAGGGTGAGCTGATAATAAAATTGATGTGTGTAGGAGAGAAAAGGGATTGAGTTTTTTACCTGCATGATTAGAGCTGACCACAAGATGAGGTGGGACTGGTTTAGGTAACCATCATGCATTAAAACAAGGCTGAGGGTTGTACCTAGTCTGCCTAGAAACAGGCTGGTGGGTAGATCTGCTTCGTGTTGTAAAAATGCAGCTGCACGTTGGTGGTGGGGCCGACTCTGCGATGGGGCCGACTGGCACTGCAGGTGCAGCGAGACCTTTGCTTCTTCCCAGCTTAGCACCTGGGCTTTGAATGAGGCCACTCTCCATAGATGGGATGCGTCTTAGCGTTTCTTAATGTCTCTGAATTCACAGGCTTCTCAATGTTAAGGCTTTTCTGTTAATTTTTTATTTAGGTAGGTACGTGTTGTTGTCATTCAGTATTTGCCTGCTGTTGTTTAGATACACTTATCTAGTCCCTATTTTTTTTTTTTTTATCAAGTATCACAAAAAACAAGTTTGGAAGAGCTTTGTTTCTCTCTGAATTTCTCTCCTTCCCAGCTTGTTTGCAGAGAAGACTAGCAAAGGGTTTCTTTCATTCCTTTTTTTTTTATTATTATTTTTTTTTTTTTTTCCCAGGTTGTTATCAGTCTCTTGGCAAGAATACCTGAGCACTTCCAGAGTCTTTATCTCATCCACCTTCATAGCACCCCCCTGGGATGGGGGAGTGTTACT